>NW_024061960.1:0-1258750 GCF_006381635.1 Hibiscus syriacus
AAAGATATTGAGCACACGTGATCCAGTTTCTAAGTTTGGAAAGAAGATGTCTGGCTAATGAAGGAAATCATAGAGCTTAATAGGAAAGCTTGGTCGTATTTGTAGTTATGAACTATTATATAAAACTTTGTATGCTAATGAAAGTTGTTCTATGACAGTTAACTTTTTGGGATCAATACCTGTAGACACTAATTTTTCATTTTATATTTAAAATTATTATTATAATTATAATTATAATTAAATTATAATTATAATAATATATTATTATTATTATTATTATATTATTATTAAATTACAAGCTCAATTACAAAAGGCCCGGAGGCCATTTACATATCCAGAACCGAAGGTCCAACCCGGAGCTCAAGCCCAATAACAACCCTAAAACACAACTAGGGTTTCACACTTTCAGCTCCACCGCCTCAGCTTATAGCCATTAGATCTGGCCTTGATCACCCAGATGGTTCAAGTTTGAAACCCTAGGGTATCATAACCCTAGGGATCACGTGGTGGCGACGCCGCTCGTTGTCGACGCTCTACTGCCAGGTGACTCCAAAAACAGCTGCCACCCTCGACGAAGCCTCCAGAATATCACCCAGTAATCCTGACAGCTGCTATATATGAGTCATCACATAGTCGGTGACTCACCTAGAAACCTCTCTAAGACCGTTCCATAACAGCACCATGGTGGCTATAAAAGCCACCCCACCCCTGTAAAATAAGAAAAACAGAGCAAAAATGGTGACAAAGAAAGCAATACATAGACCAACAGAGCACGAACCATAAACGAGGAAGCACAACCACACGACAACAACATAGACCAAAAACTGAGAGAAAAGAGAGAAGAAGACTTACCACCGAGGAAGCTACACAGTCGCCGGACCTTCCCCCACGTCTCCAAAACCTTCAAAATACCGAAGGTATTATTATAGATTTATTCTGATTAGGAGTGTTTTAAGAAAAACTAAGGTCGGATTCGGCCTGGGGAGGTTCAAGGCTTCATTTTGAGTGTATTTTTAATTTTTCGGCCACCATATGTGGTAGCTGGCGGCGGCGATCGGCGTCGAAAACAGAGGCTGGTTTTCTCATTAGGGCCTTAGGGCCAGTTTAAAAGAGTTTAAATACCCTCACCGAATGGCGTTGTTTTGGGGAGGGGTATTTGTGTAAATTCTCGTATGGTTAAATCATACGCGCAGTCACCAGAAGTTTATAAACTTCCATTTTAGCCACTAAAATCAACCTATAAGTCTTTTAATTTGGTATTTTAATTTATTTTATTTATATCTAGCCACTGATTATATATGTTTTTATATATATTTAGGGTAAAGGTTAAATTGCATTATTAATGTCTATATTATATAATATTTTAATTATAGTTTTATGTTTTAATATTTTACATTTAATCACAGTTTAGTAATTATGGTTAAATTACACTATTAGTATTTATATTTTATGATAATTCGAATTATGTCCTTAAACTTTGATATTTTACATTTTGTTTTGTTATTCTTAATTTTATTATTTTAGTCACTATTTAATTGCAATTTATTTTTATTATCTTTTTGCTTTCGATATGTTTAAATTATTACTTTAATTTATTGTTATTATTATTATGTAGTCATATAAATATAATAATAAATAATTGTTATTACTTATATATATATATATATCTATATATATATATTAAATAAATCCTATTTATAAATTTAATTTTATATAAAAATAATGATATTTAATATTTATTTTTTAATATTAAATGAGCTATCTTAAAGCCCTAGAAGTCATTTTCTGATATTCTAAATAAATAAATATCCTATTTTTATAAATTATATATTAATTTATTTAATATAATGTTTATTAGTATTTATTTTTTTTAATATTAAGAAATGTGCTGTCTTAAAGCCCCTAGAAGTCCTTTTTATGATATTTCTAAGTAATAATACCTTTTATATCTATATATATATATATATTATATAAATATATAATATATATAATATATATATTCTTAAAATTATATTAATAAATTTGAATAACATGATTATGAATTAAATATTTTTGAATTTTTAAATTCCAATAATAGAGACAATTTATAATTAATGAGTACCAATTTTGGGCGTTATAGGGGTGCTAATCATTCCCTAAACTTAATAGACCACGAATCCCTTTTTGTTATTAAAAAGAACGAATTTTTGGTTAAAACGCATACCAGTTTATCTTTTAACTGATGTTTTCTTAAAAACTCTTTTAAAAGATAATTTTTAGGTATTTGACCTACCTAACCCAAAAAGGTCAATGGCGACTCCCAAAATATTTTTTACTAAAATCATTTATTTATTCATTTTAATTTTCCCACCAAGTAAAAATTTCGTACCCGGGCGAAAACCGGTTACGACAGCTTGGCGACTCCGCTGGGGACCTGGTCAAGCTTTAAAATCAATTATAAATTATCTCTATTAATTAGAAATTAAAAATTCCTATATTTAATTTATAATTCTTTCTTTTCAAAATTTTTATATATACTTATTATTTTTCATAATATTTATATGTATATTATTTTTTTTATTTTTTTTCAAGTATTAAATTTCATTATTTATTTGTTTGTCAGAGATTTGAACATTTCTCCTCACACACAACACTTGCATTGCATAAACATAATCTCTATACTTGAGATTTGTCCCTTTTAAGTGGGAGTGAAAGCGGTGTCTTCGTGAGAATTTATTCTCCGTGTCAGACCTAGCAAGTAACTTTCAGGGTTTATATATCTTATGTCTTCGTGAAAATTTATTCTCCGTGTCTGGCATAGGGAAATGTGTCCCCTTGAATTGAAATCGATCCTCTTAAGTTTGTAATGGACTAGGATTGAGGGTTTGGCAGCCTAAGGGGGCACCAACAAGGATAGTTCGAGTACCTTTATTCCTAGAACTGAAACCCTGCATATAATAAACCCTAGAAATTCTCCTGATCTAAGACAATACCGAAACACTGTCTATATGTGTACACAAAGGAGAAATAAGCTCTAGCTTTTAATTTATTTTATTTTATTTTTTCTGAATAAATACATGCGAACTAGAAATCATGCAGTTAGGTTAATTTTCCCAAACAAAGCATGGAACTAGAAAGCATGAGGTTAGGATTTATACCTTGATAGATAGGATCTTTTCTTTCCATTAATTACTAACCATATTTTTTTCCTTTCTCATTTTTATACATTTTGTTTTGCTCTAACTTGTACATATTGATTTCTTTTGTTTGCATTGCATTATCATGGCATAACCAAAAGGTGTTGACTTGAAAGACTGTTCATCAAATTGGAAAGAATTCATAAATGGAAAAAAAGTTTTATGATCAAACAAAATATGACACAACCAAAGAAAGACATCCTGAGGAAACTCCGAGGATCGAGGGGAGTTCTGCACGCAAAGATCCTGTTATATTAATACCAAAAGTATTACACAAAGATCCTGCCAGATTAATACCAAAAGCAATCTATAGTAAGAGCATCAGTCAGGGAATTCAGAATAAAGGAGATTTTTATGAAGCTCAAGCATGTTATTTTATGGATCAAAACAAGAAATTGAGCATAGAAATGGAAACCATGCATGAAGATTTCCAGAAGATCGGTCAAGCCTTTCAAAATACTGGCATAGGAAATATCCCAGAATAGTGGATAACAGGGGTCACCAAGCTGAAAAAGAACTGCAACATATACAAAGATCTTGTCCAATAACTTCTTGAACACAAAGGTTCTCTTACAAGGGAAAATGAGCAACACCGAGAAGTGACACAGAAGATGAAGGAAAAAGAGAATGTCATGGAAGAAGTTGCAGTCCAGACAAGCAATATGACCCATAAGCCCGATAGACTAAGCTGACTTTACAAGGAATTAAAGCAAACTGATAACTCAACTTTTGAGCATAAATGGAAACTAATTTGGCTTTAGAGAGTTAGAGGAAAGTTACCCCTATATGTAAAGTTTTGTTGAAGTTAGGACTGAAAGCTGTCCCCTACATGTAAAAGTTTTGTTTGATGCACGGAAACTTTTGTGTTCAATGAAATATGTTCTAAGATGATCATTCTTGAGTAACACCTTTTCATACATGCATTTGCATTTTATATCTTTACATTTTTATTTTGCATTTGTACTTTTATGTTTGCTTTTGTATTGCATAATTTGCATTCTTATTGTTACATTCACATATTTATATTTGCATTTGCATTTTGCATTTTTTTTTCATTTTTACGTTTGTATTTACATTTTCATTTTTGCATTTGCATCTTTGCATAATTACATTTTATTTCAAACTATTTTACATGCATTTTAATCATGACAACGTGGAATAATTTGGGGAGAATTCCATGAAAGAATTTTTGAAATCAAAGTGGAACTAACTTGGTCTTCCTAAAGAAGGATAATAGCCATGAATGAGATTCTAGCAAGGGTTGGTAGAATCGAGAAATTGAAATAGCAACTTATCAAGACTCAACAAGAAATGACTTATCATGTAAAAAAATTTCAGACTGATTCAAAAGAACAAATGACCAATTTAACGGACATGATGAATGATATGATCCATGGAGGGAAACCCTTAGAGGATCCCATTGTGAAGGCTATGAATGAGGTTCTGAATGATAATGATGAGTTTGACGTGATACTGTCTGATGATCAAGAACCAATTAGTGAGTATGGTAATTTAAGACAGCTTCAAGATTTGGTCCCAAGAGGCATTGGTGAATTAATGGTGAATGAAGAATCAATGAAAAAAAAGTTATGTTGTAAGAAATAAGCTTTACCCAAAGAAAAGGGGTATAGAAAAGGGTCAAAGGCTGATAAAGAAGAAAAATAATGTACAAGGTTTTCAATTTCCTCCATTCCACTTTTCGGGTGAAAAAGTGCATTCAAAAATGCTCTCAGCCAGATTAAATACTCCACGACTTGTTCAGCCAGAGTGGCCTCCAAATGAGAATTAGACCTATAAGGAGGTTTCTTGGATAAACCAGAGTGGAATTCCAAATTGTTCAGCTAAGGTTCCTAGTAACCTTGAGAGAAATTTCCAAGATCTTTTAGAACAAGCAATTCAAAAGTGCAAGGTAAAAGAGGGGGTTAAGGTTCAATGCTCATAAATCATTGCCTCGACGGAGACTAATGTGATCAAATCCTGTGAAGAAATATCATTGGCAAGAAAATGGCAAAAAGGCTTCCATGAATGTAATTCGAGATTGACCAATAGGTCTAAAAATAAACTGGGAAGATGCAACCATGAAAACATATCAAACACCTATATCAAACTTCCTGAGGACAGATGAAACTTTGGGCAGTTTAGAGAACATGATGAATACTACACCAGTCACAGCTGCAATATGTGTTCAGAAGCGGGACAAAGCTATTGTCACCAACAAGAATTGTTTTGAGCCCAATTTTCAATCGATAAACGAGGAGATGAAATCTGACCACAAAACTACTAAGAAAGAAGTATAGGTTGATACGTCTGAGGAATCATCCAAACGAGCCCAGATAAGAGAAATGATCAAGAAATGGGGGGTAAGTGAGGACAATGACCCTAATCCTATTACACACCCAACATTAAAGGAGTAATAATGCATAAACAAGTGAAAGTGTTATCTACCACTGTACTACTTTCTATTTTCAGCATCTTGTTTGAACTTGTCTTTTGTTCTTTTCTCTGTCTTGTTGAAATAAATAAACTTGTGTTGCTTTTATGGTTATGAGCAAGGAATTAAATTTTAATCTTGAAATTTTTTAATATCATGTAGATTAAATATTCTTTTTCAAAAGTTATAGATCTTTGGCAAGTGGTAAAATTATACCTTCCATATCCCATCCAATACCAATTACTTGACCCTTGCTAAAACCAAATCTTGACCATACATTTATCTGAAACTCTGAAGTCATGTCTCTACCTATTTTTGAGACATCAAATCCAGATGTTTACCTTCTTGGGTAGAGTTGACTGTTGATTGGTTTATAACAATCCACCACATTTGTCCTTCCAAATACAAAACCATCATAAACCAAAAGACCTCAAAAGAACCAAACTTTCAAATTATCCGTGAATCTTCCTGCAATAAGAGACGAGATGAGGCATCATGAATCAACTTATCGAAGATAATTTTGAGTGATTGGGGCATACTCAAGGAAGAAATAAAATTGATTTAGATAAATATATCATGCATTAATTACATTGTTTTCATATAAATAAAGATTAATCTGAATATTCATCCCCCAGGGGATACCTCTTTTTTACAAATTATGTGTATGAGATGACGAACGACATTGTTTCATTATCCTTTCAAATATATGTATATATATATATCCCTTATTGTCCCTTTTTTAGCCTGAATGATTTTTCTTCTAATTCAACCTTAACCAAGGATCACCCTCCACATTGGGGGGCAAGAAGAAGAATATCTGCTCACATGAAAAAAGATTGTCAATTACAAAGACAAATCTTCATAAAATGATGAGAGTTTTGAACTACAAGGTAAATCAAATGCAAAGTACTTGAAGATCAATCCATTCAAGAATAACGAAAGAATTTCCAAATGCAAGAGGAAAAGGAGGTGCTCAAAGCAATTGAAGTCCTATACTCATCCATAAAAAAATAAGGAAAAAAGGAAAAAATTGAATCAAGATGGGTGACTTATTGAGCCTCGAGCTACAAGGTTGATCAAGTGCAATCAGTTCAAAAATTCATATTCAACAAGAAGAGCAAGATGTGAAAAAAGGAAATGAACCCATAAAATTGACAGTATAGAGGATCCAAAAGAAGAATGACAAGCAGCAAAGCAGATCCAAGTCAAGCAAGGCAATATTGAAGGTATCAGAATAAATTGATCATTGGTTCAATTACTCTTAAACACTTGTTTGAGTCTTTTTATCCCTTTCTTTCGTAACTATGAGCCTTGGCCTACGTTACGTACCTGAAAAGTCCATTCTAATCATACATGGATTTTTTATGTGAAAGAGATTATCTTCATATTTCATTCCGCCTCTCAGGATTGATTTTTATTTGCAAAAATTGTTTTTTAAATCTTTAATGCATGATATGAAAAATGATGAAAGGGGGGGTTCAAGATGTATATTTTTAAATAACATCTTGGAACCAAAGGAGGATTCGAGTTGAAAACCTGAAAAGGCGGCTCGAATATTGAATGGTACAACAACGACATAAGAGACAATCTTAAGCTCTTGATGAAGCACCGCACATCCCAAAGATGTTCTTGAGATTCTGGAGTCAAGAAGTATCTCTATGAGATGAACATAACAACCATTCCTTCAAGATAGTGGAAGTTCAAAGATACATATATCCTGGACCAACCTGAAGAACCTTACTTTACCAGAATTAACCTAAACCTTAAATCAATCAATAATTTTGACACTTGTCATAGGACTATGATTTTTTTTTGATTTAAAAGTATAATTGATTTATTTGATAATCATTAAATTCATGCTTATGATTTGATTCTATTGTGAACCTGTGATAGGCAACATTTTATAAAATTATTTCATTATTTGATAAAGAAAGGAGAAAAAACATTTTCAAACAGGATAGTCTCAAATGAAGAAGGTCCTTGAAGCAAGTTATTGTCTATTCTACCTCTATTGAAGAAAAGAATGAACGAGGCCAGAATGATGAAACACTTCACTTTCTTGAAAGTAAGTGGTCCAAGAAATCAGAAAGTCTGGATAATTGAACTTGTAGTGACGTTCTTCTATGACATCATTAGCAATTCATCAAGAAATATTATCCTATTTAAAAAGGACACTTATCTCATGTTGAGGGCGATAAGTATCACCAAAAAAATTATTTTCCCCAACCATCAATCCATGTTCTCTAGAAGATTACATCACAGAGCTATAAGTCCCATTAAGGTGTATTATGGGAATGAAAAAGTCACCACTTGCACTCTGGTTATACTGTGATACTGGCTCAAGTCTAGATACATCATTGCTACTTCTTCCATGTTGATCATTTTCTTTGTCAAGATTATATCCATTATATCTTTCAGAAGATTGCTAAACTTGAAATTGAGAACTTATAGGCACAAAATTTGACATCGGAACAGATTCTACACTTGTAGATCTTTCATACGAGAGTATGATATATCTTGTAGCAACAGAAGAGACAGTCGCTGTAGCAGTCATTGCAAGAAAATGCACCACTAAAAATCTTCTAGTTCATCCCGGTGATGTTTATTTCTTTCGGTAAGGTTGTTAGACTGTATGCCACCAACAACAAGGTCAAATTCGCCAAATCTACTCATTAATTGCTCCAATTGATCACCATTTAGTTCTTGCACATCTATTTTCAAAGATATGCCAGACAGTAAAGGCAACCTCTGCATTACTGATCCTAGAGAAAAGACAAGACATTGATACCACCGGGGAACATGTCTCTAGCAGATCCTCCTCCTCGTGTATGGGTTTTAGGGAAACCTAGAAGCATTTTCACTTCATCAGGTTTAAGTGGAACAACTTTATTCCTTCCAACCCATACCAGATTCCATTTTCGGCATTCATCAAGAACATACTTCTGGACACTCGAAGATGGCTCATCATCATAGGCTTCAAGAGCCTTACGGATCATTTCTGTCAATTTGGCACTTCCTGTACATGTTTGTAAACAGTTCAACTTTGTTCTTGGATTCCAGGAAGGCCACCATTTTTTGTCAATGAAAAAGCATCATGTATGGTGCGTGGAGTAAGCAGAATAAGAGGAAATTTGTTCTCAATTGACAGATTATGAATATAGCTCCTTTTCAGGGCAGCAACATAAATATACTTCGAATCTACAAATTTTGGCTCTACATCATATAAGTACTGTTACATTTCGGTCCAAACACCAACTGGAGCAAGTGTCACATTCTCGTAGTAGAAATAAGGAGGCCCAATAGCATCTTTTGGAAGTGTTCTTTGAGTTATATGATCTTGTTCGGTAGGAACCCCAAAACCAATCATTGGATTTGGAAGATGAACTGCATGATCGTATTCATTAAGAAGCTTCTTTTCAAGCTTCCTCTGCTTCTTCACTTTCCAAAAAAATCATAGCCCGAGTTTTGCCTTTTCTTGTAATTGGGGTCATTGCATAATGACTTCTTATCTTCTACCAGAAGAAGTGTGTCACCAGCCTTAGCCATTTGAGCAGCACATATAAAATATGTCAACTCTGCAATTGATGAATCCGGACCACATATCTCCATGGCTATTCAAGCCTCAACTTCTTAGTATCCCATTTTCATCAAGTATAATAGTTTATTCTCCTCATCAGAATCAGAATTCAGGATTTCCTCGGTATTAGAAGAACTATCAATATCTGTGAAATCATCCTGAAAGATCACTTAATAATCAGAGAAAAGTATATTCTAGAAATAGCATTCACTGAAAACAAGGTTCACTGTGTCGACCTGAAATGGATTACCAAGAGATTTATACCACTCTATCTGACTGGATCCCTCCAGATCCAAAAAATGGGCACCTCATTTAGAAGAGGCACATATTTCAAACATTTCTGTCAGAATGATTGATTACTTCTTAAGTTTGTGACAACATGAAGATGATTCCTCAAGTTACTTGACAACTGTTGTTTAGTGACACCAGAATAAGAGTATTCAAGATAAACAGATTCAGGGCACAAATAAAGCCACAAGTACCCACAACAGTGTCTTGTCAAAATTGGACCTCGTGAGGATTATGATATTCAAGTCAAACAGACATTGAGAGTGAAATAGAAATAGAATATTGGGGCATCTCACAGAAATGATCCATGTGGGGCATTCTGAAGGGCCACGTCAACATGAATATTTGGGCATCTTTGAAAACGCATATTAGAAAGAAGCAAATGCTGGGCATACTGAAAGCCCCCTTCAATCAGAATCAGGAATGTTGATGTATTTTGAATGTTTGTATTAGCCAACGTTGGGACATGCTGAAGATCCATATCATGTTATGGAAATATTTTTGACTTGAGCAAATATTTCCAATGAGATAGAAAGGTATTAAGAATGAAAATAGAGAATCAGTGGCAGTCGAGCTGACTATACATAATTGGTTCGTTAATCAGGCAGTTGCACTAGGGTCCTGTTGTTGAACAAATATTTACTCAGCAAGAATGGTTCCAAATACTCAATCTTCTTAACCATGTGTCACATGACAGCATGTTCTTTGTTAAAACTACATCACGGTTGCATGAATAAATATGGTCCCCAGGCAGATCATTCGATCTAGGGTTTAGGTCCTCAAAATCTCGGCTTTGAATTTTGTATTATGTATGTCGGTGATGATTGGAAATATTTCTTTGAGATTCCTGACAATTAGTTTCAATCATGCTGTTGGGGTTACGAAGTCATTTTTCACATCAGTTTTCACTTACTTGATGACATTGAAGAAAGAGGCTCATCTTACCTGTAAGAATTCTAAGAATCTCCTTCTGTAGATATCCTATAGTTGATGTGTGTCTACTTTCTACAACACTCATTATGGAAGAAAACATGCATCTCACTTGTATTCCCACTGACTTTTGCTCAAGTGGTTTTGTAACATCATACAAAAACTTTGAACACTATGCAAAGAGCTTCATTGATGAGAAATCTGGGTAGAAGCCACAGGAAAAGATAATGTGTTGTCAAATATTTTGTGAACATATGGGCAAAACCACAGGAAAGGATGAATGTATTGTCAAGTGTTTTATGAACCAGTTATGGTGCTAAACCAATGTTGTGATCATATGGTTTCCATTGTTGATCCAAGATAAAATCTTCTTCTTGAACCCCAAGGTTAGAAGTGAGATATGATAAAGATTTTTTCCACAGAAGGGAGTAGAAATTTTAACAACAAGAAAGTGGAGCCAACTAAGGTTGAACGACAGGTTGTTGTTAAGCATCTCGACATGATATGGTCCAAGTTGCCTTATTCAAGATTTGAGTAGAGTGGACATGAAAGGAATTAGGATAAATTCTCCTTTGATGTGTTTTAAGAGTCAAATCAGAACAGACGTTGATATCCTAATTAATTTCTGATGAGTTTGACATGTCTACATTCTACAAAGATGGTAGATTCTTTTCAAAGATGAAAACTTATTGGATTTCTACACAAGTCTAGACAAAGAAAGTCGGTTTTATCCACAATAAAATAGGGCAACAAGGTCATAATTCTGATTATGGCAAGAGTTCCATAAATGAAACATTTCTTCTGATACTTTCATGAGACAAAGAAGATACAAAGATACAAGTTGATCAAATGCTTCTTCAGAAATATAGCATATGTTGCTACACTGATATCCGAAGGTAACCCTAGAAATAAATTATCAAGTGAAGGAAGACCGATTTCACCACTTTGAAGTCAAATGAAGATTGCATCAAACTTCATGCATTCATAAGAACACCATTTGCATAATAAACAATTCATTTCATCGATACATTTGATTGCATTCAAACATGAAGTTTTACAGATCTTCGTATGAAAAAGAAGATTCATGATACCTTATAAAAAGAAGGTAGAATTCAAAACCTCAAATACATGAATCACGTAAACATCTGAAGAATATATGGACGCAATCCACAGAAGAAGCATTATTTTAAAATGGGGCATGTTACCCAATCAACAAGTTATTTCAATAAGAAAACGATTTCCAAAGTTTCTCATTTAATCTTTCTAAAAATAAAATTGTTGAATAGTAAGAAAATGATTTCCAAAGTTTCTTACTTAGTAAACTATTTTCCACATCTGTAAGCCCTTCAGTGCATGATGTTTTCAAAACCTTCGGGTGATTTGTAAGCCTTTCAGTGCATGGTGTTATCAAAACCTTCGGGTCATCTGTAAGCCCTTCAGTGCATGATGTTTTCAAAACCTTCGGGTCATCTGTAAGCCCTTCAGTGCATGATGTTTTCAAAACCCTCGGGTCATCTGTAAGCCCTTCAGTGCATGATGTTTTCAAAATCTTTGGGTAATTTGTAAGCCCTTCAGTGCATGATATTTTCAAAACCTTCGGGTCATCTGTAAGCCCTTCAGTGCATGATGTTTTCAAAACCTTCGGGTCATCTGTAGCCCTTCAGTGCATGATGTTTCAAAACCCTCGGGTCATCTGTAAGCCCTTCAGTGCATGATTTTTCAAAATCTTGGGTAATTTCTAAGCCCTTCAGTGCATGATATTTTCAAAACCTTCGGGTCATCTGTAAGCCCTTCAGTGCATGATGTTTTCAAAACCTTCGGGTCATCTGTAAGCCCTTCAGTGCATGATGTTTTCAAAACCTTCAGGTCATCTGTAAGCCCTTCAGTGCATGATGTTTTCAAAACATTCGGGTCATCTGTAAGCCCTTCAGTGCATGATGTTTTCAAAACCTTCGGGTCATCTGTAAGCCCTTCAGTGCATGATGTTTTCAAAACCTTTGGATCATCTATAAGCCCTTCAGTACATGATGTTTTCAAAACCTTCGGGTCATCTGTAAGCCCTTCAGTGCATGATGTTTTCAAACCCTTCGGGTCATCTGTAAGCCCTTCAGTGTATGATGTTTTCAAAACCTTAGGGTCATCTGTAAGACCTACAGTGCAAGATGATAAGACCTCAGGGCCATTCATAAGACCTCTGGGCAGAATGTTTTCAATATTACCATCCTATTCAAAAGAAGCCAAATGAAAAATTATTGTCTTTTTCGTCTTTGCTCTATTCTTGTTAACACAATAATGAGCAAAGAGAGGCAACTGTAGACACTAATTTTTCATTTTATATTTAAAATTATTATTATTATTATTATTATTATTATAATTATTATTATTAAATTACAAGCCCAATTACAAAAGGCTCGGAGGCCATTTACATATCCAAAACCGAAGGTCCAACCCGGAGCCCAAGCCCAATAGTAACCCTAAAACACAACTAGGGTTTCACACTTCTCAGCTCCAGCCGCCTTAACTTATAGCCGTTGGATCTGGCATTGATCTAACAGCCCAGATGGTTCCACCTTGAAACCCTAGGGTATCATAACCCTAGGGACCACGCGGCGCCACCGCTCGTTGCCAATGCTCTATTGCCAGGTGACTCCAGAAATAGCTGTCACGCCTCGACGAATCCTCCAGAATGTCTACATCAGCCATCCATGAAAGCTGCTATATGGTGAGTCACCACATAGTTCGGTGACTCACCTAGAAACCCCTCTAAGACCGGTCCATAACGAGTACCATGGTGGCTATAAAAGCCACTACCCCCTACAAAATAAGAAAAACAGAGCAAGAACGACAATAAAGAAAGCAATACAGATACCAACAGAGCACAAATCAGAAACGAGCAAGCACAACCACATGACAGCAACAGAGACCAAAAACCGAGAGAAAAGAGAGAAGAATACTTACCACCGAGGAAGCTACACAGCCGCCGAACCTTCCCCACTTCTCCAAAACCTTCGAAATACCGAAGGTATTATTGTAGATCTATTCTGATTAGGAGTGTTTTAAGAAAAAATAAGGTCGGATTCGGCCTGGGGAGGTTCAGGGCTTCATTTTGAGTGTATTTTTAATTTTCGATCGGCGCCGGAAACGAAGGCCGATTTTCTCATTCGGCGATAGAAAACGAGAGCTTCTCTCTCTTCTCTCTAAAGAGAGAGAAGCAAAACCAAAGAAAATGAAACAATGGCCCTTAGGGCCGGTTTAAAAGGGTTTAAATACCCTCCCCGAATGGCATCGTTTTGGGGAGGGGTATTTGTGTAAATTC
The DNA here is from genome assembly GCF_006381635.1 of Hibiscus syriacus. Classification (NCBI taxonomy): domain Eukaryota; kingdom Viridiplantae; phylum Streptophyta; class Magnoliopsida; order Malvales; family Malvaceae; genus Hibiscus; species Hibiscus syriacus. Next base: position 13,719 of record NW_024061960.1, read on the forward strand.
TCGTATGGTTAAACCATTTGCGCAGTCACGAGAAGTTTATAAACTTCTATTTTAGCCACTAAAATCAACCTATATGTATTTTAATTTGGTATTTTAATTTTTTTTGTTTATATCCTAGCCACTGATTATATATGTTTATATATATATATAGGGTAAAGGTTAAATTGCATTATTAATGTCTATATTATATTAATATTTTGAATTATAGTTTTATGTTTTAATATTTTATATTTTAATCATCGTTTAGTAATTATGGTTAAATTACACTATTAGTATTTATATTTTATGATAATTCGAATTATGTCCTTAAAATTTGATATTTTACATTTTGTTTCTGTTATTCTTAATTTTATTTATTTTAGTCACTATTTAATTGCAATTTATTTTTATTATATTTTCTCTTTCTATATGTTTAAATTATTACTTTAATTATTATTGTTATTATTATTATGTAGTCATATAAACATATATAATAAATAATATTTGTTTACTTATATTTTATATATATATATTAAATAAAAATCCTATTTATAAATTTAATTTTATATAAAAATAACCATATTTTAATATTTACTTTTTTAATATTAAGAAATGGATTGTCTTAAAGCACCTAAAAGTCATTTTCTGATATTCTTAAATAAATAAATATCCTATTTTTATAAATTATATATATTAATTTATTTTAATATAAATGTTTTATTAGTATTTATTTATTTTTTAATATTAAGAAATGTGATGTCTTAAAGCACATAGAAGTCCTTTTCTGATATTTCTAAGTAAATAAATACCTTATTTATAAATATATATATATAAATATATATTAATATTTTTCTTAAAATTATATTAATAAATTTGAAATAACAGGATTATGAATTAAATATATTTTTGAATTTTTAAAATTCCAATAATAGAGACAATTTATAATTAATGAGTACCAATTTTGGGCGTTATAGGGGTGCTAATCCTTCTCTAAACGTAATCGACCACAAATCTCTTTTTGTTATTAAAAAGAACGAATTTTTGGTTAAAACACAGACCAATTTATCTTTTAACTGATGTTTTCTTAAAAACTCTTTTAAAAGAAAATTTTTAGGTATTTGACCTACCTAACCCAAAAAGGTCAATGGCGACTCCCAAAATATTTTTTGCTAAAATCATTTATTTATTCATTTTAATTTTCCCACCAAGTAAAAATTTCATGCCCAGGCGAAAACCGGTTACGACAATACCTTTTGCATACATTCATTATTCATTAAATTATTTTCTTTATGTATAATTTTTATATTACAAGAAGATAAACATTCATAAAGTAAAAGTCGAATAAATAATATGAAAAGGATTTTCAATCGCATTTTTCCTGGCCAAACAAGAAATTCAACACCACTACGATACTAGAAAAGCGACTAAGAAAATGGAGGATAAAATACAACGTCTCGAGGAACAACATAATAAAGAACAAGCATAAATGAGAATAAAGTTAGAGAAGATTGAAGCCAGCATTGCAAATTCACAAGAAAATATGATGCAGAAAATAGAAGATATGCTCATAAAGCAAGCTACTATTGGAAAAATTCATGAAAGTTCTGTATCTTTTGACTAGGAACCTATATATCCTTTAGGATTCACACCCGAACCGGTTTATCATCCTGGTATCACACCTGTACAAATCTATGCTCGCACATCGGCACTTCAAGAGACCAAACCTAATGAAAATCAACAAGTGGATCCCACGTCTTCAAGCAAAAATCCACTTATGTCAGAGGTGAAGATAGGAGAATTTAATGATGAGCATCTAATTCCATATATGAATGAGTTGAATGAGAAAGAAAAAGCCAATGAAGAATTGATTAGATAGATCAAGAGCTTGGAGGAAAGAATAAAATCTGTAGAAATAACTGAATCGTTCTATGGGTTTGACGCAGTGAGTTGAGTTTAGTCTCGGACCTAATCCTCCCCATTAAGTTCAAAGTTCCTGAATTTGAAAGATACTACATGTCCTTCATCCCATATTACCATGTTTTGTCGCAGAATGGTAGGTCATGTGAAAGACGAGAAATTATTAATTCATTGCTTTCAAGATAGTTTGACAGGACCAGCCTTAAAGTGGTATACTCAATTGACCAAAGCCCACATCATATCATGGAAAGATCTGGCAAAAGCATTTCTAGAGCAGTACCGCCACGTTACTGATATGGTTCCTGATAGATGGACTCTCTAAAATCTGGAGAAAAAGAACAATAAAACATTAAGATAGTACGCTCAGAGATGGCGTGACACAACGGCCCAAGTTCAGTCACCACTATGCCCTGAATTTAGGGGATTGGTGCAAAAACTGATGAATGACAAAGAGATAGAGTTTTTTGAAGAATAACCAGGAAAAAGAGAAGATGACGTTTGCGCATCAGAAGATTCTAAACCTAAGAAGAGAACAAGTAATCCTATGATTATCACTGTGAAATCATTTACAATAAACCTGCACCAACAAAGCCGAAAGTGGTTATCATAACTCCTTTACCATTTCCATATAAGGATACCCGCAAGGTACCTTGGAATTATACTACCAATGTTTCAATGGTAGGAGGATCTGTTTCTCTGGAAAAAGCAGAAGAGAAAGAACAGAGTGTGGATTCGACATCTGAAGTAGTAAGTGAAGTCGGATTCTTTACAATAAGTGGGAGGTGTTACTCTCCCGAGACATCGAATGCATCAGAACAAGTAAAAGAAAAGGGAAAAGCTACAGTGATACCCCAAAAGGTATTTAATGATGAATCCCGCCAACAGTCAATGAGCTCGTAACAGAAAAACAAGCACAAGAATTTTTGAAATTTCTGAAACATAGCGAATATAGTGTGGTTGAGCAACTACACAAACAACAAGCTCGAATTTCAATTATTAATTTGTTGATGAATTCAGAAGTACACCGAAATGCTTTGATAAAAGTGCTTAATCAAACATTTATCCCTTGAGATATATTTCTCAACAAGCTTGACAGGATTGTGGGGCATATAACTACTGATAATTATATAACGTTCACTGATGATGAAATACCTGAAGGTGGAATGGGATCAGTGAAAGCTTTGAATATTACCACACATTGTCATGGCTATGTGTTGCCAGGAGTACTAATTGATAATGGATCTGCTCTTAACTTGATGCCACTGGTTACACTTCAAAGGATGCCGGTGGATAAATCGCACATGAAGAATTATCAAAATGTAGTGCGAGCATTTGATGGAACTCAAAAGGAGGTACTAGGAAAAATAGAAATACCATTGTTGATCGGACCAGTCGTGTACAATATTAACTTTGTGGTAATGGATATCCACCCTTATTGGGGAGGCCGTGGATTCATTCTGTAGGAGCTATTCCTTCTTCATTGCATCAGAAACTGAAGTTCGTTATTAACGGTCAACTGATATGTGTAGGAGCTGAGGAATAAATCATTGCGTCTGTGACAAGTGATGCTCCGTATATTGAAACCAATGATGATGCTCTCGAGTGCTCTTTCCGAGCTTTGGAATTTTTCAATACAACCTTTATTGCTGAGGGAAGCAAAATTCCACATCCCAGATTGTCTGATTATACTAAAATGGTTGTATGACAGACTTTAGGCATAGGAGCTAAAACTGGGAAAGGTTTGGGAAAGAATCTTCAGGAAAGTTCAGTTCCTGTAAGTATGAAGATGAAGAAAGATCGTTTTGGGCTTGGATTTAAGCCCAACTCTCAGCAAAGGAACAAAGAGATAAAAAAAAGAGGTGAAGATAGAAGAGCCAGACTGAAAGGTGAAGAAATTCAATGGGAACACATGTCTTTCCCTCATTTGAAGTTCACATTTAAATCGGAAGGAACGGTTAATGTGGAATAACAGCTGGTTGATGCTCTTCAAGAAGAAAAGTTGACGAAAGATCAAAGCATGGTAGAGGAAGCTATGGAAGAATTGTTTATCAATATGATAAAAAATGACCACCAGACTGGCAAATACTTGGTTGGGATTCGCCCTTGTTTTCCTAGTGAAACACTCAACAATTGGACTGCTGAGGATCTCCCTGTAGTTTTTAATATTAATTTAGAGTAATACTCAGAACCAATCTTTATGCTATAGCCCAAGAATATAAAAAGCTTTTGTTATCTTGTAAGGGCAGTTATGTTAAGTTCACTTAATATCAAATACAAGAAGTTTTCTTAAAATTCTCAAATAGCAATTATTCTTTATACCTTACATTTTTTTACATTATTTACATTCATTATTTCTAATTCTTTATATTTATTTCATAAATTTACTATATCTTTTCAGAAATATGTCCGACTTAAATTTACAGGTGTCACAATGTTAATAGCATGATTATTCCTAAATTTAATCATGAGATAAATTTAGAGCGGCTTATATGTTTAGAGGAAATCAATGAGTGTGAGGATGAAGTAGAATGTGATGTTCCTACCAAATTGTTAAGATTGGTAGAAAAAGAAGATAAACAAATTTTACCTCACAAAGAAGAGATTGAGATTATAAATCTGGGAAACAATGAAGAAATGAAAGAAGTGAAAATTGGTACTACTTTGTCAGCCTAGATAAAACGAGAATTGATAAATCTCCTCCAAGAGTTCAAAGATATCTTCGCTTGGTCTTATAAAGATATACTTGGTTTGAGTACGAATATAGTGGTGCATAAACTTCCGATCAGTCCAGAATATAAACCTGTTCAACAAAAGCTCAAACGAATGAGGCCAGAAATGTTGTTGCAGATTAAAGAGGAAGTGATGAAGAAAATTAATGCAGGTTTCCTACAGGAAACCAAATATCCATAATGGGTAGCCAACATAATTCCAGTACCAAAGAAGAATGGGAAAGTTCGAATGTGTATGGATTACAGAGATCTTAATAAAGCTAGTCCGAAAGATAGTTTTCCATTACCTCACATAGACACATTGGTGGCCAATACTGCAGGACATGCATGGTTTTCATTCATGGATGGCTTTTCAGGGTATAATCAGATAAAAATAAACCTTGAAGACATGGAAAAAACAACACTTGTAACCATGTGGGGCACTTTCTGTTACAAAGTAATCCCATTTGGATTGAAAAATGCAGGGGCAACGTATCAGAGAGCAATGGTAACTTTGTTCCATGACATGATGCATAAAGAGATTGAAGTATATGTGGATGACATGATTGCAAAGTCCTGAACTGAATAAGAACATATTCAAAATCTAAGAAAGCTTTTCCAGAGATTGAGAAAGTATCAATTAAAGCTCAACCCCGCTAAATGCACTTTTAGGGTAACATTAGGAAAGTTTTTGGGATTTGTAGTAAGCCAAAAAGGAATTGAGATTGATCCATATAAAGTGAAAGCAATTCAAAATCTTCCACCACCCAATACAAAAAAAGAAGTTTGAGGCTTTTTGGATAGATTAAACTATATATCTCGATTCATTTCTCAATTAACTGACAAATGTGATCCAGTGTTCAAATTAATTCGAAAGAACAATCCTGAAGTCTGGAATGATGAATGTTAAGAAACTTTAGATATTATTAAGAAATATTTATCCAATGCACCCATTTTAGTAACACCAGTACCTGACCGTTAATTCTCTACTTGGCAGTCTTTGAAAATTCAATGGGATATGTACTGGGACAACATGATGAGTCTGGAAGAAAAGAAAAAGCCATTTATTAACTGAGTAAGAAGTTTACTGATTGTGAAATTCGATACCCACCAATACAAAAATTATGTTGTGCCTTAGTGTGGGCTACTCGAAGACTCAGACAATACATGTTATATCATACCACTTGGCTGATATCTAGATTTGATCCTTTAAAGTTCTTAATGGAATCACCAACTTTGACAGGCAAAATGGCTAGATAGAAGATGTTATTATCTGAGTTTGATATCATATATGTCAACCAAAAAGCAATAAAAGGAAGTGTCATAGCAGATTTTTTGGTCAGTCGTGTATCAGATGATTATCAGTCTCTGAGTTTTAATTTTCCAGATGAAGATTTGTTGTGCATATCCATGAATGAAGAATTCAGAACAAATGATGAATCCTGGAAGCTTTATTTTTGATGGAGCATCCAACGCCTTGGGACGAGGAATTGGGGCAATGTTAATTTCTCCAGAAAATATCTATTATCCTTTTACAAGCAAATTGGAATTCTTTTGCACCAATAACATGGCGGAATATGAAGCATGTGTAATGGGATTGAAGGCAGCCATAGAAAGAAAAATTAAATTTCTCAAGATATATGAAGATTCATCGTTAGTGGTATATCAATTACGAGGAGAATGTGAAACAAAAGATCCCAAATTACTGGAATACCGAAATTTTATCCTTGAATTAGTGAAAGAATTTGAGAGAGCTGCCTTTAATTATCTCCCTCGAGAGAAAAATCAAATGGCATATACTTTGGCTACATTAGCTGCTATGTTTCAGGAAAATAAAAAAATTGATATGATGCCGATCAAAATAGAAGTTTATGAAATTCCTGCACATTGCTATAGTGTAGAATAAGAAGCAGATGGCAAGCCATGGTATTATTATATCTTGCAATATATAAAATATCAAAGTTATCCACAAAATGCATCTGAGATTGATAAAAGAACATTGAGAAGAATGGCTGCTGAATACTTTCCATGGCTAGAAAAATAATGAGATATGGGTATTATTGGGCTACTATGCATACAGATTGCATCGATTATACAAGGAGATGTCATAAATGCTAGATATATGCAGATAAGATTCATGCACCTCCATCGCCTTTACATGTAATGACAGCACCTTGGCCATTTTCTATGTGGGGAATAGACGTTATTGGGGTAATTACACCAAAAGCATCAAATGGACATTATTTCATCCTAGTGGCAATTGACTATTTCACCAAGTGGGTTAAAGCTGCTTTATATGCCAATATTAAGAGGTCTACAATTTGCAAATTTATAAAGAAAGAAATAATCTGTCGGTATGGGCTACCAGAGAGAATCATTACAGATAATGCTTTGAATTTGAACAACAAAATGATGACTGAACTTTGTGCACAATTCAAGATCAAGCATGCAAACTCAGTGACATATCGCCCAAAGATGAATGGGGCAGTTGAAGCAGCAAATAAGAACATCAAGAGAATCATTACAAAGACTATTGAAAATTACAAAGATTGGCACGAGAAGTTACCTTTTGCTTTATATGCATATCGAACTATTGTGCGAACATCTACTGGGGCAACGCTTTTTTCTTTAGTCTATGGGATGAAAGCAATCTTACCAATTGAAGTTGATATCCCATCACTTCGAATCTTGAGAGAGGTAAAATTGGATGAGTCTGAATGGATCCAAGCTCGATTTGATCAATTGAACCTTATTAATGAGAAGAGATTGAAAGCTATTTTCCATGGGCAGATGTATCAGAAACGGATGATGAAGTCTTATGACAAGAAAGTACATCCAAGAGAATTCCAAGAGGGTGATCTAGTGCTGAAAAAGATCTTGCCCATACATAAAGATTTCCGTAGGAAATGGATGCCTAATTGGGAAGGGTCATATATTGTAAAAAAGGCATTTTCCGAAGGAGCGTTAATCTTGGTAGAAATAGATGAAAAAGTTCTGAGAAATCCAATAAACTCATATTCTATCAAGAAATATTATGCTTAAAGAAAAAAAGAGAAAAAAGAAAAAAGAAAAAGAAAATAAAAAGTAGAAAATAAAACGGAGGGTCAAGATGAAAACCCACATAGGGCGTCTTGCAACCAAATGAAGGATTTGAGTTGAAAACCTGAAAGGGCTACTCAAATGCATGTTGATATTAGGCATCTGGCAATTACTCCCTCTTAAGAGTTTAATATTTTGGGAGAAGCTTTACATCTACAAACATTCTGGCAACGTTCAAGATCTTCCAGACATAAGCTTACCTCAGTGCTCTAAATTATATCAAATTGATTAGTTTAGAAATACTTATGCTAATAATTTGTTGAGTCATTTGAATTTTTATCATTTCTATGTTTGCCATAACTTTGAATACATTTCTATTTATTTATTAATAGATTCCAAGTTTATCTTTTCGAAATTCAATTTATTTTCGAAATTCAATTTATTCTTTCATATAAACATCTTGCAAATGGATTAACATAATTTTAAAACAAACAAAATTTATGGATATCACTTTATGTTAATACTTTTAAGTGCAATGAATCCAAAGTAAGTCTTATCAACATTTGCAATCATTGTTGAAAAGCGAACAAGTTATTACCATCATAGAGTAATTTGGAAGCAAGTAAAACAGAAAAGCAGAAAAGAAATTCTGAGCAGAAGCTACAAGAAATGATGAATGTGTTGTCAAATGCTTTACGAACATTGAAAATTTAGGCAGAAGCAACAAGAAAGAATGAATATGTTGTCAAATGTTTTACGAACCAGTAATTATGGTGCTGAACTAATATTGCGATCATGTGGTGTTTACATTTATTGATCCAAAATGAAGTTTGTCTTCTTCAACACCAAGGTTTAAAGTGAAATATGGAAGATTTTTTTCCAACAGAAGGGGAGCTGAAATTTTAACAACAAGAAACTAGTGGAGCCAGCTAAGATTGAACAACAGATTGTTGTTAAGTATCTCGACATAATACGATCTGAATGGTTTTGTTCGAGATCTGATTAGATGTGGAGACATGAAAGGAATTAGGATAAATTTTCCTTATGATGTGTTTCAAGAGTCAAATCAGAACATATAATGCTTTCTTAATTTATCTCTACTAAGTTTGGCATTCTACATTCTTAAAGATGATAGATGCTCTCTTCAAAAATGATAGATTCTCTTTTCAAAGAAGAAAGATTTATTGGATTTCTACACAAGTCCAAGCAAAGAAAGTCGGTGTATTATCCATGATAAAATGGGGGAACAAGGTCATAATTCTAACCGCAGCAAGAATTTTGTGAATGAAACATTTCTTCTGAGACTTTAACACAAATGAAGCGAAGAAGATATAATAAGTCTCTTCTAGAAAAGAGAATGCCAGCTTGAAATGACATTTTGACTAAGTGAAGGAAGACTGAGTTCACCACTTTGAAATCAAATAAAAATGAACTTAATATTCATGCATCATATTTAGACATTTGTAAAAATATGGACATTTTCATTCATTTTATCAATGTTGAATATTTGACAGGAATTATAAAGATTAGCAAAGATTTCAACAAAAATTTGAATTCATCACTCGATGGATCAACATTTCCAGAAGAGTTCATAATGAGAAGAACTCATCTGAAGAAGAAGAAGAATTTCATAATGAGAAGAGCTTGTTCAACCTTTTGCTTGATTCTATCACAAAAGAAGATAGATCAACATCAACATTTTCAGAAGGAGTTCATAATGAAAAGAACTCATCTGAAGAAGAAGAAGAAGTTCATAATGAGAAGAACTTGTTCAACCTTTTGCATGACTCTATCATAGAAGGAGATAGATCATCATACACTTTTCCAGAGAAAGTTCATAATAAGAAGAACTTATCTGAAGAGGAAGAAGAAGTTCATAATGAGAAGAACTTGTTCAACCTTTTGCATGACGCTATCACAGAAGGAGATAGATCAACATTTCCAGAAGAGTTCATAATGAGAAAAACTCATCTGAAGAAGGAGAAGAAGTTCATAATGAGAAGAATTTGTTCAACCTTGCCTTAATTTATCACATATGAAGCTGAATTAACAACCCATCTTTTGAAGATCAGCATTTTCAGAAGGATTTCATAATGAGAAGAACGCATCTAAAGAATAAGAAGAAGTTCATAATGAAAGAATTTGTTCAACTTTTTTTTGCTAGATTACATCACAGAAGGAAATAAATTGTCATCCCCAGTGGGAGAGTTCATAATGAGAAGAACTAATCCCAGAGAAGAACTTGTTCAACATTTCCATCCTAATCAAGTGAAGTCAAATGAAAAAAAAACTTATTGTCTTTTCGTCTTTGCCCTATTCTTGTTAACACAAGAATGAGCAAAGAGGGGCAGCTGTAGATATCAGTTTTTTCATTTTTTATTTTATTATTATTATTTATATTATTATTATTATTATTAATTAATTATTATTACAGGCCCAAACCAGAACCCAGATACATAACCCAGAAACCCAAACCGACCCAAATGTGTAACCCTAAACCTATTTAAGGTTTGTATCTCTGCCCCAGCTGCCATCAACCATCCATCGTTGGATCTAATGAGATCCAACGGTCCACAAACGCGCCAGAAAGAACCCTAGGGTTATGATTCCCTAGGGACTACACCGATTGTCGTCGCTCCACGTCTCAGCCAGCTGTTGCCAAGCCCCGTCGTTTCAACAAGAGACTCCAGAAGACTTAAGGGAGACCGTCCACATTGTGACCTTAAGGTGACTCACCACTGTGGGTTCGATGACTCACTGAGGGGTGTTCTTTTACCCGGTCCGAGGCAAGGTTCGTGGTGGCTATCAAAGACATTAAACCTGCAAACAAACAAGGACATAAAGCAAATAAAAAGAACAACCAGCATCAACTATTCGGAAAAAAAAAGAAAAGAAGAAAATACTTACCACGATCATCGGAATCTTCACGGAAAGCCGGAAAACCGAAACCATCAAAGGTAAAAACCTTCGGGTTTTTTTATCTAGGGTGATCTAGGGTTTTTTAGGTAAAAAATAGGCTATATTTGAGATAAGGGAGAATTGGGCTTCATTTTTATGTAAAATAGTATTTTTTCGGCCACCGGAGGCGATGGCCGACGGCGGTAGATAGCTGCCGGCCGGTGAACAGATTCCCTCCGGTGAGGGAATCCTAGAGAGAGGCGAGAGAGTTTTCATCTCTCTCAGTTAGAGAGAGAATGGGAAAGGAGAGAATGAGAGAAATGGCCTTAAGGCCAGCCATTTTAGGGTATTTATACCCCTTCCCAAATGACACCGTTTTGGGGGAGGGGTATATGCGTAATTTAAAAGGGGTAAATTATACCCGTTGTCATCCTATATTTATAAACTTCTATTTTAGTCACTGAATCAAATATATGATTCTTTTAATTTGATATTTAAATTTCATTTAATTTATAATTTAGTCCTTAACATAATTATATATATTTTAAGGTAAATAACCAATTTAGCCATCGTTACTTTATTAATTAATATTTTAATCCTGAAAAGCATGTTTTAATTTATTTTAATTTGATTTTCGAATTTGATATATGTTTATTTTAGTCACTAAATTAATAATAGGTAAAATAGCATGTTTAGCCATTGTAATTTTAAATAATATATTACGAATTAGACCATTTAATTTTAATATGTTATAATTTAACCACTAATGTTAAATACTTCCATTTTATATTTTAGTACTATAGTTTTAATTTTATTTATTTTAGTCATTGTTTAGTTATATTTTAATTTTATATGTTTATTTTCAATATATTATTATTAGTAGTAGTATTATTTAGTCATATAAATATATATATAATAAGTTTTATTTATTTATTTATTTTATATATATATATTAATTAAAAATCCTATTTATAAATTTATTTTTATATAATTTACTTTTATAAACATATTTTAATATTTATTTATTTTTTAATATTAAGAAAATGGTTGTCTTAAAGCAACTAGAAGTCATTTTCTGATATTTTTAAATAAATAAATATCCTACTTTATAAATTGTATATATATATAATTTAATTATTTTTAGAGAATTTTTTATTAATATTTATTTATTTTTTAATATTAAGAAAATGAATGTCTTAAAGCAACTAGAAGTATTTTTCTGATATTTCTAAGTAAATAAATATCTTATTATATATATAATATATATATATATATATATATATATATATATATATATATATATATATTTGTAAAAGTTAATAATTTTTTCTTAAAATTATAGTAATAAATTTGAAATCACAAAATTTATGAATTAAATATATCTTTGAATTCTTAAATTTCTAATAATATAGACAATTTATAATTAATGAGTATCAATTTTGGGGGTTATAGGGGTTCTAATCCTTCCTTAAACGTAATCGACCACGAATCCTTTTTTTACTAAAATTTTTAGTTATACGTAGATCAGTTTATCTTTTAAATTATGTTTTCTTAAAAACTATTTTAAAAGATTGTTTTTAGGTATTTGACCTACCTAACCCAAAAAGGTCAATGGCGACTCCCAAAATATTTTTTTAAACCAAAATCATTTATTTATTCATTTTTATTTTTCCCGCCAAGTAAAAATTCGTACCCGGGCAAAAATCGGTTACGACATAGAGCATTGAAGAGATTTAAGGATAATATTTTCTTTAAAATAAATTACCTCAGGATAAGGAAGCTCAGAGACATTCTTAACAATTTTCTGTAGTTTAACTTTATCAAACTTTTCAATATAACTGCACAAGAAATATATTTACAAACAACCACAAATTTAACATTACTAGAAATGGTCACACAAAAAATAGAAGTATGTAAAAAGATTGTAAGCAACACCGACACTTTAACTGCAGCATCGCCTCTACGACGGACATCATCAACTATTGGTTGGATCTGAGAAGCATAGCATATATAAACATTTAAAGCCAGCAGGGGTCGAATAGAGATATGTATAAAAAAAGAACAAAAGAAGGGACAGACCCACCACACCGAATATGGAAGAAAAATCTATCCGAGGACGAGCCTTCAAGCTTTCTACCTCAGCATGACTAAGTTCTGATAACTTATAAGACTTCATTGCACACCTTATTCTCTTACAAGCCAATCCTGTAATAGAGATAGATAGAAAAATATGCATGTTTCTCAAAGTTTCCTAAACTGGGTCCACGCGCTAGTAAAAAAGTACTCTCTTTTTATCGAGCACAAAGCAAAAACTATTTTATGGTAGATTAGATTCAAACATAGCTCTTGAGTCATAGAAACTAATGAGGAAAATGCTCGGATGCAATGAACTAACCAGAGCATTGGAAAATCAAACAGCGATCATTTTCATATATAAAATAAGAAATTACAAAAAAATGAAGTACCTGTGACTGTAGCTGAAGGAAAAGAAAACTATGACAGACCAATGAAACTAGGAAAATGGGGAGAGACTGTTAGAATGTTAGAGTGTGGATGTATGTATGAGAGTGTGGATGTATGTATGAGAGTGTGATTGTATGTGTGCGTAAGAGTTAGTTTCAGGTTGTTAGGAAAGTTAGTTGCAAGTTGTTAAAACAGCAAAGCAATTACAGCCAGCTCAGCAACACAATTGTGCATATAACAATAGCAATGCAGTGTAAATGAAGTGAACATTTTCTAGTTGAATTTCTTCAAGTGTGTTTTCAACATGGTATCTTTCACCAAACGATTCGGGTGGTTTCTTTGTGCTTTCGCTGCTTAAAGAAAAAGAAGGAAGATTTCAGTCATGAACACTGATCGGCTATCCTCAGTGGAGAATACGTTGAGGAATGCAAAGACATTCTCCAATAAAAAGGTTAATGTCATACTTGATGAAGGAAATTTTTTACTATGGAAGCAACAAGTGTTACTCATTGTCCTTAGCCATAGATTGGAGATGCTACTTACCGGCTTGATGATTGTTCCATCACAGACAGTACTCAACGAATCTGGTGAAAATATATCGAATGAGCAATATGAGGAATTCATTGCACAGGACAGTGCTTTGGCATCCTGGCTATTGTCAATAATAAGTCCACAATTGCTACCTCAATTTGTGGGTGATGAAACGGCTTCTGCAGTATGGAGCACGGTTCTTCAGTTCTTCTCTAATAGATCTACGACTGCTGTTATTAGTCTGCATTACAAACTCCAGTCGCTTAAAAAAGGTGATGAATCTATGAGAGTGTATCTGACTAGAGTTAAAGAACTGTGCATTGCTCTAGCATCGCGTGGCAGTGTTGTGTCTCAAGCAGTACAAGTTGCCAGCGTTTTGAAGGGATTGCCTCGCGAGTACCAGCCTTTTGTAGCTGTCATAACCACAATATGAGAGTCAGTGTCTTTGGATGCTTTCTACACAATATTGTTGGATGCTGAGACTCAACTAGCTGGGTTCTGTGATCCACTTGATTCACTGCCTATGAGTGCACATGTTGCTCAAGGAAAAATGATGGGTAAAGAAGCAGATCAGTCTGAGCGATCAGTTACCTTTCGTCAAACGTACTCGCGTGGTAGATCAACTGGTAGAGGACGAGGTAGGTCTCGGATGCAATGTCAATTATATGGAAAGAATGGCCATTTGGTGGATCGATGTTGGCATCGATTTGATGAGGATTTTCCTGGAGTTACAGCTAATAGCAGTTCATACTCAAAGAATGAGTCAAGCACGGCATACTATGCTGCTACAAAGATGTTGGTTGTGAGTGTGGTGTTAGTCAGAAATCAAGTTGTCATAAGTCAACTGTAGCTCGTGAGCACTGAATTGTGGACTCGGGTGCCACACATCATGTCACTTCTGATGGTATGAACATTTCTCAACCTGTGGATTTCAATAATCCAGGTAAATTAATTGTTGGTGATGGTGTTGCATTAGATGTTAAGTATATTGGACAATCTCCCTTACATACATATTCTCGTGTATTGCTTTTAACCGATTTGTTGCATGTGCCAAGAATAACCAAGAATTTAATCTCGGTGTCAAAGCTTGCTAGGGATAACAATATTTTCTTTGAATTCCATGCACATGAGTGATGCGTTCGTGATAAAAAGGCTGGTGCAATCTTGCTTAGAGGGAAAGAAGATGGCGGGTTGTACTCCTTTGTTGTGGATTCATCACTTGGAGGTAGTTCTAAGCCACCAGTTTATACAACACAATTATCTGCTTCTGTGTATGAGTTGTGGCATCAGCGTTTGGGTCATCCCTCGCATGATAGCCTAGTAAAAATTTGTAAGGAATTGAATGTAAGTCTGCCTTCAAGTATCAATAAGACATGTGTTGCCTGTCATTTAGGAAAGAGTCACAAATTACCTTTCCACGCATCTACTACCGTGTATGATACTCCCTTTCAGTTGGTATTCACATATCTTTGGGGACCTTCACACATTGTCTCGAATGGTTATAAATATTATGTAACATTTGTTGATGCATGCACCAGACATTCATGGTTGTATTTACTAAAAGATAAGGCTCAAGCAGTCAGTGCGTTTAAAATGTTTTAGCAAATGGTTAAGGTTCAGTTTAACTTACCTATAAAGGCTGTGCAAAGTGATTGGGGGGTCAGCATCGCAGGCTTTCAAATCACTTATTGAGTGAGGGCATCACACACAGGCTGACATGTCCACATACCTCCGAGCAGAATGTAGTGGTCGAACGCAAGCATCACCATGTTATTGAATTAGCTCTCGTCCTACTTGCTCAAGCATCAACGCCTGTCAAATTTTGGGCATATGTTGTGGTTACAGCAGTTTACCTAATAAACAGGCTTCCTACGAGAGTTTTGCAAGGCGTCTCACCATTTGAGAAATTGTTCCACATGAAACCTGATTATGGTCAATTGAAGGTATTCGGGTGTCTTTGTTTTCCTCATTTGAGACCATATTTACAACATAAGTTGGATTTTAGGTCCAAGCCTTGCACATTTTTAGGTTACAGTATGCAACATAAGGGGTTTCAATGTCTTGCTGAGGATGGTAGAATCTATATCACAAGACGTGTGGTGTTTGATGAAATGCGGTTTCCATTTGCAGAAAATATTAGTCATGAGACTACTGCATCAAATATAAGGAGCTGTTATAGATCGTTACAAGTAGTAACTGATGTTAGCAAACTGATCAATGGCAGAAGTACTGTTGAATCAAGTCATGACTATGAGGCCAGTACCAGTGGAGATTCGAATAATGCACCTGGTGCTAATTCCAGTTATGTAATGGCACAAGATGTAGGTGTTGTACAAGGTGTCGAGCATCAAGTACCAAGTGAAGTCTCATATTCTGACCAATATGCTGGTGATGCAGGTCAAAATGAGACTACTAGTACTCATGATAATGATCAAGGGGTGAATCAGTTGTGTACGTCTGCAGAAAATGCTTGTAATGTAGATAGTGCTCGAGTAAATACACATCCAATGATGACAAGAAGTAAGTGTGGTATAGTGAAACCAAAAGCTTATACGAGTGTTGTTGTTGATGAAGTTACAGGTAATATTTATGAAGCACTCAAGACTTCTAGCTGGAAATAAGCTGTTCAAGCAGAAGTTCATGCTTTACAAAGAAACAAGACTTGGTCACTTGTCAAGTTACCTACAGGACGTGAGGTTGTTGGCTGTAGGTGGCTGTTTAGAATAAAAAAAGAAGGCTGATGGGTCTATTGAGAGACACAAGGCCCGCCTTGTTGCTAAAGGTTATTCACAAGTACCATGTTATGATTTTAAGGAAACATATAGTTATGTTGTCAAGTTTCCAACATTGAATGCAGTTCTGTCAATTGTAGTTGCAAAGGGGCGGCCCTTAAGGCAAATTGACGTGAATAATGTTTTTTTAAACGGTGATCTGACCGAGGAAGTGTTTATGCAACAGCCACCTGGTTTCGAGGAGTATGCAGCTGATGGCAGCCTTCTTGTGTGCAAACTTCATAAAGCATTGTATGGTTTGAGGCGAGCACCAAGAAACTGGCACGACAAGCTTAAAGCCAGTTTTATTCGGCTAGGCTTTAGTGCGTCTCAGGCTGATGTATCACTGTTTGTTAGGAATGATGAAGGTTGTTATACATATGTTCTTGTTTACGTTGATGATATCATACTAACAAGTGCCTCTTCGGGTGTTCTTAATGATGTAATTCAAGCGTTGAATCAGGAGTTTTCCTTGAAGGATCTAGGAGAATTGTCCTACTTCTTGGGCATTGAAGTCAAACGCAACAAGAAGTCCTTGGTGTTGTCTCAAAAGAAATACATACTTGAGTTGTTGGAAAGGACAGACTTATTGCATGCCACTCCCACTGCCACCCCGATGGTAGGGTCTCCAAAATTGACTCTGGATGCTAGAGAGCTTTTAACAGATGCACGCGAATATCGCAGCATCGTTGGTGCTCTGTTGTATGCGTGTCATACGTGACTCGATATTGCATTTAGTGTCAATAAAGTTGCTCAGTATATGAATGCTCCACGAGAATTTCATTTGGCTGCAGTAAAGAGGATACTTCGATACCTAGCTGGAACATTAAACTATGGTCTTACGTTTTCATGTGCTGGCAAGTCACTTGAAATTGTTGCATTTGCTGATGCTGATTGGGGAGGCAGCCTTGATGACAAAAGGTCGGTGTCTGGCCATATAGTCTTTCTCAGTGCATGTCCTGTAGTCTGGTGCTCAAGGAAACAGAAAACAGTCTCCAGGTCTACAATGGAAGCTGAATATCGAAGCGTTGTTGAGGCATGAGATGAAGTTACATGGATGAGGTCGTTATTAGGTGAGCTTGGAATAGAAACTCGTGATACACCTGTCATTTGGTGTGATAATATGAGTGATGTTGCTTTAAGTACGAATCCAGTGTATCATGCACAGTCAAAGCATGTTGATATGGATGTGCATTTTATCCGTGAGAAGGTTGCAGCTAAACAATTGCAGGTAAACTATGTTCTAGCTTGTCATCAGGTGGCAGATGGTCTTACAAAGTCATTGACAAAGGGAGAATTTGAAGTATTTCGAGATCAATTGCGTGTACTGCCTTGTCAATAAAGCAGAAGGAGTTGAAGGAGCGGGGAGAATGTTAGAATGTTAGAGTGTGGATATATGTATGAGAGTGTGATTGTATGTGTGCGTAAGAGTTAGTTTCAGGTTGTTAGGAAAGTTAGTTGCAGGCTGTTAAAACTGTAAAGCAGTTACAGCCAGCTCAGTAACACAATTGTGTATATAACAGTAGCAAATGCAGTGTAAATGAAGTGAACGTTTTCTAGTTGAATTTCTACAAGTGTGTTTTCAACAGAGACCAATGGTTTAAAAGAAAGATTGGTGGGTGGGTTAAATCGTAGAAGCTGAGAATCCATAACCAACTACCTTCAACTCAAATAAGAAAAGGTTGTTCTAAACTACACATTCATAAGATAAAACAATGCTGAATTGCGAGTTGAATGAAAGCCATTAAACAATAAATATAGTTTTGGGTATAATTGAACGGATACAAAAGAGATGGAGAGAGTTTTACCTGGCAATTAATAGAACTGGAAAAAAAAGAAATTTTGAGACCAAAACAGGATTTTGGCGCAGGAGCAGACATAATACCGCTACCCGTAAAAGCTTAAATGTCAAAAGCTTGATGATTTCTTCGTTCGATCCGTTATGTGTGTTTCAGTAAGACCTTTATTTTAACATCATTGAGATTTGAGACATTTTGGCTGCCTATAATTGGTTTTTTTTGGGAATAAGGTTATTAAAATAATAGTGGTGGTATTTAAGGAATTTAAAGAAATTAAAAAAAATAAATGTATTTTTTAAAAATATATACACTTAATGTGATTTTTAAATTTTAAAAAGTAATATCTTGATTAATGAAATCAAATATTAACGATTTCAATATTAATATAGTCTGCGTTATTAAGTTGACAGTCTACAATAGATGATCGTATAAAAATGATTAAATTAATTTTTTAATCTCGTTCAAAGATCAAATTAATTTCTTTTAAAAAGTTTGATCACTTATTTAATTTTTAAAAATATTATTTATTTTTAAAAAAATCAAATCTTTGTCTGATGCCGAACAAATATTAAGTGTAAATTATATAAGAACTTATTATACGATATACAATAATTTATGAATAATTTTTAGAATTATCTAAAATATGGTTAGATACATCTATTAATATTTTAATTATTGAGATAATTTTTATTAATATTTAAATATTAGTCTAACCCAAATATTCAATTCTGCCGCCATCCATCTTCTCTCTCCGGCCACCGTGCGCTAACAGTTTCTAATGCTAGTTGCACTACCAATTGTCTTGCTCCTCTTGCCAAGGTCTAATTGCATCCTCGGATGTCAGGCTTTATTAGTGTTTGTAAACTAGGCTTTTTAATCCAAAATATGATTTCCATTTTTTCCTATAAACGGCAAACAGTCACTTGGTAGGTCACTGTGCTTTATCTTCAGGGAATGTTCATTTCTATGGAAAATATCATTTTAGAATGTGTTTGGTTTATAAAATATAAGAGTATCATTTTGTTTAGTTTGTTTAATATGAATATAAAATTACAGTGTTTGATTTTAATGATATATGTTTTTAACAAGTTAAATTTAATATTAAATTATAAATATTTGGATGAAACTTCATAAAAATATTTTTATTGTTACACTATTCAAATTTAAAGAAAATTATATTTAATATATAATTAATATAATTAATGTATTAGACTTATATTTTTAAATAATTTTTATAAGAATCATATTTATTTATAAAAAATATGATATAATATAAAAAAAATATTATGGTTTCAAATGGACAAATATATTATTTTTAATATATAAGTTCTACTTTTTAATAATTCAAAATTAAATATTATTTTAAACAAATACATTTTTATAGTAATACCATTTTCAACTCATAAAAATATAAGATGATTAATATACAAATATTAAAAATATAAAATAATTTTAATTACTCAAATTTATAAGAATTGAGAATGATTCATATGGAAAGAATTCATTATTTTAAAATATTTGTATCTAAAGAAGTAGGAATTGTTCATTACCACTTGAAAACTAAAAAAAAACTGGCAATTTCCGCGAAAGAACAGTCCACCTAAAACTATTTACTGAAGTCTGTTTTCTTAATGCTTGGCTTAAAGACAAATAGTTTACCATGGAAGTGGCTTAGGTGAAGATTCAAAGGACGCAAATCTGGGCTTAGCCAAACCATATCCAATGATGGGTGACGAGGAAGCGGTGGATATACTCCATGGTTTTCAGAATCCGATCGGTTAAAAAACCGGCCATGCTATCGATTTACTGGTCCGGTCGAATCGGTCCGACCGGTCGGAAGAACCGAACGACGTCATAATTATTTAAAAAATTAAATAAAAATACCAAAAATATTTAATAAAAAATATTTTTTTATATCACAAGTCATATTCAAAGCAAGTCATAACATATATAAATTAAAAACCATAAAATCAAGTGAAACAAAATGATTCAAATTAACTACAACATAATATTTAAGGTAAAACATATTAAATAATAAATATAATTATATAACTATAATTAAAAAATAAATTTGGGGCTAAAAAAATCATAACAAAATGATTGTTTGTTTAATTTTTTTTTTTTTAAAAACATCTAACATGGCTAAGAAACATAGAAGAGCATCCTAAAAGTCTAAAGAGTAAAAATATGAGAACAAAACAATCTCACATTGCTAAGAAACATAGAAGAGCATCGCAACTAACTTCTATAAATAATAGAGGTACTTTGACAATCAAAATCATGGAGCATTTTGGTGAGCATTGAGTAAATTATTTTTTCACTTCAATCAAGCTCGAATTTTAGGCTTCAATTGAGCTTCTAAATTTTTTTTAGTACAAGCCTTTTTGAGTTCAAGTTTCAATATTATATTTCGAGTTCGAGTTGAACTTGATAATTTTTAACTTGTGAGTTTGAGTGGAGTTGAGCTTACTTTTAAAGTTTTCAAGTTCGAGTTGAGCTCAGCAATACTCGAGTTTGACTTGGCTCGTTTAACAAACGACGTTTGATTTAATTTTTTTTTAAACAAAATTTTCGATTTTTTCCGATTTTCAGCCGGTCCGGTTCGAACGGTTCAACGGTGGACTAGGCAACGGTTCCCGGTTGAACTGGCCGGTCCGGTCCGGTTTTCAAAACAGAGATATACTATAATGAGCCTATTTATGATCCAATGGAAGGAAGGGCAGGTGAAACAATCGTTCAATTAAAATTTTAAATTATCATATTTTTATTGATGATTTATTTTTGGCTTTTATAATTTTAGAAGTTCATTATTTTTTAAAATTTTAAAATTTATTATTATTATTATCCTATCATAAAATTTTACGTTTATCCTTCAATTGATGTGATATTATCTAAATATGTACTTTGGTAATTTATAATATAAATCTATCTTTGAAAAATTAAGAGGAACATGAATCTTACCCTCTTAATTTTATAAATTCAGTTTAATTAAGTTATGATGATTTCGAATTCATTAAGTAGTTTTAACGATAAAAGAAAATAGCAAAGGCTTCCTAAATTCGAGTAACAAAATTATGTAACTAATAATAAAAATAAAAATAAAAGTAAACTAAACTAAAATTAAAAGATCTAAATATATATTTATTCATACATAACATAGTTGAGACTTGAGAGCGATGCCTCGTTTACATTAATTTATAATAAACTCATCATCAATAGTTAATTGTTAAGGTACATATCTATCTATCTATATATATATATATTGACCTTGCTTAATGTAATATTGAACTTCAATTAATTTTTGTCGCATTAAATCACTTCAATATAGATTACATTTATTATTGTACGTTGAATATACAAAGAAATATTGAAGAATATTATTGAGATTATAAAAAAAATCGTACATATAAATACATGTAATCTAATTATTTAACATACAACAATTCATGCAATTATCCTAGTTAGCCACGTAATTGCCTAACAATTTTCAGTTGTACACAACCTTCTAGAAAACACTCCTAACTCCTAACCCCTAACCATTCCTTCATACTTTAATATTCTCTCTACTCCTTCAACAACCTTGACCTTCTCTCTAAACACATGAAAACATAATTTGGCCAGAGGCTTTGTAAATCTGATGTGAAGTTGGAATGTAATTGACCACCAAGTTGCCTTCTGTAATCTTCTCCCGAAATGAATGTATGTCCAGTTTGATATGCTTAGATCGAGTCGAGCATGAAAAAATGGGTTAACACATAGACATTGCACTCGTATTGTGGTTCCAATGACAAGTGAAGTCCTAAGAGTAAACCTCATGTCAACTAACGAGCCTGTAACCAAACAACCTCAGATGTCACATTAGCAATTCCCTGATACTGGACTTCAATTATAAAACTGGGAAACTAATTGTTGCTGCTTAGAGCTCCATGCGGCCAATTTTCCACTAAAGTAAACGCAAAACCCAGACAGACTATATGTCATCCATATTGATGGCCCAATCAACATCAGCAAATGTAATCAGCACAGATGGCTTAGACGAGGCTTCAAACACAAGCTTATAGTCCAACGTGCCACTTAGATAGCGAAAAATGTGCTTCACAACAGTCCGGTAACCACTCCAATAGCAGTTTCCAAGGAATGTGGGGTAAATGCCCCGTCGACGTTAATCTTGAGCTCTCCTATCACCGATTTTGTCCATTTTCTTGGCGATTCCTTGTTGAGAACCCGAACTTGAGAGTTTTGGGTAGCTTCCTTAAACTCACTTCCGAGGGTCCATGTGACATTGATCACTTCGTCGGCTGGTTGAACTACGTTTCCATGGCACCATTTGTTTCGCCTGTTTCATATATTCCAAAGTAAAAATGATAAAGCGAGCAAAGGCATCATTTTGGAAGCAACCTCTTCAAACCAAGCCTTACAAGGAGTAGGAAGTTCAATATTCGGCCCAATCCAGAAAGAAGCATCACCTCTTTTGTAAATGAGCAATCTTTAAAAGCATGAAGGGTAGTTTCGGTCCCTTGATTGCAAAATTGGCATGATCCATTTTCCAGACCCGCAACAGCAAGCTTGTGTCTAACAGAAGAGCATCATGACATGCCCGCCATCCAAAAACCTTAACCTTTGAAAGGGGTTAAGTTTTGAGATACACTTCCAAATAAGGCAGCGGTCACGCTCTCCCCTGGATTTCATGATAATCCAATTGTATCTCAATTTGGCCGAATAAATTTGGTGTTATGGTGTTCCAAATAAGCTGCTCGTCGAGCTGAGGTGTGATGAGCATGCTAAGAATAGCTTTTGAGTCATGTTCATGGAAGACTCTTTTAATCTTAATCCCATCCCATCTCGGTTGACCTTGGATCATGAACTCCCCACATCTGATGGGATCATCCATGCTATTAATATACCCACGTGAAAAGAATTAGTTTGAAGCCTCCCCATCCGTCCTTAAAGATACGAACACCACTATTGATTCCAACCCTCCAAAAAAGTTCTTATTGATAGCTTCTTTCGCTTTAAAGACAGTAGCCTAGGCAAAGGAAGGTTTATCCCTTAACTTTGCTTCAAGGAGATTGGACGATTATGACTAAGACATAAAAGGGTTCCAATCACACTCATGTTGTTAAGCATCATCGTCTCTCCGCATCTTGACTGAGCTTAGGTGATACAAGCATGGGTGTTGGAGCTGAATTGGCACCGACCATGTTTACCCTTTCAAGCAAATTGTAAACATACTTCTTCTGGTTAAATAAGCGACCCTTCACCGCATTTTACTTGAAGGCCAAGAAAGAAATCCAAGTCCCCTAAACCTCTCAAAGAGAACTTCTGCCCTATTGACTGCACGACCCCCTTGAACAACGTGGACTTGTTTATCTGTAAAAATTTCTCAATCTTGAAGTCATAAAACTCAGTTGTTGAAGCTCTATCGAAGGTTAAATTTTACGACGACAACTCAAAACCAACCTAGCTAATCACTACTATGCAACTCTTAGAAAGCAAAGAAAACACAAATATCTAAGCGACTGATACCATATTGAATATACAAAGAAAAATGAAGAATGTTATTGAAAATATAAAAATATCGTACATACAAAGGCAACTAATCTAGCTATTTAACATACAACTGTCCATGCAGTTACCTTAACTAACCACATAACCGGCTAACAACTTTCAATTATACACGACCTTCTAAAGAACACACTAACAATTCCTAACCACTTCTTCATACTATAATATGATAATAAATAACATACAATTATTATTTATAATACATGTCATGCCTATATTATTTATTAATTTTCACTTGGGTTATATATATTCTCATCACTTTATAATTGTCTGTTATCATAACTTAACAAAACAATTTATTTAATCAATCATGTTAGTATAGAAATAATATGATTTTATTACATATATATCATAATGAAACATCTGTAATCATGCATATCAACATATCTAATGACATAGATTAAGTATTGATGTATAATATGAAAATTCGATTATAACATGTCTATTTTATCTTAATTATATAAAATTGATTGTAATATTTAACATTATATTTTCATATGTTGTGATTTAAATAAATAATTGATTTATTAATTATAAAACAAACTATATATTTATTTAGTTGTCTTCAAGTTCCAAGGCTTCATCTTAACTAATCTGGATCGACTTGGGTTGCACACCTGATTTTGAGTGAGTGAGTCTTACGAGGATTTTTTTTGCATACATTACTCAAATATGAGACATTGCTTAAACGATATCAAGCGCTTACCACTTGAACCAACTCGTTGGTACAAACTATATATATATGTATGTATAAAAATAAAAGAAGATTGTGTTTTTTCTCATTATGTATAATATAATACTATTGCGATAATGTGTGTAATTGTATGATATTATAATATTTTTTATTTTAAATATGTTTAAAATATTATACATTTATAATAATTTCAATATATTAATAACTTCATTTCATATAAAAATCTATATTTATGTTCATAAAAGATGATAGTAATTTTTCTTAATTATAGTTATTTTAATATATCTAGATTTTATATTTGATTGATCAATTTTGAATAATTATATATATATATATAAGTAAATATAACGATAATATATATTTAAAATTGAAATTTTTATATTTAAAAATACTTTGAATATATATTATCAGTTGATTTATTGAAAATGTGTAAAAATTGAGCGGCTAACCATACTTGCGCCAAAATACACCCATCATTAACTGAGAACAAAATAATATTTGATTATTGTATGAATGCCCTAGTATCATAAATGATATAATTATAAATACACAAGACATTCAATTCCCTCATTGTTTCTTTGCTTCTTCCTTCCCTTTTGTTCTCTTTCTCTTTTCTTTCTTTGCTAACATGAGCAGCAAAGGTGGCGGCGGGATCGGTGGAGGTGTCGCTGAAGGGCCAAGTGCATCGATCCCCGAGAATTCAAAGAAAACGATCCAAATCATAAGGGAGATCACAGGGAAACAACACAGCGACGAAGAAATCTATGCAATCCTCAAAGAGTGCTCAATGGATCCCAATGAAACTGCCCAAAAGCTTCTTTATATGGGTAAAATAAATCAAGATTTGAATGTTTCTTTTTTGACTTCTTTATCTGTTCTGTTAGTGCTTTCGATGCCCTTTCAGGATTTCTCGTCTCTATATGTTTGCTGTGTTAATGATCTGTTTGTTTATGTATGGATTTTTGTGTTGAAAAGCATGTGATAGTTGGGATTTTCGAGAGGTGGTGTTTTCATGATCTCGTATGGTTTTGCTAATGCAAAAATGAATTGTGCATTGTTTGAGGTGTTGATTTC
Source organism: Hibiscus syriacus (assembly GCF_006381635.1). NCBI lineage: Eukaryota > Viridiplantae > Streptophyta > Magnoliopsida > Malvales > Malvaceae > Hibiscus > Hibiscus syriacus. The sequence goes on from NW_024061960.1 coordinate 39,157, forward strand.
GTGTTTTGTGTTGGAACAGTGAAGAAAATTTTTATTTATAGAGGTGGGATTGGCTTGTTTTCGTAAATGGAAAGTGGTATATTGCTCCTGTTTCTTCGATGAGGGATGCCCTTTGTTTACTGGGAAATCCAGTCCTTAATAACCCATTCCTTTTGTTTTGATTTGTTATCAGCTATAGCAGTCTGCCTTTTATTAAATTTTTTAAGGTTTCAATAGTAATTTATAATTTTACCATCATAATAATTTAATTATCTTTTCAAAATAACAAATCAATATTCTAAAATTCAAAATTTTGATTCAATTTCTTATTGGTTCTATCGAAGGTAGCTTTCCGCATTCTAATTTGACACACTGAAAGCTTCTTGTCTTTTTCTTATCATTTTTGGATATTCTTATCTCATTGAGAGTATACTTTTGTCTTTGCTTGATTTTACTTTTCGAAAGTATAAACTTTTCCATTGTTTGGTTGGCAGATACATTTCATGATGTGAAAAGAAAGCGTGACAAGAAAAAGGAGGCAAGTGTTTTTTCCTTTCATCGGGTGAAAATATAACTTCCTGTCATTTCCTTTATCTTTCCGTCCAAGGTTAAAATTTTGGTTATCAATGATTTTATTGGTTTGATTCTAGACTGATCTACACGGTATTTCCTTGTTAACAACTATCCAATGGAAAATGTGAACTAAAATTGCTGAGCTGCAATCTGTCGTAGTACGACTTGCTACAATTAGTTTAGTTGATGCGTTTTCTTCTTTCTTTCTTTTTTTTTTTTTTTTTTGGTGGGGGGTTGGGGAATTTTGCTTTAGTTAGCTTGGTAAATTGTGAATTATAACTGAATTCTTCTTCCTGCAGACAGCTGGTACACAAGGACGAGGGGGCCAAAGCAGTCGAGGGAACTATTATTCATCATCTGGTAAAGGTATTAGTTCCTTTTACTTCTGTTTTATACATCACTTAATGAATTTAACATATTTTTCCATTTGTAATTTGTTAATTTGACAAGATTTGTTCTCTTAAGATGTTGGAGGAGGAAGGAATTCATTTTCTAGAAGGGAGAATGGGGTTAATCGTTCCGCAGATAGAGGTTCTATGCCTTCCCAGCATCTCAGAAAGTGAAAACTAATGCAACACCTCACATGACAAAGTAAATATGCATAATGACGTTATGTGTATCTAAGCATGACTTTTATGGCCATGTTAATTTGTTAATTCTAGAGAGTACTTTTATATCTTGTATAAAATCATTTCCTTCTTCCTCAGAACTCCGACTGCCATACCCAATGGCACTAGTAGTTTACCAAACGGGAGCTGCAGTCATGGACGTGGACCCCAATTATCCGTTGATGGTATGTTTAGTGAAACTAAAGGTGGCTTACCTGTAAACAAAACAACTACTCTTTCAGAGCAAACAGTTGTCAGAGAACCTCCTGCCTCCTTTCCTGTTAAGTCCTCTAGCTCTGTGATCAAAGGTCAGGAGAAGTCTGCATCAAATTTGAACGCCCATCAACTTCTACCACTTCACCAACTCTGCCTGTCGTCAATTCATCTGCTTTTGAACCTGGAATGACATCAACTGTCTCACAGCATGCTGGTGCTGTGGATACAACAAAATGTGAAGTTGAAAGCCAACAGGAAGCTACTGAATCAAACCATATTCAAGTAAACAAACTTGCTCCCTGTGATATTGACGTATCTAAGACTGAGAAAATGGTGACTGGGGTTCCATTCTCAATGAATGGACAGGAGGAACCCAGAAAATCAAAGGTTGCTGAACAGGTTAAGCAGTCTAAGCCCGTAGAGCAAGGTATTATTTCTTCTTTATGTTCCGTGGTACCATAAAATTTAGTGGGCTATAGTAGTTCATGTTGTCTTTGTTTAGGTTTTTGGGTCTTTCCTGTTTATCTCCTTTTAATGTACAATATTGCCTTTTATAAGTACTTTCATGGGGGGCTTCTGTATTTATTATTTTCTCTTTGACAGGGGGTGGTAGTATTGACTTTTATGGCATTGCTTTTATGTTTCCCCGCCAATAAGATTCCATTTGAAAAGTTTGTGCACCCCTTTGCAATTTTCTTGATATTGCTAGTGGTCTCTGCTCTCTAGGTCTTGTACCTGTCATACTTCAAACTGCCATTCTAATTGTTTTCTTTCATTTAACAAATACAAATAAAAAAAATTCTATGCAATGATGTTGCTAATTATTCTTATTGTTTATTGCTCTCCCTGCTTTAGAAGCATCCCTTACCTAGATATGCACATAATATTGTCTTGCTGTGCTTTTTGGTATTCTGTTTTTAATTGTCTATTGTCTTTGCTCTTGTTTTGAAACAGTGGTCATATCTGAGGTTGCAACTGTCACTGGTAAAGCCAGTTCACAATTGCTTGCTGATTCAAACATCTGTAATGGTCAACATGTTACTTTCCAATCCACTTCCAAGTTTCTGAAGCATTAAAAAATGGCTTAACTTTTGGAAGCTTTGATGCTAGTTTTGGACAAGTATTGAAAACACTAGTGTCACTAATTTGGAGATTAGCTCTGCAAGGCCTGCTGAAACCTCTCAGGGTGTTGACGATACTTCTGGAGAGCCTGCTTCTAGGTTGGTGGATATTAGTTTATACATTTGTTTGATTATATATATGTTCACATATAATTTTCTGGATCAGGGGTAGGAGGAGAGGTTGTCTGAGGTTTGAACCTAGGACTTGGTGTCAACGAGGACTTAAGCAATGTAGGTCATTGTCACTACACCATTGGCTTAGTTGACAAAATTATATTTTTCTGGTGCAATGTTATTTAGGCGTGCAGCTGGCTAGTGGTTGCTGTGCCTTAGTGCCAGAGGTCAAGCTTGTTAGCCAAGGGAAGAAACCGGCCTAGACTGTGTCTACATTTGTTTATGCCTGTTAGCCAAGGAAAGAAATCAGCTTAGGTTTTATCGGCGCTGGTTTTTATTTTCTTTCCTTATGCCAGAATGTTATAGAATGTTTTTTTCATCCCTAAAATTGATTTTGAGGCATTGGTGGTTCCTGTTGTTTTGTCATTCCACTGTTCTAAATCAAGAGAAAATATCTGTTCAATCCTCTGGTGGATTACCAAGGAGAATCATGTTTGGATAATATATGTAGTTATAAATAACCTGATTTGCTATTGATACACACACACATGAGATGCTAGAATATGGGATCTTTAACAGTATTCTGAGTCATCTATTTTGTTTCTTAATCTTTAAATCTTATTGAGTCTTTATGATTTCTCCACAGCCAAGGTATATTACCAGCTATGGAAGGGGACAACACTGAACAGCAAAAAGCTCCTCCTGAGTTTGAGAAAGTGCCTGAATCAGATTGTAATGTTCCATCTGATGCTGACTTGAATCTTGACCAGTCCAATCAAGAAATGCATCTGCACCCGGAGAGTAATAAAAGCATCATTCCAAACGTCCCAAGCTATGGTCTAAGTTTCATGCCAGCATCAGCAACTCACCCTGCACAATTTGATGGACCTGATGCAAGGATCCATGATGTTTCTCATCTGACAAATCTCATTGTAAGTCATATGTGCTTGATTTAATTTGTTACCCCCGTGCATCTCTCGGTTGGTTATAATTAAAAAAGGTTTTATTGGTAAGTGGCCTTTGTACTTCTCGTATTTGGTTCAGTATCTACTTTAGTCTTATAGTCCATGGTGCTTTAGGAATATGGAATACGACAAGAAGAATCAGCAATCATATGTCCCTGCAAACTTCAGATGATAGTCTGTTTTTCCTTTTTTTCATTTGAAATCAAATCACAGGATGTTATACGATTATAATTACATGCTTCTTACACTTGATTTGTCAAATTTGTAGAGTGGTAATTCTCCAGCTCCATCTGGCAGTTCAACTCCACCTATTCAGAACTCTGTTGCTGCCGCACCACAAGCCGTTCATCTTTTTCGGCAGCCATTTCCACCTAATTACTTCCCTTATCCCCACTATCTTTCACCTTTTATATGCATCCTATGCATCAGTTTCTAAGCCCCACTGGACTTCCTCAGCAACCTTCAACCGGCGTATACATGCCTCCTGGAGCAACTCGACCTGGGGTCAAATTCCCTCTACCACAGCTCAAGCCTGGAACTAATGCAGGAAATCCTGCTCACCTTGCAATTCCATCCGGTTATGGTCCATTGGCTTCTCCTATTGGTTTCAATACCTGTTACATCAGTGACTTCCGGAAGCTCTAGCAGCAAGGAGGATATTGCAGCATTACAGTTGAAGGAAAATCATATAACACCACTGGACCACAGGTTGGTTTTGCCATCCTTTTCCTTCTATATTTCTTCCCAACCTTATTTCCATCTAATCTGTTTTACCATGATGGATTATATGCATTGTATAAATGGGGTTAATTTTAAGCGATGCTTTGTTTTTTCTTGGCAGAATGAAGGTTCAGCTCTTTGGATGCCTGCACCAGGTCAAGATTTATCCAACTTGCAGGTTAATTCATTATACAACCTTTCCCTTCACAGCCAACAGCTTCCTTTTCTCCTTCACAAGCTAGTCATGGTGCCTTTGCGGGACTCTATCATTCGCCACCACAAACAGTGGCTCCTCCATCCAACAGTAACACCTACTACAGCAGTCTCAACCCATGGCAGCAGCTGTGGGAACTGTAGGTCCCCCGGCGGGTCCTTATCAGCAGCCTCAACTTGCACAGGTAAACTGGAAAACTAATTACTGAACCATTAAAAAATTTACGATGATGCTGTCTAGAAGAAATAGATTGGGGAAATCTGTGGAAGGTGAAACACTGGCCTGGCCTACTCGTGGAATGTATATATCAAAGGCATCTCAGACATATATTAGAGTTGATTTGTGGTGGGGAAAATACGTTTGTTGCTGACATTGTTTCACCTTTCCGTCCCTGCCATTTCTGTTAGTCTTGTTGTTCTGGGTAGCAAACCTTTTGTTTGTTGTTCAATTGGAACTCATCATTCTCAGAAGAGAACTCTATAGGAATTTGATGGTCAATTAGATTAGGTGGGATTTTGCCAAATTTTTATTGTTTTTCTCTTGATAATGTCTCACCTCTGTACTAAATTTGATTTGAATAGCAAGGAATTGATATGATATAAAGCTGTAATTGGTATAGTATGAGATTCTTCTATTTCTGTTTAATTGAAACCACAAGCTACCTTGTTTTTACTTTATTATTTTCCTGAAATTGATTATTTTGTTCTTGTACGACATCAAAGGTGTAACCGAGTCTAGTCGACTTTGAGCTCGATCAATTTCACTTTAAAACTCTAGATCGATTTCACTTTAAAACTCTAGATTACTTTGAGATAAACCTTTCTGTCAACGAAATCAGCATATTTTAGGGCCGTGAACTGAAGCTCAACTTAACCTTTAATGAATATGCAAATGAATGGTTATCAACTTTGTTCTGGCGAGTTAAATTGACCAAAAAAATTATATGAATCGGATGTTGAAAACGAAAGATTCCTGAATGGTGGCAGCAGTAAGGGTCACAGTCGTAATTATTGTTTCACAAACAATATAATGCATACAAACCTGTGTCTATATTCAAGTTCTAAACCCGAATATGAATACAACTAAGAACAAAATCACCTTCAGTCGAAAGAACTGATTACAGTGACACTATAGGTTCAACTGTGTAGCAGTTGTTGCTCCAGGTATTTGTTTTCCTTTGCAATGGCATCAAGGTCGGCTTGTAGCTGGTCTGCATTTAAGCTTTGGGAAGACATGGCTGCGAGTTTCGTTTCAAGATCAGTTGTTCTCTTCGTATTCTATCGGTTGCAAGGATTTTCTCAGAGATTTGCTCAAAGCTATCATGGATGCTGATGAGCAGTTTATAAACCTGTTGCCGGTCTGCATCTTTCTTTGATACCCTGCACGTACACAGCTCTTTGTAAGGAAAAGTTTAATTCAGCTCCATTTAATACATCGCCTATAATAAAGCTGCAAAGTCGGAAATGGAAGGCTCAAAGAGCGCTGAAGTAGCAGTCGGAACATACCGGAAGACAATTTCATCCAAGACAGCATAGGTGCGATGAAGGCTCTCCTGAATGGAATTGCTTTCTAACTGGAGCACCCTAGTTTCTCTTAATATGTGTTCTATGTCAGAGTCGAGTTTGCCACTATTTTTTGTGATCTCCTTTATTCGCTCAATATAGGACCTCCGAGATGCCACCTCGGGCTGCCTCTTGAGATCAGCAGCAAGTTTCAAGCATTCCTCCTCCCTATAAAGTTACCAAGAAACACAGTCTTAATCAAGGTGAAATAATTTAGGGAATGTACACAGCCAAGTGTAAAGATTTTTGCTAGAAAATTATGTTGCTTGCACTTGAGTGCAAGTGCCGGATACAGGTATGCCTTTGAGACAGGTACAGTCAGACAATCACACCTGAATCTAAGGAACATAGGTAGACTCTACAACAGAAAATGGCATGGATTATATACCATTTCATCTTCCAGACAAAATTAAAGATGAAAAATTCTTTTGAGGTATTATTTTATTTTAATAATAATGTGCAAAAGATACTAGACTTTAGTTCCGATAACATACCTTTTTCTAATTTCAAATGAGGTGAACTGAATTTCTAGCTCGATTTCTCTCAACTTTTGGAGTTTCTCTAGAGCCTCTGGATTGTTTACATACAAACATTCCTCGAGGTTTCTTTTCTTCTCTTCTATAGGTTTTCGGAAAGCATCCCTTCAAAGGAAAAAATGGCCAAGTTAAAGTTGACACTGATGCTAGGAAGCTACCGAAAGACCCAACTCTTCTGATTGCATATAGGCAATCTTTCTTAATAATAACTAGTACAAATTCTTCATGCACAACCGAAATGCTGTCTGTGGAAAGCACGGAAAGATTATTATAAACAGTTATCATACCACTGTGACTCTAGTTCCAGAATATTATGTTTTTTGGCATTGATCTGCTTATTAAGTTGTTCCAAGCAAAAATCCATAGGGTGGCTTTCATCAAATGCCATATCTGCTTCCACCTTCCAAAATCCAAGCTCTTCCTCAAGATGCTGCATTTGTAAATTGTTTGCTTTCAGTTCCTCTAACAATTTTTCTTGAGATAGCAAGTTTTCTGCTTCATACGGTATCTGGTAAAACAATGGAGAACATTTTTATTGTTCTGAATCCTGTTAAGAAGCTATAGAGTTTACACTTAAAGCTCGAGCTTGAATTTATATGAAATCAAACTAATCGAATCTTACTTGATTAAGCTCATTTACATGGTAGAAAAATGATTAAACTTGATTTTTTGTGCTTGAATTGATATTTTTCAATACCAAGTAATAACGAAAAATCTTGATTAGTCACACGATATACTAAAGTCAAGCATTAGGATAACCCAAACTGAGCTTGCTCAATAGCTTAAGTTACTCAAACTTGAGCTCAGCATGACAATAACACAGCCAAATTCAACATTTTAGTCGAATCCAAGTAGCTTGAGCAAAGGTGTATTCCTCACATCACTTGTCAAATGTCAATCCCAATTTAAGGCCACTTAATTTTCCTTGGACACTAACACTGCTGTTATAAACTAGAAAAAAAAGAACCTCATTGAAAGCCAGTATTTAGTTTAGTCAAATAAATGTTCCTTGGAGTTCATCACTTTGGGAGAAATTGAAACATGTTCATCATCTTTGTGATCTGCAATTTCTTCATTTCCAGACACACCGCTTGATTCCACAACTTCAGCATTTGAATCACTAAATAGCTCATTCTGTGGTATATCACGCACCCCAAGGGGGTCATGGACGACTGCTGCATCACTGGTCTTGATCTCGGATGATTCTGACAATTCATCTACTCTAAGATCTTGCAAGATAGCTTCAACCTCTTCCTTATCCAGATTCTGAGTAAAAGACTCCGAAACTTTCTCTAGGTTATCTTCCTTTAATTTCTGTCTCAAATCAGCCTTTCATTTCCCATAAACTTTTACAGCTTCAGATGAACCGGAAAGCTTCTCCACCAAAAATCTTACCAGCTTATATAACTCCTCTTCTGATGGATATAAGAACTGCCGTAAGCAATACATATAATTTGTTCTAAGCATAATTTCATAACAATAATAATAACCAAAATCAAAGAAAACTCATGGCAACTTCTAAAAAAAATATTGAATCATAGTGCACGACATAGAGCTACAAATCCGCATTTAACCAGTCCTCAGATTCACCTGTTTCTAAATTTTCTTTCTATAAAAGAAAAACAATCAGATTTCTCTACAGAAAAATTCCTTTCCTAAGGGCGAAATTCAGTTTCACAAATCAATAAATCCATAAAATTAACATGTTTCGTCAAAATGCACCACAACCAAAAAGAAATCATCACTGTAAAATCCAAAATATAATAAAGTTACCAATAAAACAGCAGAATTCCATTTAAATTCATCTCCATAGTTCACACGACGATCCTTAATTAAAAAAAAACTGAGAAAAACACAGTACCTTGTGATAGCTCATGTCACCAACATAACCCAGATTCTTAAAAGCCAGTGAGATGTCGGAACAGATCTTGAACTTGTCAGCCATGGAGACATAATCTTCAACTGAATCGGTAAATGACACGTCGTTTTGATCGTCGTCTTCGTTGTTTCCGATGATGTTAAGTGATTGGCAGCAGACGGAAATCAACGTTTTCGGAGTTAAATCTCTAATGCCGAAACGTTCCCGGGATCGAAACACCGAAAGTGCTCAAGGATTTTAGCAGAATCCCTTGAGACTCTTCCATTGTTCTTTTGGAAATTTAAGGCCGGTTTTGCTCCTTCTCTATCCCCGAAATGAATCCTCATCTTCGCCCTGCCCTATTATCCGTCGGGTTTTTTTTATCGGATAACACGTGGGGAATTTTTTTATCCCGTCCCCGATCCCGAGAACCCGATCTGATCCCGAAAAAAAAATCGAGCAACCGTAGTTTTCATAAAAAATATCATAAAAAAATTAAAAAATTAGTCTATATGGTTTATAATTCAAACAATCACAAATTCAAACTCAATTCTAAATAATTGTCTAAACTCCAAAATAAAACACATACATAATTAAATACAAATTTGTTCCGATATTCAAATCATACAACGAAGATGCATACGTAATATTAGGTCAAATAAAATTATCCAAAATCATCGTGTCACTCTTGTCACTTTCTTTTGTAATTCCTTACATTAAGAAATTTATCAAAAAAAATCAATCAAATTCCACTTTAATAATTATAAAAATATTGTTTAGGGTTTGTATTATATAATTAATATAAAAATATAAAATATTATATATATAATTAATATAAAAAATATAAAAAATATTATATATATATATATATATATATAATCGGGGCGGGACAGGGATACCTTGCCCCGAACCCGAACCTGAAAAATCTTCGAATTTTATCTTGATACCCGACCTGACCCGATATTATTCAAATCCGACCCGACTCGAATTTAACCGATTTCTCCGTCGGGTTCGGGTCGTTCTGCCATTCCTACGTGAAGGAAATACTAATTATACCTGTCGTTTTGATGGTGAAACACATACGGTACGGTGTCGTTTAGTTTGCCTCAATTTAGTCGGATCCACAGTTGAAAGTAAACAAATATTTACCCATAACCATTTGGTCTAGCTCCTTTAAATAAGATTAGAGCTTCAAATATATACGTGGACAATACTTTAAGAATAAATAATTAAGTTTTTGGAAGATACTCTAAATTTTAATGTTAAAAAAGTTTTAAATAAACTTAATATATTCTCAAATATTGGAAGTCTCATAAATTATGCGCAATGGTTTGTAGATGCCATAGTTCAAGCCAACTTATATCATCAAGCTCAGCATTCTATTTAGAAACCTTATTCGATCCTTTTCGTGAAACCAAAAATCCGGTCTTGGCATCGATACTGATAACTGATACCAATATTTTCTAGGACCAGGAGCAGACCAAGTGTAACAGAGTTAAACGAAATAAGAAGTGACGAGTCAAACAATTTCAGGAAAACAAACCATTTCCATATGCAATAGGAGATATAGGTTTAACTCACATCATCACATATTCTAAAAATGATATAAGCCATATCAAATCCGCTAGAAGAAATGCACACTACTTAAGAACAGTATTTTTGCTTCACGTCATCATGTATTTCAGCAGGAATTTCCTGTGGAAGTCATTCCTTATGGTATCATTAATGAAGCACTTTTGAGGCTTGTTGTCACCGCGTGCCTGGTTCTCGAAAACCACATCATCGTCCCACCTTGAACCAAACAGAGATCAGGAAAGAAGTAAGCTCATTTGCAATGTCAAGCTTTAGTTAAATAACACAGCCTCTTTGGCTTTTAGCTGTTCTTCTTGTTCTAGTTTTTCCTGCAGAAACACAAGGGATTTCTTTTGTTATTGATGAAATATTTTAGATGATACACTCTATGGCTGTAAAATCAAGAGGATAACTAACGGCATAGAAGCTCTAAAATTATAAGCAAGCAGTGAAACCGGGGAATAAAGTTTACTTGACGGAGTTTCTCTTCAGCCTTCTCCTTCCTTATTCGTTCCTGCTCAGCCATAAGAGCTCCTCCGTCATCCTCATCATCATCATCGTCATCGTCACTTAAGAGTTAAGACAAACAAAGATCTTTAAAAAGTGTAGAAAAACAGCAATATCAAGAAGTTACGAACAATAACAGGGACAATTCTATTACAGATTTCACACACAATGAAACTACAAGTTTTTTCAAATTAGTTTTTTGCCTACTTCAGAAAGACAGAAACCATGAAACTACATACAATATGTTACACCATGCCATCTAAACCATCCAAAAGACTTAAAGAATCCAATCATCGAAGAGACGAATTGTGCTAGCATAAAAAACAGAGATAGAGGTAGAAAGTAGAACCTATCGTCATCATCGTTGACTTCTACATCAGAATCATCAGCCTCAACACTGCGTGGAACAATTCGATTTTCAGTCTCCCTTTTTGCCCCTACAAGTGGCGTACGCAGTTAGTGAAGTGCTTTCGGAGCACATTAATTCGACAAAACAAATAGGCAGGTTGGTAATTTACCTTCCAAAAGAAGATGGTTCCCCCTCCTATGATCTCTATCATCTACAAAAATATACTCACATAATAAGAACAAAATGATATGAAATTTATGGCAATATACAAAGAACAGTTGCTCAAATGTTTCCCTCTTTACCATTATAAGACCTGTCCTTTGATGAGAAATGCCTCCGTTCACGCTATTCAAGCTCATCACGGAGGTTTCTATTCTGCAACTCATCCTGGGTGTCCTGCCCATCCTTTCTGCATTCCCACGCATGCAAAACAAACCGTTAAATAAGCTCATTTATGATAGAGCTACAATACATCTCTAAATGCTTAGAAGTAGGATTTTGAACTATGTTGTTCCAACTCCTCATTTTTCTAGAAATACCAGTGTTTGACATTTGTGCCCAACACATGTAGATGGGGATATGACTTCCAAAAACCCTACAGATACATGAAGAAACTTGAAAATTTGACTATACACGTAGGAGACACATACTCATATCCGAAACGCTGACACCTAAGTAACATAGATTCTGGATACAGAAAATCTCCAAAATCAACCCTTGTAAATACATCACTTCAACATCATACAGCTGAAATGACAACAAGACCAGGATAACAGTAAATACCTGATGAACAAATAAGATTTAATTTCAACCAGAATCATTTCCTTCCATATACAGACATCACACATTCAATTAAGAATAAAAGCAAAGCTAACAACGTATCAAAAATATTTTTTTAATAAATTTTATTTGGGACCATTGACACCCTAATGCATATGAACACAATTATACATTACAGAGGATGTTTAAAAAGAATCACCTAGGCTTTAGAGTAGTATGAGCTGCAAGGTCCCTAGAAATATACTTCTGATACGGGCCGAAAATGCGAGTACCACCTTGTTCATTCCCACCTTTAGCAGGTTGCCATGTTGGTCTAGCAGCAGTCGTCATGTTTTCTTCAAAATGTTATCAGCAAATAACCTGAACCTGCCTAACTAAACATATATGCTCATAACAATCAGTTCAGGAATCTAAGAAAGGCTAAAAATTAAAATGAAGAAAGAGCTAAATTACTTGAAGAGTTGGCTAGGTTTATAAACAAATTTTGTCGTACAAGAACAAGTGCAAAAACAACAATTCATTGGATGCATCGATGCACACCCAATAACCAGAATCTTCCAAATTCAACATATATTCTTATAACAATCAATGAAACATAAATAAGAAAAAAATGCCTTAATAATTAATTATCAAAATTAATTATCAGCTCAAAATAAAAAGAAAGAGCCAAATAACTTAATAATTGGTTCAATTGAAAAAATGATCATATACGAAAAGGCGCAAAAACCATCAAAGAATAAAGTGTAAAAATGCCATTTAATTACAGGAATAATTAGACCATCAAAGAATAGGAACTTCTAGCAGAATTTGATCTCTTAAATGAGAAATAATTTTTGACGATGTCGAGGGAGATTGGTATAAATAAAAATTGATTTTTGAAAACGACTTGAACTCATGGCCATTATAAAATTCTCATGTTGTTATCAATTGGTCAAATTTACGTTAAAATAAAAAGGACCAAAAATTTTAATCCATCTATTTCTTTGTGACAATGTAAATTAAAGATGCTGAGCCTGAGCTTCACATATTCTTAAATATGTTGCAATTTCCAATCATTTGGAATGAAGTGCAATTACAAAAAACAAATTAATGTTTTGTATAGAAAGTTAACCGATGGTGAGATAAAATGATTGTTTTATATGATTGGCGGTGGAGTCATGAATAATTGGTTATTACTTAATTTTAAAAAATAATAAATTAAAATTCTTTGAATGATATTAATGGTTAAAATGAATATTTTTTTTGAAGTTTTGAGTTTGAATAGTTAATTATGCAGAGTATATACACGCTGTCAATGATTAATAAAATTTATGAATATATATATATTATAATTAGAAAAAATAACCTCAGTGATAAAAAATGCCTTATAATATACGAATTTAACCAACTTTTTTTGGATTTGCCAAAATGACCAACAAATTCGCAACGCGAATTCCAATTTCGCAACCCAGTTTCCAATTCCAATTTCGCAACACGAATATGTAAATTCGCGTTGCGATTTTCCAAATTCGCAACGCGATAGTCAAATTCTCAACGCGATAGTCAAATTCGCAACGCGAAAGTCAAATTTGTAACGCGAAAGTCAAATTCGCAACGCGAAAGTCAAATTCGCAACTGAATTTCAAATTCGCAACGCGAATTTAATTTCGCAATAGGATTTAGTTTTGCAACACAAATTTTTTGGGTATATAACAACGCATCAGCAGCAACTCATAACCTAAATCCCTAAATCGCAACTCATTCCATCTCCATCTATCACTTTCTCCGGCGACATCCGTTCCTATATCCAATAACATCCTTCCCCATCTCTATTTGTTTTACATAATTTTATTTCTATATAATTTTTCAATGATTTATCTCTCAAATTATCAACTATCAACTTAATAAATGTACGTTTTTCTCTAAGTTAGTGATGATATCTAGTTTATAGCTCGTTTGTTTAGTAAATTAATTTACAATTTTTAGAATGAAATCATCTAATGTTGATCATGTTTGGATAGATTTGTGTTTTGGAGGGTCATGGGAGATGTTCATGGTGTTTTACAATATGTGCCTTTACCCATGAATCTTCAACTAAAACTGTCATTAAAAAAGTTAACTTATGAAACTCTAATGTTACGTGTTACAAAGAAATTGAATTTAGAGCCTCTAAGTGGATTTAGGCTATCTTATCTGAGAAAAAGGTAAAGTTTATTTGTTAACCGACAATGAAGATGTTGAACGATTCATTGCTTATATTAGTGTTTCGCAAGAAGATGACGTTACATTATATGTTTGTTGAACCTAGAAGTAGTGAAGTTGGGTCAGTAGCGGGTAGTAATCAACTAAGTTCTTCAACCCAAAATTTAATGGTTCCACCACAATTTCATCACCAAGCAAATTTTGTTTCACCACATTTCCAATACCAAACACAATCTCAAAACCCACAACCTTTTCCTAATCCAAATCCCAATCAACTTTCAGCACCAAATTCCGATTTTCGTATTGACCAGTTAGACGATTATGAGCCAACATAAAAAATTGTGAGTACTAGTCAGTATTCGAAATTTGATCTTGGTCAATACCCGAACTTTGATCTTGATCAATACTCGGATTTTGATGATGTGATGGAAGAAGAAACAGACCCTACATATAATGATTTTGATATTGGTCAAAATCTGAATTTTGATGATGAAACAGCCACTGCCGAGGAAGATGTTGTTGATGATAATGAGGAGGAAGTTACGACTGTGAATGAACATGTTGAACATCCATTCTATAATTCATATAACCCTGAAGAAGAAAAAGAAGAAGAAGAAGTCCCCGAAGAATGGAAAAAGAAGAAAATGCTACGGGAGTATAACTGGAATATGCCAGAATTACTTCAGATACCGGAAGAAGAGTTGGTAAAGATATCAGTTGATTATTACACAAAAGTTATTCGTATCAAGAAAGATGATTGTTTTGATACAAATGAAGACTTGTAGATAGCTTTGTATACGAAATGTATGGAAGATGGCTATCAACTAAGAGTTAACAAATCAAGCAAAGATCGTTTCGAAACAAGGTGTATGGTTGACAAAAACTGTACGTGGCGTATGATTGCTAAGAGGATAAAAGATTGCGAAATGTTTCAAGTTAGGACTTTTATTGATAAACATACATGTTCAAGAACCCAAGTTTTTCCTCACCATAGACAGGAAAACAAAAAGGTGTTGGGTGGTTTTCTGGCTGAGTTAATGTTTTTGAATGGAATGGTATATCGGGGACATGAAATTATGACTGACATGAATGCTCGGTTCAAGATTAGTATCTCATATTCTCAAGCTTGGAGAGCCAAATGTTATGCCTTGGAATTGTTGAGGGGGTTGCCAGAAGCATTGTTTTCCCAACTGCCGGCTTATTATCACAATTTAAAGCTGAAAAATCCTGGGTCGGTAACTAATATCAAAACAGATAGAGATGGACGATTTGAGTTGCTGTTTATCGCCATTGGTGCTGCGGTTAGTAAATAATTATAATTTTGTTGACTCATTTTTGTTAGTTGCATGCATTTCACATTTAAATGATTATATTTCTTGTGTATATGATTTTGTAGATTCGTTCGTTTATTACTTGCATGCGCCCAGTTATTATAGTTGATGGAGCACATTTGAAAGATCGATACCTTGGAGTAAACTTATTAGCAGTAGCCATGGATGCTAACAATGGGATACTGCCAATAGCTTACGGGGTTGGCAAATCTGAAACCTCTGATTCATGGACATGGTTTATGGGGCATCTTAGGGATTGTATAGGTCCTATTAATAATCTGACAATCATATCCGATAGGGAAAACTCAATTGACAACGCTGTTAGAAGGTGTTTTCCATATGCTTTTCATGGACTTTGTGGTGTTTATTTGTACAGAAATATAAAATCAAGGTCTGCTGGTATAAAAAATCACAAATGGACATACTGGAAGGCTGGAAAAGCTTATCGGGAAGTGGATTTTAATAAGTATATAAATTGTTTAAGACGTGTTTTGCCTCAATGTGCTCAAACACTAGAAGATGTCGGGTTTGAAAGATGGTCAAGAGTATATCAACTTGGAGCAAGATATGGTTTCATGACGTCTAATAGTGCAGAATCAATCAACGCTCTAAGTCATCATTCTCGAAAATTACCCATTACTATGTTAATGGAGTTTTTTCGAGCCTCTATTCAACAGTGGTACTACAAGAAAAGAAACCATGCAGGTATTATTTCTTTAAATTCTTAACTTATCATATATTTTACTAAGTATTATTTATTTAAATTTATAGGAACATTGGAACGTCGTGTTACACCATGGACTGAAAAAAAGATAATGAAACGTGTTGTGAAGTCAACATCCTGGAGAGTTGAACCATGTTCAAACACTTTGTTTGAAGTATTGGATAATAATTTAAATGGGCTTGTCGATCTAAATGCAAAGACATGTAGTTGTAAGAAATGGCAAACATCTGGTTATCCGTGTGACCATGTTATAAAAGTTGCTCTTCATCTAAACCAAGATGATTCAAGCGGATACGCTATGGATTGCTACACTACAGAAGTATATCGATAGACTTATACCGAAATTGTCTACCCATGTCCACATCCTTCTGAGTGGGACATACCAGATGACTTACAAACAGTTTTTCCACCAGTCATGGACAGCAGGCTACCTGGCCGACCAAAAAATCACGATCGTATACCGTCTAAGGGTGAAGAGAAGAGGATATCGACATGTAGTCGGTGCAAGGAGAGTGGTCATACAAGGTTGGCATGTGGATCACCAGTGCCATCACAATCATCTTTTCCTCTACCAAAAAATGGATCCTCATCAAAATCCAAAGCTCATATGGTGCCAAGCAAAAGGAAATCAAAATCGCAATCAAAATCAAAATCCCAATCACAACCGGCTTCACCTTTTGGGACTTATTAACTTAGGTGATTTTAAAATGCAAACGTTGTATTATGTGTATTTTATGTGTGAATGCATACATTTTCAGTTAGACATTCATTAGTAACTTGAGTTTGAATATTGATATGATCTGTTCAGTTGTTATCATGTTGGGATTTTCTCGTGTTTGATTGCTTGGATAGTTGTTCTCTTGCTTCTTCAAGTGTCCTTAGCTTGCATTTATAGCTTCGAATGTGTTTGATGTTGTATATACCTTGATGTTGTACGTTGCGATCAACGCGAAAGTCAAATTCGCAACGCGAAATAAGCGTTGCGAATTTGACTATCGCGTTGCGAATTTGACTATCGCAACGCTTATTTCGCGTTGCGAATTTACCTTCAACAGGTATTTTTTACCTTCAACATAATTAAAATTGAAAATTAAACAACAAATCAATTAAACATTGTTGTGGGTACATTATTTGAACATTGTTATGGGTACATTATTTGGAAAAATAATGTTCCGGACTTCGTTAGAAACCCTTTTTCATCGGATTAATTTCGTTTTTGTGGGCACATTATTTGAACATTGTTATTTATAAATTTGTTGTGTATGTATGTTTTGGTTTGATTATATTATATGTATATTTTCATTCAGATGAGATGAGTTGTGTATAACAAAACAATCTATCTCTTCCATGTGAGTACTTTATTCCAACTATGTGACAAGTGTGACAACCCTATCAACTCACAACTCATCTTTGAACTCAATCAATATTGTCTTTTAGCTTGATGGTTCATAAAGCATGTTACTTGAACAGTATAAATCAATTATGCAATTTCCATGTTCAATTTAACACTGCATTTCAAATTCATTTCATATGTAATTGGAGTTTGAATTTAAATTTCAATTTGAGTTTGAATTTCAATATAAATTTCGGCTCCACTATAAATATTAGCCCAAGCCAATATGCATGTTATCATTGATTATTCCTAATTTCCATTGTTTTTTTCAACTTTAAACGCGAGGGAAATCCCGACCATCGTATTTTTTGGTCAACTTTAAAGCGTCAGAAACGTTTCGGGCGTATGATCTGGGTGGTATAAGAGAAATGCAACAAATGGCAACTAAAATCATAAGTCCGAAATGCTTCTGAGTACCACCCAAATCATAAGTCCAAAATGCTTCCGATGCTCATAAAAATCCAAAGCTCATATGGTGCCAAGCAAAAGGAAATCAAAATCCAAATCTCATATGGTGCCAAGCAAAAGGAAATCAAAATCTACAACTTGAGTTTGAACATTGATATGATATGTTCAGTTGTTATCATGTTGGGATTTTCTCGTTTTTGATTGCTTGGATAGTTGTTCTCTTACTTCTTCAAGTGTCCTTAGCTTGTAATTTATAGCTTGGAATGTGTTTGATGTTGTAAATACCTTGATGTTGTATGTTGAGATCAACGCGAAAGTCAATTTTGCAAACCAAAAATCGCGTTGCGAATTTGACTATCGTAAAGCTTATTTCGCGTTTCGAATTTGACTTTCGCGTTGCGAATTTGTACCTTCAACAGGTCTTTTTTGCCTTCAAACATAATGCAGATTGAATTTTTTAGAAACAACAAATCAACTTTTACAAATCAATTAAACAAGCAAAAAAATAATTCTTATTTAAAATCAAATTAAACAAATCAACTTTTACAAATCAATTAATCAAAAAATAAATCTTATTTCCTCATCAATTGTAACAAATCAACTTTCAATGTAAAATTCAATTAAACAAAGAAAAAAAGTGTACACCAGACTGTTGTTTATGCACAAATACATTTCACGCAGCTCACTTCAGGATTAACCTGCAGAAACCAAACATTTGCTCAAACAACACTTTCTACACATCTAAAACCAACAAACAACAAATTATTGAATTCTAGGTGCTTAACCAAATATTTTCA
This sequence comes from Hibiscus syriacus, assembly GCF_006381635.1. Lineage (NCBI taxonomy): Eukaryota > Viridiplantae > Streptophyta > Magnoliopsida > Malvales > Malvaceae > Hibiscus > Hibiscus syriacus. The sequence goes on from NW_024061960.1 coordinate 57,665, forward strand.
AACCAATTAAAGAGTATATATGTTAACAACACTTGCTCAAACTTACCAATTATTTATGTACAACTTTCAGCACGCGGATGCAGGTAGGCAGCGTCTCGAATATATCGATCTGGCCATATAATGCCGAAACCACAAGCCTACTACAGCTCTATCTCTATCTGTGGGAGGTAGATATTGTATACTTCCTGTCGTCAAACGTTCCAAGAACAAGCATACGAGAGGACCACAATCCCCTCTGGCTCCCTGCATTTGTTGTGGCGCAGTCTCGTCTCTGATCATTGTAATTTTGAACTTCTTTGGCTTCTTGTTTCCAGATTTTGTCCAATAATCAATCGCATTCAAGAATTTAGCCAAATGATCGCTCTATCTCTTTGTAATAATATCTCTCAAATCAGACAATGATATGTAATTCAACATGCTGTCATATACCATTATCTTCAGGGATGGGAGCTTAAGCTCGATGAGAAGCCAATGACGCTTTTCCAAAACATGGATAAACACCTGCAATCATAAATAATTGCGCACATCAAATAAAATTTATGAAAACCTTTAAAATATTCAAAAAATAAATGCTAACCTTATCGACCTCCCACCACGCAGGATAAAGTTTAACTTTTCCATTAGCCAACTTATATGAAGCATCTCTCTGATCCTTCAAGTGAGCTGCATGAAAAGACATCGGCATAATAGTCCATCGAATACCTCTTTTCTTCAATTTCCTTATTATTAGAAGACGTGACACCCATGCATCAATATGTTGTTTTATAAAAAAATAAATATATTAGTGAATTTATTAATAATTTAAAAAAAATAATCAAAATGCATCGTTGATTTGGCATAGGTCAGAATAACACCCCTTGCTCCGCTCATGTAGATAAAAATCAACTGCGGTCTTAGCCCAAAGGGTATTATCCGTAATTGTGTCCGGTAGTGTTTTCATCTCCTGCTGAGGAATGGTACTGGCCGGTAATTCATACGAAAGCCAACACACATCCATCATATTGGGCACGAGAGGTGGTTTATCAATATGTCGAAATATGACGCCAAATGAATCGGGCTCTTGAACGGCGGGCGGGACCACTTGAACGATGACAATGGCCTCTTAAACGGTGGGAGGGGCTTCTTCGATGATGATAAGGGCCTCTTGAACGATAGGAGGCGCCTCTTGAATGATGATAGGTGCATCGGGCTTATTCTTACGGAGTCTTGGCACTAGTGGAGTGAACGGAGACGTAATGGCATGTGCACGACGTCTGATACGTGAACCCCGTCGTACAATAAAAACCCAACGTAAAGCATTTACCTTAACGGGCCACTGAAAATAAATTAATATAAATCAGTAAATAAATAAATAAATAATGCCGAAAAAAAGTTATTTGCATTTTTAGTATAGTATTAAACAAATTTACCTCATTGCGTAGAGTATTAATGTAACATCCCAAAATACGGGTTAGTGACCAAAATTGTAAAATTTCAGAATATGGTGATTAAAGTAGAATAGTTGAATAGTTTAATGATTTATGTGGAGATATTTCCTGAAAGTTGTTAGTAATTATTAAAAGAATTAAAGGGTAAAATGGTCATTTGACTTAGAAATTATAATTAAATGATATATAGGCATGTGGGATAAGGATGAGGAGATATTTTCTCCACTTCATCTCCTTTGTTCTTCCATACGAGAGAGAGAGACATCAAAGGTGAGTTTGCTATTTTGTTAATTATTTGTTGTTTTAAAAGTTGGGTTATGATCACTAGATGATAACTAAGCTTAAGGAAAGCTTAAGTTGTCTTATAGTCAAAAGATGAAGAAGTTATAAGAGATTTAAGAAAACGAGTTTTTATATGAAATCATGGAATAGAGTTGATAAGTTGAATTTTAAGTTGAATTTGACTTGTCATCTATGAGAATAAGAAGATATAAGTGTTAGAATTGTATTTAGAACATATTGAAATTTGAGTATGATTCTTGAATTACATATGAAGGATAGGATTTTGAAGTTATAGATGATTTTCATGGATATAAGTTGGTTTAAGTAATGGTAGTTGAGTTTAATGACATGATAGGGGTTTAAAATAGAAGAATTAAGTGAAGAATTGATGATTTTCGGGGTTAAAATATAATTTATGGGTAGAGGGAACCGATACCCTATGAAAGGAATCGATTCCCCCTCTTGGACGAAAATTTCCAGAATGTCCAGGGGGTACAGATTCCCCTGGGGGGTATCGATTCCCCCTAAATAAAAAAATGGAATTTGATTCATTAAACCGGTTTAAGTTATTAATATCAAGTTTAAAGTTTAGGCTTCTGATAGTTGTTTTGAAATGATATATTTATGTAGATATTGAGCCTAAACAAGTTCAAGAATAATCAAAGGATTATAATCGAATCAAAGCAAGGCTAAGGTGAGTGCAATTTAATTTGTACTTATATTATTGAATCAACATTGGCTTGCGATGAGCTAGTGATGGAGTTACTATGGTAAGAAGTAACTCCTAAAATGTGATTTGATTGGTAATCTATGTGATGATTTGTGTGATTATGGGATATGCGTTAAAAGACAATGATCTAAATGACTACATGAATCATGTGGTATAAGTTATGTGATTACATGTATGTATTAATACATATTGCTTGCATTACATGTTAATGTGATTATGAATAGGTAGAAAGGAAACAAATGATATAAGAATCTATTATAAGATATATGATATGAAAATATGATAGTGAGCTATGTGAAAGAACTATGAGATATATGAGTTATATGGAAAATATATGCGAACAAGATATGAAATCTATGTTTATATGAAACAATGCAAGGTGATATGAGCTATGTGAGATATGAATATAAAATCATATGAGAAGTGAAAAGAATTACATGAAAATAGACTAAGTGATTACATGTATATGTGAAAGAAGCTATGAGCTTATATGAATATGTGATATGAATGAAGCTATATGATACGATCTATGTGATTACATGCACATATGATATATGTTATATGAAATGACATATGAATAGGCAATGCGTGATACATGTGATATGATATGGAATACATGGTTACACATACATGTGGTATGTGACAGAATAGAAATGACAAGTAATGTGAACTGTTAAATGATAATGACCATGTTATGTGATATGAGAGCTAGGGTATAGTTGGCATGCCAAGGGTCGAGGGTTTACCTATGTTCTTCGGGACATATGGACTATTTACTTATGTTCTTCGGGACATATGGACTGTTTACCTATGTTCTTCGGGACATATGGACTGTTTACCTATGTTCTTCGGGGCATATGGACTGTTTACCTATGTTCTTCGGGACATATGGACTGTTTACCTATGTTCTTCGGGACATATGGACTGTTTACCTATGTTCTTCGGGATATATGAACTGATTACCTAGGTTCTTTAGAATCTATGGACTGGTCCTTCGGGACATTGATCGAGCTGTGGTGACAGGATATGTGTGCACAACCTCAATGTACTCACATACCTTAAGTTCTCACTAGTGTACATGGGCTAATAAAGTGATTAAACAAGCATACTGAATGTGATATGTATACGATGGGTTTATAAATGGTTATCAAAGGTAAGTGGTTTGAAATGTGTTACATGAACCATATGATGTTATGTGTGTTTCTTAATGATAATGATAGAGATTATGATAATAATGGTATATGTTTATGTATGCTTTATGTTATATGAAATATTATATGTTTTATATACCTCACTAAGTCATCGACTTAGCGTGTGATTGTTTCACACGTAGGTTTGGAAAGCGAAAAGAAAAGTAAAGAGGAACAAGATAGGTCAGTTCTCCTTACCGAATGTCAGATCAGAAGAGAGGTGAATAATATGTATTTTTGTATATAAAGTTCTAGTTGGCATGTAATCAAAAGAATATATTGTATAAGCTCTGAATAATTTTGTAAATGTTTTGAATAATTTAAATGTTATAAAAGTTTTTAAATTACTCACTATTTTATACAAATAAATTTTTTGAAAAGTCAATGTGACACTTCAGACTCGTATCCTGGTCGGATACGGGTTGGGGTGTTACATTTAATGGTATCAGAGCTACGGTTTAGCCGATTCTAGGCTAAAAACGAAGTCGAAAGTGTTTTAAAAAGTGTACATGCCAACACAAAGTGAAAATTTTTCTGATTTGATAGGGTAAGGAGTGTGCTGTCTTGTTAATAGAGTTAAATTGTTATGTTATATAAGATAAGTGAATACTGAGAATGAGTTATGAGATATATATATATATGTTAATATAATATGATAGATGATATGTGAACATATACAAATGACATATGTTATATGATATGAATTGGATGATCATATGCACATGTGATATGTGATAGAAGTAAGGATATGAGCACCTGAATATATGAGAGCTTCCAAAGTGAAGCACAAGGCGATAGACCTGAAGGTAATATCATTCACCTGCCCTGGCCAGGCAGGGAGAAGAGCGAAAACCTCAGGGAATGCTTGTATAAGATTAGAGAATGATTCATGATGTTGAATGATATTCCGATGTGTTTTAAATTGTATACTTTGTTAACTCATAGAATGAATGTATCGAATAGAGTTAAGTGCACCCGAGTTCAAGGGTGAATTTGACAAAGGTTCTGTTGTTACAGACCTTTGGATAAATGATATGAAGATAATGCTAGAAGGTGTTCATTTCTCCAAAGATGAGAAATTAAATTGAGAAGTTTCGTTACTACGTAGATAAGATAAAATATGGTGAATGAAAGTCACCATAATAATATTGAAAGATCAAGTGACGTGGTTATGGTTTATAAAATAGTTCAAGAATAAGTAAATCGATAATAAGTTCATAAGACAAATGAAGCTCGAATATATGAGCTTGAAGAAAGGAAATTATACGTGCATGTGTATGTGTATAAGTTTAATAAGTTAAGTAGATTTATTGTTGAAATGATTTCGATTAAGAAGAATATATGTGATTGGTTGTTTAAGGCTTGGGCCTTAAATCAAAATAGTGTTACTGTTTTAAATTTGTTCTTATTTCAAGAAATGGTAAATCATGTTAAAACTCTAGAAAGAGCTCAGAATGAAAGGATTAGAGAACAAAAATCTCAGATGATTAAGAAAATTAGTGCTTCATAAAGTTAAGCATCATCAAAGAAAGATAGAGATACTGGTTTTCACCTTTAAACCATATATGAATTAGTTGTATTCCCCGCTAGAGAATAGAGCCAATCCGTTCAGACGGATTGGAAATTATAGTATTAAAGGAACTTTATCGTTCTGAAATAGAATAGTTTCTTTACAACATGGACAAAATAAAGTGAAAGAGATGAATGCTAATTGGAGAATATTAAAAGACTAAGGAAGGGTTTAAGAATATGAATATGAATATTAGTGATCAATTATAAGACAAAGGTAATGGAATGGTTGAATTCGAACCAAAGAATTTGTATTAGGGATGAGTGAGAATGAAGGTTTGATAAGTAAAGGAAATAGCTAATGAATTATTTTGACTGAAAGAATATATATATAAGGATAATTTGATGAAGGTTTACGTTTTGATGGAAAGAAATAAGTTGGATAATAAAGTAGTGTGTAAGTGAGTGCAAATAAGATATGAGTATACAATTACCCATCTATTTGTACAATGAAAATTCGAGGACAAATTTTCTTAAGGGGGAGAGATTTGTAACACCCCAAAACACGAGTTAGTGACCAAAATTGTAAAATTTCAGAATATGGTGATTAAAGTAGAATAATTGAATAGTTTAATGATTTATGTGGAGATATTTCCTGAAAGTTGTTAGTAATTATTAAAAGAATTAAAGGGCAAAATGGTCATTTGACTTGGAAATTATAATTAAATGATATATAGGCATGTGGGATAAGGATGAGGAGATATTTTCTCCACTTCATCTCCTTTGTTCTTCCATACGAGAGAGAGAGACATCAAAGGTGAGTTTGCTATTTTGTTAATTATTTGTTGTTTTAAAAGTTGGGTTATGATCACTAGATGATAACTAAGCTTAAGGAAAGCTTAAGTTGTCTTATAGTAAAAAGATGAAGAAGTTATAAGAGATTTAAGAAAACGAGTTTTTATATGAAATCATGGAATAGAGTTGATAAGTTGAATTTTAAGTTGAATTTGACTTGTCATCTATGAGAATAAGAAGATACAAGTGTTAGAATTGTATTTAGAACATGTTGAAATTTGAGTATGATTCTTGAATTACGTATGAAGGATAGGATTTTGAAGTTATAGATGATTTTCATGGATATAAGTTGGTTTAAGTAATGGTAGTTGAGTTTAATGACATGATAGGGTTTTAAAATAGAAGAATTAAGTGAATAATTGATGATTTTCGGGGTTAAAATACAATTTCTGGGTAGAGGGAACCGATACCCTATGAAAGGAATCGATTCCCCCTCTTGGACAAAAGTTTCCAGAATGTCTAGGGGGTACAGATTCCCCTGGGGGTATCGATTCCCCGGGAACAGATTCCCCTGGGGGGTATCGATTCCCCCCTAAATAAAAAATGGAATTTGATTCATTAAACTGGTTTAATTTATTAACATCAAGTTTAAAGTTTAGGCTTCTGATAGTTGTTTTGAAATGATATATTTATGTAGATATTGAGCCTAAACAAGTTCCAGAGTAATCAAAGGATTATAATCGAATCAAAGCAAGGCTAAGGTGAGTGCAATTTAATTTGTACTTATATTATTGAATAAACATTGGCTTGCGATGAGCTAGTGATGGAGTTACTATGGTAAGATGTAACTCCTAAAATGTGATTTGATTGGTAATCTATGTGATGATTTGTGTGATTATGGGATATGCGTTAAAAGACAATGATCTAAATGACTACATGAATCATGTGGTATAAGTTATGTGATTACATGTATGTATTAATACATATTGCTTGCATTACATGTTAATGTGATTATGAATAGGTAGAAAGGAAACAAATGATATAATAATCTATTATAAGATATATGATATGAAAATATGATAGTGAGCTATGTGAAAGAACTATGAGATATTTGAGTTATATGGAAAATATATGCGAACAAGATATGACATCTATGTTTATATGAAGCAATGCAAGGTGATATGAGCTATATGAGATATGAATATAAAATCATATGAGAAGTGAAAAGAATTACATGAAAATAGACTAAGTGATTACATGTATATGTGAAAGAAGCTATGAGCTTATATGAATATGTGATATGAATGAAGCTATATGATACGATCTATGTGATTACATGCACATATGATATATGTTATATGAAATGACATATGAATAGGCAATACGTGATACATGTGATATGATATGGAATACATGGTTACACATACATGTGGTATGTGACAGAAGAGAAATGACAAGTAATGTGAACTGTTAAATGATAATGCCCATGTTATGTGATATGAGAGCTAGGGTATAGTTGGCATGCCAAGGGTTGAGGATTTACCTATGTTCTTCGGGATATATGGACTGTTTACCTATGTTCTTCGAGACATATGGACTATTTACCTATGTTCTTCGGGGCATATGGACTGTTTACCTATGTTCTTCGGGGCATATGGACTGTTTACCTATGTTCTTCGGGACATATGGACTGATTACCTAGGTTCTTCGGAATCTATGGACTGGTCCTTCGGGACATTGATCGAGCTGTGGTGACAGCATATGTGTGCACAACCTCAATGTACTCACATACCTTAAGTTCTCACTAGTGTACATGGGCTAATAAAGTGATTAAACAAGCATACTGAATGTGATATGTATACGATGGATTTATAAATGGTTATCAAAGGTAAGTGGTTTGAAATGTGTTACATGAACCATATGATGTTATGTGTGTTTCTTAATGATAATGATAGAGATTATGATAATGATGGTATATGTTTATGTATGCTTTATGTTATATGAAATATTATATGTTTTATATGCCTCACTAAGTCATCGACTTAGCGTGTGATTGTTTCACACGTAGGTTTGGAAAGCGAAAAGAAAAGTAAAGAGGAACAAGACAGGTCAGTTCTCCTTACCGAATGTCAGATCAGAAGAGAGGTGAATAATATGTATTTTTGTATATAAAGTTCTAGTTGGCATGTAATCAAAAGAATATATTGTATAAGCTCTGAATAATTTTGTAAATGTTTTGAATAATTTAAATGTTATAAAAGTTTTTAAATTACTCACTATTTTATACGAATAAATTTTTTGAAAAGTCAATGTGACACTTCGGACTCGTATCCTGGTCGGATACGGGTTGGGGGTGTTACAATTAACCTCATTCTGCAAGAATGAAACAATCTCGCGTAGAGCGGCAACCTCATCACATAAGGTAGATACCTCACCGCGTAGCGCACCATTGTCATCGCGTAAAAAAATCCACCTCACCACGTAAAGATCGAACCTCATCACGCCATGCACCATTATCTTCACGTAAAGTACCAACCTCATGACGCAAAGCACCAACCTCATGACGCAAAGCACCGACCTCATCACGTAATTCCCCTAACTCATCCCGTGGAGGTGGAGAACAGGGAGATGGAGATAGACGGAGCCTCTTTGCCGGTCGCCTATCATGAGGTGATGGTGGAGAAGAGGCTTGATAATGTGATGGAATGGGTGATGGTGGAGGTGGAGAAGAGGCTTGACCAGGTGTCGAGCTATAGAATCGGCCCGATGGGATGATGGCTCTCGAAGTGGGGGGTGCTCATCATCTGTCCCATCAAAAAACCGCTTACTAGCTTGCCACCAATCAGTGGCAAGCTCAGCATCTGAGGGTGTCAGCCTCTGTAATGGGTAGTTGGCCTCCTAACAATATAAAAGCTCAAACAAAGTTAAACGTGTACTAGTAATAACTTGTTTATATATGGTAGTATTTGTGTGTTAACTTACATCATTAATCGTTGTATATGGGAGTAAGTCTTCTCAATCCAACATGCGTTTCATCTTCCAGGTAATAGCCCTAGAAATATCATTTGATCTTTTTATCGCATATGTCCGCATGTTGGGGAAAGCCTCAAATATCCAAATCTACAAACAATATAATACACAAACATTAGTAATTGTTAAATAATTAATTATAATTTTGGAAACATTATATAGAAATTCTTACCTTAAAGGCCCAAGTAAAGCCTGTCAAAGTGTATTTAGAACCATCGCCCCGTAAACTTTTTCGGTCCTCGAATGCAGACGACAACTTCTTCCAGGTAGCTTTCCATATATATGAACCCCACGGAAACATGTTCCATGCATTTAGGTCCTCTACCAATAATATTAGGTCCTCGGAGATTGGTTGTCTGCCTTCTTTGCGTAAAAAGCCGGCATACAAAAGTAGTAAATGGCATACTCGGATAACATCAAGGTCATCCATTCGAGTAAAACCATCTTTATCAAATAATCTCTTCAAGTCGTCGACATGTATACTCGGCTTCGACTTTGCCAGCTCAGGAAAAACCCGATATAACCATGATGGGCGGGCGATATGACTAGTGTACCGACCTACATCATCGTGTCCGAAGCGTAGACCGGTGATTAAGCAAAACTCCTCCCGCCCAAAACAAGTATACGCAGGTGCCAGAGGAAAATGAAACCATATCTCTTCATCACCACGTTGTACCCCCTCGGGTAGATCGTTAGTCATGGTCTGAAGAAACAAATGTGTCAACATAGCATCTCCACCCGGATGTTGTACTTTCAGCCATGGCCCGAAGCAAGTATCCTCAAATAATTTTCTTTGTAGAGGTGTAAGCGTCGACGCAATTTTAGTGGCTATGCTTAATTTATTCCTTAAGGTCAATTGAGCCGAAAAAAATTTCTACAAAAACAATAAACATACCAAGTTAGATATACCAAAAACTACAAATTATAGACTACAAACAGACATGATATTAAACAGTGCAAACAAAGCCAAATATGTTTCAAACTAGCACGATATTCACCCAAGTCATTATTCCATCATAGTTCACAAAATGCATTAGATAACATTCCAGAAGTAAGCACTTATATAAACATTTAAAAGGACAACATATATGTTTAGTGCATGTTCAAGGACAACATAAAGAGTAGTAGTTTATTCTTGAAACTTAAATTAGCAACACTGTGATGTTAGTATTTGTCTTTGTTTTTTTGGTTGAAGTAATACAATTCATTCAAGTTTCAATTTGGCGAATAAAAGAAGTTTCTGAAACTTAAATTCGCAACGCGATTTTAGTTTCGCGTTGCGATTTTTATTTTCGCGTTGCGAATTTGGTGTTGCGATTTAGGGTTTCTTCAACAAAAAGACAAAACAAAGACAAATACTAACTTCACAAGGTTAAAGACTAAACAGTTTAATAATATTGGCAGCAACCGAATGAATTTAGCAATCTCAGTGAAATGGTTAATCTAATAATAATACAAAAATTTCAAAATAAAAATAAGAGATTAAAAAAACTAACCCTCGGTGGTTGATTTTTCATTTCTGACCGTGAATAGTTATGAGGGTTGATCTGAGAGATGGAGATAGACGGATTTCGTCGGAAATGGGGACGGATTTCGTCGGAAATGGGGACGGATTTCGTCGGAGATGGGGACGAATGTCGCCGTAGAGAGTGAGAGATAGAGATGAGACTGAGTTGTGCTTTAGGGTTTTAGGTTAAAGATGATTTGCGATAATACTATTTACATTTGTGTTGCGAAATTAATATTGTGTTTCGCGTAAAAACATTTAACTTTCGCGTTGCGATTGCGAATTTGGAAAATCGCAATACGATTTACATATTTGCATTGCGAAATTAGAAACTGGATTGCGAAATTGTAATTCGTGTTGCGAATTTGAAATCGCGTTGTGAATTTGTTGGTCATTTTGACAAATATAAAAAAAATTGATTAAATTCGTATATTATAAGACATTTTTGGTCACTGAAATTATTTTCTCTTATAATTATCTCGTATTATTCTAAAAAAATATCAAATTAAACGATAAATGTTCTATGGACAGCCAATGGCCTCTAGTTTCATCCCGCTCATCATTCATACTCGAACTGAAATTGTTTTTACTCTAAAAAAACGCACCAGGACAATACGAACCTCGTTTGTGCCAATACCAAATGGATGATCCCTATCAGCTGAACATAACAATATCGTGGGGGAACGGCTTGGTTGGATTTGGTGGCCACGCCAGAAAGGGTAAAAAATTGTTCTCAACTACTGTAGCCCCCATGATTCAAAATATTTTACATGAATATATTATGGAAAATAAAATCTGTTTACCACTTTAATAATTAAAGCTTTTAATTAAGATTGACTCAAAGTTGAAAAAACATTAATCAAAATATCTTTTGCCTTTATAAGGAAACAGAAGAGACAAGGAAGAGATTTGCAGTTGAAGTAGCAGTGGTTTGCTTACAGAAGACACAATAACCCTCAGGGAAGTTAGGCCAAAGGTTAGTTTTCCTCCTGGTTCGCCTCTTTCTTTTCACTTGGAATCAAAGCAAAGGTTATTTTTTTCCCCAATGGATTTTACTTTTCATCTCCCCTTTGTACCCCCCTTCTATATATCTCCTTCAATACCCACCTGAGTTTTTCAGTTTTTGTATATGTTGCTTGCTTTTTTGGGAGGTGAATTCTTTATAAAAGTGTGGGCCTTTGTTAGTTTTTACCGGTTGCTTTGCTATCTGGAGATGGGTTTTTTTATTAGTCTTGATTTGGTGGGTTAAGAGTTTGGTTAGTGCCTGCAGATATGCAAGCCTACCTGGTATTTGTTTTATGAACTAGCGGATCATCATATATTGATGATCATCAGTTTCATATCATTTGTTCTAAAGGATTGCATCTAATTGTTGGTACCATGTAAATTTTGTTTGAGAGTTAGAAATTTGGAATCATGATACCAGATACTCTTTTCAACCAGATTCAATGTGTAATTCAAGCACACCAGTTCCGTTTTCATCAAATCCTCTTGGGGAAGAACATAGGATTGCTTTAGGTACACGTAATAGGTTTCCTCGTGACCCATCTTCTTCTATCTTGTTAAAAAACCGCGATGAGGATATCTAGGGCGAGGTGGTTTAACTTCTTGAGAAGAGTTTTTCATTACCAAAATGGATCAAGGTCTGATCTTGGATCCAACCCTTTTAATTCCAGTACTTGGATGATGCTGGAGTTCTTGGCTTTGGTTATTCAAATAAGCATCATTTCATTCACTTTGGCTATTTCAAAGGAAGAGAGGCCTATTTGGCCTATGAGAATGTGGATTGTTGGATATGATATTGGTTGTCTCCTTAGTTTGTTACTTCTTTATGGGAGTTATCATCATCTTCACCTATCTCAAGCAGATCGTTTTGGCCTTTCCGACATCGAACAACAAAGAACAAATGAAGAATCAAGGTAAGCTTCTATCACTTGATCCAATCTTGCTGTTGTCCTTCATGGTTTCATAACATAATGTAAGGTTTAATGTTGTCGAAATAATGAGTTGATCAATAGAAAATTTGAGACAAACCAAGCATCAGGGAAAGTTTTAAACTTCTTTGTTTGTATATTAATGGAGATTATAGTACGCTCAGGAGCTCACATTTGATGAATAGATACCGGACTTCACTAGAGCTGTTCTTTGCAATATGGTTTGTAATGGGAAATGTCTGGGTGTTTGATTCTCGATTTCGATCCTTCCATCGAGCTCCGAATCTCCACGTACTTTGTATCTCATTGTTAGGTTGGAATGCTCTGAGCTACTCTTTCCCATTCCTGTTGTTCCTACTCCTATGTTGTTGTGTACCACTTATCAGCAGCCTCCTAGGTTACAACATGAACATGGGTTCTATCGACAGAGGAGCATCTGATGATCAGATCTCCAGGCTGCCTAGTTGGAGATACAAAGAAATCAACTCCAGCTTAGAGCTCGATCATGATTCGGACTGCTATACAAGCCGGGCAAATGAAGATCCGGTAAGTCATATATATTTACCATAATTTATGCTCAGTTCTAGCTTTTCTTTCATCAGAAGGAATTGTTTCAAAGAAAATTAGGTTAATCTTGGAGGCTAATGGGTCTTTTTCTTTGTTTATTGGGGTTGAATTTGAAAAGGAGTGCTGCATTTGCCTAGCCAATTATAAAGACAAAGAAGAAGTGAGGCAGTTGCCATGTTCCCACATATTTCACCTCAAGTGTGGATCAATGGCTCCGAATTATATCTTGCTGTCCTCTTTGCAGACGACAACTGTACACATAGACAAAGAAAGATAAAAACTATTACTTGGATTTTAAATACAAGTACGTTCCAACATTTTAAGAAGAACGAAGAGTTGGAACAACGTAAGAAATAAAAAAAAAGTTCTTTTTGGCAATATTTACCAAAGGTTACTTGAGTGAGTTATTTGTGCAGTAATCCTCACCAGTAACCAAAAACTTACTGATGTAATGTGTACTCCGGATGAGAACATTGAAACAGAGTACCTCTATTTAATTACATTCAAGATTTAATATCAGTAATTTTATACATTTGAAGGGTAGAATTTGAAGTTCATGCATATTTTTACCCTATTAACCTTGGTAGTTCTTTCTTGAACAATCAATAATTATTCTAATAGTAAGTAAAACACATAACAATAGTAGAACTTACACCAAGAAGTGTTGGTACAAGTAGTTGAGATTAAAAAATTTGAGCTGGTAAGGCCAAGTTCGAATCTTACTATCGTCACTCTCGGTAGACAATCTGTAAATTCTTATGTAAATCTCAATTAGATCTAAGGTATACTTTGACCTTTAGACTGAAGGAATCACTCTTGATCTAAACTTTTATGTAAAAAAAAAAACGGTAGAGCTTACTCCCACTAAATAATAGTAACAATAATCATTATATGATTTGTTGTAATCATATAAATTACTACATGTTATGCAATTTAAGCTTCGTTTGTAGTGTGATAACTTTTCAATTCAAAATTTATTCTTTATGTTAAATTTTTAACGGCGACTGATTAAAATGAAATTAAAATTAAACGTTAAATATGATTTTAAAATAAAAAAGTAATTGAAGGACTAAAATGAAATAAAAGTATAGCTGGATACTAAATAAGTAGTTTACCTAAAATATGTTTTAAAACTAATTGATTAACCTTGTCAATTTATGTTAAGCTAATTATTTGTATTCAAACCTTTAATATGTTCATTTACTTTTAAAAGAATATTTACATTTCATATTTTAATATTAATTAAGATTAAAACTATGATATAACATAAATTTGATTGATTTTACATTTTTTATTAAATATAAAAAAATAATATTTTGATATTAAAATAACTAAAATTGAATCTAACTGATTAAATTACAAATTACCATGATACCAATAAAAAAAATTCTAGGTGAATCAATAATACAATACGGCGCCGTATTAGTTATCCTTGTCCAGACGAGTGACGAAGCTGCTCTTGTCAAACAAAAAGCAACCTCCCTATCAAAGTAACAGCATCAGTTGCCACGTATTGTCAAATTTTGGTAAGTATCTAATTACTATTTATTTATATATACATTTTTATTTTCAATTAATTAATTAAAAATATTCTATAATTCTTTTCATGTCTGCGTATATCTAAATCATTGAAATCTCCAGCTCTCTCAATCGCCATCTCTATTTTAAGTCACGGCCGGTTTCACAGATTTCCCATACTATACCCATTCACTCTCCCCAAGAAGAGGTAATAATTAACATATTTTCGGTTCCATAAATTCGTTTATTCCCTCTGTTTGTTTTCCGAGAAAATTGAGGAGAACGTATTTTGAAATCTTTGTTAGCTGAAAGTAAATAGTTTAATTTATAGTTTTTTCATGCTTTCGGTAGATCTTGATCAGGTTTGGTTAGATTGGATCCTTATCATGTTCAATTTGTTATGAAGGCGTGATTTTTTAGGTTTGAATTGGGCTTCTTGATATTTTTCTTTTCTTTTCTTTATTGGAAATTTCTGTTCAATATATATGCATATCATTCCAAGTTCTAACTGTTGCAATTTCTTGAGAAAAATAAAGCATAGTGATTTGTGATCAACCTGGACGTATACGAAATTATTTAATTGTATGATTATTCTTATTTTCCCTCTCGTGTTCTGTATTTCTTGGTTCTTGAATTTGCTGTATGCATTATCTGATTGTATTGATTATATGTAATGAGTGAAAAGGAAACATTACATAGTTTTCCTCAGATATTTATTGGTTTCATTTGTGCAACAGATATTGTTTTGAGTTTGAGGACGCTAAGCACACTGATTTTCACAAATCAGGCTCGGTTTTTCCGGTTTGAAGCATACAGATTTTGGTTGAAATCTTGGTTTCATGTTGCAGTGCTTAGACGGATTGAAGCATTTATTTGCTTCTGTATTGCACTGTTGTGATATTGATTTGTACAAGCAACCCAGAGGTCTCGGGGATCCTGAACTTCTCGCAAGGGAGACAGTTTGTATGTTATCAATTTCCGTTTTCTTTTCTTCTTAGGTTATACTGTTTAGCTTTTACCCTACTATTAGAACGATAGTGTCAATGCTTTTGCATAATTTAACGTCTTCTTCGGACTTTGCCTACGTTAATTTGGTAATTCATTTTACTGGAATTTGTTGTTTTGCTCACCTTGATGCAGTTAGTGTAAGTGAAATAGAAGCACTTTATGAACTCTTCAAGAAGATAAGCAGTGCGGTGATAGATGATGGGCTGATTAACAAGGTTTCTTTAATTACTTTTTTTGTACATTTTATTGTGAATCAATACATTTTGTTATGTTTGTCAAGTTTTTGAACTTGGATGGTCCTTTTAGTAATTGACTTTTGTTTATATTCTATTGCAGGAGGAGTTTCAACTGGCCTTATTCAAAACAAACAAAAAGGAGAGCTTGTTTGCTGATCGGGTAATTTTTTTTATCTAATGTTAATTATTATTTTATTTTCATTATTGATAAAAGAATTCTTGTCGATCTCATCATGCCAGTTATTCCAGTTATTCGTAGTATTTTAGCACAAATTATTAGCTTCTTGTCTTGAGCTACTTTTGACGAATTTCTGATTTCACTGCAGGTTTTTGACTTGTTTGATACAAAGCATAATGGAATTCTAGGTTTTGAAGAGTTTGCTCGTGCTCTTTCTGTCTTTCATCCAAATGCTCCTATTGACGATAAGATTGAGTGTATGTGCCCAATATTTTAAGTTGTCTGCAACAAGTCCTCTATTTGCGTATTTGGTCATAACATTAATTTTGTTAACTTGGTGGTTGTATCTAGATAACTAGAAATAAAATTATGAACTTAAGCATGTCTGCTTCCAGTAACTAAGTGCTTCACCTTCTCTCAATTATTATATTTTTTTCATCTGCAGTCTCTTTTCAACTATATGATCTCAAGCAGCAAGGTTACATTGAGAGACAGGAGGTACGTACTGCGATTTTGATTTGATCATTTTTGTTTGTTCCTTTTTCTCCATTTCTCACTTTATATATATATTTTTCATTTATAGGTCAAGCAAATGGTAGTGGCCACACTTGCTGAGTCTGGCATGAACCTTTCAGATGATGTTATAGAAAGTATAATTGACAAGGTAGTAACTTAAATCTGATTTAATTGAAGCTGTATTTCTTGTAATTTTTGTTTTCTTCGGTCTAGTTTCTACATGTTAAGTTTCGGATCCTTTTGACAGACTTTTGAGGAAGCTGATACAAAACATGATGGGAGGATTGATAAGGAAGAGTGGCGAAGTTTAGTTTTGCGACATCCATTCCTTCTGAAAAATATGACCCTGCAATACCTCAAGTAAGTTCCAAATATACTCTGTAGTAAGCAAAGTTATCAGCTGTGTTATCGTAAAAGATTTACGGATAGTGATGTGTGCTCAACTGCAACTATTCTTTGCATGTTTCATCGAGCAGAGATATCACCACAACATTCCCGAGCTTTGTTTTCCACTCACAAGTCGATGATACCTGAAATCAGCAATTGGGTTAAAGCTTTCATTTGGCCTTATTTCATACGGGATGTGGTGGCAGATTCAAATATAAATCGGAAAAGGGAGTGAGCCTCTGTAAGGTTTTGGTTCATTGGTTAATTTTCGTCTTCTTGTGTGCGTACATATTCAACCATTGAATATTCTGTTGGTGGTTCTTCTTAGTGATTTTGGTTAATTTCAGATGGTCGTAATGTAAAAAAGAACTGTGGGGCCATTTGAAAAGAAATTTTCAATTTCTATTCTGGAATATGGAAATCTTTGTCTGAGAATGTAAAAGTTGAATAAGGCAAATAAGCAAATCAGTAGCAGTTTTAGTGAGATTCCAACTTTTTTGTTCAAGATCTTTTTGGGGGTTTTATCATGTTTGGAAAAAATTATGAGCTCGACTTTGGTTATACTTATATCTATAGAATCGATCTTCTAATTTGCCAACCGGGAGTAGTTCCATGGTTTTTGTTGAAAAGATCCATTGATCTAGCGGTCTGTCTATTAGCCTATTGGATTGAAATGATGAATGCTTCCAGTTGTCTGAACTTCAGTCATGAAGGACTTGTTAACCAAACCAAAGCCGACGAGATGCCACAACCTCAGAACCTTAATGTAAGTTTCCATGAAAAACAGACCCGAATCTTCACCGAGCTTGTTGCGAAAACTCTTGGTAACATTCTTCAACTCTTCTTAAGAGAATCTAGTGGGAATGCCCCGGAAGCTGTCTAGATAATCTTCCTCGACTTCTTGGAACCCTTCTCTAAATCTGAGAGGGGGGGGGGGGGAAGAAAGCGCAAATAAGGAACTCAAAACATAGCTCCGAGAGTTGAGCCCACAATAACTGGCGTACAATGAATAATCATTTGGTTGCGAGTAAACGTCTACAATAGAATTGGGAAGGATCTGAACCCATATAAGCAGCGGTGAATGTTATTTGCAAGTGCATATAAACCTTCTCTCGAATCATGTAGCAATATACTGGCTCTCAGTTTCTGCCATGACACTAACCATTGGCCACGGACTGGAATGTCTGTCGTGTGGTCGAATGACTGCCGAACAATGTGGTTGGTTTTCAAGCAGCAAGAGGTCGAGACAGACTTGCCTTTAGACCAATCCTGAGTATCGTTAGCATCTTTCAAGACAAGTTTGCCTTCAGAAGTGAGCTCCAACAGTGCCTGATCCTTGACTGGACTGTTCCTATGAGCGGACCATACCATTTGGGGTCGGGGAGGAATAATACCAAATTGATCACCATAACTGGTGTTGAAGATGAGACAGCAAGTTACTGTCTATGCAAAGTAAGATGAGGGAGCGTTTCGCCACGAATTCGGGCCATTTACAAACCATGGATAGGGTATGGTTTTAGCGTCAGCCAAAATTGACGAGGGAATGATTAGTAAAATAAAATGCGTGCTCATTATAAAGTTGCTAAAGGCATTCATGATCATGGTTCCTCTTTTAAGAGGCAATAGCTTTCCGTGGAGTAAATTAGCTGCAACAATGGCGTCAAGCTGGACTAAACTTAACTGCAAACTTTTCTTGATGGCAAAGATGAGAATTTACTAAAATTTAGTAACTACTCCAGGCAGTTCACCTAATTAAAACATGATTGCCAATAACAAAAGCACAATGAGCTTTATGAGGAACTAAGAATATATTTCAAAAATATAAGCACATTCAAAGTTCTCCAGATTTCCCCATTACTAAAACATTAGAGCTAAAAGATTTTATCAGAAAAAAATAAAACCATAACATGTTATAATCTTAGTCAACTTCCTCCATCTTGGATCCCTCGGCATCAACATCATCCAATGGAGGCATCTCAGAATCAACCTCAGCATCCCCTGCATCCTCATCAATGCTCAACCCGAGCTTCAACATCCAGTGGATTCTGTTTACAAAAGTGTTCGGGACATCGAGACTGAACCCGGATGAGAAGAGAGCAGTCTCAAAGAGAAGAAGAACAAGGTCTTTCACAGACTTGTCGTTCTTATCAGCATCAGCTCTCTTTCTCAGCTCTTCCATGATTGGATTCTCAGGATTGATCTCCATCGTCTTCTTGCTCGACATATATCCAGCCATACTGTTGTCTCTCAAAGCTTGGGCATTCATGATTCTCTCCTTGTTGGCGGTCCAACCATACTCACCAGTTACCAAACAGCAGGGAGAATCAACAACACAGTCGGAGACCACAACTTTCTCAACCTTATCACCTAATCAAGGAAGGCCTCAAATTTCTCCCTCAATTCTTCATTCTTTTTCTTCTCATCTTCACTCTCATCAAGTTTAAGGCCTTCCTTAGTTGCAAACACAAGGTTTTTGCCCTCAAATTCCTTGAGCTGACCAACAACATACTCATCGATGGCATCAACCATATAGAGAACCTCATAGCCTTTATTCTTCAGCTTCTCAAGGAATGGTGAGTTCTCAACTGCCTTTTTACTCTCACCAATGATGTAATAGATGTCATTTTGACCCTCCATTCAGGTCACATAGTCCTTCAAGCTGGTCATCTCATCGCCACTCTTGGTAGAGTGATATCGGAGCAATTCTGCAAACTTGTTTCTGTTATGAGAATCCTCATGGATACCAAGTTTGAGGTTCTTAGAGAAGACCTCATAGAACTTACTGTAATCTTCCTTGTTCTCAACTATTTCAAAGAAGAGCTCAATGCACTTCTTGACCAGATTCTTGCGAATAACCTTCAAAATCTTGATCTGCTGCAACATTTCTCTGGAGATGTTGAGAGGAAGATCCTCGGAGTCAACAATACCCTTAATGAAGCCAAGAAACTCGGGAATGAGCTCCTCACAGTTGTCCATAATAAAGACACGCCTAACATAGAGCTTGATGTTGTTGGGCTTCTTCCTTGTATCAAAAAGATCAAATGGTGCCCTCTTCAGAACATATGACAGCTTTAAACTCTAGTTGGCCCTCAACCGAAACGTGCTTGACAGCCAAATGCTCTTCCCAATCATTTGTAAGGCTTTTGTAGAATGCATCATATTCTACCTTGGTTATCTCCTCAGGCTTCCTCATCCAAATCGGCTTTTGTTTGTTCACCAATGATTACTCATGCGAGACCTCCTTTATCTTTTTCTTTTTCTTCTCTTCCTTTTCCTTTTCCTCATCAACATCCTCGAATTTCCCTTCCTCATCCTTCTTATCCTCTTCATCCTCATCGTCGGAAATCTCCTTCTCGATCCAAAGCGAAATAGGGTAGCTAATGAATTCAGAATGCTTCTTAATCAAGTCTTTAAATGTCGCTCCTCGAGGTACTCGAGCTGGTCCTCCTTCAAGAAAAGAGTAATTTTAGTACCCCTACCAAGGTTCTCCCCAGAGGTATCCCTTGTGACAGTGAATGATCCACCGGCTTGAGATTCCCACACATACTGCTCATTATCTGTTATGGATGGAGAAGAAGAAGGACGAGAAAGTATCGATAAGGAGAGGCGAGGAAGCATTGAGGAATAATTGGGAAATGGGGATCGAGGGTTAGGGATTGAAGATAGAGATTAGGAATTAAATCACGTGGTAGGCACGGGGAAACTTACCACAACAGAGGAGCAGGCCGGGCGAGATGGTTGTCTGTTGGAGCAGCCCAAGAACGAAGGCCCAGTGCCTGAAGAAGAAAAGAAAGAGAAGAATCATTCTGTTAGTAAGCTGTTATGAATCTTGGACAACTGATAGACATTATATGGCTATTGTAACTAAATAATACCAGCTCTGATTGTAAAAATTCCTTATGCATTAAATGAATGAACTCTTTTCTTCTCTAAATTCTCTCATTCTTCCTCGAATCCTATTCTATTTCTTTAATTCCATAACAAATTGGTATCGAGAGCTTCGGTTCTGGAAAGTAAATCACGAGCATGACAAAGAAAAATCAGAGTATGGAGGCAGATTTAGCTAGGTTACAGAAACAGATGGAAGATTTAACAACATTGGTGAAAAAGGGTAACAATGATTCTAATCCACCTAAATGGTGGGAGGCCCAAGAGAACATAATTACTGCAATGGAGAATAGAATGGCTACCAACCAAGGATATGTGGAAAAACTCTTGAAGATTTTAACTGGCAGAGATCGAGAACAAGAGCAGTCTGAATGTGATCAGGTAAACACTCCTGATAATTCTAAAAATAGGGAGAAGACTCATGTTTTAGTGACTGTGGTGAAAGATAAGTCTATGTTTACCTACAAAACGGATGAACCTGGAATATTAAAGACTAAATCGAATGCTTGTTTAGCCCTTAAGAATAACCTTAGGCCTGAAAATCAAATGGGTGAAAAACAATGAATTTAGACCTGCTATGCTGGGAGTGGAAGCTGAAAAAAAGGGTATGTGGCACAGACCCAAAATAGATCTTCCTTTCTTTGAAGGTGTTAATCCTAGAGGGTGGGTTCATAAATGCTTGAAATATTTTTCTATTTGTGGTGTGCCTATGGAATAAAGAGTGGAGGTAGCCACTATGTATTTAACAGGCAAAGTAGAAATATGGTTTGATGGTTATATAATGCAAAAACATCATGTAACATGGCATGAATTTGAAGCTGATAACTGTCACATATTTAGTGATAGATCCTTTTCTGATATTGTAGAGGAGTTTACTAAATTAACACAGAAGGGGTCTGTAGAGGATTATCAGGAGAAGTTTGAGGAGTTACAACCTTATATGCTCCTACATAATCCTACCTTGACTGAAGAATTTTTTGTGTCACTTTTTATTAGTGGACTCAGAGATGATATTAAGCATAGGGTCAAGGCTTTAGATCCTAAGAACTTGTCTGAAGCATGTAAACAAGCCAAGCTTTATGAACTGTCAGTAGAATTTGAAAATAGAAGATTCAGGCCTTCTTTTAAAGCCCATCCTACCCAAGCCCCATAAATACATCTAAGCCAACTGCAATGCCAATAGCTACAAAGTCTACTTCTATACCAAATCCAAAACAAAATCTTATGGATTATAGAAGACAAAACAGTCTCTATTTTAAATGTGGTGAAAAATACATTCCAGGTCATCAGTGCAAGACTAGGAAGTTAAATGTGATTACTGAAGAAGTTGACACTTCTCCAGTAGAAGTTTGTCCTAATGATGCAGAGCAGTTTCAACAACAAGGGGTGGAAAATTTGGAAATTTCTATGAATGCTATTACTGGCTGCATTGGCCATAATACATTAAGAATTCAGGGTAATATTCAGGGAAAAACATTGAGTATCCTAATTGACAGTGGCAGTACACACAGTTTCTTGACTTCTAAATGGGCTGATGCTGGCATACAGGTGAATACTGCTTATGCTTTGGCCATTACTGTGGCTAATGGCCAACAGTTGTTCAGTTCTGCTAGATGCAACAAGATACAATGGGAAATACAAGGACATACTTTTTTACATGATTTTAGGCTGCTTAAATTGGGAGGAAGTGACATGGACTTAGGAGTTGATTGGATGAAATTATTCAGTCCAATTTTAATGGATTTCAATAATATGACCTTAAGCTTTGACCATGGAGGGGAACAGATTTGTATTCAAGGTCAACAATCCTCAACTGAATTACATCAAATATCAGGAGCTACATTACTTAAAATGAGTGCAAGGGATTATGATATTATGGGCCATATTGTCCTATTGACTATGGCAGGAAACTCTTATTCTGTCCCTATTGAACTACAGCCTATCTTGGATAAATACAACAAAATTTTTGCTGAACCTCAAGGACTACCTCCTCAGAGGACACATGACCATGCAATTCCTCTAATTCCCAATGCTACACCAGTTAATCTAAGGCCTTATCGATTTCCTCACAATCAGAAGGCTGAAGTGGAAAAACAGATAGCTACTATGCTTTATTCTTCTGTTATTCAACCTAGCAGGAGTCCTTTTGCTTCTCCCTGCCTTCTTATTAAAAAAAAGGATGGCACTTGGAGATTTTGTGTGGATTATAGACAACTAAACAGTTTGACCATCAAAGATAAATTCCATATTCATATAGTGGAGGACTTATTGGATGAGTTACACGGGGTAGTTTATTTTTCAAATATTGATTTGAGGTCAGGTTATTGGCAGATTCGAATTAAAACAGATGATATCCATAAGACATCCTTTAGAACTCATCAGGGGCATTATGAGTTTAAAGTAATGCCTTTTGGCCTTACTAATGCACCTGCTACATTTCAAGCTCTTATGAATGAATTATTCAGTTCTTTTCTTAGAAAATTTGTTTTAGTTTTCTTTGATGATATTCTGGTATATAGCAGCAGTATGTTAAACATTTACAGCTTGTTTTGGAAGTTTTGAATGTGAACCAGTTATTTGCAAAATGGTCCAAATGTTTTTTTGGACAGACTAAGGTGGAGTATCTTGGTCATATTATTTCTGCTGCAGGGGTGTCTACTGATCCTAGCAAGGTGGAAGTTATGCAGACTTGGCCTCAGCCTAAAACCCTTAAATCTCTCAGAGGGTTTCTAGGTCTAACAGGTTACTACATAAGATTTATAAGGAATTATGGTATTATTAGTAAACCATTGACAGAGCTATTAAAGAAAGATGGATTTCATTGGAATTCTGCTGCTTACACTGCCTTTGAATGCCTTAAGAATGCTATGTGTTCTGCTCTAGTTTTAGCATTGCCAGATTTTTCTAAGCCATTTTATTTGGAAACAGATGCTATTTCTGGAGGTATAGGGGTTGTTATTTCCCAAGATGGAAGACCTATTGCTTATTTGAGTAAAGCTCTAAGCCCTAGACATTCAGCTTTATATATTTATGAAAGAGAATATCTTGATATTCTCTTGGCTGTTTCTAAATGGAGGCATTATTTGGAGAGTGCACCTTTTGTTATTAAGACTGACCATGAGCCATTGAAGTTTCTGTTGGAATAGAAGCTGACTACTACCATTTAGAAAAAAGGGTTGACAAAGTTATTGGGGCTAGACTATACTATTCAGTATAGAAAAGGGAAATCAAATGTGGTTGCTGATGCCTTATCTAGAAGATGGGAGGATGAAGCTCACTTTTTGGCTATGAGGGTGACATTTTTGATACCTAGTTGGGTTCAGGAGATTGAAGAAAGTTATAAGGGTGATTCTTTAGCTCAAAATTGGATTTCAATTTTGACTATTAGTCCTATGACTGACAGTAAATAGAAGTATTCTGGAGCTATTCTTAGATATGATGGGAGAGTTTATGTTGGAGATACTGGATGCCTTAGAGTCCAGATTATACATTCTTTACATGATTCTCCTCAGGGGGGACATTCAGGTGCACAGGCAACATATTATAGGATTAGGTCTAATTTTTATTGGCCAAATCTTAAAGCTATGGTTGCTACTTATGTTAGATGTTGTAAGACTTGCCAGCAAACAAAAGTGGAACATTTAGCAAAGCCTGGATTACTACAGCCACTGCCTATTCCTAACCAGGCTTGGGAGATCATTACAATGGATTTTATTGAAGGTTTGCCTACTTCATTTAAGAAAAACTGTATTTTGGTAATTGTGGATAAATTTATCAAGTACAGTCATTTTTTACCTTTAGCTCACCCCTATTCTACAGTAGAGGTGGCTAAGCTTTATTTGGATAATGTGTACAAGTTACATGGCCAGCCTAAAATGGCCATTTCTGATAGAGATAAGACATTCACTAGTATTTTTTGGAAGGAATTCATGAAACAGTTGGGAACTAAGACAATGTTCATCACTGTTTACCATCCAGAAACAGATGGGAAAACAGAGAGAGTTAATCAGTGTGTGGAGCAGTATTTGAGAGGGCTTTGTTTTTATCAACCTAAGCAGTGGGCTAAGTGGCTACCACATGCTGAATGGTGGTACAATACCACTTATCATACTGCCCTAAAGTTAACACCCTTTCAGGCTTTATATGGGTACAAACCACCTATTATGGTTTGGCCTACAGAGTCTACAATACAAACAGTTGCAGAAATTATGAATAGTAGAGAGGCTACTAGACAGTTGCTTAAGACTCAACTACAGATGGCAAGCTATCGAATGAAGCAACAACATGATAAGAATAGAACTGAAAGGGTTTTTAAAGTAGGAGATATGGTTTACCTGAAATTGCAACCCTACAGGCAGACATCCATTGCCCTAAGAAAAAAATTGAAGTTAGCAACGAAATATTTCGAGCCTTATCGAATTCTAGAAACGATTGGAACAGTCGCATATCGTTTAGACTTACCAGAGTCCTCTCGATTACATCCAGTTTTTCATGTCAGTCTTTTAAAAAAGTTCATCGGAGAGTCAACAAATGCTGTCACTGAACCCCCTATAGTGGATGAAGACGGAATATTACAAATCAAACCTTTACAGATTATGGCTTGAAGAATCGTAAATAGAAACAGCAAACCTGTGACTCAACTTTTGGTTCGCTGGGAGAATCTTGCTGAAGAAAATGACACTTGGGAGGATTATTCGACTCTCAAGGGCCAGTTTTTTGTGTTTGATCATTGGGGACAAGGCTCGTCTCGAGGGGTGGGTATTGTTATGGTTGGAGAAGAATAAGGACGAGAAAGTATCGATGAGGAGAGGCGAGGAAGCATTTAGGAATAATTAGGAAATGGGGATCGAGGGTTAGGGATTGAAGATAGAGATTGGGAATTAAATCACGTGGTAGGCACGGGGAAACTTACCACAGCAAAGGAACAGGCCGGGCGAGATGGTTGTCTGTTGGAGCAGCCCAAGAACGAAGGCCCAGTACCTGAAGAAGAAAAGAAAGAGAAGAATCATTCTGTTAGTAAGATGTTATGAATCTTGGATAGCTGACAGACATTCTATGGCTATTGTAACTAAATAATACCAGCTCTGATTGTAAAAATTCCTTATGCATTAAATGAATGAACTCTTTTCTTCTCTAAATTCTCTCATTCTTCCTCGAATCCTATTCTATTTCTTTAATTCCATAACATTATCATTGTGTTTCGTAGTAACAACCACCCTCTCGGCTACCAAGTAAGCCAAGTAGAAACCGACACCAAATTGTCCGATCATGCTAACATCAGCACCAGCAGCCAATGCCTCCATGAATTCCTTGGTCCCAGACCTCGCAATAGTACCAAGATTGTTCACTAAATCTGAAATAACAGAGACATAATCACATTAACACCATTCTTAATTAAAAATTCAACAGCTAATTGTACAAGAAAATGAAGCAATAATGAACTTACTAGCCTTGGTCATGCCAATACCACAATCAATGATCGACAGGGTGTTGTTTGTCTTGTCTGGTACAATGTGAATATAGAGCTCTGGTTGAGCATCAAGTTTGGTCTTGTTTGTCAAGCTCTCAAATCTAATCTTGTCCAAAGCCTACAGACATTTTTCAACAATAATTCAATATTGGTAAACATTAAAACCCAGAAAAAATAAAAAGATTTATACTATCGAATCGCAGGTTTAATTAAGCTTCAAGAAAATGAGTTTCAAAGCCTCATACCTTTAATAACCTATTAATAAAGTAAATCAAACGATGAAAGGGAAACTTTTATTAACAAATGTAATATGCCATCAAAGTGAGCAACCAAAAAACAGAGCATTGCATAACTTGAAAACAAACAGAAAACCCACAAATTTCGTTATCATGCAATTAAGTAAACCAAACCCGTAAACTTCAAAGCAAGAGAGATCAGATCCATTAAACCATGCGTTAAAATTATAATCAACAAAAACCTCAATAATAGAGAGAAATTTAAAAAAAAATTCAAAAGATTTACGAAGATATTTAATATCAAGCTAGGAGCTTAGGGGAATAACGGGATCAAGAGAGACATTGATACCGGCTTTGACAAAAATACGGCTAAGAAGACAACCATAAACAAGGGTATCATATTTCTTAGATTGGAAGTTGTTGATGACGTCGCAAGCTCACTGAAGATAATTTGGGGAAAATTTATTTGTTTATGATGTTGAAGCAATGGATCCACCAAATATAACGGTATGAAGGGTGGAGAATTTACCATTGAATGGTCTAAACCACCAAGTGATAATAAGCTGCAAGAAAGGCTCATGAATATTTAGGGTATTGACACTATGACCAACCTTATAACGGGATTCAACCATATCTCTTTCATTGTATATACCCTTAAGTTCTAGACCTAAGTCTCAGACTATAGAAGCGGTATCTATGTGAAGGTATTTTCCCATGAGATAGGAGTGAATACTAACAGTGGCATTTAGAGTTTGATCAACAACACAAACAACATTTGAATAGAAAATATGAACAAGTTGTTGAAAGACAATGAGATTGTTTTTGAAGGTGTTTTCTAGTTTCTAAGATTGGAGTTGCGAAAGGTATTTAAAATTAAGCTCGATAATGGTGGAAAGAGAAGGCATACACTCGCCCTAAGGAGCAAATACTCAAAAAATTGCGAATAATAATGCAAAAGAGTTTGGCGATCGAGTTCATTAAAGCACGAGTTTTGAAGAGTAAGCTCATTTGGATATGAAACGGGATTAGGAATAGGATTAGGAGGTGGATTTGGAGGAGGGTGGGATCGGGAAGAACAGGTTCGTTTAGACATATTGGCAAAAACGTGATAGAAAAAACCTGCAAAAGGACACAATATATATACACATATGCTAACATCAATTCCCAAAACTCAAAAGAGTCCAATATTCAAGGTAACAAAAAGTAAGTAAACTTGTGGGCTTGTTTAAGCGCATTTGATCTATACAAAGCCAAAATTTTGAACCTAAACCCAAAAGTACCCAAAAATTTGATTTTCATAAAAAAATCTCAAATCTAAATCAATTTCTTGTGGACTTTGTGTGAAAATCAAGCCTCATTCATCATTTCAACATTTCATAACATCTTTTTTGAAGGAATCATCACTTTTGGGTAAGAATTTTTCAGAATCTTAACTTTTTAAATTTTTTTAAATTCAATTAAATTGGGTTGAATTAGGTGGTTATAGAATAATTTTTAAATTGTTTATCACTTATTTGATTGTAGGGAGATTTAACCATAACCCATTTTTGAAAAAATCCCAAATTTTTTTATCAAACACCCACAAGGTGTTCGATAAAAGTCCTTAACAAAAAACCACCCTCCTTAAACCATTCGACCATACATCATTTTTCACCCCAATTTCCAATTTTAATTCTTCCCAAAATCATTTTTAACATCTTTTAAACATCTCTTTTGGCTCAAACTTAATTTTCATATTTTTTTTAAAATGCCTAAGAGAAAGTTTATGGCTTCAAAGGGACAATCCTCAATCGACTCTTGGATTGACCGACGTTTCAAAAGCGCAAAGCTCATGAGCGTTTTGACTCATTTTTCACTCATCGACAATCAAAGAAACCCAAAAAATTAACTTTAATTTTTTAAATGATTTGGGTTTTCCTTATGAGCAAAATTTGAAAGATATAAAAATTTATATTCTTTTAAACTTTCATGGCCCTACCTATCACACTTTGATTCGAGTTTTTTACTCGAATGCTAGTGTGTCATCCACTACTCGTTCTGGCACCATCTATCGGACCATTGTTTCGTATCTTATGGGTCAGCCTGTTACCATCATTATTGACTTTATTGTTCAAACTTTCGACCTTCCTCTTATTGGTAATGATAATGAAAAAGGTCATTTTCCTCTCGAGATGCGTCTTAGAAACAATAAAGCTACCATTTTCTCCCTAAACGATCGTTTGTTGCATCTCATTGTCTCTTATTGAATCAGTGCTCTAGGCATAAAATTATCTACCGTTCGTGAGAGCGACTATTGGTGGATGTATTGCATCTAACAAAGTCGTGAGCTATGGACTCACAGCGAACATCGGTTACTCGAAGAAGCCCGAGGGATCCATGCATTGGGTCTGTAGTCGTCACGACAAGCATATGGATGATGAGCATGAGAGAGCAGATCACGTAGACTCGGCACCTCTTGCAAATTTCTTCTGAGGATTTGAGGAGAGGATGCTTCAGTCATTTGATTCTCTTCGAGCCCATGTTGACTCCCGTTTTGATGTGATCGAGCGTCATTAGGATGCTCTTGAGGATCTAATGATCGAGGAAGTTTGAGTGATTCAACGTCAGCTTGACGGATTTTCCTTCCCTCCTTCATCATCAACTTAGTTTATGCATACATATCGTTTCATTTCATTATTGGATTTTAAGACTTTGCTACATTTATGTTATTTGGATCTTTGATGTTTATTTGGTATTTGGTACTTGGTACTTGAATGTTTTATTTGGTTGTTTGAATTTATGACTTTGGTATTTTATGCCTTGTATGGATTTATCTATTTATGTTAAAGTAACTTGATGCTTCATATATAATTCTCCATGTGTTTAATTATTTCAAGCTTTATTTTTTTTTTACTTTATCTCCTTGTTATATTGTTTCTAACATTGTGAATTATTTTTTATATAACAAAAAATAGGAGAAGTATGTGTAAAATGAAAAATATTTTTAATTAAAATTGGAGCTTAAAGTTTTTTTAATTCATAAATCCTTTTATTATTTTTCTAAGGGGGAGAATTTTTCAAAAACAAATTTTCAAAGAGTTGTTATATCAAAAAGGAAGAGATTGTTGAATTAAGATTTTGATATAACAATAATTTGAAAAATTAATTTTTGACTTAATGGAATTGATCAAAACTTTATCAAAAATAATTCAAAGTCCCTTAGAAAAAGAATCGATCCCTTAAAAAAAGAATCGATCCCTTTAAAAATAGATCGATCCCTTTACAAAAAGGTTTGATCCCTTCACCAAAAGGATAGATCCTTCGATGAAAAGATTGGTCCCTTCCATTAAAGGATTGATTCATTTCTTACAACAATTGAATTATTTGAAAAATGATCGATCCCTTGTGCATTAAATGTTGTTTTATGTTGTAGGTAACGGCTACAATGATACCCAAACGACTCTAAATGGCTAGAATGAATGGAGAAGGTATAAATTGAAGGTCAAAGCTTCCCAAGGTCAACAAGAAACATATTGAACCAACCTACCAACATCAAAGTTTTGTTTTGTGCTTATTTTGTTAAATTCTTCATTTTAATCACACTTGTGAGCTACGTTGTTTATTTTGCGCAAGTGTGTATTGGGTGAGTGCTTAAATTGTGCAAACATATTTGTCTTGTGAGGTTATCTCTTTGTTTGCTTCATTTGTATTTACTCTTTGGGAGAGTGTGTATTCAAGGTTTTGGGGTATACACCTTGAAGTGTTTGTAAGGTTACACATTGTCCTTAAAGGTAAGCAAATCTAGTGGATTTGAGAAACCCTTAGTGTGGATGTTAAAATAGTGGATGTAGACTTTGTTTGAGAAAGTCAAACCACTCTAAATCGGTGTACAAAAAGTTTATTTTTCAATTGCTTCTACCAAATTCTTAAAAAGGCCAATTCACCCCCCTCTTGGCATTATTCGGCTGATCGATAAAGCTACCAAAGATAGACTTGTTGAAATCACCTACGTAAGTGTGAAGAACTTGCCAACTTCTATGAACGATATTGTGTTGTCTTTCTAGAGAACTGACTAGCATCCCGAGATATGTTGGCTAAATTGATTGATCTATCGCGAAACTCAATTGGATATGAGATTAGTCATGTGTCATAATTTTACTCCTATTTTAATAAGTTCAAAATTCGTTCACTTGTTAAGAGAAGAATTGCTTATTGCACTATGTATTAGTTCAAATCTAACAAATACTAGTGCTTAAGCAATTAATTTTGTTGTTGCTATTTTCTCGTTTTTAATAATCTTTTATTTATTTTGCATTAGTGGGGATTCTTGGATAATGCAAATAATTAAATAGAAAATAAATATATTTTAAAAAAGGATTTTTTCTATATTTAAAAGATACTGAAGAGTGGTTAAGATTTTATTATAAACACAATCATTCATGAATACAAATTTAAGCATCCCGGTGAGTAAATGGGGATGTCAGAGATTATTTGCCTTGTTCTGAACTTTCAACTACTTGATATCCTGCACATGTGCTAATACTTGGAGTTTTGAATTTCATTTTCTGCAGATTTATTTGACACAGAGAAATTATTAGATTCTATGGAGAACTTGAGGCATGAGGGAGCAGTAGATATTCCAAATTATGATTTCAAGAGTTATAAGGAAAAAAAGCTTTTCCAGCTATCACATTTTCCAAATTCAACATGTTACTCAATGAAGCCGGCTTTAATGCTATTGTAGTTGATCAATGAAAGAAATGTTTTCTATTATCGCTGATGTTTCTGCTTTTGCTTCTTTTCTGCTGATATTTATATGCAACTAATTTTTAATGAATGCAGTATTCAAAATTTGTGAAGCCTGCTTTCGATGACTTTATACTTCCAACAAAGCAGTATTCAAAACATGACTGTCTTTTATGCCGATGCCTTGTATTTTTCTTCAGTGCAATAAAATGTTTCCCTTGGGTCTCTCACTCACGGAATACCTTATGCAGGTTGTTGAACATGGGCTGGGCTGGGACATCCGCCATTTGCAGAAAAGCAGGCATCAACTGGGCATGTATTTTATAGGTATGAAAGCTCTGATTATTTTTTTATCTTACATCGTTGTAAAGATTTGTTCTCCGTCATCATCTGGTTGAAATATTATCTAGAATAGGGTTTTATGATAGGCTTGTTTTTGTTCTTATAAAAAAAGGTTCAAGTCATTAAGATTTTTAAGTATCTGGTGGTGTTCTTCACTTGAATAAGTTGGGTTTAGATATATCTTGGTCTATGATCATTTCACTTGATTCCCCAGGATCCTCGGGATGTACAAGTGATGTGCAAAAGCTTCCCAAGTGTAAAGATTGTGACATCTGAGATCGATATTGGTTTAAATGATTATTTCCGTGTTATCCTGAGTTCAGTGAGCGATATTTTGGAACCTATGATGATAACCAGCAAGTGGTGCCCCCTTTGCAATTCTTCAATTCAGTATCTTCTCCCTGAGCTGGGGGATTCAACTTGAGTATGCTTCTCGTCAGTTTTGACTTGGACCCATCTTTACATTTTCCTAAATCTAATCAAGATGTGTTGAGAATCTTTCTTAACCATTAATAATTTATAAACTTCCGCAATGGTAATTGTTTGAACCTTACACCTCAACATATACTCCACAATCAATTAAAAAGGCTACTACAGTGCGCTGATATTATATTTGTTGTTTATAATGTGAAGTACGGCCCGAGAGTTTGGACCAATTGTTAAGGATGTGGCTGAAATGGGGGAATTGAGTTTCCATCTCTCGATTCCCCCAACAAAACAACAGTTTCAAGGATAAGCAATTTGCGATACATTGTAAGGAGGGATAATAAGATGCCACTTGGGCACCAATCTGATCACTCATTACTTTATCCTTTATCCGGCTATGATAATTTTCCATGGGTTCTTCTTTTGACACGTGTAACGTTCTTGATGCATCTCATGGAATCTCTTATATGCAGCATATTCCTTACCATCTCATCTATACATATAAGAGTGGTGCTCCTTTGGATTTGCTTTTGTAAGTTTCCTCGTATTACCCATTATCTTCCTCTCCACCCTTAACCATGTCGGCTTTTGGGCAAGTATGCAGGTAAACTCTCTCCACCTTTATCATCAATATATTATATTAAAAATATTTTCATTGGATGATCATTGCATATATTCATGTTGAAGAAGATGTCAACTTTCATTGAACTGCATGCACGATAACTACGTAGGAACCTATCTGCTTTGTAAAATGCATGTTCATGTGTTCATTACAGATACTATGTAATGCATAAATTCATTGATACTAGCCTTGGACTAAAATGCATCAACTTTTTTTTCTGCAGACGAGTTGATCAAGAACGCCAAGTACATCGCCACCCCAGGCAAGGGTATTTTGGCGGCCGACGAGAGTACCGGCACCATTGGAAAGCGTCTCTCGAGTATCAACGTCGAAAACATCGAATCCAACCGCCAAGCCCTCCGGGAGCTCCTTTTCACCTCTCCGAACGCCTTGACGTACCTATCCGGCGTCATCCTTTTCGAGGAAACGCTTTACCAAAAGACATCTGATGGGAAACCCTTCGTTGAGGTCCTTGAAGAAAACAACGTCATTCCGGGTATCAAGGTCGATAAGGGCACCGTCGAGATAGCCGGCACCAATGGCGAGACCACGACTCAAGGGTTCGACTCCTTGGGCGCGCGGTGCCAGCAATATTATAAAGCTGGTGCGCGTTTTGCCAAGTGGCGGTCGGTGCTCAAGATCGGTCCCAACGAGCCTTCTGAGTTGTCGATACAGCAGAACGCGCATGGGTTGGCTCGTTACTCCATCATTTGTCAAGAAAATGGGCTGGTCCCCATTGTGGAGCCTGAGGTGCTTACCGATGGCCCTCATGATATTCAAAAATGCGCCGCCGTCACTGAAACCGTGATTGCGGCGGTTTACAAAGCGCTGAATGAGCACCATGTTTTACTTGAGGGCACTCTCTTGAAACCTAATATGGCCACTCTGTTGGATCATAAACTTGATCCATTATGGGAGCCTAAACCCAAACCCAAACTAAATTGATGTCATTGCTTACATCATTTAATTAAAGATGTCATTGCTTACATCATTTAATTAATGATGTCATTGCTTACATCAATTTAGTTAGGTGAGAGTTAGATATTTGTTGAATTTGTAATGGTTTAAATTAGTTTATTTGTGTGGTGTAGGATTGTTCTTGAGTAGTATAAATACCCCTTCCCATTTTAGTTTTAAGTATCAAGAAAAATTAAGAGCTTCTAAGTGAGTGAAGAAGCAAAGTCTTATAAGAATGAGTTGTAGTTCTTGTTTTTGAGTGAGAGTACTCTTGTAATATTTGTTTGAGTTTCAATAAAAGTTTGTGTGAGTGTTTTATTTCCAACAAAGTGGTATCAGAGCGAGTTGGAAAGATCGAAGGTCTCGACGAGAGGAATACGACGCCGCCAGAATTTTCTCAATCTGAGTTCTGACGCACCGCCACGCACCGCCGGAAGACTGCTGCTAGAAAATCGAGTTGACTCACGAGTTGAGCCGAGTCAGCCGAGTTGGAGCCCTTGACCGAGTTGTCCAAGTCCCTCCAAAGTTTTTTTTCATCGTTCCGGATTCATCCGTGCAATCGGATTTTACAAAATCTCATTTTATTGAGAGATATGGCAAATGGTATGGCACCATTCCAAGTTCCGACACTCAACAACAACAACTACGACAATTGGAGTATCAAAATGAAGGCACTTCTGGATCACAAGATGTGGGATATCATAGAGAAGGCTATAACGAGCCTGCGGATGATGATGCTTTTGCTACTCTTACACCAGATCAAAAGACAACTTTGAAGGATTCAAGAAAGAGAGACAAGAAGGCTCTCTACCTCATCTATCAAGCATTAGATGATGATGGTTTTGAAAAGATTTCAAGTGCAAGCTCTAGCAAGGAAGCGTGGGAGAAGCTGCAAACCTCTTACAAAGGATCCGAGCAAGTGAAGAAGGTTCGTCTCCAAACATTAAGAGTTGAATTCGAATCCTTAAACATGAAGCATCTGAGTCTATTTCAGATTATTTCTCAAGAGTAGTAGCTGTTTCTAATCAATTAAAAAGAAATGGTGAAAAGTTAGACGATGTGAGGATAATAGAAAGATACTCCGTTCGTTGGATCCCAAATTTGAGCACATCGTCGTGACGATTGAAAGAAACTAAAGACTTGGAAGAAATGAAGATCGAACAGCTCCAAGGATCATTGCAAGCATATGAGAGAAGCATAAAAAGAAGAGAGTTTACTGAGCAACTCCTCAAGCTGCAAACCAAGGATATGCATGAGAGCCAACGCAATGATAGAAACCAACGTGGCCAAGGCAGAGGTAGAGGCCATGGACGAGGGGAAGTCGAGGTCGTGGACGAGGCTGGAATTACACAATAACAATTCCAACAAAACTATGAGAAAGGAGAAAGCTCAACACGAGGCCGTGGAAGAATTAATCCAAACTCAAAGTATGACAAATCTCAAATTCGATGTTATAATTGTCAAAATTTGGGCATTATGCTTCAGAATGTAGAGCTCCCAACAACAATTGAGGAGAAGGCCAATTACGTGGAGGAAAAGACAGATGGCAAAGAAACTCTTCTTCTAGCACGAAAGGAAACTGATGGTGGCCAAGCAAATTCCTGGTATCTTGACAGTGGTGCAAGCATCACATGTGGAAGGAAGACATGTTGTGGAGCTAGACGAGTCAGTAAGTGGAATGTTTCGTTTGGAGATGATTCCACAATAGCAGTGAAAGGGAGAGGGTAACATTCTTATCGTTTGAAGATGGGAGACATCAATTATTTCAAATGTCTACTATGTGCCAATATGAAAAGTAACATTTTAAGGTTTAGGGCAACTGGTAGAGAAAGGTTATGATTTCATATAAATAATTATAATCTTTCTATAAAAGATGATAGAATAACTTCATTGCTAAAGTGCCGATGTCAAAGAATAGAATGTTCTTGATCAACATACAAAATGATGTTGCAAAGTGCCTGAAAGCTTGCTACAAAGATGCATCATGGCTTTGGCATCTTCGATTTGGGCATCTCAATTTGGAGGTCTAGAGCTATTATCTAAGAAGGAGATGGTGAAGGATACCTCACATCAACCATCCGACCAGCTCTGTGAAGGGTGTCTAGTTGGGAAACAATTCAGGAAAAGCTTTCCAAAGGAGTCAGAGACAAGAGCTAAGAAGCCACTTGAGCTCATCCATACCGATGTGTGTGGACCGATCAAGCCAAGCTCTCTCGGTAACAATAACTATTTTCTTCTCTTCATTGATGATTTTTCAAGAAAAACCTGGGTATATTTCTTGAAACAAAAGTCAGAAGTTTTTGAAGTCTTCAAGAAGTTCAAAGCAGCAGTGGAGAGAGAAAGCGGTATAGAAAGATCAAAGCCATGAGATCCGATCAAGGTGGAGAATTTACTTCCAGGGAGTTTCAAGAGTTCTGTGAAGCAAATGGAATTCGTCGACCAATGACAGTTCCTAGATCCCCCAGCAAAATGGTGTGGCAGAAAGAAAGAATAGAACAATCCTCGACATGGCACGAAGCATGCTCAAAAGCAAGAAACTACCCAAAGAATTTTGGGCGGAAGCAGTATCGTGTGCAGTCTACTTGTCAAATCGATCTCCAACAAGAAGTGTATGGGGAAAGACACCGCAAGAGGCATGGAGTGGAAGAAAGCCTGGCATTTCCCACTTGAGAACCTTGGAAGTATAGCCCATGTTCACGTACCAGACGAGAGAAGAACGAAGCTTGATGATAAAAGCGAGAGTTTTATCTTCATCGGCTATGATGCTAATTCGAAGGGCTACAAGTTGTACAATCCAGACAATAAGAAGTTTGTGATTAGTCGAGATGTGGTCTTCAACGAAGAAGGAGAATGGGATTTTAACTCTCATACAGATGACTTCAATTTCTTTCCTCTGTTTGAAGAATATGAGCAGACAATGAGGGAGCAACTAGATGAATCTCAACAAGAGCTTGCAACTCCACCCACTTCACCAACATCAACCACTCAAGGAGACTCATCACCTTCATCATCGTCAAGTGGGAGTCAAAGTGAAAGAGTTGTGCAACGCACAAGAAGCCTTAGAGATCTCTATGAGGTAACTGAACGACAAGATAATCTTACATTATTTTGTTTGTTTGTCGATTGTGAACCAGTGAGCTTTCAAGAAGCGGTACAAGAAAAGAAATGGAGAGATGCGATGGACGAAGAAATCAAGGCCATTGAGAAGAATGACACATGGGAACTTACCTCACTTCCCAAGGGACATAAGGCGATAGGTGTCAAATGGGTGTACAAAACAAAGCAAAATGCCAAAGGAGAGATTGAAAGGCACAAGGCGAGGCTAGTTGCTAAAGGCTAGTTAAAAGGCTGGAATTGACTATGATGAGGTATTTGCTCCTGTTGCTCGATTGGAGACTATCAGACTAATCATTTCTTTGGCAGCTCAAAACAAGTGGAAGATACAACAGATGGATGTAAAGTCCGCCTTCCTAAATGGAGTTCTTGAAGAGGAACTTTACATTCAGCATCAGGCTATGAAGTCAAAGGGCATGAAGACAAGGTGTTGAAGTTGAAGAAGGCTCTTTACGGGCTAAAACAAGCACCAAGGGCATGGAATAGCCGAATCGACAAGTACTTCCAAGAGAATGGTTTCAACAAATGTCCCTACGAGCATGCTCTATATATCAAGATCAAAGATGAAGATATTTTGATCGTGTGCCTCTACGTGGACGATTTGATCTTCACTGGAAGCAACCCAAGCATGTTTAATGAATTCAAGGATGTGATGATGAAAGAATTCGAGATGACAGACATGGGCTCATGGCGTACTACCTTGGCATTGAAGTTAAGCAACAAAATGATGGAATTTTCATTTCACAGGAAAGCTATGCAAAGGAGATACTGAAGAAGTTCAAGATGGAGAACTGTAAGCCAATAAGCACACCGGCAGAATACGGGATCAAGATGACCAAACTTGAAGAAGGCGAAAGTGTAGATCCAACATTCTTCAAAAGTTTGGTAGGAAGTCTACGCTATCTAACTTGCACGAGACCCGATATTCTTCATGCAGTGGATTGGTTAGTCGTTACATGGAATCCCCAACAACACCCATTTTAAAGCTGCAAAGAGAATTCTTCGCTATCTGAAAGGTACAATTGACTTTGGCTTGTTCTATTCAGTTTCTAATGATTACAAGCTTGTTGGATATAGCGACAGTGATTGGGGTGGAGACATAGATAATCGAAGGAGCACTACTGGATTCGTATTTTTCATGGGAGATATTGCATTCACATGGATGTCAAAGAAACAAAGATTGTCACATTGTCCACTTGTGAAGCGGATATGTTGCTGCTACCTCATGTGTTTGTCATGCAATTTGGCTTAGAAATCTATTGAAGGAGATTGGTTTGATACAAGAAGAGCCTACCAAGGTTGTGTCGACAACAAGTCAGCCATTGCCTTAGCGAAGAATCCAGTATTCCATGATCGAAGCAAGCACATTGATATTCGCTACCACTTATAAGGGAGTGTGTTGCAAGAAAAGATGTGGAAGTTGAATATGTGAAGTCACAAGATCAAGTTGCTGATATTTTTACCAAGCCACTGACCAGCGAAGACTTCTTAAGATTAAGGAACCTACTAGGAGTCACGAGATCAAGTTTAAGGGAGGGTGTTGGATCATAAACTTGATCCATTATGGGAGCCTAAACCCAAACCCAAACTAAATTGATGTCATTGCTTACATCATTTAATTAAAGATGTCATTGCTTACATCATTTAATTAATGATGTCATTGCTTACATCAATTTAGTTAGGTGAGAGTTAGATATTTGTTGAATTTGTAATGGTTTAAATTAGTTTATTTGTGTGGTGTAGGATTGTTCTTGAGTAGTATAAATACCCCTTCCCATTTTAGTTTTAAGTATCAAGAAAAATTAAGAGCTTCTAAGTGAGTGAAGAAGCAAAGTCTTATAAGAATGAGTTGTAGTTCTTGTTTTTGAGTGAGAGTACTCTTGTAATATTTGTTTGAGTTTCAATAAAAGTTGTTTGTGTGAGTGTTTTATTTCCAACACACTCCAGGTTCTGACAGCCCAAAGGTAAACCATATATTATCACCTACGATCAGTGATCTTATATCTTCATGATGGCTGAAAAAACACTTGTATTGATCTGCACAGGTTGCAGCGGAGGTGATTGCGCAATACACGGTGACCGCACTTCGTCGATCCGTCCCGCCGGCAGTGCCGGGGATCGTGTTTTTATCAGGCGGACAAAGCGAGGAAGAAGCAACGATTAATCTGGACGCGATGAACAAACTG
This sequence comes from Hibiscus syriacus, assembly GCF_006381635.1. Classification (NCBI taxonomy): domain Eukaryota; kingdom Viridiplantae; phylum Streptophyta; class Magnoliopsida; order Malvales; family Malvaceae; genus Hibiscus; species Hibiscus syriacus. Next base: position 96,445 of record NW_024061960.1, read on the forward strand.
GACGTGTTGAAGCCATGGACGTTGTCGTTCTCGTTCGGACGAGCCCTGCAACAGAGCACGCTCAAGACATGGGCAGGGAAGAAGGAGAACGTTGCGAAAGCGCAGGAAGCATTTTGTCGGGTGCAAAGCGAATTCGGAGGCCACGCTCGGAAAGTACGGCGGAGGAAGTGCCGGTGGATTGGCTTCGGAAAGTTTGTTTGTTAAGGGTTACAAGTATTAAAGCATTATATATATATGTGGTTGGTTTGAGAATAATGCGGCTAATCATCTAATTTATCTGTTGTGCTCATTTCATTGCTTCAAATATTCTTGTATAATGTTTATATTAATAATAGAAAAAGAGGCAAAAAGCCTTTGCTACTTAATGCATTAAACGAGATGATTCACAGTGACCAACACTAACAGCTACTTAATTAACTACAGATACCATTAAAGAAACTAATCTTTTAATCGTGAAGTCGAAATGCTCATAAAACTTAATTGATTTGCCCTTTGATCTTCTGCATTCAATACGCTAAAAGTAAACGAAACTGAAGCATCGGATTAACAAAATGATTCTTCGGAAACATGAATCTCGAAAAACTATAAAATGTTGGAGTTGAATGCATGTTTTAGTGGAAGATATTGAAAAGCCAGGCCTGTAATTCTTATAAAATGCAGTCAAAAAGGAAGGCAGTATTAAGGAAAATTGCATGTCATGGAATCAATTATGGAATTGCAGAGTCTAGAGACTAATAAAGAAAAACGGATAATGCATTACAGCAGCAGCCATAAGATACTGCTGGTTGGAGAGGGTGATTTCTCTTTCGCCGCTTGCTTAGCAAGATTTCTAGGTCCCATGGTCAACCTGGTCGCCACATCTCTTGATTCTAAAGGTTTATGTTTTATATCTTGTCAACTTCGAAATTTGTTTTATGTATTCAAAAAAGTTTAAAGGAGAGAACTTTGGTTCGAAACTATGAGACACATTCCCACATTAAAGGATGAAAAAAATGGGTTTTTTGTGGAGTTTTCGATGATATCTTACAATTGTGGGATCAGAATTTTTACTGCTTTCCAAAGTTTGATTATTTACTGATTTTATCATATTGAGTCTGTGACTTTAGAGACGTTGAGGAAAAAGTACAATGGAGCGATGTCAAACTTAAAAGCACTCAAAGAACTTGGATGTACCATCATCCATGGTGTAGATTGCTGCAGTATGAAACAACACATTGCCCTCCGTTTAGACTTCTTTGATCGGATTGTCTACAATTTTCCTCATTCTGGATTCCACGGCTGTCGTGAAGATACAAATTTTGTTATCGAGTAAGTTAACATCCATATATACATATATATATACATACTTTTAATGAAGGGTACTAAAAGAAATGAAGTAATGGTGTTTTATACAGGTCCATAAGAGAGTGGTGAGGGGCTTCTTGAGGAACGCGGTTCAGATGCTGACAATGAATGGAGAAGTTCATATAACTCATAAAACTTCACACCCATTCAATATGTGGCGAATTGAGGAGCTTGCCAATGAAGCTGGATTACGGTTGGTTGAACAAGTGCCGTTTTCGTTGTGGTGTTATCCCGGCTATCAGAACAAGAGAGGAGATGGAAATAAACCAGATAAGAGCTTCCCTGTTGGAGCTTGCAGTACTTTCAAGTTTAAGAAATGATCTAGTTGATTTGCAACTTTTAAGAGGTTCCTGTCATTGAACTTTCAGTTCAATCTAAATAACATGGATGAAATGATGTTTGCTTGTTTATAAAGCTTAAAACAATCTCAGATTAATGATTAAAACAGTGATCTTAAGTACCAAAATCTTTCAAGTGCAATACTCTACGATATTGGACAAATAATTCATTTGGATGAGGGAAAATGCACTATCATAAGGGATAATGGAAGACATTGATTTTATTTACATGTCGGATGTTCGATTCACATCTCCTTTTGAGCAATGATTCTTCAGAAGTGTGCAATCTCAACATCCCAAATCTACTGGCTTTATCCTCTCCAGACTCTATTGAAACAACTCGACCAATCTGAGTTGGGTCGTCCATGTAATAGTTCACCAAATCTCCATCATTATCCTTAATATTTGATCAAAACTGACCTGGATGAAGGAAAACGTTCGCTCACAATCTCTCTCGACACTTCGAAGCTGCAATTAACCGGCATTTGGGAAAGCCTTATGTCATGATCATATGCAAGTTTCAATGACTTCCATTGACTTGCCACTGGAACCTGCTCACGCATAGACGTAACAAAAGACTGTTTTCTGGCCAACCTATTCATTATTAGTTGCATTCGAAGAACCACTCCAAGGCTTCAGCACAAGTTTTGGCAATTGTTCCTGGAACCAGTTTCGGCTTCTCCTACCGTTATTTTGATTCTTATCTAGCTTATTATTGGTGGTACAACGATCCTCGAGGAGGTGATACCCATGCCTTCTTAGGCGACTGGCCAAGCAGGTAAGCAAGGTCCAAGGCCAGCAATCGGGGCACCACGAACAGCAGAAGCCACTGGACCCTCCAGGCAAGGACCCAATGCAGTCGTTAATCTCCGAGCAATCTCCAAAGCATCCTTGTTATTTGGTTTAGCCCCCAAATGAAGTTGAACATCCTGCAACGCCATTTCATGCTTTCAACTCGGTCCCTTCGAAGAAGAGGGTGAACCTAAATTGCCATATTACACTCAGCAATAATAGCATCAATCAATGGGTTCATTTGCATCAAACAAGCGGCTCTATTGCTGTGAAATACAGCTCTGTCAGGGTGGTCTTAGGGATAAGCTTAAGAGCATTAGTATAATGTTGAAGAGTAGCCACATTGCCTTCTTCTCTGAGCTCATTGGCTCTTTTCAAAAACTGGAATTATTTTCAACACCACCCTTGACATGTGGAATTGTATTGCTGGAATAATTTTCAACTGAAACCTGGTTTGAATTTGAACCACCCTTCTTTTTCCTACCCCCTGAATTCCCCACAAACTGACCAAAAAAATCAAACTTTTTTTATTCCCTCTTTCTATCAAGGATGATAGACTCGAGAATTATATTCTTATAATCTTTTTGAACTAGGCTTTGAGCTTATTAGAAACTTGGGGTTCAGAGATAGAAACAGAGCCAGAGCGAAGGAAATGGTACTTACAGAAAAACACATAATAAAGTTAAGGTATTGATGAAATTTGATTCATTTCTATTTTTACTTCTAGTATAACTTGGACATCGATGAAATCAGTGTTTCCAGTTTTCTTTAGGATTGCAACAATTTTCCAAATGTGTATAAAAAGTTCAAATCAAACGGATAATCAAGTAAAATTTCACTGTGTTACAAGTTTGTCACTGAGTGAAAAAAAATAATGAAAAATGAAAGGCAATGTCAGCCTCCAAAGAGAATCCCAGCAGCCTGTTCTTCGTTGCCATCGCATAATTTCAGAGCTTGTATCACCATTTCTCTTGGAAACCCCAACTCAACAAGTTTTGCAACTTTGGCTTCAAAATCAGGTTTCTGCAGAGAAACAAAGCTATCTCAGATTTACAGTAGCGATCGAACTTGAAGATTAAACTTTTTTTTTATAAGTGTAGACACCATTTTTTTTAAAAGATATAACTAACAAGAGCTCCTAAGAGGATTCTTTCACTACCATATCTTTTAAAGCAACAACCACACCAACAAACATACAACAACCGAGCAAGGAGTCTAGTTGCATTAGAATTTTATTGTTAATAGGATTCTAAAAATAGTTAGTTTTTCACTATAATACATGTAATCCCCCCATTTATAACACACGATTTACATACAAAATACATAGGAAAACAAGAAAATACAAAGGCAAAGCTATTGTAAACGATTCGAAAAGGAAATAAAATGTAGTATCTTTTTTTACTTTTGATTCTCTCTCTTACATTTACGTTTTAATTATATTATTTATTTAACTTTTTTATACGCACTTTCCCTGTTACTCATTTTATTTAATGTTTGTTATTTTTTTTCATGTAATATTTTTTTTATATTATGCATTTTCTTTTTACTTTAGTATATATTTTTTATTTTTTTAGATTATATATATATTATTTTCTTATTATCGTTTATTAATTTATATATATATATTTACTTTTTTTATTTTATTTATATATATATATATATATATATATTTTATATTATTATTATTTGTTTTATTTATATATTTTTTTATTTATTTTTATATTTATTTTACTTACTATTTTATTTACTTTCTTTATCTTATCTTTTATTTAATTTGTTTTTCTTCATTTTAATTTAATTAATTATTTATTTCTTACCTTTTATCTAACATGGTTTTTGATCTTCTTAAGACCACACATTTCAAATTATCTAAGGTAAGTAATTGTGATCGTATTTTTACATTTTAATTTTAAATTACAATTTTCTTAATTTAAGACAACCGGTAAATTAATTGGTACCGAAAGGACGGTTCAAGGGTGCTAATCCTTCCTTGACTCCCCCGAACCCGAAATATTCTAGTAAAACGCAGATAAGGTAAGATGGTGTCTGACCCACCTAATCGTTTTAAAGTGGTCGGTGGCGACTCCTAACCCAATTATTTCAAGTCGAAGCCCAATTCGGGGCCCAACCAAAAGACGGTTACGACAGCTTGGCGACTCCACTGGGGACAGATAAGTGAGTCAGGCTAAGGTAATTTCCAGTTGTCTTTTTAACGAAAATGGTAAGTTTAAATTTTAAGGTAATATTTCGATCATTTTTTACTTAATTTGATTATATTTCGGGTAAATAGTTGTACTAATCGTTTTCTCATGATTTCAGCCCTTAAATATTTTTTCATCTAAGGCTCTAAACCCGAGCTCCAAACCAATTTTAAGTGGGGGGAAAGCGACGCCTTCGTGTGAATTATTCCCGTATGGGCCTAGCAAGTAGCCTTCGGGATTCATATACCTTATGTCTTCGTGTGAATTTTCTCGTATGGGCATAAGGAAATGTGTCATCTCGAGTTTAACTTAGTCCACACAATCCTATGTTGGGTTTAAGACTAAGGGTCTGGTAAGCCCAAGGGGCGCCGACAAGGAGAACTCGGGTACCGTTTTCTATAACCTAAACCGGGAGATTACTAGGAATTAGAGCCCACCCCAAAATCACATTCCAAACCCTAGGCTGCTTTGTTTCATGCTTTACTTTCTTGTTCAAAGCATGTGAACTAGAAATTTATGTGGTTAGGACTTGTTCAAAATCAACATACGGGATAGAGATCATTTCCGGGTAGGAATACTAAGCATGTTCGGGTATATATCATGTGGGTAGGACTTTTATTTTCATGATTGTTTTTTTACCTCACTAACTCTTTTTCATTTTTTCTCTTTTTCATTTCATTTTCATTATTTGTATCATTTAAAAGAGGTGTTGATCCACCAAAAACAAGTTCGTTAAACGTAAATAGTCTGCATTAATGGATAAATGGGTTGTAATACAATAGGTAAAAAATAGAGGTCCGATTATGGTCAGAAAAGACTCAGAAGGAAAAGGGAGATCTGCAAGGCAATTATGTCACATTCGATCAAGAAGACGTGGTGCCCACAATCAAGTACATCAAAAGTCAACTTTTCAAAAATGGGTTGACAAAGGGGCAGGGGCAAGACGAGAAAAAGGTTACTGACTCGAGAGCCCTTCAAAGGCAACAAGAACAAGGTGACAAAACGATAGCTGAATTGGAAGCCATTGTCGACAAATTCAATGAACTTCAGATAATCCCTTTGATGGAGGATTTCAATGATGTTTCTGTTATAGAACAGGTTCAGCAAAGGATGAAAGCCAGAGATGTAGTCATTCGATACTTCTGGGGACAAGTACAAAAATAGCTCGTCACTGAACGATTTAGCCAGATAAGCCGGAGCGGTTCAGTAGGTATTCGACCGGACAGACGAAGGCAGAAGACTAGTCAACTTGTTTCAAGGTCTAGAGGATTAGTCTGGATGTACCTTTAAATATGTTTATTGTCTCTTAAAAGATAAAACACTTTTGTCCCAATAAAGATTATTTATAATAACAGACATATTTTTAGATCAATGCCTCGAACATTTCATGCATTTTTGCATTTTGCATCTACATTTCATTTTTTTCAGCATTTTCATAAACATGAAAATTTCTTCATGGAGAATTCGATGAAAGTGGTTTAACCACATGACAACACATGGAAGCAAGATTGTAACATCAAAAGAAAAAAACTGAAACACAACGAATGAGCCCGATCAGCTGGTTGTACGACTAAGCCTGCCAGGATGATCTGAGAAAAGAGTCCACATAACCTAAGGGCTACAATGTTGAAGCTGTTTGTAGTTACCACATAGGATGCTCCATACATTCCTCTGAGAACTATAAGGCGCTGAAGTGCGATATCCAAAACTTGATGGATTCAGGGGCATTGCATATATCATTTGCACTTAGAGGATTGTTTTGTTTGAACACGTCTTTGATCTTTCATGTTTGCTTAATCTTTTAAACGATTGAATTTATACTACTTTCTAAGGTGGAGCAATTAGTTCTTCGAATATTAAATGAATTAAGGATTCTTTTAATTCTTCAAGAATTATAGATTTTTGACAGATGGCAAGATTAGACCTTTTTATCCTGTCTCAAACCCCAAATAAAATACCTTGATTCTTTACCCAAAATAACTCAGGGTCATTACCAAAAAGATCAAATTTGACATTACCTCCATTTGAACTTTTGAACATTGCCTTATCTTTTGATACACCCATACCTTTCTTTGAGTCAATAAAGTCACACCATTGTCTTTTTAGATTCAAAATTGACATTTTATGCCATTAAAACCAAGGCATTGAGTTGTTCATTTGAACATGAGTCTTGGGCATCTCGCAGGGAGCATGAACATTGAGACATGTTGGGGGCAAAAAGCAGAAAGAATAATTCACTCGGAATAATTCTACCATGCATTAATTGCATGTTTTCATGTGATAAAATATCCTGAAAATCTATCCCCTTTGGGATACCTCTTCTGTGAAAGCTTCCATGTATGAAATGATGAACGACTTTCTTCTTTACCCCTTCACAACAGGAGAAAATATATATCCCTTGTGTCCCGTTTTGAGCCTATAGTATTTTTTTTCTGATTCAACCTTAACCAAGGATCACCCTCCACACTGGGGGGCAAGGTGGAGAAAATCTGGTCGCATGAGTGAAGACATTGATTTAGATGAGATACCGAAAGGTGAACCAAATGCCAAGTGCGAAGATTCAATCAGAACAAAAAGAGAACAAAAAGAGAAAAAAAGAGCAAAGAGAAAATAAAAAGAGAAAAAACAAAGGAAAATTGAAGAAAAAAGAAGACAAGATGCATATGCAAAGATTCTCTCGATTCAAACTGAGATTGATCAAGCAAATCATTTCTAAATCACTGAACCACTTCACTCGAAGATCATAGATCATCAAATGAGATTGATCAAGCATAATCATTTCTGAATCACTGAATCACTCCACTCAAAGATCATAGAGCATCAAGAGAGAGACACATACGAGCAGATTCAAATTGAGCAAGATATGATTGAAGACATCAGAATGAATTGATCCTTGGTTTAATCACCCTTAAACACTTGTTTGGGCCTATTTATCATTTCTTTCATAACCATGAACCATGGCCTACATTACGTGCCTTAAAAGTCCATTCTAATCATACATGAAGTTCTTAACAGAAGAGACTATCTTCAGATTCATCCGCCCATCAGGATTAATCTTTATTTGCAAAAAATAGTGTAATTAATGCATGATAGAGAAAAATAACAAAAGGGGGTTCAAAACGTAAATTACGAATGACGTCTTGAAACCAAAGGAGGATTCGAGTTGAAAACATGAAAAGGCGGCTCGAATACAAAAATTGGGCAGCTGAGGCGATCGCACAAATTCCTTGATAAGGCATCGCACAATCCGAGCTTGACCATGAAAACTGGGAATCGGAGAACACTTCCAATAGAGGAGCATGCAAGATACCCCATCAAACCTTTGAGCATCAAATAAACAAACAATAACCTGAGACATTTTTATCCTTTCCTTACTTAACCATTTCCCAAAATAGATTTGATCTTGGCACGTGTCAAACGGCTATAATTATTGAAGGATTAACAAGTAATTAATTCTTTGATATCCAATGAACTCCAGTTTTATGATTTGTCTCAATTGTAAAATCGTGAAAGGGGCAATATTTCAAAACTTTTGGTTAAACATTTTTTGAAACTCTTTTTGATATTTTCAAAACTTTGAAAATAAAAAAGAAAGAAAAATATTTTTTTCAAAACAAGACAATCTCCGTAGAGTGGATCTTGGTAATGACATGTGGCTCTCAAATACAAAACTCATGCTTAGATCAATGCTAAATCAAGAAATCAGGAACAATGAGGGCATCTTTAAAGATTCAACATCAAATGTTGGGGCATTTTTTTATATTTAACATTAAATGTTGGGGCATTTTTTTAGATTCAACATCGAATATTGGGGCATCTTTGGGAATTCAACATCCCGATGCAAATTATCAGACCTTTTGAAGGCATTTCTCCATAGCAGGAACACGCACACAAAGCACGAGACTCCATCCAGGGGATAAAACAGAACTAATGTTACATGCATCTTAGACATACTTAAGAACATCGTATTTATCAAGTTTTCGCAGCTTTTAGAGTCAAGTGTCAACTTCAAGATGAAGGATGCTCGATTCAAAAGCACATGGTGGTTGCTCTACCTCACAGCAAAGGGGCGATTGTCTGAAAACAAAACAACTTTCCAGTTTCATTCAGAGTAAATTTCAACTTCATGGCGAAGGATATTGAACTCAAAGCGACACAATTCGCTCGAGAGTAGATTTCAACTTCACGACGAAAGATATCTAGCTCGAAGCCAAACTTCACAATAAAGGGGTCATCTACGGTTTCGAATTCACGGCGAAGGGAATCGCGTCCACCGCTATATACAATACTGGTGTAACACCCTCAACCCGTATCCGACCCGCATACAAGTCTGAGGTGTCACATTGACTTTTCAAACTTTAAACTTTAACGAAAACCAATGAATTTAAAAACTTTTATTAAAATAACATTGTCATATACGAGTTAACCAAAAAAAGACAAAACTAATCAGAGCATTTGTAACTAACACTTTTCTTACATGCCAACACTACATACAACAAAATACCTACTGTGACTTTACTTCTGATATGATCGTTAAGTAGAGATATGTTGATCTGCAAATTCCTATTCTTGATTCTCCTGCTCTTCGAAACCTACATATAAAACACTTACACGCTAAGTCATAGACTTAGTGAGGCATAATACATAATAAGAATTACTAAAATATAAACATGTCGTCTACTCTCCAAACACAATTATATATCATACCATCATTTATTATACCACATATGAGCTAATATAAATCATAATAATACCATAAGATACAATTATATACATCTCGTTATGTCTTATTTAAGCCCATATACACTATTGAGAACCAAGGTATACGAGTATTATGATGTTGTGCACACGTATGTGTCACCATAGCTCAATGAATGTCCGAATGACCTATCCAGAAGCCATAAAGATCCTCAGTAACTATCCAGAGGTCATAAAGATCCTCGGTAAACTGTCTATAGGGTCCCGAAGAACCTAGGTAAACTATCCATATGTTCCTTAGAACATAGGTATATTGTCCATATGTCTCGAAAGACATAGTAGTTTTTTGACTCTTGGCATGCCAACTATACTTATAGTTCTCAATATCATGGGCATTGTTTTACCTTATTATATTCACACATCATATCACATTTTCTTTTTCTATAGCTCTTTATCACTGTTCATTGATCATCTTATTACCTATACATTTTCATATAACCATTACATACATACATACATACATGTCATTTATGTTTTATCATACTCCTATAGTATTATCCTTCATCTTTTATCTCTTGATCATTTTCATCCAATAAACTTATATAACTGTATATATCACGATATAGTTCCTAGTCCCATCACACTAGCATATTTTCTATATTTGTAATCACGTAGTTTATCTTTTTTTATAATTCATGTCACCCCTCATATGATTTCATATTCATATGCTATATATTTCATATTCTTTCTTATGTCCTTTCTATACTTCTTATTTCATATTCTTATGAAATCATATTGATCATTTTAACTATTTCACATATTAACACATTATCTACCTATTTACACAACTAATATAATATATATATACTGTAACATGTCATACATATGCTCATTCATACATAAACCATAACAAACACAGCACACACTTATATACCTAATATAGATATCTCGTAACTCATTCAATCCAATATGACACATACATTCATATATAAGCTCTAATCTGAAAATAGACTTGCCACAATCTGCATAGATATCCCATATGCATATGTATGAATCATATAATATATAATATGTGAATCATGTATAAAAATCTAGACTTATCACAAGTCTAGAACTGAATATACTAACATAATCATGTTATGCACATGCACCACCTTAGCCTGTTTGAATTGAATCAATTCTAACCCTTTGATTACTTTGAAGCAAAGTCACTTTCAATATCTACATAATAATACATTGATACATATCAGTATCCAATTAATATACTCTAATCTATCATTTCTTAGACCAAAAGAAAGGTTTATTATATTTCTCTTGAAGTGCATCGATGCATTCAACAGTGCATCGATGCATCTTTAGCTAGGCATCGATGCAGTACGTGCATCGATGCACAAATCAACTTCGATGTTTTCATTTTAATGGGATGCATCGATGCACTCCGTGCATCGATGCACCAATTGCATTCGATGTTTCCATTTAATAGGTGCATCGATGCACTTCCGTGCATCGATACACACTGAACAATTCTAGAGATTTACCCTTGATGCATTGGTGCACCTTGAATGTGCATCGATGCACATAGCTCAGATTCATTTTAAATCCCGAAAATCTACTCAAAACAACTCAAATGCTTCATATTTCATCCCCTTCATGTTCTTAACTCTTATACACTTATTTAAAACTAATTAATACCCATTCAATATCTTACACTTCAAAATCCATTCCTCCACATAGAATTTAAGAATTTCACTCAAATTCCAATATGATATAATTCTGATTCTAACCCTTCATATCCCTAATCAAGTTAGGGACAAGTCAAAATTCAACTTCAATTCTCAATATAAACTTTATTTCGATATTTCATTCAAAAACTCCAAATCTTTAAATCCTCATAAACTCTTCATCTTGTTGTTTTAAAGCAAATTAATCTTTCCTTAATCTTACTTAGCATCTAATAATCAAAACTAAACTTAAATTTCAGCACATTATCAGCTCAAGAGAAAACTCACCTTTGCTTGGCTTCACACGTGAAGAAGAAGAAGAAAAAAGAAGAGAACTCTGGAAACCTCTAAACTTTGTTTCCTTCCTTCCACGTGTATATATATATACCATATATTATTATTATATTTTTTCTTTTGCAAATGACCATACTATCCTTTCATTCCTTATTCTTTTCAATTTAATCTTACACCTCATTTCTCATATAAGTCTTTAAACCACCCAATTATTCTAATTTAAATCACCAAATTTTGAAACCTTACAATTTAGTCACTAACCTGGTATTGAGTATGTTACAAATCTCTCCTCCTTTTAAGAAAATTCATCCTCGAATTTTCATTACACATACCGATAAGAACTTATCTTTCAATGTTCTCATGCTCCTTTCTCTACTTTATCCCATTGCAATTTGTAATCAATGATTTGCTTTCACTTCCCAAAGAACCCAATACATTTCTAATTACCATATAACCATGCCCAATCTCTTATTCCATCATTCTATAACTCATAATACAACCCTAAACCTCTTCAAATGTTATTAAACATATACTTTACAAAATCAATCAATCTTTTCATAACATTATCTACCATTTCCTTAACTCATATCAACTTATAATTCACACTTTACACCCTTTTTTCATTTAATTCCCTATATATATACTCCTTTATAAATAACTATCTCCTTACTTATCCCTTGAGGAATATCTCCATTAGATTAACAGAGAATCAAATTCCCTGAATTCGAATGTAACACTTCTAACATATCTTGTTTACTTTAGCACTGTACCTTAATAGAATTATCACTACACTATTTCTAAAAATGACTTCTAACTAAATTCTCAATTCTCTTACCCATTCTCTACTCATATATGGTTATACAAGCTCAGATCAACTAATATCATAAAGCATTTACTGTACAATAGAAGATACCTGCTATTATCTCTGGATCCTCATTGTCTTCACTGATATTGAGATTATATACTCTAGCCGTAGAGTGTATTTCCTGTTGAGTAGAAAATTCTGTCTGACTTCTTCCTCTACCTCTACCCCGTCCTCTCTGGAATATCGAAGCAGATCGCTCCGACTGCACAGGATCTCTTGTCCCCAATAGACAATCTCTCATGAAATGTCCTATTTCCCCACATCGGAAACAGGCTCCAGATTCAACTCTATATGCCCCACCATGATATCTCTCACAAATCTGACAGTGTCTCTGTTGTGCTCTTCCATCACCAGACTTTCCTAATTGAGTCTGTCTAGCTCTCATCTGATTTGATACTCTAGTAGAGGATACCACTGATTCAGACCTTACTTGGTATTAGAACCCAGAATCTCTACCTCTCTTGGGTGGTACAGAGCTCGATGAAGCCCCGTTCTTTTGGAAGATTGAGCTTTCTGATCCCCAAACCGCTCATTCTGAGCTCTTTCTAGTGCTTTAGCACGATTTACTACTTCCTAAAACGAGGACAAGTTCAAAACAATCAACATCTCTTTTAGCCTTGGTCGTAGTCATTCAACAAACCACTCACATGTTTCTTTCTCTGTCCGAATCAATTCGGCCGCGAATCAACTTAACTTGTTGAATTCACACTCATATTCATACACAATGCAATTCAGCTGTTTCAAATTCAAGAATTCTTGCTTCATTTCCCTGATGAACTGATCTCCTATATACTTGTGCTTAAACTCTTCTAAAAACAAATATCATGTTTTATGATCATTTGGCATCCTATGAATAACATTCGTCCACCAGATTCTCGCTTGCCCACGGAGCAAAGAGACCATCCCATCTAGTTTCTCCATATCAGAGCAGTTGAGTCCCTCTAACATGATCTTCACATCATTAAGCCAAAGGTCCGCAACAACAGGACCTTCTTCGGCTTCACCTTTGAACTCTGGAGCTCCTAATCCCTTTAACTCCTTGGCTATATTAATCCTCTGCGTTGAGGATGCAGGAGTCTGGAAACGTGTTAAAATAGTGCCCAACGTCCTGAAGAATACATTTTGATCTTGTACACGCACTCCAAAGGGTGCCTGTCCTTCACCTTGCCTGGCCAGGGCAGGTGAATTACTACTTTCAGCTAATCTATCATCTCCCGAGAGCTATCTTGTCTGGACATCTAATAAGAGATAACCAAATATTTCTATCAGTTAAACAACATACTCATTACTCGTATCAGATCAGAAGTTCTTACTACTGTGTTGGCATGAACACTTTTTAAGATACTATGGACTTCGGTTTATACCGAGAATCGACTAAACCGTAGCTCTGATACCATTAAATGTAACACCCTCAACCCGTATTCGACCCGGATACAAGTCTGAGGTGTCACATTGACTTTTCAAACTTTTAACTTTTAACGAAAACCAATGAAATTTAAAACTTTTATTAAAATAACATTGTCACTGTACACGAGTTAACCAAAACAAGACAAAATTAATCAGAGCATTTGTAACTAACACTTTTCTTACATGCCAACACACTACATACAACAAAATACCTACTGTGACGTTACTTCTGATCTGATCGCTGAGTAGAGATATGTTGATCTACAAATTCCTATTCTTGATTCTCCTGCTCTTCGAAACCTACGTGTAAAAACACTTACATGCTAAGTCATAGACTTAGTGAGGCATAATTACATAATAAAGAATTACTAAAATATAAACATGTCATCTACTATCCAAACACAATTATACTATCATACCATCATTTATTATACCATATATTAGCCAATATAAATCATAATAATACCATATTAAGATACAATTATATACATCCTCGTTATGTCTTATTTAAGCCCATATACACTATTGAGAACCCAAGGTATACGAGTATTATGAGGTTGTGCACACGTATGCTGTCACCACAGCTTAATGAATGTTCCGAAGGACCTATCCAGAGGTCATAAAGATCCTCGGTAACTATCCAGAGGTCATAAAGATCCTCGGTAACTATCCAGAGGTCATAAAGATCCTCGGTAACTGTCCATAGGTCCCGAAGAACCTAGGTAAACTATCCATATGTTCCTTAGAACATAGGTATACTGTCCATATGTCTCGAAAGACATAGGTAGTTCTTTGACTCTTGGCATGCCAACTATACTTACAGTTCTCATAACTCATATCATGTGCATTGTCTTTTACCTTATTACATATTCACACATCATATCACATTTTTCTTTTTCTATAGCTCTTTATCACATGTTTATACATGTTCATATGATCATCTTATTACCTATACCTTTTCATATAACCATTACATACATACATACATACATACATACATACATACATACATACATACATACATACATACATACATACATACATACATACATACATACATACATACATACATACATACATACATACATACATACATACATACATACATACAACATACATACATACATACATACATACATACATACATGTTATCATTTATGTTTTATCATACTTATATAGTATTATCCTTCATCTCTTTTATCTCTTGTTCATTTTTCATCCAATAACTTATATAAATGTATATATATCACGTATACTAGTTCCTAGGTCCCATCACACTAGCATATTTTCATATATTTGTAATCACGTAGTTTATCTTTTTTTTCATATAATTCATGTCACCCCTCATATGATTTCATATTCATATGCTATATATTTCATATTCTTTCTTATGTCCTTTCCATACTTCTTATTTCACATTCTTATGAAATCATATTGATCATTTTAACTATTTCACATATTTAACACATTTATCTACCAATTTACACAACTCATATAATATATATATATACTGTAACATGTCAATACATATGCTCATTCATACATATAAACCATAACAACACATCACACACTTCATATACCTAATATAGATATCTCGTAACTCATCAATCCCATAGACACATACATTCATATAAGCTCTAATCTGGAAATAGACTTGCCACAATCTGCATAGTATATCCCATAATGCATATGGTATGAATTCATATCATATTTAATAATATTGAATGAATCATGTATCAAGATATTAAATCTAGACTTATCGCAAGTCTAGAACTGAATATACTAACATAATCATGTTATGCACATGCACTCACCTTAGCCTTGCTTGAATTGAATCAATTCTAACCCTTCGATTACTTTGAAGCAAATTCACGTTCAATATCTACATAATAATACATTGATACATATCAGTATCCAATTAATATACTCTAATCTATCATTTCTTAGACCAAAAGAAAGTTTTATTATATTCTCTTGAAGTGCATCGATGCATTCAACAGTGCATCGATGCATTCTTTAGCATGTGCATCGAGCAGTACCCGTGCATCGATGCACAAATCACCTTCGATGTTTTCATTTTAAGGGGATGCATCGATGCACTCCTTATGCATCGATGCACCAATTGCATTCGATGTTTCCATTTTAATAGGTGTATCGATGCACTTCCTGTGCATCGATACACACTGAACAATTTCTAGAGATTTACCCTTGATGCATCGGTGCACCTTGAATGTGCATCGATGCACATAGCTCAGAATTCATTTTAAATCCCGAAAATCTACTCAAAACAACTCAAATGCTTCATATTTCATCCCCTTTCATGTTCTTAACTCTTATACACTTATTTAAACTAATTAATACCCATTCAATATCTCTTACACTTCAAAATCCATTCTTCCACATAGAATTTAAGAATTTCACTCAAATTCCCATATGATATAATTCTGATTCTAACCCTTCATATCCCTTAATCAAGTTAGGGACAAAGAGGGGCAGCTGTAGAGACCCATTTTCTTAAAAGATAGAACTAGCAAGAGTTTCTCTCCTATGAGGACTCTTCCACCACCATATCTTTTAAAGCAACAACCACACCAACAAACGTGCAACAACCGAGCAAGGAGTCTAGTTGCATTAGGATTCTATTGTTAATATGATTCTAAAAATAGTTAGTTTTTTCATTATAAATACATGTAATTCTCCCCATTTGTAACACACGATTTACATACAAAATACAGAGGAAAACACGAAAAATACAAGGCAAAGCTATTGTAAACGATTCGAAAAGGAAATAAAAGGTAGCATCTTTTATTACTTTTGATTCGGTCTCTTACATTTACGTTTTAATTATTATTCTTTTATTTATTTAACTTTTTTTATACGTACATTTCCCTTGTTACTCATTTTATTTAATTGTTTTGTTATTTTTTTCTTTTTTTTTCATGTAATATTTTTTTTACATTTTATGCATTTTCTTTTTAACTTTAGTGTATATTTTTATTTTTTTTAGATTATATCTATATATATTATTTTTATAAATAAGATATTTATTTACTTAGAAATATCAGAAAATGACTTCTAGGTGCTTTAAGACAGCCCATTTCTTAATATATTAATAAAACATTTTTCTAAAAATAATTAAAATAAATTAATATATATGATTTATGAAAATAAGATATTTATTTATTTAAGAATATCAGAAAATGACTTCTAGGTTCTTTAAGACAGCCCATTTCTTAATATATTAATAAAACATTTTTTTAAAAATAATTAAAATAAATTAATATATATGATTTATGAAAATAAGATATTTATTTGTTTAAGAATATCATAAAAGGACTTCTAGGTTCTTTAAGACAACCCATTTCTTAATATTAAAATATGATTATATTTCATAAAAGTAATTTATATAAAATTAAATTTATAAATAGGATTTTTATTTAAATAAAAAAATAAGTAAATAAATATTATTTATTATATATGTTTATATGACTACATACTAATAAGAACAATAATAATTAAATATATAAACATATAAAATTAAAATATAAATAAACAATGACTAAAATAAATAAAGTTGAAACTAGGGTCTTAAAATATAAAAAATAATAAATTAAATAAATTAAATTTAGGGATTAAATTATAACTTATTAAAATTAAATGGTCTAATCGTAATATTATGAAATATAATAATTAATACTGTCATTTAGCCTTAATATTTAATTAATGATCAAATAAAAATTATTAAAGCGTAAGGGACTGAATATGGTATTTTACTATATATATATATATATATATATATACATACATATATAAGAAGTGATTAAATTATAATAAAACAGAATTAGAAAAATGAATTAAAAGGCTCAATTGATATTAGTGACCATAATGTAAATTTATAAAACTTGAATGACTACGGAAAGGGTTTTACCATGTAAAATTAATGCTACGGTCCCTCCCCAAACGACAAGGGAGGGATTTATATATCCCTTAAACGGCCATTTTAGGCCTAAACTTTCATTTTTCTTTTTTTTCTTTCTCTCTAGACGAGAAAAGATTTTCTCTCTACCTTCTCTCTACACGGAGGGAGTCCAGTCTCCGGCCGGTAGCCGTGCTCCTGTTGATCGCCGCCGCTGGCTACCGTGAACGGTGGCCGGAAATTACAAAACCCACCCCAAATCGAAGCCCCTATTTTTCTATACCCGAATCTAAGGTTGTTTTAGCTTAAAACCTTACCAATCGTCGTAGATCTAGGATAGTTCCCTTCGACGTTCTGGTTCTCCGATGGCTCGTAGAGGCTCATCTTTGGTAAGTTTCTTTCCCGTTCTTCTCTATTTCTTTTCTGGTTGGTGTTGTGGTTATTTTTCTCTCTTTTGTCGATTGTTTGCTATGGTTTGGTCTTTGTCGACTGTTAGTTGCTCTCTATCGTTTATTTTCCTTGGTTGTTGTCGCCTCTGTTTCCTGTCGTGGCTCTCTGTCGTCTCCTATTTTTTATTTTGTAGGTGCGATGGCTTTTATTACTATGGAGGTATGCCCTTTAGACCAGTTCCAGTGGTGGTTGCCTAGGTGAGTTACCATAGCTATGGTGGTGACTCACCATAAGGCTTTGACGTGGGCTGCCATCTGGTGTTTTAGAATCTATGGCGGCGAGGTGGCGTGACCAAAGGATTCGGTCATGGTGGTGGCAGCAAGGAGGCACCTGGCAGAGGCTGCAACTGGCCTTCTGGAAACATCAGAGGCGGCTGAGGGTAGGGTTAGAAAACCTTAGTTGAAATGTGTAAACCCTAATTGGGTTTTGGGTCTGTTAGGCTTCTGTTGGGCCATCCGGGCCTGATTGTAAATAATTTTTTTATTAATAATAATAATAGTATAAATAAAATAATAATATTAATATTAAAAATAAAAATAAAAACAAATGGATAAAAATTAGTATCTTCAGTTGCCCCTCTTTGCTCATTCTTGTGTTAACAAGAATAAGGCAAAGATGAAAAGATAAATTTTTTTATCCATTTGACTTCACTTGATTATGATGGCAATGTTGAACCAATTCTTCTTCTTTGGGATTAGTTCTTCTCATTATGAACTTTTCCACTGGGGATGACAATTTATCTCTTTCTGTGATTTAATCTAGCAAAAAGTTGAACAAATTCTTCTCATTATGAACTTATTCATCTTTTTCAGATGAGTTCTTCTCATTATGAACTCCTTCTGGAAATGTTGATCTTCAAAAGAGGTATCGTTTATTCAATTTCAATATGTGATGAATCAAATTAAGGTTGAACAAGTTCTTCTCATTGTGAACTTCTTCTCCTTCTTCAGATGAGTTCTTCTCATTATGATCACTTCTGGAAATGTTGATGTTGATCTATCTCCTTCTATGATAGAATCAAACAAAGGTTGAACAAGTTCTTCTCATTATGAACTTCTTCTTCCTCTTCAGATGAGTTCTTCTCATTATGAACTTCCTCTGGAAAAGTTGATCCATCGAGTGATGAATTCAAGCAAAAGATTGAACAAATTCTTCTCATTATGAATTTCTTCTTCCTTCTTCAGATGAGTTCTTCTTATTATGAACTCTACCTGGAAATGTTGATCTATCAAGCGATGAATTCAAGAAAAAGGTTAAACAAATTCTTCTCATTATGAACTTCTTCTTCAGATGAGTTTTTCTCATTATGAACTTTACCTAGCAATGCTGATCCATCAAGTGATGGGTTAAAATTTTTTAAATTCCTGTCAAATATTCAACATGGATAAAATGAATGAAAATTCCCCTATTTCGTAAATGTCTAAATATGATGCATGAATGTTAAGTTCATCTTTATTTGATTTCAAAGTGGTGAACTCGATCTTCCTTTACTTAGTCAAAATGTCATTTCAAACTGGCATTTTTGATTTGGAAGAGCAATCTTTGTGTCTTCTTCATTTCATTAAATTCTCAAAAGAAATGTTTCATTTGTGGAACTCTTACCTTGATCAGAATTATGATCTAGATGCCTCATTTTTGTCTTTGATAACATCAGCTTTATTCATATGGACTTGTGTAGAAATCTAATAAAGCTTTCATCTTTGAAGAGATAATCTATCATCTTTGAAGAAAAATCTATCACCTTTGAAGAGTGTAGATGTATATATGCCTGACTCAGCAGGGATTAATTAGGAGAGTAGAGTCTGTTCTAATTTGACTCTTGAAACACATCACAAGGAATATTTATCCTAATTCTCTTCATGTCTCCACATCTAATCAGATCTCGAACAAGGTAACTTGGACCATATCATGTAGGGATGTTTAACAAAAACTTGTCGTTCACATTAGTTGGCTCCACTAGTTTCTTGTTGTTAAAATTTCTGCTTCCCTTCTATGGAAAGAAATCTTCATCATATCTCACTTCAAAGCTTGGTGTTGAAGAAGACAAACTTCATCTTGGATCTATAAATGGAAATTCCATATGATTACAACATTGGTTCAGTATCGTAATTATTGGTTCGTAAAACACTTGACAACACATTCATCATTTCCTGTGGCTTCTGCTTAGATGTTCGTAAAACATTTGACAACACATTCATCCAGCTGTGACTTCTGTACAGATTTCTGGTCAGGGAAGCTCTTTCATAGTGTTAAAAACTTTTGTATAATGTCACAAGACCGTTTGAGAACAAAACTCAATGGGAATTTAAGTGAAATGTTGGTGTGTTTCATGACCAAAAAGTTGATCAAATTCACAAATATATGCTAATGCCGAATTGAATAAGAGATGTCAACTGATCTGGATATCATCTTGAGCAAGGAAAGTGTGATACCGGTCACGTTTTTTTCCGTAATGAGTATTGTATGAAGTAAAAACACATCATCTATAAGATCCATGTATAGAAGAAGGTTCATGGAATTTTTGTTGTTAGAGATGAAACGCACATGATAAAACCAAATTGATGAAAACTCAGTTCAGTCTGACTGGCAATAATAACCCCAGTAACAACAGGAATAAGGGTAATATACGTAAGTTGAACCTCTTTATTCAATGTCATCAAATAAACAAAAACTGATGTGCAAAACAACTTCGTAACCCCAACAGTATGGTTGAAACTAACTGCCAGGAATCTCAAATAAATATTTCCAATCATCATCGACATACCAAATACCAAACTCGAAGCTGAGTCTCGAGGAATTTAACCCTGGATCGAATGGTCTACATGGGGACCATCTTTATTCATGCAACCATGATGTATCTTAACAAAGAACACGTTGTCATGTGACACGTGGTTAATGTGATTGGGTATTGGAAACCATACTTGTTGAGTAAATATTTGTTCAACATCAGGACCCTAATACAACTGTTTGATGAACAAAGCAATTATGTATAATCAGCTCGACTGCCACTGTTTCACCATTTTCATTCTTCATTCCTTTCTATCTTATTGGAAATATTTGTTCAAAGCAATGAATTTTCCATATGATTATATGGATCTTTAGCATGCCCCAACGTTTGCTGATACAAGCGTTCAGAATGCATTCAAAATTGTTGATTCTGACTGAAATGGGTTTTCGGCATGTCCTAGCGTTCAAATGCATTAACATTCCTGATTCTGATTAAAATAAGCTTTCAGCATGCCCCAGCATTTGGTGATACAAATGTTCAAAATGCATTAATATTCCAACTTCTGATTGAAATGGGCTTTCAGCATGCCCCATCATTTGCTTCTTGTTGATGTGAGCTTTCAAAATGCCCAAATATTCATATTGACGTGGGCCTTCAGAATGCCCCATATGGATCATTTCTGTCTGAAATAGGCTTTTGAGATGCCCCAATATTCTATTTCTGGTTGAAATGGGCTTTCAAGATGTCCTGCATGGATCTGTCTGAATTGGGCCTTCAAAATGTCCCAACCTTCTAAATTGTAAGGCCTACTTTCAATGTTTGTTTGATTTTAATATTCATAATTCCCACGAGGTCCAATTTTGATAATGTACTGTTGTGGGTACTTGCGGCTTTATCCGTGCCTAGAATCTGTTTATCTTGAATACTCTCATTCTGGTGTCACTAAACAGCAGTTGTCAAGTAACTTGAGGAATTCTCTTCATGTTGTCACAAACTTAAGAAATACTCAATCATTCTGACGAAAATGTCTGAGATATGTGCCTCTTCTGAATGAGATGCTCATTCTTTGGAACTGTATGAATCTAGTCAGACAGAGTGGTATAAATCACTTGGTAATTCATTTCAGGTTGACACAGTGAACCTTGTTTTCAGTGAAGACTATTTCTGGAATATACTTTTCTCTGATTATGAAGCGATCTTTCAAGATTATTTCACAGATATTGATAGTTCTTATGATACCGAGGAAATCCTGAATTCTAATTCTGATGAGGAGAATAAACTGTTATACTTGACAAAAATGGGGTACTCAGAGGTTGAGGCTTTAATAGCCATAGAGAGATCTGGTCTGGATTCATCAATTGCAGAGTTGACAGATTTTATATGTGCTGCTCAAATGGCTAAGGCTACTGAAACACTTCTTCCGGTAGAAGATAGAAAGCCATTATGCAATGACCCCAATTACAAGCGAAACTTGAGTTATGATTTTTTGGAAAAGAAATAAGTAGAGGAAGCTTGAAAAGAAGCCTCTTAATGAAGGTGATAATGCAGTTCATCTTCCAAATCTAATTATTGGTTTTGGGGTTCCTACCGAACCAGATCAGATAACTCAAAGAACACTTCCAAAAGATGCTATTGGGCCTCCTTATTTCTACTACGAGAACGTGGCATTTACTCCAATTGGTGTTCGGACCGAACTGTCATGGTACTTATACGATGTAGAGCCATAGTTTGTAGATTCAAAGTATTTTTATGTTACTGCACGGAAAAGGGGCTACATTCATAATCTGCCAATTGAGAACAGATTTTCTCTTATTTCGCTTCCTCCACGCATTATACATGATGCTTTTCCATTGACAAAAATAAATGATGGCCTTCCTGGAATCCAAGAACAAAGTTGAACTGTTTACTAACATGTACAGGAAGTGCCAAATTGACAGAAAGGATCCGTAAGGCTCTTGAAGCTTATGACGATGAGCTACCTTCGAGTGTCCATAAGTATGTTCTTGATGAATGTCAAAAATAGAGTCTGGCATGGGTTGGAAGGAATAACGTTGTTCCACTTGAACCCGATAAAGTGGAAATGCTTCTAGGTTTCCCTAAAAACCATACACGATGAGGAGGATCTGCATAGAGACATGTTCCCTTGTGGTATCAATGTCTTGTCTCTTTTATTTGGGATCAGTGATGCAGAGGTTGCCTTCTACTGTCTTGGCATACATTTGAAAACAGATGCACAAGAACTGAATAGTGATCGGTTGGAGCAATTAATGAGTAGATTTGGCGAATTCGACCTTGTTGTTGGTGGCATCCAATGTAACAACCTTACCGGAAGAAATAAACATCATCGGGATGAACTTGAAGATTTTTGTTGTTGCATTTTCTTACAATGACTGATACAGTGACTGGCTCTTCTGCTACTTCAAGATAGATACCTCCATATCCCATTCTTCCCGAACCATGGAAAGGTTTAGTTGAAATGGGCTTTTAGTATGTCCCTTTAGCACAAGGTAATCATTCTTGATGAGTTGCTGATAATGTCACAAGAGAGGGCATTACAAGTTCAATTCTCAAGACTTTCTGGCTTCTTGGACCACTTTCTTTCAAGAATGTGAAATGCTTCATCTTTTTGGCATCACTTTCTTTTTCTACAATAAAGGTAGAACATGCAACTTGCTTCAAGGACCTTCCTCATTTGAGAATGTCCTGTTTGAAAATGTTTTTTCTCCTTTCTTTATCAAAGAATGAAAGAATTTTGTAAAATATTGCCTATTATAGGTTCACAATAGAATCAAATCATAAGACATGAAATTAATGAATATCAAATAAATCAACTACTCTTTTAAATCATTCAAAAATCATAGTCATATGGCAAGTGTCAAAATTATTGACTGATTTAAGGCTTAGGTTGATTCTGGTAAAGTAAGGTCTATCAGGTTGATCTAGCCTATATGTCTCTTTGAGCTTCCATTATCTTGAAAGAATGGTTGTTATGCTCAGCTTATAGAGATACTTCTTGGTTCCAAAATCTCAAAAACATCTTAGGGATGTGCGGTGCTTCATCAAAAGCTTAAAATTGTCTCTTATGTCGTTGTTGCACCATTTGATATTCGAGCCACCTTTTCAGGTTTTCAACTCGAATCCTCCTTTGGTTTCAAGATGTTTATTTAAAAATTTACATCTTGAACCCCCCTTTTATCATTTTTCATATCATGCATTAAAGATTTTAAAAAACAATTTTTACAAATAAAAATCAATCCTGAAAAGGCAAAATGAAATCTGAAGATATTCTCTTTTAATTAGATGCCTTCAATCTTGCTTTGCTTGACTTGGATCTGCTTTGCTGGAGATTTTTCCATAAGATTCATTCATCTCCAGTATTTCTTGCGCTTTTTATTGAATATGAATCTTTGAACTAATTATACTTGATCAATCTTGTAACTTGAGGCTCTATGAGTCACCTATTTTGATTCAATTTTTTTTCTTTTTTCCTTTTTTTTCTTCAAGTATAATATTTCTTGACAGAATCTGAGCTTATTTGGATTCTCAAAACTTTCTCATCCATTTCTGGCAAAATCAATGCTTCTCCGGAAAAGGCCCCTTTTTTACAACATATGACCCTTCCTAATTATGCATCTACTTCCCATGGAAATCTTTATGCATAGGCAAGATTTTTTTTTCTAAACTAGATCACCCTCTTGGAACTCTCACGGATGTACTTTCTTGTTGTGATCTTTCATCATCCGTTTCTGATGCATCTACCCATGGTAAATAGCTTTCAATCTCTTCTCATCAATAAGGTTTAATTGATCAAATTGAGCTTGGATCCCTTCGACCTCCTCCAATTTTACCTCCTTCAATATACAAAGTAGTGGGATCTCAACTTAAATCGGTAAAATTGAACAATAGGTATTGCCCTAGTGATGTTCGAACAGTATTTCGATATGCATATAAGGCAAAAGGTAGCTTCTCATGCCAATCCTTGTAAGTTTCAGTGGTCTTGGTAATGATCCTCTTAACATTCTTATTTGCTCCTTCAACTGCCCCATTCATCTTTGGGCGATATGTCAATGAGTTTGCATGCTTAAACTGTGCACCAAGTTCAGTCGTCTCCTACATAGAAGTCTTTGTAAAAAGTGGTATCTCCAGGGGGATGAATATTCAAGATTAACTTTCATTTACATGAAAACAATGTAATTAATGCATGATATATTTATTTAAATCAATCCCTTTTTTCTTCTTTGAGTATGCCCCAATAAATTGATCTCTGATGCTTCATCTCGTCTCTTCTTGCATGAAGATTCACGGATAATTGAAAGTGTAGTTCTTTTGAAGTCTTTTGATTTTACCAGTATGATGGTTTTGTATTTGGAAGGACAAAAGTTTGACTTATGAAGTCATGTATATGGTGGAAGGTAGTATCATAAACTAGTAAACATCTGGAGTTGGTCTCTCAAAAATAAGTAGAGACATTTCTTCAGAGTCTTAGATAATTGTAATGTCATGATTTGGTTTTGGTAAGGGTTAAGTAATTGGCGTTGGATGAGATATGGAATATATAATTTTACCACTTGCCAAAGATCTATAACTCTTGAAAAATTAAAAGAATATTTAATCTACTTGATACTCAAGGATTTCTAGATTAAAACTTAATTTCTTGTTCATAACCATAAAAGAAACAAAACTTTATTTATTGTAAAAAAAGGGAGAAAAGGAGCAAAAAACAAGTTCAAACAAGATGCTGAAAATGAAAGGTACTATTGTGGTAGATATCAACTTCTACTTGTTTATCTATCATGTCTCATTATAATGTTGGGTTTGTAATAGGACTAAGGTTTTTTGTCCTCATTTGCCCCCTATTTCTTGATCATCTTTTGTGTCAACTTCTTTGGATAATCTCTCAAATGTACAAATCTTTGGTTCTTCCTGATCAGTCTCTATCATCATCTTTTTCTTCCCCGAGTGGAAATTGGGCTCAATTTTATGTTCAGAACAGCTTCCTTTGGTGATGACAGTTTTGTTCTGATTCTGAATGCATCTTGCAGCTGTGATTGGAGTAGTATTCATCAGACTCTTTACATTGTCCACTGCTTCACTTGTCCTCAGAAAATCTGATATAAATGTTTGAGGTTTCTTCAGAGTTACATTTTTCCCATTCATTCTTAAACTTATGGGCCAGTCTCGAATTACCTCTCTTTTTCATTTATTTCTCATTTTTTAGCATCGGAGAAGTATCAGGAGTTGAATATGTCATACATACTTCATATTCCTCAATTTTTCCTTTTTTCTTTTCAATATCTTCTGCTGTATGATCTTCATTTGCATTGACCCTATTAACTTCATTTTAAGGTTTGAATCCCAATTGTTTGATCAAAATGGATTGACTGTTAACATCCACTCTTATGATTTTATGAACCAAAAGGTCTTGAACTTGTCGTTTGAAGTTACCGCAATTCTCGATGGAGTGTCCTCAGATTCCAGCATGATATTCACAAAAGACCTTCTCATTATACCATATCGGGTAAGGAGGCAACAAAGGCTTAGCCTAACATGGGCTTTGAGTAACTCAGGATATAACTTGCTGCATGAAACTAAGGAAACTTAGGTAGAATTTCCCCTGACATCACAGTCACATTATAATTATTTACTTTGCTTTCTTGAAGACCTTGTGACTGACGATCTAGATGTTTGCTTTGTTTAGCTTTCTTCAATGGCACTGAAATTTCTTCCATGCTTCTCTTTAACTTGATTTTTTCGCATTTTCTGGGGTCATACCCGATTTTTAGAGATTTATCAAATTTATACATCTCTTGACACGTTCTTGGTCATCTATTTCTATTGCATCAGCTATATCATTCATAATCCTATTCAAATCTTTCAAAACAGGATCCTCTAAGGGTTTTTCTCCATGGATTACAATATTCACCAAGTCCATCAATTTGGTCAGTTGTTCCTTTGAATCATCCTGGAACTTTTTTACTTGATCAGTCATCTCTTGTTGTGTCTCGATAAATTGCTCTTGCAGTTTCTCGATTCTACCAACCCTTGCTAAAATCTCATTCATGGCTATTTATCCTTCTTTAGGAAGACCAAGTTAGCTCCACTTTGATTTCAAAAATTATGTCATGGAATTCTCCACGAATTATTCCAGTTGTCATGATTAAATGCATGTAAAATAGTTTAAATAAAATTTAATTATACAAATATGTAAATGCAAAAATGAAAATATAAATACAAACGTAAAAAAGAAAAAATACAAAATGCAAATGCAAATGTAAATATGTGAATGTAACAATAAAAATGCAAATTGTGCAATACAAAAGCAAACGTAAAAGTATAAATGAAAATGCAAAGATGCAAAATGCAAATGCATGTATGAAAAAGTGTTACTCAAGAGTGATCATCTTAGAACAGATTTCAGTCTTAACTTCAACAACACTTTACCTATATGGGAATACTTTCCCATTTTCTTTTCTAAAGCCAAGTTAGTCTATCAGTTTATGGGTCATATTGCTTGTCTGGACTGCAGCTTCTTCCATGACATTCTCTTTTTCCTTCAACTTCTGTGTCACTTCTCGAAGTTTCTTATTTTCCCTTGTAAGAGAACCTTTATGTTCAAGAAGTTCTTGGACAAGATATTCATATATGTTGCAGTTCTTCTTCAATTTGGTGACCCCTGTTATCCACTCTTCTGGGATGTTTCCTAGGCCAGCATTTTGAAAGACTTGACTGATCCTTTGAAAATCTTCATGCATGGTTTCCACTTCTGTGCTTAATTTCTTGTTTTGATCTTTCAAATAACATGCTTGAGCTTTATAAAAACCGCCTTTATTCTGAATGCCCTGACTGATAATGCCCTGACTGATACTCTTGTTGTATAATGCTTTTGGTATCAATCTAACAAGATCTTTATGGAATACTTTTTGTATTAATATAACATGATCTCTGTGTGCATTGCTTACTTCTATCCTCGGAGTTTCCTCAGGATGTCTTTCCTTGGCCGCATCATATTTTGTTTGATCATAAAACGTTTTGTCCATTTATGATTTCTTTCCAATTTGATGAACAATCTTTCAAGTCAACACCTTTTGGTTATGCTATGATCATGCAATGCAGATAAAAGAAATCAATATAAACAAATTAAAGCAATGTAACATGCATGGGAAAGAATAAGAAAAATAAAATGGTTAGTACCACTAATGGAAAGAAAAAAATTCTATTTACCAAGGTATAAATCCTAACCTCATGCTTTCTAGTTCCATGCTTTGTTTGGAAAAATTAATCTAACTGCATGATTTCTAGTTCGCATGTATTTATTCAGGAAAAAGAAAAGAAAATAAAATAAATTAAAAGCTAAAGCTTATTTCTCCTTTGTGTAAACCTACGGATAGAGGTTCAGTACTGTCTTAGATCAGGAGAATTTCTAAGGTTTATTATATGCAGGTTTTCGGTTCTAAGAGTAAAGGTATTCGAATTGTCCTTGTTAGTGCCCCTTGGGCTGCTAACCCTCAATCCTAGTCCACTACAGACTTAAGCGGATCGAGTTCAATTCGAGGGGACACATTTCTCTATGCCTGACACGAAGAATAAATTCTCACGAAGACAGAGCATATGAACCCCGAAAGCTACTTGCTAGGTCTAACACGGAGAATAAATTCTCACGAAGACGTCGCTTTCACTCTCATTTAAAAGGGACAAGCTTGATTATAAAGCTTATGTTATGAAATGCATATGTTGTGTGTGAGGAGAAATATTCAAACCTTTGACAAATAAATAAAAAATGAAATTTAATAACTGAAAATAAAATAAAAACAATTAATAAAGAAGAATATAAAAGTATTATGAAAACCATAAGTAATACAAATTTTGAAAGAAAAGAATTATAAATTAAATACATATGAATTTTTAATTTATAATTTATAAAGACAATTTATAATTTATTTCAAAGCTTGACTAGTCCCCAGCGGAGTCGCCAAGCTGTCGTAATCTGTTTTTGCCCGGGCACGAATTTTTTACTTGGCGGGAAAACTAAAATGAATAAATAAATGATTTTGAAAAAAATATTTTTGGAGTCGCCATTGACCTTTTTGGGTTAGGTAGGTTAAATACCTAAAAATAATCTTTTAAAATAGTTTTTAAGAAAACATAATTTAAAAGATAAACTGATCTACGTATAACCAAAAATATTTTTAGTAAAGAAGGGATTCGTGGTCGATTACGTTTAGGGAAGGATTAGCACCCCTATAACACCCAAAATTGGTACTCATTAATTATAAATTGTCTCTATTATTGGAAATTTAAAAATTCAAAAATATATTTAATTCATAATCCTGTTATTTTAAATTTATTAATATAATTTTAAGAAAATATACATCTTTATTTTTATAAATAAGATATTTATTTACTTAGAAATATCATAAAAGGGCTTCTAGGTGCTTTAAGACAGCTCATTTCTTAATATATTAATAAAACATTTTTTAAAAATAATTAAAATAAATTAATATATACTATTTATGAAAATAAGATATTTATTTATTTAAGAATATCAGAAAAGGACTTCTAGGTGCTTTAAGACAACCCATTTCTTAATATATTAATAAAATATTTTTCTAAAAATAATTAAAATAAATTAATATATATGATTTATGAAAATAAGATATTTATTTATTTAAGAATATCAGAAAAGGACTTCTAGGTGCTTTAAGACAGCCTATTTCTTAATATTAAAAAAATAAATATTAAAATATGATTATTTTCTTAAAAGTAATTTATATAAAATTAAATTTATAAATAGGATTTTTATTTAAATAAAAAAATAAGTAAATAAATATTATTTATTATATATGTTTATATGACTACATAATAATAAGAACAATAATAATTAAAATATAAATAAACAATGACTAAAATAAATAAAGTTGAAACTAGGGTCTTAAAATATAAAAAATAATAATTTAAATAAATTAAATTTAGGGATTAAATTATAACTTATTAAAATTAAATGGTCTAATTCGTAATATTATGAAATATAATAATTAACAGTGTCATTTAGCCTTAATTATTTAATTAATGATCAAAATAAAAATTATTAAAGCTTAAGGGACTAAATAGGGTATTTTATACTAAATATATATATACATATATAAGCTGTGATTAAATTATAATAAAATAGAATTAGAAAAACGAATTAAAGGCTCATAAATTGATATTAGTGACCATAATGTAAATTTATAAAACTTGAATGACTACGAAAAGGGTTTTACTCGTATGTAAAATTACGCAGGGATCCCTCCCCAAAACGACGTCGTTTGGGGAGGGATTTATATATCCCCTAAATCGGCCATTTTAGGCCTAAACATTCATTTTTTTCTTTTTTTCTTTCTCTCTCTACCTTCTCTCTACACCGGAGGGAGTCCGGTCTCCAGCCGACAGCCGTGCTCCGGCTGATCGCCGCCGTCGGCCACCGTGAACGGTGGCCGGAAACTACAAAACCCACCCCAAATCGAAGCCCCTATTTTTCTATACCCGAATCTAAGGTTGTTTTAACTTAAAACCTTATCAATCGTCGTAGATCTAGGATAGTTCCCTTCGACGTTTCGGTTCTCCGGTGGCTCGTAGAGGCTCCTCTTTGGTAAGTTTCTTTCCCGTTTCTTCTCTATTTCTTTTCTGGTTGCTGTTGTGGTTGTTTTTCTCTCTTTTATCGATTGTTTGCTATGGTTTGGTCTTTGTCTGTTGTTGGTTGCTCTTTGTCGTTTGTTTTTTGCTCTTTGTCGTTTGTTTTCCTTGGTTATTGTTGCCTCTGTTTCCTGTCGTTGCTCTCTGTCGTCTCCTTTTTTTCATTTTGCAGGTGCGATGGCTTTTATAGCCATGGAGGTACACCCTTCGGACCGGTTCTAGTGATGGTTGCCTAGGTGAGTCACCATAGCTATGGTGGTGACTCACCATAGGGCTTCGACGTGGGCTGCCATCTGGTGTTCTGGAATCTACGGCGACGAGGTGGCGTGGCCAAAGGAGTCGGTCGTGGTGGTGGCAGCAAGGAGGCACCTGGCAGATGCGGCGGCTGGCCTTCTGGAAACATCAGAGGCAGCTGGGGCTAGGGTTAGAAAACCCTAGCTAAAATGTGTAAACCCTAATTGGGTTTTGGGTCTATTGGGCTTCTGTTGGGCCATCCGGGCCTCGTTATAAATAAATTTTTTATTAATAATAATAATAATATAATAATAATATAAATAAAATAATAATACTAATATTAATATTAAAAATAAAAAAACAAATGGATAAAAATTAGTATCTTCAACACCTATTTCAAAACAATAAACGGTTGATGTAAGTGTCCCTCCAACTCCAAGGGTCCTCTAAATACATGATAAAACTTGGAATGAAATGAACATATGCGTGCAGGGTACAAAACCCCAAATAATATAGCTTAAAACTAACTAATGACGGAATGTCCTTATTAGCTTAACGATAAGCTTGTGTTCAGACGAATTTGAAAATGCAACAAGAAGCATGCAAATGATAAACATGAGTGAGATGCTGAATAGGCGATCACTAACCAGAAGACTGTCCTCCAGATTGCACATTAGCATTCTTCTCTGTTGTTCCAGATGTCACCTGAAGAATCAGGCAATAGATCAGTGCCAACAATATGTGTGTGTTTATATTGTTTGGAGCAGATAACAAAACAAGAAGACTTACAGAAGCTTCTGAGCTCGATGCTTGCTTTGCATGCCTTTCTTCGTTGAGGAAGCGAGAAGGGATGTCCTTTTCTGAGAAGAGTAAAATAATTGGTTAATTTCCATTATAAGAAAAGAAATTCAGTAGCAGGAAGCCTGAAAAATGATTAACATCAAAGACCACTGGTAATCAGAAACTTAGCGACACTTGTGCAATTACAGATTAAAGTTACCAACCTTGCAAAAACGGTACGGAAACTTCTCCTCCTCCGACTCTAAGAACATTATCCTTCAAGTCAATAATACACTGTACAAATATAGGCAATAAGGATTATGCAAAGTTAGTGTAAAGTACAAAAATGGAGGTACATGTCAGATATTAAATAGATATGCTACCTGGTGCTTACGGAGCATATCCAACCCGAAGAGGAACTCCATATTCGGAGAGTCCAAAACCAAGAAGGAGCAAGGATAAAATATCTCTCTTCAATCTACAATAACATGAGAAACCAAGAAGTTAAACGGAACATTAAGCATGACAAGTGTATGGTTGTATCATCTACTATTAGCATGCCAGTAAAAGAATGGTCATATAAAAGCAACAAAAACTCAAAAAAAAGATTACACATCGTGTTTTATGCTAGAAAACCAATAGACAACCTTGATCGGAGCAACATGTATCTGTCCTAGTATCTCCGATTGGCCACTCCATGAGCAATACCTCTATATCTTTGATAAAAGCCTCAGCAATCTGAAGGAGAGAACAAGCAAAGCACGTGCCATCATCGATTCTAAAGTCTGAAGTGACAACTATAATTGCAATGATTTAAGGAAACATTTAGTCAACATTATTGCTATTTTTAAGAAGCAATAAAACGCACCTTCTCCATGTAAGAGAGAAATATTTCTATGACTAGCAAAAGGAACTTCCTAGATAACAAAAAAGGAAAATAGTTTGAAGTACCTGTGCACCACTATCGACAAATGCCTAAAGGAAAATTATAAAGCAACAGATTTAACAAACTTATCAGAGTACAATATTCAAACGGTATAATAAACCTTACAGGGTACTATTAAAATATTGCATAAAATCAACTAAAACATTATGGTAAACTGCAAAAGAAACGAAAATTAAGATCATAATACAGTGACCCTTGTGAAATATACATGTTATATTTAGGACTTGCCATTATATTTACCTTCAATGGGACACCGTTAACCTCCACACCCACGTACAAAATAACCTGATTAGAACGAAAAGAAACATTATATTCTAAAGTGGAAGAAAGCTATAAATTTTAATAGGTACACTTCACAAGGGAAGCAAGACTACATACCACCCTTGCAAAGCCTTCGGGATCATACTCTAAGGAAGCAGCCCAGTTCTCATCAATCACTTTCTGCATCACGATATTGTAAGATGTTAGCCAAAATATCATATCATCCAGAAAGAAAATAAGTATGGAAATACCACAACCCTTTGTCAAACCATAAACTAACTATTACATATTTCAAATTAAATTACGTTTCAATTAAGTCAGATATATAGAATGTTATGGAAAACTAACCTGCCGAATGGCAGCTTCAATTTTCTTTTGTGCTTCAACATCAAAAGGATCAGCCTGAAGAAGAGCCTATGGAGCAAGATTAAATAAATGTGTATCAATCAAAGACATGATCGGGAAAATATGATTTTATCACAAGTATGATCAAGCTTTAGTATTTTGAAAGTTCTGTGTACATTTTTTTATCAAATTATGATACATTCACCACTGGTTCACAACCAACTATAGGCGTAAACAACTAGGATAGGTTACTTACAAGCTCCTCCTCTTTTCGTCGCAATTCAAATCTTCGTTGATTACGAGCTCATAGAATCTCCTGCAGT
Source organism: Hibiscus syriacus (assembly GCF_006381635.1). Lineage (NCBI taxonomy): Eukaryota > Viridiplantae > Streptophyta > Magnoliopsida > Malvales > Malvaceae > Hibiscus > Hibiscus syriacus. Next base: position 129,760 of record NW_024061960.1, read on the forward strand.
TTGTTGAGGTCATTTCCAACAACAGCTTGGGCAAGCTCAGGATCGGTCTGAAATAGTTGTCCAATTAGATTAGAATCTCGTCGAATATGTTGTTAGAAAGTTGCAGGGTTCACAGCAGAACCATCGGGATTGAAGCTCAAGTCATTGTCAGATGCTCTGCAATGAATCATACATTACACATCCGTGTTAAAATCTCGTAACAAGCATCCAATTCAGGTCAACAATACTACAACATATAAGATTAAAAGAAAGCAACCCTAAACCAGATATGTGTTGGAATGGTAATTTGCACACTGTAATACCGCATAACTTGTATATATTTACTGTTGAGATATGTACTGGTTTATACACAAGCATGAACAACATATAGGCAGTTAACTCTAACTGCATTGCTAACTAACAGCTGATTCATTCAGCTAATGCCACGTGCATGGCTTAGTTACAAGTTTGTTATGATCAGCTGCATACTCATATTCATCATTTACATTAGACTGTTAACATTTTCCCTGCTTCTTCTTGTTTCCTTTGTTCAAAGGAATGCACGCATACTTTTGATCTAAACTCCTCAAACGCAACTCGAGCTAATGGTTTAGTGAATCCATCAGCAATTTGATGCATTACAGGGACATAGCTAACTCGCAATTGACCAGCTGCCACCTTTTCCCAAACAAAGTGCACGTCAAGGTCCACATGTTTGGACTGAGCATGGTAAACTGGATTGGCACTCATAGCCACTGTGCTGGTATTGTCACACCATATAATCGGTTCACGACATTGTTGAATACCAAGGTAGTTAGGAGAGCATTTATCCAAGCTATGTCAGCAGTTGCATCTGCTACACTCTTGTATTCAGCATCCATTGTCGATCGAGAGACAGTCTTTTGTTTCTTTGAGCACCATGTAACAAAGCATTTTCCCAAGAACACACCATATCCAGTTATGGATCTTCGATCATCAACGCTAGCTCCCCAATCAACATCGGCAAAGGAAACTATATTTAGTCCACTATCGACAGGTGAAAAGACTAGGCTAAAGTTTAGGGTTGCACGTAAATAACGAAGTATTCTTTTAACGGCAACAAAGTGAGCTTCACGTGGAGCGTGCATGTATTGTGCAACTTGTGCCACCCTACACGATATGTCTGGTCTAGTGTGACAGACATACAATAATGAGCCTACAACACTCCTGTAATTGTCATGTAAAACTCAAGGAAAGCCTGCTACAACTTGGGTTCACAGTGTCTCGAGCAGACCCTTCATTGTTTATTAAACAATCATGCAATGAATACATGTATGTACTAGTGTATGTAGACGATATAGTTATGACAGACCAGACACAAAAGTATGTTGCTCATGAGAGGCTTGCCATTCTCATCAAGTTGCTCAAATCCAGGAGGTTGTTGCATGAAACGTCTTCATTTAAATCTCTATACAGGAATGCATTGTTTATATCAATGTGTCGAAGCTCCCAGCCCTTAGAAACAGCAATCGATAGAACAATGTTGAATGTAGAAAAATGAACTACTGGACTAAACGTGTCTCCAAAATCAAAACCATGTGTTTGAGAAAAGCCTTTAGTGACTAAACGAGCTTTATATTGAAGTACAATCCCATCCGGATTTCTTTTGATTCCAAATATCCATTTGCATCCAACTGTGGTTCTTTCTTTTGGGAGTTTCATTAACGAAAAGGTGCCATTCTTCTATAGGGCATTGTACTCTTCGTGTACAGCAGTAGACCAATGTGGTGACTCTAGTGTTGCATTTATTGTAGCTGGGACATCCTCCTCTTCAGCAGTCAAAAATATTTTGGGTTTAAAAATTCCACATCATGGGATGAACACGCACTGAAGGTCCCGTAGTACTGGAATCAGGAACAATGTCTCGATGATGATCATCAGCATCAGGTTTAGTTGGATTGCTGCACGCATCTATTACTGGCGCGATACTTCCAGATTCTGCAGCAGCACTAGTACTTTCATGAACATGATCGACTTCAGTGTGACTTGTACCAATATTGATTTCATTAGAGTCTATAGGTACAACACTTCCTGATGCAGCATCGCTTGAATCAAAACCGAGTCCATCATTTGTAGTAGGTTGTTCAACAATGGATGACATATTTCAAGCAACAACTCGTAATGGTTCGGAGGGCCAACGTACTGATTTTGTAGATTCAAACGATTTCAAGGATTCACAAGCTTCTTGACCTACAAAAGGGAAAATAAACTCATTAAATACAACGTGCCTAGAAATATAAAGTTTCCCATCTGATGCCAAGCATTGGAATCCTTTATGTCGAGGACTGATGCCCAGATAGGTGCAGGCTTGAGACCTAAATGTGAGTTGTGCTTCTGAAATAGTCTCAGATGGGGAAAACATTGGCAACCGAAGACCCTCATCATAGTGTAGTCTGATTTCTTGCCATAAAGTTTCTCGAAAGGAGATACACCTTGTAATACTGTAGTAGGGAGGCGATTGATCAAGTACACTGCTGAAACAACAACATATGACCAGTATTTGACTGGAAAATATGCTTGAGCTAATAAAACAAGTGCTAGCTCAATAACATGGCGATGTTTTAGTTTGACAACCTCATTCGGTTCAGACGTGTGGGGGCATGTTAATCGATGTGAGATTTCTTCACTGGCTAACATAGGTGATAAGGTGCGAAATTCGCCTCCCCAGTCAGTTTGTAAGGCTTTAATGGAGCTGCCAAACTGATTTGCCACAAGTTTTTGAAACATACGAAATGCCAGCACAGCTTCATCTTTCATTTTTAACAGATATATCTAGGTATGTCTTGTAAAGGCATCTACAAATGAGACATAGAAGCGAAATCTATTCGATGTCACATGAGGTGGCCCCCATAAATCAGAGTACACAAGATTGAAAGAAGAATTAACCGATGTATTCGACTCAACAAAGGGCAGTCTATGACTTTTTCCCATATGACATGCTACACAAGTCTTATTTACATTAGTATGGACTTTGATGCCTATTTCTTTAGCTATCTTCATTATTGTTTCAGTAGCTGGGTGACCAAGGTGCCTGTGCCAAAGATCTTCTAAAGAGCAAGAGATTGAACTAGTGTTGGCTTCAGCAAGATTCACTCCTAAGGAGTTGTTAGTCATGGCAAACGAGAATAGGCCTTCATGGTCCTCACCCTCAAGTAGAACATTTCTGGTTTTCTCATCTTGGACATAGCATCTATTTGCATGAAACTCTAGAAAAACGTTGTTGTCCCTAGCAAGCTTGGACACAGGTAGTAGGTTCTTGGTTATTTGAGGAACAAGCAGCAAATTATTCAGCAAAAGTATGCGTGAATTAGCACAAATATGAGAGTGACCAGTAGAAATTACATCAAGTGGCATGCCATTGCCAACTAGAAGTTTACCTGGGCCAAGAAATTCAATTGCATTTAATACTTTGTTGGAGTCTGAGGTGACATGGTGCGTAGCACCAGTATCTACAATCCACCGATCAGAGGACATGGAAGATGTATGAGCTTGTGGTTGGCCAGCCACAGTTAAACCGGACTTATGCTTTGCACATCACTCACACCAGTATCAGAGGATAATAATGTGGAGTTGTAAGTAAAGGAAGCTGACTTATGATCCGAGTGATTGGATCCTTGATCAGTAGTAACACAAGAAAATTCTCATCAAATCTATGCCAGCATCGATCGACAAGGTGGTCGATTTTCCCACAAAGTTGGCATTGCAGTCTTAACCTACCATGACCCCTGCCACCAGTTCGAGTTCCTAGTCGATGATCATAGCCTGAACTTGATATCGCAGAATTTTGATTTTCCCCCTGGGCAACGTTGGCACTCATAGGTAAGGTCTCCAGCTGGTCATCAAAGCTTGCAAGTTGAGTCTCTGCATCAAGAAGCATTGTGTAGATGTTATCTAAGGATAGTGTTTCCCTCTTGGAGGTTATAACTGCCATGAAGGGTTGGTATTCCAGAGGGAGACCTTTCAAAATGTTTGCTATGTGTTCGACTTGAGGCACAACACTGCCACAAGAAGCTAAGGCATCGCAGACCTCCTTAACCCGAGTAAGATAAGTACGCATACTATCACCACCTTTCTTTAATGATTGAAGCTTGTAATGGAGACTCATTACTGCAGTCGTGGATCGATTGGCAAAGAATTGAAGAATTGTGTTCCATACGGCTTCTGCAGTTGCAGCCCCAACAAATTGAGGAAGCAGATGATTGTTGATGGTGGATAACAACCATGAGGCAAGAGCACTATCTTGTGCAACAAAATCTTCATAGGCTTCATTGACTCGAGTAATGCCATCATCATCAACAATTGTTTCAGGTGGAGTTGTCACGACACCGGTAAGAAACCGTTCCAAACGGTGGCTCTGAATGGTGAGCAAAATCTGCTGCTTCCAAAGGATAAAATTCATCTCATCAAGAATGACATTTACTTTCTTGTGAGTGAACGATTTGATGTTGGCATTGAACTCCATCAAGAAGGGCTTTAAGCGGTGAAAGAAAGCGCCCCAAGATCTATGGCGAGAGATACCATGTTGGAATGGTAATTTGCACACTGTAAAACTGCAAAACTGTATATATTTTTTGCTGAGATATGTACTGGTTTATATACACAAACATGAACAACATATAGGCAGTTAACTTAACTGCATTGCTAACTAACTAATAGCTGATTCATTCAGCTAATGCCACGTGCATGGCTTAGTTACAAGTCTGTTATGATCAGCTGCACACTCATATTCATCATTTACATTAGACAGCTAACAATATGTAAACGAAATTACCTCGAGGCAGAACCAGAGACCATCATACTAGATCATCTTCCTAATGCACTCAACTTCTCGAAGTTGTTCATTTCCCTCCCATTAAACAAAAGTTGCTTCTGCTGTAATGGCACCATAGTCTGCCCATAAACCCCAAACAAACTTTAAACAATCAACATTAACATATCCCCACAGTCAACTCTCAAAACTAAAAGAAAACTTCTTTCAGAAAAAAGGACAAAAATTTAATATTATCAACTAAAACAAGCTAATGAATCTCAATAATCAACTTTCAAAAACCACATAAATCTAAGAAGAAAACGGCCTCGCTTATTAACATCAAAAGACCAAATAATTTAAAAAAGAAGCATGAAGATAAACGGGTACTAATATCTAACCTCAACTTCAAGCAAAGCTTTCAAATTTTCAACCTAACAGAAACAATGAAAGCATAAAATCAGTAAAAAAAAGATTAAAGATATAGAATAAGGATATAGACGGGATAAAAGGGTACTTAACAGTTTCATGAGGATCAACATCTAAGCTAAGGATCTGTTCATCTGCCGTCATTACAGTAATTCTCATCCTGGGGGTTGGCGTGAGATCGTCTCTGTCTCTTGTTGGTTGATGGGTTTAGATTCAATGAAAGTTTTTGAGGTTAATAATAAAATTATTTAGCACAAATATATAAAAAGAAAGGACTTTAACCTTGTTTCACTTTGACTTATATTTATGTTGATTCTTACTAGAGAATTTCGGTTGTGTCCAGGCTTTAACTTCATCTCCAAGTAGATAAACGAAGGTGCAAGTTATTTTCTACAGTACGAAGTAGAGTTAAGCGCTTACATGACATATTATTAGTGGTAATCTTTGTTAGCTATGTGATACTATTGGGGTGTTCAAAATGGGATATCAATATTTCTTTTTTAGGTTCCCAATTTTTCAAGTAGTATATTTGTCAATCCACGATTTATCACGTTTATTTGTATCTTATATTTGAGTATTTGTAAAATTTAGATATTCATATTTTCGAGTCACGGGTATCTAACTTATATATTTTTTATTTTTTTAATTTAAACTTTTAAAAAAATCATATGAAAATACATAAAAATTTAAAATTTCAAAATACACAATTCATACACAAAAATTAATGGTTTGAAGTTAGTTTTAAGGATAAATATTTGAATATATTTAGATATATATTAAAGTTTATTTTCAAAAAAAATATTAAAAATATTATTATCGATAGTGATTTTTTCGTTTCTATCTCATATTGACAAATTAATAAGAATTTAAAAAAATTAAAACTTAAAAGTACATAATACAAACTTAGAAAAAAATAGAGATTTAAATTTAGTTTTAAGGTAAAAATATTAAATAACCTAAAATAAAAAAGTAATTTAAACTATATATATATATATTAAAACTACTGAGTCATATATGTTCAAATCTGTAATATCCAAAAATTTAGATAATGACCAAAATGAAAATTTTGAAAGTTTGATGGTCAAAGTAGAAAATTGGGAAAAGATTAAGGAATTAAGTGGTAATTTTCCCAAAAATAATGTTATTCCATAAATGGATTTAGTGAATGACCAAATTATAAATTTTTAAAGTTTGGTGATCAAAGTATAAACAATAGAAAAGTTTAGGGACCAAGTGGTAATTTTAAAAAATTACCATTTACTTCGAAAATAAAAGAAAATATATTATATTTTACATTTTTAAATGTTGGAAAATAATATAAATATTTGGATTTTAAGATTTAATTTTATGTTTAATTTGGACAATTGGATTAAAGTGGCAAGATTGAGATTTTTGTTAAAAGGCAAGGCCAAATCGGTAAACTAAGATATTATTTGTTCATATTTGACTTATGGACGAGGATAAGGTTCAAGTGTCAAGATTTGGAAGATGATAAGGATAAGTATCTAGGTTTTATGGTAATTATTAAGTTTCATTAAGGGTATATTGGTATTTTCTCAATTTAATGAATTTAATATTCATTAAATGATTAATTCAAGGATGATAAGCATGATATCAATCTAAAATATCATGCCAAGATGTTCATCTTCTCTAGCAAATGACGTGAGATAGCTTCCAAGGTAAGAAAATATTTTATTTTCAATTTTTGAGCCAATTTCTTTGGAATTCGAGTTATGCCGTGAAATAGGAAAGTGATCTACGCGAAAAAAACACTATCATTTGGTACTAATATTTCTTTCTAATCTTGCTGGAATTCAAAGATCCCAAATCTAAGGGTTTATGTTCATGATAGGGTTCATGAAATTGATGATGAATATTGATGTTTTTGAGGTTGTAGATTCATTTTCAAGCTTGATTATGGTTATAACATGTTCAATCTTCCTAGAAATAATTCTATAAAATTCGGACAAATTATAAGTTGAAGAAACTTTGTGTTCTGATGATAGTTGATAAAGCATTTTATTTTAAAGATGTTATAAGGTTGATTGAAAGTTGATTTCATGCTTGAATCGAATCAAAATCGATGAAAACATAGTTTTAAAGGATAAAGAATTCGGTTATGATGTATTTGAGTGAGAAAAATTATGGAAAAATTATATAAGGTCTGGAAATTATGTAAGAAGTATTCTACAAGCCTTAGAAAAAGTCGGGAACCATTTTATAATTTTTGAAAAGTTGGGGGACCAATTTAGCAATTTTGGAAAGTTATGAATGGTTGTATAATTGTTTAATAGTTGATGTACTATGCTGGAAAATATTATTTTGGAATTTAAATAAGTGTTTAGATGTGAAATATGATTATTTTAGAAGTTTGGAAGTTTGAAAAGATTGGTGATTTAAGTACAACATTAACATAGTTGGGGTACTTAAATGTAATTATGCCTTTGTAAAAGCATTTGAATGGTAATAATTTCAATGCTGGAATTTTTGGTATTAAGAATCTAAGTGATAAAATGGTGAAGGACCATTTTGTGTAAATTGGAAAAGTTGGTTCCAATGTTAAAAGGAATTATTAAGTGTTAAGTAATTTGATAGAAAATGAGTTTCAAGTATATTATGGAGTTATTTTGGGATATGTTTATGTTAGTACAATACTAACATATGTATCATTATGAATTTGTGATTTATACAGATCGTGATTGATTTGTGATTGAAGCAAGTCAAGTATAAAAAGGGTTTATTGTGGAACATAGTGAGGCACATATTTTGGATATATAAAGTTTCAAGGTGAGTGAAATACATACATGACATGGTACATAGATGTTTAATACATCATGTACATAGATGTTTTATACATCACCGGGAAGACTTGCGACAAGTCTACCTTATTTATATCAGCATGATATTATGTCATTGTTATATCTTCGACATGACATTGATATGTCATAGTGTGAAATTATAATGCATTGATCATGGATAATGTGATATTTTACCATGAATGTTATTTCGGGTATGAATTGCCCAATGTTAAATTATGATAATATACTTTGCCATGGATGAATTGAATAAAATAGACTATATGCCCAAGTAAGTCATTGAGGGACAGGGTATAGTTGGCATGCCATAGAGTATAGCAGTTGCAGGTTTATAATACACTTCGGTGTATATGGTGGGCACAACCTTATGTGTAATACACTTCGGTGTATATGGTGGGCACGACCTTATGTGTAATACACTTCGGTGTATATGGTGGGAACAACCTTATGTGTAATACACTTCGGTGTTTATGGTGGGCACGACCTTATGTGTAGCACTACGGTGCAAATATTACTCGAATACCCAGGGTCCTCAGGGTTTTATAATGGGCTATTGTCTATGGTTTATGGTTTATTGGTTAATAAATGGTAAGCATGCAAATAGCCTTACGAGCTTATGAGATAAATGGAAAGTATATTGATAAGAAAATTTATATTCATTTATATTATTTTGATCATGGTAAAATATTGGATATACAGGTAACATGATCTTATGACAATTGTTTTATGACATTAAATTTCATGCATGAGTTGTATTGCACTGTTTATTGTTTTAATTGTCTCACTAAGTTTATACTTAGCATGTGATGATTTTCACGCGTAGGTAAAAAGCCAAGAATAGAGTAAAGAGTACAAGGCACTCCGAGCATCCAGGAATACACTACAATATTCGTAAGACATCCTATGATGGAATTTTGATTTTGTTAGTGGCATGTAATTATTAATGTCCTAATTGCTCTGTTAAATTATTTTGCAACTGGTTTGTAATGGTTAAACTAAACTGTTTTACTCTGTTTCAATATGGATATATAAATCCATATTAATATAGGTTTTAAATAGTATGTGATAAAATGATATGATATTTTTATATTATCAAATACCATTTTAAGGAAATAATTTTTAAATCACTTTTACTAAAAAAAATTACGTAAATTCAGGTGACATATATAATCTGTATATGTATAATTATACGGGTTATGAGTGTTACATTTATTGGCATCAGAGCTACAGGTTCAGCCTATTCTAGGACTAAACCGAGTTTGTTTTGAGTTAAAAAGTGTATACATGCCACTAGGATGTCAAAAGTTACTGATAGTTGTATATATATATATATGATGATGCTTATTGAGAGTAAAGTTACTCTTTACTAATGTATGATGATTCTGACTATGTTCAAATGTCAAAAATTAAAGACAAAGGTTAGAAAGTTGATAATATTGAAAAGAAAGTCGAGATTGAAGTCGACAAAAAGGAACTTGAGACGACTGTTGTAACACGCCTTAAAAGGGTGAGTACTGTTAGGGATTTTCCTCCATTTTGTGGAAGAAATGCTCCAACTTTCAACGAAGTTTCTGAATTGGAAGAATCGATTAAAAATTTTGAACGGCTTACAAGAAAAGTCGAATCGGATGAGGATCCAGAGGAGATTTCTGAATCTAGTGATGATTCTGAGGTTCCTCCAGGTAAGCTTAAATAATTTAGAAATATTTAAGTTAAGCATTAAATTGTTTAAAGCATTGTTTATTAAGTAAGCGGTAAATATGATTTCCGCTAAAAGTTTACAAAAAACTGAGTTATTAGTGAATCAAATGATTATGAGTTGGATTGAGAATAGATATCAAGTCCACAAAATTGGATAGAGTTACCTTGTGAAGGTAAATATGCGAAAATGGATTGTCTAACCTTCTATGTTGCAATGAATTATTGTATAGATCGAGATTGATTCTCAAGAACTTGAAAATTGTCAAGTTCATAGTGAGAGGAAAAATAGTAAATTTGCTTGATAATGTGATTAGTCCTTATATTATGTAAAAATTAAGTCACAATCAAATTTTTTAAAATTTAAAAAATTTAAAATTTAAAAGTGATTGAATCAAAATATAAAGATTAAATTTATTATTTTTGCACAATACAAAAACTAGTAGAATAATCTAACTTAAATTTAAAGTGGTATTCTTTACTAATTCGCAAAAGTAAATTTAGTCTAGAAATAATTAGAGTATAAAAGTTAATTTTTAGTTTAATTATAAAATATATATTATTTCTTATTATTATTAACTTAAAAAATTTATTGCAAACATGTCGGATACAATCTAAAAAATTTATAATCAAATTTTGACCTAATTTGACTTGCGAGTATTTGGCAATTTTCGTAGAATAATATCAATTTATTTTTTACTACAATAATATTACAGTATTTTTATTTCTCAAAATTATACTCATTTTGATATCATATGATAAAAACACGGTCAAATAAGGACACTTTATAGAAATTGCTTCCACTTTTAGCTTATGGCGAAGATGTTTCAAATTTATATTAAAGAGATGAATTTTTAAAATTTTGAAAATGAATGAATTTGAATAATTTCAAGAGTGTAAAAATAAATTTTCAATAGAAAATATATAAAAATATATATATTATATGATAATTTTAAATTGTAGACACTCATTTTTGTCCTATTTTTTTATAAATATATATAGATATTATATAGTTTGAAAACATTTTTAAAATATATATATAATATATAGTTTTAAAAACATGTTTGAAAACATTTATATATTATATAGTTTTTAAAACATTTTGAAAATAAATATAATATATATTTTTTAAAACATTTTGAAAATATATATAGTTTTTAAAATATTTTGAAAACATATATTATATAGTTTTGAAATCATTTTGAAAACTTATATAATATATTGTTTTAAAAACATTTTTGAAAACTATATAATTTTAAAAAATATTTTTGAAAACTATATAATTTTAAAAAACATTTTTTTAAATATATAATATATAATTTTAACATACTTTTGAAAATATATATTATATAGGTTTTTGAAAAATATTTTTATATAATAATATTATTATAATCGTTATTATTATTATTTTTTCCTTTTCTTTTATTAATTTTATTTTCATTTTATTTTCAGGTCCGCTTTGAGTCCAAAGAGTCACGGTCCAATAACAGTCAAAACTCCAGTCCAAATAACGGGCCTGAACCAACCCAGCAGCAAGATACGGTTCAGGGTCTGGAAACCCTAGTCATACATGTCACAGGCGGCACACAAGGGGGATAACCAAACGTCAAGCCCGAATCGATCGGTGGGTATCCCGGGACTGACCCATCCCGGGATGATCGGCCACATGAACGGCATGCCGGAGATCTCGGCAACGACCCAAAAACAGCCTATGAAGGGTGTATTAGACAATTTCAGTGGTGGGTATAAATACCCACCAAACCACAGTGAGGGAAAGAAAACAAATTGAGGCCAACCATCGAGAAACCATCTACACCGAACACTAAACAGTACACATTGGCCAACAGTAAGCCAAAGAACCATCCACACAACGAACAGAACCGGCCGGAAACCAAAAAATCATCAAGAACCAACAGAACAGCAAAATACCAAAAAACAACAAACCAAAATAAACCATAGCAACCAAGACAAACAGCCAGCAAATCGAAACCAACAAAGCCACACACAAAAAAACTGAAGCAAAATACATATGCATCAACAGAAACGAAAAAGTCGAAGCCTTTGTCATCAATAAGAGCGAAGAACGGCACGGGAGAAGAAATGACCATCAAAACCCGAAGCGTCACCGGCGGAGAAGGTAGAAAGGCCGAACCGTTTGGGCTAGATCTATGTTATTTGGGGTTGATTTTGGAGATTTGGACGTCGAATTTGGGTTTACGAGAATGACGGTACTATTTTAAGGGTTTCTAAGTTTTCCGGCCACCATTGCTGGTGGCCGATGCGGTAGCCAAAATTTGGTCGGCCATTGGCCGATGAAGGCTGGTTGAGAGAATTCTCTCTTGTTTAAGGGGAGTGATATCTGAGAAAATGGTGAGAATGAAGGGGAGAATAGTGATTTTGGGTATTTATATACTGAGGATTAAAGTGCAAATAGAGAATTCTTAAATCTTTTCTGTCGTCCCTGGTATTTTGAATCGCTTTGCAATTTGGTCACCATTTGTAAATTCGCCTCCGAATTCCCAATTTAATCAATTTTTCCCTGTTTATATTTTTTTATATTTTGTGATTTGGCCACCAACTTTATTTTTTTACTTTTGCAGTTCAATTTAATGCCAATTTAAGCAGTAATTTCAATTTGTCTCAATTTTGTCCTCTAAGCAGTTACTTTTTTCTTTTTTTTGTTTATATATATATATATATATATATATATATGAGAAAAATAACTTCAGTGACCGAAAATACCTTATAATATACGATTTTAACCAACTTTATTTTGGATTTGCGAAAATGACCAACAAATTCGCAACGCGAACTCCAATTTCGCAACTCAGTTTCCAAATTTGCAACGCGAATATGTAAATCGCAACGTGAATCTGTAAATCGCAACGCGAATCTGTAAATCGCAACACATAAGTCAAATCGCAACACAGAAGTCAAATTCGCAAAGCGCGTTTATTTTCGCAACGCAAATTTTAATTTCGAATTCAAAACACAATATTAATTTCGCAACACAAATGTAAACAGTATAATCACAAATTATAACCTAAAACCCTAAATCACAACTCACTCACATCTCCATCTCTCACTCTTTACGATGACATCCGTCCCCATCTCCGACGAAATTCATCCCTATTTCCGGCGAAATTTGTCTATCTCCATCTCTCAGAGCCACCCTCACAACCATTCACGGTCAGAAATGAAAAATCAACCACCGAGGGTTAATTTTTTAATTATTTTTATTTTGAAATTTTTGTATTATTATTAGATTTTTCATATTTAAATTGATGATAAATTTACTGGTAATTTCAATAATAGATTAATTATTTCACTTAGATTGCTTAGTAAATTCATTCGGTTGTTGTCAATACTGCTAAACTGTTTAGTCTTTAACCCTGTAAAGTTCGAATTTGTCTTTGTTTTGTCTTTTAGTTGAAGTAATGCAATTCATTCAAGTTTCAATTTGCAGAAGACTATTTGAAACTTAAATTCGCAACACGAAAATGAAAATCGCAACGCGAACTCCAATTTCGCAACTCAGTTTCCAAATTCGCATTGCGATTTTCCAAATTCGCGTTGCGATTTTCATTTTCGTGTTGCGATTTTAAATTTCATAAACTATTCTTCTTCTGCAAATTGAAACTTGAATGAATTGCATTACTTCAACCAAAAAACAAAGACAAATACTAACTTCACAGTGTTGCGAATTTAAGTTTCAAGAATAAACTACTACTCTTTATGTTGTCCTTGAACCTGCACTAAATATATGTTGTCCTTTTAAATGTTTATATAAGTTCTTACTTCTGGAATGTTATCTGATGCATTTTGTGAACTATGATAGAATATTGACTTGGGTGAATACCGTGCAAGTTTGAAACATATTTAGCTTTGTTTTCACTGTTTAATATCATGTCTGTTTATAGTGTATAATTTGTAGTTTTTGGTATGTCTAACTTGGTATGTTTATTGTTTTTGTAGAAATTTTTTCGGCTTCATTGACCTTAAGGAAAAAATTAAGCCTAGCCACTACAATTGCGTCGACGCTTACACCTGTACAAAGAAAATTGTTTGAGGATACTTGCTCCGGGCCATGGCTAAAAGTACAACATCTGGGTGGAGATGCTATGTTAACCCATTTTTTTCTTCAGACCATGACTAACGATCTACCCGAGAGGATACAACGTGGTGATGAAGATATATGGTTTCATTTTCCTCCGACGTATACTTGTTTTGGGCATGAGGAGTTTTGCTTAATCACTGGTCTACGCTTCGGACACGATGATGTAGGTCGGTACACTAGTCATATCGCCCGCCCATCATGGTTATCTCGGGTTTTTTCTGAGCTAGCAAAGGTGAAGCCAAGTTTACACGTCGATGACTTGAAAAGATTATTTGTTAAAGATGGTTTTACTCGGATGGATGACCTCGATGTTGTCCGAGTATGCCATTTATTACTTTTGCATGCCGGCTTTTTACGTAAAGAGGCCAGACAATCTATTTATGAGGACCTAACATTATTGGTAGAGGACCTAAATGCATGGAACCTATTTCCGTGGGGTTTATATCTATGGAAAACTACCTGGAAAAAGTTGTTTTCTGCCTTTGAGGACCGAAAAAGTTTGGTGGCCATGGTTCCAAATACACTTTGGCAGACTTTATTTGGGCCTTTAAGGTAAGAATTTATATATAATGTTTTCAAAATTATAATTAATTATTTAACAATTACTAATGTTTGTGTATTATATTGTTTGTAGATTTGGATATTTGAGGCTTTTCCCAGCATGTAGACATATGCAATCAAAAATTCAAATGATATTCCTAGGGCTATTTCCTGGAGGAGGATCCAGTTGTTGGATTGGAAAGAGTTACTACCATATACGACGATAAATGATGTAAGTTAAAATACTACCATATATAAACAAGTTATTACTAGTAGACGTTTAACTTTGTTTGAGCTTTTATATTGTTAGGAGGCCAACTATCCATTACAGAGGCTGACACCCACAGAGGCTGAGCTTGCCACTGATTGGTGGCAAGCTAGTAAGCGTTTTTTTGATGGCACGGATGATGAGCAGCCCCCACTTCGATTTTCTTTCTTTCATATTTTTTCCTTTGAATTTTCTTTCTTCATTTTTCTCATCTTTCGATTTATTTAATTTTTTTTATTTTTATTTTTGGTCATTTTTATATATTATGTACATATATATATATATATATATATATATATATTTCCTCTTAATTTACCATTTATTTATTTATTTATTTTTTTTATTTATTTATTTATGTAGTTTTTTCTCTAACATTTTTGACCTATTTTTTTAGAAATTCCAGCCAATCAAAGGTAAGTAACTTGAATCAGATCTTTGAATTTTAATTTTAATTTTTAATCTATGCAACTAAGACAACCGAAAAATTAATTGGTACCGAAAGGGCGGTTCAAGGGTGTTAATCCTTCCTTGACCGTAACCGACTCCCGAACCCTACACGTTTCTGGTACAACGCATATCAGGTAAGATGGTGTCCGACCCACCTAATTGTTTTTAAAAATAGTCGGTGGTAACTCCAATTCGTTTAATCCAAGTCGAAGCCCAATTCCAGGCCCAACCGAAAGACAGTTCCGACAGCTTGGCGACTCCGCTAGGGACGAGTAAGTGAGTCAGGCCGAAATTAATTTTCGGTTGTCTTTTTATGTGAAAATGGTAAATTTTAATTTTAATATATTTATTCGATTCCAATTATTTATCTTTAATTATTTTTTTAAAAAATAAATAGTTGTACTAACGTTTTTTTTCAATGATTTCAGATTTTTGAAAAAATTTCATCTCAGGCTCTATACCCGAGCTCTGAACCTTATTTAAGTGGGGGTGAAAGTGACGCCTTCAAGTGAATTTATTCACCGTGCGAGCCTAGCAAATAGCCTTCGGGATTCATATACCTTATGTCTTGTGTGAATTTATTCACTGCATAGGCATAAGGGAATGTATCCTCTCGAGTTTATCTTAGTCCACATAAGCTTGTAATGGGTTTAGGACTAAGGGTCTGGCAAGCCCAAGGGGGCATCAGCAAGGAGAACTCGGGTACCCTTTTAAAACCTAAACCGGGAGAGTACAGGGAATTAAAGCCCACCCTTAAACCTCATTGCAAACCCTAGGCTGCTTTGATTGTATTTCCTACTTTACTTTCTGTTCAAAGCATGCGAACAAGATAAATATGCGATTTAGGATTTGTTTGAAATTAGCATGTGGGATAGAGATCATGTCCGGGTATGAACAGTAAACATATGGGGTAGATATCATATGGGATAGGATTTTTCATTTTTATTATTGTTTTGATTTACCTCACTAACTATTTTTATTTTTGTTCTCTTTTGTTTTGTTTTCATCGTTTGCATCATTTAAAACGAGGTGTTGATCCACCAAAAACGTGTTTGTTAAACATGAATAATCTGTATTAATGGACAAAGGGGTTATAATACAAAGAGATAAAAAGCTTAGAAGCCCAGCCGTGGTCAAAGAATACTTAGAGGCAAAGGTTATAGGGGTAAGACGAGGAAAAGATTACTGACCCGGAGAGCCCTTTCGAAAACTATGAGAACAAGATGGTGAAACCCTAGCTAAGCTGGAGACTATTATTGACAAATTCCAGAAACAAGTCGATAAACTTCGGATGAAAGGCTCCGATGGCACTTTCGTTTGGAACAAGCTCGGCATAGAGTGAAAGTTGGAGATGCAGTCATTCGAGACCTTTTTCGGGGCAAGCAGCTCGTCACATGCACAAGTTTAGCCAAAAGAACCAGAATGGTTTGACAAGATATTTAACCGGTGAAAAAAAGGCGGAAGACTAATAAACTTGTCAGAAGTTGTGCGGGATCTGTAGCATCAAAAAGTTTTTTGTCTCTTCAGACGTAACACTTTTTTCCCCAAAAAGGATTATTCAGAATAACATGCACATATTTAGGATCAATGCTTAAACATTTCATGCATCATGCATTCTTGCATATTTCGCATAATTTTCTTTTTTTTCATTGCATTCACATGAACTAACAAGGGATTTTCATAACGGAAGGGTACAAACACTGGACATACCTCCATAAGCTTCGGACACGTGTCATCCTCATTCAAACTGAAAAGAAGATGGAAGGCATAATTACTCAGATCGAATAGAACATGTTGAAGCTCCAGTGAGAGTTAGAAAAAAAGATAAATCAGAATAGCCAGAGTACCCTAGATGCAATCATAAAATGCCAAGAGTCCTCGATCGATCAGATCGTTGCCAAGTTAGCTGATTTACGTCAGACAAGTGCTCCTGGGGCAGGATCATCGGAAGGGGTAACCATGCCACCTACCCCGCAAGTGGTTGTCTCACCCAGAATCTTACCAGGACATCAAGATAATTCAGATAGTTACCGCATTTCGAAATTTGATGAAGAGGTCAAAATAATGATGGTAGAAATTACCATTAAACCAATAGGTAGGACGAGTGGAAAGCCTACTCTGAAGAAGAAAGAAAGAGAGATCATCAATATTTCAAAATCGTTTACAGTTGTACCCTCTTCTAGGAAAGAACCAAGGAGAAACAAAAAGCATTTTGATCTCATTCTCATGACATACAAGGAGCTCTACCAATAACTATTTGACATACATGTGGTGTCACCCTATCCCGAGATACCTCTAAAGCCCCCATACCCCAGGTGGTATGACAAAAATGCGCATTGTGAATATCATGGTGGTATTCCGGGGCATGCTATTGAAATTTGCCTCCCCTTTAAGAAGGTTATCCAAAAGATGCGCAACAGGGGTTGGATTCATTTTAACAATTCAAAATCACCCCCACGTTGCACAGAACCCTCTACCTAATCATCAAGAGAATAAGTAAAGTGCAATCACCGAGGAAAAGGGTAAAAAGGCTAAAACCAGATTTTTCAGAGTGAAGACACCTCTTGTTTGGGTATGGAGGCAAATGATAAATGTGGGGTTTCTTGCACCACATCCTAGCACATCAGGTTCCAAAGGTGGCAGTATTGTTGTTATCACAATGAAGATGGACATGATGTACAAGAATGTATCGAATTTAGAACCTTGATCCAACTAATGATTGATAGAAAAGAGCTGGAATTTTATGATGAAAGCAATGACACTCCCAAAGCAGAAAGAGTCATGGGAAATGGGGCATCATAATTAGGCCTTATTCAATTTTGAGGCATTCTGTTTGAGTTTGTTTTTTTTCATCTTTTCTCAAGTTTTTTGTAAGAACATTTGAATAAATTTATGTTACTTTAAAGATGTTAAGCAATGAATCACATTTGCAAACTTGCAATTCTTTGAATATCAACTGAATTAAGAAACTCTGTAAATGGTTCAAAGTTACGGATCTTTGACAAAGTAACATGATTTAAAACAAGGACCTTGACCTTACCCAGAATATACCCTCAAACATCGTACCATGCTCTTGCAATTAGCCAATATAACCTTTTCCTTTTATAAGGTGCGGACAACATGGGGCATCCTTTTGCATATGACATTACTATGCTTTTTATTTAAGACGTTCAGTGATGATCATGATCTTCACAGATGGAATAGTCGAGTAGGTAAATCTAGTTTAGGTCAGTTGCTTGGAAATTGAACTCTAAAGATGAAATTCCTTAACTTTCAAAAACACCTAGACTATAACAGGTTCTTCTTGACAAACTTAAGAAATTTGATATGTATACCCGGATTATAATATTATATATATATAATAAAGCTAGAGTTATCCCTCTAAAGCAATTGGTTAAACGCCCCGGCTTTATGGATAATATTCAGCTAGCCTGATAAAGATAATTATACTATACAATAAAGCTTGAGCTGTCCCTCTAAGTCAATTGGTTAAACACCCCGGATTTATGGATAAGATTCAGCTAACATGATAAATGTGTTTATATATTAAGTTTTCCCTCTAGAGTAATTGGTTAAACGCCCCAGCTTTATGGATCCAGCTAGCCATTTAATGGAAAATTTAAATACGGAGTTTCGGTAAAATGGACTAAGGGAGTTAAGGAACACCTGTTATAGTCAAATACACACGAGCACTCAAGAATTTCATTTTTAGACCGATATTTCTGCACTATCTTTCTTAGAGGATCTTACAAAACTTGAACAAATAGAATATTTCAGAGAACCGAAATAGAAGGTCTAGTAATTGATAATGCTAGTTGCGTTATTTTGTCCGCATCTAATTAAAATTCCAAGCCAATCAATAATCGAAAAAATGACAGTTTTTATGGCTAAATAGGAGGCCAACCTAAAGCTAACTCATCCATTTGAGCATTTGTCGAAGAACTGTAACCCTGAAAGCATTAAAAGGGCTATTGATTCCTTTGATATTCTTTGAACTCACGTTTATAATTTGATTCAATTGCGAACAATATTTTACAGAATTTTTATCCTTTTCCCTCCTAAAACGAGAAAAATGAGAAAACATTTCCAAATATGACATTCTTAAATATAAAAGGTCTATAAAACCAAAGCTCGAGAAGTAAATGGGACACGATCAATTCCAAGGACCAGATTAGCAGACAAAACACGGGACTCCACTCCATGAGATAAAACATAACTCATTCATGTTACATGCATCTTAGGCATACTTAAGAGTATCACATTTATTATTTTTTGCATACATGATTTTTTTACAGCTTTTAGAGTCAAGTTTCGACTTCAAGACGAAGGATACTCGATTCAAAAGTACCATTAAAGTTTGATGGTAGTTGCTTAACTCAGCAGCAAGAAGCTACACCTCAACCAATTCGACATATTGAAAGATCGATAATCAACTTCAGAAGAGTTCGAGAACCAATTCAGATCAAATCCAGTTCAGCTCAACTCAACAATGAGCAGCATATTTCCAATTAATGTCTTCAAGCCAGATTTCAATTCCAAAACAGAAGATATCCGGCTGTCAGAATTTATCAGTGGGCTTTTCCATAAAAGGGGAGTCATCCAAAGATCGTCTCATTTGGTTCAGACTCGCTCAAAAGAACCACCTGAAGAATCATAACCGGCTTAGACCCGTGAAGGGAAGTCATATTTTTAAAGAAACTATTTGCAGCATAACTCAAGGCTAGAAGGGTTGTCTGCCAACAAAAGACCTTCGATTTCGACTACGCTCAGCTCCAAGGCACATCATTTGCAGCATAGCTTAAGTCAAGAAGGGCTATCAACCAAAGACCCTCGAGTTCAATTAGACTCAGCTTCGAGGGCACATAATTTACAGCATAACTCAAGGCTATAAGAGTTATTTATCACCAAAAGACCTTCAAGTTCGACTACGCTCAGCTCCAAGGCATATCATTTGCAACACAACTTAAGTCGAGAAGGGTTATCTGCCAACCAAAAACCATCGAGTTCGACTATGCTCAGCTCCAAGGCACATCATTTGTAGCATAGCTTAAGTTGAGAAGGGCTATCTACCAAATACCCTCGAGTTTGATTACACTCAGCTTAGAGGGCTCATTATTTACAACATAACTCAAGGTTATAAGGGTTATCTGTCACCAAAAGACCTTCGAGTTCGATTACGCGCAGCTCCAAGGCATATCATTTACAGTATAACTTAAGTCGAGAAGGGTTATCTGTCAACCAAAGACCTTCGAGTTCGACTACGCTCAGCTCCAAGGCACATCATTTGCAGCATAGCTTAAGTCGAGAAGGGCTATCTTCCAAAGACCCTTGAGTTCGATTACACTCAGCTTCGAGGGCACATCATTTACAGCATAATTCAAGGCTAGAAGGGTTATATGTCACCAAAAGACCTTCGAGTTCGACAACGCTCAGCTCCAAGACATATCATTTGCAGTATAACTTAAGTCGAGAAGGGTTATCTGCCAACCAAAGACCTTTGAGTTTGACTACGCTCAGCTCCAATGCACATCATTTGCAGCATATCTTAAGTCGAGAAGGGCTATCTGCCAAAGACCCTCGAGTTCGATTACACTCAACTTCGAGGGCACATCATTTACAGCATAACTCAAGGCTAGAAGGGTTATCTCTCACCAAAAGACCATCGAGTTCGACTACGCTCAGCTCCAAGGCACATCATTTTTAGCATAGCTTAAGTCGAGAATGGCTATCTGCTAACCGAAGACCTTCGAGTTCGATTACACTCAGCTTAGAGGCTAACCAAGTTTACATAATAGCTCAAGGCAAGAAGGGCTATCTGTCAATAAAATTGTCGAGTTTGATTTCATTCAGCTCGATGACACCTCAATCACACGATTGTTCGGCTGTAATCGAGGTTTACAAGTCAAGAAGAACACATGGGTTAACCGTGCCTTAGTGACAAAAAATGGCTTTCCGACGCTTAGCTTAAGTCGAGAAAAAAGATCTGTCGACGAGGACCTTTCGAGTTCAATTTCATTCAGCTCAAGGGCCTATCAATCATATGGTGGAGTCAAGAAACTACTTTACAGTCGAATTTTTAACCAATGTCTTTAAACCGAGAAGAATACCGAGGTTGACTATAATTGGGCAACAAGAAGCCGCATCCCGATTTAAATTTTGAACTACGGTTTCAATTTCATATCATTTCATGATGGACTCGACTTCGCGACGGAGGAGCCATCCGCAACCCAATTCGACAGGGAGTTATTTTTCAAATCCACCGAATGAAAATTTGTGTCTTTTTATCTTTGTCCTATTTTTCGTTCCACGAAAAAGTACAAAGATGGCCAGCTATAGACACTCATTTTCGTCCTATTTTTTATACATATATATAGATATTATATAGTTTGAAAACATTTTTAATATATATATATAATATATAGTTTTGAAAACATGTTTGAAAATATTTATATATTATATAGTTTTTAAAACATTTTGAAAATAAATATAATATATAGTTTTTAAAACATTTTGAAAATATATATTATATAGTTTTTAAAAACATTTTGAAAATAAATATAGTTTTTAAAATATTTTGAAAACATATATTATATAGTTTTGAAATCATTTTAAAAAATTATATAATATATAGTTTTAAAAACATTTTTGAAAACTATATAATTTTAAAAAATATTTTTTAAAATATATAATATATAATTTTAACATACTTTTGAAAATATATATTATATAGGTTTTTGAAAAATATTTTTTTATATAATAATATTATTATTATTATCGTTATTATTATTATTTTTCCCCTTTCCTTTTATTAATTTTATTTTCATTTTATTTTCAGTTCCTTTTTTAGTCCAGAGAGTCACGGTCCAATAACAGTCAAAAGTCCAGTCCAAATAACGGGCCTGAACCAGCCCAGTAGCAAGATACGGTTCAGGTCTAGAAACCCTAGTCATGCATGTCATAGGCGGTGCACAAGGGGGATAATCAAACATCAAGCTCGAATCGGTCGGCGGGTATCCTGGGACTGACCCATCCCGGAAACGACCCCAAAAATAGCCCGTGAAGGGCGGAGCAGACAGTTTCAGTGGTTGGTATAAATACCCACCAAACCACGACGAGGGAGAGAAAACAAACCTAGGCCAACCATCGAGAAACCATTTACATCGAACACCAAACAATACACATCGGCCAACAGTAAGCCAAAGAACCATCCACACAATGAACAGAACCGGTCGGAAACCAGAAAATCATCAAGAACCAACAGAACCGCAAAATACCAAAAAACAACAAACCAAAATAAACCATAGCAACCAAGACAAACTGCCAGCAAATCGAAACCAACAAAGCTGTATACAAAAAACCGAAGCAAAATACATATACATCAATAGAAACGAAAAAGTCGAAGCCTTTCTCATCAATAAGAGCGAAGAACGGCACGGGAGAAGAAATGACCATCGGAACCCGAAGCGTCACCGACGGAGAAGATAGAAAGGTAGAACCTTTTAGGCTAGATCTATGTTATTTGGGGATGATTTTGGAGATTTGGATGTCGGATTTGGGTTTACGGGAATGAGGGGGCTATTTTAAGGGTTTTTAGGTTTTTCGGCCACCATCGTCGGTTGCCGAAATTTGGCCGGCCATTGGTCGAGGAAGGCTGATTGAGAGAATTCTCTCTCGTTTAAGGGGGTGATATCAGAGAAAATGGTAAGAATGAAGGGAGAATAGTGATTTGAGTATTTATATACCGAGGACTAAAGTGCAAATAGAGGATTCTTAAATCCTTTCTATCGTCCTTGGTATTTGAATCACTTTGCAATTTGGTCACCATTTGTAAATTCGCCTCCGAATTCCCAATTTAATCAATTTTGTCCCTGCTTATATTTTATATTTTGTGATTTGGCCACTAACTTTATTTTTTTACTTTTCCAGTTCAATTTAATGCCAATTTAAGCCAATAATTTCAATTTGTTTCAATTTGGTCCTCTAAGCAGTTACTTTTTCTTATATATATATTCTATTTATTCTATTTTATTTATTCTATTTTTATTTATTCCTTTCCTTTGAATTTTTCTTTCTTTCATTTTTCTCATCTTTTGATTTATTTATTTTTTCTTTATTTTTATTTTTTTGGTCATTTTTTTATATTTATGTACATATATATATATATATATATATATATATATTCCTCTGATTTACCATTTATTATTTATTTTTTTTATTTATTTATGTAGTTTTTTCTCTAACATTTTCAACCTATTTTTTTAGAAATTCCAGTCAATCAATGGTAAGTAACTCGAATCAGATCTTTGAATTTTAATTTTTAATCTTCGCGACTAAGACAACCGAAAAATTAATTGGTACCGAAAAGGTGGTTCAAGGGTGCTAATCCTTCCTTGACCGTAACCGACTCTCGAAACCAACATGTTTCTAGTACAACGCATATCAGGTAAGATGGTGTCCGACCCACCTAATTTCGAACTCTACGATTCCGACATAAATATTTAGGGACAACGGTCCCCTTCTATCTCACTCAATCCATCTTTGAGTGACAATAAAGTA
Organism: Hibiscus syriacus; assembly: GCF_006381635.1. Classification (NCBI taxonomy): domain Eukaryota; kingdom Viridiplantae; phylum Streptophyta; class Magnoliopsida; order Malvales; family Malvaceae; genus Hibiscus; species Hibiscus syriacus. Next base: position 153,396 of record NW_024061960.1, read on the forward strand.
TATTTTACTAATAATAATTTTCAAAAGAATATTAAAAAGATAAAATTATAGAAATTGAAGTAATAACTTTTTTGACAGAATTAAGGTAGGAGTTTGATTTCATGAATTTAAAAAATATCGATATTAATTCATACAAAAGTAACTAGAATATTAGTTTAATAAAATATAAATTCGCGTGAAATATAGAAATTAATAACAAATATGATGAATAAATGAATTTAAAGAGCAAACAATGGAAGCAAACATTTTCAGTTGGTTAAATTACTCATCTTTATTATTTTATATTTATTTAGATTATAGATTTTTTTTATCTCTTAAGAGTACTCTATTATTCTCATTTAAAGCCTTTTTTTATTACTTTAAATATGATTAAAATTAAATTTAAAATTTATGACAAGAATATGAATATAAAAAATATCCAATGTATTGAAAAAATTAACTCATAAAAAATAGAATATGCAGGACGGATTTATTTGTCTCTCCCAAGTGTTTTGATATAATAATATTTTAATCTTTCTAATTTAAATAAGAATTTTGTGTTTCTCAACTTTTAAAAGTATGTGTCGAAAATTTCTTACATTTTGTTTTTGCCCAGCAAAACAACAACTTTGTAACAGTACCGTATTCCTCCATGATGTGAATGCCCTACCAGCATCAATCGGTTTCCCATCTTCAAGTCGGGTAAACCCGAATCCTGACCTGCCTCGAATGTATACCCGTCTCACCATCTGATCCGACAGCGTCATGTATCCGTCCGATGATGAAAACGTGGCGTCTGAATGAAAATTTTGGCCATGCAATGGTACGGCGTCGTTCTCTCAACGTTATAAACAAAAAAATAATAGGAAAAATATCCATGAATCCCAACTGGAAAACATATGAAATAAAAAAAAAGGAAAAGAAAGAAAGATAACAAAGAAGAAGGTGAAAGAAATTAGAAGTGAAGGGGGGCGACGCTAGGCCTTTGACAAGAAGAGAGTGAAGCATCACAATGATAATATTCATCATGCTTTAAATCTTCGAGCTTATGATACCCTTTCTTGAATACACCAAAACCAAACAATGTACCAATCACAATTACCATGATTGCCAAACATATGCAACACGAGCAGATCCTCCCAACACACATCTTCTTTTATTTATGCACGGAAATGAAACTTTCTGGTTCTTAACCCAGATTCTGGATTTGTTTTTACTGTTTTTAGTTTGTCTCTTTCTATAAAGAGAGTGAGGGAGACGTGAATAGAAAAGAGGAGGTTTTTGGATCTGAGAGAAAAACGTGGAGTGGAGTGGAGTAAATGAACACTTGGGCTTAATATACATGGAGGATTTTGGTTGTCTTTGAGTGGAAAACGTCTTGCCCAAAGACGGTTTGTTTGGCTCTGAATAGAACATTCAGCGCTGAATGTTGAACCATTCAGCATTTAGACTGTTTGTTTCTCACCTCTGAATAGTTCAGTGTTAACTGATTTAGCAAAACAGTGCTGAATGATTCACCACGGAAGTACATTCTGAATGATTCAGAGTCATTATCAAATAACATGTCACATCCATAGCTAATTCATACAGAACCTCTGAATTATTCAATATTTGATCATTCAGCGCTTAATCATTCTGTAATAAACAAACAATCCCTTAATTTTGAATATCATCTTCAGTGTCATTCTTTTCTATTTCTATTTTTTATTTAATCATTTGGTGGTACATGTCGTCACAGGAATTTACTTTCAATGACTAAAATGAAAACATGATCATTGTTGTGGTTAGTTTATAACTTTTTGAATTTGGATGAATGAAGTAAAAAGAATTTTCTAATTAAATGACCAACTGCGTAGGTTATCTTTTACGAACCATGTCCGTTTTGACATTGTGGTTTGTGGCACTGAATCTCTCTATAACTATCCTTGGATTACCACTTATTTTTGTTTTTGAATTTTGATTTTGTTTTATTTTCTGTTCAAACTTTATAAATATTAAAACGGTTAGTCTGAGATGAAGAATTTGTTAATTTGGGGTAAAAAATAAATTTTTAAGCTAAAATATCATATATCTCAATTTAACCGGTTCTGGTTTTGTAGTTTTTAACGGTTCTAAAGAAGTCCGATTCTAAACTAATGGTTTTCCGCTTCAATGTCCTGATGGATCTGATACTAAACTTAATCCTCCTTCAAGGGCATCACAAGTTTTGGAAACTAATTCCATGAAGATAAATTATCCTGAGCTAATATACATTTATCTACTAGCTTTGTAGTCGCTAACATTAGCAGACAATGACTTGTTCGTACGTTTAGCAATTAACCTTGTAAAGGATACTGCAACGGGATTTGGGATACTTGGAACTAAAGCAATGGTGGTTGACTTAAAAGTTACAGATAGTTCCTTTGTTCTCAAGACTAGAGGATCTCTTCGCTCCCGTAGAAATTTGTCTGGTTGAAATTAGGATCTTCTCATTTCCTGAAACACAAACGCAACTTTCCAAAAGAGGAGTAAATGTATTTACTGAATTAACGACATGACAACAAAGTACTAGAAATCACAACTTCTAATAACATTGGCAACACATGCGATGCACGTGTCGAAAATTTCCTACATTTTGAGTCCAGCAACATATTCCTCTATCAAATGTCAATGACTACCAGCACTAATCGGTTTCGGATTTTAAACTCGGGTAAATCCGAGTCCTGACCCCCCAAACGCTACTCACAACCCTTTCTCGTCTTCACTGGTGAAGATTTCCTAAAAGCTAGCAAATGAACCGTGCAAATGGAGGCCAGCTTCGATTTTTCCATAACAATATCATTCGGCTTTTAGTTCCTGCGGCTTAGATTTTCTTTTGATTTGGTCTTACTATGGATTGCCTCGGCTGAAGATTAAAAAGAAAAAAAAGGGTTTGTGGCAGAAACAGATTCCTCTGTCAAATGTCAATGTTCTACCAGCACTGATCAGTTTCCCATCTTCGAGTCGGGTAAACCCGATTCCTGACCCGCCTCGGACGTTTCCCCACCAACGACATATCATACATGGCCCTTGCTGTCGGATCCGACAACGTCGCGTACGCGTTGCGTATCTCTATGAAATCACGGCCGTCCGATGGAGATCCCGTCTTGTCTGGATGGAAAACCTTGGCCAAGCTCCAGTATGCCGTCTTGATCTCATTGAACGTCGCCGTTCTCTCCACCCGAAGAATCTCGTACAAGTGTCCCGCCACCTTGTTCTCCGCGGCGGAGGCACACTTAACAGACGCAGCCACGATCCGCACCGAATTTCTCACGATCGCTGTATTAGTCATTCGAGGAACCGGAGAGCTACTGTTAACGACTCTAACTGTAAAAGGAGAAGAGACGGTTGCAATTGGATACATTGGGAAAGTATCAAGGGACGCCTAAAATGAATAAAATGACCATGAAAATAATAGGATTCTTTTGGTTTCTGCTTGTACACGATGGGAGAGAGTGAGGCGATCCTCTTTATATGTCAAAGGTAGAAACGTAGATTGTATCATCCAATTATTTTTATATTTTACAATATTAAGGAATTTGATTTAGTTTTAATTTTTTAGTTAAATTGAGTATCAAATAAATCAAATTTAAGTAACTATTTTAATATATAAGTATAAAATTTTAAATGTTATTTAATAAATTAAACTTGAGTTAAAACTTAAAGATGTTAAAAAACTAAAGATCGACTCGTGTGTGGAATGAGTTAGATCATACTAAAAACGGATCTGAACAATGAAATTAGAAATTTTAAATTATTTTTTTTATCATAATTAATATAAATTTTAGTGAAATAATAATTTTATTATCTATTTTTGGAGACTTGTGTATTTTAAATGATTTCATATAAAGATGGTGTGTTGTGTTAATATGGTTTTGTGCATGCTGACCATCTGGCATTCCAGATTTGTTTCAGCTTCTAGAAGATCTTGTTCTCGAGCTCTAGGCTTTTACCTCCGCCATTTAACAATAGTTGATGTAAAACAGAAATTATAATTAATTGCATTTTTTTAAATAAAGATAAATATATTTAGACATGTTTGAATTAATAATTTTCAAAAAAATAACAATCGAACTAAAATTTAATCAACGATTAAAAAGATTAAACCTAAATTTTAAAAAAGTAATTAAAATTGATGTATGTGATGAGCTACTATGCTAATACTTGGCAAACACTAAACAGGAAACTAATTAACAATTTATTCAAACATTGGTCTTGTTGAATGTTAGCTGTTTTTTAGTGAAGAAGTCACGAATGAAATTTGAAATAAAAAGAAAATGGGAGCCAATGTTGAATATAATTATTTCACTATAGTTTAAGTGGATTTCATTACTACTTAGATGGTCTCAAATTGAATATAAGCGTTGAATTGATTTCAAGTCACGGTGCCTGAATCTTCCCCTAAAAACAAAATCACAATTTAATAAATATCTTAAAAAATTACTAATACAATCTTTTGAAAAAGAACATAATTTAGCATGTAATCGGGGTTTTGTGCACTTGACTATTTATATTTAACACTTCCATATATGGTTACGGATGATCATGGGTCGGGCTTTTGGTCCATCCGACCCGACCCGAGAACAATGACTCCTTCACCCGAAATCCGACCAGACCCACATAATATATACCCTCCACCCGACCTGACATTTTGAGATAAAACCCGACCCGAAATAATTAAAAATATTATTTTTATTCAATAAAAACTGTGATTTAATTGAAAAAATAATATATAGAGGGTATTATTATAATTATTCCTAAATATATAAGGTAAAATTATATTTTTTTAGGGTTCAGGCAGGGTCGGTATTTTTTACCCAGAACCCAAATTAAAAAAATGATCCGACCGGATCGGTCGTGTCAAGTCGAACCCGTCGGATTCGGGTCCCATGCCCATCCCTAAATATAATACTGTATTTTATTAATATGAAGTAAATACAAAGTAATATTTATCAAAGATAACTATCAATTATTTAATAGTTAACACTCACTTATAGCATTTTTATGCTCAACTTGAAATCTCAAGTAATAACAATAATTTTTTAAGATATAGATTGTTTAATTGCACATTAAGTATTATATATATATATATATATATATATATATATATATATAATATATATAATATATATAATATATCTATATATATATATATATATATATATATATATATATATATATATTGTAACACTCGTTTTTTTTCGGATTTTAAAAAATTATTTATTTATGATTATTTTTTTATTATTATTAATTTTTTCCTTTTTTCAGATCCCATGTTCAACCTCATTATCTCCATTATTCCAACAAACTACCCCCTCAACCCAACAACTTCCCTTTCCATCGTGCAGCCACTACCCCACTTATTCAAACCAAATCACTTTTCTTCTTCCTATATATATATATTTATAAAATGCCATGGGGGATCACGAATCATGGAGAAAAGGGGGAGGAGGTCAAAGCAGATTACTCTTCATGTGCTTGCTTGCAAAAGAATGATGGCTATAATGCCCTCTTCACCACTGGAGGCTTAATGTATGTTCGTGAATGAAACAATTCGTGAATGAAACAATCTGCAATATGCATTAACAGTAGCATTTCTTCTTGCTGTGTACTCTGATTATCTCTCTGCTGTAAATTTCAACACGTGATATGCTGCCAACGCCTCAACAATGAAGACCGAGTCAAAATTCACTTTCACTGCTGGGTTGAGGCGGCTTCCAACGAATCAGGTTTGGTAATATGGAGATGAAGGTTTACACTTGAGTATTCATGACACAGAGCACGAACCGAGGGATTAATGAATCTGTTCTCGGTTTGCTGGAGCCCGTTTTGAAATAAAGTATAAAATCATGAAACAAACAGCGTTCTCGGCGACGGCGACAGCGGAAGTAGCGGTGGCTCAAGGGAAGTTAGAGATGGGTTTTTTTGGTTTCGTGATATAGGGAAATATGGGTCCGGTGAATTTTCCGTGGCCGTGATCCAAGCGAACCAGGTGCTAGAGGACCAGAGCCAGATTGAGTCGGGCCAATTCGACACCTTCGTCGGAATCTATGACGGACACGGAGGACCCGAGGCGACATGTTACGTTTGCGATCACTTGTTCAACAATTTTCGAGCAATGGTGGCTGAATCGGGGGAAGTTATGACTGCTGAGACCATTCAAAGAGCTTTTCAACAACAGAGGAAGGGTTTACGGCCTTGGTGTCGGAGCTATGGAATACTCGACAAATATGGCAACTGTTGGACTTACAATCATTTGAGAGCTTTAATTATGTTCATTCACGTGCGTTGAACAAGATAATGGGGAATTAGTATGCCTTTTGCTAGAATTGGTCACTAGGCTCAATTTAGCCATTGAATTCTCAATTTATTCAATTTGGTCCCTATTTATAATTTACATTTTTTATTTTTAACCCATCTAACTCTTTATTTTTTTTCTCCTGCAGGTCATTTTTAGTTCCGATTTAGACCATTAATCCCTATTTGTTTCAATTTGGTACTCTAAGTTTTTTTTGTTTTTTTTATGTTTTTCCCATTTATTTAATTTTTTATCTAACGTCCTTGACCCTTTTTTTAGAAGAATTTCAACCAATCAAAGGTAAGAAATTTGAATCGGGTTTTAAATTTTATTTTAAATTTTAAATTTTTGCAACTAAGACAACCGATAAATTAATTGGTACCGAAAGGGCGGTTAAAGGGTGATAATCCTTCCTTGACCGTAACCGACTCCCGAACCGACACGTTTCTGGTACAACGCAGATCAAGTAAGACGGTGCCCGACCCACCTAAATTTGTTTTAAAGTGGTCGGTGGCGACTCCCAATCCATTTTTCCTGAGTCAAAGCCCAATTCCGGGGCCCAATTGAAATGTGGTCGCTACAGTTTGGCGACTCTGCTGGGGACATGTAAGTGAGTCAAGCCGAAATAATTTCCGGTTGTCTTTTATGCGAAAATGGTAAATTTTAATTTAATTATTTATTCGATTCCAATTATTTACCTTGATATTTTCAATAAAGTTGTACTGACATTTTTTTTTCAATGATTTCATATTTTTTAAAAGTTCTATCTCTGGCTCTATACCCGAGCCCGAACCATATTTAAGTGGGGTGAAAGCGATGCATTCATGTGAATTTATTCACCGCATAGGCCTAGCAAGTAGCCTTCGGGATTCATATAACTTATGTCTTTGTATGAATTTATTCACCGCATAGACATAAGAGAATGTGTCCTCTCGAGTTTAACTTAGTCCACACAAGCTGTGATGGGTTTAAGACTAAGGGTATGGTAAGGCCAAGGGGGTACCAGTAAGCTGAAATCGGGTACCATTTTTTAGAACCTAAACCGGGAGACTATGGAGAATTAGAGCCCACCCCAAAACCTCATTTCAAAACCTAGGATTCTTGAATTGTTTCCTGCTTTACTTTCTGTTCAAAGCATGCGAACTAGACAAATATGCGGTTAGGATTTTAGCATGCGGGATAAAGATCATGTACGAGTAGGAATAATAAGCATGTGGGGTAGATATCATGTGGGGTAGGACTTTTATTTTCATAACTGTTTTGATTATTTTTTCACTAATCTTTTCATTTTGCTTTCTTTTATTTTATTTTCATCTTTGCAGCATTCATTCAAAAGGGGTATTGATCCACCAAAAACGTGTTTGTTAAACATGAATAATTTGTATTAATAGACAAAGGGGTTGTAATACAAGAGATGAAAATGCAGAGGACAATCTATAAGGCGACTATGTGTCACATTGAATCCAGAAGATGTGATGCCCATAATTGAAAAGTACATCACTCTGCTACATTATAAAGGACTCAGAATGAATCGGGTCTACATCAAGCACAATGAAAGTCTATCTTTGAAGAACTGACTGGCACAGGTTGCAGGGAAAGATGAAGGTTATGATCTTGGGATTCTCTTCAAAAGACAACATGGCAAACGATAGCTGAAATTGGAGACCCCTGCTGACGAATTCAAGAAATAGACAAATAAACTTCATAGTTCCTATCAATTGAGGCTCCAATGATGTATTCGTGGGAACAGGTTTAACAAAGATAAATGCTAGAGATGCAGTCATTCGGACTTCTAGGGCCAGTAAAAAGTAACTCAACATTTGCATGGTTCATCCAGAGAAGCCAGAGCGGTTCGACAGGTTATCAACCGTGACAGAAGAAGCAGAAGACTAGTCAATATATCAGAAATGTTAGGATATTTTGTCTCTTAAAAGATAAAAACACTATTTGTCTCCAATAAGGATTATTTAATAACAGATTTTTTGGATCAATGCATCGAATTTGCATGCATCATGCATTCAGCAGATTTCGCATTACTTTACTTATTTTTATTAAATTCATGTCTCATCAAAATGGGAACATTTGATCCTAGACAATAAGGAGCTTTACCAAAAATTGTTTGACGCACATGTGGTGTCATCATATCCAGAGAAATCCATGAAACCCCTGTACCACAGGTAGTATGATGAGAAGCTCATTGTTAATATCATAGTGGTGTCCATGACGCACTATCAGAACTACTCCATTCAAGAGAATCGTACAGAAAATACATAACAAAAATTGGATGACTTCAACAACTCGGGGGCATCTAAGTGAGGCATATCATTTCATCATTTGAGGCATTTTGTTTAAGTTTATTTTTTCCCATTTTTTTCAAGTTTTTGTAAGAACATTTGAATAAATTTATGTTACTTTAATGATGACGAGCAATGAATCACATTTGCAAACTTGCAATTCTTTGAATATCAACTGAATTAAGAAGCTCTGTAAATGTTCAAAGTTACGAATCTCTGACAAAGTGACATGACTTAAAACAAGGACTTTTTACCTTACCCAGAATATACACTCAACCCGTACCCTGCTCTTGCAATTAACTAATGTAACATTTTCCTTTCATAAGTTGCAGATAACATGGGGCATCATTTGCATATGACAATTACTATACTTTTGTTTAAGACGTTCAATGATGATCATTATCTTCACAGATGGAATAGTCGAGTAAGCAAATTAGGGCCAGTTGCTTGGAAATTGAACTCTAAAGATGAGATTCCTTCACTTTAACAACACTTAGGTGGGTTTGGTTCGCTGGAATGTTTCTGAGGGAATTGGAATCTGTGAAGGAATTGAAATCTGTCAGGAATTGGAATCCAATTCTATATTCTGTTTGGTTGGCAGGAAATTGAATTGGAATCCAATTCCATAATCTGTTTGGTTCACACATGTCAGAATTGATTTCAGTAATGTAAAATAACAAGATTGCCCTTCTTATTTTTTTTGCTTAATTTAGTTGTTTATAAATTACAAGTAGCAATATATTATAAAAATTTTAAAAATTAAATTTTAATTTTATGATTGATTATTCATTTTAATAAATTATAAATCATGCTAATAAACATCATAAGTTAAAATCATCTCAATTAGGGATGACCATGGGTCGGGTTGGGTCGAGTTTTTGGTCCACCCGACCCGAGAATATGGGAACCTCCATCCGAGACCCGACCCGACCAAAATAAAGTTTCACCCGACCGACCGAATATATGAATTAGAAACCCGACCCAATCCGAAATAATAAAAATTTTATTTTTATTCAATAAAAACAGTGACTAATTGGAAAATATATAGAGAGAGGGGTATTATTGTAATTATTCCTAAATATATAAGGTAAAATTATAATTTTTTGGGTCGGGTCTGGTATTTTTCACCCTAAACCCGAACCCGACCCGAATATAACACTTAAAAAAAATGACCCGACCCGACCAAAATAAAGTTTCACCCGACCCGACCCGAATATATGAATTAGAAATTCGATCCGACCCGAAATAATAAAAAAATTTATTCAATAAAAATAGTGACTTAATTGAAAAAAATTATATATAGAGGGGTATTATTGTAATTATTCCTAAATATATAAGGTAAAATTATATATATTTTCGGGTCGGGTATTTTTCATCCTAAACCCGAACTCGACCCGACCCGAATATTACACTTAAAAAAATCGACCCGACCAAAATAAAGTTTCACCCGACCCGACCCGACCCAAATATATGAATTAGAAACCCGACCCGACACGAAATAATAAAAAAATATTTTTATTCAATATATGAATAAGTTATCAAAAGATTGATGAGGGTAGTATGATCAAATTTCAATTCCCTCCAACAAGGGAATTGAATTCCATCATAGAATAGATGGAATTCACTTTCCCTCATTTGATGGAAAGTTGAAGCCATGAGGGATTCTAATTCCCTTGGAAAACTTGAACCAAACATGGGAAAGTGGTGGAATTGGATTCCAATTCCCCCTAATTCCAATGGATTCATGCCAACCAAACGCCACCTTAGGCTATAACAGGTTCTTCTTGACAATTTTAAGAAATTAAATCCGTAAAATTGAGCTATTCCGCTAAGGTAATTGGTTATAGAGGAAACTCGAAAGCCCTGACTTTATGAATAGATTGCATTCAAACCATGACATTGCTCGGACACTTGGCAACTCGGTGTTTGCTCCACTGCTATTGTCAGGCTGAAGACTTTGTGATGAGATGAACCCTTCAGTTAACCTGATAAAAGTTATTATAATATTTAGTTTTCCCTCTAAAGCAATTGGTTAAAAGCCCTGGCTTTATGGATTTGGCTAGCCAGATAATGGCAAATTAAATCAAAATTATCTAAACAAGAAATTTTCGGTAATGATGGACTAAAGGAGTTAAGGAACACCTGTTATAGTAAATACACAGGAGCACTCAAGAATTTCATTTTTAGACCGATATTTCTGCACTACCTTTGTTAGAGAAGCTTATAAAACTTGAACAAATGGAAGATTTCAGAGGACTGAAATAAAAGGTCTAGTAATTGATCATGCTAGTTGTGTCATTTTGTCCGCACTCAATTAAAATGCCGAACCAAAGAAAGAGCATGTTGCGATATTTCAAAAAATGACATTTTGGGTTACCGAAACCTTAGAAAGGAAGTCAACCTGAAGTCAACTCATCCATTTGAACATTTGTCAAAGAGCTATAACTCTGAAAGCATTAAAAAGAGTATTGATTCATTGGATATACTTTGAACTCATGTTTACAATTTGATTCGCGAACAATTTTACATAATTTTTATCCTTTCCCTCAAAAAACAATAAAAAGGAGAAAAACATTTTCAAACATGACAGTCTCAAATATGAAAGGTCGGTAAAGCCAAAACTCGAGAAGCAAATGGGGCACGATCGATTCCATAGATCATATTGGCAGACAAAATGCGAGACTCCAATCTAAGAGATAAAACATAACCCATTCATGTTGCATGCATATTAGACATACTTAAGAGCATCACATTTATCATTTTTAGCATACATAATTTTTTACAGCTTTTAGAGTCAATTTCAACTTCGCAGTGAAGGAGATTGGACTCGAAACGACACAATTTGCTCGAGAGTAGATTTCAACTTCAAGACGAACGATATCTGACTCTAAGCCAAACTTTACAACGAATGGGTCATCCACGGTTTCAACTTCACGACGAAGGGAATCGTGTTCACCTGCAACATACAATACTTGGATTTTAACTTCACGACGAATGATATTCAAGTAAAGGCTCAACTTCACGACGAAGGGGTCATCCACGATTTCAACTCCACAATGGAGGATATCGTACCCACACATCCACGATTTCAACTCCACGACGGAGGATATCATGCCATTTGAGGCTCAACTTCACGACGAAAGGGCTTCCCAGTTTTAGAGCCAATTTCAACTTCACATCGAAGGATATTGGACTCGAGACAGCACAAGCTCAACTTCACAATGAAAGGGCGACTGACTGTCAACAAATAAACTTCCCAGTTTCATAGCCAATTTCAAATTCGCAGCAAATGATATTGGACTCGAGACAGCACAAGCTCAACTTCACAGTGAAGGGGCGGTTGACTGTCAACAAATAATTTCCCAATTCCAGAGCCAATTTCAACTTCATGGCGGAGGATATTGGACTCGGAACAATACAATTACTTGGATTTCAACTTCATGACAAAGGATATCCAATTCCAGGCTCAACTTCACGATGAAGGGGCACCCGCGGTTTCAATTTCACGACGAAGGGAATCGTGCACACAAGCAGTATCCATCTCCATATTATATTTCAACTTCACGACGAAGGATATCTAACTCAAAGAAGGAGTGTCTGTCAACAAACTTTCCAGTTTCAGAGTCAATTTCAACTTCACAGCTAAGAATATTGGCCCCTGAACAACGCAACTTACATTGGATTTCAACTTCACAACGAATGATATCTAATTCAAGGCTCAACTTCACAACGAAGTGGCCATCCACGGTTTCAACTTCACGACGAAGGGAATCGTGCTCACCAGCAACATTACAAGCTTGGATTTCAACTTCACTACAAATGATATTAAGTCAAGGCAGCAACTTCACGACGAAGGGGCCATCCACGATTTCAACTTCACGACGAAGGGAATCGTACCCACCAGCAACATTCATCTTCAGGAACAAACAAACTATCGATCGCCTTTGAGATTGTTTCTCTCGAAACAAGGGATCCTCTCGCTTGAGACTAATTTACTCAAAACAAAGTTTTGTTTCTCTTGAGACAGTTTCTCTTGAAAGAAATTTTGTCTCTCTTGAGACAGTTTCCCTTGAAACAAAATTTATCTCTCTTGAGACAATTTCCCTTGAAACAAAATCTTTGAATTTGTTTTCCTTGAAACTAATTTCGTCTCTCTTGAGACAGTTTCTTTTGGAACTAAGTTTTGTCTTTCTTGAGGCAGTTTCCCTTGAAACAAATTTTGTCTCTCTTGAGATAGTTTCCCTTGAAACAAAGTTTTGTCTCTCTTGAGACAGTTTCTCTTGAAACACAAGAAACCCTTTTGAAATTGTTTCTCTCACAAAAAAACCTTTCTCCTGCCAACAAAAGACAATCGAGTTCGATTACATTCAACTCAGAGGTAAATCAAATTTACAGCATAGCTCAAGGCGAGAAGGGATATCTGTCAACTGACGAGTTCGATTTCATTCATCTCGATAACAGCAATGAACTACTTTATGGAAGAATTTTCAAGCCGAAATCTTTAAACCGAGAAGAAGACAAAGGCCCAATTCCAGGAATCCCAATCACATTTGATAGGACTGGACAAAAACTGATTGTCTTTTTTCATCTTTGTCCTATTCTTATTAACACAAAAATGTGCAAAGAGGGGCAGCTGTAAACACTCGTTTTTGTCCAGGTTTTAAAAAATTATTTATTTATTTATGATTATTTTATTATTTTTATTAATTTTTTCTTTTTCCAAGTCCCATGTTCAACCCACTATCTCCATTATTCCAACAAACTACCCCTCAACCCAACAACTTCCCTTTTCATTGTGCAGCCACTACCCCCACTAATTCAAAAAAATTCCCATTTCTACTTCCTATATATATATTATTTATAAAATGACATGGGGGACCACGAATCATGGAGAAAAGAGGGAGAAGGTTAAAGCATATTACTCTTCATGTGCTTGCTTGCAAAAGAATGATGGTTATAATGCCCTCTTCACCCCTAGAGGCTTAATGTATGTTCGTGAATGAAACAATCTGCAATATGCATTAACAGCAACATTTCTTCTTGTTGTGTACTCTGATTATCTCTCTGCTGTAAAATCAAACGCGTGATATGTTGCAACGCCTCAACAAGGAAGACGAGTCAAAATTCTTTCACTGCTGGGTTGAGGCTTCCACCGAATCCACTTTGGTAATAGGAGATGAAGGGTTTACACTTGAGTATTCATGAAACAGAGCAAGAACCGAGGGATTAATGAATCTGTTTCGGTTTGCTGGAGCCCGTTTGGGAATGAATTAGAAAATAACGAAACAAACAACGTTCTCGGCGGCGGCGGCAGCAGAAGTAGCGGTGGCTCAAGGGAAGTTAGAGATGGGTTTCTTTGGTTTCGTGATATAGGGAAATATGGGTCCGGTAAATTTTCCGTGCCCGTGATCCAAGCGAACCAGGTGCTAGAGGACCAGAGCCAGATTGAGTCGGGCCAATTCGGCACCTTCGTCGGAATCTATGACGGACACGGAGGATTCGAGGCGGCACGTTACGTTTGCGATCACTTGTTCAGCAATTTTCGAGCAATGGTGGCTGAATCGGGGGAAGTTGTGACTGCTGAGACCATTCAAAGAGCTTTTCAACAAACAAAGGAAGGTTTACGGCCCTGGTGTCGGAGCTATAGAATACTCGACCAAATATGGCAATTGTTGGACTTACAATCATTTGAGAGCTTTAATTATGTTCATTCACGTGCTTTGAACAAAAGAATGGGGGATTAGTATGCCATTTGCTAGAATTGGTCACTAGGCTCAGTTTGGCCATTGAATTCTCAATTTATTCAATTTGGTCCCTATTTATAATTTACATTTTTTATTTTTAACCCCTTTAACTCTTTATTTTTTTTCTCCTGCAGTTCATTTTTAGTTTCGATTTAGTCCATTAATCCCGATTTGTTTCAATTTGGTACTCTAAGTTTTCTTTTATGTTTTTCCCATTTATTTATTTTTTTATCTAACATCCTTGACCCTTTTGTTAGAAGAATTTCAACCAATCAAAGGTAAGCAATTTGAACCGGGTTTTAAATTTTAATTTAAATTTTAATTTTTTGTAACTAAGACAACCGATAAATTAATTGGTACCGAAAGGGCGGTTCAATGGTGCTAATCCTTCCTTGACCGTAATCGACTCCCGAACCCGACACGTTTCTAGTACAACGCAGATCAGGTAAGACGGTGCTCGACCCACCTAAATTCGTTTTAAAGTGGTCGGTGGCAACTCCCAATCCATTTTTCCTAAGTCGAAGCTCAATTCCAGGGCCCAACCGAAAGACGGCCGCGACATATATATATGTATTACCCCAAAATCTAGATGATGACCAAAATGTAAATTTTGAAAGTTAGATGGTCAAAGTAAAAGATTGGAAAAAAATTTAGGGAATTAAGTGATAATTTCCTAAAAAGAATTTTATTCCATAAATATATGGTTTACTCTTGAGATTGGAGTTTTATGGAAATCATATTGTTGGATTTGGAATTTAGTAAAGAAAGAGTTAAAGCCGGTAAGGAATCGGTAAATTCCGATCGAATTGGAATGTTACAAAAATTTGAAGGATGTTATAAAATGGTTGGAAATGTTATTGTAATATTTTAGATCAGAGAAAGTTGGTTTGGAAATGTGCAATTTTTCAGATTTAACCGAAATAGTGGAATTTAGTGACTAAATCGTAAGATTTGAAAATTCAGTTGAAATTTCGGATATAAAAGTCAAATAATTTATATTTGACTTTGTAATAGGTAATAATCAGATGGCTTGGTTTTGATGGTGAATAAGAAGATTCATTAAGGGTGTTTTGGTCTTATCACAATTAAATGAATAATATATTCATTTAAAGTGGAATGAAATGTAAATTAAGATGACATTTCAACCAAATGTGCATCTTCTCCTCCAAAAGCTGCGTGGGTTTCTTCAAAGGTAAGAGATCTTCAACTCTTTTTCAAGCAATTTCTTTAGGATTATGAGTATGATGAAATAGAAAATGGTTATTTGCGAAAAAAACGCTATCATTTGGTACCAATATTTTTATGATAATATAGCTTGATTTCAAATATCCCCAATCTGGAAATTTGGGTTTATACTATGGTTGTTGAAATTGATGATGATTATTGATGATTTTGAGGTTGTAAGAATTGATGAGAACCTAAGGATGAAGTTAAAGAAAACAGTTTAGATTTTGATTCTGGCAGTAGCTCGAAAATTCACCAGAAAAATATAAAAATAATTTGGATGTAATTTTATCTATTGTTCATATGGATCTAGTTTTGTTTAAAAGAAACGGGGATCAATTTCAAGTTGTATACAATATATATGATTTCTAACTGAGGAAAGGTTAGAAAAGTCGGACAGCAGAATTCTGTACAAAACAGATTCTGTTGGGAACTTTGAAAATTCACCATAAATTGTACATAATGAATTAGAAGGAGTTCTTTATGGATAGATTCTTATTCGAGTCTAGTTTTTTAACGGAAAAAACGGAATTGAATTTCAGTGTATATCAATATAGAATAATGATCTTTAAGGGTAGTGCGAGTGTCTGAATTCTGGAAAATTAAGAGTTGTTTGTAAGTGTTGTATAATTGATGTACTATGCTGGAAATTGTTGTTTGAGAATTGAAATGAGTGTTAGATGTGAAATTAATTATTTTGGGAAGATTGAAATGATTGGTGATTTAAGTACAACAATTGCATAGTTGGGAAAAGTTGGTTTCAATGTTATATTGGAATTATTAAGAGTTGAATATTTGATAGATGATGAATTTCAAATATAGTATAGAGATGTGGTGGAATGTATTTATGTAGTAAATACTAACATATGTATTGTTATAAATTTGTGATTTTACAGATCATGGTTGATTTGCAATTGAAGCAAGTCAAGTATAAAAGGGTATATTGTGGACAAGTGAGGCACAAATATTTTGAAAGATATAAAGTGTCAAGGTGAGTGCAATACATGCATGAAATGCATGAATGTTTTATACATCATAAGGAAGACTTGCGATAAGTGACCTTTTTATATCAACATGATTTTATATCATTTTTATAAATTGACATTGAGATGTCAGAGTATGAAATTAAATGCATTGATCATGAAAAATGTGATATTTACCATGAATGTTTCGGGTATGAACTGTCCAATGTTAAATTGATAATATACTTTTCCATGGATGGATCGAATAAAATAGACTATATGCCAAGTAAGTCATTGAGGGACAGGGTATAGTTGGCATGCCATAGAGTATAGCAGCTGCAGGTTTATAATACACTTTGGTGTATATGGTGGGCACGACCTTATATGTAATACACTTCGGTGTATATGGTGGGCACGACCTTATGTGTAGCACTACGGTGTAAATATTACTCGAATACCAGGGTCCTCAGGTTTAATATTGGGCTATTGGCTATGGATTATGTTTATTGGTTAATAAATGGTAATGCAAATAAGCTTATGAGCTTACGGAAATAATGGCAAGTATATAGGAAAAAAGCTTTAAGCTTATGAAATTAAATGGTAAGTATTTTGGTAAAATAAGCTTACGAGCTTATGGAATAAATGGTAAGAGATTTTATATTATTTTGATCATGTTAAAATATTGGATATGTTAGTAAAATTATTTTATGGAAATTTGATTTTTTATATTGAAAATCATGCATGAATTGTATTGCACTGTTAAATGTTTTAATTGCCTCACTAAGTTTATACTTAGCGTATGATGATTTTCACGCGTAGGTAAAAAGCATGTAATGGAATAAAGAGTTCAAAGTGACATTGAGCATCGGGGAGTATATTTCAATATCAGTAAGACATCCTATTGTAAAATTTTGAAATAGATAGTGGCATGTAATTAATAATTCATTTATTTTGTTGATATAGTTGGAAACAAAATAGAATTTTTATAGTGAGGAATGTTAAGTTTTTATAAGTTAATATGTTTTTCGGAAATTACTGTAGCAGTTACTGTAACATGAACAATAACCACGTTTTTAAACAAAATTTTCAGCAGTTACTGTAACATGAACAATAACCACGTTTTTAAACAAAATTTTCAGATTGTTAAGGGGTACCGATTCTCCTGCTACAGGGAATCGATTCCCCCACTGTTCACTGTTCGGGTACTATTTATTATTCATAAATAAAAATATTTTGAATTAAATTGTTATAACGAAACAAATTTTATATGATATGATATTTTTATAATATCATTTACTATTTTAAGAAAATAAATTTTAAATCGCTTTGAATCGTAAAATGG
The DNA here is from genome assembly GCF_006381635.1 of Hibiscus syriacus. Taxonomy (NCBI): domain Eukaryota; kingdom Viridiplantae; phylum Streptophyta; class Magnoliopsida; order Malvales; family Malvaceae; genus Hibiscus; species Hibiscus syriacus. Next base: position 171,257 of record NW_024061960.1, read on the forward strand.
TTTTAGAAATTGGATAACATCTATAATCGTATAAGTATAATTACGGGGATGGATATTACAATATATATATATATATATATATATATATATATATATATATATATATATATATATATATATATATATATTATATATATATATATATATATATGCATGTTCAAACTAAATTTATAATATTATATATTTCATATAAATTTATTATGTTACATTATTATATTAAAATTTAAATAGTATATATTTTAAACAATTTTATTATCTCTACGTAGGTAGCCTGAGTCTGGATCTGGTCCCCGTCCTCTCTTACCACGACGCAAAGGCTCGGCACCAGCTAAAAGACTGCCCTACTTCGCACAAATTAAGACCCCACACTTATCGTACGTACCAAGGTTTCTAGAAGATTAATACGTGACATTTTCAAATATTTTTTTTCATAAAAGACACTAATCGTACCTTTTTTAACTTTATATCTCCGTAGCTAATCACATTATTTTATGAAAATATTATGCATTTAAATTGATAGTAATGTGTGAACTAAATTAGAAAACTAATATTGTATCAGTTAAATAATTGTTGTCCTTTGTTCCCATATGTAATGGGGTAAGGAGGAAGTAAGATAGTATGCTACCATCAACACTAGATTAAGAGCAGCTTCCGTATGAGACCTCCAAATTATGAAATGCCCTCCATGGGACTCGATCTCACGACCTTAAAGTTAAGAACGTTGTGCTCTATCAACTGAGCTGGATTGTCATTTCTGTATTAATTAAATAATACAATACCTAAATTATTTTATAATTTTAAAATTGTATAGTAATTAAATTAAAATTCAACAACCTCTAAATATGAATTTTTTAAAATAGGTACAAATCAATTTATTTGTTGGAGAATAGATTATATGAGACATATAGATGTAGTTGTACTATACCCATTATGTAGGGTCATGATCTATCCGATTTGTCCAAACACCCATCAACTGAAAAGATAGGACAACGGAGACTGAGGAAGGGAACCGACCCAACTTCAATCTTTGGTCCCTAATTTGTATAAACATTATCTGCGTAGGTGTTATCAGTTAGCACGTGCGATTGCTTCTCGAAGGCCATCTTTGTTGATCCCCTCTTCAATCATTGGGATAACTATAACTAAATTTTCAAGCAAATATTATTAATAAATTAAAGTTTATGTAAAACTCATTTAAATTGAAGTATATGCAAAATACAGGTTTGGTGAGAAGTGGCTGTTAGAATTGAGACGTACAATATTACAAAGTTAGGTATTGCTGGGATAGTCTCAGGAAAGGTAGGTTAATATACGGTTAATATACGTTGTTACCAGATACATTAAAAGATATTTAATAAATTCGGTTTAACGTTACCGGAAATGTTGAGTAATAATAATGTAGTAGGTCTAAATCATGAAGAAATATTAAAAAATTTGGCAACCGACAAACTTAACTTGTCGGTTTGTGTCGATCCAAATTAAAATGTATCGATCCATATCAATATAAAAGGTAAATATGACAAAACTGGTCATGAAAAGACAATACCGGTAAAGCCCTACCGGATATATTTAAAGTGTCGATACTTTAATATAAGTATCGACACTTTGTAAATTTAAAAGAGAAGCAGTTTTAGCGCCTATAAAGTGTCGATACTTTATAAAAATGTATTGATCCACAACCATATAACATGTAAAAATATGATCAAATCGGTATCAAAATGATAAAACCGGTAAAGGCTACCAGATATTGAAAGTGCCGATACTTTAATAAGTACGTGTAATAAATTATCGATACTTTCAAAGAAATAGGTAATTATCCTATCGAAAGTATCGACACATGACATAAAGTATCGACACTTTGGTAGTATATCGATTAAATATAAAACATATCCGATGAAAATATAAGGCCATAGCAAAATATCCTCTTAAAATAGATAGAACGGACGAGTTTTGAAATCGAAGCGTAATTGTTGCTGCATTTCAGAAGGCGTTTCGAAAGCGAAGTTTGTTTGCTTGTTGTTGCAGTCGAATCGAAAAGTATATTGTCGAAACCCTAGTTTTTTATTATTACAGTAATCGCAAATAGGGTTTTTATGTGTTGTTTGGGGTTTTGGAGTAAAGAAGCATTTGAGATCGATTATAGGTATAAAGTGATATTCAATGTAAAATATAAATGTTGATACTTTTATTAAATATTATAGGTAAAAATGATATTATAGGTTTTATAAATGTGCCGACACATTTTGTAGTGGCCATTCAAATTCTTTTGAAGAAAACCGTTTTACCACAAGAGTAGTTATCTAAATTTGTATATTGAATAAACCCTAGTTTTTTATTATTACAGTAATCGTAAATAGGGTTTTTATATGTTGTTTAAGGTTTTGGAGTAAAGAAGCATTTTTGACCGATTACAGATAAAAAGTGATATTCAAGGTAAAATAAATGATACTTTTATTAAATATTATACGTAGAAATGATATTATAGGTTGTATAAATGTGCCGACACATTTTGTATGGCCATTCAAATTCTTTTGAAGAAAACCGTTTTACCACAAGAGTAGTTATCTATATTTGTATTGAATAAAGTGTATGTAACAAGTATTTGATTTGATTTGCGTAAATTGATATATGAAGGAAAAATAGAGTAAATGGGTGGAAAAATTGGTGGCGCAGATGACTTTGAAATTGAGGCGAGACTCGAAAGCAACCAAAGGGTGGATATATGTACTTCTAATAAGTATCAATGTCTTTTTGTTATTATTGTTGAAATGGTAATTGGATTAAAGTATTTAAGAACTTTAAATTTATTTAAGAACTTTAAATTTATTTAAGAACTTTAAATTGATGACAAATTTTAAATGTTGAAAGTATGGCCGAATGCAAAAGGATGAAGGAAGATGACATACAGAGCGGTTCGGTATGTAAAATGAAATTGACATTGAGTATTATTTAGTGTTAATGTATTGATTAGAAACATTTATGCTTATATAGGTAACAAAAGATGTGAGGTCCAAATGGAATTCGATGAGTGATGCTGAAAAGGAACCTTATATCACACAGTCAATGAATGATAGTAAAGAATACAAAGAACGGAGGAAAGCGCATGAAAAATAAGGTATTCATTAAACTTGTAAATACGTTGATACAAAATATATAAGAACTATAACATTATATATTGTTAAAAATGTAGGAAGTATCGACAAGGTGCAACATTAAAAGGGTGAATTCATTAGTTAAACACCTTAAGGAGAAGGGTCAGTTGAATGTGCTGGGAGAAATAGGGTTCGGATCATGGGTAGGAGTAAGGGATCGACCTATTTGGAGGGAATTGTGTCGATCCTTGATGGGACAATTTGATGTCAGACAATGTATTGCTAAGTATGGTGATTTTTCATTTCCTCTCGGGATCCCATGTGTTGCAGCTGTATTGGGGGTAGAAAATGAAGGCAAAAGTGTTGTAGAAGTCTGTAAGAGTAAGAACTGGAAAGCACTTGCCTCCAAATATTGTTGGAAGCATAAGGTGACATATGTTGAACTTGAAGAGAAAATAAAAAATGGATCTTACGGGGGGATGAGCTGAAGGCTAGAGTTCTATTGTACCTTGTCGGTATCTTTTTTTGTCCAACGGGTGATATGTCAACAAACAAGGACTATATGAAGTTCATTTGCGGTGAAGGCTTGAAGGGTGAATTCAATTGGGCTAAATATGTCCATTTGAGATTGATTGAATCAATAATCACCTTTAAAAAGGGCAGCCAGAGATACCGCATAGGATGCATATCAATCTTAGAGGTAAAAGACTTGAAGAACTTTTTTGTGTTTTTATATAAAATGATAGTATAGTTATTATATAAAATTATAAATTTTATTATAAATGCAGGTTCCACTGTTCGATTTTTGGTCGGGCTGTGAGGCAGTGCCGGCTTATGAAAGAACCGGAGTTGCACGCATCTGTGCATGGGGGAAGGAGGAGGTGGTTAGAGTGATGGTGAAGTTGAAGTTGGATAGACCGAGGAAGCACGAAAGGGTAATAAATGTAATTAAATCATATTAAGAATATAATCAATGTCTTAATATTGTAATTTAATTTTGAAGGTTATTGGCAAGGAGGTAGAGGAGGCAGAGGAGAAGAAAGAAGAGATGGTTGTATTGGGGTATGACAGTGAGGGGAAACAGAGTAACTTCGATATTTTGATGTATGAATTGGCTGATATCAAAAAAATCCAATTTGATATCATGTAAAGACAATCAAGAGTCGAAGAGAAACTTGAGAGAGTCGAAAAAAAACTTAAGAGAGTCGAAGAGAAACTTGTGAGAGTCGAAGATACACTTGAGAGGCATAAGGGGGAAGTGGAAGGAAAAATAGATGGAGTGGTGAAAGAAGTAGAGGTGTTGAGGGGTGAAAGAGGTTGAGGTGTTAAGGGGTGATCTTAAGATGGTGACGGGTGAAAAATTTGATGGAGTAATGAAGGAGGTTGTGGGATTGAGGAGTGAACTTACGGGGGTGAAGGGGGTGGTTGATCAATACTTGGATGAAGGAAATCAATTGAAGGGTGAAATAAAAGAGATGAAGAGCTATGTAAAGCAAAAATACGATGAACTGAAAAAATATGAAAAAAAAAAGATGGAAGAAATGAGGAGGAATGAAGTCGATGTCATTTATACACCGGAGAGTGTTATAGCAGCAGATTTGGATTCGGAATGTCCTGCACCCTAGAAGAAGAAACAGAAGGTAAGTTGAATAAAAGAAAACTTAATTTTATCTTTATCATGTTGTTGTGACAAAAATTTGTATGCAAAATTGTAGGTTGAAAAAGCGGATATTCCAAGCGGAATTGATGACATCGAAGCTGCAATTTGTGATTATCTATAGAATAGTGAGTTAGAATCGGGGTAAGTGAAATATATTACTTTGTGAGTGATATTTAAATATTTCATGACAACATATTAATCCTAATGATTTATACAGATATTTTATAATCTCAATGGGAAATCAATTCGCTAGTGTATACGACGTTGCAACATTGAAGCCTATGTAATGGGTTGGTGGTGTGGTAAGTAGAAAGTAGAAAATGTTAAAACTTATTAAATATGTTCTGATTGTGTAATTAATTTTGTTAGGTTATTGATTTTCTCGTCTGGACAATATGCTTCGATTCTTAAAAGTCACTCCGGAGGATTGGCTACCTTCCATACCTCTTAGTGGTGAGTTAAATTAATAAATGTTGAAAAGTAGTGTTATAGACGGTAAATTAATAATGTTTGTTGCATAATTACAGCAACAGGCGTTGGATGCTAACAACAAAGAAAGTGTTGAGAGTATTGTTACCTTTTGGGGTCCCATACTGGATAACTATGTGAAATTCACCGACTGTGAGAAGGTAAGACACCATACCAATTGCAAATGATGTTTTCGGATATAGAATGTTGAATTTTGTCAAATTGAGTGTGAAATTTGTTGCAGATCATGATCACAATAAACTACCATAATTCACATTGGTATCTGTTGGTGTTGGATATGGAGATCGTGTTGCAATAATATATGATAGTGTGTTTACATCTGAAGCAGCTAAACAAAGAGTGAAGGATGCTAAGAGATTGGTATGTATGTATGTATGAAAGGACATTATGTAAATTATAATGCATAATTTTTTTGGATCATAACTTCATTTTTTTAATGCAGATTAAAATATTAGATTTTTATAATAAGAAACACATTTGGGTTGAATACTGTGGATCTCTAGGAAAGTTCCCCTTCAAAAATTTCAAATTTGTGGAGCATAAGAAGAATAAGCAATGAATGGGTATGAGATGTTATCATAAATAGAAAGCTTAATTTATGCAAGATTCATAATTGACATGTGTGGTTTTCAAATTTTGTAACTGATATGATTGCGACATGTATGTGGATGAAATCGATCGGTTCTACAGGGGCAACTGGTGATTTTGTAAGTGGAATTAAAAATTCGTTTGTGGTAAAATTGTTAAAAGTTATAGATTGAATGTTGTGGTTTACAATATTTAACGTTCTGACAATTTGAATATAGGTTGTTGGAGAGTGGATCGATCGCGAATATTAACGATCTCGTAAGCAACAATCAAGATCAACGATACAAGAGATAACAAAAGCTACCATGAGACACTACAATAACAAAAGGATGCAATGATGTAAAGTAGGATTAATTTTTATAAGATTAATTTTGTATGTGATGTAATTATGTATGAGATGAGAAAAGTTAGCAGTAGGTTGTGTACATTTTCTTATACACATTAAGAGTCTGTTGATAGTACGATATATGGAGATTGTTGTAAAAGGTAAATTGACAATGTAGTTGGTAAAAATAGACTTTTTACTGAAAAATTAATAAACACTGATTTGTTTCCAACATTTTTTCCAGTATGATTCCCAAACGTCAAGTTTCCAAAAAATAAGTCAGCATATATGTAATGTAATAGGTAAATTTATCGATCCCGAAACATATGCATCCATAAGTATAATGTAATAGGTAAATTTACAATGTAACCGGTATAATATACCAGTTTATGAGAGAATAGGTCTACAACATGTATCGACACTTTTTAATTTTGTGTCGATACTTTTGGTCCAGAATGGATGCCAAAAAGGGTGAACGCATAATGTGTCGATATATTTTTAAAAAGTGTCGATCCCAGAAACATCGAAACCCATAATTATAATGTAATAGGTAAATTTACAATGTAACCGGTATACATATATCGATTTTATGAGAGAATAGGTTTACAACATGTATCGACATTTTTTTAATTTTGTGTCGATACTTTGGTCCATAATGGATGCCAAAAAGGGTAAACGCATAAAGTGTCGATACATTTCAAAAAGTGTCGATCCCAGAACATCAAACCCATATTAATGAAATAGGTAAATTTACAATGTAATCTGTATAAATATACTGATTTTATGAGAGAATAGGTCTACAACATGTATCGATACTTTTTTTTAATTTTGTGTCTATACTTTTGGTCCAGAATGGATGCCAAAAAGGTGAACGTATAAAGTGTCGATACATTTTCAAACAGTGTCGATTCCAGAAATATCGAAACCATAATATAATGTAATAGGTAAATTATAATGTAACCGGTATAAATATACCGATTTTATGAGAGAATAGGTCTACAACATGTATCGACACTTTTTTAATTTGTGTCGATTCTTTGGTCCAGAATGGATGCCAAAAAGGGTGAACCATAAAGTGTCGATACATTTTCAAAAGTATCGATCCCAAAAACATCGAAACCCATAATTATAATATATATGTAAATTATAATGTAACCGGTATAAATATACCGATTATGAGAGAATAGGTCTACAACATGTATCGACCTTTTTTAATTTTGTGTCGATTCTTTTGGTCCAGAATGGATGCCAAAAAGGGTGAACCATAAAGTGTCGATTTTTCAAAAGTGTCGATCCCAAAAACATCGAAACCATAATTATAATGTAATAGGTAAATTTACAATGTACCGGTATAAATATACCGATTTTATGAGAGAATAGGTCTACAACATGTATCGACACGTTTTTAATTTGTGTCGATACTTTTGGTCCAGAATGGATGCCAAAAAGGGTGAACGTATAAATGTCGATACATTTTCAAAAAGTGTCGATCCCAAAAACATCGAAACCATAATTATAATGTAATAGGTAAATTTTCAATATAACCGATATAAATATACGATTTTATGAGAGAATGGGTCTACAACAGTATCGACACGTTTTTAATTTTGTGTCAATACTAATTTAAATATCACGTGTTTTTCCCTTCATTATTTATTCGATACAAACTCTAAAATCGACAAACAAACCCTAAACCTAAAGGCTTCTGAACTCTTCCTCTCCGACGAATACTAGCGTTATCATAAAATTGACGATCAGATATTCAGGGAAATTTATCGATATTTTATGGGTTTGATTGATTTGTATATTGGAGTTTTTTTCTTGAATGTGTTTATGTTCCATTGTAATAGCATCTACACCCAAAATGGCTCCAAAACGTCAGCGTCAGAACGCGGTCTTTCTCAAGCTCTTCTCAACCCAGTTCTCTCAACCATAACCTCATTCTCAAACAAACGATTCTTCTGAGGAAATCAGGTCCTTCGAAACTGAACTTTAGATCCAATATGAAGAAACAATATAGCAGACGAGTTTTAAAGTAAGGAATATTCGTCCCAAACGTGTCATTGACTGGGTTTCTTGTTTGATGATAAATGCTTTAGTTTTAAATTCACATTTACTCTTGGGGTTGGCTTGAATTCCTTGGTGTAGAACCAAATATTACCCCAACCTAGTTAGAGTCTTCTACACAATGCTTCCTTACAGCACGAGCCTAATAAGACTAATATAATAGGAATTAATACCCATGTCATGGGGAAAAATATATATCTCCGGAAACTATTACGGAGGGTCTAGGTGTCGAGAATAAAGGGGATTCAGATGAAAATAATTTAGATACAATAAACGGGTTGCTAGAAATATCCCAATCACCTAGATGTAGAGTCGAGAGTGTTCCACAAATGCTCACATGGTATATCCGGCCTAGTGGGGGAAAACATTCAACGCTTCGAGACAATATTATTGGTGGATAGCAAAGTATAAATCCAAATCCAAAACGGCTCCAAACATTGCTAAACTGATATTTAATACAATTGTATATATGGTTACAAAGGGAGCAACAATTTCAACTTCACTACCATATGGATGTGTCATCACCCATCTGTTGAAGAAAAAGAAGTTGATTTTTTTCATGACGCCCCTGTTCGATTAACCCGCAAGATAACATGTTATTATTAAAAGAACGGGATATGATTTGTTGAAAACTCGGTTGAAAGCATGTCAAGGAGGTTGGATTATATCAAGAGAGGGAGGAAATGGACCCATTGGCCATGAAGACGAGCAACCAATTGGAGACGCAATGATGGAAGAAGCTAGTGGAGAGGATGTCACAATTAAGATGTGATGGAATACATGGTCAATTTTCGGGAGCATATTGATTCCTTGTGAGTGGAATGTGATCCGATATTTCATCATTGCGCTATGAAGTCTCCATGTTGCGTGACAAATTACGTCAACGACATCAAACGAGTTAAGTAATTCATTATTATTGTTCTAAACATTTATACGTTCTGAAAGTATTTTATTTTCTTTTAACAGATGTGGATAACCAAGCGATCAATGAAGATAAAGATTACGATGATGATGATGATGTTGATGATGATGATGATGATAATGATGATGATCCAAACAAGTATATCGTGTTGTAATGCCGCCTTAAAGAAACTTTAATTTTTGATCTCAATGGTGTCCTTGCCTACATCTCAAGACTACTGCAGGTTTTAATTATGTTCTTTTGTATCCATTATTTTAACATATAAGCGTAGAACTTAATCTCATTTTCTTCATGTTGTAGATGTTGTCCTCAGAACATGATTATTTGAATTTATGCAATTTGTGTATACAATTTTGTTGTTGCCATTTGGTCTTCCAAGATGAGGTTAGAACTATTGAGCAATTGAATACTGTAGCCAAAATCGTTAATATACAATTAAATGTTGACATTCAAACTTGATTACAATCTCAGGCATAACGTCGACCGTGTACTTGAGAATATACCTTTTTTTGAGCATTTTCTATTCGTTTGGGTAAGATGAATGTCATTACAGTTTGCTGACTTTTCTTTGTCTACGATTCCTACATATTTATGTTCGACTGTTTGTGAACAGGATCAAGCAAAATGCAAAACATACGATAATGTTACCTACTGTAAAGATCTCAATGATGTTTGGAACGCGTGTCCTGATTTTAATGAGTTAAATACACTTTTGGTCGATGATTCAGCGGAAAAAATGATTTATATGGTAAGTTGCATTTATGCAATATGTTTTTCCAATTAAACAGGTGTTCATACATTTATTATTTTAACAATTTATGTGTTTATATAGAAATACAATTACATACGTTCACATACCTTTGACGTTGCTTCCCATTCGAACGATAGTGCTCTAGGTATGACACAAATTTATTCATGCTTATGCGAATTTAGTTATGTTAGTAAAATTACACCTCATTAGTTTGATAATTGAAATTATTTATGTATGTCCTCAGAAAAAGGCAGAAACATACGAGAGTATTTGGAATTTTTTTTGAAGGCGCCTAATGTTCCGGACTTCGTTAGAAATAACCTTTTTTCATCGGATTAATTTCGTTGTCGGTACATTATTTGAACATTGTTGTGTATGTATATTTTGGTTTGATTATATTGTGTGTATATTTTAATTAATTATTCCATATTTGCTTCTCTCTATACAGATACATTTGAGGATTGTTGAAATATCAATACTAGTTATTAATGTATTTTACATCTACGTGCAAATGTATCGAAACACATCATTAAAGAATATTTTATATGATCTCCACAACAAAGTTTTAAATATCGGTATATTATAATCGTTTTCTATAATGTATTCAAACTTAAAGTTTCCCATAAAGAGTCGATCCATATAAAAAGTAACAACCCAAAAAACATCGAAACCCATAATTATAATGTAATGGGTAATTTTTCAATATAACCGGTATAAATATACCGGTTTTATGAAAAATATGTCTACAACATTTATCGACACTTATTAGTATTGTGTCGATACTTTTTGTCCAAAATGAATGCCAAAAAGGGTGAACCTACAAAGTGTCGATACATTTTTATAGAGTGTCGATCCAAAAGGGTTGCACACATAAAGTGTCGATACATTTCTTAAAAGTGTCGATCCCAAAAACATCGAAACCCATAATTATAATGTAATAGGTAATTTTGTAATATAACCGGTATACATATACCAGTTTTATGAGAGAATAGGTCTATAATATGTATCGACACTTATTAATATTATGTCGATAATTTTTGTCCATAATGGATGCCAAAAAGGGTGAACGCATAAAGTGTCGATACATTTTCAAAAAGTGTCGATCCCAAAAACATCGAAACCCATAATTATAATGTAATAGGTAAATTTACAGTGTAACCGGTATAAATATACCAGTTTTATGAGAGAATATGTATACAACATGTATCGACACTTTGTTGAAAAACCCCAGGTTTTATTGGCTATGCTGTCAACATGATTAACCTGGATAATCCCATTTACAAAACTGATTCCGGCCATGATTGCGAGAGACTATACTCTACAGATTGTTTGGCATTTATGTGATGATGCGGATGAAATATTAAACGGTCTCATAATCCACAATAAAAATAGACTAGGAGTAAATTTTGTAAATATAGGGTTAATTTTGTATAATTTACATTATACTCAAACTGAGCTTGACTTGAGGACATGTTAGTTTGTTATGTCCCTCACCGTTGTAGTACCCACATCGCCTAATTATCTTCTCGACCTTGTTCTTTAGTACTTCTTTTCGCTTGCGTTGTTTTCGTTGAGGGTCACGAACGTTGTTTACTACAATATTCTGGTTGACTGAATCATTCGAACCAAACGAGTTTTATAATTCTTCTATTAGTCTTTTATCATCTCTTGCAGTTTTGAAAGACTCGTCTGTCTTTGATGCAATGTAGCATAACCTACTTGACGTTGAACGTAGAGCAGCGAACCGTGCCATTTGCATTACTTCTGGAGACACATTCAAGTCAAAATAACTGGGTGCAGAAGCCTTCGCATCATTAGTCCACCTAATTTGAATCAAAGTCCCGGGAAAATATGTGTAATCCAAGTGCTTCAAAATGTGAAGTTGATGGCGACATGGAAGTCCAACGGTCTTAAATATTTGTAGGAGTAAATTAGGGTTTTACGAGAATCAAAACTAATTTCAAATTTCCTTTTTTTTCTTTACTTTGACAAAATATAATGTTGACATTCATCTGATAAGGACTGAATCTCTGTCTCAATCCGGTACAATGTCTCCCGCACGAAAAGATTCACGGGTAAAAATCGCAACAACAACTTTCAAGGTCAAACAGTTTTGTGATCTGGAAGGGCTTCGTATGGGAACTTAAGTAATCCACTTTCAACTCGTTCATACGCATTCTACTAATTCCATCTTCAATTGCACTAACAACATCTAAATATGTCTTCTTGTGTTTATTGCAATCGCTAGTAAAACATTCATAGACTCGCACCTTTGTGTTGAGCGAATATTGGCAAAGAAATGACCGGCTAGATATGCTTGTGCCCATAAGTGCCGTGTATTTCCCTCCTCAATCACCCATGGATGCTTTTCGACGTTGAATTCTGAAACAACCGAACGCCATTGAATATCAAATTCCTCGGTTGTCCACCAGGAAGCCATTCATCAGTATGATCCATGGAAAAAATTTTGTTGTGCAAGTTCAGTGGTCCCGGAGTTGATGGAGATGTAAGCAAATGTTCATTGAACATGTTTCAGTCGTGCTGCTTTCAATAGGATGTGGTATTGGTAGTGGTAGTTAAAGGATGTGTACAACATTAAATTCGCAGTACATATTTAGGTATGTACAATAACTACCTAAATATGTGTCGATACATTTTATACAAGTATCGACCCAAAAAAACCAATAATTATAATGTAATAGGTAAATTAACAATGTAACTGGTATAAATATACCGGTTAATTAGAAAACATCAACATAATGTATCGACACTTGTGTAATTTGTGTCGATACTTATTGTCCAGGATGAATGCACAAACGAGGTGCACGCATAAAGTGTCGATACATTTATTAAAAGTATCGATCCCCAAAACATTGAAACCGATAATAATGTATTAGGTAAATTTACAATGTAACCGATATAAATATACCGATTTCATGATAAAATAGGTCAGCATAAAGTATCGACACTTGATAAATTTGTGTCGATACTTTTGGTCCAGAAGAATACCAAAAAGGGTGCAACCATAAAGTGTCTATACATTTATAAAAAGTATCGATCCCAGAACATCGAAACCCATAAGTATAATGTAATAGGTAAATTTTTAATGTAACCGGTATAAATATATCGGTTTTATGAGAGAATAGGTCTAAATAATGTATCGACATGTTGTTAGTTTGTGTCGATATTTTTTTCCAGAATGAAATATGAATGCCCAACCAGGTGCAAGCATAAAGTATCGATACATTTAAAATTGTATCGATCTAAAAAACATTGTAACCGATAATAATAATGTAATAGGTAAATTTGCAATGTTACCGGTATAAATATACCGGTTTACTTCGAAAATAAGTCAATATAAGCGCTACATATTACATTATATAAGAGCTACCTAATATGTTATTGTACTTGATAATATTTCGGTTAAATGCCTATTTTATTATATAAGCGCTACCTATTACATTATATAAGCGCTACCTAATATGTTATTGTACTTGATAATTTCCGGTTAAATGATAACATTACCGCTCAATATTTAACTGGTCACTTGTTTAACTGATTACGCCATTTTTTATCCGTTTTTTAACCGTCGTATAGTAAAACTTCCCGGTATTGCTTCAATTCTAGAGGCTGTTCTAAACAAATAGCCACGAGCCATTTGGATCGGACAAGGAATTAAATTGCTGCATTATCAACAGAATATATAACTAAATAAACCAAACTAATTAATTTATATAGGCCGAATCTTGGATGATGCAATTTTCAACTTTACCTCCATTTCAATTATTATTTTTATCATTTTAATTATAATTATATTTTCATTATCTTATTATTTCAAATTAATTAAAATAATATTTAAGACCTTGCTTCCATCATAAAAAAATGACCATAAAAACATAAACACTAATATAACGATGGATAGATAATAGATGGCGAGTCTTCTAAAGATTAAATTACAATATCGAGATACCTGAAGATGTATTAAATAAATCGGTCTAACGTTGAATGATTACTGATGTAATTCTACATAAGACATATGATGTTCTAGAATGAGACTCTATTGGAACTACTCTAACTTATATTGTCTTATATTTACACTTATTAGATTGATCATATATTTTGTTAGCTATATTTTCTATGCAGATTTTATGGAATTACATACTGACAAAGACATTAAAAACTATGAGGGGCATTATACAAAATAAACCCATTATCTTTTTTATTCGTTTTGTGTATTTATATATTAATTAACTTTTTCATAGTATAAATTATAATTATACATTTACTTACATTTAAATTTTAAATTAATATTAAATATAAATTTGAAGAATATAATTATCTGTGTAATTACATCAATTTTCATCTCTCATTTTTAGAACCAAAGAGTGTAATTATGTTAAAATTAAATTATTAAATAAAATTAGGGTAAATTATACGTGTAGTACTTAAACTATCAATTTTGGTCTCTTTTAGTACCTAAATGTTTTTCAAAATCATACCTAATGTTTAATTTTTGTATCGTTTTTGTACCTTATGTTAAAAATTTAATGGGTGATTTACATGTGGTGGCACAATTTTTATGGGTAAATTACATCATTCATCACTCAACTATCTTTTCACTCCTATTTTGGTCACTACAATTTATTTTTTTAATTTAATTACTTAACTTCCAAATTACTCCTAATTTAATCACTATAACTTTCAATATTTTTTTTTTATTTTTAGTTATATATTAATAAAATAATAAAAAATGCCATGTCACAAAAGCTATTAATAAAATAAATTAGAGCGATTAAAATAGGAGTAATTTGAAAGTTGAGTAGTTAAATTGAAAATATTTAAACTTTAGTACCAAAATAGGAGTGATAAGATAGTTGAGTGATGAATGATGTAATTTATCTATAAAATGCAGTGCCATTAAAATTTAATGACGATGTACTGAAATGAAATAAAAATTAAATATTAGGAATAATTTTGAACAAAAAAAGTTTAAGTTCTAAAACATACAAAAACAAATAGTTTAAGTACTCAATACAGAATTTACGCTTAAAATTATTGTGCAGACAATAACCGTAAACTTTTTGGTACAATAATCATTACGCCATTTACTAATATTTGGGTGAAGTTTCACTCATGGACAAACTTGAATTTAAATTTCAGTTCTTAACTTTTAAATTTAAATTTTCTTATAAAAATACAAATTATAAGATTTGAGTTCGATATAATTCTTAACTTTTAAATAAAAAAATATTTAAATCTATAATGTCTTAAATATTATAATAATGCTTAATCAACTGTAGAAGCTGAAGGTAAAAAAATAAGTTTGGATAAAATTCCAATAATATCAACGTATATGATAGCCATCCCATCAGTAAAGAGTCTTGTTAATACGACCATTCGTCAAATTCAGTAAAATGACAGAGGCATTAACATTTGTAGATTGGCATGAGAGTTGGGAATGGCATAGAACCAGACAAATGGATGGGGTTTTACTTTTTGGGACAAATTAATTGGACAACATATTTTAGATTGGTGGGGGGCTGAACCAAGTTTGTCAGAATCCAGGCCCTTCACCCAAGTTGGCTCATCCCTTTATAAATCCCTTCTTAGTTAAATGAATCCGGGAAATTTTCATAAATGGTTATTACTGAAGATACTAATTTTTTACTTATATTGATTTATTATTATTATTATTATTATTATTATTATTATTATTATCATTATTATTATTATTATTAAATATATTAAATACATATACAAATATTATTAAAAATAATTAATTACAGGCCCAATAAAAACTAGACCGGCCCAGTTACAAACAACCAGAACCGGCCCAGACTCAAAAGGAAACCCTAAACCAATTTAGGGTTTCAGCTAGGGTTTCTAAACCCTAGCATTCTTGTCGCCGCCGCCGCTCCAAGAGATCTCAGCAGCCGCCTCTGCCGACGCCTCCCAAGCCAGATGGTTCAACCAGATGCTGCCGACACTACAGTACCACGCCACCTCGTCGACGAAGCCTCCATAAGACCCAGCTGCCCTCCACACGTCAATGCTCAAGGGTGAGTCACCATAAGTTCGGTGACTCACCGAAAATCACTCTAATGACCGGTCCGAGACGAGGTCCGATGAGGCATATAAATATGGCCACCGAATCTGCAGCAAAAACGACGGAGAGACAGAGAACACAGAGAGACGGAGAGAAAAACAGAGAAAAAAAAAGATATACTAAAAAATATACCAACGATCTCAGTCAACATCAACGCAGCAAAAGAAAAAAAAAAGAGAGAAGAGAGGAAAGAAGCTTACTCTATCATCGGGGAACCCCAACTGTCGCCAGATACAACGAAAACCGAAGGTACTTTTGTAGATTTGCTCCGATTGGGAGCTTTTTAAGGAAAAAGAACATCGGAAACGGTTTTAGACAGTCCCGATCTATATTTTGATGGACTTTTGTAATTTCCGGCCACCATTAACGGTGGCCGGCAGCGGTGGTCGGAGCCCGGCAGCGGTGGCTGACCGGGACGGCTTCTCTCATTTTAGAGAGAAGCCAGAGAACTCTTCTCTCTCTCTGTTTGAGAGAGAAGAGAAAGGAGGAAATGAGAAGCTGGCCCGTAGGGTCAGCCGGCTTAGGGAATAAATACCCTCTCCCAAACGACGTCGTTTTGGGGAGGGTATTTCTGTAATTTCACAAAGGGTAAACCCCTTACGCAGCCATCTAAACTTGTAAACTTTCCATTTTAGTCACTAAATCAAGTTTATAATACTTTTAATTCAGATCTTTAATTTTAATTTCATTTATTTTAGTCCTTTATATTAAAATAATATATTTAGGATAAATAACAGATTTAATCCCTTAATTTTAATAAATAATATTTTAATCCCTAGTTTATATTTTTAATTTATTTTATTCTAAAATCTGAATTTTAGATATTTTTATTTTAGTCACTAAATAAATAAAATAAAGAAATAGCATGTTTAATCCCTATAATTTAGATTAATTATGAATTAGATTTTTAATTTTACTTTTACTATAATTTAGTCATTTATTTTAAATGTTTTCATTTATTTTATTGCTTTTAAATATATAGCTCTAATGGTATTTTTATTTTAATTTTACTTGTTTATATTTTTAAATTTTTATTATGTAGTCATAAATATATATAATATAAATATTTATATTAAATAAATTATTTTAATATTTATTTTTCAATATCAAAGAAAATGACAGTCTTAATACAACTGGATGTCCTATTCTGATATTTTAAAATTAAAAATTATAAAAAAAAATATTATTTAATTTACATTAATATTTATCAATATCAAAGAAAAGAGCTGTCTTAAGGCACCTAGAAGTTCTTTTCCTATATTTTAAATATTTTTATATAATTTTGAAATAATAGGATTATAAATTAAATATTTTGAATTTTTTTAATAGAGACAATTTATAATTAAAAAGTACCAATTTTGGGCGTTGTAGGGGTGCTAATCCTTCCCTAAACGTAACCGACCACGAATCCCTTTTATTATTAAAAAGAACGAATTTTGGTTATAAATGCAGATCAGTTCATTTTTTTATTGGTGTTTTCTTAAAACTCTTTTAAAAAAATAATTTTTAGGTATTCGACCTACCTGACCCAAAAGGCCGATGGCGACTCCCAAATTATTTTCAAAACCATTTATTCACATCACTTTTCCCGCCAAGTATAATATTCGTGCCCGGACAAAAACCGGTTACGACAGCTTGGCGACTCCGCTGGGGACCTGGTCAAACTTTAAAAACAATTATAAATTGTCTCTATTAATTAAAAATTAAAATTTATATATTTAATTTTTAATTATTTCTTTTCAAAATTTTTATATACTTATTATTTTCATATTATTTATATGTATATTATTTTATTAATGTTCCATTTTATTTGCAAGTATTTTATTTCATTATTTATTTTCTGTCAAAGGTTTGAATATTTCTCCTCACACACAACACTTGCATTGCATAACATAAAGCTCTATAATTGAGTTGTCCCTTTTAAGTGGGAGTGAAAGCGACGTCTTCGTGAGAATTTATCTCCGTGTCAGACCTAGCAAGTAACTTTCGGTTCATATGCTCTATATCTTCGTGAGAATTTATTCTCCGTGTCAGGCATAGAGAATGTATCCCCTCAAATTGAACTCGATCCATTTTAGTTTGTGATGGACTAGGATTGAGGGTTAGCAACCCAAGGGGCACTAACAAGGACAATTCGGGTACCTTTATTCTTAGATCTGAAACCCTGCATATAAAAAAACCCTAGAAACTCTTCTGATCTGAAGTCATGCCGAAATTTTGTCTAAAAGGTGTACACACAGGAGAAATGAATTCTAACTTTCTTGTTTATTTATTTTCTTTACTGATTAAATTACATGTATATTTAAATTATTTAAATTATTTAGAAAAGCATGTTTAAATAAAAATATTTAGGTAAATGTTATTATTAAATTTCTTTATTATGTAAACTAATTCATTTCTTTTTGTGTGTTCTTTATTTTTTTCTGTTTGCATAGCATCATACAGGATAAAAGGCATTGATCCTTGTGTTAATTGTCTCATTGGAAAGCCTTCATCCATGGATAAAAGTGCTCAAACCAAGTAATTCTAAACTCAGAAGTAAGACAGTGGGCTGAGGATTTACAAAGACAAGAAGGAGACAGTCTGCAGGATGATTATGTATCTGACTTAGCCAGTTATGCTCCAGTTTCGCTAAAAAGAATTATATGCAAGATTTGCGAAGTATTTGGGAAAGTTGGGATTCAAATAAAAAATTACAATTTTATCAGAATTACGGAGACATCCCATATTTTCTATATGTTGAAGTTGATGATGAATTGCTCAGAGCCCTAATTCAATTCTGGAATCCAGGGTACAATTGCTTCACTCTCAATAAAGATTTGGTCCATACTATTGAAGAGTACACAACTTTGTTACATATCGAAGGGGCTTGGAGAATCGAATCTATTCAAAGTCAATTAAAACTCAACCATTTCGAGTTAAATTAGCAAAGATTGCCGGGGTACGAGAAGATGGGTGGCATCCCGTACAAAACAAAAAGGCGAAAGCGAAGGCATTGCTTGGACCAACATTAAAGAACTTATTCAGAGTCATCCAGATATTAAAGTACGATTCGATTTATTTGCTCTGGGTATGTATGGTATGGTCATCTTCCCAAAAGTATTGGGATATGTTGAAGCTGCAGTGGTAGATTTGTTTGAACAGCTACCGAAAAAGATTAATCCTGCTTCTGCAATCCTAGCAGAGACCTTCAGATCGTTAAATGCTTGTAGAAAGCTAGGAGGTGGACGATTCTCAGGGTACCCAGTTGTTATATGTTTGGATCCGTAGTCATTTCTGGAGGACAGAAAAAGTTTCATACCGACGCTTTAATACGGATTATTCACCATTAAAAGAATTTCTGGAGCAGGAATGGCCGAAAGAAATTAAGAAAGATATGTGGATTAATGCCTTTCGAAATCTGCAAAGCAATGACATTGTTTGGCGAGCCCCGTGGCAAATCCAAGGGAATTCTTTTACAAATGTGGAGATTACAACTGGATAATGCTGCTCGGATTATGGGGAATTGGATATGCACCACTTCTGATCATAAGACAGTATGAAGGTCGTCAATTTGTACCTGTCACTGCTGGATTACAGTCATCTGAGTTCGCATTCCATAGCAAAAATTATAAAAGAAATATCATGGAAGCCGTTACAGCTTGGAAAACAACTTTTTGTATCCGAGCTAAAGCAGCAAAAGAAATGCTAACTCCTGATTATGAAGAATGGAGATCTGCCAGGAAAAATGAAAATATTCCTCTACCAGATCAAAAAGAGGATATCTCTATGGAAGATCGCATTAAGGTGTTCCATCAGAGATTGAAATCCTGAGAGCTGAGTTTGAAGCATAAAGAGAAGGATGGTCGAAAGAATTAGAGCAAATGAGACAAGATAAAGCTATGTTGGGGTTGACATTGACTTTCATTCATCACAATGTGCAATGTTGAGAAAATAAAGAAAAGTTGATGATGAATTCAGAGCATTATAGAAAAATTACCAGGAGTTATATAAATCCCGGAAAGAATCAGGATCAAGCCAAGCAACAATACAGATGACCAGAGAATTGAACATCGAGAAAAGACGAGTTGAAGATCTGAAAGGAAAGAATAGCCGTCTACTCAAAAGCCTTGAGAAAGGAAAGCAAAAAATGGAAGATTTTGAGGTCGACAGAAGAGAGCGAATTATAAAACACAAGGCTGAACACCGCAGATCATGAATGAAATGCAAAAAGAAAGGGATCGAGCCAAAGATTTAGAAGAAATGAAGAATGACATCTTTGATAAATTTGAAGGTGAGAAAATATCATGTTCAAGGGATTTGAATCTGAAATGAACCAGTGATTGCTGAACTTGAAGTCAGAGGCCAAAAGATGGAAGAATCCAATATTGAAAAAGAAAATGGGAGCTAGAAAGAAAAAATTTCAACACCAGCTTGAGGTAGAACAGGAAGTGGCTAGCAATTGGATGCAAAGATGCAAAACAAGGATGTTCAAATCCAGAAGCTTAATCAAAGAACGCAAGAAGCACGAACAAAACTTGAAGAAGATCTGGATCAGTCTAGAAACAAAAACTCAGAGTTTAACGCTTATATTTTGCAACTTGAAGAGTCATTGTTTCAAGAAATTCGTCTAGGACCTAATGATCTCAAAGAAAGTAATGAGGAAAGTGCTTCACTGCGAAGACGCATTAGAGATCTTGAAAAAATTCTACACAATTGTCAAGTCAGAATCACTGAGTTAGAGCAAACTCTTGAAGGAACGAATGAACAATGGAAAAGTCAACTGATTTCTATGTTGAAAGAAGTGAAGAAAGAAGTAATATGGTGTTCGAGGCCATGGTACAAATGAGCGAAGTTGCTAGATATATTGGGAACTAACTGTTGAAGCCAAAAATTGAGCATCACGTTGATCCAGTTTCTAAGTGTGGAAAGAAGGTGTCATGGTTAATGAAAGAAATTATAGAGCTTAATAGAAAGCTATGCTTTATCTGTAGTTATGAATTATTATAAAGAAACTTTTGTATGCCGATGAAAGTTGTTCTATGACAGTTAACTTTTTGGGATCAATACCTTTTTTGCATACATACATTTTGCATACATTCATCATTCATTTCATAATTTTCTTTAGGAATATTTTATTATTTTATTTATTAAGATAAAATTCATTAATTAAAATTTGGAAAAAATAATATCAAAAGATTTTTCAATCGCAGTTATTCTGGCCAAAAGAGAAATACAACTCACTACGGTACTAGACAAGCTACTAAGAGAATTATGGAGGATAAAATACAACGTATTGAGGAACAGCATAATAAAGAACAAGCAGAAATGAGAATGAAGCTGGAGAAAATTGAAGCCAATATTGCAAATTCACAAGACAGCATGATGCAGAAAATAGAGGACATGTTTAAAAGGCAGGCTATCATTGGAAAAATGCATGAAAATCCTGTATCTTTCGACCAAGAACCTATGTATCCTCTAGGTTTTCCACCAGACCAATTTATCATTCTGGTACTACACCTATACAAATCAATGCTCGTACATCAGCATTTCAAGAAGCCAAACCACAGGAAAATCAACAAGTGGATCCTGCATCTTCAAGTAAAAATCCGCTTATATCAGATGAGAAAATAGGGGATTTTAATACTGAGCATTTAATCACAGATTTGAATGAGCTGAATGAGAAACAAAAAGTAAATGAAGAATTGACCAGACAGATCAAGAGCTTAGAAGAACGAATGAAATCCGTGGAAATAACTGAATCATTCTATGGGTTTGACGCCAGTGAGTTGAGTTTGGTTCCAGACTAATCCTCCCCATCAAGTTCAAAGCTCCTGAATTTGATAAATATGACGGTACTACATGCCCTTCATCCCACATTACTATGTTTTGTCGCAGAATGGCAGGATATGTGAAGGACGAAAATTATTAATTCACTGTTTTCAGGATAGTTTGACAGGACCGGCTTTAAAATGGTATACTCAATTGACCAAAGCCAACATTAGATCCTGGAAAGATTGGCTAAAGCATTCTTAGAGCAGTACGCCACGTAACAGACATGGTTCCTGATAGATGGACTCTCCAAAATTTGGAGAAAAAGAATAATGAAACATTCAGACAGTATGCCCAGAGATGGCGTGACACGGCAGCCCAAGTTCAACCACCTTGTCAGAAAAAGAGGCCATATATGTTTGTCCATACATTGAAGGCTCCTTATTTAAATCATCTAATGGGGAATGCAACCAGAAATTTTGCAGATTTGGTCATTTCTGGAGAACTCATTGAAAATGTCTTGAAAAGTGGCAAAATTGAATCAAATGAGGGGCCTAGTTCCAAAGGACCTATGTACCGAAAAAAGAGAATGAAGTTAACAATGCAAACTCTTACAACAAGGATTCATCGAAAGTGTTACAATAACCCAGCCAAGGGTTAAGAAAGAGGAAACAAACACTAATCGAGCAGATTCCAGAGGATCTCGAAAGGAAAATGAAAGGTTGTCTTTTACACCTTTACCAGTACCATATGCTGAGATCTATGATTCGCTGTTAAAAGCAGATGTCATACGACCCTATCCTTTGGTTCCCATGCAACCACCATTCCCTCCTTGGTATGATACAAAGGCACACTGTGTTTACCATGAAGGAATCACGGGTCATTCTATTGAAAACTGTTTGGCATTCAAAAGGGTGGTCCAAAATTTGATCAACACTGGAAAGTTGGAATTCAATACACCATCTGCATCAAATCATCCATTGCCAAATCATGGAGATAAAACGTGAATGCAATTCAGGAAGAGAACAGAAAGAAAGCAAAAACTGACATTTCTGAAATTAATCTCCTTTTGTTTGGGTATTCCAACAACTCTCTTTAGCCGGTATAATTCCACAACAATTCAGGCCAAAGCAGAATGAAGGCAAGAATTATTGTGAATATCATCAGGAGAAAGGGCATAAATTCAACTATGTCCTGAATTTAGGGATTTGGTGCAAAATTGATGAACATAGAGAAATAGAATTCTTGAAGAAGAACCAGGAAAAAAAGAAGATGATTTGCTCATCAGAGGATTCTAAACCTAGTCAAAGAATAAATGATCCTGTGATCATTAATGTGAAATCATCTACGGTGATTCCTGCACCAATAAAGCCGAAAGTAGTTATCACCATCCTCTACCATTTCCATACAAAGATACCCGCAGGGTACCTTGGAATTATACTACCAATGTTTCAATGGTAGGAGGATCTGTTTCTCTAGAAAAAACAGAAGAGAAAAAATAAGTTTGGGTACAACATCGACGTCTGAAGCAATAGCGAAGTCGGTTTCTTTACAAGAAGTGGGAGATGTTACTCTCTCGAAACATCCAATGCTTCAGAACAAGTGAAAGCAAAAGGAAAAGCCATGGCAATACCTCAGAAGTATTTGATGATGATCCCCTCCAGCATTCATGAGCCTGTGACAGAAAAACAGCCCAAGAATTTTTGAAATTCCTGAAACATAGTGAGTATAGTGTGGTTGAACAACTACACAAACAACAAGCGAGAATTTCTATTCTTGATCTATTGATGATTCAGAAGCACATAGAAATGCTTTGATGAAAATTCTCAATCAAACATTTATCCCTGAAGATATATCCCTCAATAAACTTGACAGAATTGTGGGACATATAGCCGCTGACAATTACATAACTTCACAGATGATGAAATACCAGAAGGCGGAATGGGGTCAGTAAAAGCTTTGAACATCACGACACATTGTCATGGTCATGTGTTGCCAGGAGTATTGATTGACAATGGATCCTCTCAACTTATGCCTCTAGTCACACTTCAAAGATGCCTCTGGATCAATCACACATGAAGAGTTATCAGAATGTAGTGCGAGCATTTGTGGTACTCAAAAGAGGTGCTTGGGAAAATGGAAATACCGTTGTTAATTGGACCAGTCGTGTACAATATTGACTTTGTGTGATGGACATCCACCCTACATATAATTGTTTATTAGGGAGGCCATGGATTCATTCAGCAGGAGCCGTTCCTTCTTCATTACATCAGAAATTGAAATTTGTTGTTGATGGACAACTAATATGTCGGAGCTGAAGAAGAAATCATTGCGTCTGTAACACGATGTTCCATATCGAAACCAATGATGCACTTGAATGCTCTTTCCGAGCTCTTGAATTTGTTAAATGCAACCTTTATTGCAGAAGGAAGCAAAATTCCATATCCCAGATTGTCTTATTGCACCAGATGACGGTACAACAAACTTTAGGCATCGGAGCTAAAGCTGGGAAAGGTTTAGGAAAGAATCTTCAAGGGATTTTAGTTCCTATCATATAAAGATGAAGAAATCGTTTTGGGCTTGGGTTTAAGCCCAATTTTCAGCAAAAGAACAAAGAGATGAAAGAAGATGTGAAGACAGAAAGGCAAGGTTGAAAGGGAAAGAAATCCTTTGGGAACACATGTTTTTCCCACAGTTGAAGACCACATTCATATCAGGGGGAACAATTAATGTAGAACAACAGCTTGTTGAAGCCTTTAAAGAATAAAAGTTGACGAAAGATCAAGACATAGTTGAAGAAGCTATGAATGGATTATTTATCAACATGATCATGAATGACAACAAGACTGGGCAAGTACTTGGATAGGATTCGCCCATGTTTTCCTGGAGAAACACTCAACAATTGGACCACTGAAGATCTTCCTATAGTTTTTAATATTAACGCAGAGTAATATTCAGAACTAATCTTTATGTTTAGCTCAAAAGTATGAAAACTTTTTTGTTATCATAAAAGAAATTATGTTAAATATAAAGAACTTTCTTTAAAATTTTCAGATGGCAATCATTCTTTACATTTTCTTACATTTTTACATTTATTTATTTCATAAATTTACTATATTTTTTCGGAAATATGTCCGACTTAAATTTGCAGGTGTGTCACCATGTTAATAGCATGTTTATTCCTAAATTTAATCAAGAGATAAATTTAGAGCAACCTATATGTCTGAAAGAAATCAATGGGTGTGAGGATGAACTGGAATGTGATGTTCCTACTGAACTATTAAGATTGGTAGAAAAGAAGACAAACAAATTCTACCCCACAAAGAAGAGGTTGAGACTGTGAATTTGGGAATAGATGAAGAAATAAAAGAGGTGAAAATTGGTACTACTCTGACAATCCAGATAAAACAAGAATTGATAAATCTCCTTCAAGAGTTCAAAGATATCTTTGCATGGTCTTATCAAGATATGCCTGGTTTAAGCATAGATATAGTGATACACAAGCTTCCAATCAATCCAGAATATAACCGGTCCAACAAAAGCTCAGACGAATGAGGCCAGAAATGTTGTTGCAGATCAAGAGGAAGTGATGAAACAGATCAATGCAGGTTTCCTACAAGCAGCTAAATACCCAGAATGGATAGCCAACATTGTTCCCGTACCGAAGAAAAATGGAAAAGTTCGAATGTGTGTAGATTACAGAGATCTCAATAAAGCTAGTCCGAAAGATAGCTTTCCATTACCCCACATAGACACATTGGTAGACAATACTGCAGGGCACGCATGGTTTTCATTTATGGATGGATTTTCAGGATATAATCAGATAAAAATGAATCCTGAAGACATGGAAAAAACAACATTTATAACCATGTGGGGCACATTCTGTTATAAAGTGATGCCATTTGGATTGAAAAATGCAGGGGCAACGTATCAAAGAGCCATGGTAACTTTGTTTCATGACATGATGCACAGAGAGATTGAAGTATATGTAGATGACATGATTGCCAAATCCCGAACTGAAGAAGAACATGTTCAAAATCTGAGAAAGCTTTTCCAGAGATTGAGGAAATATCAATTAAAGCTCAACCCCGCAAAATGCACTTTTGGGGTAACTTCTGGAAAACTTTTGGGATTTGTGGTCAGCAAAAAAGGAATCGAGATTGATCCAGATAAAGTAAAGCAATTCAAGATCTTCCACCACCCAATACAAAAAAAGAAGTTCGAGGCTTTTTGGGAAGATTAAATTATATATCTCGGTTCATTTCTCAATTAACTGACAAATGTGATCCAGTGTTCAAATTACTTCGAAAGAACAATCCTGAAGTCTGGAATGAAGAATGTCAAGAAACTTTGGATATTATTAAGAAATATTTATCCAATGCCCCAATTTTAGTATCACCAATGCCTGATAGACCATTAATTCTCTACTTGACGGTCTTCGAAAATTCGATGGGATGTGTACTAGGACAGCATGATGAATCTGGAAGAAAAGAAAAAGCTATTTATTATCTGAGCAAGAAATTTACTGATTGTGAAATTCGATATCCACCAATACAAAAATTATGTTGTGCCTTGGTGTGGGCTACTCGAAGACTCAGATAATATATGTTATACCATACTACTTGGCTGATATCAAAACTTGATCCTTTGAAATTCTTAATGGAATCACCAGCTTTGACAGGCAGAATGGCTAGATGGCAGATGTTATTATCTGAGTTTGATATTTTATGTCAACCAAAAAGCGATAAAAGGAAGTGTCATAGCTGATTTTCTGGCCAGTCGTGTATCAAATGATTATCAGCCTTTGAGTTTCAATTTTCCTGATGAAGATTTGTTATGTATATCCATGAATGAAGAAGTCAGAACAAATGACACATCTGCATTTTGGAAGCTTTACTTTGACGGAGCATCCAATGCTTTGGGACGAGGAATCGGGGCAGTGTTAATTTCTCCAGAAATATTATTATCCCTTTACAAGTAGACTGGAGTTCTTTTTCACCAATAACATGGCAGAATATGAAGCTTGTGTCATGGGATTGAAAACAGCTATAGAAAGAAAAATCAAATGTCTCAAAATATATGGAGATTCATCGTTAGTGGTGTATCAATTGCGAGGAGAATGGGAAACAAAAGATCCCAAATTGTTGGAATATCGAAATTTACCCTTGATTTAGTGAAAGAATTTGAGAGAGTTACCTTCAATTATCTCCCTCGAGAAGAAAATCAAATGGCAGATGCTTTGGCTACATTAGCTGCTATGTTTCAAGCAACTAAGAAAGTTGATATGATGCCAATCAATGCAAGTATATGAAATTCCTGCACATTGTTATAGTGTGGAAGAAGAAGTAGATGGTAAACCATGGTATCATGATATTCTGCAATATATCAAAAATCAAAGTTATCCACCAAATGCATCGGAAATTGATAAGAACCTTGAGAAGAATGGCTGCTGGATATTTTCTTGATGGAGAGATTATGTATAGAAGAAGCAATGATCAAATGCTATTGAGATGTTTAAATACCAGCGAAGCTCGAAACGTAATTAAAGAAGTACACAATGGAGTATGTGGAACACATGCAAATGGTCTTTCCATGGCCAGAAAAATAATAAGATATGGATACTATTGGGCTACCATGCACACAGATTGCCTTGATTATGCAAGGAAATGTCATAAATGCTAGATATATGCATACAAGATTCATGTACCCCCATCTCATTTACATGTAATGACAGCACCCTGGCCATTTTCTATGTGGGGAATAGATGTCATTGGTGCAATCACACCAAAAGCATCGAATGGACATTGTTTCATTCTTGTGGCAATTGATTATTTTACCAAATGGGTTGAAGCTGCTTCATATGCCAATATTAAGAGGTCCACAGTCTGTAAATTCATAAAGAAAGAGATAGTTTGCCGATATGGTCTACCAGAAAGGATCATTACAGATAATGCTCTGAACTTGAACAACAAAATGACCAAACTTTGTGCACAGTTTAAGATCAAACATGCAAACTCAGTGGCGTATCGTCCAAAGATGAATGGGGCAGTTGAAGCAGCAAATAAGAACATCAAGAGAATCATTACAAAGACCACTAAAACTTACAAAGATTGGCACGAGAAGTTACCTTTTGCTTTATATGCATACCGAACTACTGTTCGAACATCTACTGGGGCAACACCGTTTTCTTTAGTCTACGGGATGGAAGCAGTCTTACCAATTGAAGTTGAGATTCTATCGCTTCGAATATTAAGAGAAACAAAATTGGATGAATCTGAATGGATCCAAGCTAGAGTTGATCAATTGAACCTTGTTGAAGAGAAAAGATTGAAAGCTATTTGCCATGGACAGATATATCAAAAACGGATGATGAAGTCTCATGATAAAAAAGTACATCCAAGAGAATTCCAAGAGGGTGATCTAGTACTAAAAAAGATCTTGCCTATACATAAAGATTTCCGTGGGAAATGGATGCCTAATTGGGAATGGCCATACGTTGTAAAAAAGGCCTTTTCCGGAGGAGCATTGATCTTAGCAGAAATGGATGGAAAAATTCTGAGAAATCCAATAAACTCGGATTCTGTCAAGAAATATTATGCTTGAAGAAAAAAGAAAAAAAAGAAAAAGAAAAAAAAGAAGAGAAAAAAAAAAGGGAAAAAAGAAAAAAGGGGGGTCAAGGTGAAAACCCGCAAAGGGCATCTTGTAACCAAAGGAAGGATTTGAGTTGAAAACCTGAAAAGGCGGCTCAAATGCAGGTTGATATTAGGCATCTGGCAATTGAACCCTCTTAAGATTTTGACAGTTTGGAAGAAACTTCACATCTACAGGCATTTCGACAACGTTTGAGATCTTCCAGACAAAAGCTTACATCATTTCTCTAAATTGTGTCAACTTGATTAATTTAGAAATACTTATGCTAATAATTTGTTGAGACATTTGAATTTTTATCATTCTTATGCTTGCCATAACTTTGAATACAATTCTATCTATTTCAAGTTCAATTGAGATTCAATTTATTTTCGAAAATTCAATTTATTCTTTTATTGAATTAACATAATTTTGAAATAATTTAAAGATTTCTGAATATCACTTTATGTTAATACCTTTTAAAAGCATGGAATATAAAGTAAGCAAATCATCACCATCTTAAAGCCATAAACAACAAGATTGTTACACGAGATGCTACCGACAACAAGGTCGAATCCGCCAAATATACTCATCAATTGCTCCAACCGATCACCATTCAGTTCTTGCACCTCTGTTTTCAAAGATATACTAAGACAGTAGAAGGCGATCTTTGCAGCACTGATTCCAGCAAAAAGAAACAAGACATTGATATCACTGGGAAACATGTCTCTATACAGATCCTTGTGTATGATTTTTAGAGAAACCTAGAAGCATTTCCACCTCATCAGGTTCAAGTGGAGCAACTTATTCCTTCCAACCCATACTAGATTCCATTTTCAGCACTCATTAAGAACATACTTCTGGACACTCGAAGGTGGCTCATTGTCATAAGCTTCAAGAACCTTACAGATCCTTTCTGTCAATTTGGCATTTCCTGTACATGTTTATAAACAGTTCAACTTTGTTCTTTGATCCCAAGAAGGCCATCATTTCTTTGTTAATGGAAAAGCATCAACACATGGAGGAAACAGAATAAGAGAAGATATGTTCTTAATTGGCAGAATTATGAATATAGTTTTTTTAGTGTAGCATGAATATGTTTCGAATCTACAAAATCTGGCTCTACATCTAATAAGTACTGTGATATCCCAGTCCAAACATTAATTGGAATAAATGAATGTGCTCATAGCATCTTCTGGAAGTGTTCTTTGAGTTATCTGATCTGGTTTGGCAGAACCAATCATTGAATTTGGAAAATGAATGTGCTCATAGCATCTTCTGGAAGTGTTCTTTGAGTTATCTGATCTGGTTTGGCAGAACCAATCATTGAATTTGGAAGATGAATGTGCTCATAGCATCTTCTGGAAGTGTTCTTTGAGTTATCTGATCTGGTTTGGCAGAACCAATCATTGAATTTGGAAGATGAATGTGCTCATAGCATCTTCTGGAAGTGTTCTTTGAGTTATCTGATCTGGTTTGGCAGAACCAATCATTGAATTTGGAAGATGAATTTGCTAATAGCATCTTCTGGAAGTGTTCTTTGAGTTATCTGATCTGGTTTGGCAGAACCAATCATTGAATTTGGAAGATGACTTTGCTCATAGTAGAAATAAGGAGACTCAATAGCATCTTCTGGAAGTGTTCTTTGAGTTATCTGATCTGGTTTGGCAGAACCAATCATTGAATTTGGAAGATGACTTTGCTCATAGTAGAAATAAGGAGACTCAATAGCATCTTCTGGAAGTGTTCTTTGAGTTATCTGATCTGGTTTGGTAGGAACTACAGAACCAATCATTGGAATTAAAAGATGAACTGCATGATCATCTTCATTAAGAAGCTTCTTTTCAAGCTTCTTTTGCTTATTCCTTTCCCAAAAATCATAGCCCAGGTTTCGCCTTTTCTTGTAATTGGGATCATCACATAATGGCTTCCCATCTTTTACCGGAAGAAGTGCGTCAGCATCTTTAGTCATTTAAGCAACACATATAAAATCTATCAATTTTGCAATTGATGAATCTGGACCACATTTCTCCAGGGCTATTGAAGTTTCAGCCTCTGAGAATCCCATTTTTGTCAAGTATAACAGTTTATTCTCCTCATTAGAATCAGAATTCAAGATTTCTCGATATTAAAAGAACCATCGATATCTGTGAAATCATCTGAAAAGGTCACTTCATAATCAGATGAGTTGTTATCAGAATCAACATGTTGCCTGAATGCAAGCTTTTCAAGAGCCTATACTATTGAGTTTTATTCTCAAGAGGTTTTGTGACATTATATCTACATCTACATTTGTCAAAGATGATAGATTCTATGATTTGAAGAAGAAAGATCTATTGGGTTTTTACAATTGAAGAAATACTCAATTCACCAATCTGAAATCAAATAACTTAACATTCATGCATCATATTTAGGTGTTTACAAAAATAGGTGCATTTTCATTCATTTTCATCTATGTTGAATTTTTAACAGGAATTTCAAAGATTTTAGCAAAGATTCAAATCTATCACTTGATGGATTATCTTTTCCAGAAAGAGTTCATAATGAAAAGAACTCATCTGAAGAAGGAAGAAGAAGTTCATAATGAGAAAAACTTGTTCAACCTTTTACCTGAATCCATCATTTGATGGATCAACTTTTCCAGTTCGAGTTCATAATGAGAAGAACTCATCTGAAGAAGGAAGAAGAAGTTCATAATAAGAAGAACTTGTTTAACCCTTTTGCTTGAATTCATCATTTGATGGATCAACAGCACCAAGGAGAGTTCATAATGAGAAGAACTCGTCATATGAAGAAAGAAGAAGAAATTCATAATGAGAAGAATTTGTTCAATCTTTTGCTCAAATCCATCATTTGATGGATCAGCTTTTCCAGAGAAAGTTCATAATGAGAAGAACTCATCTGAAGAAGGAAGAATAAGTTCATAATGAGAAGAATTTGTTCAACCTTTTGTTTAAATTCATCATTTGATGGATTAACATTGCCAAGAAGAGTTCATAATGAGAAGAACTCGTCATCTGAAGAAAGAAGAAGAAATTCATAATGAGGAGAATTTGTTCAATCTTTTGCTCAAATCCATCATTTGATGGATCAGCTTTTCCAGAGAAAGTTCATAATGAGAAGAACTCATCTGAAGAAGGAAGAATAAGTTCATAATGAGAAGAATTTGTTCAACCTTTTGTTTAAATTCATCATTTGATGGATTAACATTGCCAGGTAGAGTTCATAATGAGAAGAACTCGTCATCTGAAGAAGAAGAAGTTCATAATAAGAAGAGCTTGTTCAACTTTTTGCATAATTCTATCACAGAAGGAGATAGATTAGCATCAGCCTTTCCAGAGAAAGTTCATAATGAGAAGAGCTTATTTAACCTTTTGAATGACTCTATCATAGAAGGAAAAAGGTCAACATCATCTCCAGTGGAAAGTTCATAATAAGAAGAACTCATCTGAAGAAAGAGAAGAATTTATTCAATATCTCCATTATGATCAAGTGAAGCCAAATGGATAAAAAAATTTATTATCTTTTCATCTTTGCCCTATTCTTGTTAACACAAGAATGAGCAAAGAGGGACAGCTGAAGATACTAATTTTTTACCCATATTGATTTATTATTATTATTATTATTATTATATTATTATTATTATTATTATTATTATCATTATTATTATTATTATTAAATATATTAAATACATATATAAATAATAATAAAAATTATACAAGCCCAATCAACCGGCCCAATTACAAATGGCCCATCACAAACCCTAACAGATTAGGGTTTCCATCTTCCCAGCCGCCTCAGCTTGCTGCCGTTGGATCTGGCAAGATCCAACGGTCCAGATAGTTCCAGCAGCAAACCCTAGGGTATGATACCCTAGGGCCACGCGGCCGCCGCAGCTGCTCTCGCCGTCTCCACCGCTGCCACGTCCCAACTGAAGGCTCCAGAAGCTCCAACGCCAGCCGTCCACGCCATGGCTATGGGGTGAGTCACCACTGGTAGTCCGGTGACTCACCGAAGGGTAGTCTATTACCCGGTCCGATGACCACACCGGTGATGGCTATAAAGCCATCACCCCATCTGCAAGCAAGAAGGAGAACAGACAGAGACGGAGAAAAAAAACAGAGAAACAAGATACTAAAAAACTACTACCAATGATCTCAGCAGCAAAGAAACAGAAAAGAAAGAAAAAAAAAGAAAGAAGAGAAACTTACCGAGGAAGCCCCGACCACCGGACCTCACCAAAACCTTCGAAAAACCGAAGGTATATTCTTAGATTTGCTCCGATCGGGAGCCGTTTAAAGGAAAAAGTCATCGGGACCGTCATTAGGACGGTCCGATCTATGTTTTAGTATAAAAAAAAAAATTCGGCCACCGAAGGCGGTGGCCGGCGGCGACGGTGGGCGGCGAAAGAAGGCCGACTGACGGCTGCCGGCCGGCTGGCTTCTCTCTGTTTAGAGAGAAGCGAGAGAAAAAATTTCTCTCTCAGAGAAGAGAGAGAGAGGAGAAGGAGAAATGAAGGCTGGCCCTTCGGGCCAGCCGTTTTGGACCTTATATAGGCCTTCCTGAACGACGTCGTTTCAGGAAGGACTATATGTGTAATTAAAGAATAGTTAAATCATTTCCGCAGCCATCTAAACTTGTAAACTTTCCATTTTAGTCACTAAATCAAGTTTATAATACTTTTAATTCAGATCTTTAATTTTAATTTCATTTATTTTAGTCCTTTATATTAAAATAATATATTTAGGATAAATAACAGATTTAATCCCTTAATTTTAATAAATAATTTTAATCCCTAGTTTATATTTTTAATTTATTTTATTCTAAAATATGAATTTTAGATATTTTTATTTTAGTCACTAAATAAATAAAATAAAGAAATAGCATGTTTAATCCCTATAATTTTGATTAATTATGAATTAGATTTTTAATTTTACTTTTACTATAATTTAGTCATTTATTTTAAATGTTTTCATTTATTTTATTGCTTTTAAATATAGCTCTAATGGTATTTTTATTTTAATTTTACTTGTTTATATTTTTAAATATTTTTATTATGTAGTCATAAATATATATATATAAATAAATATTTATAAATAAATTATTTTAATATTTATTTTTCAATATCAAAGAAAAGGACAGTCTTAATACAACTGGATGTCCTATTCTGATATTTTAAAATTAAAAATTATAAAAAAATATTATTTAATTTACATTAATATTTATCAATATCAAAGAAAAGAGCTGTCTTAAGGCACCTAGAAGTTCTTTTCCTATATTTTTAAATATTTTTATATAATTTTGAAATAATAGAATTATAAATTAAATATATTTTGAATTTTTTTAATAGAGACAATTTATAATTAAAAAGTACCAATTTTGGGCGTTGTAGGGGTGCTAATCCTTCCCTAAACGTAACCGACCACGAATCCCTTTTTATTATTAAAAAGAACGAATTTTTGGTTATAAATGCAGATCAGTTCATTTTTTTTGGTGTTTTCTTAAAACTCTTTTAGAAAATAATTTTTAGGTATTCGACCTACCTGACCCAAAAGGCCGATGGCGACTCCCAAATTATTTTCAAAACCATTTATTCACATCAATTTTCCCGCCAAGTATAATATTTCGTGCCCGGACGAAAACCGGTTACGACACATGGTAGAGGATGTAGATGCAATCCAAGAACCATCAACATACTCTGAGACAATTAATGGTGAAGACTCAAGCAAATTGATCGTGGCTAGATAAGAAGAAAAATAATCTCTTCACAAAAACAACATATGAAATTTGGTAAAAGTTGGTACATTGAGAAAGTAAGTTGCACCTAAGCCAAAAAGGGGTTCATTGAGAAAGTACTTGTTATATTTAATATGTTAAGTGCTAAATCAATTAGTACTCCATTGGTATCTCATTTTAGACTTTCATAAGAATTATCTCCAAATCAGATGATGACATTGAGTACATGTCATGAGTTCATTACTCTTTTATAATGGGATCACTCATGTATGATATGATTTGTACATGCCCAAACTTAGCGCATGCATTCAATATAGTTAGTATATACATGGTGAATTTGGAAAAAGAACATTAGAAAGTTGTCCAACATGTTTTTCGGTACCTCTGAGGAACTTCTGATGTAAGTTTACAATTCAGAAGAACAAGAGACGAGTTATTGGATACATTGATTCTCATTTTACTAGAGACATATATGAAATTTGGTAAAAGTTGGTACATTGAGAAAGTAAGTTGCACCTAATCCAAAAAGGGGTTCCTTGAGAAAGTAATTGGTATATTTAATATGTTAAGTGCTAAATCAATTAGTACTCCTTTGGTGTCTCATTTTATACTTTCATAAGATTTATCTCCAAATCAGATGATGACATTGAGTACATGTCATGAGTCCAATACTCTTGTACAATAGGATCACTCATGTATGATATGATTTGTACATGCCCAAACTTAGCGCATGCATTCAATATAGTTAGTAGATACATGGCGAATTTGGAAAAAGAACATTAGAAAGTTTTCCAACAGATTTTTGGTACCTCTGAGGAACTTCTGATGTATGTTTACAATTCAGAAGAACAAGATATGAGTTATTAGATACATTGATTCTCATTTTACTAGAGACTTTGATAAGAAAATATATCTCACAGGTTACGTCTTCGCAATTGGAGGTTAGGTCATTAGTTGGAAAGTTACCTAACAAACTATGGTTACTTTGTTGACTACTGAAGTTGAGTACATGGCAATTACGGAAGCCTATAAAGAAGTGATTTGGTTAAAGCATCTCTTTAGTGAAATAAGTAAAGAAATTCAACTAAATACAATATTTTGTGATAGTTAGAGTATCATCTTCCTTAAAAATGATCAAATATTGCATGAGAGGAAAAACATATTGATATTTGATCACTTTGTATGTAATATTATTGCTTGATGTGATGTTGTTGTGAGAAAAATAAGTACTCATGATAGTCATCTTGTAGATATGCTAACGAAGTCACTTCCTACAATCAAGTTTGAGCATTGCTTGAACTTGGTTAGTGTTCCTTGTTGAAGAATACCCTTTGAGGTTTCATAGAAGAAGTGAAGAATATATTCTCAAGGTGAAGAACTTGTTCGTTGAAGTGAAAATTGTTAAGTTTGTGTTTCATCATATTTGGCTTTTTGTCTCGAATCCTTTCCACTTGCATAATTCATGTCAAGGCGGGAATTGTTAGAGTTTGGCTCGAATTTAATGGGACAAATTAATTAAGAGATAATTTGGGAAATTAAGAAACCTAGTTTGATTAGAATTAGAAAGATTATTTCCTTTTATGTAGAAAAGTTATTTTGAGTATATTTCTATTAATCAAGTTTCATTTGTAATCAATTATCTATTCGTATAAATAAATACTAGGGGTTAGAGTTAAAATTAAGTTATTTTTCCAAATCCTCTTGTATTTGTCTACTTTCCACATTAGTGAAAATTTTCATATTTATATGTGATTTTTCCTAAAAGGATTTTTCACGTAAATCTTAGTATTATTTATTTTGAATCATTTCGCAAGATATTACGATTATGATAATGTGTGTGATGTGACCGAATCACATATAAAAATTATTTAAGTCTTTAATAAGAATAATTTGATAATGAAAACATAATCACGTGCATTTGTCTGCTCATGATAGAATGAATTGGTTACATGCATATTCGCACCTTGAATTGCATGTTGATTGCTAGCATTACTTGCCTAGTTAGATTTATCTGGTTCGAGTGATGCAATGAAGTAGTAATACATTACTGAGCTTCGTAAAGTACAATGTTCAAATTATTTTCGTGTGGTTCATAGTTTCTTGGTTTGTGATGGAATGATAATAGCATCAATGATTTGTCTCAATTAGATCTTACAGAGTATATTATTTTGGTTTCTTTATATTTTGTTTTAAAGTTAACAAAACTCCAGATCTTAAATAAACCTGATATATTTTACATGGTTGATCATTATGGGAATTCGATATGACACCTTATATCCTCTAAATAATTCGAATCGAGTTCGAAATGTTACAATAATCTCATGGGTTATACGAGAAAAAAAAAAAGACAATTTTCGAATTTGATTCCAACGTGTTCAATCGGATTCCATTTGTGTTCAAATAAGTTTGATTTATTTTCCAATTACTAACATTTGGCATATATCCGATTAGGATATTGGTCTAACATGTGCTCACCTGCATAGAAAAAATATCTTATAAATGTTACTAAAAGCCCTTTACTAATAAAGAATCTCAAGTTTAATGTTATGAAAGCTGTTTGAAAAGGAATTAATTACCTTGTGTGAGCAGACCAAACTCACTGGAAGTTCCTTCTATTTCTTCCAAGGACGACCAATTTGCATATGCTTGTCTCACCAAATTTTCAAGATATCCCTGAAATTGCAAATGACATACATAAGCTTATATGAACATACAATTAAATAACACTTGCGGCAAAGAAAATAATTTTAGGTTAGAATAAATAAAACATACTCTGTTAATACTAGCTAGGCTTTGTATAGGATATATAGCCCCATTAATCTCTGCTTTCATGAGTTGGAAAATGTGGTTTAAGAAGATCTTGTAATTGGGGCCTCGAGAAACATAATATTTATTGCTCATAACACAAGTTTTGGCGTGCTTGATTGTCACATCCCACATTTTCTTGGACATTCCTGGACCTAAAATCTGTTCAACATCATTGAAAATTGAATCATTTCAGTTTTGTTTTTAGAAGAAGAAAAACCCTAAATCTGAATGTAAATACTTAATCTTCTAAACTTCGCCGGATCAACAACGGACAGTTTCAAGAAGTCCTGGACAGTGTGGACGCCCTTAGAGGTTAGCTTTCTGTGGAATGCTCCATCCCTTCCAATCTTTTCTAGGCGCCAAACTTCATCTCCCAACATTGGTGGATGGTGTTTCTTGTACACTTCAATCCACATAACAAATAAACAAAGATAAATTCTCAAACATTTTTTTAACAATTCCTACCTAAAAGAAAGAGAATTTTATGTTGCGGAAGACGGCTATCGGATAGAGCAAAATCGCAACTGATAATTTGAGAAAATAAAAATGAAGATAAAAGAGACACAAAATTTACGTGGAAAACCCCTAAAAATTTAGGGTAAAAACCACGGGCAACGGTAGAAGAATTTCACTATGAGAAAATAGGAATTACAACCTCTCTCGATCTACCAAGGAGAAAACAATGATAATTCTCTCTAGAGAAAAGGAGAAAACAACTCTCAAGAAACTCTCTAAATTCTCTCTAGTATTGGAAGAAAGCTATAATGCTTTGGGATGGTTTTGAAGCTAAAAGAGCTAGGGTATTTATAGTAGAAGCTTTAAGGACTAATCTTGAAAATACCCTAAAAGTTTAATGAATAAAGTTTGTAATTTGCCCATTTAGTTTTCAACCATTGTTGCACCTAATTTTGACATTTTATATTTGGTGCCTACCATTGTTGAAAATTTCATTTTTTTTCAACCTTGCTAAATGCACTTTCGGTGCATGCTTTCAACAATCTCCCACTTGAAGATTTGATTGGCACAATCATATCTTCACACCATTCTTTCTACCTTGTACCACCATGTTGCTTACGTCTCTGACAGTCCACAAGAGGATCGACACTAGGTAAATTTATCAGCATTGATTGCCTTCGTCATGAAATCTGCTATGTTGTCTTTGGTATGGATCTTCTGCATATCTATCGTTCCTTCTTCCACCTTTTCACGAATGAAATGGTACTGAACTCGTATGTGCTTTGTCCTTAAATGAAATGTTGGATTCCTTGCTAGATGCAAGGCGCTTTGACTGTCACAAAATAGAGAGACATACTCTTGATTATGCCCAAGCTCCTCCAATAGCATCTTCAACCAAATTGCTTCTTTACTGGCTTGTGTAGCTGCTACATATTCTGCCTCTGTTGTGGACGTAGCCACAACTGACTGCAATTTTGAAACCCAGCTTACAGCTCCACCAACAATTTTGAACACATATCATGTAGTAGATTTGCTTTTATCCAAATCCCCTGCATAGTCAGAATCTACATAACCATTGATTAGTAAGTTTGATCCTCTTTACAATATTCCAATGCTCTTTGCCTGGATTCGCCATGTACCGACTAACCACTCCCACTGCTTGTGCAATGTCTGGTCTTGTGCATATCATAGCGAACATTAAACTTCCCACTACTGATGCATACGGTACTCGAGACATCTTCATCCTCTCTTCTTCACTGCTAGGACTCATACTGGAGGATAATTTGAAGTTAATAGGAAGAGGGGTAGAAATTGGCTTACAATCTTGCATGTTGAATCGTGACAAGATCTTCTTCAAGTAATTCTTTTGTGAAAGCCAAATCTTCCTATTACTTCTGTCTCGGTGAATTTGTATCCCTAAAATCTTGTTTGCTGATCCCAAGTCCTTCATTTCAAATTCCCTAGCCAGTTGTGCCTTCAATTCTTCAATATGATCTTTGTTGGGTCCTACAACCAACATGTCATCCATATACAACAGCAAAATAACAAAATCGTTATCACCAGACCTCTTGAAATAAGCACAAGGGTCTGCATTAAGTCTGTTGTATCCAAGGCACATAATGAAAGAATCAAATATCTTATACCAACACCTCGGCGCCTGCTTTAGACCGTACAGAGATTTGTTCAACCTGCAAACCAAGTTCTTCTTTTCTTTTTCTTCAAAACCTTCAGGCTGGAGCATATAAATTTCTTCTTCAAGATTTCCATGAAGAAAAGTTGTTTTAACATCTAGCTGCTCTAGATGTAAGTCCAATGTAGCACACATTGCCAAAACTACTCGAACTGTTGTTAGTCGAACCACAGGAGAAAATATTTCATTGAAATCAATACCTTCTTTTTGAGCATATCCTTTGACCACCAGTCTTGCACGATACCTCTCAACTTGATCGTCACCATTTCGCTTGATTTTGAAGACCCATTTGTTACCAATTGGCTTCCTTCCTTGTGGTAGTGGCACAAGGTCCCATGTATTATTTTTATGAAGGGCTTCAATTTCTTCTTGCATCGCCATCATCCACAGTGAAGCATCTGAGTTGTTTATTGCCTCCTGGTATATTGATGGCTCACCGTCCTCTGTTAAAAGGCAGTATGCAATATTACCTTCTATAACATAATCTGAGTGTCAATTGGGACGTCTTCTCACACGATTTGATTGACGAGTTGTTGGTACTTCAGAACTCTCTGGTTCTTGTTCATCATGTGCTGGTTCTGCTTCAGAAGAATCTCCTTGTTCAAACTCCTTTTCCATATTTATCTGTGTAGTCTCTGACTTTTCAGTGCTATCATCGTCTTCTTTTCTTTGTAGTTTATCATCTACAAAGATAACATCCCTGTTGATGATCACTTTGCGGGCAGTGGGATCCCACAAGCGATACCCCTTGACTCCATCAGCATACCCCAAGAATTTGCATTTCCTGGATTTTGGATCCAGCTTTGAGATTTCTTGGGAGTTGTACATCACGTACACAATACTTCCAAATATATGGAGGTTTGAATAATCAGTTGGTTTACCAGTCCACATCTCTATTGGTGTCTTTAGCTCTATTGCAGTTGATGGAGCTTGATTCACCAAATAACAGGCGGTATTGACTGCTTATGCCCAGAATGATTTTTCTAGGCCTGTGTCCCTCAACATTGCTCTTGTTCTTTCTAACAAGGTTCTGCTCATCCGCTCTGCCACTCCATTTTGTTGAGGAGTGTTTGCCACTGTGAACTGTCTTTTGATGCCTTCTTTCCTGCAAAAGTCATCAAATTCTTCGCTTGTGTATTCTCCTCCATTATCTGTTCTGAAACACTTGATCTTATTTCCAGAATCAAGTTCCACTCGCGCTTTGAAGATTTTGAAAGTTGAAAACACATATGACTTCTTCTTAATAGGATACACCCAACATCTACTAGAGTAGTCATCAATAAATGAGACAAAGTATTTTGCTCCACCTAGGGATGTAACTGGTGCTTGCCATACGTCAAAATGAACTAATTCTAGAACATTTTTGCCTCTAGAATTTGACGTGTTGAATTTCAACCGGTGCTGCTTACTTGTTATGCAATGCTCACAGAAAGTAAGTGATACCTTTGTTAAGCCTGGAAGTAGCTTTTGCTCCACAAGAACTTTCATTCCTTGTTCTGACATGTGTCCAAGTTTTTGATGCCATAGCATTGCCAAATCTGAACTACATGAGGTAACAGAGGCTTCTGCTTCTACCAAAGTCTCTCCCTTAAGCATGTACAAGTTTGCAGCTATTTTTTCGCCTTTCAGCACCACAAGCGCTCCACGGAACACCTTCATGATTTCTTTCCGTGTTTCAATCTTGCTTGCATTATTATCCAACAATCCGTAGGATAATAAATTTTTCTTCAGGCCTTTCACGTGCCGCACATCTCGAACAACTTTAATTGTTCCATCATACATCTTTAATTTGATGGTTCCCACACCAACGATCTC
Source organism: Hibiscus syriacus (assembly GCF_006381635.1). Taxonomy (NCBI): domain Eukaryota; kingdom Viridiplantae; phylum Streptophyta; class Magnoliopsida; order Malvales; family Malvaceae; genus Hibiscus; species Hibiscus syriacus. The sequence continues at coordinate 212,140 of NW_024061960.1, forward strand.
TAAGGCATGATCATTGCAACTATACACAGATCCTCCTGAGACAGGTTCATAATGATGGAATCATTCTCTTCTTGAGGTCATGTGATATGTCGCTCCCGAATCAATGAGCCATATATATGCAAATCTTTTTCTGCCTTCCACGGTGGTTGACGCTTCACAGCATAGAGCATCTCCATCATCTGAAGTGTTTGCGGTATTGCCTTGTGGATTGGAGTTTTTATTTAGACTCCAACAATCCTTCTTCAAGTGACCCTTCTTTCCACAGTTGTAGCACTTTAAATTCTTCTTGCTCCTTGACTTCAATCTACCATGTTTGTGACTGCTGCTTTGGCCACGTTCTGTTGATCTCCCTTTCGTCGTTGTCAACGCTTCTGCTTGTTGCAGATTTATTTGTCTGTCTTCCTTGTTCTTGCGCCGATTTTCTTCTTGTAGAACAGCAGCTGCAACGTCATCGAAGACTAGACTGGTGACATTATTGTTTGTCAAGTTGATGATGAGTTGATCATACGAATCTGGTAGACTTTGAAGTAGAAGTTCAGCACGTTCTTGTTCTCTTATTTTACAACTTAAGGATGTAAGCTGATAAATTAAAGTGTTCAGCGTATTTAAGTCCTCTGTCACTGAAGTAGATTCTGGCATACGGAGAGTGTACAATTTCCTCTTAAGGAAAATTTTATTGTGCAACGATGTGGCCTCATACAATTTGGTGAGATGATCCCATATCTCCTTAGCTGTCTTCTTCTCCTCGATGCTTGACAATACTTCATCTGCTAATGCTAGATGAAAGTTTGCCATAGCATTCCCATCTATTTCGATCCATTTGTTGCCATATGTAAAATCTACTGACCTTTCACTGATAGCTGCTAGACATCCGTCTTTCCTCAGGATGGCATTCATCTTCAATTTCCACAATGAGAAATTTCTCCCATTAAATTTTTCAATATCAAATTTCGTTGCCATAGCTTCTATTACGGATAGCTCCCACTATTTCACTATAGTGAATAGTTCTCTGGAACCTTCAAAGAATGGATAATACCTTCTTACTTTCTTATGTTGGAGGATCCACCTTTTGGTGGCAACCACAAAGACAATAAGTATATATTACACACTCTAATCTAGCTCTGATACCAATTGTTGCGGAAGACGGCTATCAGATAGAGCAAAATCGCAACCGATAATTTGAGAAAATAAAAATGAAGATAAAAGAGACACAAATTTACGTGGAAAACCCCAAAAAATTTAGGGTAAAAATCACGGGCAACGGTAGAAGAATTTCACTATGAGAAAATAGGAATTACAACCTCTCTCGATCTACCAAGGAGAAAACAATGATAATTCTCTCTAGATAAAAAAGAGAAAACAACTCTCGAGAAACTCTCTAAATTCTCTCTAGTATTGGAAGAAAGCTAGAATGCTTTGGGATAGTTTTGAAGCTAAATGAGCTAGGGTATTTATAGTAGAAGCTTTAAGGACTAATCTTAAAATACCCTAAAAGTTTAATGACTAAAGTTTGTAATTTGCCCATTTAGTTTTCAACCATTGTTGCACCTAATTTTGACATTTTATATTTGGTGCCTACCATTGTTGAAAATTTCATTTTTTTTTCAACCTTGCTAAATGCACTTTCGGTGCATGCTTTCAACATTTTACTCTAATGGGTATTGAGCGCATAACCTAAAGGAAATGAGGAGATGTGAACTGAGAGTTTTTAATCACATACTCTAGAGATTATTGATATAAATTCTCAACAATTAAATCATATTAAATTATTGTAAAAATCTAGTAGCTAACATAAGACTAATATTTGATATTTCAGACGAAAAGGCAGAGATGGCGCTGTTCTTTGTTGACTGAAAAGAGACTTGAATGGTTTAAATTAAGCATGAAAAGGAAATGCCCTCATCTTAATGGGTTGCCGCCCATGTACCCAGAGTTTCACTATACATAAAAGGAAATTTCATGTTCAATGATATGCCCTATCAAATATTTTTTTATATTTCAGAATAAGTAATTTCTTAAGCAGTTATATATAACTTATTATTTGTTTTGCAAAATTGAGTGGTATTTATCCTCGATAAACTTAACTTTTTTATTGAGAAAAAGTGACACATGACATTAGTAATAAGTATTTTTGCTGTATTTAGACATATGTATAATTCTTTATAATTACTTAATTTTGTTATTGGTATAGTATCTAAGGACTTGTTTATTAATAAATATTTAGAAGAAGTCTAATTTAGCAACGGACATAAGATTTAATATTAGAGGTGAACTTAAAATATTTTAAAAGAGATAAATTTTAAAAATTTTATGAAGATGAAAACAAATTATCAATTAAAAAATAAAAAGAAAATATCTAAAATATATGATAAGTTAAAATTTTCAAGGGCGGTCCATTACTGATCTAATCAAATTTAATTAATTTATAAAATTAATTATTTTTATTAAGAAAAAGTGGTATATCATATACTGAGATTTTAAGCTATGTTAACGGGTCGGTATATTATAAGATCGGTATTTGTCACAAATTCTATTAAATAAACCCAGTTTAAAAGGGGTTTTAGACAACAAATTGATAATATCTTAATCGTAGCTAAGGGTCAGATGCAAAGTACAACAGCTAGCAATATAAGAGGGAAGTATAAACAAAAACATTTTTATGAAAAAAATTATTAGATAATCCTTGTTGATAATTCAAAATTAAGATGGCTTCTATATTCAACTTCAGGATCTTAAGCTACTCAACATCTTGACTTAAGAGAAACCCAATTACACAATTCTAATTAAAGCAAATATTACCATAATTAAGAAAGGATTTTTATTTAACATGACAATAATAGAGTAAATAGAAGAATGAATACTTACATTCGCCGCGGTGGTCTTTGACAACAAAAGCTTCAGTCTTGGCTTCACGAATGCGAACACCTTGGAAACTCCCTTGTGCAACTTTGGCTCCGATTCTGAATTTCCGACTCCGAATCCAGCTCGAGTTATCGGTAAATTCGATATCTCCGATTGAAGCACCTCCATCCCTCACAGTCACTGCTAATTCTCCGGTAAGCAAAGGCCATTTCCCAGTTCTCTCTCGCACGATGATTCTGTCGAATTCTTCACTAGTCCAATTGTCACCTTCTCCCGACGGAAAGTCCCCATCGAGAACGACTATATCAACCTTAATCGGGTTCGGGAGAAGAACCGGAGCCATTTGGTCACCTCTAGTATCTACCAAAGCCACTTGAAGCTGATTGATTTCTTCATCCAGGATCTTGCTTCCGGTGAAGATGGGTAAGGAAAGACCTTTAGGGAAGATTAGTTTAAGGGTTGATGGTTCTTCTGCTTGAATTCGAAGTGACGGAGACCGGCTGAAGGAACGGAACCGGTTTCGAAGACTGCGGTCCACTTATTCCGTTACCTGAAAATGAATTGATAAGGCTACTTTTATCAGAAAATGAAACAAAATATTGCAACTTTTTATGCATGTCTTTTTTACCATTTTTAGGTAAAAAAAAGTTCAGGTATAGTTCCTCAAAAAAAAAATTCAGGTATAGTTAATAACCATTATTTTAGAAAAGATATTGAATTATATATGAAAGCATAATGTATTAAATTTAGGATTGATTTGTATTGAATAAAATGGTAATTGTAAACAGTTTTAGTTTTAGCATACCACTCTTCTAAGGACAGGTTCCAAGCCTGTATACAAGCAATTCACCATAACAGCTTGCCCAATTACACTGTTAATAAGCAGAGAAATAAGATTAGGGTTGATGAAAGAAGAGATGTGCATTATTGGTAAAAGCTAAAATTGCACCATATATATGAAGAAAAACAATATACAAAACATGAGAAAATGGTTCTAAAACTTGAACCATATGGAAACAAAAGGACTAATGGATTTGAACAAAGAAATACACAACAAATTGATCATTTATTGAAGAAAAGTTTGGAACTTTACGAAGCAAAAGAAGGTTTAAGTCTCATCCGTTTCTCTTTTGGCTCTTCTATGTCGGAACAAGACTCACTACGAAGCCGTTTACCCGCCATTTTCCAAGTGAATTCTTAAGGACCAAAAAGAAAAACAAACAAAACTAACGGACCATAATTGAGGAAACATAGAGAAAAAATAATGGGTTTAGGGTTTAGGAAATGTCATGGTCTTAAAACGATGTTGCAACGGAATTTAAATACAGGAGAGTTTGTAATATTAATAATAAAAAATGAAGGTTCTTGGAATGTTGGTGGAAACAGCAGAGCAATAACCACGTAGAAACCTAGGTGTTTGTTTGATGTGATGACTTTTTGACATCAACTCTGCTTCAAGTCAACCGTTTCCCTTTATTACAAAAATTAGTAAAAACAACATATCGAAGCCCTTTGATGTCCATCTAACGGTTAGTGCAATTCCAACTTGGATTATGTTCACAGTATTATAAAGGGTAAACTATATGGGTGGTCCAAAGGTTTTGGTCCATCTGATTTTAGTCATTGGTTAAAAAAAGAACAATTTTGGTCCCCTGCGTTATTGATCAATTTGGTTTTAGTCTAATTGTAGCTCATAGACCATAAACACAAGGTAGCTCAAACCCATCAAAGTAGCTGCTTTGATTGACAAGTGGTGGAGGAGGAGGAGGAAGAAGAAGAAGAAGACATGTTTTTTTTAATTGCCTACTTAACTTTTATTAATGGGTTAACAATAGCTAATGCTCGAGGGACTAAAATCGGACAAACCAAAAACATAAGGGACCACCGGTGTAGTTTAGCCTAAAAAAGAAAGTTTGTGATAAAACAATAGAATATTATGTTCAGAGGGAAAAGGGGTAAAAAACAGTCCACAAATTGCCTCATTTCTTAGAAGTATCTCATTTAGGTAGGCCATTGCAGTTGTCCACAAAGCTTGTTCTTTTAAAAAAAAAATCTAATTTTCAAGTTAGCAATCCTTTCCACTTGATGTTATGAATATTCATATAAGTGGGGTCAAACCCGATTGTCCGCCTCGCTTGTTAATTGTTATTAAATTTTAATTTATCATCATATCAGAAACAAAACCTTAAATTTATTAGTCCCTTTTCCTGATTTCTTTTACTTAGACAAATTATATATCATATATTTACTAATGTTGATGGAACAAATTTATTATATCGATCGCTGATAAAATCTTTTTTTTTTATTTTAACAAAAAATCACAATAATAAAAAATAAATGTTGGTCGGTGTTTTTATATGATGGAGATGAAGGAATCATGGAGATATAAGGGTGAAGGAGGAAACAGTGGAGAAGATCCCCTCCTCATTCGTGGTTGAGGATTTATAATAACTCTAACTGATGATGTCAAATATAAGATCATTATAATTTTTCGTATGCCAACATATGGAATAAATATGATTGCAGGATTCTTAGTTTTCGTCATAGTATATCGTGTGGGTCAATTAGATGGTTTATCAACGTATTGTACCTGATTTGGAAGATATAGTCTTCTTGAAGACTTCTATAAGCGAAAGGGCTATACTATCCAAAAGTGTTTGATTGGATTTATGTGAAAATTCTTTCTTTTCATTTACTTTAGATGGTAGAATAGGAATATTAAGGAGGCAGACAGATCTGAACACATATACTTCTTGAGATACAAGATATGGATATAAGCAAAAATTACAACTCAGACATAATTTTTTTTAAAAAAATTAGAACATATATCAATTCTTATATTATGATCCTAACATTGTTAATGTAAATGGGCAAAGCATTAAACAGTCAATAGACAAAGACTTTAAATATACAAAGCACAAAGCAAACTAAAAGTGCATAACAATGGGAGCAAATCTCAACAACTTGTCCAAAAGTACTTGGTGAAAATTTCCTAGCAAATATCAACTATTCTTTCATTATAATAGCACTGTGTAACTTCTTCAAAAACTCTTCGGTCACTTCCTCTCTATCGAGCCTACTGGGATGAGGTCCTCCCTTGGACCAATCCACATACATCAACATTTTATACGCATTTCTGTCGGGGAATTTCATATCGACAAACGTCGGTAAGTAATGCTCATCCCCGTAACAATCATTCTTGCAATGTTGCCAGAAAATGGGGAAATATGTTCGGTCAGTGATTACTTCGACGCAGAGAAAACGATCAATTTGAAACCACTGAGAGCCTTTTCGCCATTGTTCGATGGTGATCAGCGGAGCCATCGCAACTTTGTATCGGCCACGGCCGACTGGATTTGGTAAATCATATGACTCCACGAAGAACTTGGTTGAGTTGATGAGATAGTCATAGACGATGGAAAAATTGAAGAGAGGGATACATGATTCCGAAAGAACGAAACGTTCGTTGGAGATATCGAGCAACACGTTTGCTAATAAACGGCGTTCCGCTTCCACCATATTCATTTCTCCCCATCTCGCTATCTGTATTAATTCATTTCGATGAGAACATATTGTAACGCTTGAGACATGCGTATGCAAGTGCAAATTTGATCGAATTTTTTTTAATTAAATAGAGATGTATTACATTTTAAAAGTAAATATCGAAATTTGAATTTATACAAGGTAAGACAACATAAACATCTTGATAATTCGGTGAATTAATGGATCTTAATTATAACTCAGGTATAGAAATTTATCCTTATTGTAGAATTACTCAAGTATAGAAGATTAATCCTTTTTACAAAAGAAAAGATATATAGTTCTAATAAAGTTTAATAAATTTTATAAAAGAGGTTTTATTCTAATAATTAATTGCTATAATCAATAATTATTTTACATACTTTTATAATATTAAATTATTGTTTGATAACATAAATTTAAGAAAAATGGATTGAATTTCTAATTTAATATAAATTATGATTGAAGCAAAGGTAAGTATCGTTTTTATGATTATATGTTAATTTATAAATTCTATTTTCTCGATTTGAGGGGCTTAGCCGCTTAGGTACTTAAATAGCCAGCAGAACTTAACATAATCGACCATAAAAACATGGGTAAAATACACAAATGGTCCTCAAACTATCAGACATTGCTTTGTTAAATTCTTTGACTATTAAAAGTTACAAAATAGTCCCCTTACTATAGGGTGTTGCTTTATTGAGTCTCTCGACTATTAAAAGTTACAAAATAATCACACTACTATTCATATGTTCCAAACTCGTCCCTTTTTGTTAAAAAATGATGACAATTTGAGTTGGACGTTAACTTGTTGACTGAGATATGATAGTCGTTTGACATTTTGAGATCATATTTTATATCACAATCAGCAGGTTAAAATTCAGCTCAAATTGTCATCATTTTTTAACAAAAAAATGATGAGTTTAGAACATATGAATAGTTGAATGACCATTTTGTAACTTTTAATAGTTTGAGGACTCAACAAAGCATTCTCCTATAGTCAAGGGATCGTTTTGAAACTTTTAATAATCGAGAGAATCAATAAAGCATCACATTATTGTCAGGGAACCATTTATGTACTTTACCCAAAAAACATAAACAATATATATGCTCTTAAAATCTAAGCTGTTTTTTTTTCACTTGAAATACTACCAATTTTTGGAAAATTGAAAATATAAATAAAAATTAAAAACACAATTAGAACCAAAATTACCTTAATTTATTGGCAAAATCAGGAAAATATTAGTGGCGCCAAAATAATTTGACAAAATAAAGTATCTTTAAATTTATTTTGGGATCTATGACATTTATTACAATTTTCTGGACTTGGTCACGTGGGCATGACGAGTTCCAATAAAATATATTTTTTATTAGAACTCGTCACAGGAACATAACAAGTTCTAATAAAAATTATGTTTTATTGAAACTCGTCATGTCCACGTGAAAAATTTTAATAGAAAAAATATATCTTATTGGAATTCGTCATGTCCACGTGAGCATTTCGAAAACTCTATAATAAATACCATAAATACCAAAATAAATTTTCACCGACGATATATTTAAAAAAAAATTTGGCGCATGCATTATTGCTGTCTAATTTATTATGTTTTAACTTTTTTCCAAAATTTTCTTTTGAAGCTCGGTTTTACATTTAAGGCAAAAATCTCAAATTACTATATAATAATTACGTAGCGTAATTTAATGCAGCATGATTACCAAATTTTCCGGACCTTTTTTCATTTCATTTTGGTTCAAAAATCTATCAGATCAAACAAATTAACACAATCAATGAAATGAAAGTAAGAGAATTAAACAGCTAAAATGGAATTGAAAGAATGAAACATGCTGAAAATGGGATGAAACTGACCTTACTAGGAATCCAACGTTCATGAAAAACTGAAGACTTGGCATTGTTTCACCAAAAGAAGGATCAGAATGAACGTAAATGGAATAAAACCCTTCATGTCCTCTAAAGAATTTCTCCCAAAGAGGAGCCAATAACACTTTACCTCTCGTCAAGAACATAAATGCCACTTTCGGGGTTCGTTTGATCGGGAATTTTTTGATTTTAGGAACAAACGATGCCCTCCAAAACAACTCCTCATCCGTCATGTTATGCCTAGTCATCGCTGGTCTGAATAATTCTATAATATAATCCCTGCGTTTCCTCTTATTCTTCTTCGTCGGCCAAGAAGGCTTAGGATGTTGTGTCATTGGAGGAGCTGGTCGAATAACAGCAGCCGTTACATTTGTTGACGGTGGAGACAGCGGGTGACAAACGGAAGCGCGGAAGTCGGAGAGTTGATTGAGTTGGAAATCCATGGAGGCATCCTTGAGATAGAAGAAACTGAGAGTGATACCTATGACCAAGCCTAAACTGAAGAGGAGAATATAGAAAATGATGTCGTAGAATTGAATAGGTGAATTGGAGAGTTTGGTGGTGGCGGTGGGTATTTGAGAACGCTCCGCCATATTCTTCTTCATTGCCAATGAGGAATAGGCAGCGCCGTCGTGGGATGGCGTTGGATTGAGGGCTGCTCTTCTTTCTTTGGGCTTTTAATTAGGACGAGAAAAAATCGTCGTCGTCGTGGTGATGTCAAAATGAAATTATTTCTTTCTGTTTTTTGCTTTTAATATAAGATATACAGAGAGAACCAAGGACGTACAGATTCTTTTGATGTCAAAATGAAGTTTATTTCTCTCTCAAATGTTTTTTTTCCATCTTTTTTAATTAACGGCTAATATTGTAATAATTATCGGTTAATACTCTCAAATACAATCTTCTTAAATTGTGGATTATTTTAAATTTATCTTGAAATTTTAAAATACTCTGATTGAATCTTACAACAAAAATTTCAAGTCCTTTCATAAGTTTTGACATTAAATATTAAATTATGGAGGAGTTAGTTTTTACATTAAATATCAAATTTTAATTTTTTTTTATATTAATTCATTAATTTTTAAATGAACAATCATGCGAGATTTGAACATTCATTTAATTTCTTTTCATTTCCGGTATCTTTATTAGGGATGGCAAAAAAATCCGAACCCGACGGGGAAAACCGAAAACCGAATTAAACGGGTCGGGTTCGGGGATGATAAACGGGGACGGGGACGGGGACGGGGAAAACTTATTTATTTTAAACGGGGACGGGGACGGGGACGGGTTTGGTAATCCCCGCCCCGATACCCGACCCGATAAATATTAAAAATAATTATTTATATATATATATATATATATATATATATAATATTAATAAATTTAATTTAAATAAAAAATATATATTTATATATTTAATTTAAATATATATATATATACCCGGCCCGATTCTCGGCCCAATACCCGACCCAATACCCGTTTAAATAACTGTTTATGCTAAACGCGGATACCCGTTTCCCTGCGGTTTTCCCCGATTACCTGACGGGGATCCCCGTTTAAATCCCCGCGGTTTTTTAAACGGGGACGGGTATCGGTTTTTTAAACGGGGACGGGGGGACCAATACCCGGCCCGAACCCGGCCCGTTGCCATCCCTAATCTTTATTTATTTTTTTCATCTTTTACTCATGTACTTGAATTGAACCCACTAGTTCATCGATTGATATTTGAGATAAATCTTTCGATTCTTCGATTGCCACGACCACATAATCAAATTTTTGTTTCGACTGTCACAAAATCTTTTCAATCACTCTAACCTTATTGAGTGATTCACTATTTCTCTTCATTTCATTTACTACCGCTTTCACACAACTAATGTAATCATCGATGTTTTCAATATTTTTCATATTTAACATTTCAAACTCAGCTATTTGGGATTGTAAACGTATTTTTTTCGCTTTTTCGATACCTTGAAGAGATTTTTGCAAAATCTTTCACTCTTGTTTTGCGGTCTTCACAGCTGAGATTTTTTCAAAGGTAGATTCATTTACACCTTGAAAAATAAAGAACAACGTTCTCTTATCTTTATTGCAGGATTCTTTCAATGTTATCTTTTCTTCATTGGTCAAAGCTGCTTCTGCTACTGCATTTTCGGGTTTGGCATAACCTTTCTTGAAGATATCCCACCAATCTTAGAAACCAAGTAACGTCTTCATTTGGATACTTCAATTGTCATAGTTCGTCTTTGTCAATCTTGGGATTTATGTTTGAATCATGTTGGCCATCTTTATCGTTGCGTAAACACAAACCAAGCCCTATATACTAGTTGTTGGAAGCGTTAATAGACACTCGATAAATTTTATAACTCGCATGATATAATTGATGCGAACCAAAATAAAAATACGATACTAGCTTCCTAATTTACAAATGCTGTTATCAAAGCTTTACTAAGCTCTTTCGTATCTGTCGTATCTTTTCTTTCCCACTCATTCGTACATAAACTAAAACTATCTACACATATATAAGTATAATAAACCACCTATCTTTGTTGCTAATTTCTTCATGCATTGCTCCTCAATTTACTTGACGAAGTAAAATTCTATGTTGTCAATATTATCTTTTTCCCACCTCAATTCTCTCCATTAAATATCTAATTTGTTGATGCCAAGTGTTGCTTCCATAATCAATTTGTTGTTATGTTGGTACATGTTATTATGATGCCATTAATTTGTATTTAAGCTACTGCCACTTTATCCTCCAGGTGATCATTTGCATATCCATATAACTCTTAAATTGCATTGTCGTAATTAAACTCCATTATCTGATGTCTACTTTCTTCAATTTGTAAGTGGTTTGTCGACATGAAAATCAATTTTGAATTCTAACAGGCAAATGTGTTTGCACCAAATTAAACACTATTGGAATATTGCAGAAATGCACAAGAAGAAAACAAGAGAATACTTTCTTGATTTAATAGCTTGAATGAATTTACAGTAGCAACATTACGGTTTTATACAACAATACAGCAGCCTTGTATAACTGTCTAACAAACTCATAACAACCTAGCTTCTAGAACTTCTCTATATTCAGATATGCATGAGCTATACGTACACACAATGCATGACATTGCACATACACAAACACACTCCTCTTTCACGCGAGCTGCATCATTCTCTCAACATTCTCTCTACTTCTTCCCCTCTTCAACAAACAATCAAACATTCAACTTGTCACGAAAACTAGCAAAGGCAGCTTTTGCCGAGGGTTTGGTCAAGCCATCAGCAACTTGATAAGCTGCTGGAACATAGCTCACACATAGTTGATTTGCAGCTATCTTTTCCCTAACAAAGTGCACATTTAAGTCTACATACTTGGACTGCGAGTGGTACACTGGATTAGCACTCAACGTAATTGCACTGGTGTTATCACACCATATTGTTGGTTGTTTGCACTGTGACACCTTCAAATCGGTGAGCAAAACATCAACCCATGCTACTTCAGCTGTTGTGTCTACAAGGCTTTTATATTCAGCTTCCATGGTTGATCGTGACACCACCTTCTGCTTCTTTGCACTCCATGTTACCAAACTTCCTCCAATAAAAACACAATAGCCAAACATCGACCGTCTATCATCTGCACATCCACCCCAATCAACATCCGAGAAAGCTGATATATGCAGCTTGCCTGGCACAAACCCCAGACCATAGTCCAATGTCCCACCTAGATATCGTTGAATGCGTTTAGTAGCAAGAAGATGTTGCTCTCTCGGTGCATGCATATACTGAGCCACTTTGTTCACATTAAAGGCAATATCGGGTCTTGTATGACACACGTAGAGTAGACCTCCTACTAGGCTTCGAAATTCTCGTGCATCAGCCAACAATTGCCCTTCATCCTTCTTTAACTGCGAAGATGCAACCATAGGAGTAGAGGTACACGAGGCCTTAGTCATTTTTATTTTCTCAAGCAACTCTAGAATATACTGCTTTTGACTAAGAACCAACAGCTGATCACATTTCTTGACCTCAATGCCTAAAAAATAGTGTAGCTCCCCCAAGTCTTTCAACGAAAAATGATCTTTCAACAACGTGACCACCTTTTCAACTTCACTCGAAGACTGCCCGGTTACTATTATGTCATCAACATATACTAAAACATATGTTGTCACTCCTCCTGCTGCCATAACAAACAGGGAAGCATCAACTTTGGACTCCCTAAATCCAAGATGCACAAGACTGTTTTTAGATTTGCATGCCAATTCCGTGGTGCTTGGCGCAAACCATAGAGAGACTTATGTAGCTTGCACACCAACTTGATGCCATCAGCTGTTTATTATTCAAATCCAGGTGGTTGTTGCATGAACACGTCTTCATTCAGCTCACCATGAAGAAATGCATTGTTGACATCGATTTGCCTTAGTGGCCATCCTCTAGAGATAGCAAGTACAAGTATAATGTTCAACGTAGCAAATCACACCACTAGGCTAAAGGTCTCCTTGAAGTCTTGCCCAGGTACTTGAGAATATCCCTTAGCAACCAACCTAGCCTTGTACCATTGAACCGTTCCATCAGAATTGATTTTAACTTTGAATAACCACTTACAGCCAACAACAGACGTCTTTCAGGCAACTGAACAAGCGTCCATGTACCATTACTTCGAAGAGCAGTAAGCTCAGCATGCACTTGTTCTTTCCACTCCTTGGACTAAAGGACATCATCAATCGAAGCTTGAAGTGTAATACCCCAAAAATTTAGATAATGATCATAATGCAAATTTTGAAAGTTTGATGGTCAAAGTAGAAAATTTGGGAAAAGTTTAAGGAATTAAGTGGTAATTTTCCCAAAAAGAATTTTATTCCATAAATGGATTTATTTAGTGACAAAATTATAAATTTGGTAAAGTTTGGTGACCAAAGAATAAACTTTGAAAAGTTTAGGGACCAAAATGTAATTTTTTTAAAAAAATACAAATGTGTCGCGAAAATAAGAAAATAAAAATATTATTTTCACATTTTTTTTAAATGTTGGAAAATAATATTTAATGGTTTAATTCTATGTTTAATTTGAACCATTTGATTAAAGTGACTGAATTATAATTTGGAAAATTGCAAGGGAAAATCGGTAAACTAAGATATTATTTGTTCATATTTGAATTATGGATGAAGATAAGGTCTAGGTGACATGATTTGGAAGATGATAAGGATTCTTGGTTTTATGGTAATTATGAAGTTTCATTAAGGGTATATTGGTATTTTCTCAATTTAATGAATTTAATATTCATTAAATGATAATTTAAAGATAGATAAGCATGAAAAATATCTGAAATTTCATGCCAAAGTGTTCATCTCTTCTCCATAGACGTGAGCTATACCAAGGTAAGAGAAAAATATTTGTTTTTCATTTTTGAGTCAATTCCTTTGGAATTCGGGTTATGTCGTGAAATAGGAAAGTGATCTACGCGAAAAACGCTATCAATTGGTACCAATATTTCTTTCTAATCTTGCTGGATTTCAAAGATACCAAATCTAAGGGTTTATGTTCATGATAGGATTCATGAAATTGGGGATAAATCTTGATGATTTAGAGGTTGTAGATTCATTTTCAAGCTTGATTTATGGTTAAAACATGTTTAATCTTTCTAAAGATTATTAGCTAAAATTCGGCCAAATTATAAGTTGGATAACTTTGTGTTCTGATGAGATTTGATTAGGGATTTGATTGTAGAGACGTTAAAAGGTTGATTGAAAGTTGATTTCATGCTTGAATCAAATCAAAATCGAGCAAAAACATGAAAACGTAGTTTTAAATGATAAAGTATTCGATCATGATGTATCTAAGTGATAAAATGGTGAAGAACCATTTTATGTAATTGGAAAAGTTGGTGTCAATGTTAAAAAGGAATTATTAAGTGTTAAGTACTTGGTAGAAAATGAGTTCCAAGTATATTATGGAGTTGTTATGGGATGTGTTTATGTTAGTACAATACTAATATATGTATTGTTATGAATTTGTGATTTATACAGATTGTGATTGATTTGTGATCGAAGCAAGTCAAATAGAAAAGGGTTTATTGTGGACAATTAGTGACCCACATATTGTGGATTATATAAAGTATCAATGTGAGTGCAATACATGCATGACATTATACATGGATGTTCTATACATCATCAGGAAGACTTGTGATAAGTCGACCTTGTTTATATCAACATGATATTATGTTATTTTTATAACTTCGATATGACATTGATATGTCATAGTGTGAAATTATAATGCATTGATAATGAAAAATATGACATTTTACCATGAATGTTTTCAGGTATGAATTGCCCAATGTTAAATATTGATAATATATTTTGCCATGGATAGATCAAATAAAATAGACTATATGCCTAAGTAAGTCATTAAGGGACAGGGTATAGTTGGCATGCCATAGAGTATAACAGTTGTAGGTTTAAAATACACTTTGGTGTATATGGTGGGCACGACCTTATGTGTAATACACTTCGGTGTATATGATGGGCACAACCTTATGTGTAATGCACTTCGGTGTATATGGCGGGCACGACCTTATGTCTAGCACTATGGTGCAAATATTACTTGAATACCCAGAGTCCTCAGGGTTTTATACTGAGCTATTGTTTATTGTTTATGGTTAATGGTTTATTGGTTAATAAATGGTAACCATGCAAATAAGCTTACGAGCTTATGGAATAATGACAAGTATATTGGTAAAATATTGAAAATACTGGTAACATGATTTTAAGGCATTTTGATTTTGACAATGAAATTCATGCATGAGTTGTATTGCATTGTTTATTATTTTAAATTGCCTCACTAAGTATATACTTAGCGTGTGATGATTTTCACGCGTAGGTAAAAAGCCAGTAGTGGAATAAAGAGTTCAAAGACGACATCAAGCATCGAGGAGTATATTTCAATATCAGTAAGACATCCTAAGATGTAATGTTGACTTTATTAGTGGCATGTAATTATCAATGTTTTATTTGTTTTGTTGAACAAATTTGGAAACAAAATGGTAACTTTATAATGATGAAAAGTTAAGTTTTTATGAGTTTTATATATTTTGCTGAAGTTAGTGTAGCAGTGAACAGTTAAGAATGGTACTGACGTTAAAAATTTCCAGAATGCTAAAGGGATATCGATACCCTGCTACAGTGTACCGATACCCTCACTGTTCACTGTTCACGGTACTATTCATAAAATAATCTTTTGCCTTGAATTTGTTAAAATGAAACATAATTCATATGATATGATATTTTTATAATATCATTTACCATTTTAAGAAAATAAATTTTAAATCACTTTTGAATTGAAAATGGTTTTCGAACATTTAGGTGACATCTATTATCTGTATAGGTATAATTATATGGGTTATGGGTGTTACATGAAGCACCTTACTTAACGAACTAGTAAAGACTTTGGGTTTAAAAATCCCACATTTGCTTCTCGTCAACATAGGATATAGATTAACAGAAGCTGCATTGTGTTCAGTGGACGATTGCACTTCATCATTTGCTACAACCTCAGGTTCTACAGTGGATAATTGTGTGGACTCAGGACCACTTGACTCAGCCTTATCATTAACCATAGATGAATTAGTGTTATTTTAAAGAGTAGGGTCACCACCACCTTGAATGCTGGAGTCAGCACCATCATCATGTGACGACTCATTAGAGCGTGTGAATGAACCAACCATTGCTCGTATTCTTTCACGATGAGAAACAACCTGCAAGGGAGCATACCTCCATGCACTAGTATGAGGTACAGATTCAGGTTGTTTCTTATCTGCAAAGGGGAACACATGTTCATCAAATTTAATATGCCTCGAGATATAGACGTGACCATCCTGAGCGAGGCATTGAAAGCCTCGATGTTACTAGCTGTAACCCAAGAAAACACAAGGAGCTGACCTAAATATTAATTTATGCTGTTGAAAGAGTCTCAAGTGCGAGAAACAACGACACCCAAACACACGCAGTGTGGTGTAATCTGGTTTAGAACCAAATAGCTTTTCAAAAGGTGAAATATTACCTAACACTTTTGTAGGCATACGATTGATTAGATGTGCCGCTGTAGCCACAGCATAAGACCAGAATCGAAATGGGAAAGCAGCCTGAGCTAGCAACACTAGAGCCAATTCAACCAGGTGATGGTGTTTGTGTTCAACCACGCCGTTTTGCTCAGAGGTGTGAGGGCATGTGACTCGATGTAAAATGCATGCACGAGTTAGTTCACATGACAACCGCTTGTACTCGCATCCCCAATCACTCTGAACTAACTTGATGGACAACGAAAACTGAGTGGTGACCATAGCTTGGAATAGCCGAAATGCATCAAGTCCCTGAGTTTTATTCTTTAGCATGTATACCCATGTATGTCGTGTACATGCATCCAAAAATTACACATAGTATCGATAGCCACATGATGAAACATGTGCAGCACCCCAAAGGTCTATAAAAACAAGCTCAAATAGAACATTGTACACAACAACAGAAGAAGTAAAGGGCAACTTGTGACTCTTTCCCATGCAACAAACAACACAAGTGGTATTTAAACTCTTTGAAATGTTAACATTGATGGAATTACATAAATCTTTCAATGTTTGAAAAGTAGGGTGTCCTAATCACCTACGCCAAAGGTCAAATATACTAGGACCAACATTATTAAACTTATTACACAAGAAAACTTTAGGCTCCATAGAAAAAGTGTACATCCCTTCATGTTGCTGCCCTTGAAGGACCACTGCACCAGTTGTTTTATCTCGAACAAAGCACTCATCAATATGAAACTCAATGAAGACATTGTTGTCCCTAGCAAGCTTCGAAACCGAGAGCAGATGTTTTGCTATTTTGGGCACATGTAATAGATCACTTAATATTAAAGCTCGAGAGGAAACATTCAAAACAATATTACCAATTCAGTTCACCTCTAGTGACATGCCATTACCTACTAGGAGATTACCTGGGCCAGTAAATTCAGTGGAATGCATCAACTTGGCTACATCTGGGGTGACATGGTGAGTTTCCCCTGAATCAACAACCCAATGTTCACCTGCTGCCACGTTTGCTTGGGACTGACTCGAAGAGGACAACTGTTTGGCATTGCAACACGAGCATCCTGACAAGTCAAATATGGCACAATTAGCAGCACTAGGATCATCTCTGGATCGTGATGGGCCAGAAACCGCATTGACCCCAGGGAAGTCTCGATCAAAGCGATACCAGCACCAGTCTACAGAATGGTCATTCTTACCGCATAACTGACACTGAAGCCGTGCACGGCCACAACCACGTCCAGCTGATTGACCACCATGAGACGAATCAGATGAGCTAGCCGCAACTCTTCCTTGAGCAATATGAGCACTCATTGGAAGGTCCTCAGGCTGAGCATCAAAACCAGCAATCTGCGTTTCCACATCAACAAGCATCGAGTAAACTTGATCCAAAGACAGAGTTTCTTGTATAGGGGTGATTACTGCCATGAATGGCTGGTATTCACGCAGCAGTCCTTTAAGAATACTCATGATGTGTTCAACTTGAGACACTGGATTTCCACAAGATGCAAGTGAATCACAAATTTCTTTAACTCGAGTAAGGTAAACTTTCATAGAATCCTCACCTTTCTTCATGGACTGAAGTTTGTAATATAGGTTCATGACCGTGGTGGTGGACCGATTGGCAAAAAATTGTAGAACGGTGTTCCAAACAGCAGTGGCTGACTCGGCACCAACAAATTGTGGCAATAAAGGAGCACTAATCGTGGATAAGAGCTAGGACGCAAGGGCACTATCTTGGGCTATAAAGTCTTCATAGGCTTCATTAGCAACAGTCTCACCGTTTGCATCAACAACCGTCTGCGGAGGAGGTGTTAATGAGCCATTCAACAACCTTTCAAGGCGGTGGCTGCGAACTGTAAGTAGAACTTGCTGCTTCCATAGAAGGAAGTTCATTTCATCGAGCACCATATTTACCCATTTGTTGGTAAACATACGAGCTGACGAGGAGGATGAATCACCAAAGATAGCCATCGCAGCTCAGCAGAGAGCTCCAGGATCGAAGGTAAATGATACCATATTGGAATATTGCAGAAATACACAAGAAGAAAACAAGAGAATACTTTCTTGATTGAATAGCTTGAATGAATTTACAGTAGCAACATTACGGTTTTATACAACAATCTTCTATAATTGACTAACAAACTCATAACAACCTAACTTCTAGAACTTCTCTATATTCATATATGCATGAGCTATACGTACACGCAATGCATGACACTGTACACACACACACACTCCTCTTTCACGCGAGCTGCATCATTCTCTCAACAAACACTCACCCAAATTATACTTGAGCAAATTAAATAATGTGATTCACAAATATGTTAAAAAGAATATGACAAATTAAGCACAAAAGACATTTTTAATGTTGGCATGTTTGTTCAATATAGTTTTTGTTGACCTTGAGATATTTTAACCTTCAATTTATACATTCTCTATCAATTTAGTCGTTTGGAGCCATTGTGAGTCATTATAGTTGTTATCTACAACAAAAAATAACATTTAATGCACAAGAGATCGATTCTTTTATGGAAGAGATCTATTCATAACAACTTGAGGGATCTTGCCTGGTCTATTCATAACACCAAGATTTGAATCTTTGACATTGTTTGAGGAATCTAGTCTGCTTCATTCACAATACCTATATTTCAATCTCTGACTTTACTTAAGGGAATAAATAGTGTCTCTAGATCAACTTATTGTTGATATTATTTTAATCTCTGACTTTACTTAAGGGAATAAATAGTGTCTCTAGATCAACTTATTGTTGATATTATTTGATTTTAATAACAACTTAAAAATTGATATTACTTTTTCATTTATTTTGGAAATGAAACGGGAATATTTTATAGTATTACTGTATTAGAAAATATCACCGATAACAATGAAAATGTTCATCTGCATCAGCAAGCATTATAGTTCGCACAGATGATCGTCCGATCAGGAATCGTTCCAAGCAATACAACTCATGCATCCAACAATTAAGAATGCAATCAAAACTTATAAGCAAACCTTCGAAAATACCGTGAGCGGCAGGATTCGAACCTGCGCGGGCAGAGCCCACATGATTTCTAGTCATGCCCGATAACCACTCCGGCACGCCCACTTCCTTTCTAGCATGTGAATAAAGTTTTTTGAGTCCACTAATCTTGTAAATAAACGTACGAAATCTTCATGATTATTGAATAAAGAAAAGCGAGAAAATCATGAATATGTTGTCTGCATGATTATTATTATTTTGACTGAAGTATGCATGAGTAGACTAAAAACAGCATCAAGAATCAATGATACCCTTCTGATTTCATCTGCTCCAACATCTTAACAAACTCAGTAATTGTAGGACTCTTGCATGAATCTTTTTTCAAGGAACAACAAATATAAAGTTTTTTCCTTCAAATTGATAAATTTTTTAAAGGTAGGACATTAAAAAATATTTTATATTTTCTTTTTAGTGTTCCTACCAATTATTAATAGTAAGTTTGCATAAAAGTTAGAAGAAGAATCAAATCAAAATAGTATAGGGACTCAGTATCACAAAAATAAAATTTAGGGACTAAACTTTAAATTTTTAAATAGTTCAAAGTATTGGTAATGAAAAGAAATATATCAACACGTTGTTTGGATATACACGTCTTAAGATCTTTATATATGACTTCGAGACTTAATGAGTGATTAAAGCTAATGCTTGTATACATGCATCATTGTTGTATGCAGGAACCGATAAAGAAATCTATATTAGAGAGTGAACTTATAAAATTTTAGAAATTGACGACCTTATAAAATTTCAGGGGACAAATATAAATTATCATTAGAAAATACAGTAAAAAAAACTGAAATATATGATAAATTTAAATTTTCAGAGAGAGAACTGCTATCGTCTGCCCCTTTCTCCAGGTCCATCCCTGGTTGTTTGTTAACTCACATTTAATTTACTAAAGAATGAATATTAAATCAACTAAATTTAAATCCAGTGGCTTAATTAGAATATTTTCTGGGATTTAGAACCATATTGAAGAATGGTGAAACGTTGGAAGTCTGTTCTGACAATTAAAATCATTTATGTCCTTGAGGCTTGAACACAACCAAAAACATAGTTATATTCTCAAAATCAACTAAAATATTATGCCATTGTTAATTGTTTTATTTTCAATAATATATAGAAATATGAACAACAAATTAAAATATCCATGCAAAGTTATCCTTCATAGAAAAAATTAATCATTTTTTACTGAATTGGTATAATAAATTAGTATTTAATTAACGGATGATAAAGATAATAATAAAAACAGCATTTGTAACACCCCAATTTAGGGGCTAAATTTTAAGAAATTATAATATGATAAATTTAATTGGTATTTTGGAAGAAAATGAGGATTAAATTGCAAAATTTCAAAGTTGGAAGACCGTGTTATAAAGTGCAGAAAATTCAGTGGCTAAACTCATGGTTTACCCATTTTTCTTTTTGAGATATTATAAACCCCCATCAGACGCATATTTTTCTGAAAAATTCCAGTTTTTCTCTTCCCCTCAACCTCTTTTTCAACTCCGATCTACTCGCCGTCCGACCTCCGATCGACGAACCGAAACCACCATCGTGTTCGTTGTCAACCGAGGAACAAAACCCCTCAAACCTTTCGTCGTGAATCATTGTCGTTCGTCGTTAATTTCAGTCGAAAGTATCGTCGGTAATAACTCGATTTTAGTTGGTTTTTCATCGATTCACGATGATCGGGTCATCCGTTTACGACACCTCCCGCACCATCGCGTTCCTTGCATCGTTCCGAGTCTGTCAGTGTCATCCTTGGTCTCCGTCGACGGCGGCGCGTGAGGAGGTGAAGCGATCAAAGTTTCCGACGTTTTGGAATCGAGCTCTCCGCCGTTCAAAATTGTGAACCGATCTTTGTAAGTGCCTCAAAATCGCTTAAAATAATTTTTAGGAATTTTTCCGGGAATTTTCCGACACTGGGTTACTGTTCACGCGCCGCACGCGCCACCACCTGAGAATGGGCTTCGTCTGGAAGCCTGAGGAGCCGTTTGAGCCGAGCCGCTTGAGCTGAGCCGAGCCGTTTGTGCCGAGCCGTTTGAGCTGAGCCGAGCCGTTTGAGCTGAGCCAAGCCGAGCCGCCTAGATCGAGCCGTTTACTGTTGACCACCGTTGACTGACGTTGACTACAGTTAACCAAAACGTTGACCAACTTTGACCGGGCATTAAACGACCTTTGACTTCGACCGAGTATACCTATCTTGATAGTTTTCGACGTTCCAAATCCGATTCCGCAATCCGTTTTCCAAAATTCGGACCCGAAGGCCTCGATATTGCCGGTTAAACCCGTTGACTTTGATTTTGACCGAAAATTCCAAATTTTTGAAAAGTCATACTTTATGCTTTCGACGTCTTGAATCCGAATCCGAAGTCGGTTTCGCCAAATTCGAACCCGGTAAGCTGTTTTTGACTAATTTATCACCCGATTCGATCCGTTTATCGTAATTAAGCTTCGTTTCTGATATAATTTATGTTGATATGTATCCGAGGAATTATTGGAAGTTGAATTGAAGATCAAAGGTGTTCGAATGGAATTTTTATGGTCGATCAGTATTGCACGGAAATCGAGGTAATACTTTACTACCTCTTTATGCTTTATGGAACATGTTGATATTGGTAAATGCATGAATAAGATAATGTTGGTCACTTTTGTGGAGTTGAATAATTTATTCACTCGATATGAATGTGGTAGAAATTCTGTAACTGAATACGGATCGAATGACTAAGATAAGAGATTGATAATTGTTAGAATTAAATTACAAGTTTGTGATTGGTGATAAAGAAATCAGCTCTGGATTTGTAACTTATATTTTATATCATCAAGGGTTAAATGTTAAAGATACTTGGATGAAGAATTATGAGAATACTCCGATATGGTAAAATTACGAAATTACCCTTATGTTGGAAAATGATAAGAATTGCCCCTGGAAGTTGGTTAATAACTCTGAAAAGACATATTGATCCGATATAACTACTGATGTGCATAAGAAATGTTAGTTTTATTTGGAAATTATGGATAACCGGTTTTAATACTATGAGAGTTTGTGAAGGAATCATTTCAAAATCAAAGAATGTTCGGGAAAGCAATTGATCATAGGATCTCTAAATTATAATTATTTTCGTTAAGTGCTAATATTGAAATTATTTGGTTAAGAAATTACGAAAATGCCCTTGAGAGATAAAATAGTCTGAATTGACCCTGAATGAGAGAGTACTTTGAGGATTTGTACTTAACTCGATTAAGTACGAATTTACTTGTTAAGATCCTGTCTTTGTACAGAAAAATTTATAATATTCTGTTTGTAAAATCTGAGAAGACACTTGACCCGAAAATATTCGAATAAGGAGTAAATACTTGAAGAGTAATTTATTGGAGGTATTCTGCTGACAGAATTGTTCGAAATGACTGAAGTAAATGATAAGATTGAATTAAATAATAAGACCGGATGGAAGGAAATGATTGAAATATTCTAGAATTAAAAAATGACCAAATTACCCCTGGAATGGAAATAACTCAAGAATGTCACCAAGCTCAGGAATGAATGGATATACTCAAGCTTTGAAATGAATAGAAAAAAAATGTTAAGCACCAAAATGACCAAAATGCCCTTATGACCTAGAATAAGTAAATGTCTTGGATTAATTAAGAAATCCAAATAAACATGGATGTTGTGCTACCAGTAAAAGTTGTGAAACGCAACTTAAGTGATTAACCAACGTTAGTACTATATCATTACCTGAATGATATAAGTATCACTTGAATGTTTGTTCATCTGCTCAAATTTGGATCGATGATAATTCTGGAAATACTTGGGGCAGCTCAACTCTAGAGCGCATACAGTACTAATAAGTGGGTAGTCGTTAGTCAAATCAATCACGAATACCAGAATGACTTTATTATATGAATAAATTGAAATGAAATGAAGTACAACGTGTATTTGAAATTCAGAAACGTCTGAATTATTCTGGAAAACTTTAAAGTAATCGGGATAGACTTGCTTACCAAACGAACTAAGTAACATCAATGACTAAGGATTAAATAGGTGATTTGATGAGTTTTGAAACACTGTTGAACTTACATGATGAATTGTCATTATGGGTTATGAGCCATGGATCAAGTACGTCAGTATTTCCTGATATTGTTGAAACGTGGAAATGAAATAAAGACCGTTGGAAGATTTATTCAGTGATGATTATGGGGATGATCTATGGATCTGCACTATGGTATTAAAGAGTGAATACACTGGAAGGATAATGAATTGACTTGTTGACATGCATCAGTTTGAGAGTTGTGTAACTCGAGTTGTTTGATAATATGATCGATAGTCGTAGATTGTAAATGATTTGAATCTTCGATTCTATATTTCATCTAAAATCACTTCGGTCATGTTTGAAGAAAAAAAAACAAGTAACGCAGATGGAAAAGATTCTGAATATCTTATTTGGTTCAATTGGGCTGAAATCCTATGAATTTAAAGTATATTCCTAAATACCCCTGATTGTTTGGGTAATGGAATCACTCGCAGTAAATCTGAATTTAGAATTATTATGTATAAAGGTTCCTGAACGTTTTCCTAAAGCACACGAAAATATAGTGGGATTCTAATGTATCAACATTAAATGTCTGGCTAGATCGGTTAGTAATCGATTCTCCTCAATAGGACCTTGTTCCAGGAATTCGTTCAAATTTCATAAGTTTCATGTTATCCAAAATGATAACTACAATGGCCTTTGGAAATACTTGGATTCTCTAGTGTGTTCCCTACTTATTACTGAACTGTTTTATTGGTTTTAATATGTGGTACACCGAATTCATTGGTTATTGTTTTATTGATGCACCAATTTAATGTGACAATTTATGGAATATGGTTGCTATCTAATTTTTGTTTTGAAATGGTATATGATTACCATGTTTTTGGATTTATGGAATTTGTGTCACGGTGCAATTGAATTTTGGAATTGAATTACGATGGAATAGCTCTGATCAAGCTAACTGGGCCTAATGTGACTCTTGAGGGCCCCAAGATGTTTCATTAGGTCGGCTTTCCTTTGCTGTGTGCTTAGGGTAAGCTATATGGACTTATTGACTTGGGCTTAAGGATACAAGCTTCAGAGCCTATCCTTAAGTCGGCTTTCTTTTTGCTATGTGCATAAAGTAAGCTATATGGAAAATAATTTTGGGAACTACTAATGGTGTACCGGAAAAGGGTTTAAACTATGATTTTCAAAAAGGTTAAACTCTTTTATGAATTTGTGAGATTACTGGACTATGATTTGTACCTATTATGATTTTATTATACTGTTGGAACACACTAGACATCCTATTCGATCTCCTGAAAAATGTCATACTTTGAAAGGTTTCTTATGAACTGAGATTCATGGCTTCTACTCGATGAGTTTCTAAGGGAACCCCAAATTATTCTGCAAGCTGGTATACATATGATTCAATAAGGAAATTATATGGCTTTCCATTTATCTACATGTCATGTAGCATCATCTGGTAGTTCTGTATTACTGAGCTTTCCAAAGCTCACTCTATTACTCACCTTTTCAGGTTAAAACATTTGTACCAGTGCATCTATCGACTTCAGTAAGGGAGTTCTTCCGGCGTGGTTGCAGAGTATGATACTTGTGATTAGGGGGCATGTAATTGTATTTTGATTTATATACGAGTTTGGAAATCTGTTTTATTTTTAAATAGTGATAAATGATTTTATAAGTTTACATGTTCTGATAAAAAGTTTTAAAATTTCCGCTATTTTTACGGTGGGTCGCTCCGGTGGCCTTAATGTGACTTCTCGAATCGGATCGGGCTACCCGCATCGGTCTGGGGGGTTACATTTAGTGGTATCAGAGCCATGGTTTAAGTCAAAATTTTTCAAGATAGACCGGCCGGTCGAGTGTCAAAATATGTCTGATCAGTACATGCCCCTAGACTGCAATCATACCTCTCTGAGCCGGAACTACAGGGCTGAGTCCTTATCTGTAACGAATAAACCGAAGTTTCTATCCGTTAAGGCTATACTTGTACAAAAAGGAATACCAGTAACATCTGTCTTAACGCAGTAAAGTACCTTAGCCATGTGAGAGTTATTCATCTGAGAAATTCTGACTCGACTCCAGAAATAAAATTGAGATATGTTGCTGCTCTACGAGCCTATTCACGTAACCAAGGCTGAATTGATTTCACAAGGATAAAGTTGTTTTGATTACTTACTTGGACTGAGGGAGAATTCTGAAGAGATTGATTACTCGAGAAAATTTTAGTTCAGATTCTTTTATTGAAATGAGGAAAAGTTCTGATAAGAATGTATACTCAACTGGTTAAGTTAGTGAAGGATTTGTGTTTCTATAAAAGCTACATGAAAGATATGAAAGAACTGATGGGAGTTTCATTTCTGCAATTATGTGACATTAATGAATTTCGAGGGCGAAATTCTTTTAAGGAGGGGAGAATTGTAACACCCCAATTTAGGGGCTAAATTTTAAGAAATTATAATATGATAAATTTAATTGGTATTTTGGAAGAAAATGAGGATTAAATTGCAAAATTTCAAAGTTGGAAGACCGTGTTATAAAGTGCAGAAAATTCAGTGGCTAAACTCATGGTTTACCCATTTTTCTTTTTGAGATATTATAAACCCCCATCAGACGCATATTTTTCTGGAAAATTCCAGTTTTCCTCTTCCCCTCAACCTCTTTTTCAACTCCGATCTACTCGCCGTCCGACCTCCGATCGACGAACCGAAACCACCATCGTGTTCGTTGTCAACCAAGGAACAAAACCCCTCAAACCTTTCGTCGTGAATCATTGTCGTTCGTCGTTAATTTCAGTCGAAAGTATCGTCGGTAATAACTCGATTTTAGTTGGTTTTTCATCGATTCACGATGATCGGGTCATCCGTTTACGACACCTCCCGCACCATCGCGTTCCTTGCATCATTCCGAGTCTGTCGGTGTCATCCTTGGTCTCCGTCGACGGCGGCGCGTGAGGAGGTGAAACGATCAAAGTTTCCGACGTTTCGGAATCGAGCTCTCCGCCGTTCAAAATTGTGAACCGATCTTTGTAAGTGCCTCAAAATCGCTTAAAATAATTTTTAGGAATTTTTCCGGGAATTTTCCGACACTGGGTTACTGTTCACGCGCCGCACGCGCCACCACCTGAGAATGGGCTTCGTCTGGAAGCCTGAGGAGCCGTTTGAGCCGAGCCGCTTGAGCTGAGCCGAGCCGTTTGTGCCGAGCCGTTTGAGCTGAGCCGAGCCGTTTGAGCTGAGCCAAGCCGAGCCGCCTAGATCGAGCCGTTTACTGTTGACCACCGTTGACTGACGTTGACTACAGTTAACCAAAACGTTGACCAGCTTTGACCGGGCATTAAACGACCTTTGACTTCGACCGAGTATACCTATCTTGATAGTTTTCGACGTTCCAAATCCGATTCCGCAATCCGTTTTCCAAAATTCGGACCCGAAGGCCTCGATATTGCCGGTCAAACCCGTTGACTTTGATTTTGACCGAAAATTCCAAATTTTTGAAAAGTCATACTTTATGCTTTCGACGTCTTGAATCCGAATCCGAAGTCGGTTTCGCCAAATTCGAACCCGGTAAGCTGTTTTTGACTAATTTATCACCCGATTCGATCCGTTTATCGTAATTAAGCTTCGTTTCTGATATAATTTATGTTGATATGTATCCGAGGAATTATTGGAAGTTGAATTGAAGATCAAAGGTGTTCGAATGGAATTTTTATGGTCGATCAGTATTGCACGGAAATCGAGGTAATACTTTACTACCTCTTTATGCTTTATGGAACATGTTGATATTGGTAAATGCATGAATAAGATAATGTTGGTCACTTTTGTGGAGTTGAATAATTTATTCACTCGATATGAATGTGGTAGAAATTCTGTAACTGAATACGGATCGAATGACTAAGATAAGAGATTGATAATTGTTAGAATTAAATTACAAGTTTGTGATTGGTGATAAAGAAATCAGCTCTGGATTTGTAACTTATATTTTATATCATCAAGGGTTAAATGTTAAAGATACTTGGATGAAGAATTATGAGAATACTCCGATATGGTAAAATTACGAAATTACCCTTATGTTGGAAAATGATAAGAATTGCCCCTGGAAGTTGGTTAATAACTCTGAAAAGACATATTGATCCGATATAACTACTGATGTGCATAAGAAATGTTAGTTTTATTTGGAAATTATGGATAACCGGTTTTAATACTATGAGAGTTTGTGAAGGAATCATTTCAAAATCAAAGAATGTTCGGGAAAGCAATTGATCATAGGATCTCTAAATTATAATTATTTTCGTTAAGTGCTAATATTGAAATTATTTGGTTAAGAAATTACGAAAATGCCCTTGAGAGATAAAATAGTCTGAATTGACCCTGAATGAGAGAGTACTTTGAGGATTTGTACTTAACTCGATTAAGTACGAATTTACTTGTTAAGATCCTGTCTTTGTACAGAAAAATTTATAATATTCTGTTTGTAAAATCTGAGAAGACACTTGACCCGAAAATATTCGAATAAGGAGTAAATACTTGAAGAGTAATTTATTGGAGGTATTCTGCTGACAGAATTGTTCGAAATGACTGAAGTAAATGATAAGATTGAATTAAATAATAAGACCGGATGGAAGGAAATGATTGAAATATTCTAGAATTAAAAAATGACCAAATTACCCCTGGAATGGAAATAACTCAAGAATGTCACCAAGCTCAGGAATGAATGGATATACTCAAGCTTTGAAATGAATAGAAAAAAATGTTAAGCACCAAAATGACCAAAATGCCCTTATGACCTAGAATAAGTAAATGTCTTGGATTAATTAAGAAATCCAAATAAACATGGATGTTGTGCTACCAGTAAAAGTTGTGAAACGCAACTTAAGTGATTAACCAACGTTAGTACTATATCATTACCTGAATGATATAAGTATCACTTGAATGTTTGTTCATCTGCTCAAATTTGGATCGATGATAATTCTGGAAATACTTGGGGCAGCTCAACTCTAGAGCGCATACAGTACTAATAAGTGGGTAGTCGTTAGTCAAATCAATCACGAATACCAGAATGACTTTATTATATGAATAAATTGAAATGAAATGAAGTACAACGTGTATTTGAAATTCAGAAACGTCTGAATTATTCTGGAAAACTTTAAAGTAATCGGGATAGACTTGCTTACCAAACGAACTAAGTAACATCAATGACTAAGGATTAAATAGGTGATTTGATGAGTTTTGAAACACTGTTGAACTTACATGATGAATTGTCATTATGGGTTATGAGCCATGGATCAAGTACGTCAGTATTTCCTGATATTGTTGAAACGTGGAAATGAAATAAAGACCGTTGGAAGATTTATTCAGTGATGATTATGGGGATGATCTATGGATCTGCACTATGGTATTAAAGAGTGAATACACTGGAAGGATAATGAATTGACTTGTTGACATGCATCAGTTTGAGAGTTGTGTAACTCGAGTTGTTTGATAATATGATCGATAGTCGTAGATTGTAAATGATTTGAATCTTCGATTCTATATTTCATCTAAAATCACTTCGGTCATGTTTGAAGAAAAAAAAACAAGTAACGCAGATGGAAAAGATTCTGAATATCTTATTTGGTTCAATTGGGCTGAAATCCTATGAATTTAAAGTATATTCCTAAATACCCCTGATTGTTTGGGTAATGGAATCACTCGCAGTAAATCTGAATTTAGAATTATTATGTATAAAGGTTCCTGAACGTTTTCCTAAAGCACACGAAAATATAGTGGGATTCTAATGTATCAACATTAAATGTCTGGCTAGATCGGTTAGTAATCGATTCTCCTCAATAGGACCTTGTTCCAGGAATTCGTTCAAATTTCATAAGTTTCATGTTATCCAAAATGATAACTACAATGGCCTTTGGAAATACTTGGATTCTCTAGTGTGTTCCCTACTTATTACTGAACTGTTTTATTGGTTTTAATATGTGGTACACCGAATTCATTGGTTATTGTTTATTGATGCACCAATTTAATGTGACAATTTATGGAATATGGTTGCTATCTAATTTTTGTTTTGAAATGGTATATGATTACCATGTTTTTGGATTTATGGAATTTGTGTCACGGTGCAATTGAATTTTGGAATTGAATTACGATGGAATAGCTCTGATCAAGCTAACTGGGCCTAATGTGACTCTTGAGGGCCCCAAGATGTTTCATTAGGTCGGCTTTCCTTTGCTGTGTGCTTAGGGTAAGCTATATGGACTTATTGACTTGGGCTTAAGGATACAAGCTTCAGAGCCTATCCTTAAGTCGGCTTTCTTTTTGCTATGTGCATAAAGTAAGCTATATGGAAAATAATTTTGGGAACTACTAATGGTGTACCGGAAAAGGGTTTAAACTATGATTTTCAAAAAGGTTAAACTCTTTTATGAATTTGTGAGATTACTGGACTATGATTTGTACCTATTATGATTTTATTATACTGTTGGAACACACTAGACATCCTATTCGATCTCCTGAAAAATGTCATACTTTGAAAGGTTTCTTATGAACTGAGATTCATGGCTTCTACTCGATGAGTTTCTAAGGGAACCCCAAATTATTCTGCAAGCTGGTATACATATGATTCAATAAGGAAATTATATGGCTTTCCATTTATCTACATGTCATGTAACATCATCTGGTAGTTCTGTATTACTGAGCTTTCCAAAGCTCACTCTATTACTCACCTTTTCAGGTTAAAACATTTGTACCAGTGCATCTATCGACTTCAGTAAGGGAGTTCTTCCGGCGTGGTTGCAGAGTATGATACTTGTGATTAGGGGGCATGTAATTGTATTTTGATTTATATACGAGTTTGAAAATCTGTTTTATTTTTAAATAGTGATAAATGATTTTATAAGTTTACATGTTCTGATAAAAAGTTTTAAAATTTCCGCTATTTTTACGGTGGGTCGCTCCGGTGGCCTTAATGTGACTTCTCGAATCGGATCGGGCTACCCGCATCGGTCTGGGGGTTACAGCATTCATCAAACTAAATCATAAGGAAAATAAATCCATACAACTTTGCTTAACAACTAAATGTCAAAATTTTAAATTTCCTAAGGGGGGAACGAAAGACATAATATGTCACAACACTTCAAAGAGGATTCCTCTATGCCTCCGTGGCTGGGAATTCAAACACAACATCCTTTCCAGCAAGCTTCCTGTAAACAGCAGAAAACGTCGCGAGCTTATACTAGGTGCTGTTCCGTTCCTTTGGATCCAAAAAGACCTGCCCAAGGAGTGAGACAATGAATGATAGAACATTACACCTCCAAAAAGTTAACCACCTACGAAAGATGTCGGTTCACAAGATCACAATTCTTTTAATCATCACTTGCTTTTTCATCAATATTTAACAACCTAATGCTAGAATTCGTATTAGTACTGCTAATTCTATTACAGCAATGTTTTACCTTCATTGTCTTCGATCCATCAATTCCATATCTAGTGCGCTTCCCAACAATTTCAGCAGGTAAAACAACATCCTCAAGCAGTGCCTCATGTACAGCAGTCAATGTGCGGCTGCATGGCCTCTGAACCGCAGAACCTCTCTTTGGAGGCCTCAATATCCTCCAGGTGGCCATAAGAATCACATCCTATCATATATGCATAAACCAAGTGCATCAACTAAACCAGTTAACAACAGACATTATCAGTAAAATAAACAGAGATTTATGTTAAAGGTTAAGCCTGATGTAGAACAATTCATGAAGAGATAAATTTATTAAAACATAATGAAATATCTTGCTTTTAGCAGAACAATTCAACAATGAAAGCATCTTATGAAACACATGAAAATCAAAGTTTGTTAACTGCATTTTGTATTAAATGGTAATGCACTTAATAAATTGTACACTAGAAGACCTAATCCAAGTTTTCACTCAAGCTGTGCTCTTGCTCTTATCGTTTCATTAAACAGAAGGAACAAATTTGAAGGACAATGGATTAGCTTAGTCATTTCCTCACCTTGCCACTGAACTTCTTTTCAAGTTCCCTCACAAGCTTAACATGAACCTTGCAAAAAGATTTCCTCAATCTATACGGGACAAGGATAACAACAGCTTTCCGGCTACCAGAAACATCAATTTGGCTGTGCTTGCAAACAATTTATATGAATTACATGATGGGAAAATACATAAGTGAAATAACAAGTATTGCATCCCAATCTATCATTCTTACACAGCCGAATTAATGTAGAGATCTTTAAGGTCACTTTTCAGATCTTGATTGGTATTCTCCAAATCAAAGAATGCCTGTTACAAAAATACATGCAAAGGTAATGACATCATATCAGGACTACACATTTTTAGGAACCTTTTAAGTAAGAACAGTTCAAAACCTGGGCAACCAACTCCTCGAATTCCGTTGGTTCAGCATCCTTATCTTTGTGGATCTTCTTCCTTGATGTATACATCTTCAAGATCTGCATTGATGGAAAGAAAAAAAGATTAAGGGAATTCAGCAGATATAGAAGCAATTTCAAACGAAAAATTCCAATTACAACATCAGTTCGAAATAGAGACTGGGTCAAATATTATCCGTAGACAAATTCCAGCCGATAAAAGAAGCAAATTATACTTGAATACACTCCCAAAGAAAGCACTAATCAACCAATTACTCTCGCAACCTGTGAGTTCTCCAGTACATTTAACAGTAAGCTGACATTAATCTCACAGAATCTAATTGATTGCTAATCGTTTTCCAAAGTAGCAATTTACATGATAAAAATGTTCATACTTTGAAAGATAATACGTGATTGAAAACCCCAAAAAAATCTAAACAAAACCATTAGCTCAGAAAGTAAAATATATACATTAAAATATAAAAGGAACCCTCAAGCTCAAGATTGAAAGTGTTGCAACTTGCAACAGAATTAAAAACTAGAAATAAGCATCCAAAACAGACCATAACAGCGTTTTTCCCCTCTCCATATTTCTAGCATACAAACAGACCACAGAAACTTAGTATATCTAGCAATAATCAGAGTAAAAGAAAACTATCATCATTTTCTTTTCTTTTAAGCAACTAAAAGGGTGGTTTGAAATTGGAAAATGAATAAAGTACCTGTATGATAAGCTAAAGACAGAAGAGAGACTTGAGCGAGAACCTAGTGACAGAGGCTCTGCTTCCAGTATTTGGTTGATCAATAAAGAACCCTGGGAGTTTCAGCCAAAGGCCACAATTTTCTCTTGTACACACGGACGGATGTGATTCAGTTTGGATATCGTTGTTGATAATATGGGCTGGGGATTTACATTATCCGATGGGCTTTCAAATGTAGCCTAATTTATTTATTTAAGGGTAAACTACACATTTAGTAGTTATACTATCATTTTTATTCCGTTTTAATATCTAAACTTTATTTTTTTAAAATTTATATAACATTTAGTGTATGTTTCAATTTGATCATTATTGTTAAAAAGTAATAAAAAGAAGGTTCACGTGAATTATGTGACTATTTGTTCAAATAGAAAATTTTAAAAAAAGTTCAACTCGGTATAAATTTTTCGGGCTCCAAGATAAAATACTGAAAGGTTTTTAAAGACATTAGTAAAAGGGAGGCAAAAAGGAACATATAGGTGATGGGGATAACAATAAGTATAATGATTGTATAATATAAGAGATAATTAAAACTTATATGAAAAACTCTAAGCAAGAAAGCTCGTTGATAAAGAAAAAGAAATTATTAATGTCAAAAAAAATAATATAATATGATTTATAGAAAAGATCAATTTTTGGGATGATTATTTTATTATGACAATTGTCTAGTAAGAAATTCGTACCAAATAATTTTTTTTTAATTTAACTCAAAAATTTATACAAGATATGATGTGAGTTGACTTGTCTTGTACTTGATTACCTAAGTTCCTGATTGCGATTGTTGACGAATTTATCATCTCTATTATTTCCTTGCTTACTAACAATATGCATGTCTTTGTCATATCATAACATGTTAACATCATGTATATATGATTTTAGCATCCCGACGCTTTTAAATCTGTCGAAACTATGGTGAGATAATAATGATTTTGATCTATTATGATATGCATACACATTTTATCTTATTGTATTAGGATATGAGTTTGTTAGAGGAAGATTTCTGTAGGTGGTTCTCAATTTCTACCGTCATCGATGGGTATGATTGGTTTGGGTCAGATTTTTGGTAAACTTAATCAGACTTAAAAATTATACATCTTCTACATGATTTGAACTTAATCTAAAAAATATACACCCTTCATCCTACTCACATTCGATCCATTTTCATAGATAAAACTCAAATCCGTCCCGACCAAAATAATATATTTATAAAAAAATTATTACTTTTATTCAATAAAAATTGGAGATTTGATTAAAAAAATATAAAGAAGGTTATTATTATAATTATCTCTAAATATATAAAGTAAAATTATTTTTTTGAGTATAATAGGGTCAGATCAGATATTTTTCATCCTAAATTCGACCCCAAACCAAACATAACCTCTAAAATAACCTAACTTGATCCGACTCAAACTCGATTTTTTTTAAAATCCAACTCAATAAGATTAGGTCAGATCCAAAACCCGTCAAATTCAAGTCCCGTGCTCTCCCTATCTACAACCGATAAACACATGCCCTATTAGGCGGTTCTTCCATCTCGGTTAGTAAATTTGCGTCATGTTAGACAATTTTCTCTTATGAGGGTAAATTCGCACCCTATTGATGTAATAGATGATATTCAGTACTGAGGAACCTGATTTGTTGTTTATTAGTGGATAGAGAAACAATTAGGGTTCACTAGCCCCATTGTTTATGCAAACTGTATTTTACTTCTCTTGTAATCATTGGATCCGACTCAAATGTTACGACCAAATCTAAAAGATAATATTGAAGGAGGTTTATATAATCGTAAACTTTTTAGAAACTATTAGCAGTTATTATATCAAACTACAATTATAATATTCAAATAAATTTAAAATATTAATAATCACTGGTTGAAAAACTCAAAATATAGCAATAAGAATTCATATATTTATATGGTAATGCATGTCAAATCATATAATCCAAAGTCTCATAAAAATAATGTACAAATACATAGCATTCTAAAATCCGATAAAAGAAATTTCAAGTATAATAAAATTTGATAATAGTCATATTGTTTAAAATAAAATATATCGCTAATCGTTTCTTAAAATATCAAGATAATTCCAAAGGAAAAAAATTAAAGGTTTAAATATAGAGACCAGTGTATCCTCAAAATACAAACCAAACAACATAAATTACGACATACAATCAGTACACGATAATCAATAATTTAGACATGACATATCCATACAACATCAAAGATGACATGAATGCAATGTAAACTATTCCAGCTACATCGCCAAATGATTATTGGATTTTACCATTCGTTAGAGATGTACCGCCCTGTAAATCAGTAATTGTTGAAAATAATAGTCATAGCAGCCGGCGGCTGCTTTTGTTTTTAATTATTATTTTTTTTGTTGAATTATGCAAGGAATAATTATAACATTTAATCATTTTATTTTAGGGTATTTATAAGATTAGTCCTTAGGTTTCAACTATTAATACCCTAGCTCATTTAGCTTCAAAATCATCCCAAAGCATTCTAGCTTTCTTCCAATACTAGAGAATTTAGAGAGTTTCTTGAGAGTTGTTTTTCTCATTTTTATCAAGAGAAAATTATCATTGTTTTCTCCTTGGTAGATCGAGAGAAGTTGTAATTCCTATTTTCTCTTAGTGAAATTCTTCTACCGTTGCCCGTGGTTTTTACCCTATATTATTTAGGGGTTTTCCACGTAAATTTTATGTCTCTTTTATCTTCATTTTTATTTTATCAAATTATCAGTTGCGATTTTGCTCTATCCGATAGCCGTCTTCCGCAACAATTGGTATCCGAGCCAGATTTGAGTGTGTAATATATGCTTATTGTCTTTGTGGTTGCCACCAAAAGGTGTATCCTCCAACATAAGAAAATAAGAAGGTATTACCCATTCTTTGAGGTTCTAGAGACTATTCACGATAGTGAAATAGTGGGAGCTATCAATAATAGAAGCAATGTCAACAAAATTTGACATTGAAAAGTTCAATGGGAGAAATTTCTCACTGTGGAAATTGAAGATGAAGGCCATCCTGAGGAAAGACGGGTGTCTAGCGGCTATCAATGAAAGGCCGGTGGAGTTCTCAGATGACAACAAATGGAACGAGATGGACGGAAATGCTATGGCAAACTTTCATTTAGCATTAGCAGATGAAGTATTGTCAAGCATCGAGGAGAAGAAGACAGCTAAGGAGATATGGGATTATCTCACCAAATTGTACGAGGCCACATCGTTGCATAATAAAATTTTCCTTAAGAGGAAATTGTACACTCCCCGTATGTCAGAATCTACTTCAGTGACGGAGCACTTAAATACACTGAACACCTTATTTTCTCAGCTTACATCCTTAAGCTGTAAAATAGGAGAACAAGAACGTGCTGAACTTCTACTTCAAAGTCTACCGGATTCGTATGATTAACTCATCGTCAACTTGACAAACAATAATGTCACCAGTCTAGTCTTCGATGATGTTGCAGCTGTTGTCCTACAAGAAGAAAATCGGCGCAAGAACAAGGAAGACAGACAAGTAAATCTGCAACAAGAAGAAGCGTTGACAATGATGAGAGGGAGATCAACAGAACGTGGCTAAAGCAGCAGTCATAAACATGGTAGATCGAAGTCGAGGAGCAAGAATAATTTAAAGTGCTACCATTGTGGAAAGAATGGTCACTTGAAGAAGGATTGTTGGAGTCTCAATAAAAACTCCAATCCACAAGGCAATACCGCAAACACTTCAGATGATGGAGATGCTCTATGCTGTGAAACATCAACCACCGTGGAAGGTAGAAAGAAATATGCAGATATATGGCTCATTGATTCAGAAGCAACATATCACATGACCTCAAGAAGAGAATGGTTCCATCATTATGAACCTGTCTCAGGAGGATCTGTGTATAGTTGCAATGATCATGCCTTAGAGATTATTGGCGTGGGAACCATCAAATTGAAGATGTATGATGGAACAATTAAAGTTGTTCGAGATGTGCGGCTCGTGAAATGCCTGAAGAAAAATTTATTATCCTACGGATTGTTGGATAATAATGCAAGCAAGATTTAAACACGTAAAGGAATCATGAAGGTGTTCCGTGGAGCACTTGTGGTGCTGAAAGGCGAAAAGATAGCAGCAAACTTGTACATGTTGAAGGGAGAGACTTTGCTAGAAGCAGAAGCCTCTGTTGCCTCATGTAGTTCAGATTCTGCAATGCTATGGCATCAGAAACTTGGACACATATCAGAACAAGGAATGAAAGTTCTTGTGGAGCAAAAGCTACTTCCAGGCTTAACAAAGGTATCACTTACTTTGTGTGAGCATTGCATAACAAGTAAGCAGCACCGGTTGAAATTCAACACATCAAATTCTAAAGGCAAACGTGTTCTAGAATTGGTTCACTCTGATGTATGGCAAGCACCGGTTATATCCCTTGACGGAGCAAAATACTTTGTCTCATTTATTGATGACTACTCCAGGAGATGTTGGGTGTACCCTATTAAAAAGAAGTCAGATGTGTTTTCAACTTTTAAAAACTTCAAAGCGCGGGTGGAACTTGATTTTGGAAATAAGATCAAGTGTTTCAGAACAGATAATGGAGGAGAATACACAAGCGAAGAATTTGATGACTTTTGCAGGAAAGAATGCATCAAAAGACAGTTCACAGTGGCGAACACTCCTCAACAAAATGGAGTGGCAGAGCGGATGAACAGAACCTTGTTAGAAAGAACAAGAGCAATGTTGAGGGATGCAGGCCTAGAAAAATCATTCTGGGCAGAAGCAGTCAATACCGCCTGTTATTTGGTGAATCGAGCTCCATCAACTGCAATAGAGCTTAAGACACCAATGGAGATGTGACTGGTAAACCAACTGATTATTCAAATCTCCATGTATTTGGAAGTATTGTGTACGTGATGTACAACTCCCAAGAAATTTTTAAGCTCGATCCAAAATCCAGGAAATGCAAATTCTTGGGGTATATTGATGGTGTAAAGGGGTATCGCTTGTGGGATCCCACTGCCCATAAAGTGATCATCAGTAGTGATGTTATCTTTGTATAGGATAAACTACAAAGAAAAGAAGACGATGATAGCGCTGAAAAGTCATAGACTACACAGATACTTGTGGAAAAGGAGGTTGAAAAAGGAGATTCTTCTGAAGTGGAACCAACACATGATGAACAAGAGCTAGAGAGTTCTGAAGCTCCAATAACTCGTCAATCAGATCGTGTGAGAAGACGTCCCAATTGGCACTCAGATTATGTTATAGAAGGTAATATTGCATACTGTCTTTTAACAGAGGACGGTGAGCCATCAACATACCAGGAGGCAATAAACAGCTCAGATGCTTCACTATGGATGATGGCGATGCAAGAAGAAATTGAAGCTATTCATAAAAATAATATATGAGACCTTGTGCCACTACCACAAGGAAGGAAGCCAATTGGTAACAAATGGGTTTTCAAAATCAAGCGAAATGGTGACAATCAAGTGGAGAGGTATCGTGCAAGACTGGTGGTCAAAGGATATGCTTAAAAAGAAGGTATTGATTTCAATGAAATTTTTTCTCCTGTGGTTCGACTAACAACAGTTCGAGTAGTCTTGGCAATGTGTGCTACATTGAATTTACATCTAGAACAACTAGATGTTAAAACAACTTTTCTTCATGGAAATCTTGAAGAAGAGATATATATGCTCCAGCCTGAAGGTTTTGAAGAAGACGAAAAGAAGAACTTGGTTTGCAGGTTGAACAAATCTCTGTACGGTCTAAAGCAGGCGCCGAGGTGTTGGTATAAGAGATTTGATTCCTTCATTATGTGCCTTGGATACAACAGACTTAATGTAGACCCTTATGCTTATTTCAAGAGGTCTGGTGATAACGATTTTGTTATATTGTTGTTGTATGTGGATGACATGTTGGTTGCAGGACCCAACAAAGATCA
Organism: Hibiscus syriacus; assembly: GCF_006381635.1. Lineage (NCBI taxonomy): Eukaryota > Viridiplantae > Streptophyta > Magnoliopsida > Malvales > Malvaceae > Hibiscus > Hibiscus syriacus. Next base: position 250,611 of record NW_024061960.1, read on the forward strand.
TATTGAAGAATTGAAGGCACAACTGGCTAGGGAATTTGAAATGAAGAACTTGGGATCAACAAACAAGATTCTAGGGATGCAAATTCACTGAGACAGAAGTAATAGGAAGATTTGGCTTTCACAAAAGAATTACTTGAAGAAAATCTTGTCACGATTTAGCATGCAAGATTGTAAGCCAATTTCTACCCCTCTTCTTATTAACTTCAAATTATCCTCCAGTATGAGTCCTAGCAGTGAAGAAGAGAGGATGGAGATGTCTCAAGTTCCGTATGCATCAGCAGTGTGAAGTTTAATGTTCGCTATGATATGCACAAGACCAGACATTGCACAAGCAGTGGGAGTGGTTAGTCGGTACATGGCGAATCCAGGCAAAGAGCATTGGAATACAGTGAAGATGATCCTGATATACATCAAAAGAACCTCAAATATTGCATTATGTTACGGAGGATCAAACTTACTAATAAATGGTTATGTAGATTCTGACTATGCAGGGGATTTGGATAAAAGTAAATCTACTACAGGATATGTGTTCAAAGTTGCTGGTGGAGCTGTAAGCTGGGTTTCAAAATTGCAGTCAGTTGTGGCTATGTCCACAACAGAGGCAGAATATGTAGCAGCTACACAAGCCAATAAAGAAGCAATTTGGTTGAAGATGTTATTGGAGGAGCTTGGGCACAATCAAGAGTATGTCTCTCTGTTTTGTGACAGTCAAAGTGCCTTGTATCTAGCAAGGAATCCAGCATTTCATTCAAGGACAAAGCACATACGAGTTCAGTACCATTTCATCCGTGAAAAGGTTGAAGAAGGGACAGTAGATATGCAGAAGATTCATACCAAAGATAACATAACATATTTCATGACGAAGGCAATCAACGCTGATAAATTTACTTGGTGTCGATTCTCTTTTGGCCTGACAGAAATATAAGCAACATAAATGTACAAGGTAGAAAGAATGGTGTGAAGATATGATTGTTCCAATCAAATCTTCAAGTGGAAGATTGTTGAAAATAATAGTCATAGCAGCCGGCGGCTGCTTTTGTTTTTAATTATTATTTTTTGTTGAATTATACAAGGGATAATTACAACATTTAATCATTTTACTTTAGGGTATTTGCAAGATTAGTCTTTAGGTTTCAACTATAAATACCCTAGTTCATTTAGCTTTAAAACCATCCCAAAGCATTCTAGCTTTCTTCCAATACTAGAGAATTTAGAGAGTTTCTTGAGAGTTGTTTTTCTCATTTTTATCAAGAGAGAATTATCATTGTTTTCTCCTTGGTAGATAGAGAGAAGTTGTAATTTCTATTTTCTCATAGTGAAATTCTTCTACCGTTGCCAGTGGTTTTTACCCTATATTATTTAGGGGTTTTTACGTAAATTTTGTGTCTATTTTATCTTCATTTTTATTTTCTTAAATTATCAGTTGCGATTTTGCTCTATCCGATAGCCGTCTTCCGCAACAGTAATTGGACATCATCATCAGATAGAGATGCGTCAACCTGTTATTTGATAATTGGATGTTATCATCCTATAAGGATACACCAACTATTCTTTATTTTTTTTCACGGTAACAGTAAACAGTAAATGCATATATCAGAATTTATTGGTCGTGTTTGTCACATAACAGTAACACATATAATTTGCAATCGCATGCTCAGATGATCTAATAACAAGTAAATATGATAACTTAAATAGTATCATCTCGTCGGTATTCAAACATACAACATACATAAACACAGTCAAAAAGAAAAAATGTATAACACTAGATGAAGAATGCACCTTTAGCTCTACTATCAGATTATATCTAGTGAATGACACATTTTTCACAATTAACGACAATACTGAGCTCTACGTTACTAAAACACATGTATCCAAAAAAAAATTGTATTAAAAAGGAATCACCTAAATTGTAAATTCAGTATTCAATTGTCGCAAGGCTAATTAATTTATCGTTTTAGAATTTATGTAACAATTTATTTAATTTTTTTTATTTCATTAATGTTGACACTCGTTTTTTCCGTCCTAAATATAAGTATTATTATTATTATTAATTATTATTATTACATATTTTGCAGCACCCTATGTGAAGCACTACCAATTGAGTAGACCCATGTCCTGTCAACATTTCATCTACCCCAATTCAACAACTCTAACTACATGCAAGATTGAAAATGAGGAGATTAAAAAAAGGGGGAATAGAAGAAAATGAGAGAAGGTTGCCACCACTCATGCCTCCCACGTGAAGCCAGTAACGCACGCCATTCTCCCCACCAAATCTGCACCCAATAGCAAACAAGAAATCAAAATATCATCAACATCAACCAAAGTCAGAAGAAAAAGAAAGCAATTTAATCCCGAAAATTTCGGGATTTCATTTTACCTGCTCCAATCAAAGTCTCACCAAAATGAAGAAAATCAACATGCAACGACAAAGGAATTTGGTGAAGAAAATGAAGATAAAAAAAACAGGGGGCTCTCGACCATAAAAAGGGAGGGATTCGAATCGCCAAAAAAAAGAAAGGGGGGGATTTTTTTTTCTTTGGAAAAAAAACTGTAAACAGGGAAATATTCCATCTCAATATTCGAAAGCAATAAAAGCATTTTTGAGGTAATCCTAGTTTCGTTTTTTTTAATTTCCAGTATATGTTGCTTTATTATTTTTTATTTCGAACCCAAATTAGCAATAAAAAATATGTTCTTTATGTTTGTAACTATTTTCATATTCCAGTAATTAACCCAAAGAAATCATTACATGTTCGATCATAAGCAAAATAAGTAGGTTGATATAAAAATAATAATAAAACAAAGATGATATGGGGTGGATTTACCTGAATCGTTCGAGTTCCAGTCGAAAAATTCATGCTATAACCGTTCGGATTCAGTCGCCAAAGAAAAAACCCTGATGTTAGTCTTAGTAAATGAATTTTTTTAATTAAAATTAGTAAGAGCAAGAGAGAAAGAGAACTTATCTTGATCGAGCGTTGGGGCTGTTGTCATGGTAGTTCTCAGCAGTTAGGTATCATAGGTCGCTGAGGGTAAATATTTTCCTACTTTGAGGTTTTGAACCCGAATTTTGGGTAGCTTTTAGGGAAATAGGTTGAGGAGGCTTTGGTTCTGCTGGAATCTGGTTTTGTGTACTACAAATGAAGAAAATAAAGAGAGATGTTGTTTGAAAGAGTATAAACGGCGCATAGAGGGCATAAAGGTTTAGGTTTGACAAAGTGTGGTTTTGATTTTAGGTCAAATTTAATTTAATTTGAGCTTTAAGATAGTTGGGTAAAACAACAGTACTTAGCCTTAGGTGAATACAATTGTGGTGAGTGGAATAATAACTTTTAAATTACCTTTGAATTACATTTGAACTTTTGGTTTTATTCTTGGCTACGTGTTTAGTTTGGGAGTTGGCCCTACCATAGTGATTTATAAATATTGTTCATGTCTTATTTTATTTAAATTATTAAATATGCTAGCAATATGGATTAGTAGATTTTTTTCTTTTTTCTAAATTATTGGAGTACATATTATATTCAATCAATCCCAAACGTGATCAATTTTAATATATCTTTATTATATTATATGTATAATTGCATTTACTTTTACATTTTTTATATCATTTATTTAATAAGTAGAGTGATGCATAATTTCACTAATTAAATATTGTATGATTTGCATGATAGCCTCATTTGCATAACTCAAAATTATTATATAATTGGATTAAGGGTAATATTCGAGCATTTTAATATTGTTGTAAAGTGATTGTCTTAACGGATAAGAAAGTTACTTTCGATAATTTTAAAATGAAAGTTTATCCCGCTAAGTGACACCAATTAAATCGAATTTATTTTATAAAATTTGGGGATTGAGGAAAAGATCGTATTCTTTTAATTAAATTCATCGAGAAAAGACAGTTAGATCGAATCTATGGTCTCGTCTCTTGATATTTAATTAATTGAATACCCTTATTCTCATTAAATATTGGTAAAAATAAATAATTAATCAATTGCTTGATAGTTTTTTTTTACTTTTGCATGTGTTTTCAAAGGTTTTTCAAAATAATAATATTCGATAATAAATAATTAAATATTATTATTTTATCTCTAAAAATTATTTTGGGTGTTATTATTTTAAAATTTAGAATGAAATTTTAATATTTTTTTATTTCGATTGGAGTAAGAATTGATTGCTTCAAGGTATGATAGATCAATTCCACTCGATAGGAAATAATTTAATATTATTATATTTCATACAAAAATTCTAAAAATGTTATTTTAGGGGATCTTAAATCATATTAGACTCAAACTTGTACATTTTATTGCAAAGACAATTAATTAATCGACTAGGTACCGATTTAGGGCGTTGTGGGGGTGCTAGTCCTTCTCCACACGTAATCGACTCCCAAACTCAAATTTTGGTAACGCAGACCCCAAGTTTGTCTTTTTAATTAAAATTAATATTTTATTAAAATGACAAATATTTTTATGGTGCCCAATCACACCTTAATCAAAGATTGGTGGCGACTCCTCGAACCATATTTTTTCTATCGTAAAGGAATTTCCAAATTTTCGAAATGAGAGGTTTTCTAAAATCACATTTATTTTTAATTAAAAATCAATCACAAAGAAGATAATTAAAAACAGTGTGGTTTTCAAAACCTCGCTTCCTTAAGAAAAAGACCGTTTCGACAGCTTGGCGACTCCACTGGGGACAGTTTTTAGAGAGTCAGGCCATTAGTCGATTAATTAATTGTCTTTGCAAATAAAATTACAAGTTCGTTCTAATTTGGTTTTGATCCCCCTATTTGGTTTTAATATTGTTTGTTTAGAATTTGATTAACCAATAAATAGTTGTACTGATCTGTTTGCTAATGTTTTCAGATTAAATCATTGTTCATGGTCTTGAGTTTTTTGTTCAGTGTTGTTTGTTTTATTTACGCTTTTCCTCACACACTGCACAGTTGCATTTGCATAACATGAGCTAAAACCCCGCTCCATCCTATTTAAGTAGGAGTAAGAAGCTACTCCCTCGTGTGGTTTTCACCTCTGTGCGGGATAGTGAAATGCTCCTTGGGCTCACGCCTTATGATCCTCGTGAGGTTTTCACCTCCGCAATGACATAAGGAAGTGTGTCCCCTCGAATTGAACTCGATCCAAATGCGTGTGATGGATTAGGATTGAGGGTTCGGTAGCCCAAGGGGGCACCGACAAAGGACAATTCGAGGACCCATTACTTTAGAACCAAACCCAGCATGTAGTAAACTTATAACCCAGATACGACCTTTCCTATACCATATGATCATGTGAGGAGAGTACACAAGGAAAAGCTTATTTAAGCATTCTTTAGTGAAATTTTAATTTTCGAATAAATGCATGCGAACTAGAAATCATGTGGTTAGGTTTAATTTCTTGGATAAGTATGCGAACTAGACGGCATGAGGTTAGGATGTTCTATAAACAAAGCATATGGGTAAAAATCATGATTGGGCAGGATCTACTAAAGCATGATTGGGTAGCTAACATGTGGGGTAGGTTTCATCGATAAATTGAATTATGTTTAATCAATTCATTTATGATTACTGACTGACTTTCTTTCTTTTTGTTTACTTTATCCTCATCTTACATTGTACTATTCATTTCATTGGTGTTGATCCATGACTGATGTCCATATAGAAGACTACTATTATGGAACAAATGATTCAAAAAGTAGAGGACAATACAGACGTCTTGATATGGTCCGAGCAGTCTCAACTAACAAATGGAGACAGTCTATCACCAGGGTATATATCAGAGCTGAGAGGGTATACTCATATCATCGTTTGTCAGAATGATCTGAACGAACTGAAAGAGATTTGGGGAAGATGGGAAGCATCCGATAAGCAGTTGTTTTATCAACTCCATGGTGACATTTCAAATCTCCTTGATATCCCGATTGATCGGAGTTTGTTTAGAGCTCTAGCTCAGTTTTGGAATCCCGCTTATAGCTGTTTTACATTTGGCCGAGTAGACATGACGCCTACTATAGAGGAGTATTGTGCCTTGATTCATTGTTCGAGGTTCCAGATAGACAAAGTGTACACCAAACCCCCGAATACTCCTTCCTTTAAGAAGAAACTTATTTTGATGACTGGCATGAGTGAAGAATGGGTTATGAGAGGCATAAAAAAGAAAGGAGATCGCGAATGCGTTACTTGGACCCTTCTAAAAGATTTGATTAACTGTCATCATGATCGAAGAAAAAAGATTGACTTCTTTGCTCTAGGTATCTATGGATTGGTCATTTTCCCGAGAGTTCTTGGATATATTGATGTATCAGTGGTTGACATGTTTGAAATACTGGATAGACATGTGGATCCTGTTCCAGCTATTCTGGCAGAAACATTTCGTTCCCTGAGCTCTTGTCGAAGAGAAGGGGAAGGACGATTCATAGGTTGTGCACCATTATTGCTAACATGGATCCTTAGTCATTTCAAACACTTCGAGAGAGCACCTGGTCGGGTCTTCTTAGATGGTTTTTCACCGTTGAAGGATTTCATTTCTCGACAGTGGCCTGGGGGTTTTACTGAGGAAAAGTGGATGGTCATTTTCAAAAGTATCCAAGACAGTAACATTCTATGGCGTACCTCATGGAATGTCTCATCCGACATATTGTATCGATGTGGAGACAGAGATTGGGTTCTATTACCTGGTATTTGGGGATCTGTAGGGTATGCCCCATTACTGGTTTCCCGACAATTTTGGTCGAGATAATTTATTTCGGCAACAAAGGAGTTATCTAAGTCTGAGTTCGCATTCAGGGGAGAACTGTATAAGAATAAAGTTAAAGGGGTCACTGATGCTTGGAGACACACCCATCGGGTAAATCTCTTTACTTTTGAGTCAAGGCTATCTCGAGGATACGAGGAGTGGAGAAGAAACCAAGTCAATGATAACATTCCAATAGGCAATCAAGAGAATATCCAATCTATAGAAGAACACCTTAGGGTGATCCCGTCTCCGCTCGAGCAAGCCAGGCTTGATTTTGAGGCAGAAAGTAAACAATGGAGAGTAACTTTGCAAAAGCTAGAAGATGAAGTGTATCAGAAAGGGCTAGAGATTGACATCCAAAAGAGTCGGGTTGATCGGATTGAAAAAGTGGAGAAGCAACTTAGATTGGATTTCAATGACCTCCATTTATCACTCCAGCGAATGATCAAAGATCAGGCATCTGCTATCTCTAGTAAGTCTTCTATTGAATGGAGGCAAGAAGTGGCAGGACTGAAAAGAGAAGTTGGGGAAAGCAGTAAAGAACTCAAACGAAGTAGACATCAGGCCAAATTACTCTCGAGAGACAAAAATGCCCTTGAATAACAATTGCAAGAGAATCAGACCCAGAATGAGAAATTAAAGAATAGGGTCTTGAGCTTCGAGACTGTTTTGCAACGATATCGAAGTCGAGAAAGTAGTTCACATGCTGAAGTGGAAAGATTGACTAAGCGTGCGAATGAACTCGAGGCCTTAGTTCAAGATTTGCAAAGAAGAGCAAATGAACTTTCATTGGTCCCTTATGAAGGAGTTATGCAATGGCGCTATTGTTGGGAGCAGGCTCAGTGGAGAGTTAAGCAAAGGGAGGATCTCATTACAAGATACCTACAACAAGCTCAAGGAGTGGCTCAACACTTAGTTGATCTATCACAGGAAGCTGATAATGTGATCGAAGAACTGGATCCAGAGGCAGAAGTAAACCAGAAGATAGTGGAATTACTGGGACATATCCAACAATTAGGAGAGATAGCTCTATTTTATATGTGATCTGTTTAATCCTTGTAATTGAGCTTTGTTTCCTATATAAAAAGTTGTTCTAAGGAATCGTCCCAGAATCAACACCTCGTATTGCATTCATCTTGCATTCATATTGCATCTACATTGCATTTCCTTTTATAAATAACATTCTAATCACATTTTTCACACCTCATTAATAAAACACCATGATTAATAAAAAAATATTGTGGCAGAATACTGGACACTTATAAGCATCCATACAACACGCGAAAAAAGGCAATGGATGATAGAATTGTCAATATAGAGAAGGTTCAAGCTGAAATGCAAGAGAATTTAATGAAAACGCAAGAGGAAATGCGCGAACAGATAATGAAGGCTCGAGACGACATGATGGCAAAGTTGGTTAGTTTGCTACAGTGAAATAGTGTGGTCCAAGGAGAGGCTCCAGTTATCGGTCCTGCTACTGAGGAACCTTTATATCCCCCTAGCTTCACACCACCATATATCCACACACAACAAGCCACGACCATCCAACCAAAAAAAATACAAGTGAACTTACCTGGCTCTTCGACAAACACACAACCAATTGAAGATGTCCCTAATTTGGATGAGGAAGACAAAAAAGAACATGATAAGGATATTAAGAAAGAATGGGAACAAATGAAACATGAATTCCGAGCTATGAAAGAAGATGCTAGCCTATATGGAATTGACGCCAGAGAACTAAGTATGGTCCCCGATTTAGTGCTGCCACCGAAGTTCAAAGTTCCAGACTTCGAGAAATTTGATGGCACCAGTTGTCCTTCTGCACACATTACCATGTTTTACAGAAAAATGACAGGCTATGTGGGGCTATTAATTCATTGTTTTCAAGAAAGTTTGGCAGGATCAGCAATCCGTTGGTACAATCAGCTAAGTCGGGCTCAAATTAAATCTTGGAAGGATTTGGCTAAGGCTTTTCTAGAGCAATATAAGCATGTAAAAGATGTGAGGCCGAACTGAATTTTGTTACAGAGTATGGAAAAAAGATCTAACGAGAGCTTCAGGCAATATGCCCAAAGGTGGAGAGATGTGGCTGTGCAAGTTCATCCACCATTAGAGGAGGAAGAACCCAATATGTTTTTTATAAATACTCTGAGGGCCCCGTTCTTTGGACATCTCATTGGAAATTCGTCCAAGAATTTTACTGACATAGTTAATGTAGGAGAAATAATCGAGATGTCGATCAAAAGTGGGAAGCTAGACGGGGGAGAATCTAGCCGAAAGCCTCCAGTGAGAAGAAAAGATAATGAGGTCAGTAATGTGAAGAAATATGATTCTAATAACATTACAGTATCTCGACCACCGGCCACTGCGTCGTCAGCATTAAATCCTGTCCAGCAAGGAGTGAAAGAAATAAGACAGGAAAGGGAAAGGGTTAAATTTGACCTATCTCCATGACCTATAAAGAATTATTCCAGATCCTGTATGACAAACATGTGGTATCACCTTACCACACTTCTCCAATACAACCTCCATACCCAAAATGGTTTGACATCAATGCTCAATGTGAGTATCATGCGGGGGCATCAAGGCATTCAATTGAAAACTGCCAAACCATGCAGGAACAGGGGTTAATGTTGTTATTGAAGAAAAAGGGAATGAAGTAATAACCAAAGTCAATGAAGTGAAGTCACCCATGTATTGGGTATGGGGGCAAATGGTCAAAGTAGGCTGGTTGACCTTTAATGCTAACGAGAATAAGTATGCTTGCCCCTATCACCTTTGCGATGATCATGCCATTCAAAACTGTGACGATTTCAAGGCCTTGGTTCAAAGGTTGATGGATAGTAAAGACATGGAATTTTACCATGAGGCTACGAAAGAGAAAGAGATTGAGATTTGCGCTTCTGAAGACACATCCAAGGGAGTTTACAATACTAACTACCCTTTAGTCATCACACCAAAAGCTCAGACTATAGAAAGGTTAATCCCAAAAGTGATGATCACGCCTCCGTCGTCCTTTCCTTATAAAGATAACAAGCAGGTCCCTTGGAGGTATGGATGCCAAATAGAGAATGTTGAGAGTTCAGAAGATGCTAAGAAAGAGGTGGATGAGGTAGGACACTTCACTAGAAGTGGGAGATGTTATTCTCCTAACCAAACCAGTGAACCTGAGAAAAGAGTGGCCCCTGATAAGGGAAAAAGGGTCGAGATAATGATGAAAGAGGATGAGTCAACAATTAATGTGCCGGTAATAGAGAACGAGGCTGTAGAGTTTTTAAAATTTTTGAAGCATAGCGAGTACAGTACTGTCGAGCGAGTACAGTACTGTCGAGCAACTACGCAAGTTGCCAGCTCACATCTCAATCCTGTATATACTATTAAGCTCTGAGGAACATCGAAATGCATTGCTGAAAGTTTTAAATCAGACTTTCGTACCGAAAGATATGTCAGTGGAAAAGATAGATCGACTGGTTGCAAATATTCAGGCAGATAATTTCATCTCTTTCTCTGATGATGAGATCCCATCCGGAATGATGGGCAATCCTAAAGCCCTGCACATTACCATCAGGTGCAAGGGACATATGTTATTGCGAGTACTAATCGAAAATGGCTCTGCCCTGAATGTGATGCCATTAATGACATTGAAAAAACTGCCGGTTGATAGTACATTCATGAGAAATTGCCAAAGCATCATTCGAGCTTTTGACGGAACAAAGAAGGAGGTGTTGGGGAAGATCGATATTCCTTTAACCATAGGCCCATCAACTTATGAAGTCGAATTCCTTGTAATGGATATAATGCCTTCCTATAACTGCTTGTTAGGAAGGCCTTGGATCCATCAGGCAGGAGTTGTGCCATCTACTTTGCATCAGAAACTCAAATTTGTAATTGAGGGGAGACTGGTATGCCTTAATGCTGAGGAAGATATCATTGCTTCCATATCTACTACCGCTCCATATGTCGAAATAGATGAAGATGCGGTCGAGTGCTCTTTCAGAGCCTTGGAATTCATTAATGCCACCTTTTTTGCCGAAAGAAAGAAAATTCCAAAGCCTAGGTTATCTAATTGTACCAAAATAGAGCTGAAAATGACTATGGGAAGAGGAGCCAAGGTTGGAAGAGGGCTGGGAAGCCACCTACAGGGAAATATTAGTCCAGTTTTCCCTGGTATTAAGCGAGATCGTTTTGGTCTGGGATATCGCCCAACCTTAAAGGAAAAGTTGAAAAATGTTCAAAAGAGCCAGGAAAGGAGGAAAGCCAGGTTAGTCGGGGAAGATATTAAGTGGGAACCCATGAATTTCCCATTGTTGCGTGACACGTTCATATCTGGGGGCCATATGTTTTAGGGGAGTCGATCATTAAAAGAGTCTGTTATTGAAAATACCCTAAAGGATTTAGGCATAAATGTGATATCAGAGGAATGAATCGAAGACGGAAGGGCTATGGGCATCTATCCTGCACCACCAGGCTTTGTGCTAAAGAATTGGATTGCAGAAGAATTACCTATAGTTTACAAAACTATTTCAGAGTAATGCACAAAAACTTTCCCTATTGTCTAAACCCTGAGGTAATAGGTGATCTCTTATAAGGGATTAATCTATCTGCTTTTTATTTTAATAAATGATGCATTCCTGTTAATTCACGAAATGGCAAACATCATCCCTTCTATTCTTTTATTTATTTATTTATTTCTTTCTTTTTTATATATTATTATTTCATTCTATTTTGATATGGGATAGATTCTCTTGTATTTGTATATGTATATATCCTCTCATTCGTTATTCTTTCAGGACCTCCAATATCAATAGTATGAATGCTGATGAGTCTGACCTGAAGATAGATTTCGAGTTGCCCATATGTCAAGGGGAAATTGAAGGTTATGACAGTGATGAGGGAAGTCACTTACCTTCTGAACTACTAAAAATGGTAGAAAGAGAAGATAAACAAATTATGCCTCATGAAGAGCCCATTGAGATCTTGAATCTAGGATCAGAGGAGGATAAAAAGGAGATAAAGATTGGCACCATCATATCTGCTGAGGGACGACAAAGTCTGATTCAGCTACTTAGAGAGTATAGAGATGTGTTCTCTTGGTCGTATGAGGACATCCCAGGGTTAGATACTGAATTAGTGGTACATAAATTGCCAATAAAGCTTGAATGTAAACCGGTACAACAAAAGCTTAGAAGGATGCGACCCGAAATGCTACTTAAAATTAAAGAAGAAGTAAAGAAACAATTTGATGCTGGGTTCCTGAAAGTAGCCAAGTATCCAGAATGGGTAGCAAATGTCATTCCAGTACCAAAGAAAGATTGGAAAGTTCGCATGTGCGTCGACTACAGAGATCTTAATTGGACCAGTCCAAAAGATAATTTCCCTCTGCCACACATAGACACCTTGGTGGACAATACAGCTGGAAACTTTCTATTTTCATTTATGGATGGGTTTTCAGGTTACAATCAAATAAAGATGCATCCAGATAATATGGAAAAAACTACGTTTGTCACCATGTGGGGTACGTTCTGTTATAAGGTGATGCCATTCGGACTAAAGAATGCAGGGGCAGCCTATCAAAGGGCCATGGTAACACTATTCCACGACATGATGCACAAGAAAATAGAGGTCTATGTCGATGATATGATTGTTAAAGCTAAAACGGAGGAAGAACACATCGAGAATCTGAGGAAACTCTTCCAAAGATTAAGGAGCTGCCAGTTAAAACTCAATCCAAGCAAGTGTACCTTTGGGGTAACATCATGAAAACTCTTGGGGTTTGTAGTAAGCAAAAAAGGGATTGAAGTAAATCCTGACAAGGTCAAAGCTATTCAGGATTTACCACCCCCACAAACACAAAAAGAAGTTTGAGGATTTCTGGGAAGATTAAACTACATTTCCCGATTTATTTCGCAATTAACTAAGAAGTGCGATCCCATTTTTTGCCTTCTTCGTAAAAATAACCCAGGGGTATGGAATGATGATTGTTAGGGAGCTTTTGAAGCAATAAAAGGATATTTGTCGAATGCTCCAGTATTAATGCCACAAATATCCGGTAAACCATTAATCCTCTACTTATCAATCTTTGAGAATTCAATGGGTGCGTATTAGGGCAGTATGATCAAACTGAGAAAAGAGAAAGAGCAATCTACTACCTTAGCAAAAAGTTTACTGATTGCGAGACAAGGTACTCACCAATAGAAAAGTTGTGTTGTGCTTTAGTTTGGACTACCCGAAGGCTCAGACAATATATGTTGTATCACTCTACTTGACTCATATCTAAACTTGATCCTCTGAAATATCTAATGGGTGTACCTGCTTTATCTGGAAGATTGGCTCGTTGGTAAATCTTATTGTCAGAATTTGATATCCAATATGTAAGCCAAAAAACAGTTAAAGGAAGTGTTGTGGTCGATTTCATTGCAAGTAGGGTTTTTGAATAGTATGAACCACTGAACTTCGATTTTCCAGACGAAGATTTAATGGTTATTTCAACAGAGGAGGCAATTTCCTTTACTAATAAACAGTGGAAGATGAATTTCGATGGTGCCTCTAATGCTTTAGGGCACGAGATTGGGGCAATTCTCGTCTCACCTTGTGGAAAACACTATCCTTTCACCAACTGATTGAATTTTGATTGCACAAATAACATGGCCGAGTATGAAGCATGTATTATGGGTCTTAAAGCTGCCATTGAGCATAAAGTGAAAATACTCGAAGTATACGGAGATTCAGCCCTGGTAATTTATCAACTTAGAGGTGAATGGGAAACAAAGGATACAAAGTTGGTGGAATACCGTAAGTTGGTTCTAGAGCTCATTAAAGAATTTGAGAGGGTGACATTCCATTATCTCCCCAGAGAAGATAATCAAATGGCGGATGCTTTGGCCACTTTGGCAGCAGCTTTCAAAGTCAATGAATATTCAAGCATGATGCCTATTACGATGGAAGCTTACGGGTATCCAGCCCATTGCTATAGCATAGAAGAGGAAGAGGATGGAAATCTCTGGTATTACGATATCCTGAAATATATTAAATATCAAAGCTACCCTAAGCATGCCATTGAGAATGACAAAAGAACTATTCGAAGAATGGCGGCAGGATATGTGCTTGTTGGTGAGGTCTTGTACAAGAAAAGTCATGATCAAGTCTTGTTGCGATGTGTGGATGCCAAAGAAGCCAGAACGATTATTGAAGAAGTGCATGAAGGAGTATGTGGTACTCATGCTAATGGACACTCAATGGCTAAACAAATAATGAGATTTGGATATCATTGGTCAACCCTAGAAACTGATTGTATCAATTTCTCCAGAAAATGTCACAAATGCCAGATTTATGGAGATAAGCTCCACACCCCTCCTCATCCATTACATGTAATGACTGCTCCGTGGCCATTCTCTATGTGGGGCATGGATGTCATTGAGCAAATTTTACCCAAAGCTTCTAATGGCCATCATTTTATATTTATGGCAATATACTATTTCACTAAGTGGGTAGAAGCGGCCTCCTATGCAAATGTCACTCAGTCAACAGTTTGCAAGTTCTTGAAGAGAGAAATTATTTGTCGGTATAGGCTACCATAAAAGATTGTCACTGACAATGCCTTGAATTTAAATAACAAGATGATGGAGTCAGTATGTAAATAGTTCCAGATTAAACATCATAATTCCACCACTTATCGCCCAAAGATGAATGGAGCAGTAGAGGCAGCCAATAAGAACATCAAGAGGCTCATACAGAAAATGGCTGAGACTTATAGAGACTGGCATGAGAAGCTACCATTCACTCTGTTTGCCTATCGAACTTCAGTGAGGACGTCTACTGGGGCAACTCCATTTTCTTTAGTCTATTGGATGGAGGTTGTGTTACCCATCGAGGTTGAGATTCCGTCACTACGAGTGCTGTCAGAGGTTAAGTTAGATGAAGCAAAATGGGTGCAAGCTAGGTATGATCAATTGAACCTGATTGAGGAAAAAAGATAAAAAGCTATCTGTCATGGGCAAATGTACCAGAAACGTATGATAAGGGCACATAATAAAAATGTTCGTCCACGAGAGTTTCAAGAAGGAGACTTGGTGCTAAGAAATATTTTGTCAATTCAGAAAGACTTTCGAGGAAAATGGATACCAAATTGGGAAGGACCTTATGTGGTAAAGAAGGCCTTTTCTGGAGGAGCTTTGATCCTCACCGAGATGGATGGACCAGAGTTACCTAACCCTGTGAATGCTGATGTAGTCAAAAAATATTTCGCCTGAAAAAAATGAAAAAGACAAAAATGAAAAATGAAAGAAAAAGGAAAGAAAAAATGAGAAAAAAGAAAAGAAAAAAAAATAAAAGGAGGGTTCAAGATGAAAACCCGTAAAGGGCGTATTGAAACCAGAAAAGGTCTCAGGTTGAAAACCCGTAAAGGGCGGCTTGAGAATTGTGTAAATTAAGAATTTGTGCATGGTGGAGTTGAATTAGTTGGGTAACCAGAAAGTAAATGAGATTCAAACACTGGCCTATGTAGTTTGATAGTCGGGAATTTGGCAGTACAGGAGGAACTTCACACCCTTACACATTACCATAGTCCTCAATATCCCCTTGACAGAAGCTACACTCAGGTCCTCTTACGGCATGCCAGTTCAAAAGCATTCGTACTATTGATGTCTGATGACGCCTACTGTGTTTTCTTTTGATTATTCCAGTTAAAAGTTGTCATATTTATCCAAAAACTCTTTATTTATAAATAAAAAGATGTTTTTAGCCACGCTGCAAACATCCTGATTAAAAATAAAACATGTAGAATAGCTCGAGAAACATGAGATCATTGTACATTATTGTACAAAAAGTTTTGGAAAATACGATATTCTGAAGCTGAAAATGGTTTTAGCATAAGGCTTACACAATGTCAGGCCACAAGAAGTTAAAGCCTTGAGATACACACGAATGCTCAACAATGTGGGATAACCCAAGAGGTTTTATCACCGATCAAATATCGAGTCATGAGAAGCATATGGGTTCAAAAAGAATCAAAGTCAGGCTCAACCAAAGAGTCCAACTAGGGTTATCGATCGAGATGAACTGTTGATTTTTGTGTGCACAATCAGACTGAATTACAGTAAGTTAACAAAGAAATTCTCATTTGAAAAGAAAATACCCTCAAAATAAATGTATCATGCACACATTTAGGCATAAACAGGATCATGACATAAAATGCATAATAATGAGTGCTTGCAGGTTCTCTTAAAAGAAAGGACAGAGATATAAAGACCTAATATAAAAATACCCAATATGGATTTCCATGTTTGGTCGTGGCAAGACAAGCTTCCGCAAGAGAAATCTCTTTCAAAAATTATCATCCCAAGTCTTTCAGGTATGATGTTTTTGAATCATCAAACACATACTAACAAAGGTTAATGTTTACTTTTCAGGTTCGATCCCGATTCAATTGATTCATTCCTCCTGATCTGATATTCCCTTCAGAGTAAGCGGAAAATGTCTCTCTTATCCAAGATTTGATATTCCCTTCAGAGTAAGTGGAACAAGTCTATCCTGATTCAATGGATTAACTCCCCCCAGATATGATATTCCCTTCAGAGTAAGCGGAACATGTCTCTTTTTTTCTAAGATTTGATATTCCCTTCAGAGTAAGTGGAACAAGTCTATCCTGATTCAATGGATCAACTCCCCCAGACATGATATTCCCTTCAGATAAGCGGAACATGTCTCTTTTTTCTAAGATTTGATATTCCCTTCAGAGTAAGTGGAACAAGTCTTCTTCGATTCAATGGATTAACTCCCCCAGATATGATATTCCCTTCAGAGTAAGCGGAACATGTCTCTCTTTTCCAAGATTTGATATTCCCTTCAGAGTAAGTGGAACAAGTCTGCTTCGATTCAATGGATCAACTTCCCCAGATCTGATAGTCCATTCAGAGTAAGCGGAACATGTCTCTATTCTCAAAGATTTGATATTCCCTTCAGATGGAATAGATCAACATCCCCAGATCTGATATTCCCTGAGTGACAGCAGAACATATCCCTCATCATATTTCAAACCATGAAGTTAATCAGACGAAAAAATACATTGTCTCTTCGCCTTTGCCCTATTCTTGTTGACACAAAATTAGAACAAAGAGGGGCAGCTGTTAACACTCATTTTTTCCGTCCTAAATATAAGTATTATTATTATTATTACTTATTATTATTACATATTTGCAGCACCCTAGGTGAGCACTACCAATTGAGTAGACCCATGTCCTGTTTGCCCTATTCTTGTTGACACAAAATTAGAACAAAGAGGGGCAGCTGTTAACACTCATTTTTTCCGTCCTAAATATAAGTATTATTATTATTATTACTTATTATTATTACATATTTTGCAGCACCCTATGTGAAGCACTACCAATTGAGTAGACCCATGTCCTGTCAACATTTCATCTACCCCAATTCAACAACTCCAACTACACGCAAGATTGAAAATGAGGAGATTAAAAAAAGGGGAATAGAAGAAAATGAGAGAAGGTTGCCACCACTCATGCCTCCCACGTGAAGCCAGTAACGTACGCCAATCTCCCCACCAAATATGCACCCAATAGCAAGCAAGAAATCAAAATATCATCAACATCAACCAAAGTCAGAAGAAAAAGAAAGCAATTTAGTCCCGAAAATTTCGGGATTTCACTTTACCTGCTCCAATCAAAGTCTCACCAAAATGAAGAAAATCAACATGCAACGACAAAGAAATTTGGTGAAGAAAATAAAGATAAAAAAACAGGGGGCTCTCGACCATAAAAATGGGGGGATCCGAATCGCCAAAAAAAAATAAAAAAGAAAGGAGGGGATTTTTTTTTCTTTGGAAAAAAAAACTGTAAACAGGGAAGTATTTCATCTCTCTATTCGAAAGCAATAAAAGCATTTTTGAGGTAATCCTAGTTTCGTTTTTTTTAATTTCCAGTATATGTTGCTTTATTATTTTTTATTTTGAACCCAAATCAGCAGTAAAAAAATATGTTCTTTATGTTTGTAACTATTTTCATATTCCAGTAATTAACCCAAAGAAATCATTACATGTTCGATCATAAGCAAAATAAGTAGGTTGATATAAAAATAATAATAAAACAAAGATGATCTGGGGTGGATTTACCTGAATCGTCCGAGTTCCAGTCGAAAAATTCATGCTATAACCGTTCGGATTCAGTCACCAAAGAAAAAACCCTGATGTTAGTCTTAGTAAATGAATTTTTTTTAATTAAAATTAGTAAGAGCGAGAGAGAAAGAGAACTTATCTTGACCGAGCGTTGGGGCTGTTGTCATGGTAGTTCTCAGCAATTAGGTATCATAGGTCGCTGAGGGTAAATATTTTTCTACTTTAAGGTTTTGAATCCGGATTTTGGGTAGCTTTTAGGGAAATAGGTTGAGGAGGCTTTGGTTCTGCTGGAATCTGGTTTTGTGTACTACAAATGAAGAAAATAAAGAGAGATGTTGTTTGAAAGAGTATAAACGGCGCATAGAGGGGATAAAGGTTTAGGTTTGACAGAGTGTGGTTTTGATTTTAGGTCAAATTTATTTTAATTTGGGCTTTAAGATAGTTGGGTAAAACGACAGTACTTAGCCTTAGGTGAATACAATTGTGGTGAGTGGAATAATAACTTTTAAATTACCTTTGAATTCCATTTGAACTTTTGGTTTTATTCTTGGCTACGTGTTTAGTTTGGGAGTTGGCCCTACCATAGTGATTTATAAATATTGTTCATGTCTTATTTTATTTAAATTATTAAATATGCTAGCAATATGGATTAGTAGATTTTTTTATTTTTTCTAAATTATTGGAGTACATATTATATTCAATCAATCCCAAACGTGATCAATTTTAATATATCTTTATTATATTATATGTATAATTACATTTACTTTTACATTTTTTAATTTATTTAATAAGTAGAGTGGTACATAATTTCACTAATTAAATATGTATGATTGCATGATAGCCTCATTTGCATAACTCGACATTATTATAATTGGATTAAGGGTAATATTCGAGCATTTTAATATTGTTGTAAAGTGATTGTCTTAACGGATAAGAAAGTTACTTTCGATAATTTTAAAATGAAAGTTTATCCCGTTAAGTGACACCAATTAAATCGAATCCATTTTATAAAATTTGGGGATTGAGGAAAAGATCGTATTCTTTTAATTATATTCATCGAGAAAAGACAGTTAGATCGAATCTATGGTCTCGTCTCTTGATATTTAATTATTGAATATCCTTATTCTCATTAAATATTAGTAAAATAATTAATTAATCAATTGCTTGATATTTTTTTTTTACTTTTGCATGTGTTTTCAAAGGTTTTCAAAATAATAATGTTCGATAACGATTCCACTCGATAGGAAAAATTAATATTATTATATTTCATAAAAAAAATCTAAAAATGTTATTTTAGGGGATCTTAAATCATATTAGACTCGAACTTGTACATTTTATTGCAAAGACAATTAATTAATCGACTAGGTACCGATTTAGGGCGTTGTGGGGGTGCTAGTCCTTCTCCACACGTAATCAACTCCCAAACTCAAATTTTGGTAACGCAGACCCCAATTTTGTCTTTTTAATTAAAATTAATATTTTATTAAAATGAAAAATATTTTTATGGTGCCCAATCATACCCTAATCAAAGATTGGTGGCGACTCCTCGAACCATATTTTTTCTATCGTAAAGGAATTTCCAAATTTTCGAAATGAGAGATTTTCTAAAATATTGGTGGCGACTCCTCGAACCATATTTTTTCTATCGTAAAGGAATTTCCAAATTTTCGAAATGAGAGATTTTCTAAAATCACATTTATTTTTAATTAAAAATCAATCACAAAGAAGATGATTAAAAACGGTGTGGTTTTCAAAATCTCGCTTCCTTAAGAAAAATACCGTTTCGACAATTAATTTAATACCCATTTGAACTTTATTAATTAATGATATGGAAATACTAAATTAATTTCTAAATTATTTAAATAATAATTTATTAACGTGATATTTATTTTGGACTCTATTAAATAATGATCCAAACTTATTAAATTAATTTCTAAACTATTTAAATTAAATTATTATTTAGTTCTTTAATATTCCACTTTGGAACCAGTTAAATAATTTTCCGAAACTTTTAAATCAATTTTCAAATCATTTTAATTATTTCGTACATGAGAAAATAAAATTACTTAAATTTAATATACAAATAACTCATTTTTATCTTATATCAATCTTTATTTTTAAATATTTATTTTTTATTAATAATTTATAATTAAAATATTATAGAGATTACAATATTATTTATAAAATTATTTAAATTAATATTCATTAAAATATAATTATTGTACTAAAAAAATTCAATTGATAATTAAATTTACAATAAAAAAATTTATATTTTCACCGAATAGTCCACTATAAACATTTTAAGTTGAATCAATGTTGAAAAAGTTTCAATTTTAAAATGTCTTCTAATATCGGGTTCGGATCAAATTATCATTCTTAAAAATATGATTGAATTCAAATGAAATTAATTCTAAATGATAAATTGACAAACAAACAGGCATACTATTTTTTTTACAAGAATATAAAAAAAATTCTATATAGACTCGAGTATATTTATACTCACTCCATCCGAAATGACTCAAAGATCCAAAGTTGTCCGAATCGAAAATCAACTAATATGATATTGACCTTACCTGAAAATTAACCGATTCAATATTGATCCGACTCAAAATCTAAAATTAACCGAGCTGATATTGACCTAGTCTAAATCGAACCTAAAATAAATACAATCCAAACTTGAAATAATCCAACCCGTGATTATCCGATCTAAACATGATCCAAATTAGGTGATTGCTACCTCTGAAGAAAGTCGATCCTTTCACCAAAATATTCAAAACCTTAGAAGCTAGTTGTAGCCTAGTACTGGCATTAAGGGGAACTTGGTAAAGAGAAAAGGAAACTCTTGATCAGTGTCAAATGTCAATGCAAGCAGTTCATACATCCAAAAATAGATAGAGGAACTTTTCGTCTTCAAAATATCTAAACTCGCAACTTAACAAACTTTGAATCCTCTGGTGCTGCAACTTCGGGGGGAAATATTGGATGAAGAAAACAAAAAACCTTATACAATTAAACTCAGATAATCAACCTGTTAAAAGCAAATGAATGCACTATTATTGATGAATTGTCAAGAGAAACATGAAAGGTTCCCCTTTAATGGAAGCTCCATGGTTCCCACAGTTCCCCCATGCTCCATATCCCATCTGCAAAACCATCATTAACCCAATCGTTCCCAGCCAATTGGCAGTCGCCATCCGTCATAAAATCCTTAACTGCTGCTGACGGGGATGCCAAGTTGATGGTTTCCTTGTCATATCCACCACTGCTATCCACATTATTAGCAACATAATAGCAATCCTTTGCAAGTGTGTTGTAGTCATTGTGACCAGTGACGCCGAAAGGATTTGTTTGATATTCTGCGAATACGGATATTTGTGAGATATTATTGTTCATGGATTCTGAAGAAGAAACACGTGGACTTGCACACTGCTCTGAATCTGAATTTTGCTCCAAACATTGTATTGCTTCACTTAGACTTCCACGCCCCTGCCCTGCAACCTGTTGCTGTTTCATCGTTTGCTCTAGTGATTGAGGAAGTATCGAATTTTCGGATTTCATTGATGAAAAAAAGGCTGACCCTTCCATCTTTTGAAGCAATCTTGGTATCCAGAAACACCGGATTAAGTCTCGAAACGCTGCGCTATTAGCATCGATCTTAAGATGACGTGCTTGCTTTTGCACACTGGTTCTCCAGTAATTCTTTATCTCATTGTCCGTTCTCCCTGGGAGCTCTTGTGCAATCTTGGACCACCTAAAATTTCATGCAAGTTGCTATTATAAAACTATGATGCAGTTTCTTCACATGGTTCTTCAAAGAAAATAATCAAAGTACTTTCAATTGGAAATGTAAATGTTAAGTGGATTACCTGTTTCCCCACTTGCAATGGAGTTCAAGGATCAAAAACTGTTCATGTGGTGTAAGGTTTCCACGCTTAACATCTGGTTTCAGATAGTTCAGCCATCTCAGCCTGCAACTCTTGCCAGTTCTCCTCAACCCTAAGCCGACAGAAGGAGTAACATGAAATCTATCTTAAGTAAACATGATATGATCGATTTGATGATATTGGTGGATAATGGTTCAAGTTACCTGCACGTTTTGCAAGCAAATTCCAGTGGCCTTCACCATGGCGAGCAATGTAATGAATTAGGAGAGAGTCCTCCTCTAGAGTCCAAGGCCCTCTTCTCAGTTGATCTGCAACTTCACAGGAATTTGTACTAGTCTTTGTGGAAGATGGCATGCCTCTATTTGACTAAAAACTCAAACACAGTGTTTGCTGAAGAACATTTGAGTCTTGAAGTGGAAGTGGATTTACATAAGCCACATCAAGGCCAAGATTTATATACTCTCCAGTGTGTTCATTTTCTTGCCATCTCACCAATTAATCACACTCTCTTTAGCCACCATATACTATATAAGAGAAACAACAAACTCCAATTCTGTAAAAGCTAGAAAACAGTTGTCAGATCCAATTTGGATACGAAATTACATGGAAAAGGGCATAAATTTATATCATATTTAGTCCTTGTTGGATGATTGGAAATTACTAAAGTGAATAACGAATTTTCTTTGCCCCTTCATGGGTGAAAAAGGCTTGAGAAAGGAAGGGATAGGTTTGAAAACTATATATAAATTTTGATTTTAATTTTAATTTTTTGATAATTTATTTCCTTAATTTTTATGATAAAACTCTTAATTTCAAAATCCTACATCTAGAAAATCTCATCATAAATAATTGAATTTATTGATGGTAATATATATATTATAACGGTTTTAAACGGTTCATCTTTTTTGATTTAGACAAAGAATCATGGTCAATTACTTTATGAAGAGTGATGAATTTAACTGCATAAGGCCGAGGGAGAAAGAATAGAATTTAGGCTATCTTCTCGATCTTATATGAAAGCTTATATACTAATTCCTATTGTTGGTGCCAGGGTTCGATCATTATGACAACCCGTAAATTAGTAGCGTAAATAGATTTGATCAAGAAATTTGGCTCTGACAGATCACTTGAACATGTTATAAGTCATGTCAAATAATTATGACTTATCGGAGAATATGAATCTCAAGACGTTTTGATCAGCTAAGAGGTTCCTTCTTGATCGTAGAGGAGTTTCTTACAAGACTTTGATCGAGGAAAAATTGACAATTGGAATCCTATTTGTAGAAGAAACTCAAAAAAAATATAACAAATTAAATTAAATTTTGTATATCCAATTATATCGAATCCAAATTCATAATTATAATAGATCAAAGTGTATTTGCAAATAGGAGAATTAACCCGAGAAGGAAAAGAATAATTCATTTGTGGTGTTAGGATAAATGGGATTGATTCAGCCATCACTTTCCTTATTTTCTTTCTTTTTGTTGGGTCATTAGATGCTTGTAATATGGAGATCATGAAACGTGATTGACTGAACAAAGTATTTGTCAATAGAGAAAAACGTGGGTAAAATGGGTGGTGGCCAAAGCAGCCGGCATTTAGAGATGTCAAATTGGAAGATAGTTCACCGGTAAGTGTAAAAAGAGATACGTTACAGGATTATATTTATTTATAAGAGTGTTTGAATGATGATAATCTTTTAAATAAGATATCTTGATTATAGAGTTATTTTATAATTTTTTATTTCATATGTTTAAACTTTTTTTTATTTTTATAAAAATAATTGTAATACGGTCAATTTTAATATTTTAATATTTTATTTTATTATAAAATATTTTAAAATTTTCGTTTTAAAAGTAGTAATGTCCTCCAAATCTAGGGACATGCCGCCAAAAGTCTTTACTAGCTTTCCAAAAAATAATAAGTTGTAGTGTACCATGTGGTTGTTATTACTACCCGTGTTCTAGATTAAGACACTACTCCATAGAGCTACTACGCTGAATATAAGTATTACAAAAGTCTCTTATATATATATATATATATATTTCATCAGAGCAGCTAATTTTGACTGTAAACGTAGCCAAGTTTTCCGCCGTATTTATGTGCAAGTCGTTTAAGTCAATCTTAACAATCCAAGCCTAAAAACTTCAAACAACGCAGAAGCAAAAAACTTAAGAAAAAAACAGCTCACAAAAATAAAGCAAGATAATTGAGTGAATGTTCTTTGTATTCCTAAAAACTAAAATAAGTAAATGAGGTGGAATAAACCTTTATTTTTAGTTTTAGTCTCCTATATTCAATGATTCAGATCAAATTATATAGACGGTTGAGATTGAATCTCATCTAACAATCCATATCTTACGGATTTTAAATTTTAATCAACATTATATCAATATTGTCTACATTATTCTTTTAATTTAAGTAATTATCTTCTTAAATGAAAGGAATATGCTTTATCCTCCAACCATCAGAATAAATGAGGACTTTTGCGCACACGTCTCGGACCCTAATATAACTTAAAAATTGAGTAAACAAGATAGCGTTGATGTTTTTAAAATAATGATTTAGTCATTGGTGTTATTGATTTATAATAAATTCGTCACTTGTCGTTAACAGTTATTACTAAGGGTAACAAAATACTGATATGGCACGTTACAATCACGTTGATCGCACTTTAATTTCATAAAAAAAGAATTTATTTATTTTATAATCCCCTCTCTCCTTTTCCATCCTTTCCTTCTCATCTTTCTCCCTCATCCTCTTCCAAATGGCCACTGCAATAATGAACTACAATTTGGCTGGGCGCATTTAGGGGTCTTTCTTTATCATCAATCTCCACCTCGTCGTTTTTGAAAGGTGAAGAAATTATTCTGCAGCATTAATGTTAAAGCTGCACCCTATGCAGCAGGCCAGCAACATTAATTTTCACGAAGAATGTATATATTGTTGCCCTGGTCATAGGAAATGAAATTGCAACTTTAGAAAACTACAAACTTAGATTCAAGTAAAAAACATATTTCAGGGTCTGCATTCATCTTCGACAACTTGATTTCCGAAACATGATGCCTTGAACTTATATTTGTCTGTAATTTTACTCCAACATGCCATCAATGGCATGTGTTTTAACAATTCTCGTAAGTTATGGACCGAATAAACCTAGTTAGCTTTTTAATCTAATGACTCACAGTGCCAGTGTGCCTTTCACATGAATAAGTGTATTGAATGAAGATGTGAACAGCTTCTTTCGGACCCGAATACACCGTAATAATGTCTTTTTGAAGATCTTAGTCGTTATGTCGATCAAACTTGCCATGCATACGGAACATTGTTGGAGAGAAAAAAGAAAACCAAATAACTAGTCGGTTTCCCGAACGCCTTGCTGATCATTGCTGCCATTGTCTCTTATGTTCCTTCCTGCAAACATGTTTGGAACTGATACATACACTATACTCAAAGCTACCCTTTACATGATGGTTCTTGCCATTGTCTTCGGCCAAACATTCTCGAATCACTTTCGAGGGAACATTAGCAGATATATCTCCTGCATTGATTTTGGAGGGCAAAACGTTGTGTCTAAACAGCTCTGGTTGCCCCAAATTTATTCGGATATGGGCACAGTCTTAAAGCGACACGCTCTAAAGAAAGACCCCTAAATGCACCCACCAAATTGAAGCACATTGTTGTAGTGGCCATTTGGAAGAGGATGAATGAGAGAGGAGAAGGAAAGGTTGGAAAAAGGAGAGGGGAGGGGACTAATAAAAATAAAATCTTTTTTTTTTTATGGAGTTAAAGTGCGATAAATGTGACTGTAACGTGCCATATCAGTATTTTTTTTAACGTGGCTGCAACGTCTGGTAATGATGAATGACTGATTTGTTATATATCAGTAATGTTAGTGATTAAATTGTTACTTTTGAAATATCAGTGGAGAAAAAAGAAACTTATTCTAACATCAATGATCATTTATGTAGTTTACCTACAAAATTTAATTTATCCATAACCAAAGATTTTTAAATTAGAAGTATTTATGTTTAAACGTTTTCGATTACAATTTTTTTTAAATATTATAGCAATATTAATTGAATTAATATTCAAATAATAAAATAATAAAATATTTTTAAAATAGTTTAGTGTGATTATAAGATAATATATGCTTAGAACTTTCTTAATTAATTGACAACGCATACATCATGCAGATATAACTGCTTGAACCCAAGATCTCTTGAAAGAATAAAGGTTAAAGCATTTTCTATTTTCCATAAATACAATTTAAGTAATACTTAAAAAAATAGTGGCAGGGCCAAAGCTCCCTTGACCCTACGAAAGTCTGCCCATGAGAAGAAAAATATTTTCTTTAACCACTAAAGCTGCTTGATGGGTTTAAAATAATATAATATTTAAATGTTAAGAAATGTAGTAAGATTTATATTTTGTTTTGGAACTTCTTGGACTGTGACATGCATATTTGATCATTTTTTTAGTAGTTGTATATTTCCATTTTTTTATAATAATGTATGTTGATATGTTTATATTTTGTTTAAATATGTTAATATTGTGTGCTATGTTCAAGATATGTAAATTTGATTAGTGTATTCTGTGTATGTTGTAATAAACTAGTATTTTGGTAAGTATGTGCTAATTATATGTTGTGGAGTATTTGATGGTGGATGCATGTTATGACCATGATAGACTAATATATAGGAAAACTAGTGGATTAAGAAGTATGTTGGTTAAATGTAGATAATGTGAATTGCTTTGAATGTGTAACATGTATCGTAAAGGAGCTAATATATAGGAAAATTTGTGAATTAAAAGTATTTTAGAAGGAGAAGGACTTATAAAATTTTAAGGACGAAAATAAATTATCGATAAAAAATTATTTAAAATATATGATAATTTAAAATTTTCAGAGAGAATGACTGGTGAGTCCATCTTTATCTACCATTACATGTATTATATATTTTTTTCTTGGAGTGGAGAAAATAAGGATTAGGGATACTTGGTTTCGTATTGAATGTTTGATTAAAGGATAGCACCTTTGTACACTAGCCAAAATGCTTTTGATGTATCAATTTTATGTCTAAATGCATGACTTAGACAACATTTCCAACTTATATTATTTGGATTTTTTGAAAAAAATTATATAATATCTAAAATAAATATAATCTTTCATATCTTTAAAACAAAATAATATCATGTGTTTCAACGTATTGAAATTCATAATTTTTAAAATTCTTAGTATTTAAAAATATATATTATTATTTATATTTTAAAAAATCAAATATATCTAACACACAAAACACAAAAAGATTATGGAAAGACATGTGGGTGGTGACAAAGTACCCCAAAACAAAATTGTAATGATTATAAGAACACATTCATACACACCCATATTCTTTCATCCAAATAATTCCATGGATCCTATGCTAAATTAATTTGATTATTATAATAGAAAATAACGAAAATATAAAATCAAATACACTATTTCTTAATTTTTATTTTTTATTGAATGCTTACTGTTGGCATAATTGTTTTCTATAAAAAGAATTTTTTAGCCATCCACTAATTCCAAAAATTAAAACATACAAAAATAACAAATACTAAAGAAGATGAAAAATGTTTTCTATCTTAGCTAAAAGCTCCTCAACATGGGACCATACAGGTAGAAAGATCACTGAAGCTTAAATGCCACGTTGTCACCTCAAAATACATCCATTTTTAACAGCAATGGATCGAGCCACAGATAAAAATTTTATATTTTAATATATTTAAGACATGTTCTATTAATAATTTATTTTTTATTTTTTACAATTTTATATATTTATTCTTGATTTTTTAAAATTTTATATATTTATTCTTTTAAAATATATAAATTCGCTCCTTACTATAAAATCTTATACGTTTCTCTAATTTTTGCCAAACTATAACTCTCATTTGAAATTGGTCGTTAAGCTTTAGAATATTATAATTTCATTCCCAAATTATGACTCTCATTCTAAATTAGTCCTTAAACTTTTAAATATTCTAATTTCATCCCTAGGCTATGACCCTCTTTCTATATTAGTCCTAAAACTTTTGAATATTCCAATTTTATCCCCAAATTCATCCAAATATGTAATTAATTTCAACCATAGTTTAACTTAAATTTTGTTATTTTGAACATATAGTAGTATAACTTGGCCTAACAATTTTATTTACAAGGGATGTGATTAGTATATACGTATAGTTTGGGTTGAAATGGAAATATTCAAAAAATTTAAGGACTAATTTGGAATGATAATCATAGTTTAGGGATGAATTTGGAATATTTAAAATTTTAAGGATCAATTTAAAATGAGGGTCATACTTTGAGAACACATGATGCAATTAACTAAAAAAATCTAAACAACCTTTTACATATGTGCATATTGATTTTGGACTCCACACTATAAATACTAGTCCCATTCCTCATTATCCAGCCCACCCATTTAAAAACAAAAAAACAAAGAACTATACCCCATAATTTCTAATGGCCGGTTTCACATCAGACTTGCATAGTTTTAAACATTCATTTTCTTTCTTGGATTTTGATCCTCCCATGGAATCACTCAGCCAATTCACAGAGCTAAACCCACGTCTCATGGATAATTCACTCCTGAATTACCAAAGCTTCTTGCCGGACAACATCTTCAGCAATCAAGCACAGGCAATTCCAGGAGGAAACTTGCAGAGTTCAGTCTCAGTTGTTCAGCCCATTGTCACTGCTAAAACCGAGTTCCATGAAAGCAATAAGAGAAAAGTATCGGATGTATTTAAAGGATGTTCTGGGAATTACTCATCATCTCCTCAGATTTCTCAAAGCGAAAACAAGAGAAAAAATGTAAGTACACTGTACACATATGTTATGTTCAAAGCACTGGTATTTTCATTTTTAGCATCCATTAACCCCACAAGCTAATTTGATTTGATTCGATTGTTGTGCAGAATTTGAGTAAAGGGAAAAGAGCAAAAGGTATTGAGAAGGAAGTGGAGAAACCAAAAGAAGTAGTTCATGTTAGAGCCAAAAGAGGTCAAGCTACGGATAGTCACAGTTTGACAGAAAGGGTACATATTTATTATAACTCATTTCATTTCTCAAGAAATTGACATTGGTTCATTTTTTAAATAATGCATTAATTTTGTGTCAATCATCAGGTTAGAAGAGGGAAAATAAATGAGAGACTAAGAAGCTTGCAGGATATTGTTCCAGGGTGCTGTAAGGTAATTTAACACTTTTCTTCCTTCAAGAACAATGAACTTTTTCCAGGGCCAAAACAATACAATTTTCACTGTGTTCAACAATCTACAGACCATGGGGATGGTAGTAACGTTAGATGTGATAATCAATTATGTCCAGTCCTTGCAGAATCAGATTGAGGTGATCTGAAACAAAGATTCAAATCAATAAACAATATGTATATATGTATGCATGAATCTATAAGATTCACTAACCTAACAAGGTTTGCTAAATGTTACAGTTTCTTTCGATGAAGCTGACAGCAGCAAGCACATACTATGACTTCAACTCTGAGTCAGATGCCATGGAAAGAATGCAGGTGCTTTGTTTTTATAAAAGATTATTACTTTCAATATTATGGTTCTGAAATGTATCAATCACATAATTTCAGAGGGAAAAGGCACAGGAAACAGAAGAGTTGGAAAGATTGATGAGAGAAATGTTCCTCACTAGCATGAGTGAAATCTTTATACCTATAATTTTTTGGCAGTCACATAGCATTAATCAAATTCCTTTCCTGCACTATTTGTTTACATTTTCTTCTTCTTCAAGTCTCTCTCTGGTCAATTTCCTTTGATTTAAGCTCAAAAACATGGAAACATGACTGCTAAATTCGACAGTTTTTCTCAGTGGAGCCACATCGTGCAAAAGTTTAATTGATTGATGATCAACGTTAATGACAGCATATATAAAGAGCCAAAAGAAATTTGGACTTGGAGACAATAAACTTAACATGAATAAGGACTTAAGTTAAATAATCCAAATCAGTTCCTTCAGAATAGACTTCACTTCCATTTAAGACAAAAGTTTAATGACAAAATTAGTAAAATCCCATTGTTAATTGATTACCAAAAAAAACCCGACAAATGAAGCAGACCTGAGTTTTCATGCATCTCATATTGATTCAATCAAAGCTTTTTTTTCAAACTATAAACACTTGAGCTGTAGTTCTACCTTCATTTTTAATGTATAAGAAACAAGCATCTCATGTTGATTGCCTTTATTTTTTATTGCTGGAATTTCACCTCGACTCGTTCTTCAACCCCACAATGCTTCTGAAATCTTCTGGTTTGAACCCAAAGTACATATATTTAAATGCAAATATTATTCCTTTAAAAACAAGATTTTTTTTTTTAAAAAAAAAATCCTACAAAGTGCTTGATGCAAATAGAGGTTACTATTGGAGAGGGAACAAACTCTTGTAATTACAGGGCCAATAGAAACAATAGCCAATTTGTCGAATACACATGAATCAAAATAACTGGATCCCACAACAGAAGGATACATGAAATCTAATGGATGTTGCCAATTCATGAAGTGGATGATTGGAGGAGGGGAACAAATTTTAGTTGTTTATTGCTAGTTATATTTTGTTTAATAGTGCAATGTAAAAAGGAAAAGGGTAGATGCAGTGCATACAAGAGGTTGAAGGGGTGCAAAAGGAGGACAGCTTGAGATGGACCTTAACCATTGGCAATGTGGCCATGTGGGTTCTCCAACATCTATGATAAGAGCTTATGAACCTTTTAAAGCCACTTTAAAGCCACTTTTTTTACTCTTCCCCATCAAAGTATTTCTTCTATGAATCCCATTTGACCCAACTACTCTTGGAACATGCATGAACTAAATATTATAAAATTAAGGATTTTTGACTAATTTTGTGAACTATAAAGCATAATAACTTTATCAAATAAAGGTTTAAGGGATATTTTTACCTATGTAGTAGACTCAATTTAATATTTCCATCCATATGGTATTTTCGCATCAATTTAACACTCGAAGTTATTTAGGGGCAACATCCTAGCCCACAATGTCCGTTTTGACTAACATAACCGTTAGTCTTCTGCATCTGTGGACGCCAACAATTTCCATGTTGGCTAATATTACTAATGTAGCTTGACGATGATGTGGCATTTATTAAAAAAATAAATCATAAAATATTTAAAATATTTACTAAACACAACCGCTAGAAAAAATCCCTAAAATTTTAACATAATCCCTTAATCTCAGTTAAATAAATAATAAAATTTTGGGAATTTTTTCTAACCGTTGTGTTTAGTAAATTTTTTGATTGAATCTCTTAATCCACAAACGCATAAGACTAACGGTTCTGTTAGTCAAAACGGTCAACAGACTTCGAGTTCTAGGACGATTAACCTAAACATATTTTTATGAATCAAATATGACATACATTGACACTTCTTGAGTCTCGAAACTTGTACTGTGATATATAATAGATCTTGTAAAAACTCAATTATAGGAATGTTAATATCAAAGACAGGAATTTGGTATTTTATACAGCACAAACTTGGTTAAGCGGAGAGAGATCAGAGTCTCTTTATATGGTATTTCTATAAGACACAACTCATTATAGTGTCAGTGTAAATAACCTATACTTCCTCCTCCGGTACATCAATTGTACTAGTATATGAATTAAATTTTATGTGATAAAATTATCATAAGGAGATTAACATTAATCATACATTGATCATTATGATACATAATTTGATCAATATATATACTTTAATCACACTTTGAATATTAAAGATGTAACTTTGAACAATATATCTACTAATGTTCAATGTACGTGGTACATGATTTTGATCAATATATTGAATATGTGATCATGAAGGCTGCAAATTTCAACATGGATAGATTGAGGGTCACATATGTACTAGGTGGAGTACGGGAGATAATGAAGGGGTAACTAATTGCGGCAAGCTCAAGGATCAAAATGCCGTTTGTTCAATAAGGCTTAGGATATTGAGGGGTTAGTGGACGAGGTTGTTAGCTAGTATACAGAAATGGGCTTTGAATCGTCTCGGACACTTTGATACATTTGTTTTAAGCTCAAAATGGAGGGTTTTGTGTGTTGATATTTCTACTATTTTAATGATTAAGTGATATTGGTACTTCTTATCAAGGGTTTAGGTCCTATCTTCTCTCCAATTATATATTAAAAAAACTTGATGTGTATTGATGGGAATAAGTTTATCTCGTCGACCATTGGCGATTCATCCCTTCTAGTTTGGACAGAGATCCACGACCAACGAGAGAACAAACATTGGAAGTGATTTTCTATGAGAAAAAGTTGGTAATAATGGAGAAGATGAAGGTAGGGTGTAGACTATGGAAAGTTCCAACCCTTTTTTAATCTTTAGTTGGGGGAATTTATAATGATTTTTTGTGATCTGTGTCAGCCCTAGGGTCATTGTGGCTATTTGTAAACTAATAGGCTAGTCAAATCTAGTTGTCAAACCTTGGATTATGTTTTGATAAGCCAAATAGACCTGTCAGAGATCTCGTCTATCTATCGTATTTGACTATGAAGCATGTATCTTGAGGATGTATGCTTGTTGGAGGTTCTGGTAGGTAAAGGCTATGTTTGGAGTAGGGCTGTAAACGAGTCGAGTTGAGCTCTAGTATTGTTGAACTCGACTTGACATTAAAATTCTAAATGGAGCTCAACTTGACTTGAAAACTTGCGAGCCTAAAATTTTCAAGCTCGAATCGAATTCAAAACCATGAATTGGTGCTCGTAAAAACTTGAAATAAAAAAATATTTTAAACTTAACTATGTTGAAGCTCAAACTCGAACCTAAACCTTAAGTACGTGAAAACTTTATACTAGATTTTTTTAAAAAAAAATCAACACATAAATGTTAATATTATTAATAATTTAATTTTTTAAAAAATTAAATTTTAATATATTATTTTTTTCGAGTTGCTCGTGAGCTTTTCGAGTTGAGTATCAAGTAGCTCGTTTCGACTCGTTAAGAAATCGAGTCAAGTCCATTCGAGTCGAGTATTTATCGAGCTTTTAACGAGTCAATCTTGAGTATGTCACTATCTGTCTTGTCTTATTTACAACCCTAGTTTGGAGTCCTTAGCTGATGAAGTGCTAGCAGCTTCAGCGAATCTGGTTTCGTGAAGGCTTGGTGGTTTCCTGATGTTATCTCCGAAGGTATAACAAGTTTCCCCCTTGGTCGAGGGGAATGCATAAAATAGCTTGACCTGATATTTATATAGTATAAAATTCAAAGATATTTCTTGGTTTTGTTAGGTATTTCCTGATTGGGAATGAATAGGTTGCGTCGACTGTTGGAGGTTTACCTTTTTTGACTTGGGCAGAGAGTCACGGCCAGAGTACGAACGACCATTGGTTGATGGGGTTTTCTATGTGTTCGATAAAGGTAGTTTTAACGCTCTTTCTTGAGTAGATGATAGTGACCTTAGATGAGTCAATACACTCGTTTCTTACCATTAGTGTTAGTGAATAATTTTGGGGAAGTGGGGGGTGTCTTAACTTCGATAAAGAAGTATGTGTATCTCGCCGTTCTGGAGGGTAGCAGGGACACTTTAATTATTTTAGTTGAGTATTGGTGCTAGTGGCAATTTTCATATCAATAGCTAGGGTTGAACATTCTTCAAACGACTTGCCGAGGAAAAGGTAACTCACCTCCCTTAAATGGGTCTAGTTGGTCCCTGAAAGTAACTCACAACCTTGTAGGTACAAAAGTATCTCGATATTTTTATGGTTAGTCGAAGGCATACCATAGCGATGGTAGTTTAGCATTATTTTGAGGTAGCTCCATGCTATGGGAATGAGAGGCGTTTCTGAATCTATCGAGCCTTCAGAGGTGTTTGGAATGCTTACTCTATTAAGTGGTAGGATATGCGTTGATGCTTGTGTTACAAAAGATCTTCGCATGTTCGCATACTTGTATTAAAATTTTAAGTTGGGGTAGGGATGCATTTTTGATGTTCCGGTATGAATATTGAAACTTGGAATCAATCTTACTCGAAACTTGAAATTGACACTGACAATGAAAAGTTTATGTTACGAGGATTCTAAACATGTATTTAATTTTTAATTTGGGTGAAAGGAAGGCTTTCAATTTCTTGAGAGCACTACAACAAAATATATTTGTAGCGACGGTTTTAGTGGCATTTTTAGAGAAAATGTAGTTAATATTTAACATATAGAGGCGTTTTTAGACAAACTCCACGATATCCTAATATATAGTGGCATTTAAGTAAAAAAGTCGCGATAGCCAGATATATAGAGGCATTTTTGTAAAAACGCCGCTATAAACGCATACTTTATAGCAGCGTTTTTGTGAAAACGCCGCTACAAACACGTACTTTAGTGGCGTTTATGTAAAAAACGCCGCTATAGCCCGATATATAGTGGTGTTTGTGTAACAAACGCCATGATAAATGCATACTTTAGTGGCGTTTTTAACGGAATGTCGCGATAGACTTGTACAATAGTGGCATTTTTCATACACACGCCACAATAGACACGTAAATAGTGGCAGGCGGGACACCATTACTTATAACATTTTACTCCTTATTTATATCTTATGAATATAAACTTTATAGGTTTAGGCTCTAATTTATCATTGTTTACATGAGCATACACATGACAACAAAATATCTTTAAATCATAATAGTATGCATGTTTACCAGATCATACCTCTTGTAGAGTTTTTTTGTTGATCATGGTCATGGACGGATACATGTTAATTAGAAAACACGCTAACGAAGCCTCTTCAGCATAAAACGACTTCGGTAGACCAGTATTGAAGAGCATGCATCAAACCCTCTCCATTATAATTCTATTCATCCCTGTAACAATGTTGTTGTTTTTTGTAACATATAGTGGATCGTCAAGTGTCTCGCAACACATTTTTCCTTTCACAACTCATTAAATTCATCAAAATAAAACTTCAAATTATTATCAATGTTAATCCATTTAGCTTGCCTTTTAGTCTGTTTTTGAATCATTATCTTCCAATTATTGAATATGGCCATCACATCATTCTTCTGCTTCAAAAAGAACGACCAAACCTTTTTGAAATAGTCATCAATAATTGTCAGAATGTAGTTTGTGCCTCCAAGAGATTATACCTTAGACGCCCCCATAGATCAAAATGAACGTAGTCTAGCGTACCCTTCGTATTATGAATTCCTTTGGTAAAAGAACTCTCATCTATTTGTCAAACACAAATTGTTTGCATAATGCTAGCTTGCAAGTTCCTTAACCATAAAGGAGACCTCTTTTGCTCAAATCTGTCATGCCAAGTTTTCTCATATTCCCCAGGAGTAGATGTCAAAGCTTGGTTATATCTTCCTTTACAGTGTGAAAGATGAAACAACAACATCACCAATAATCGTAGAGCCCTAGAGAACGAACAACCTTCCATTCTTTTTCTCTGCCTTCATCATAACAAGCGAACTCTTCCTAACCTTCAAAACTCAACCTTTAGTAGAGTATTTAAACCCTTTTGAGTCGAGGATACTTAACGAGATCATGTTATGCTTCAAATTTGGAATGCGACAAATATCACTGAAGTTTCTGACAATGCAATCATGTATATTGACTTTTTCATTACCAATTTCTACAACTTTACAAGATGCATTATTACCTATTAGTAAAATACCTGTTGACAACTTCATGGGTCACAAACCATTTATGGTTGGGACACATGTGATAGGTGAACCTAAAGTCAATGATCCACTTTTTGTTCGCCTTCGTGTTTTCGTCAAAAGCCACTTGGAGTTCGCACTCAAAATCTTCTGCAACGTCTGTAACTCCAAATCTCTCTATAGACTATTCTCTAGCCTTTCTCTTTATCTTATTCTATAACTTGTAACACTTTATTTTATCTTATTGTTACCATTATCTTGAACCCAAAGTTCTAATACCAGATTGTTATATTTATCGGAACGATTAATGAAAAACGAATGCGATAAAAAACAAAAAAATGAAGAACACCAAGATTTACATAAAAATCCCAAAAGGAAAAAAATCACGGATAAAGGAGATAAAAATTTCACTTTGTCGAAAAATTCAAGATTTGTTACAAATGTTTTCATCACAAAACCTTTTTCCCTACTTTATATTTTCAGGGATAAGAAACAAAGGAAACTTGCATAAAAAGAATCCTACTGTAATTGAATTTTCTTTCTTAATCAACTTAAAGGCGAAAGATGAATTTTTTCCCTCCACGCCTCACACTTTTACCACTGTTTTAATTGTAACTTCATGACCAAGTCTAATAAGAAATTGGGTCACAACTCTAACATTATCTTTTCCTAATGGTCAACCAGTTTATGCAATATTCCAATATGAGAAATTAAATTATTTTGTTTTATATGTGGTAAACTGGGACATAGTTAGAGATTCTACTCGTTACGTGTTATTCAAGACAAACATGATTTCATATTCTCAAAGGATGTAACATTAAGTGGACCACCAAGAAGACGAAGAAATAACTCAAGTCCTTGGTTAAGAGAGGAAGATAGGGGAGGATCCCCAAACACAAACGGACCTTTAAAACATAATTCCCACATGAAGGAGGCAATATGGTTATTATAGGTGTTCAAAAATACCATATCCAATGACCCGCTGATTCGATCTAAAATTATCGGATATTTATAGTGAAAATGTTAAAACTCAAGTAAAATGTTTATGAAGTAATATTGAAATCACATTGAACTTCCTTTTCATTAAAGGACTTTAACAGTATATATACAAGTAATGAGTCTCATAACTACTCTAACAACCTCCTAACAGACTCCTAACAACCTCAACCGACTACTTAACCAACCTTATCAGCATGTACATGACAACCCTAACTATCATTGCTGAACATGCACGCAACATCCTTATTATACTTCAACATTCTCCCCGTCCTTCTCAGTTGTCTCCCCTCGGCTGCAGCAACTTGAACTTTTTGTCGAAACAAATTATGTGCAGACTTTAACAAGGGTTTAGTCAACCCATCTGCTACTTGATGTTCTGCAGGCACATAATTTACCTGAATAACTCCCCAAGCCATTTTTTTCACGCACAAAATGTAGATCCAACTCTATATGCTTAGAATGAACATGAAACACTGGATTAACACTCATGGCAATGACACTTGTGTTTTCACTCCACACAATCATATTTTTAGACACCGATTCACCCATATCAGTTAACAAGGACTTGACCCAAACAACTTCAGACACCGTATCAGCAATGCTGCGATACTCAACCTTAGTTGTTGACCGATCCAACATCTTCTGCCTTCTAGCACTTCATGAAACTAGATTACACCCAAGAAACACACACGACCCAGACACTGACTGACGATTATCTACATTATTGGCCCAATCAGCATCAACAAAAGCAGTAACACAAAAAGCTTTAGACATAATTGATGATCGGAACACCAAACCATAACTAACTGTTCCACTCAAATAGCGCAAAATTCGCTTAAGAGGAAGCCAATGACCATCACAAATATGATGCATATACTGAGCCACATTATTAACACTAAAGGTTATATATGGTCGTGTATTACTTAAATACAACAATGACCCAACAATACTCCAATACATTAACACATCTGCAAGTTGCTTCCCAGTATCACAAGTCAACTTTGGTGACACAACTATCGGTGTAGGCACAGGCTTAGCATTGACCATACATGTTTGCTCCAATAATCCTCGAACAAACTTACGTTGATTTAAAACCAATTGTTCAAGCGTTCTACGAACCTCAACACCAAGAAAATAGCAAAGCTCACCCAAGTCTTTCAAAGAAAACTTATGGCCAAGCAATCGAACAACATCATTAATAGCATCACGAGACTCACCCGTAATAATAATATCATCTACATATACGAAGACCAATGTATGAGCTCCATCAACTCGGTGAATAAACATCAATGCATCAGCTGAAGTACCACGAAAGTCCAGCTGCAACAAAAATTGAAGTAGCTTGGAATACCACATGTGTGGGGCTTGACGCAACCTATACAACGCCTTCTTCAACATACAGACCAATCGAGATCCATCACTAGCCACTTGTTCAAACCCCGGTGGTTGCACCATATACACTTCTTCTCCAAGATCACTATTAAGGAACACGTTATTGACATCAACATGTCTTAAACTCCATCCACGAGCCATAACTAATGATAACACAATATTCACTGTGGTAGTCTTTACCACTGGACTAAATGTATCATTAAAATTATGACCAGGTACATGTAAGTATCCTCTCGCCACAAGACGAGCCTTGTGTCTTAAAACAGAACCATCAACATTATACTTAATCTTGAACAACCACTTACACCCAACTGATGCTTGTCCTTCTGGTAGTGGCTTAAGTACCCACGTACCATTCCTCACAAGTGCATCATATTCAGCCAGAACTGCTTCCTTCCACTATGGATTTTGAAGAACTTGACCAATTGTGCATGGCTCACTGTTACTCCCTTGTATTTGAGTAACAAACACTTTTGGCTTAAAAATCCCCCATTTACTACGAGTGACCATTGGATGTCTATTCTGAGGAGAATGACAAGCAGAACATCTTCAAAATCCCTAGAAGTACTACTAAGAATTGGATCAACAACTGACAACGCTCCCAGTTGCTCTACATGACCTCTAACAACCTCTGACAAACTATCACCATTCTCACCTGTACCATTACTATTACTACCAGCAGACTGACCCACAACAACACTAGAAGCCCTAGTGTTGAGTTAATCGATTGATGGAATCGGCCAAGAGGGGGGTGAATTGGCAATTAAGATTTTAGTGGAAGCTTTTGCAGAAAATTGAAAGTAATTGCACAGTGATTTAGAGTGGTTTGACTTTCTCAACCAAAGTCTACGTCCACTACCTTAGCTATCCACACTAAGGATTTTCCAACAAACTCACTAATTTGTTCTTTCTTTTGAGGCCAAAGAAATAACCTTACAACTCCCTCAAGAATATACCCCAATTCTTGAGAGCACTCTTTCCCAAAGAGAAGATTACAAATTTGCAAACTTACAAGGAAATCATCACAAGGTAAGATGTTTGCACAATTCTAGAACAGAGAAAATAACACTAAAAAATGAATACAATTGAGTACAAGTAGTGTTCTTGAAAGCAAAATGAATATTGAATGAAAAATAGGCTTGAAATGCTCAAACTTGAGGTTTGATGCTTTCTCTTTGATTCTCTCTTGATTCTAGTTGCTTGTTGTTTCTTGTTGTTGATCAATGGCTTCTAAGCTTGTTTAAATACTCCTTCAAATGATTCTGAACGTTGGGGATGATTAGTGGAGTCAATAAAGCCATTTAAGTGTGAAAACAATTAATTAAAGTGGATGGGAGCGTCAGTGCATCGATGCATACCCTAGGTGCATCGATGCATCAAGTGTAAATTTTAAATAGTTTGACCGTTGGACTCTTAGTGCATCGGTGCACTAAGAGTGCATCGGTGCACTAAGAGTGCATCGGTGCACTAAGAGTGCATCGGTGCACTAAGAGTGCATCGGTGCACTAAGAGTGCATCGATGAATGAAGTGCATTCGATGTTTCAAAATAGTCTGAGTGCATCGATGTATGGTATGTTCATCGATGCATCAAATGCATTCGATGTTTTCATAAAACCCTGAGTGCATCGATACATGGATAATGCATCGATGCATAAAATGCATTCGATGTTCAATTTATTCATTGGTGCATCGATGCATGGATTGGTGCATCAGTGCATGCCTTTGAAAAATTGATTTAAGGCTTGATTTTGGTTCAAAATACTTTGTGAAAATTGTTTCAAAAATATATTAAGTATAAAACACAATTTTACACATTTAGTAAGGTTTGAAATTGATCTTGAAAGACTTGGAGTAATAATTTGATATTCTAATAATTAAATCGAATATAATTAGAAAATCATTTGTAAAATCTTAAAATTCATTTAACTTAATTTGTTATATCGAAACATAAAAAATGTTTTCAACAACCTCCCCCTTTTTGATATAACAAAACATTTGTGTAATTTTAAGATTTTATTTAAAAAAAATCAATTTTGAAAATCAATTTTGAAATTACTCCCCCTTACTATAACACTTTTCCCCTTTAAAACACTTTAACACTTCTCCCTCTTTTTGTTAACTCAAAAAGACTCTAAAATGATTTTAAACAAGGATTTGAAAAACTGAGCCAAATCATTATTAGAAACTTAAAGTTTAATCTGCTAAGATCAAAGATCAAGAGAGAGGTTAGCCATTAGTTTCATAATCAATATTCATATCAAATGTGAAATGGTAAATTGGTCATAATGCAACTAATATGTAAATAATGCAAAAATTAATAAACATTAAGCTCAAAATGAAAGTTCAAACCAAATATAAAAAAAATAAGTTCAAATATCCAAACATCCAACTCCTAACAAATTCAAACATTTAACAATCCAAAAGAATCAAAAATCAATCTAAGTTTGAAATCCAAGAAAGCATAACAAGGAAACAAATTTACTCCATCGGAGGATCGGGAGGAGGAGGAAATCGTGCTTGCATCTTAAGAGAAAGAGCATCCATACGTGCAAACATTTGCCATTGAAACTCCATCTGTTGTGCTTCCAAAGCATCCAAGCGATGATGCACGGCTTCGTTGTTAGCAGTCAAATGGGATTCGATAGAAGCAAACCGTAAATCAAACGACTCTAAGAATGATTGAAAATATGGTGGCATTTGATCTTCTTTCCGTGCTGGTTCCGGTGCCGGAGGAACATCATCAGGAACTTCTTCATCGATATCTCACATAAGCTGCTGAAGTTCTGGATCATCGTCTGTAGCTGGTGCCGGAGGAGGAGGAAGAGCACGAGAAGAGCTAGGAGCAGCTCGTGAGGAACTAGCTCATGGAGTTTGCTTGGAGGTTCGAAAGACCCATTGACTAGTTACCTCATCTTGTTTCCAATCGGCTTTCTTTAACAAAACGTGATTGATTGGGTTTTGGAGTGGAATGGGATTGTCGAGAGAGACGTTTAGGCCGAGTTTGATAAAAATGTTACTAAGAAGACATCCATAAATTAAAGTTTCGAAATGTTTTGAAGGAACAATATTTATGATATCCACTAGTTGACTAAAAATAATGTGGGCAGATTTATTTTGTTCTTATTCTTAATACAGTGCATCCACCATAAATCCCTAGCACGAAGAGTGGAGTACCTACCTCAGGATGTTCTAAACCACCAAGAGATCATCAAATGAAGAAGACGATCATGATGAGAACGTAGAGTACTAACACTAGTATTTGGAACATAGGGATAATCCACAGTTTCATTCTCAGTATATAAACCTTTGTCATCTAGCCCAAAATATGAAGCTATAACCGCGGGGTCAATATTAATATATTTTCCTAAAAGATATGATCTTATGACTATAGTCCCACATTGAGTATTATTTTGAATACATACCACATTAGAGTAGAAAATGCGGACTAACTGATGATAGACGAAAGGTTTGAGGCGAAACATTTCATCAAACTTCTAAGCTTTAAGAATCGAAAGATATTCAAAGTCAATATCTATCATGGCTTGAAGAGAATGAATATGCTTTTCCTGGATTCTATAGGATTGGAAAGAATTTAGGTACCTATGATACAGGTCATCTCTACGACTTTCAGGTATATTGAAACAGAGTCCTATAAGACTATTAGGTGGAGGAGGAACGAGATTTGGAGGTTGGGTAGAACGACTAGAAGAAGTCCTAGGGCTTTTTGGATTTGACATGGTTTAAAGATACGGAATAAGGAATGTAACCTGCAATTTGAAACACATGTATGCACAATAATCAATCCCAAAACTCAATTGAGTCCACAATAATTAAAGGTTCTCTAAACCGAATCCTAATGGGCATAGTTTTGAAAAACTATTTGAAAATAATCATTGAAAATCATAATATGTGTAGTTTTTCATGAAAACAACATAATTAAATCAAAGACTTCAAATTAAATTTAAATTTTCAATTTTTTTAATTTCGAAAATTCAAAAATTCATTGAACATTTGTGAGTTTTTGATGAAATTAGTTATAAAATCTAGTTTGTAATCATCAAACAATCAATGCCCGATATAATGTTCATCATAGAACTAATCTAAACTAGTCCTAAGATCAAAAACAATAAAAATAGAGTTTTTGAAATATTACCTTGAAAATTTCAGTTTTGAGAGGAATGTGATGTTGTTTTGCATGATTTGATGATAAAAGCAGGATTTTGAGATGAAAAACTCGAAGATTCCAACAAATTTTTGTAGATTGTGAGCAAATGGAGATTTAGGGAGAAAAGAGAGGGACGAACGACTCAAGGGAGTGTTTTGAAGAGTTTTTGAGAGAATGAAGAAAATCAGGTTTTTTATCCAAAAATCGGACGGATGTATCCATGCATGGCCTTGTGAATCGATGCACATTCAAAGGGTTGCATCGATGCACTGTTAAGTGTATCGATGCATGAAGCACAAAAATGTCAAAAATCCGTTTAATTAGCTCTAGTGGTATTGGCAACTCATATATTGAAAATTAATCATGTTCAATCAATCAAATTAATACTTAAACTACATTTGAACATAAAATTAATTTTCACCAAGCAACATAAACTCCCCCTAACTAATAGCAATGAATGCAATCAATAATTATTATTATAAGCATTTTTCATTTACTTTTAAAAGTACTAAAATTATTTTAAACACTAAGTGAAGATAGGTTAGTTAAACATAATTCTCTCCTAAGTGTCCAAAATCTTTCTTTGTCTAAAGGCTTTGTAAAAATATCTGCTAATTGGTGCAAAGGATTTACAAATTCTAGAACTACATCTTCCTTAGCGACATGGTCTCTAATGAAGTGATGTCTTATTTCAATATGCTTAGTTCTAGAGTGTTGGATGGGGTTTTTAGTGAGACAAATAGCACTAGTATTGTCACACTTGATAGGAATAATACCTACTTCAATTCCATAATAAAAAAGTTGTTGTTTCAACCATAAAACTTGTGCACAACAACTACCGGCTGAAATGTATTCCACTTCAGTGGTAGATAATGCAACACAATTTTGTTTCTTTGAAAACCAAGAAATTAGCATATTTCCAAGGAATTGGCAAGTACCGGAGGTGCTTTTCCTATCTAATTTGCATCCTCCATAATCCGCATCAGAAAAGGCATGCAAGCTAAAACTAGAGTCTCTAGGATACCAAAGTCCTAAACTAGGAGTGTCTTTAAGGTATCTAAAGATTCTCTTAACAGCAAGTAAATGTGATTCCTTAGGGCATGATTGAAATCTAGCACATAAGTAAACACTAAACATAATGTCCGGTCTACTTGCAGTTAGATAAAGTAAAGATCCAATCATTGACCTATATAATTTAACATCCACACATTTACCTCCTTCATCTAAGTCAAGCTTTGTCGATGAGCTCATTGGAGTGTCATAAGGTTTCCCATTTTCCAGTCCAAACTTCTTGAGTATATCTTTGACGTACTTAGCTTGATTGATGAAGATGCCATCTTTTCTTTGCTTGATTTAGAGTCCCAAGAAAAATGAGAGCTCCCCCATCATGCTCATCTCAAATTCACTTTGCATTAGCTTAGAAAATTCTTGGTAAAGAACATCATTAGTAGAACCAAATATTATATCATCAATATAAATTTGAACTACTAATAAATCTTTACCTTTATGATTTAAAAACAATGTAGTGTCAACCTTCCCTTTTGAAAAGCCTTTTTCAATTAAAAATTTGACAATCTTTCATACCAAGCTCTTAGAGCTTGTTTTAAACCATAAAGTGCTTTTGTCAATTTAAGAACATGATTTGGAAACTTTGAATCTTCAAAACCTGGATGTTGTTCCACATACACTTCTTCTATTATAAAACCATTTAAAAATACACTTTTAACATCCATTTGATATAATTTAAATTCATGAAAACATGCAAATGCTAATAACATTCTAATTGCTTCCATCCTAACTACGGGAGTGTATGTTTCATCATAGTCTATGACCCTTTCTTGAGTATACCCTTGAACAACAAGTCTAGCCTTGTTTCTCACTATATTACCTCTTTCATCAAGCTTATTCCTAAATACCCATCTAGTACCTACAGTAGATTTATTACAAGGCCTTTCAACTAATGTCCAAACTTTACTTCTCTCAAATTGATTTAACTCTTCTTGCATAGCCATAATCCAATGTTCATCATTTAATGCTTCTTTAATATTCTCAGGCTCTATGCATGAGATAAATGCAATATAATTACAAATACTTCTAAGAGAAGATTGAGTTGTTACCCCTTTGGATGGATCACCTATGATCTCACCATCCTTGACATAGTTGTACTCTCTTGGATAAGATACTTCCCTTTCTTCAATGGTTGGATTCTCGAGAGGATCATGAGTTTCCTTATCTTTTGTTTCTTCCTTTGATGATGGTTCTCCAACGTCATGTCTAACGTCATATGTATTTATAATGCCTACATCATCATTCACACAAGAATCTTTTCTCAGAAAGAGATTATCATAAAAAACAACATGTATAGACTCTTCTACAACTAACGTTCTTTTATTAAATACTCGATAAGCTTTAGAATTTAAGAAATAACCCATAAAAATTCCTTCATCACTTTTAGCATCAAATTTGCCAAGGTTTTCTTTACCGTTGTTTAAAACAAAACATTTACATCCAAAAGGATAAAAATAGCTAATATTAGGCTTTTTATTTTTGAAAATTTCATATGGAGTTTTCTTTAAAATTGTCCTAATCATCACTTTTTATTTTTGATTTTTCCTCTCAACAACTTTATTTTGTTGAGGGGTTCTAAGTGCTGAAAAATTATGGCTAATACCATTAGAATTACAAAACTCAGTAAATCCAAGATTTTCAAATTCAGTGCCATGATCACTCCTAACACTAGTTATAGAGTAACCTTTTTCGTTTTGGATTATTTTTAAAAATGTGATGAAATGTTCTAATGCTTCATCTTTAGTACTTAAAAATAGAACCCAAGTATATCTAGAATAGTCATCTACT
Source organism: Hibiscus syriacus (assembly GCF_006381635.1). NCBI lineage: Eukaryota > Viridiplantae > Streptophyta > Magnoliopsida > Malvales > Malvaceae > Hibiscus > Hibiscus syriacus. The sequence goes on from NW_024061960.1 coordinate 295,460, forward strand.
AAGACAAATGCATATTGTTTTCCACCCAAGCTAGTAGTCCTAGTTGGCCCAAACAGATCTATATGGATCAATTGAAATACTCTACTAGTTGATACATCATTAATAGATTTAACAGAAACTCACTTTTGTTTTCCTTTAGCACAAGCATCACATATTTTATCATTATCAAATTTTAGTTTAGGCAACCCTCGAACTAAATCACCATGAATTAACCGTTGTAAAACACTTATGCTAGCATATCCTAGTCTCCTATGCCATAACCAACTATCATGCTCATCCTTAGCAACTAGGCATAAATTAGTCATATCAATAGAGTCTAAATGCACCATGTATATGTTTCCTATTCTATGACCAACAAGCATAATCCGATTAGATGCAATGTCAATGACTTTACAACCATTAATATCAAACATGAAATTGAATCTGTTGAGTTAATCGATCGATGGAATTGGCCAAGAGGGGGGTGAATTGGCAATTAAAATTTTGGTGGAAGCTTTTGCAGAAAATTGAAAAGATTTGCACAACGATTTAGAGTGGTTCGACTTTATCAACCAAAGTCTATGTCCACTACCTTAGCTATCCACACTAAGGATTTTCCAACAAATTCACTAATTTGTTCTTTCTTTTGAGGCCAAAGAGATAACCTTACAACACCCTCAAGAATATACCCCAATTCTTGAGAACACTCTTTTCTCAAAGAGAAGATTACAAATTTGCAAACTTATAAGAAAAACCTCACAAGGCAAATATGTTTGCACAATTCTAGAACAAAGAAAGAACACTCATGAATAAATACAATTGAGCACAATAAGTTTTCTTGAAAGCAAGATGAATATTGAAAAATAGGCTTGAAATGCTCAAACTTGAGGTTTGATGCTTTCTCTTTGATTCTCTCTTGATTCTAGTTGCTTGTTGTTGCTTGTTGTTGATCAATGGCTTCTAAGCTTGTTTAAATACACCTTGAATCACTTCTGAACGTTGGGGATGATTAGTGGAGTCAATAGGGTCGTTTAAGTGTAAAAACAATTAATTAAAACAGTTGGGAGCGTCAGTGTATCGATGCATACCCATGGTGCATCAATGTAAAATTCAAATATTTTGACCGTTGGACCCTTAGTGCATCGGTGCACTAAGAGTGCATCGATGCATCAAGTGCATTTGATGTTTCAAAATAGCCAGAGTGCATCGATGCATGGCTGGTGCATCGATGCATCAAATGAATTCGATGTTTTCATAAAATCCTCAGTGCATCGGTGCATGGTATGTGCATCGATGCATGAAATGCATTCGATGTTCAATTTAATTCATGGTGCACCGATGCATGCATCGGTGCATCACTCTGAAAAAATGATTTTAGGCTTGATTTTGATTCAAAATACTTTGTGAAAATTGTTTAAAAAATATATTAAGTATAAAACACAATTTTACACATTTAGTAAGGTTTGAAATTGATCTTAAAAGACTTGGAGTAATAATTTGATATTTGATTAATTGAATCGAATATATTTAGAAAATCATTTGTAAAATCTTAAAATTCATTTAAACTAATTTGTTATATCAAAATACAAAAATGTTTTCAACAATATCCCCCTTTTTGATATAACAAAACATTTGTGTTAATTTAAGATTTTCTAAAATTTGAAATCAATTTTGAAAAATTACTCCCCCTTACTATAACACTTCTCCCTTAAAATATAACATTTCTCCCCCTTTTTGTTAAATTAAAAAGACTTAAAATCGATTTATACAAGGTTTTGAAAAACATAGCCAATTGATATATATATATATATATATATATATATATATATATATATATAATATAGCTTAATCTGCTAAAATCACAATCAAAAGAGAGATTAGCCATTAGTTTCATAATCAATATTCATAATAAAATATGAAATGGTAAATTGGTCATATTTCAACTAAAAGATAAATGATGCATATATTAAAACAAACCAAAATATATATATGAAATAAAAGTTCAAATATCCATCAAACAGTCATCCAACAATCAAAGAAAGACAATCCAAAATGTTTTAATAATTTAAATTCAAGTTCAACCCAAAAATAATTAAAGCAAAATAAGTTTATTCATCCATAGAAGGATCGGGAGGAGGAGGTGGGTAACGAGCTCTCATCTCAAGCGTGAGTGCATCCAAACGATCATTCATATCTTGTTGTCGAGCTCCCAAGGTAGAGAGATGGGACTCAATGAATGTGAAGTGTGAATCCATGGACGCATACCGTAAATCAAATGTCTCAAAAAATGAACGAAAATATGGAGGCATTTGATCTTCTTGTGGATCTGGTTCCGGTGCAGGCTCGTCATCAGGTACGTGATCATCGATGTCTTGCATAAGTTGTTGAAATTCAGGATCATCGTCAGAAGCCGGAGGAGGAGGAGGAACACGAGAGGAGCTAGGAGCAACTCGTGAGGAACTAGCTCCTGGAGTTTGTTTTTCGGGTCTAAAAACCCATTGACTGATTACCTCGTATTGTTTCCAATCCGCTTTCTTCAAAGATGTGAGATTTATTTGATTTTGGAGTGGGATAGGATTGTCGAGAGAGACTTCTAGACCAAATTTGATAAAGAGATTACTAAGAAGACATCCATAAATCAATGTTTCAACATGTTTTGAAGGAACAATGTTTACGATGTCCACTAGTTGACTGAATATAATGTGGGGTAGATTTATTTTGATTTTATTTTTAATACAATACATCCACCATAAATCCCTAGCACGAAGTGTGGAGTACCTACCTCCGGATGGTCTAAACCACCAAGAGATCATCAAATGGAGAAAACGATCATGATGAGATCGTAGAGTACTAACACTGGAGTTTGGAACATAGGGATATTCCACATTTTCATTCTCATTATATACACCACTATCATCTAAGCCAAATCGGAAAGCTATAGTTTCGTGGTCAATATTAATATATTGGCCTAAAAGATAGGATCTAATGGCTATAGTTCCACATTGGGTTTCATTTTGAATACACACCGCATTGGAATAGAAAATGCGGACCAATTGTTGATAGACGATAGGTTTAAGCTAAAATAATTTATCAAACTTCCAAGCTTTAAGAGTCGGAAGGTATTCGAAGTCAATGTCAACCATGGTTTGAAGTGAAGGAATACGCTCTTCGCGAATTCTATAAGTTTGGAAAGAATTTCTGTACCTAGAGTACAATTCGTCTCTACGACGCTCAGGCATGTTAAAACAAGATCCTAATAGAGTTGAAGGTGGAGGAGGAACGAGATTAGGAGGTTGGTTTGAACGAGAACGACTTGACGAAGTCCTAGGACGTTTGGGATTAGACATTGTTTAGGAATCGAAAAACGGAATATAACCTGCAAATTGAAACACATGTATGCACAATAATCAATCCCAAAACTTAATTGAGTCCTCAATAATTCAAGGTTCTCTAAACCGAATCCTAATGAGCAAGGTTTTAAAAACTATAAAATAATATTTGTAAAATCATAATATGTATAGTTTTCATGAAAACAACATAATTAAATATTAAAAAATTTATTTCAGATTTTTGATTTTTTTTATTATTTCGAAAATTTACAAATTTATTTAAAATTTATGAGTTTTTGATGAAATTAGTTGTAAAAACTAGTTTGTAATCATCAAACTATCAATGCCGATATAATGTTCATCCTAGAACTAATCAAAACTAATCCTAAGATCAAAAATCAATAAAATAGGGTTTTTGAAATATTACCTTGAAAATTTTGGATTTGAGAGGAATTGATGTTGTTTTGCACGATTTAATGATAAATACAGGATTTAGAGTTGAAAAACTTGAGGATTCCAATAATATTTTGTTGATTTTAAGCAAAAGGAGATTTTAGAGAGAGAGAGAGAGGCGAACGGCGTGAGTGTTTGAGTTAGGTTTTGAGAAGATGAAGAAAAACATGGGTTTTATCTAAAAACCCAACGGATGCATCGATGCATAACCCCATGCATCGATGCACATCCAAGGCGTGCATCGGTGCATCATCATGATGAATCGATACACATTCAAAGGGATGCATCGATGCACTGTTAAGTGCATCGATGCATGAAGCACAGAAATGTCAAAAATCCGTTTTAAACACTTAAAATGCTAAATTAATTAGCTCTAGTGGTATTGGCAACTCATATATTGAAAATTAATCATGTTCAATTAATCAATTTAATCTTTAAACAATATTTGAACATAAAATTAATTTTCACCAAATAACATAAACTCCCCCTAACTAATAGCAAATAATGCAATAAAAATTACTATTATAAGCATTTTTCATTTATTCTTAAAAGTGCTAAAATTATTTTAAATACTAAGTGAAGATAGGTCAGTTGAAACTAATTCTCTCCTAAGTGTCCAAAATCTTTCTTTGTCTAAAGGCTTTGTAAAAATATCCGCTAATTGGTGCAAAGTATTTACAAATTCTAGAACTACATCTTCCTTAGAGACATGGTCTCTAATGAAGTGATGTCTTATTTCAATATGCTTAGTTCTAGAGTGTTGGATGGGATTTTTAGTGAGACAAATAGCACTAGTATTGTCACACTTGATAGGAATAGTACCTACTTCAATTCCATAATAAAAAAGTTGTTATTTCATCCATAAAACTTGTGCACAACAACTACCGGCTGAAATGTATTCCGCTTCAGTGGTAGATAATGCAACACAATTTTGTTTCTTTGAAAACTAAGAAATTAGCATATTTCCAAAGAATTGGCAAGTACCAGAGGTGCTTTTCCTATCTAATTTGCATCCTCCATAATCCGCATCAGAAAAGGCATGCAAGCTAAAGCTAGAGTCTCTAGGATACTAAAGTCCTAAACTAGGAGTGTCCTTAAGGTATCTAAAGATTCTCTTAACAGCTAGTAAATGTGATTCCTTAGGACATGATTGAAATATAGCACATAAGCAAACACTAAACATAATGTTCGGTCTACTTGCAGTTTGATACAGTAAAGATCCAATCATTGACCTATATAATTTAACATCCATACATTTACCTCCTTCATCCAAGTCAAGCTTTATAGAAGAGCTCATTAGAGTGTCATGAGGTTTCCCATTTCCAGTCCAAACTTCTTGAGCATATCTTTGACGTACTTAGCTTGATTGATGAAGATGCCATCTTTTCTTTGCTTGATTTGGAGTCCCGAGAAAAATGAGAGCTCCCCCATCAGGATCATTTTGAATTCGCTTTGCATTAGCTTAGAAAATTCTTGGCAAAGAACATCATTGGTAGAACCAAATATTATATCATCAACATAAATTTGAACTACTAATAAATCTTTACCTTTATGCTTTAAAAACAATGTAGTGTCAACATTCCCTTTTGAAAAACCTTTTTCAATTAAAAAGTTTGATAATCTTTCATACCAAGCTCTAGGAGCTTACTTTAAACCATAAAGCGCTTTTGTCAATTTAAGAACATGATCTGGAAATTTTGAATCTTTGAAACCTGGAGGTTGTTCCACATACACTTCTTCTTTTATAAAACCATTTAAAAATGCACTTTTAACATCCATTTGATATAATTTAAATTCATGAAAACATGCAAATGCTAATAACATTCTAATTGCTTCCATCCTAGCTACGGGAGCGTATGTTTCATCATAGTCTATGCCCTCTTCTTGAGTATACCCTTGAACAACAAGTCTAGCCTTATTTCTCACTATATTACCACTCTCATCAAGCTTATTCCTAAATACCCATCTATTACCTACAATAGATTTATTACTAGGCCTTTCAACTAATGTCCATACTTTACTTCTCTCAAATTGATTTAATTCTTCTTGCATAGCCATAATCCAATGTTCATCATTTAATACTTCTTTAATATTCTTAGGCTCTATGCATGAAATAAATGGAATAAAATTACAAATATTTCTAAGAGAAGATCGAGTTGTTACCCCTTTGGATGGATCACCTATAATCTCACCATCCTTCACATAGTTGTACTCTCTTGGAAAAGATACTTCCATTTCTTCAATGGTTGGATTCTCAAGAGGATCATGAGTTTCCTCATCTTTCGTTTCTTCCTTTAATGATGATTCTCCAACGTCGTATCTAACGTCATTTGTATTTATAATACCTACATCATGATTCACACAAGAATCCTTCCTCGGAAGGGGATTATCATCGAAAACAACATGTATAGACTCTTCTACAACTAAAGTTCTTTTATTAAATACATGATAAGCTTTAGAATTTAAGGAATAACCCAGAAAAATTCCTTCATCACTTTTAGCATCAAATTTGCCAAGGTTTTCTTTACCATTGTTCAAAACAAAACATTTACATCCAAAAGGATGAAAATAGCTAATGTTAGGCTTTTTATTTTTGAAAATTTCATATGGAGTTTTCTTTAAAATTGGCCTAATCATTACTCGATTTATAACATACCAAGAGGTATTTGTGGCTTCCGCCCAAAAAATATTTTGGCAAATTATTTTCACAAAGCATGGTTCTAGCCATTTCTTCTAAAGTTCGATTTTTCCTCTCAACAACTCCATTTTTTAGGGGTTCTAGGTACTGAAAAATTATGGCTAATACCATTAGAATTACAAAACTCAATAAATCCCTAGTTATAGAGTAACCTTTTTCATTTTGGATTATTTTTGAAAATGTGATGAAATTGTAACCCCCCCAGACCGATGGGGGTAGCCCGATCTGATCCGAGAAGTCACATTAGGGCCACTGAAGCGACCCACTGTAAAAATAGCGGAAAATTTAAAACTTTTTATCAGATCATGTAAACTTATAAAATCAGTTTTCACTATTTAAAAATAAAACAGATTTCCAAACTCGTATATAAATCAAAATACAATTACATGCCCCCTAATCACATGTACCATACTCTGCAACAACGCCGTATGAACACCCTTACTGAAGTCAATAGATGCACTGGTACAATTCTTTTAACCTGAAAAGGTGAGTAATAGAGTGAGCTTCGAAAAGCTTAGTAATACAGAACTACCAGATGATGCTGAAAAAACGTGCAGATACAGATAAACATATTTTCCTTATTGGTTCAGATATTTACAGATCTTTATGTTGAGCTGAGGTCCATTGATATCGCATGTAGTAACAAATAGTATTCATTTCAGATGGAAATATTTCGGATGTCTAGGTTCAGGAGATCAGAACAGGTTTTTTAAGTGTGTTCCCAAAAATCATGTAACTTTTCAGATCTTTTTTTTAAAAACATATATATATATACCCCCATCCAACAAGTCCAAGTTGTGTAGGTTCCCCAGAACTATACACCCACCATCAAGTCCAGTAGGCCCTGAGCACACAGCCGAGGAACCGGTAAATAAGGCCCTGAGCACACAGCTGAGGAGCCTCCAGCTATACTTCCTCCAACATTACCCCCCAAGTAAAATATGTCCGTCCGTAAACGGATATATCAAAAATCAAAACATAAATCAGGTCAAGTATCATATCAGAAATCAGGTCAAGTAACAGATCAGAATCCAAGTCAAGTATCAGATCAGAATCCATGTCAGATATCAGATCAGAATCCATGTCAAGTATCAGATCAGAAATCAAATCAAAAATCAGGTAAAATATTCATGTGAGTAGGGAACACACCAGAATTTACAGATAGTATTCAAAGATATTGGATAATCTTAACAAGTAGGGGAACACAGATCTTTAGTATACCGATAGAATATCGGAATTCAGAATCACTATTGAAAGAGTTCAATAACTGACAGAATCATCAGTTATTCAGAATGTGACTTGAGCTGATAAGGAAGAAATGAAGGTTCAGGACATTTATATTATATGTCGATTGATCGAATTATCGGACAACTCTTAGATGAATAGTTTCCAGAACTAATGCCTGTCGATTGGTCAATTCATTGTTCTTCCAGGGTATTTACTCTTTAATACCACAATTCTTGTCCATAGACCATTTTCGGAATCATCGTTGAATAGATCTTCCAATGTCTTTATTTCATTTCCATACTTCCACAATATCATGAAATGCTGACGTACTTGATTAATTTGTTCAAACTCATTGTAATTGTACACTACGTAAACTCATCAGAGTTTCCAGACTTATCCAAGTCACTTACTAAATCCTCAGTCATTGAAGTTACCTATTTCATTTAGCAGTCATCTCTATTCCAGTTACTTCAGGATTTTCCAGAGTAATTCAAACGTTCCTGAATTTCAGATACATGTTGTACTTCTATTCCATTCAATTTGGTCTTCGTGGTTGATTGTCGAACAAACGTCCAATTCTTAGTACTGAATACAATCTAGAGCTGAGTTGAATACTTCCAAAATTTATCATCGAGCCAAACTTGAGAAGACGAACACATGTTCCAGTAATATCTATGTCATTCAGGTATTGACATAGCTTTAGGGTTGATCTACTCACTTAAATTGTTTTCCATTACCTTTAAAGATAGTCCAATACCTATGCTTACTTAGATTCCTTAATTAATCCAAGACATTTACTTAGTATAGGCCATAAGGATATTTTGGTCATTTTTGGTGTTCAGTTTTATTCCATTCATTTCAGAGCTCGAGGATATCCAATCATTCCTGAGCTTGGTGATATTCTTGGGTCATTTCTATTATAGGGGTATTTTGGTCATTTTACAGATCCACAGTATTTCAATCTTTTTCCTTCATCCGGTCTTATTATTTAATTCCAATTTATCATCTATTTCAGTCCGTTCGAACAATTATGATAAAAGAGCACCCTCCGATAAATTGTTCTTCAGGTATTTACTCATAACTCAGATATTTTCGGGTCAAGTGCCTTCTCGGATTTTACAAACACAATATTATGAATTTTTCTTTACAAAGACATAATATTAATAATTAAATTTGTACTTAATCGAGTTAAGTACAAATCCTCAAAGTACTTTCTCCTTCAGGGTCAACTTTGACTATTTTACCTCTCCAGGGCATTTTCGTAATTTCTTAACCAGATAATTTCGATATTATCTCTTAACGAAAATAATATAATATAGAGATCCTATGATTAATTGCTTCCTCGAAATTCTTTGATCTTGAAATGATTCCTTAAAAGGCTTCTAGTATCTAGCATAAACCTTCTTGGGGTTAAAAACCGGTTATCCATAATTTCCAAGTAAAACTAACATTTCTTATGCACATCAATAGTTTTAGCAGATCAATAATTCTTTTCAGATTTATTAATCCACTTCTAGAGACAATTCTTGTCATTTTCCAACTTAAGGGTATTTTCGTAATTTTACCCTACCGGAGTATTATCATAATTTCCCATCCAAGTACCTTTAACATTTAACCTTTGATGAAATAAACTATAAGTTACAAACCCATGTTAATTTCTTTATCACTAAGCACAGAACTTGTAATTTAATTCTAACAATCCCTTAATTTCTTGTAAAAATCATCTGAACCATAATCAATTTCTGAACCCTTTTACCGTATTCAGATAGAGTGTAGAAACTAATTAACTACACAAATGAGACCAACATTATCTTAATCATGCATTTATCAATATCAACATGTTCCATAAAGCATAAAGAGGTAGTAAAGTATTACCTCGATTTCCGTGCAATACTGATCGACCATAAAAATTCCATTCGAACGCCTTTGATCTTCAATTCAACTTCCAATAATTCCTCAGATATATATCAACATAAATTATATCAGAAACGGAGCTTAATTACGATAAACGGATCGAATCGGGTGATAAATTAGTGAAAGACGGCTTACCGGGTTCGAATTTGGTGAAACGGACTTCGGATTCGGATTCAGGACGTCGAAAGCATAAAATATGACTTTTCAGAAATTTGGAATATTCGGTCAAAATCAAAGTCAACGAGTTTGACCGGCAATTTCGAGGTCTTCGGGTTCGAATTTCGAAAAACTGGATTCGGAACGTCGAAAAATGTCAGGATAGGTATACTCGGTCGAAGTCAAAGGTCGTTTAATGCTCAATCAAAGCCGGTCAAAGTTTTGGTCAACAGTGGTCAACGTGGGTCAACGGTCAACGGGTCAACGGTCAACGGGTCAGGTCAACGGGTCGGGTCGGGTCAACTGGTCGGGTAAACGGGTCGGGTAAACGGGTCGGGTCGGGTTATGACCGGTCAAACCGGTCAACTATCCACTAAAACCGGTCAAACCGGTCACTTTTGTCTTCCCCACGCGCAGTGGCGGCGCGTGAACAGTGCTAAAATCCCGGAAAAATTTCTAAAAATTATTTTGAGCGATTTCGAAATACTTACAAAGCTCGGTTCACAATTTTGAACGGCGGAGAGCTCGATTTCAACGAATCGGAAACTTTGACATCTTCACCTCCTCACGCGCCGCCGTCGACGGAGACCAAGGATGACACCGACGAACTCGGAACGATGCAACGAACACGATGGTGCAGGAGGTGTCGTAAACGGATGACCCGATCGTCGTGAATCGATGAAAAACCAACTAAAACCGAGTTATTACCGATGATACTTCCGACTGAAATTCACGACGAACGGCGATGATTCACAACGAAAGGTTTGAGGGTTTTTGTTCCTCGATTGACAACGAACACGATGGTGGTTTCGGCTCGTCGTTTGGAGGTCGGACGGCGAGTAGATCGGAGTTGGAAGTTGGGTTGTTGGAGAAGGGAAATCTGGAAAATTTCTGCTGCCTGCGCACGAGAATCAGATTTATAATTCAACATATTAAAAAATGGTTAAATAATGGGTTTAGCCACTGAACTTCCTGCACTTCTTAAAACGGTCTGCCAAATTTGAAATCTTACAATTTAATCCCCTGTTTCTGTCAAAATACCAAATAAATCCGCCACTTTATAATTTCTTAATTTTAGCCCCTAAATTGGGGTGTTACAGAAATGTTCTAATGCTTCATCTTTAGTACTTAAAAATAGAACCCAAGTATATCTAGAATAGTCATCTACCAAGACAAATGCATATTGTTTTCCACCCAAGCTAGTAGTTCTAGTTGGCCCAAAAAGATCTATATGGATCAATTGTAATACTCTACTAGTTGATACGTCATTAATGGATTTAAAAGGAACTCGCTTTTGTTTTCCTTTAGCACAAGCATCACAGATTTTATCATTATCAAATTTTAGTTTAGGCAGCCCTTGAACCAATTCTCCTTGAACTAACCGTTGCAAAACACTCATGCTAGCATGTCCTAGTCTCCTATGCCATAACCAATTATCATGCTCATCCTTAGCAACTAGGCATAAATTAGTCATATTAATATAATCTAAATGTACCATGTATATGTTTCCTATTCTATGACCAACAAGTATAACCCGATTAGATGTAATGTCAATGACTTTACAACTATTAATATCAAACATGACATTGAATCCCTTATCACAAAATTGACTAATACTCAGTAGATTATGCTTTAATCCATTCACATATAAAACATTCTTAATTTGTATGGAAGAGGTATTACCAGTAGTGACCTTTTGAATTATCACCAAAAGTCATTTCTCCTCCATTTTTGGCGTTAAGCTCAATGAATCGGCTTTTGTCTCCGGTCATGTGTCTTGAACATCCACTATCAAGGTACCATGAATTTGGATTTGTTTCCCTTGCCTTGTAGCAATGCTCATTTTCCTACAAACATAGATTAATTTCTAATTTTTGGCACCCAAATTATTTTGGGTCCATATTCATTAGTTTCCAAAATCCTAGTCCCCTTAGGTATCCATTTGTGTAGGATATCCTTATCTTTAGTAGTAATGAGTTCTTTAGGAACCCATATACTTCTAACAATTTTTCTATTAGAGGTTATTTGGGGACCTCTATGATTGTAGTTTTTAAAACTCTTTCTAACAAAGTTGGATTTTGAATTTTCTCCATTTTCAAAACGTTTTGTTCCAACTTTATCAAAAGAAGCTTTAAGATCATCAATTTTCTTTTGATGATCATCATTGACCTTTGAAAGTAAATTTTGCAAATCCAAATTTTTCTTTTCAAACTCTTCTAGTTTGATTTGCAAATTTTTGATTTTACTTTCAAGATTGTTGTTGGTTTTGGATATGAGTTTATTTTCATTTTTCAATTTTGAAACATCATTTTTATATTTTAAAAATAATTTCTCATAATCCGAAGCCAACCCATTATATTCCTATAATAGCTCATCATAGGATAAATCATCAAAATCAGATGAGTTAGAGGCTACCTTAGAATCTTCCTCGAATGCCATCAAGCACAAGTTTGCTACTTCTTGTTCCTCTTCATCGGAACCTTCTTCATTGCTCCATGTAGCTATATGAGCCTTGTGCTTATTCTTTGATTGACCATTTCTCTTTAATTGTGGGCAATCATATTTGACATGCCCCGGCTTTTTGCATTCATAGCAAATGATCGGGTCCTTCTCTTTTGGTTCATTTTTGAGGCCTTCATTTCGTTTGAATTTTCTCCCTCGGTAAGGTCTCATCATTTTTTTGAACCGTTTGGCAAACGATGCCATTTCCTCATCGTCGCCATCTTCATCCGAATGACTCTCATCTTTTATGGATTTTAGAGCAACTCCAATGTTTTTCTTCTTCTCCTTCTCCTTTGGTGTCTCTTCAATCTTATCAAGGTCCACCTCATCTTCAAGCATCATTTCATGAGTGAGGAGTGAACCAATTAGCTCTTCAAGAGTTAAGGATGTTAGGTCCTTAGACTCGATGATTGCCGTCTTATTTGATTGCCATGATTTTGGAATAGAGTAGACTAATTTTCTCACAAGATTTTCATTTGCAATGATCTCTCCATATGATTTGAGGCCATTGACAATCGTTGAGAATCTATCCGTCATAGCTTTGATATCTTCATTTGGTTTCATCCTGAAATTTTCATAGCTATGCGTTAGAATACTAATTTTAGATTTCATTACCTCATCGGTACCTTCATGAGTGACTTGAAGTTTGTCCCATATTTCTTTGGCGTTTGTACAAGATGAAACTCTTCCGTATTCATCTGGTCCAAGAGCACAAAATATGATATGGATGGCTTTGGAGTTGAGTTGGAACATTTTTGTCTCTCCTTCACTCCATAATCTTGGATGAGTGAGAGGCTTGATGTATCCTTCTTCTACGACATTCTATACTCCCATGTCACTTGCTTGAATCATCCTATTTTTCCAATAGGTATAGTTAGCCCCATTGAAGAAAGGAGGCTTGTTGACGGGCATTGAATTGAAACCGGAGTCGAAGTTAGAAGTGGAGGCCATTGATGACTTTGATTATCGATATAACTCTTCCCGAATCGACTCAAGAGGCGATTAAATCTTCAAATGAGTTAGGCTCTGATACCAATTGTTGAGTTAATCGATCGATGGAATTGGCCAAGAGGGGGGTGAATTGACAATTAAAATTTTGGTGGAAGCTTTTGCAGAAAATTGAAAAGATTTGCACAACGATTTAGAGTGGTTCGACTTTATCAACCAAAGTATACGTCTACTACCTTAGCTTTCCACACTAAGGATTTTCCAACAAATTCACTAATTTGTTCTTTCTTTTGAGGCCAAAGAGATAACCATACAACACCCTCAAGAATATACCCCAATTCTTGAGAACGCTCTTTTCTCAAAGAGAATATTACAAATTTGCAAACTTACAAGAAAAACCTCACAAGGCAAATATGTTTGCACAATTCTAGAACAAAGAAAGAACACTCATGAATAAATAGAATTGAGCACAATAAGTTTTCTTGAAAGCAAGATGAATATTGAAAAATAGGCTTGAAATCCTCAAACTTGAGGTTTGATGCTTTCTCTTTGATTCTCTCTTGATTCTAGTTGCTTGTTATTGATCAATGGTTTCTAAGCTTGTTTAAATACACCTTGAATCACTTCTGAATGTTGGGGATGATTAGTGGAGTCAATAGAGCCGTTTAAGTGTGAAAACAATTAATTAAAACAGTTGGGAGCGTCAGTGCATCGATGCATACCCATGGTGCATCGGTGCATCGGTGCATCAGTGTAAAATTCAAATATTTTGACCGTTGGACCCTTAGTGCATCAGTGCACTAAGAGTGCATCGATGCATCAAGTGCATTCGATGTTTCAAAATAGTCAGAGTGCATCGATGCATGGCTGGTGCATCGATGCATCAAATGAATTCGATGTTTTCATAAAATCCTCAGTGCATCGGTGCATGGTATGTGCATCGATGCATGAAATGCATTCGATGTTCAAATTAATTCATGGTGCATCGATGCATGGATTAGTGCATCACTCTGAAAAATTGATTTTAGGCTTGATTTTGATTCAAAATACTTTGTGAAAATTGTTTAAAAAATATATTAAGTATAAAACACAATTTTACACATTTAGTAAGGTTTGAAATTGATCTTAAAAGACTTGGAGTAATAATTTGATATTTGATTAATTGAATCGAATATATTTAGAAAATCATTTGTAAAATCTTAAAATTCATTTAAACTAATTTGTTATATCGAAATACAAAAATGTTTTCAACAGAATCCCTTATCACACAATTGACTAATACTCAATACACTACAAGAAATTTCTATTATTGTGACAAATTTATTTTTGTCAAAATTAAATTTGTCACTATTAGTAGTTTTTTGGTGTCAAAATAAATAATCGTCTCGTTAGATTTAAAAAAGATATACAATTATGACAAAAGTTAAAATCGTCATAATAATTTGTCACAATTAGCGAACATATGTAAAATATGGTGACAAAATAAATTTTATTACGAATTTTTGTCACAAATATTTCCCTCCAATTTTTTTGCGCCAAATTAAAAGCATATAATGACAACTTTTGTAACTAAAAGTTTTAGTAACTATGACAGAAAAAATTGTCACAACAAATAATGAGATTTAGATTTGTTGTGACAAATTTTGTTTGTAATTATATATTTTAATTATAGTGACAAAATGTATAGTCACAAATGATTTTCTCCAATTTTTGGTACAAAAACAAAATCATATAGTAATATGTTTTGTAACTATAAGCTATAATTATTATTATAAAAAAAAAGTTGTCACAACAAATAATGAGATTCATTTTTTTAGTACAAAACAATGTTTGTTGTTACATATTTTAATTATAGTGATAAAATATATTGTCACAAATATTTACCTCTATATTTGTTTGCGCAAAAAAAACATATGGTGACAAATTTTGTAACTATAAGTGTTAATAATTATTACAAAAAATAATGATATTCACGTTTTTGTGACAAATTATATTTGTAGTTATAAAGTTTAACTATAGTGATAACATATATTGTCATGACTATTTTTCTCCACTTTTTTGTTTCAAAAGTTGTATTGATAATTTTTATAATTATAATTTATAGTTATTTTTATAGAAAAAACTATCACATCAAATAATAAAATTCAAGTTTTTTGTAATAAATTTTTTTGTACTTATATATTTTTTGTAACTATAAATGTTAATAATTATTACAAAAAATATTGTCACAAAAAATAACGATATTCACGTTTTTGTGACAAATTATATTTGTAGTTATAAAGTTTAACTATAGTGATAGCATAAATTGTCATGACTATTTTTCTCCACTTTTTTATTTCAAAAGTTATATTGATAATTTTTATAATTATAATTTATAGTTATTTTTATAGAAAAAATTATCACATCAAATGATAAAATTCAAGTTTTTTATAATAAATTATTTTTGTATTTATATATATTTTTTGTAACTATAAGTGTTAATAATTATTAAAAAAATATTATCACAAAAACTAATGATATTCATGTTTTTGTGACAAATTATATTTGTAGTTATAAAGTTTAACTATAGTGATAGCGTATATTGTCATGACTATTTTTCTCCACTTTTTTGTTTCAAAAGTTATATTGATAATTTTTATAATTATAATTTATAGTTATTTTTATAGAAACAATTATCACATCAAATAATAAAATTCAAATTTTTTGTAATAAATTATTTTTGTACTTATATATGTTAATCATTACGAAAAGTTATATTATCAGAACCATTTCTCCATATTTTTTAATGTAAAAAATGTTATATAATAACAAAATATATTGCTATAAAGATTTTTCTCCATTTTTTTGCACAAAAAAAAATCATATAGTACAATTTTTGTAACTATAAGTGTTTATAATTATTACAAAAAATATTATCACAAAAAATAATGGTATTCACATTTTTGTGACAAATTATATTTGTAACTATAAATTTTAATTACAACGATGACATATATTGTGATAAATATTTTTCTCCACTTTTTTTTTTTTGTTTCAAGAAGTGATATTGATAAGTTTTATAATTAAAATTTATAGTTATTGTTATAGAAAAATTATCACATCAGATAATAAAATTCAAGTTTTTTGTAATCAATTCTTTTTGTAGTTATATATTTTAATCATTATGAAAAATTATACTATGAGAACCATTTCTCCATATTTTTTGTGCCAAAATTGTTATATAATAAAAGTTATATAGTTATTGTTATAGAAAAATTATAACAACAAAAAATATATTTTTTAATTAATAAATGATTTTAGTTATTTATGAAAAAAATATGCTTGTAGTTATATATTTTGATTATAATAAGAAAATATAATTATTATTATAAAAATCAAATGTTCAAAAAATCAAATTTCTATGATATATATAATTTTATGGAATTTTTAAATAAAATATAATAACAAAATATATTATCAAAATGTTTTCATTTATTTTTTACGAAGCTAGTTCGAATTTGTTTTCTTAATTATAATTATGTAAATGAT
Organism: Hibiscus syriacus; assembly: GCF_006381635.1. Taxonomy (NCBI): domain Eukaryota; kingdom Viridiplantae; phylum Streptophyta; class Magnoliopsida; order Malvales; family Malvaceae; genus Hibiscus; species Hibiscus syriacus. The sequence goes on from NW_024061960.1 coordinate 312,194, forward strand.
TTAATCAAGTAAATAATTTGAATAAAACAATATCCAAAATTGAACAAATTAAAAGTAATTTCATTTAGAAGGCATACAAATAATCGTAATTAATTAAACTAAATAATATATTTTAATAAAATAATTGTGTTACATAAAATTATAAGTAATCATTTTCCTCTTCTTCGTCTTCATATCGGTAGTATATATCTTCATTTTCACCACCACCACCACTACTACTATTGTTATTATTACTATCATCATCTAACTCAATTATCATCAATTTTTTAATAAAAAATAATTTTAAAACATACGAATAATAAAATAATTATTTTATAATTTTTAATAATAAAAAACTCAATAAAATAATATTTTATCTTTATAAAAATATTTTATAAATTTTAACCGTAGAAAGAATTGCAACATACTATATAGTTGAGTCTTTTTTATACTTTAACCCAAACAAAACCCTAGAAAAAAAAAACTGTGAACAACTCACAAAACGAAAGCAATATATCTTCCGCCCTAATTCTTTCTCTTTAGACTATAATCCGTCCACGCGGCAGTTCCGTCGACTGCCCGCTTTGGAAATCGATCCTCCGTCAGGTGAATCGTGTAAATCTGGGTATATTTTTTATGGGTTCGGGCTGGATGTTAAAACTAACGATTACAAGGTCGTGAGAATGGCGACGTTCAATAAAACTGACGATGAAGATAACGAAAGTTACTATTTCGATTACGAGGTTAAGGTATATAGTTTAAAGAATAACTCTTAGAGCAAAATCATTAAGCTTCCTTTTTATCTTCGGTTTATGTTCCAATTTTTCTATCATCTCTTGCATAGACGAGGCTATGGTGTGCTGGCCGGTGGGGTTTTACATTGGGTGATGCCTCCAAGGATCGAATTCGGAATTCGGAATACGATTGTGGGTTTCGATCTCGGAACAGAAGAGTTAATCGAAGTGCCTCAACCTAATTGCGCTGATAAGAGCTAACTGTTGGATGTGGGTGTCTTGGAGGGACGCCTATGTGTTGTTTGTAATTATGACCAAGAGAAGATTGATGCTTGGGTTATGAAGGAATATGGGGTGAAAGGATCTTGGACTCCAACTTGTTTGAAGCACTTCTTAAGATTGTCTTTTGCAACCGAGCCTTAGTTCAATTGACACTTTTGCTGTTTGAGTAACTTGGAAAATATGGTTCTGTGTTTTGGTTTTTTCAGGGATGATTTCCTTTCAAAAGGATTCAAATTGGTCTTATAATCAAAATGAAGAAAATATACAGTATGAGCAAAGTGCGGACGAAGTTAAATTGCGTCTTATCTATGAAGGTAACCAGTTCAGTTTGCTTTATTTAATGTTTTCATTGAGGTTGAGTTTTATATTTCTGTGTTATTTTCTGAGCTTAGTCTTTTGTCTGTTGACTTTTATGTTTTTTTTGGGATTAGAAATTGACTTAAATTTGTTATAACCATGTTTTAGACAACTCTTGAAGCTTTGTATCTTCTTATCCTTCTCTCACAGTGGATCTCCCAAAAGTTGACTTGGGAAGTCAAATACAATTGACATATGAACTGGGCTTTGGTATTTGGCAGAAAAAAGCTTGGACAATTCTCAAACTTTTGAATGATGCTATGTTTAACAAGGTTTTTTTTTTAGTTTATAGAATGCTCAACTTGGGTCCATGTATTAATCTTGGTAGCTTTTATTGTGTGAGACATTTAGAAATCTCAACGATGTCTTGATTTGCTATTTTGATTCCTGCATCTGGACTTGATGGGGTTTATATTTAGAGCCAAAGCAGATCGAAAAGTGTACCAATCTGATCCATTTTTCAAACAGCTGAGAAAGAGACCATTCCTTCGGCACAATCAGAAGTCTTCTTCACTCTTGACAACCAGCTTGCAATGGAAGAGTTTTTGGAGTTTCATATTCTCGGTTTTTGCTTCTTAGGAATTGTATGATTTAACATTATCCTTTCTACTAAAAGATGGATAGAGCTATTATTCTCGGGGATGCCATCGAGTACATGAAGGAGCTTCTTCAAAGGATCAATGATCTGCATAACGAATTGGAGTCGAACCCTGGTAGCTCTCCGCTCACACCTACAACTTCCATCCTTTGACTCCTACTCCGGCTACCTTGCCCTGTCGTATCAAGGACGAACTTTGCCCCAGTTCATTACCGAGTTCTAACGGGCAGCCAGCAAGGGTAAAAAGATGTCTTCACTTTTCTCTTATCGTATACCATTAGTGCATAATTGATTCCGACATGCTTGAGCACCATTTTATGTGTACATAATATATACGCATGTTTATGTAGGTTGAAGTGAGGCTGAGAGAATGAAAAGTTGTATGGGGTTTTCCCTTTGTCTTGAACTTCATTGTGACTAATGTGAGGAATTATAGTTTATTTATTTAATCTAATGTTTGTGTGTGTTTCTGTTATTTTTTGGAGATTATTTACATGTATGCTGTTTAAATTTTTGGGTTTTATTTTTTTATTCTTTCACGTGATTGGACCTTTTTAATTATGACAAATTTAAATAGTTATAATAACAAATTATAATAAATATTAATTTCTCAATATAAAAATTATAACAAATAATATATTTTCACATTAATCAATTATAACAAATTTATTTAGTCACAATAACATATTAAATTTAGTTAAAATAAAAATTTATGTTAAATTTATTTCGTCTCAATATTTTCTCAAAATAACAAATTTTAACAAATTTATTTAATCAAAATAACAATTTATAACAAATATTAATTTCTCATTATAAAAAAATTGTGACAAATAATATTTTTCACAATAACAAATTGTAACAAAATTATTTAGTTACAGTAAAATGTTATAAAAAATATTTAGTGACGAAATAAAAGTAGTAAGAAAATAAATTGTTGTAATATGTATTTTTGTCACGAAAACCTTTTTTTAATGTTATAATTTAATTTAATTGTGCCAAAAATTATATTTTTGTGATAAAATAATTATTTTATTTTAACAAATATTTTTTCTCTTTAAGTTACATTTAGTAACAAAATAACAACTGCGACAAAATAATTTTTGTTGCCTTATGTATTTTCGTCACAAAAACCCTTTATATTTAATGTTTAAATATAAATTAATTATGACAAAATGTACTTCTCGTGACGAAATAGCTAATTGATTGTGACATATTTTATTGTGATAAGTTAATTATAATAATAAAATTTCATTGTTACAATAAATATTATACAATGGTAACAAATACAATTTTGTCACAATATACTTTACATGACAAGGTTGTTCTAACAAACATAGTAACAAATAAAATTTGTCAAAATAAATATATCGTGACAAATTTAGTACTTTTAGTGATAAATAATTTTGTTGAAATAATCAAAATTTCTTGTAGTGATAGATTATGCTTTAATCTATTCACATATAAAACATTCTTAATTTGTATGGAAGAGGTATTACCTATAGTACCTATGCCTTCAATGTGACCTTTTGAATCATCACCAAAAGTCACCTCTCTTCCATTTTTGGCGTTAAGCTCAATGAACCGGCTTTTGTCTCTGGTCATGTGTCTCGAACATCCACTATCAATGTACAATGAGTTTGAATTTGTTTTTCGTGCCTTGTAGCAATGCTCATTTTCCTACAAACATAGATTAATTTCTAATTTTTGGTACCCAAATTCTTTTTGGTCCATATTCATTAGTTTCCAAAATCTTAGTCCCCTTAGGTATCCATTTGTGTAGGATATTCTTATCTTTAGTAGTAATGAGCTCTTTAGGAACCCATATACTTCTAACGATTTTTCCATTAGAGATTCTTTGGGTCTATGATTGTAGTTTTTAAAACTTTTTTCTAACAAAGTTGGATTTTGAATTTTCTCCTTTTTCAAAACGTTTTGTTCCAACTTTATCAAAAGAAGATTTAAGATCATCAATTTTCTTTTGATGATCATCATTGACCTTTTAAAGTAAATTTTGCAAATCCAAAACTTTCTTTTCAAACTCTTCTAGTTTGATTTGCAAATCTTTGATTTTACTTTCAAGATCGTTGTTGGTTTTGGATATGAGTTTATTTTCATTTTTCAATTTTGAAATATCATTTTTATATTTTAAAAAAAACTTCTCATAATCCGAAGCCAACCCATTATATTCCTCTAATAGTTCATCATAAGATAAATCATCAAAATCAGATGAGTTAGAGGTTCCCTTAGAATCTTCCCCGAATGCTATCAAGCCCAAGTTTGCTACTTTTTGTTCCTCTTCATCAGAACCTTCTCCATCGCTCCATGTAGCCACATGAGCCTTGTGCTTATTCTTTGATTGACCATTTCTCTTCAATTATGGGAAATCATATTTGACATGCCCCGGCTTTTTGTATTCGTTGCAAATGATCGGGTCATTCTCTTTTGGTTCAATTTTGAGGCCTTCATTTCGTTTGAATTTTCTTCCTCGGTAAGGTCTCATCATTTTTCTGAACCGTTTGGCAAACAATGACATTTCCTCATCATCGTCATCTTCATCCGAATCACTCTCATCTTTGGTAGATTTGAGAGCAACTCCAATGTTTTTCTTCTTCTCCTTCTCCTTTGGTGTCTCGTCGATCTTATCGAGGTCCACCTCATCTTCAAGCATCATTTCATGAGTGAGGAGAGAACCGATTAGCTCTTCAAGAGTTAACGACTTTAGGTTCTTAGCCTTCATGATTGTCGTCTTCTTGGATTGCCATGATTTTGGAAGTGAGTAAACTAACTTCCTCACAAGCTTTTCTTTTGAAATGATCTCTCAATATGATTTGAGACCATTGACAATCGTTGAGAATCTATCCGTCATAGCTTTGATATCTTCATTTTTTTCATCCTGAAATTTTCATAGCTATGTGTTAGAAGACTAATTTTAGATTCTTTTACCTCATCGGTGCCTTCATGAATGACTTGTAGTTTATCCCATATTTCTTTGGCGGTTGTACAAGATGAAACTCTTTCATATTCATCTGGTCCAAGAACACAAAATATGATATGGATGGCTTTGGAGTTGAGCTGGAACATTTTCGTCTCTCATTCGCTCCACAATCTTAGATGAGTGAGAGGCTTGATATATCATTCTTCTACAACATTCCATGCTCCCATGTCACTTGCTTGAATGAAATACATCATCCTATTCTTCCAATAGGCACAGTTAGCTCCATTGAAGAAAGGAGGCTTGTTGACGGGCATTAAATCGAGACCAGAGTCGATGTTTGAAGTGGAGGCCATTGATGACTTTGATTATCAATGTAACTCTTCCCGAATCGACTCAAGAGGTGATTAAACCTTCAAATGAGTTAGGCTCTGATACCAATTGTTGAGTTAATCGATCGATGGAATTGGCCAATAGGGGGTGAATTGGAAATTAAGATTTTGGTGGAAGCTTTTGCAGAAAATTGAAAGTAATTGCACATCGATTTAGAGTTGTTCGACTTTATCAACCAAAGTCTACGTCCACTACCTTAGCTATCCACACTAAGGATTTTCCAACAAACACACTAATTTGTTCTTTCTTTTAAGGTGAAAGAGATAACCTTACAACTCCCTCAAGAATATACCTCAATTCTTGAGAACGCACTTTCCCAAAGAGAAGATTACAAATTTGCAAACTTATAAGGAAATCCTCACAAGGTAAGATGTTTGCACAATTCTAGAACAAAGAAAAGAACACTAAAAAATGAATACAATTGAGTACAAATAGTGTTCTTGAAAGAAAAATGAATATTGAATGAAAAATAGGCTTGAAATGCTCAAACTTGAGGTTTGATGCTTTCTCTTTGATTCTCTCTTGATTCTAGTTGCTTGTTGTTTCTTGTTATTGATCAATGGCTTCTAAGCTTATTTAAATTCCTTCAAATGATTCTGAACGTTGGTGATGATTAGTGGAGTCAATAGAGCCGTTTAAGTGTGAAAACAATTAATTAAAGTGGATGAGAGCGTTAGTGCATCGATGCATACCCTAGGTGTATCGGTGCATCAAGTGTAAAATTCAAATATTTTGACCGTTAGACTCTCAGTGCATCGGTGCACTAAGAGTGCATCGATGCATGAAGTGCATTCGATGTTTTAAAATAGCCTGAGTGCATCAATGCATGGTATGTGCATCGATGCATCAAATGCATTCGATGTTTTCATAAAACCCTGAGTTCATCGATGCATGGATAGTGCATCAATGCATAAAATGCATTCGATGTTCAATTTATTCATTGGTGCATTGATGCATGGATTGGTGCATCGGTGTATGCCTTTGAAAAATTGATTTAAGGCTTGATTTTGGTTCAAAATACTTTGTGAAAATTGTTTCAAAAATATATTAAGTATAAAACACCATTTTACACATTTAGTAAGGTTTGAAATTGATCTTGAAAGACTTGGAGTAATAATTTTATATTCAAATAATTAAATCGAATATACTTAGAAAATCATTTGTAAAATCTTAAAATTCATTTAACTTAATTTGTTATATCGAAACATCAAAAATGTTTTCAACACCTAGCTTCAGCAGTCCCGACAAACCTTCATTATACACTGGTACACAATTAGACTCTTGAATCACAGGTTGACTAACACCCGTAGTTGCTTGTGAAGAATCACCACAAACAAGCCGAGCACCATGAACCACAACAAGTGATGTTTTAATGCACGATCTATCCTCAGCTAAAACACTCTTCTTATTTACGTGCTTAACAAATGGAAATATATTCTCATCAAAGACCACATGACGAGAAATATACACTCTCCCATCAGGCATTAATCATTGATAACCTCGATGATTCATACTGTAACCCAAAAACACACACGGTTGTGACCTGTATACAAGTTTGTATGGTTGAAAATATCGTAAGTGGGGAAAGCACCGAAAAGCCAAACACTCTAATATGATCATAGGTTGGAAGTTTCCCAAACAACCTCTCTAACGGAGTATATCCTTGAAGCACCTTAGTAGGTAATCGATTAATCAAATAAGATGTTGTAATAACAGCAAACGACCAGAACTTAAGAGGAAAAGATGCTCGAGGTCACAACGTTAATACCATCTCAAACAAATGTTGATGTTTTCTTTCAATAACCCCATTTTACTGAGATGTGTGAGGATAGGTCACCCGAGGTTGAATCCCACATTGTACAAACACAACTGACAGGGAACGAAACTCATCTCCCCAATCATTATGCAGAACTTTAACCTCCTAGCCAAACTGCGTACGAACTAGTTGTTGAAACATCTGAAATGCTATAATAGCCTGCCCTTTATCTTTCAACAAGTATACTCAGGTATGCCTTGAAAACTCATCAACAAACGACACATAATATCTAAATCCATTTGACACAATATGAACCAGGCCCCATAGATCAGTAAACATTAATTGAAATGGATGTTTATATTGAGTCTCAGATGTAAAAAATGGAAGCTGTTGGTTTTTACCCATATGACATGGAACACAAACTGGAAGCAACACTTTATTTATATTCTTTGGCAAGCTAACATTACGTCAATTACACACTTGTAACAAAACTTTATGAGAAGGATGACCTAATCGATCATGCCAAAGTACATAGATTTTATTAGAACTATGAGCCACATTAGCTTCAGCATCACAAACATGAGCAAACAGGCAACCAGCAAACTCATACAAACCACCAACCTCTCTACCTTGCAGCAACACAACACCAGACTTCTCATCCCGAACCACATAATGATCAATATGGAATTCCAAAAATACCTTATTATCCCTAGCAAGCTTGGAAACCGACACCAATTTCTTAGTTATAGAAGGCACATGCAACAAATCACTCAGCTTTAAAGAATGCAATGAAGTATATATAGAAGCTTGACCAACTTTTAAGGGTGCCTGAATTTAACGGGTCAGAACACATGTTGACATTTTAATACCCGAATATATCGAATACCCAATATTCTAGGTACATAAAAATACAGATACTCAATTTTAAACATCCCTAATAACTATTATTTTCTTCAACCCGATCTCAAATGACTCGTAATTTGGTTCATATACCACCAAGAGGGAGGATGATATAATAATAATTGTTGCTGAGATGGATAACCCCCTTAATAAATAAAAGGATAAATAATACCAATAACCAATTTACTTTTGTTACTTTGACTATCGATTTTCTAATTTTATCAATTAGATGATCCAACTATTTAAATGCATTCAATCAAGCCACTTGTCGTTAATATTTAAGGGAAGTGTTGATGTAACAGTTAATAAAATTGATATAATTATACATTTAATCCACGTTACTTACATATTCTATCAAATTAATCATAATTTTAAATTAATTTAACATATTTATTCCTCCAATCTTATGACATGTGTCAATAGTGATATGTGTCATGAAACATATCACGATTAGGAATGGCAACGGGTCGAGTTCGGGGTGGGTTTTGCTCGCCCTGTCCCCGAACCCGAAATAAATCCTCATCCCCGACTCCGACTCGATCCCTGACGGGTTTTTTATCGGGGCACCCCGTCGGGGATTTTTTTTGCCCCGAACCCGACCCGAAATATTATACCCAAACCTGAACCCGAAAATATTTTATATATAATTAATATAAAAATATAAAATATTATATATTATATATAGTTAATATAAAAAATATAAAATATTATATATATTTAATCGGGGCGGGTCGGGGCAGGGATACCTTGCCCCGAACACGAACCCGACCCGGCCCGAAAAAATCCCCCAAAAAAATCCCCGAACCCAAACCCGACCCGATATCATTCAACTCGACCCGACCCGAACTTGACCGGGTTTCCCCGTCGGGTTCCGGTTATACTGCCATCCCTAATCACGATATGATTAGATGACTTTTTCTTAATTTAATTTATATTTAATTTAAATAATTTTTTTCTTTTAATCATGATTATTTAATTTAAAATAAATATATAGTTCGAGTCTCGGTAGCAATCAGTTTATACTTTTACTTTGTTTCTATTTCATTAATCTATCTTTCACTTGTACTTATTTGAATCCAAACACATTTTTATCATCAATTTTAATCTTATCATTGTAATACTCAACTACAGTAACTAATCACTAATATCATAAAAAACGAATTAATTGTATATTGAAACTTGCCTAATTATGTTATAAGCTATAGTATAGGTTGCCTAATTATCTTTCACTTTCCTATTTATGTTATAAGCTATAGTATACGTTGCCTAATTATGTTATAAGCTATAGTATAGGTTGCCTAATTATCTTTCACTTGCCTAATTATGTTATAAGCTATAGTATAGGTTGCCTAATTATCTTTCGCTTGCCTAATTTGTTATAAGCTATAGTATACGTTGCCTAATTGTCTTTCACTTGCCTAATTATGTTATAAGCTATAGTATAGGTTGCCTAATTATCTTTCACTTGCCTAATTATGTTATAAGCTATAGTATAGGTTGCCTAATTATCTTTCGCTTGCCTAATTTGTTATAAGCTATAGTATACGTTGCCTAATTGTCTTTCACTTGCCTAATTATGTTATAAGCTATAGTATAGGTTGCCTAATTATCTTTCACTTGCCTAATTATGTTATAAGCTCATTAATTTATCTCTCATTCTGTTATTGATTGCGATGCTTGTATGGTAATAAGTATTTTCTTTCCATTTCAAAACTTCCAAAAGAAAATCATTTTTATTGTTTGTTTACTCTCACTGAGGCCACACTCATTAACTTCTTTCTCATTCTGTCATTGATTGCGATGCTTTTCAGTAGTTTCTAGTTACAAGTCTTTTCCTTCCATTTAAAAACTTCCAAAACAATCATTTAATTGGGAATGTCTCAGGAAAGGCGGGTTAATATACGGTTAATATACAGCATTACCGGATACATTAAAATGTATTTAATAAATTCGGTTTAGCGGTACCTATTATGTTGACAACTAATAATGTTTTAGGTAGAAAATATGAAAAACTATTAAAAAATTTGGTAACCGGTAAACTTTGGTTATCGGTAAGTATCTATCCTTTTTATAAAAGTGTCCATACGTTTAACATATCAAGTAAATTTTACCGGTTTTGTCATAATGAATCTGGTTTTGTCATATTTTTACTTGTTATATTGTAAATTATCTATCCTTTTTATAAAAGTGTCCATACTTATTTCACTGTGAAAATATATTTATTATTATCTTTAGTTAATATTGTTAAATTTAAAATCTAAATAATATTTTATAAAATATCAAAACAATCAAATAATTTTTTGTGTAAATGAAATTATTAAATTAATATTGTAGGTGGAAAACATGAAACACTATTAAAAAATTTGAAACATAAATTACATAACTTTCAAAAAAGTATATATCATTTTTATAAAAGTGTCCATACTTATTTCACTGTTGAAAACATATTTATTATTATATTTGGTTAATATTGTTAAATTTAAATGCTAAATAATATTTTATAAAATATCAAAACAATCAAATAAAATTTTGTGTAAATTAAATTATTAAATTAATATTGTAGGTGGAAAACATGAAACACTATTAAATAAATTGAAACATAAATTACATAACTTTAAAAGCAGTTTTAAATCCTAAAAAGTGTCGATACTTTTAAAAAATATATCGATCCAAAACGATATACCAGGTAAAAATATGATAAAACCGGTAACAAAATGATAAAACCGGTAAATTTAAAAGTGTCGATACGTTATATAAGGATCGACACTTTGTGAATTTAAAAGAGAAGCAGTTATAGCGCCTATAATGTGTCGATACTTTAAAAAAATATCGATCCACAACGATATAACAGGTAAAAATATGATAAAACCGGTATCAAAATGATAAAAACGGTAAAATGATACCGGATATATTGAAAGTGTCGATACTTTCTTAAGTACGTGTAATAAATTATCGACACTTTCAAAGAAATAGGTAATTATCCTTTCGAAAGTATCGACACCTGACATAAAAGTATCGACACTTTTGTATTTGTATCGATTAAATATAAATAACATATCCGATGAAAATATAAGCTAAATATCCTCTGAAAATAGATAGAACGGACGAGTTTTTGAAATCGAAGAGTAATTGTTGCTGCATTTCAGAAGGCGTTTCTAAAGCGAAGTTTGTTTGTTTGTTGCTGCAGTCGAATCGAAAAGTATGTTGTCGAAACCCTAATTTTTTATTATTACAGTAATCGCGATAGGGTTTTTTATGTGTTGTTTGGGGTTTTGGAGTAAGGAAGCATTTGGGGTTTTGGGGTTTTGTTGAAGGCCTCTAATGTTCCGGACTTCGTTAGAAACAACCCTTTTTCATCGGATTAATTTTGTTTGTCGGTACATTATTTGAACATTCTTGTGTATTTAAATTTTGGTGTGATTATATTGTATGTATATTTTCATTAATTATTCCATATTTGCTTCTATGTGTACATATACATTTGAGTGTCTATACTTTTTTAATATATTGTAAAGTATCTATCCTTTTTATAAAAGTGTCTATACTTTTTTCACTGTGGAAAACATTAATTTAAGGTTATCTTTTGAGTGAGTTTTAAGATATTAATTTAGTAATTATAGGCGTCTAATGATTAATTTTTTACGTTACGGTATATATTATTGTTAAATTAAAAATTCTTAATATTATTTTATAAAATATCAACACAATCAACTAATTTTTTGTGCAAATGAAATTATTAAATTAATATTGTAGGTGGAAAACATGAAACATACTTAAAAAATATTGAAACATAAATTACATATCTTTAAAAAAAGTATCGATCCTTTTTATAAAAAGTATGGACACTTTCAACATATTATAATAAAATAGATAATTTTGTAATATAACCGGTATAAATATACCGGTCTTATGCGCGAATAGGTCTACAACCTATATCGACACTTTTTAATATTGTGTCGGTACTTTATGTCCATATTGGAAGAAAAATGTGTCGATACGATTTAAAAAAGTGTCGACATTTTACACATCGGAACCCATAATTATAATGTAATAGATAATTTTGTAATATAACCGGTATAAATATACCGGTTTTATGAGCCAATAGGTCTACAACCTATATCGACACTTTTTAATATTATGTCGGTACTTTATGTCCATATTGGAAGAAAAATGTGTCGATACAATTTAAAAAAGTGTCGACATTTTACACATCGGAACCCATAATTATAATGTAATAGATAATTTTGTAATATAACCGGTATAAATATACCGGTCTTATGCGCGAATAGGTCTACAACCTATATCGACACTTTTTAATATTGTGTCGGTACTTTATGTCCATATTGGAAGAAAAATGTGTCGATACGATTTAAAAAAGTGTCGACATTTTACACATCGGAACCCATAATTATAATGTAATAGATAATTTTGTAATATAACCGGTATAAATATACCGGTCTTATGCGCGAATAGGTCTACAACCTATATCGACACTTTTTAATATTGTGTCGGTACTTTATGTCCATATTGGAAGAAAAATGTGTCGATACGATTTAAAAAAGTGTCGACATTTTACACATCGGAACCCATAATTATAATGTAATAGATAATTTTGTAATATAACCGGTATAAATATACCGGTTTTATGAGCGAATAGGTCTACAACCTATATCGACACTTTATAATATTGTGTCGGTACTTTATGTCCATACCATTTAAAAAAGTGTCGGTAATTTGAAGTAACGCGGTTTTTCTTCCTTCATTCAAAATATTTACATGTACATACAATAGGAGTGATGTTGATACTTACGATATATTATATGGAGATCGTTGTCATTCCATTCCGTCTTCGAAAAAATCAGTTGATGTAGGCTGTGTGCTTGTACTCAAACTAAGCTTGACTTGAGGACATGTTAGTTTGTTATGCCCCTCACCGTTGCAGTACCCACATCGCCTAATTTGCTTCTCGACCTTGTTCTTCGGCACTTCTTTTCGCTTGCGTTGTTTTCGTTGAGGGTCACGAACATTGTTTACTACAATGCTCTGGTTGACTGAATGATTCAAACCAAACGAGTTTTCTAATTCTTCTATTAGTTTTTTCATCTCATCTCTTGCGGTTTTGAAAGACTCGTCTGTCTTTGATGCAATGTAGCATAACCTACTTGACGTTGAACGTAGAGCAGCGAACCTTGCCATTTGCATCACTTCTGGAGACACATTCAATCAACATAGCTGGGTGCAGAAGCCTTCGCATCATTAGTCCACCTACTTTGAATCAAAGTCCCGGGCAAATATGTGTAGTCCAATTGCTTCAAAATGTGAAGTTGATGGCGACACGGAAGTCCAACGGTCTCGAATTTTTGCAGGAGCAAATTAGAGTTTTCGTACGAGAATCAAAACTAATTTCAAATTTCCTATTTTTTTCTGCGTACTTTGACAAAATATAATGTTGACATTCATCTGATAAGGACTTAATCTCTGCCTCAATCCGGTACAATGTCTCCCGTGTAAGTTCATCTTGGAACACACGAAAAGATTCGCGGGTAAAAATCGCAGCGGCATGGCTTTCAAGGTCGACCAGTTTTGTGATCTGGAAGGGCTTCGTATGGGAACTTAAGTAATCCGCTTTCAACTCGTTCATACGCATTCTACTAATTCCATCTTCAATTGCACGAACAACATCTAAATATGTCTTCTTGTGTTTCAGTGCAATAGCTAGTGAAGCATTCATAGACTCGCACCTTTGTGTTGAGCGAATATTGGCAAAGAAATGACCGGTTAGATATGCTTGTGCCCATAAGTGTCGTGTATTTCCCTTCTCAATCACCCATGGATGCTTTTGGACGTTGAATTCTGAAACAATCGAACGCCATTGAATATCAAATTCCTTGGTTGTCCACCAGGAAGCCATGCATTTTGAGAATGCTGCTGTAAACTTTGGGTCACCAATGTTAGCTTGTGCATTGCGAGAAAGATGCCAAGAACATAATCTGTTCTTAGCATAAGGGATAACAGATTTGATAGCCCTCTGCATTGCCCTATCCCCATCGGTTACAACAGAAATAGGTGATTTATTCATCATGGCTTCTAAAAAATTCTGTAGCACCCACTCGAAAGATTGAGACGTTTCGTCAGCGATTATGGCAGTGGCAAACACAATTGTGTTATGGTGATGATTGACACCAACAATAGGCATAATTGGTCGACCATACAAATTATCTTTGTACGTTGTGTCGAACGCAATTACATCACCGAAGCATGTGTAATCCGATCTCGATGTAGAATCCGACCAAATAAGATTATACAATGCCCCCGATTCGTCTACCGAGTATGTCATAAAAAACCCGGGATCATCATGTTTCTTATAATCAAAGTAGGCAATAAGCGCATTCACATCCCCATCGACGATTTCCTTTGCTTTACCTCTTTGAAGTGCATTGTAGAGGTCTTTATGTGTAAATCCAACATTATGATAGCCCCCTGCCTGTTGCGTTAAATAGTTCATTACTTGTGACGTGCCAACACCGACCTCTTTCAATGTTGTTGCCTCATCGATATCAGCCTTACTTACAGCTCGATTAGAACGCATAAATGGTGTCATAGCAGATGTGCACAATGCATGATTATGTTTCTGATCAGACTTACTTATAACCCACTGATCGTTTGTATTTGTTGCTGTAACTACGACTCTAGCCTTACATCCTGTTCTTGTGACTGGCGTATGAGCACGTTGACGATCAACAGTATTGACTTTTGATACTCGAAACCCTTCTTTGGAACAACAAAATTCTTGTGTCTTCACATTCCCTTCCACGTCAAGCCGTGTTGTTCCCTTACGTGCACTAAACCCATGTTCCCGTGCGAATCCCTTGTAAAAGTGCCAAGCTTGATCACGTGAACAGAAGAGCTGACCAACCAATCTGTCAGATTCATCAACATTATGTACTTCATGGCATTCCTCGGTTGGCTTAACATTGTCTACATCAGTATTATCCATGGCAAAAATTTTGTTGTGCAAGTTCAGTGCTCCAGGAGTTGATGGATATGTAAACGAAGGTTCATTTTGAACATGTTTCTGTAGTTAAAGGGTGGGTACAACATTAAATTCGCAGTACATATTTAGGTATGTACAATAACTACAAGTATATTATCATTTTAAATTCGCAGTACACTGTTAAAAAAATTGAAACATAAATTACATAAGTTTTAAAAAAAGTATCGATCCTTTTTATAAAAAGTATGGACACTTTCAATATAATATAATGTAATAGGTAAATTTGCAATGCTATCGGTATAAATATACCGGTTTACTTATAAAATAGGTAAATATAAGCGCTACCTATTACATTATATAAGCGCTACCTAGTATGTTATTGTACTTTATAATATTTCCGGTTAAATAATAATATAACATAACCGGTCTAAATTTTAACCGGTCACTTGTTTAACCGGTCACGCCGTATATTAGCCGTTTTTTAGGCGCCGCACCGCAGAACGACCCTCATTTAATTAGGTGCTAACCCAATTAGAAAATTATTAAAACATCTTTTTATGTATTTTTTTATTAATCTGGAGTAAGTGCAAGACAATATCTGTGTAAAAATGACTCTTAATTATTTGATATAGAATACCCATACTCTTGACATTTTTTGTGCTCGAACCCGAAATCTCAACGAATAACAATAATTCTTTTATCACTGAAATTATTTGGTTTGTGCATCTTTTATATTAAATAATAATGATATTTTATCTTTTATATTTTTTTATAAGTTTGTAATAAATAGAAGGTAGTAACTTTTTATACTTGTATATCTTTAAATAAAATAATTAAAAGTTAAGTATTTAATGATCGAACCCATATACAATAATCTTAATGTATAAATTCTTTACCCTTCGATTAATAATTATTGTTGAATAATGTCGAAGGGTGGTTCGAAAAAATATTGAATCTTCAAAAATTTGTCAAAAGATGGTATCATCATTGTTTGTATCGAGTTAGGTATGACCGAGTAATTCAACTATGATTTATGTCTTTAACTAGAATTATAAGTGATATTGAGAGTCGGTTATACGTGAGAAATATTTGAATTTCCACTATTTCCAAAATAGGATACATGCATGGATTTATGTTATTTTGATTTTTTTTCAAGAAAATGAAATCAAAGAAGGATGTTAATAGTCATTCAACGAATGCAAAGGAAAACGTAATAATAATAAAAATAAAATAGGTTAAAGAAAGAAATAAATCTGTTAAAGAAAGAAATAACTAAAAAAGTTAATGAAAATGATCAAACAAAGAAAGTCTAAATTGAGTAAAATGAGATTATAAAGGCTAAAATTTCATTGATAATGCAAATAAGGACTTAATTAAAATAAAATTGAATTTAAATAGATCAATTAATATTCAAAACATGCAAATTAATGCAAAATAACAACAATTGTAAAACGAGAGGGTTGAGAGTGTAATTAACCCAAAAATGCCAAAAGGCGAAGGTTCATGTCAAGCGCGAGTCTAGTTTGTGGTTCTGGATAAAAAAAATTCCATCTAAAATGATATTGTTTTGGGCACACAGAATGATCTCAAAACGACATCGTTTTAAGTGACTTTAAGTAGTATATTCCTTCTTTTTCATTTTTTTTTGGCTCCATTTTTCTCCGTTCTTTTACTCACTTTTTCCTCTCAATCCATCAATCACCGATCTACCCCAACCACTAACATACAGCAAAAGTATCAACTCAACTTTTTATCCTCCCAAATCCAGAGTTGGTTTCACCAAAAGAAGCCCCGATAAATGTGGATGTGAGTTAGAACCATTCGACCACCCCTTCGCTCATTACAATAAACTTATCAATTAACGATATTTAAAATAACATTGTATGCAACGTATAAAATATACTATAAATATGGTGATTTTTTAAAAAAATTTAATTATCGATGATATATCTTCTATGATAATTTTTAAAATATCATTTATTTTCGTCACTATATATTTGACGTAAAAATTTGCCTCAAAAAAATTTTGGTGAAATTTTTTTTTAATGATATTTAGATAAAATGGTAACATAACAATATATTCATCTATGAAATAGAAGTATTAATGACGAATTATTATAATGAAGATTTAATTTGAATTAGTGACATTGTAAATTCATCATCAATAAATTTTATTTGTGATAATTTGATTGGTTTTATACGGGGAAGATGACTTCAAAATATTACATCATCTTTTTTTTGATGATTATTAATGACAATGACTGTAATAAAAGTGAATTAAAAGTTTACAGACTATTTATGTACTACAAATTTTAAAAGTTTGGGTTATGTATTGTAAATTTTTAAAATGGGGACATTTTTGTAGTTTATCCTTGTATTTAATGATCAACGTGTTATTTGTGTTCTCTTTAAAATACTAGTTGTTCCTCTCTACAATTAATGGCAAAGAGTTGGGGTCAAGTCAATTCTATATAAAGTGGAGGTTCTGTTCATGAAATAGGCAAGAAATTAAATAGAAATAAGGTTCAGTTTGTGGGAAAGAAAATGTGGAGGCTTAAGGTTGGGGAAGGTGGGAATAATCCCTACATTTTCAGTACAAACAAGTTTCTGGGAGGACAAACGTGGGAGTTCGATCCAAATGCAGGCATAGCTGAAGAGCGAGCTGAGGTTGAAGAAGCTCGAACCAACTTCTACAACAATCGTAACAATGTTCAGCCTAGTTCTGATCTCCTCTGGCAATTGCAGGTATGTCCAACTTGTTTCTTTTATGGAAGTCTAATTTAATATTAAGGAAAGTTACAATAAAAAATATTAAAAAATATATATAATATTTTCGGCTGAGCGCAACTTAAAATGTTAACTTCATGTTAACTTTTTAACATTTTTTGGTTACGAAGGAGTGCAACAGAAAAAAAATTTAAAAAAATTAATATTTTAGCTTAAGAACAACCTGAAGGTGGGCTGGGATTAAAAGATCTTAAAACTTGGAATAAGGTCTGCATGATTCAACTTATTCGTTCTCTCATCGCTGGTGAAGGATCTCTTTGGATAGCCTGGATTTACACTTATGTAATTAAATCCAAAGAATTCTTACAGACGTCGAATAAACCCTCCTATAGCTATTGTTTTAACAGGCTTTTGAAACTAAGATCTGAGGCCATTCCAATTCTTAATTTAGGACTTTCTTCTTCTAAAAGCATTTGGGAAGAGCTATGTATCAAGCATGAAAAATATTCTGGCACAAGATTGTCTGGTATCCCCTACATATTCCCAAATTTAGCATTATTACTTGGCTTGCAGTCTTCGATTGTCTTCCTACTAGAGAAAGACTTACTCGTATAGGAATTACTACCGTTGACTCTTACATCTTATGCAATGATGGCATTGAAACGAGGAATCATTTGTTTGTTGAATGTCCTTTGGTTGCTGCACTTTGAAATAGAATTCTTGATCTTTCTCTTTTGGTTAAGCCTGATATGTCTTGGGATTATTTTCTTGCTTGGGCATCCTCGGCTTGGAAAGGAAAATCTCTCCTTACAACCATATTGAAGATTATCTGGTGCTCATTCATTTACTATGTTTGGGAAGAAAGAAATAGATGTTTATTCCAAGGACGTGTTAGAACCATAGATGATTTGCTCTTTTCTATCAAGGAGATTGTTAGTGCTCAACTTAGGAATAGAGATACTAATAGTCTTGATTTGGTTAATATGCAACTTATGACTAACTGGGGCATAGGATAATATTTATTTTTTTGTAATTAGCTTGTTTTTATCCTTGTTTGGATTCATTGTACTGTGACCTTCTTTGGATAATAAAAAAATTTACTTATCCAAAAAAAAAAGTTTTTTATATATTTTCAGTTGCGCTTTTCTTTTGCCTTAATTTAAGCTGTCAACCCTGATACATTTCTTTTTTTTTCATAACTTTTTAAAAGAAAAAAAATTAATGTTAATCATATAAAAATTATACTAATGTGTTATAATAGTGTAAAATGATCTCTCTATATATAGTTATTGTTTTTTGTAAAAGGTTACTTTGTATATAATAGGAATAACAAAGTAGATACCCTAATGTCCTTGTTAAAAAATCTCCCTAAACCTACTCGGAGGAAAAAGAGTGTCATTGGAGTGTAAATATCGAATTACAGACCAAGCAAGCAATCCGACATAACAAAGAGCCCTCGCCTAACAACATGAGGAAAACAACCAAAGTTCGGACACCGAACATAGACAAGGTACAATACCGAACTAGGTAATAAACTGATAAATCCAACAACAAAAAACAGACATAAAACAGTAGCAGTAACCAAGAACAGCACCGTAAACTGGAACACTAGGAACCTATAACACGACACTAGGATCGTCATTAGCATGCAACACGAACAATCGCTTCTGGATTTCGGACGAAATCAATCACCATTGGAATCAAACTTGGCCATAAGTAATTAACCCAGACATACTCCCGCCAGCAATGGACACAACAACGAATTACAGCCTATGCAAACGATCGCTTTTCAGCCTTGCAAACTCCACCCCAAAGCAACAGCAGCCGCTAAAGCCATCTCCTCATCAATAGAATCACCTTGAACTCCCTCATATAACACTCTATCTCTGTCTCCAAAAAGATTACGACTGGTTCTATCCTTTGACCCACGAACCCACTCTCTTCGAACATGAAAATTCCTCTTCCCAAAAATTAGCCTCAACGACGCTTTAAGACTGATCCGACTCACCCTCCTCCTTTTTGCCTTGGAACGACTATCAGCGCCCGTAGACAGAAGGATAGTAGGCCTCTTAGGAGACTGCCCAGAAATAAAATCACGCTTAGCAGTTGATAGATCCTTATCCAACATAAGGGGAGAAGGCACCTCATCGATCGACACGTCAAAGAGCCTAGAGCTGGTGGGGATGGATTGAGTCAACCAAGCTTGAACCAAATCCCTGTTGATTACAATAAACCCAACACTATCATCGAAAACATGCTGCTCACGTGGCCTATTACAAGAAGATATGGGCACACCTTGAAACCCTGCTGCAAAAGCATCCCTACAGTCCTCGATACCATCTGCATGCTCCCACCCACCTTCCATAAAGCCATCGATATTGGCACTCCTCTGACACACCACCTCAACCTGTTCTCTCTCAACAAGTCCCCCCACGATACCACCTTCTGCAGCACCATCCACGTTGACAAGTGAGGAATTTGAATCTTCTGCAACACCCGCACACCCACACCACCATCCACCTTAGTTCCATCGAAAAGAACTCTCGCCTCATCCTGTACCTCGGATAAAACTTTAATAGAGACTAAACGACCTTCAACGATAATACAGACTTTCTCAGATAAGGAACCTTCGGACTGAACTTCCAACAATACCTTGGCAACAAAAAGCTTTGAAGGAAACCTTGCTACACCGTCATCACCAACCCTAACATGAACACCTGCAGCAGAACTAATATGAATCCCAGCTTGCTGACCAACATACTTCTGAACTGGAAACCCACCTGTTACCGTCACTCCTCCCTCCACCTCTTTAAACGACCTAGCGTCCATTGGC
The DNA here is from genome assembly GCF_006381635.1 of Hibiscus syriacus. NCBI lineage: Eukaryota > Viridiplantae > Streptophyta > Magnoliopsida > Malvales > Malvaceae > Hibiscus > Hibiscus syriacus. The sequence continues at coordinate 332,679 of NW_024061960.1, forward strand.
TTTCCAAACTTATTAAACCTGCTTACACCATCAACCTTCTTGCAAAGTCTTACAGGATTATTGTCGTGGAAAACTCTGATTTTGAAACCATCCAACACCCTACCATCAGCTCTTTTCACCGCCAAGCTCACTTCATCTCTATTACTGAACCTAACGAACACAAAAGTAGAGTCCGCGAATTTTCTTTTCAAACTCTTATACGCAATGAACACATCCAAAACAACACCATAGACCTGAAACACTTCCTTGAGAGAAGAAACGTGAATCCTCTTACTAACATAGTTAAAAAATCGTGAAGCCTGATTCTCTCAAGGTTTGGGAGCACATCACACTCACTCCTATATATAGTTACTGTTAACCATATAAATTTTAATGTGTAAAATGACTTGTTTTTAAAAATTCGATTCATTCACATATATATATTTACATGGTTAATGTTAATATATATTATTAACCGGATGGGGGTTACATGGGGCATATAAATATATATGTGAAGGAAAGGTTTAAAGACATTTCTGATCCTCGAATTTTCTAAAAAAGTCATTTTACTCATTAAAATTTTAATTTACTATTTTTCTAAATTTTCTTTTATCAAATTAACTGTAAGAGAAAAATAACTTACATATTATTAAATCATTTTTGGATTTAAATTTACTAAATATGACATGTTATATCCAAGGGGTCGAGATGCCACTGTTTCGGTATCGAGATGCCTTTATCAATGCAAAGATGATACCACCAATCGATCGATCTCTTCTAAAAAGGAAAATGAGCTATCTTTATCCTAAAAATGATAGCGTAGAGATGCTTCCAATATTGGAAAAAATCAAGGGAGGGACGATATATTTTCTATAAGCCCCGAATCAGACCACTTTATGACATTCCCTCAACCAAAGGGGAAAATATTATGCCTTCGGAGATATCCTCTAGAAATATCCTTTTAAAATAGCACATTTGCCCATGATCCACCTGAAACCCCTCACTCCCCATATGGAGATAACCCCGCGATAGGGCTTTCGACAATTCCACATAATTTACCAGAGAAAACATGTAACGGTTGTAACCATCTTTATTAAATCAGATTATAGATAGTTATCGTCATTATAGGTCTGGCATAAACCATCCTATAGTCAGCTATTTATACCTTGAGGAAATACTGAAAGAGGATCCTTCCTCGCTCTCACCTATATCACCCATCTTATCTCCCACATTGTCTTTCTTCTCCCAATTCTACAGAAAACCACCGGCTAATGACCTTCCTTACACCAACTACGACTCTTTACCCAAACCAGAAGTGATAGTGATGCAGGGGGAACCGAGACAAATGATGCTGAGCTGTCAGATTGTACTTTGATGGCGCCGAGATACCATGAGTTGGTAGATCAGCGCAAAGGTGGGAGTTGATGGTGATATGTTCCTCATTGGGGCCGTTTTGAGTGCGTTTCAGTCTTTTGGCCATAACTTTGGCTATAGGTGGCTCCATGTGGCCTTTTTTTCGACCTCAAATTCTACCGTTTTCCCATCCGAATCACTAGTTTTATTTATTTTTACTATTTATGGTAATATTTCGCTTATCAGTTAGGAAGTCAATTTAAATCAGATTTAGGCCAGATTTTTTGCAGTTTGCTTATTTTATTTCAAATTTTAATTTAGAGTGATTTTCAGGATTTTGCTATTTTTGGAAAAATTCGAATAAAGAATATTTTTGGCTATAACAGTCTGGCTTGTGAACTGATTTTGGGATGTTTTGGATTTTATAATATTCTAACAAACCCTAGAGACTTTTTCTCTAGTTTTTTTGGGCGAATTTTCTCCTGTGATTCATCCGTTAGAACGAGCCTGCAGGATAATCGTTATTCTGGCCGGCGTCAAGAAGGAATAAATTGACAACGGCTGATAGAACCCATTTGTTTTCATAAACAAAATTAAATATTTTTGAATTTAGATTTTATTTTAGTTAGATTATTTAGTCAAAATGATTAATTCTGTTTATAACTAACCATGTTTAATGGATACAGTTTATAAGAGAGAATAATATGAAGCAAACGATCCCCCAACCAAAGATAGAGGATAGCAAGGAAGTGACATGTGAAGATACAACAGCAGCACTGAGGAGAACTGTGCGCCTAGTTTCAGCTCTGCAATCAGAACATGGCCATTGGCCTTCTGAGCAGTCTGGCCCCATGTACTTTATGCCTCCTTTGGTATATGCTCTAGTTCCTTATCTTTCGTTCATATATTTCTTCTAGTTTCCCTAGCATGAAACTCACTAATATTTTACAATGCAGGTAATGTGTTTGTACATCACAGGTCATCTTAATACTATATTCACTGCAGAGCATCGCAAAGAAATTCTCCATTACATTTACTGTCAACAGGTAATAAATTTGGAACATTTTTTCTGTATAAAGGAAGGATTGTCTTTGTTCTTCAGATTCCAAAGTAATATTAAATCTTTATCCAATTTGTAATAAAATCTTGTTTTAAATCATTCAGAACAATGATGGGGGTTGGGGATTATACGTAGGAGGTCATAATTCAATGTTTGGCACAGCTCTCAACTACATTTGTATGCGTTTACTGGGAGTGGAACCTGATGGTGGCCTCAATAATGCTTGCGAGAGAGGTCGAAAATGGATTCTAGATCGAGGGGGTGTTACGTCCATTTCTTCTTGGGGAAAGACTTGGCTTGCAGTATGAAATATTTCTTTTATTTACCACCAACTTAATCTCTACACATTAAAACATGGTTTCATATATATTTCTTTAATGTAGATAATGGGTATTTATGAATGGTCTGGCTGCAATCCAATGCCCCCAGAGTTTTGGCTACTCCCTTCTTATTTTCCCGTTCATCCAGGTTTGCAATGTTTATGTGTTTATGATCAGTTGCAGGTTGTTTTGTGTGCTGGTGTGGCTATGCAATTTGTTGCAGCGTTGTTATTACTTACCTTGGAAACCATTAACAAAAACAAACAATATTATTGCAATGCAGCAAAGATGATGTGTTATTGTCGATTAGTTTATATGCCAATGTCGTATTTGTATGGAAGGCAATTTGTGGGTCCAATCACACATCTCATTTCACAGTTAAGAGAAGAACTCCACACTGAACCTTATAATGAAATCAATTGGAATAAAAAGCGACATTTATGTGCAAAGGTAAACTGATAATCATAATATATATATCTTGTTAATCAGAGAAAGTGTGAATGACAACTATTTATGATGTTGCATGTAGGAAGATCTCCACTATCCTCATACATTGCTTCAAATATTGCTTTGGGATAGTCTCTACACATTTGTAGAGCCTCTCCTCAATCGTTGGCCCTTCAATAAGTTGAGAGAAAAAGCTCTTAAATTAACAATGGATCACATTCATTATGAAGATGAAAGCAGTCGCTATATTACCATTGGATGTGTGGAAAAGGTTTTAGAATTAATTTTGAATAGTATTTTTTAATATATTATATAACGCTTTCTAATTATTTAATTAGTTAAGACTTGATTATTATTCAACAATTAAATAATACATTGGGCAGAGTTTATGTATGCTTGCTTGTTGGGTAGAAGATCCAAATGGAATCTATTTTAAAAAGCATCTTGCAAGGGTTGTTGATTAATTGTGGGTTGCAGAAGATGGAATGAAGATGCACGTTTGTTGATTATTTAACACTAAAATTAAGTTAAACTTTTATTAAAATATTAAGACTTTAATTGTTCATTATTATCTTAGTTAACTAGCATGTATATTTTCAATATTTCACCATGCAGAGCTCTGGAATCAAGTTTGGGATGCTAGTTTTTTTTCTCCAAGCTTTGCTTGCTAGCAATTTATTCGATGAAATTGGACTTACTTTAATAAAGGGGCACAACTTTCTCAAGAACTCACAGGTTTCTTAAACGCCAAACCATAAAACCGTAAACCTTGTATATAGAGATTCTTAACTACTTCGATTTTCACCACATATTGATGCCTTAGTTGAAATTTTAAGGTTAGGGATAATCCTCCAGGAGATTTTAAAAGAATGTTTAGACACATTTCTAAAGGATCATGGACATTTTCTGATCGAGATCATGGATGGCAAGTCTCTGAATGTACTGCAGAAGCTTTCAAGGTAGTTTTATTTGGTTTGATTAAACGTGAGACTTTGATTATGAAACAAAAATTATTGCTTAACAATGTGTTAATTGTTTTGCAGTGTTGCCTATATTTTACAATGATGGCACCAGAAATGGTTGGAAAGAAAATGGAAAAAGAGCATATTTTTGACACTGTCCATTTGCTTCTGTCTTTACAGGTAACATTCATGCATCGTCTTACGTATTGGAATGCTTAGTAGAAGAGGAATATAGAAAAATTGTACGAGGAATGCAACAGTTTAAAACTAGCATATATAGTGAGTGGTTGAGCTTAAATCAACTCTTGTACTGTTGATTTATAGTCAATTACTTTATTAGAAATAATCTATATACATAAGAATCGATCTCAACGACGTAAATAATTTTTTAGTGTACTAAATAAATATTTTATATAAATTATTACAGAGTAAAAATGGTGGTTATCCACCTTGGGAGCCAGCAGGAGGTAGTTTTTGGTGGGAGGTAATAACCATAATCTATTTTGAAATGTGTACTAATCTTAATATATCTAACCTGCTACGACTTAAATAAAAACATTTTTCCACTTTCAACTCTCTTTTTAGTGGTTGAATCCAATTGAGTTTCTTGAGGATGTAATCGTCGAACATGAGTAAGATTCTTATTTTTATCTTTAATTAATTTCATTAGTTATTCCATATAATGGAAAAACCTAAATTTTATATTGATGAGAATCGTTTTCATTTTTGTGTAAAATTCAGGCACGTAGAATGCACATCATCTGTCATGCAGGCACTAGTTCTTGCCACAAAATTATATCCAGAACATAGAACAAAAGAGACTGACAATAGCATCAAAAAAGCTGCAAAGTTCCTTGAAGAAATACAATACCTAGATGGTTCTTGGTAATGAATAAACGAGCCCTTATGATTTTTTTCTTTCAAATAATTTTTGGTGGGTTTTAACCATAACGACAAGCATATATAATTCCCACGTATGCATCATAGGTATGGAAGTTGGGGACATTGCTTCTTTTACGCCACATGGTTTGCACTATTAGGCCTTAAGGCTGCTGGGAAGAATTACAAAAATTGCTTAGCTATTCGTAAAGGAGTTGATTTTTTGCTTAAAACCCAAAGAGAAGATGGTGGTTGGGGGGAGAGCTATCTTTCGAATCCCAGAAAGGTAATGGTATTTAAGATAGCTTATTCTTTTATTCATTATATACACATATTTTAATTTTATTTGTAATTTTTCTTATTCATAAAAAGGTATATATACCCATCAAAGGAAAAGAATCAAATCTGGTAAATACTGCACAGGCTTTGATGGGTTTAATTATTAGTGGTCAGGTATGCTTTACATGCAATAAACAATGATTTTACAATTCTAAATAAGCAAAGAGACTATACATATATATTACTATGTAGATTTTCATAATCACCATACATATACAAATATGCTTCTGAATAGGCTGAGCGGGACCCTACACGGCTACACCTCTGCATCGAGCTGCAAAATTGTTGATAAATTCTCAGCTGCCAAACGGTGGTTTCCCCCAGCAGGTAACCATACATATATAGCACACTCATCATATACTAAAATTGCTTTGTGTATATGTGTGTAAATTTTGGATCACATGAAAAATTGCAGGGACTGGGTGGAACTTTCTTCAAGAATAATATGTTACACCATGCATCATACAGGAATGCTTTCCCATTGTGGGCTCTTGGGGATTACCGCAATCATGTTTGGCCTTCTAAATAAATATGCTTTTGAATAAAAATAAGGATCATTTAAAATATAATTATGTAAAATCTAAGAATAATTAGCTGCATTTTGGATTTATAGTAATGGTCTTTTATGTTTTGTAACTGGAAAAGAACATCAATGAAGTTGCATGTTTAGCCTTCTAAATAAAATAACATGGTTTTGAATGAAAAAGTGATCCCTTAGGTTGTGTTTTACTTTTAATTTTTAAGTTTGAAGCGTCCATTATTTATTTTCATTTATTTTTGGGTAAATTACAAAAGATCGCTTTTGTTTCATTCATTTTCACTTTCTTAAAAGAAACTTAAAAACACACGAACTAAACACTCTTAATGATTAAAAGAATGACTGTTACCCTTAGAGGTCACAAGTTCGAGCACCAGAGACTGCAAAGGTATTTGAGCTTTCATTGTCAAATGGTTGAGAATCTTTAGAACATGTACTACTTGTAATCACTTTAGATTAATAAAAAGAACTTAAAAACTCTCGTAGGTTCTAGACTTACTAGGAGCATTCCCTAATTCTAAAAAATAATGAATCAAATGCCATTTCACCAAAAATACCCTAAACTCCACAAATTTAACCTATAACCCCTAAACTTTCTCTTTATGATATGCATAAATTTAATGTCGAATAACATCAATTCCAAACGATGTTTCCCATTTTTAAAGACGCTTCATTTCACCATTGGGATTAGATTAGAAAGGAGCTTGAGACATTGAATCTGAAAATAGTTTTCAGTTCTCTCAACTTTGTTGGTGTCATTCAATAAGGAGAGATGGACACTTGAGTTATATCGGGCATAACCTTAATCTCAAACTCTAACTCTCTATTTGAGGTTAAACATGACAATTTATCAAGAAATACATATGTGAACTCTTTCACAACACAAAGATCCTTCAATGTTGGACTCGGTACCCTCGGTCTACAATATAAGCTAAAAAGGCTTCACTCATCCTCTTTTGAGATGACATTATCAAAATCACATGAGTGATGCATTCACTTTTCTCACTCGATACTAAAACTTTAATAACATTGAACCCATGGAGTTTTAATTGTTTCACTCAATACCTCAAACTTCCATCGTGCTTAGATAAAACATTCATGCCCAATATCACATCAAACTCTCATAAGGGTAACTCCATTAAGTCAATCAAGAACAATTGACCTTGAATCTCAATCAAGCATTGTAACACCCCAACTCGTACCCGACCTGGATTCGAGTCCGAGGTGTCACATTGACTTTTCAAAACATTTACTTGTATAAAATAGTGAGTAATTTAAAAACTTTGATAACATTTAACTTATTCAAAACGTTTACAAAATATATCAGAGTTCATACAATTTATATCCTTAGACTACATGCCAACTATACTCTATAACCAGTACATATATTTTCTGATCTGACATTTGGTAAGGAGAACTGACCTGTCTTGCTCCACATTGCTCTCTATATTCTTCTCGAACCTACGTGTGAAACAATCACACGCTAAGTCGATGACTTAGTGAGGCAAATAAAACATATAATAGAAATCATAAAAACATCCCATATAACAAAACACAGGAACATTTAATACTAATTTATCATACAAAATCATATCCCTTTTTATATAACAAAGACACTCATGTACATATATCATCATCTACTTTCTTAGCATTATCATATATATTATTATCATTATCTCTATCATTATCATCGAATTATTTATCACATAATCTTGTACTTATCCTTTCTGTATATCATATCACTCATATATCATTTCACCAAAAGCATATACATTATATATATTGTATTTATGTTATCTCTTTGATTAGCCCATGGTACACTTGTGAGAACTATCGATATGTGAGTCTATAGAGGTTGTGCACTAATGCTGTCACCACAGCTCGTATCATTGCACCGAAGTGCACGTAGAATTGCACCGTAGTGCCGCGTAGAATTGCACCGTAGTGCCTTATAATAATGTCCATAAGGACCACATATCATTCCTTAAGAATCATATACATATACTAGGGATCAAGTATGTGTCTTACAAGACTTCACACATGTTCCACAGAATATATATATATCCCGAAGGACCGCGTAGAATTGCACCGTAGTGCCATATAATAATGTCCATAAGGACCACATATCATTCCTTAAGAATCATATACATATACTAAGGATCAAGTATGTGTCTTACAAGACTTCACACATGTTCCACAGAATATATATATCCCGAAGGACCGCTTAGAATTGCACCGTAGTGCCATATAATAATGTCCATAAGGACCACATATCATTCCTTAAGAATCATATACATATACTAAGGATCAAGTATGTGTCTTACAAGACTTCACACATGTTCCACAGAATATATATATATATCCCGAAGGACCGCGTAGACCCTCGACTCTTGGCATGCCAACTATATCCCTAGCTCTCATGACACATAACATGGGCATTATCATTTATTTCATTTCAAATATTCACATAAACATGTAATTCACTTTCACATATCACGTATCACATAGCTTCTTTTCATATTATCACATAGTCACATAGTTCACTTACACGTAGATCATTTCCATATAATTCACATGTCACATATCTCATGTTCTTGTATTCATATAACATATAATCACATAGATTACTTTCACATCACATAATTCATAGTTATGATTTCATATATTACCTAATTAAAAAGCTAATTCACCTATACATGTTTTCATATACTTTCTATCATTTCTCACCCAATCACATTTATTCATGTAAACATACTTATCATATCTTGTTCACATATGATCATATACTTCATATAACATATAGAAACACCTAGAGCACTTTTACATAGCTTATATCGTATTTCTAAATATATATATCATTTAATAGTATTTTTATTTAGGTAATAATTTAATCTATTTACTTAATTCAATTTCATAATTTCATTATAATCTTTTCATATAGCTCCATAGATATTTAGCATATAACTTATCTTGCATATTCGTATCATCCCTTTATATTCAAGTTTCCTAATTGACATATTATTCTCATTTCATTCTATAATTCAATCTTATTTAGTTCCCTTAACTCTCATTAAATCAAAAGCTCTATTATACTAATTCCCATGATGGATCATATCACTATGTACTTGTCCAACTCATGTTTTCCTAGTTCATATCACTTCTCATGAACTCACTCTCATCATATTTTCCTATTCTTACATCTTTTATCTCATAACCATGTATTCACATAGTCTTATATTTCATTATCATATTACTTATATTTGTTCTCCTATGACTCTTTATAAACATCTATTTCCATTTCCCTACATCTCTTGACTTATCTTCTATATTCATATAATTTCATAACTTATTTTATATTCTCTCATTAACACTTAACCGTATTTTTTCATAAATCACATAGCACATACCAAACAAAACATATCAATTCATATAATCAAACATACATACACTTCATATCGTTAACATACTTATAATCAAGACTTAATGAGCTATTACTATAAGAATAGACTTATCACAAGTCCAATTTCCATATAATCTTATACAATAAGATACACTCACCTGGCCTCATTGTTTTGAATCAATCCTAATCCTTAGTTTGTTCCGGAACAAGCTTTCATTCTATATCTACATAATAATACATTAATACTTATCAGTATACTGATTGATATATTCGAAACTATCACTCCTTAGGCTCAGAGAAAAGCCAATTTCATCTTTTAATGAAGGTATGCATCGATGCACTACTGATGCATCGGTGCATAAAATGCATTCGATGTTGTATTATTACTGGGATGCATCGATGCATGCCTTATGCATCGATGCACTAATTGCATTCGATGTTTCTATTTTAAAAGAGTGCATCGATGCATTACCAATGCATCGATACACCTTCAAGTAATTTCTGGGTTTTAACCTTGATGCATCGATGCACTATGAATGTGCATCGATGCACTCTGCCCAGAATCCTCTTTTATACCCGAAAATCCACTCTTTTCAGCTTAATACTTCATATATCATCCCCTTTCTTATTTTTAACTTACATACTCATATTCAAACTCATTCCTATTCATTAATCACCTCTTTAACATCAAAATCCTATTCTCCATATGTAATTCAAGAATTACACTAAATTTTCAACATGTTCCAAATTCAATTCTATTGCTTCTAGCTTCTTAATTATACCCTTGACAAGTCAAATCCATCTTTAGAACTACAAAACCCTTTCTATAACAAAATTTCATTTCTACACCCTTCATATCATTTCCTTTCTAATTCTCTATTCTTGATGTTTAAAGCTTATATAAGCTTTCCTTAAGCTTATATAATACTCCAAGAATCAAAATCAACTTATAAATCCAAGAATTAAACAGCTGAAATTAAACTCACCTTTAAATGAGGCTTACGGGGAGAAGAATAAGCTGGAGAAGAAGACTCTGGATAATTCTCTCCTTTCCCACGTGTTTTATAACCCTAAAAGAAAGATAAAAAATCTTTCTGGTCAAATGACCAATTTACCCTTTATTTCCTTTAATAATTACTGAATAACCTTCATCATATTTCCAATAAGTCATTGAACTATTCAATTATCCTACTTTAATCACCAATTTCTAAAACTTTATAATTTGGTCACTAACCCGGTATTGAGGATGTTACAAGCATCTACCATAAACCTTGTCTACCAATTCATCGAATCCCAACGAATTGGATTTACAGACCCCCACATCAGAATCCTCAATAGGTATACCTTTCTGTCGAATGATCTAATTATTTGAACCAAACACATTCTTATAATATTATAATATGAATAATGTATTTAAATACAAAATGAAGGATTAAATTAAGTAAAATACAAATTCAAAGGAAATAAATTAAATTATGAAAAATAAATAAAGGACCAAAATAAAATAAATGCAAAATTAAAATGATAAAATAGTAGATGTGAAAATTAAATAAAAGATTGAATTGAAATAAGGGTAAACTACATAAATGGTCACTTTACTTTTAGGATGCTTGCATTTTGGTTACCCAACTTTTTAAAATTTGCAATACAGTCATTGAACTTTTAGTTCGTTTTTAGTAAGGTCTCTGACGTTACCTCCCGTTAGTTTTATCTAATGTTGCATGTTACTGTTAATTTTTAGCTTAATAAAAATAAAAAATAAAAACATTCTCAAACGACGTCATACAAAATTTGGGAAAAGTTAAAAGGGTTTAAAACTCTTCCACCAATCAAATGACTTAGATAAATTAGGTTTAATTTGGATTTTCTTATTTAGGCTTATTTTTTTTCTAGATTATCGACTATTAGTGGATGAAAATGAAGGAGAGAATAACTCGATCGAAGGTTTGTTACCAGAGACCCAAGTCCAACACTTTGTTACAGAAAGTCAAGGCCCTAGCACCAGACTCCAGTCAACTTCTCATTCTGCCCTCCATTCTCGGGTTCATCTTTTTCATGCCGTTGATCTTGGTTTCTAGCCCCGTGTGGTTCCCTATTGGCGCCGTGCTGTTTGTTAGCATCACCGGGTTCTTGTCAGCATGCAGCTTCGAAGCTGTTATCGTGGCAGTGTTATTATTGCTGTATCGTTACGTAAACGGCATGCAGCCAGTAGGGACGGATACGGTTGAGCAACGGGGAAAAAGGATAATCGATGAGAAATACAATGATGCTAAGGAATATGGTGTGAAGATGATCGCGTAATTAGTCTATATAATAATAACAAATTAAATAGTGAATTTATTTAGTTGGAGATAAGATTTCTCTTTCGAATGATTAGTTTTCGTTATTTTTATACTTTTGTTAAAATTCACAAATTAGTCCTTGTAGAATAGTTTTGGGAGCATATTAATCTCTCAATTATAAAAGCGAGGCAAATTATAAATGGTGGTAAGATTGAATGCTAAAAATACAAAATTTTTGTATTTTAAGATGACAAAAAAAAGCAGCTACTTAGTGTAGTGTTAGGGTGTAAATGAAACGAGTTTGAATGAATAAGATTGTGTTCGTATTCGTTTATTTACTTTTAAAGGTGTTATTGTTCGGTTCGTATTTGTTCGTTTAGCATTCGTTAACATGTTCTTTTACATTCACAAACATATTCATTTATGTGTTTGTTTAGTGTTGTTCGCGAACAAGTTTGTTTAGTACTCATGAATATATTCATTTGCAAGGTAAAAATGATAAAATTATTCCATTAATGCTTAAACTCTTTAAATTTCATAGTTTAAACTCTTTAAATTTCACAGTTTAAACTCTAAATTTCACAATTTGTTCAATTTAGTCCATATATTCACCAATATTTGAAATTTAAAAAATAAAATGTAAACGAGCTTAAAAACGAGTCATTAAATGAGCTTGTTCATGAATATAAATGAACGAGTCGATAAATAAGCTTATAAAGGATTTTGCTTGTGAACATAAACGAACTAAATACACTTATGTATAATCAGAGCCACCTATTAAGGGGAGCACCCTGAGCAACTACTCAGGGGCCCCATTTTTTATAGAACCTCAATTTTTTCGATATTACTTTTTATCTTATAATTGAGGCCCTTAATTTTTTAATTTTATTTTTTAACTTTATAATTGATTCCCTTAATTTTTTTAATTTTGTTTTTTCTCTTTATAATTGAAACCCCTAATTTTTTTCAATCCCACTTTTTTACCTTTATCGTAGAGACCCTTAATTGTTTTTCAATCCCACTTTTTACATTTATAATTGAGGCCCCTAGTTTTTCAATCCCACTTTTGATATTTATAATGAAGGCCCCTAATTTTTCAATCTCACTTTTTACCTTTATAATTGAGATCCTTAATTTTTTTCAAACTCACTTTTTACTGAGTCGAGCAACGTGAAAAAAATATCCACAAATGTAAATCGCGTATCTAAATCCAATCCGAGGGTCCAAAGAAGAGAAGACCAGGATGATAACAAATAAGTGTCTTGATCAGTCGTGGAGATGTCAAATTCAACCCTGAGAAAAAGGATAAACGAAACAATGATCAAACGACCAAAAATGTGCCATGAAGACAGAGAAAAATGTGTCATAAAGGTAAAATTATTAAAAATTTTAAAAAAGTAAAGATATACTATAATAAAATAAAGGAAAAACAATGAATACTGATGGTTAACGACCAACATCAAGATTAGTGTCGTCGTTGGTGGTCACAAAGACGAAGAAGAAAAGAAACTAGCGGCAACCAAAGAAAAAGAGAGAAATCTAGGATAAAAAAAACGTTAAGATTTAAATTTTAAACAGATTATACTATATTATAATTTAAATCAAATAAATGTTTTTTGAAATAGTTTTATGTGATTATAAAACAATATTTGTTCATAGTTTTCATAGCTTGTTGACAATGCACACACATTCTATATGCATAATTGTTTGAACTTGGGTCCCTCAAAGAAAATGTTTTACCACTAAAACCACCCAATTAATTTTGAATGAATATTATTTTCATTTTAATAAACATATTATATTTTTATATCACATCTAATGTGTAAGTCCTAACAATAAACTTTCTACAGTATTCCATATATAATAAGAAGATTGTTGTATAAACAATAAACATTAAAAAATATAATTTATTTTTCTTTTAACACCTAGCGTATTATTTTTATTAAATTTAAATATTAATTATGTTTTTTTAATTAACTCCAATGCATAATTAGAATGGACATACAAATTTGTGCATTGTTTATTCAAATCAAATAAGGCCAAATTCTTATTGTAATTTGAATCCCAAAGATGTCAGCTTGATCCACACCTTCAACACAAGCAAGAAATATGGAATCGTAAGTCTGTAAGAAATATAGGGACCATTTATGTAGTTTATCCTTGTATTTAATGATCAACGAGTATTTAATGATCAAAGTGTTATTTTTTTCTCTTTAAAAAAGATAGAAAATCCAGCTTTTGTGGTTGGTTTAAAACCATCGTTCTAAACACACTGTTATGACCCTAGGAGATTAGAGAAGAATTTAGACGAAGAATGGAGAGAATTAAGATTAAGGAGAGAAAAGAAGAGATTCAAGAAACTTAGAATTCATTCAATAAAAGCATACTTTCTCCTTCTCTAGTACATGGTTTATATAATTACAGTGTTCTCATATTTACCCTACAGCTGGCATTCCTGGTTGTACTGAGTAACCACCTGCACAGCTAAGCAAGATATTTCTTATCCTTAGAGGCTGTAAAACGTGTTAGGTCCAGTCCCAATTCCAAATCCCTAACCCTTTCTCTGATTTCCCCAATTCTCTTGCTCCGATTCTTATCGCTTCTCCTCTGATCGTGACAATACCCTCCCCACGAAATGATCCTTGTCCCCAAGGATCAAAATATGAGAATTGTGCTGGAAGTACAATATAATTTACCACCGTGACATTTTCCAGTCCTAATTTCATCCACGGTATCTGATTGTGCTCCTGCTCCCTACGTTTGTCGATCACTATAGAACCATAAAACCTTGCTACCAGCTTTAATCCCTTTCGAAGAGCAACTGAGGTTTGATGGTAAGACTGGAATTCAAGTAAACTCGGCCCCCGACCTTCAAATTTCTATAAATTTCCATTTTTCTTTGTGCCTTCACACCCCATGCCTTAAACCTTTGATTCATGTCTTCCTTGGGTTTGAGAATTATAGTTGGAAGATGAACATATCCTATCATACCCTCAATAATCATTGTGAAGTATGCTCTCTCCAGATTTTGCACCCAGCGTGCTGTGTCGAAAAGCGACCATGTCATACAAACTTCCTTGAGCTTGCTGGTGAGAGATTGGAGCCTTGGTCTATTTAATGCGAAGTCAACCACCCCTTCTTCGTAATCCTTCATACTATGCACAATCATATCCAAACCAGTAGTTAGACAAAGTGATCCAACAAACCTTGTAGCCATTTTTTTGAGAGGCTGAATCACCATAGGTAAACCAGCCCATAACGCATTTGTGCCAGTAGTATATTTATTGCATAAAGGTGTGTCAAGACATAGATCAGCTAAAGCACTGTGCCTACTATGTTCTTGTTTCATGGTCATATCAGTGAAAATAATTTGGTCTGGTTGTACTCCTTCTGCAGCAGCATACACTCGCAGTCTTATTTCTCCAGCAGCTGGAAATTTAAGGAGCCAATGTGCACTATCTGGTACGCACTTGAGAATATTACACCAAGTGTTAAAGATTTCAGGATCCATTTGAAACAATGGGTTGCAGCATGCAAAACGTGATGCAATTATGAACCAATGAACAACATATTTAAGGCTTATATCAAGGGCAAGCATTGGATCAATAGGATATGCTATGGCATAGAAAGGTTGCACACTGAAATGAACTGACGTAGTAATGTGCCTTCGGATAATTTCTTCAACCTCAGTAAATATTTTATCGTGTTTCTCCCCATTACGCACATACTGTAATGTATGTTGGAGGTTACAATTAGCTTCAGGAAAATTAGGTCGAAAAAATAGTGCCTGCTTATAACTTTTGACGGTAGTTTCCACATCTCCACTGTCTTTATAAGCAGAAGCCAGATTTACTTCTGCCTTGAGTACCCTTCTTTGAAGCTCTGCCATAACAGAAGGGACAACTTGAATCTGTTGCTCGTGTGGTGTTTCCATGTCAACCGTGGGGAATACCTTTGCCTCAGAAACCTTCCTACCAGTCCTTCATTTAGATTTTATGCTTAGATGGTTCAACTGTTTTGAATTATGCTTGTTATCAAAATCTCTCCGAACTAACCACCCACGAATTACAGATTGTAAATATACAACTGATGTCAACTGCTCATCAAGTAACTGAGAAGCAAATGCTGAGCACTTATTGGCCTCAATAGCATACTTTCTTCGGATACTTTCACCACAAACAAGTGATTGTATATTTTTTGCTCCTTTGTTGTGCTCAAGGAAAAGGCAACGAGCTCGGTGACCGCGGAAATACCTTTGAACCCCAATTACTCTTCACAACACCTGTTTTCTCTTATGCTCCAATGCACCGATCTGTCTGGTTCAAAGAAACAGTTTCGTATAGCCAACTTGATATATTTCAGGGAGGTCGTTAAATTGTTTTAGAAGAGCAACTGAAATGCTTAATGGATCGTGAGGTGTGTTGGTCTCCGAAAGTAGGAACCAATACCTTTCTGTAAATTTCTGATGCGTCATTCGAGTTGGATATCCTGATTTTGAGATTCTAACAACCTCCAAAATTCCACAATATCTAAGTTGGTGCAGGACAACATCCTTTTCAAACTTGTCAGGGACCTGCTTGCAATTTGGTTTTATGCAACGAATAAGGTGAGGTGTTGTATTCTCTAACTGGTGCATTAGTTCAAAAAATAGGCCCTTGAATTTCGTAACAACACTTAGCTCCGTGTATTCAGATGAAATCACTGGTTTCAAAGACTGATCAAGCATTTTTTTGGCAAATGATTGTGGCAATTGGCCATTATAGGATGACAGAAGTTGGACCAATCCCGAGTTCAGAGGATCTCGGTTCTCTTCCAGAAAGCCATTAGTATCATACAGTATCAGTCAGAATGTTGAGATAGCCAATGTAGCCTTATAGTAAATTTTTGGCTTCCACGTTTGCATCTCGATATTCCTCAGTTGATAATTCTTTCCTATCCACCCTCCATCCTGTATCATAATAAGGGGCGATTCTCTTTCTTAGTGTATCTGTAATCTTCATTTTATTTTGAAGTTGATGTCCCTGTTCAAAATTTAACTCAGCCCTCATAACAACCTTGTAATCTTCTGTGGTTTATTTCTGCTGCAGCCGTAAATCAACCTTCATGGAACCGGTGATGGATGGGAATACCACATGATCTACTCTTGCTGACATTTTATCGAACACTTGTGAAACATCATATGTTTCGTCTATTGTCACTGATAATATTTTTTTAGGAGTAAAGAAGAAGGATTTAGACTCACCAAGTGAAAGTTGACCCATTTTTTTCTCTCTATGAATTTGCTCAGTTTTCGGACTTAGTGGTTCCTGGTTTGTCCTTCCTATCAAGTTCCTTAGAATCTGCTCCAAACGACCCTTATTCATTGCAATCTTTGTCTCCAGGTACTGATCTTGCTTCACTAGCTTTGATAAGTCTTCAATCTGCTGTTGAATCGCAAAAAAAAACAGAGTATGTAGCCATTGCTTTGCTAGGAGTTGTGGCTCTGATACCAATTGTTATGATCCTAGGAGATTAGAGAAGAATTTAGACGAAGAATTGAGAGAATTAAGATTAAGGAGAGAAAAGAAGAGATTCAAGAAACTTAGAATTCATTCAATAAAAGCATACTTTCTCCTTTTCTAGTACATGGTTTATATAATTACAGTGTTCTCATATTTACCCTACAGCTGGCAGTCCTGGTTGTACTGAGTAACCACCTGCACAACTAAGCAAGATATTTCTTATCCTTAGAGGCTGTAAAACGTGTTAGGTCCAGTCCCAATTCCAAATCCCTAACCTTTCTCTGATTTCCCTAATTCTCTTGCTCCGATTCTTATCGCTTCTCTGATCGTGACATACACTTTTACCTTTAAATTTCACCTGTTTGGTAATGATTTTGATTTTAAACCTAACTTTTAAACCAAATGTGCGTTTAGAAGCATCACCAAACGAACCCTAAATACTACCATTTAAGGAAGTTCTATATTTTAAAATATCATTTTAAAATCCTACCTTCTCCACCTACTATAAATCTTCCAGGTATGCCCCAACCCCTTCTCTTAGAATTCTTTTATCCTTTGTTATGTTTTCGTAGCATGAGATGTCTCCACTATGTTGCCATGGTGGGGATACCTATGCCCATTGGTCAAAAGAAATGAGATGCCTCTAAATGCAGAGAAGCCTCTTCCTGTTAACTATAGAAACATTGAATTATCTTCGTACCTACAGAACTGTGAGATACCTTTGAGGGCATTGAGTTGTCTTTACCTCGACTTGCGGCCATGGATCTACCCGATGGGTGGATATGTCTCTGCTACAATGTCGAGATTTCTTTTTCTTGGCTTTATCACGAAAAAGATGCCTCAGTTTTACCTATCATGAATGGTACACGTTGATATTCCTTCACTCTTACCATAGTGAATTGTTGCAAACTGAGTAGCCTCATGTATATGGTTAAATATCATTAAGATGTCTCACGCCCCTCTCAAATAGCATTAATTGTTTATTATTGTCTCATTTAACTTTTCTGCATATTTTTAATATTTCACCATGCAGAGCTTTGGAACTCAAGTTTGGGATGCTAGTTTCTTTCTCCAAACCTTGCTTGCTACCAATTTATCTGATGCAATTGAACCTACTTTAATGAAGGGGCACGACTTCCTCAAAAACTCATTGGTTTCTTAAACCCTAAATCATAAAACCATAAACCATGTACATTAAGATTCTTAACTACTTCGATTTTTACCACATATTGATGGCTTGGTTGAAATTTGAATGTTAGGGATAATACTCTAGGAGATTTTAAAAGAATGTTTTTTTTTAAAGAGGGTACTTTGTATTAAGATGAGTAACAAAGTACACCACCTCAAGGACCTCATTAAAAAATATCCCTAATCATAAATAGAGGAAAAAGAGTGTACCTTGTGGTGGTAAATAACAAACACACATAAAATTGTAAATCAGTCGGGCCAAACCCACGGCCAACCATAAACCCCTAACCAACACATAGAAAAATCAACACAGACGACCAACAGTAACTCCTACAGCAAACCAGAGAAAAGAGCCTTAGCACCAGAACAACCAGCACCGACCCCCTGAGCTTGACCGGAGGCACACCACTTAGAAATGGATACTCACTTGCAGAAGACTCGAACAAGGACCGGAACACACTACCATGGATCGAGTACATCTCAATACTGACCATCTTCCCTAAACAGGAAACCACACAAACTTTAGATCCCATAAAAAAGAGAACACCTAACTCACAAGCACCCTAATCCTAGTAGCTCCAAACTGAACATCTAAAAAAACTCGAAGAAGTTCCAACCCGACATCCTTCAACTCTTCCTCGAAATATCACAAATGGAACTTCTAGAAACTAATAGCTATTGGAAACAGACAAGGGGCAAGCCACTATGGGATGTCTCTCTAATAAATAATAAAACCAATAAAATTGATGCACCATCCACCCACAGATAAAATGTCCCAACCAAAACAGTATGGGCACAACCGCACAACGAATAAACAATATTTGACAACATCCTATTTCCAACACAAGGAATAACATGCGGGAATATGCATGTCAGAGCACCCACAACACACCACTTGCTTAATGCAACAATGAACTAACTTCAATAAAGACTAAAGCAGCAGACCCCTCCTGCAACCTAGAAGACAAACCATCACCGTCAGCAGTTGAGAACACCACTCCACCACCAGCCCAAGAGCCATCACTACACACTCCATCTTTTGCATAAAGCTACGAAAGAAAAAATGGAAAAAACCCTTCCCTTTAATATAACGAAGCGATGCACTAGAACCATCAGAGCCCACTACTCACCCGAAGCAATCTGACTTCAACAAAACGGACACTAGAACTTGATTCATCACGTATAGAAAGGACATAACCCCAACAGATCCCTAAATCACACTAACAATGGAATAACAAAGATAAAACTCGTATTTACTTTTTAAATCTCAGCACAAAACCTACTAAAAGAGAAACCAGGTTAGAAACCAGAAAACTCTACTTCTCCATCACGTCATACGCTCCAAAGCCCCATAAAATTGGATAACCACCAGCAAAACGAGCCTAAAACGACCCCTTACATCTAACCCTTCTGCTTGAAAGACAGTGTGAAAGACATCCTTGAAAAACAACCTAAAGCTTATCACAACCAGACTACACTCTCTCCGCCTAAATACAATTTTACGGAACAAAAACTCTCGCAACTCCTATCATGTTTTGCTGATACGTTGAAATGCATTTCTGAGACCAACCACCTAAGGCATTCCGATCACCCAAAACAACTTTGAAAGACCTTGATCAACCTCCCATCTGCCCTCCGAACCGCACGACTGGCTTCATGCTTGCACTGCAACAAACACAACAAAACTCCAACACAAAATCTCTAACTACTTCCAAGAGCAGAGAAACACGAACAACACTGAAACAAACTCCATGAACGCTCCTTAAACCGAAAAAGGGAGAAGCACCTGGGTAATCAACGAGGCCAATGGTGAAAAATGGGATAAAACCAGGCTCTAATTGATTGATCTACATCTATTTATCAAACGAGCAATAGACTGGTTCACAGTGGCTATTACACAAATAGGTTGCATGCATTTTTTACTAACACAAGCTGACTCCATAAGCAGACTACAAACCCATACAGATACTCACAATTTGAAACAAAATCATAAAAAAACCCAGAAACACCAGGGCATCCGATCAAACCTTTGCTCAACGAACAAAAAAAGGATTCAACGTACACGGTGATGGCTTTAGAGAATATTTGGAGAAGCGGTCGAAAGAGAGCGAGAAAAACAAGCAAGGGCGGCGATCGAGATCATGGATGGCAAGTCTCTAATTGTACTGTAGAAGCTTTCAAGGTAGTTTTGTTTAGTTTGATTAAACATGAGCTTTGATTATGAAATAAAAATTATTGTTTAACAATGTGTTAATTTCCATGCAGTTTAGCCTATATTTTACAACGTTGGCACTAGAAATGGTTGGGAAAAATAGAAAATGAACATATTTTTGACATTGTCCATTTTCTTCTATCTTTACATGTAAGGTATATGCATTGTCTTACGTATTGGAATGCTTAGTAGAAGAGGAATGTGGAAAAATAGTACGAGGAATGCAAGAATTTAAAACTAGCGTATATAGTGTGTGTTTGAGCTTAAATCAACTCTTGTACTGTTGATTCATAGTCAATTACTTTATTAGCAAGACTCCATATACATAAGAATCGATATGAACATCATAAATAGTCTTTTCGTGCACTAAATAAATATTCTATATAAATTATTGCAGAGTAAAAATGGTGGTTATCTAGCTTGGGGCCAGTAGGAGGTAGTTTTGGTGGGAGGTAATAACCACAATCCATTTTAAAATGTGTACTAATCTTAATATATCTAACCTAATATGATTTAAATAAAAATATTTTTCACCTTCAATAATCTTTTTAGTGGTTGAATCCAATCAAGTTTTTTGAGGATGTAATAGTTGAACATGAGTAAGATTCTTATTTTTCTCTTTAATTAATTTCATTAATTATTCCATATAATGAAAAACTAAATTTCATATTGATGAGAAGGATTTTTATTTTTGTGTAAAATTCAGGTACGTAGAGTGCACAACATCTTCCATGCAGGCACTAGTTCTTGCCACGAAATTATACCCATAACACATAGAACAAAAGAGATTGACAATAGCATCAAAAAAATCTACAAAGTTCCTTGAAGACGTACAATACCTAGATGGTTCTTGGTAATGAATTAATGAGCTTTTATGATTTTTTTGGCTTACAGTCACTTTTGCCCATGTAGTAGACTCAATTTATCATTTTTATCCCTATGATATTTTTGCATCAATTTAGCCCTCAAGTTGATCAATTGAATCAATGTTTAAAATATTTACTATTGCTTAGGGTTTTAAGTTAGGATTTGAGGTTTAGGGATTATGAGGTTATGGTTTAGGTTTTAGGTTTAGGATTTAGTGTTTTACATTAGGAGTATGATATATAATGATGTAATTAAGCAACTTTAAAGGCTAAATTGATACGAAAATATGATAGAGACGAAAATGATAAATTGTGTCTACTAAAGGGCAAAAGTGACCTTTAAGCCATTTTTTCTTTCAAAACATTAATTTGGTGGATTTTAACCATAATGACAAGCATATATAATTCCCACATATGCATCATAGGTATGGAAGTTGGGGACTTTACGGCACATGGTTTGCACTATTAGGTCTTAACTGCTGGGAAAACTACAAAAATTGCTTAGCTATTTGTAAAGGGGTTGATTTTTGCTTAAAACCCAAGGAGAAGATGGTGGTTGGGGAGAGAGCTATCTTGCTAATCCTATAAATGTAATGGTATTTAAGATAGCATATTCTTTTATTCATTCCATACATAGATTTTGATTTTATTTGTACTTTTACTTGTTCATAAAAAGGTATATATACCCATAGAAGGAAAAGAATTGAATCTGGTATATACTGCACAGGCTTTGATGGTTTTAATTATTGGTGATCTGGTATACTTTACATGCAATAAACAATGATTTTACGATTCTAAATAAGCAATGAAACTATACATATATATTACTATGTAGATTTTCATAATCAACCATACATATACAAATATGCTTCTGAATAGGCTGAGCGGGCCCTACACCTATACATAGAGCTGCAAAATTGTTGATAAATTCTCAGCTGCCAAACGGTGGTTTCCCCTAATAGGTAACCATACATATATAGCACACTCATCATAGATTACATATGTTTTGTGTATATGTGTGTGTAAATTTTGGATCACAAGAAAAATTGCAGGGACTGAGTGGAACTTTCTTCAAGAATAAAATGTTACACTTTTCATAACACAGGAATGTTTTCCCATTGTGGGCTCTTGGGGAGTACCGTAATCATGTTTGGTCTTCTAAATAAATATGCTTTTGAATAAAAATAATGATCATTTGAAAGATAATTGTGTAAAATCTAAGAATAATTTGCTACATTTTGATTTATGGCAATGACCTTTTAAGATATGTAACTGGAAAATGACATCAATGAAGTTGCATGTTTGACATTTTAAATAAATTAGTATGGTTTTGAATGAAAAAAAAGATCCCTTATGTTGTTCTTTACTTTTAATTTTTAAGTTTGAAGCGTTCAGTTTTTTTTTTATAATTTTTGGGTAAATTACAAAAGATTACTTTTATTTCATTAATTTTCAATTTCTTAAAAATGCACGAACTAAGCTACCTTAGTGGTTAAAGGGATGATTGTTATCCTTTGGAGTCTAGGTTCGAGCACCAGAGACTGCAAAGGTGTTTGAGCTTTCATTGTCAAATGGTTGAGAATATTTAGAACAAATACTACTTATAATCACCTTAGATTATTCTTAAAAAAACCTTAAAAACTCTCGCTTATCTTTTTTCTCTCATATTCCCTTAGGTCTTAGGTCATGGGTTCTAGACTTTCTAGGAGCACTCCCCTTCCTTCCCTTAGTGTCCCTCTTCCCCTTTCTCATTCCCTTTAGGTATGATTAGATTTAGAAGAGTAACACTAATTTCCCATATACGTCCTCGTACACGAGTCACAGATGTCACATGACTTTCAAAACATTTCTATACTTGAAAACCAGTAAAAATTTGTTTCTTTAAATAAAACAATTTAACAATACAATTTATAAAACATTCTTCAAATACATACATATATATATATATATATAAATGTTAAAATCCATCAAACAGTAGTTTAAGTTCGAACATAATATATATTAAATACGTCTACTCAAAAATAATAATATTTGTTCATATTATCCATATTTAAAATAGTATAAAACGATTCAGTTTATTCATTACAAACTAGTTTCCAAAATAGTTAAACAGAGCTAATAGGACATTGTAAGTACATGCCACTAAACTAAGTCAAAATTACATCATAGGATGTCTTACTGATATTGTAGTATAATTCTTGATGCTTGGAGTTGCTCTGTACTCTTTACTTCTAATCCTGGCTTTTACCTAATAGGGAAGTGGTGGCGGGTTAATGAACGTTGCTCTTGTTGAAGAATCAAACCTAGAAAGCTCTAGACTCGATGAAGAACAATGGGGAATGAATAGTGGAAGGTGACGGCAACAAGTAGGGTTCTTAGGGTTTCTTTTAGGTGCTGGAAACAAGGTAAGAAATAATATTAAAACAAGATAAACAAAAGATAAAGAAATTGAAAATAAAGTAAGATAACCAAGAAATTAAAAGATCTCCCTTATGAAGGTGAACAGGAAAGATGATTGATGGTGTGAATAGATATGTGAAAAATCGATGGATAATGTCGTATCGAGCCCTCCTAGTCCCAATGAAAAGGTAAACACGATAATATGGCTCTAACCAACCCTCCTAGTCGCGATGCAAAGGCAAATTAGAGTGTGAAGATTAATCTTCCTCACAAGAACTTGAAAGAACTCCAGGAGAAGAAGCTTCGAATGCACTAGGCAATCAGCACTTGCAAAAACAAACTCTCGTTGTATTATTAATCAAAGAAATCTATTTTAGAAAGTTGAATGAAGCCTCCTTTATATAGGGGCTGAGTTCTAAAGGTTCTAAATAACTAATGAATAAAATCATAACAAACTAAACATGTCTTAACTCTAATTCCTAATAAAATAATAATAACTAAAATTAATGTTTTTAACTCAACCTTAATTCCTAATAAAATAATAAATCTAATCCTAAAAGATAATTCATCATCCTATATTAAATTATATTACAAATAATCAATATAAATATTGAAAATTCGTAATATTTACAAAATCAATTGAAAATTCGTAATATTTACAAAATCACGTATTAATCTCGTATAGGAATTTCTGTATGTGTTGTCTTCAATAAAATGAACGTATCTTGAGTTCCCGTTATTGGATTGATACGATTCAAGAACCGTTAGAAAGATAAGATACAGAAGGTTGTATATCCAGAAGACATATTGAGTAAATAAGATCAGGATCCCATTCAAAAGGTCATCGCAAGTCTATTGCTGTTATGATCTTTTTTTCCAAGACTTGGACGAGTGGATCATTTGGAAGAGTTATTACTTCTTCCTTTGATGTGAGCCTTGCGATGCATGTATCATCCTCCCTTTCTTCAAAAAGATTCAACCTCGAATCTGAAACATTAAAGGGAGCAATATTAAAATCGTTTAATGATTCATTCACATTATGCTTACTGAATAGATATGCTTTGAATCTTTGAGACTTTGTTCTTCTAATAGGTTCGAGTAGAAACATTAGTCAAAGAAGCATGTATTATTAATTCTGGTGCATGTATCATTCCCCCACTCCTCAAAAGGATTCGTCCTCGAATCTAAAAATCCAAGAGAAAGAGAATTAGATGTGTTGAAAGGAAAACTTGTGAAACATTTACCATGATCAATGTGATGTGTCTTTATGCGTTTTAGTTGAGGTTTCTTCTTTGTAAGAACTGATTTCTTGTAGTCTTGAAATCCTCTTTTGCAAACAAGTCTTGTAATATGATGTTTAGGTTGAAATTCAACATGGCACCGACTACTGTTGGCTTTCTGTATGATTGCTTCAGATAATTTCTCCATGGTTTTATTCGTGTGTGCCGAGAATGAGTGTTTAAAAACCATGTCAAGTGGTTTGTTAAAGTAATCTCTTAAGTCTCCTAAGTGTGGTTCATGAATTAAGAATTCTCAGAATGAGATTTATGGACTGTAGAACCTATTTAATTGGCAAGGAAACCCATATACAAGATAAAACTCATTAAAACACTTTTAAAAGTATGGGTAAAAATATCATAAATATCCGAGTTATCGTCATATACATCTTTGATATGTTTAATTCTTAGAATAATAGTATGTGTTTGATAGGTAAGAGTATACTTTCCTGGTAGTGCATCATCTACTGTGTTTTGCTTACCTCGGTCTGTTACGCACTTAAAGGAGTTGTGTTTAATATGGATGAAAACTTCAAGAGTCTTACCTTGTAAAAAGGAGAAAAAATATGTTACAATATCATTAAAATTAGTAATAAAATACTTACCTTTAGACTCTCGTAAATTGTGACTCTTCATTGATATGGCATAGTGATTAGGGATTTTAGGTGATAACCCGTCAAGAGGGTCACCTAGCACTATTCGAAAACTCTTGGTGATGGAATATGGCGATGGAGTATACTTTTTCATCATTTACATGGATTCCCTGTATACGAACTATAAAGCATATGCAGTTGTTCAAATCATGTTTCGTCATTAAGATGGCGTCACGACTAAGGCTTTCCTGGATGTTGCCTTTTTGTAGCGAATCTAACTTTTTGGTTTCTTCGAGATTGTATGTTTGACGAGGTATGATAAAACCTTGAATTAAATTATTTTGGTGTTGTTTTCCTCTCTCCAGTGGTAATCCGTCAGGTGGATTACCTAACACTTCTCGAAAATCCTGTAACAAAGATGAAAACACACTAGGCAAATCCTTGTTAATGTTAGAAATCGAAACAATTGATTCTCTAAAGCGAACAAGGATGGAAGGTTGTTTGTAAAGAATGTTCTCTCTCAATTCTTTTGTTCTCACACATAGATTTTGAGTCACTCTTTTCTTCTCAAAATCAGGTTCACTCACCTCCCACGGGTCATTATTCTTTTGGCTTTTGTAACTAGTGACCTCTTTTGCTTTTGCCTCTTTCTCAGCTTTTTCTTTTTTTGCTTTCCCTACCTCCTCACAAATTCTCATTTGATCTTTATGGGTTGGAGGTGTGTCATTCTTTGCTGGTCGTTGTTTCCCCTTGTCAGTTTTGTCATCACTTGGCTTTTTTAAAGAAGGTGGAGTAGATGATGAGGAAGGATTTGAAGAATTACCTTGGTAAGAGATTGAAATACCTTGGTAATGTTCTCTAAATCGGAATCTCCTTTGGATTTGTGCTTCGATTGTCATTGCTTTCTTTAGTGTATCTTCAAGGTTTTTGTATCCATGGAGATCAAGAAGATCAGTGATGTTTGAGTTCAAGCCGATGACGAATCTTGACACGGTGTCCTTTTCTTCTTCGGTTATGTTAGCCCTATTGAGTAAGGACTGCATCTCCTTGTAGTAGTCTTCAACTGAACTTCTAACTTGTCGAAGTCGGTGTAGTCATAGTTTAACTTCTCGTGTTTAATATGTCGGTAGGAATCACTTTCTCATGGTTTTTTTGAGGTCAATCCAAGAAGTGATTGCTTGAATTTGGAAGTTCTCGATATTTTTCCTTGTTTGCATCCACCAAGTTCGAGTATATCCTTCGAATTGCATGGTGATGAGGGGAACTTGTTTAGCTTGGGGATAGGCATGGTATGCGAACATAAGATCAACTTTTCCTTCCCAATCGATGTACCTGTCTGGATTATTGTCTCCTTTGAAAGACGGGATCGTGAACTTTGGTTTTGCAAAGAGTTCGGGTGCTTGGAAACGTGGTTGATCTCGCCTGGGTACCACAAGTTCAGCATTGTTTGGTCTTGGATTCTGGTTTGGTAGATCCAGTTGTGGTTCTTATCATTCTCTCATGGTATTGTTAATTTCATCAAATATTTCAATTTGAGTCGTGAGTCAGGCAAGTGCGGCTAAGATAGCCGTAAGTGTCTTGTTGTTATTAATGTCCATCCTGAAATCATAACACTCAAAAGAAAATTTTAAAGTAAAATGAAAATAAAAGAAAGAAAATTCAAAAAAGCAAGAAACCTCACAAGTCACTTTAAGAAAGTAACACAGCGAGAGGCAAGTAAGTCAATTTTGTACTCTTTAAAACTCATTTTACCAAGTATTCTTCCACAGTTCGTATTGGAGTTTGATTACTAGAAAAGGCGATAAGAAAACCTAAAAGCTCTAATAGGCCAAATAAGGGTTAGACTCCAAGAGAACGAGAATGCAAAGAAGGAAGAAGTATGCAAACTCTTTATTCCTACTAACACAAGAAAGATAATGAGTTAGATAATGAAAAACAACAATAAAAAGGAAAGATAAAATAACCTAAAGCACTCAGAGTCAAAGAAAAAAAAGAATCAAACCAGAAACCTAGAAAATAATGGATCAACTTGTGCAACATTTTTGAGAGGGTTACCGGTGTCCAAAAAAATTGTAAAATTCTTCAATGTCTTTTTATGCGTCAAGAAACCACCTGTAAAATTTCAGAACTGAAATCCTTCAGTAGTATCCAATAGAATGTGTTGAACGGTGAGTCCTCAAACAATCTATTTTTCATGATCACTTTTTTCGAAGGTGTTCTTGATCTCCAAAAATTCTGATTTTTTTTTTGTGAATGGTATTCAATATTTGAAGTTCCAATCTGGAAATTTTCACCGCTAAATTCCTCTTTTAGAATTTTCAAAAAATTTGACAAGATTCTGGACCGAATCTACCGATGAAACTTGAATGATGTATTTGAAGCTCTAATGAACTCAGATTTGGATGAATTTTGGACTAGAGATTACTCTTAGGATGAATATGAGATCTGGAGAAAATAAGCCCTAAATTCCTTTATTTGCAATTTTTTTAAAATTTTAGCTTTTTCTGTTTATTTTTTGTTTTTTCTTTTTTTCGCTTTTTTTAAAAACAGTAAACTAACAAGAAGGATTTGAATCTAAATTAAAATTAAATAAAAAGAACCTGAAACAATGAATCTTTTGTGAACTAGCTCCGTTGGGGTACCTTGACGGTTTTTTGTGCAAGAACAAGCAAGATTGCTTGCTTCTTTCCAAGAATCGGCCCAAATATGATACCAATTGATAGGGAAGTGGTGGTGGGTTAATGAACGTTGCTCTTGTTGAAGAACCAAACCTAGAAAGCTCTAGAATCGATGAAGAACAAAGGAGAAGAATAGGGGAAGGTGGCGATAATAGCTAGGATTCTTTAGGGTTTCTTTTAGGTGCTGGAATCAAGAAAATAAGATTAGAACAAAATAAACAAAAGATAAAGAAATTGAAAATAAAATAAGATAATAAAGAAATCAAAAGATCTCCCTTATTAAGGTGGACGGTAAAGATGATTGATGGTGCGGATGGATTTGTGGAAAATATATGGATAAGTTTCCTATCGAACCCTCCTAGTCTCAATGAAAAGGAAAACTTGATAAATGGCTCTAACCAACCCTCCTATTCGCGATCAAAAGGAAAATTGGAGTGTGAAGATTAATCTACCTCACAAGAACTTGAAAGAACTCTAGGAGAAGAAGCTTCGAAGGCACAAGGCAATCAACACTTGCAAAAATGAACTCTCTTTGTATTATTAATCAAAGAAATATATTTTACAAAGTTGAATGAAGCCTCCTTTTATAGAGGGGTTGAGTTCTAAAGGTCCTAAATAACTAATGAATAAAATAATAACAAACTAAACATGTCTTAACTGTAATTTCTAATAAAATAATAATAACTAAAATTAATGTTTTAACTCAACCTTAATTCCTAATAAAATAATAAATCTAATCCTAAAAGATAATTCATCATCCTATATTAAATTATATTATAAATAATCAATATAAATATTGAAAATTCGTAATATTTACAAAATCACTTATTAATCTCGTATAGGAATTTATGCATGTGTTGTCTTCACTAAAATGAACGTATTTTGAGTTCCTGATATTGGATTGATGTGATTCAAGAACCGTTGGAAAGATAAGAGATAGAAGGTTGTATATCCAGAAAACATATTGACCAAATAAGATCAGGATCCCATTCAAAAAGTCATTGCAAGTCTGATGCTGTTATGATCTTCTTTTCAAGGCTTGGAAGAGTGGATCATTTGGAAGAGTTGTTACTTCCTTTGATGTGAACATTGCGATGCATGTATCATCCTCCCTTTCTTCAAAAAGATTCGACCTCGAATCTGAAACATTAAAGGGAGCAATATTAGAATTGTTCAATGATTCATTGACATTTTGCTTACCGAATAGATATACTTTGAATCTTCGAGACTTTGTTCTTCTAATAGGTTCGAGTAGAAACATTAGTCCAAAGAAGCATGTATTATGGACTCTGGTGCATGTATCATTACCTACGCATGAAAATTATCACACGCTAAGTATATACTTAGTGAGGCATAATAAAACAAAAAAAGGCATTTTAAAAGCATGAATAAACCATTATAAGTTCAAAATACGATTTATCGTATAAAATACATAAATGCATAAAAATTGACTTGATAAACCAAATTTCTTTCACATAACCTGCGAAACAATATTTAGTATGCCCAACATACCTATAAATCAGTATTTTTCCAATGTATCCATTTATTTGCTCAATGTATGTCGAATGAGAATGCAAAATACATGAGTTGCACCTAAGTGTTGAATGAAATCATAGGTTCTGTGGTGACAGCAACACTATACTAAGGTAGCAAAATGGTAATTCACATGAAATATCATAGGTGCACACATAGTGTCGAAAGTACACAAATTACTGATATGAAAATGCAACATATGCATTAAACAAAATTGATCGATAACCATCATACACACAGTATGTCGAAATGCACCTATGACTCTCAATGCACATACAATAGGCCTTTAAATCAAATTCACAGATTAAACATTTATTATGAACATTGATAGCTGTTAAAACAATATAAAAGTTCATCCATCTATTTTAGGACAGTTCATACCCTAAAATTATTATTAAAATCATTTTCATGTAAGGACAAATCGGTAAAGTAAGATTTTGTTTGTCCATCTTTGACTTTAATAAGATGATAAGGTTGAGGTGTCTTGGTTTGATGGTAAATATGAAGTTTCATTAAGGGTAAATTGGTCTTTTCCTAATTTAATGAATTTAATATTCATTAAAGTTAAATTAAAGATAAATTTAGCATGAAATTATCTAAAATTCATGCCAAATTGTTATCATATTCTCCAAGTTTTTCGTGAGCTTCCAAAGGTAAGAGAAAAAAATTTGGTTTCCATTTTTGAGCTATTTTATTTGGATTTCAAGTTATGTCCTGAAATAGAAAAATGATTATTCGAAAAACGCTATCTTTTGGTACCAATTATGCTTGCTCAACTTACTTGATTTCAAAAATCCCTAATCTTAGGGTTTGTGTTCATATTAGGGTTCTTGAAATTGATGATAAATATTGATGATTTAGAGGTTGTAGATTCATTTTCAAGCTTGATTTATGATTAGAACATGTTCAAACTTCCCTAGAAATTATTCTATGATTTTCAGCCAAAAGTGGAAATTGTAGAACTTTGTGTTTTGATAAGAGTTGATTAGGTCTTTGATTATAGAGATGTTTTAAAGTTGTTTGGAAGTTGATTTCATGCTTGAATCGAATCAAAATCGAGCAAAATCATGAAAACCTCTATTTAAAGGCTAAAGCATTCGACCATGGTATTGTTGAGTGAGAAAAATTATAAAAGGGTTGGAATTGATGTAGGAAGTATGTTACAAGCCTTAGAAAAATTTGGGGACCATTCTATAATTTTTGAAAAGTTGGGGGACCAATTCGACAATTTTGGAAAAAAAATTAATGGTTGTGAAATTTGTTAATAGTTCATGTATTATGCTGGAATTTACTATTTTGGAATTGAAATGAGTGTTAAGATGTGGAATATGACAATTTTGGAAGTTTGAAAAGCTTGATGATCTAAGTGCAATATTCGTATTGTTGGGGTGCTTAAATGTAATTGTACCTTTTAAAAGCACTTGGATGATAATAATTTCAGTGCTGGAAATTTCGTATTAAAATTTAATTGATAAAATGGTGAAAGACCATTTTGTGTAAATTGGAAATGTTGGTGCCAATATTAAAAGGAATTATTAAGTGTTAAGTTTTTTGGTAGAAAATTAGTTCGAAGTATATTATGGATTTTGTTTTAGGGATGTGATTATATTAGTATAATACAAACATATGTATCGACATCAATTTATGATTTTGTACATATTGTGATTGAGTTTTGTGATCAAAGCAAATCGAATATAAAAGGATCTAGTGTGGAGCATAGTGAGGAACATCTTTTGATATATAAAGTTTCAAAGTGAGTGCATTTATTATGTACTTATATGATATGAGGACGACTTGCGATGAGTCAACCTCGAACATTTTTATAAAATCATGTTTTATCATATTTTGAAATATTTTCATAGACAAATAAATTATTACTTCTATTAGTCACTAAACTTTCAAATTTTGCATTTTGGTCATTAACTAAATCCATTTATGGAATAAAATTCTTATTGAGAGAAATTACCACTTTAGTTCTTAAACTTTTCCTAATTATCTACTTTAACCATCAAACTTTCAAAAATTACATTTTGGTCACTATCCAAAAAATTGGGGTATTACAACTCCCTTTAAATAAAATTCGTGCTCGAATTTTAAGACTTTATGCTTTTACCAAAGTACTTTAACTAGAGGAATCGTCTTGCTACTCAATTCTTTGATTTCTCGAGCCAAGATTCGTATTGGTTCTTCTTCATAAGTCAAATCTGGTCGAATCTCTATTTCCTCTGGTGCAATGACATGTGAAGGATTCGTTTGATACTTTCTAAGCATCGACACATGAAAAACATGATGGATCTTGTCCATTTAAGGAGGCAAAGCTAACTGATAAGCTACTGGTCCGACTCTTTTCAAAATCTCATAAGGTTCAATGAATCTTGGACTTAGTTTTTCCTTTGCACCTAAAACGTAAAATCTTTTTCCAAGGCGATACTTTAAGAAAAACTTTATCACCTTCTTGAAATTCAATCTCCTTTCGCTTCAAGTCTGCATAAAAGGTAACGACTTAGTTAATCGGTCAACTATCACCCAAATGGAATCCTTCTTATTTGATGTCAAAGGTAACCCTGTAACAAAATCCATAGTAACTCTTTCCCACTTCAACTCTGAAATAGAAATCCTGAAGGCACTTGATGCTCAACGTTTACTCGTTCACACGTTAAACATGTTACAACAACTCAGTAATGGATCTTTTCATACCCAGCCACCAAAATTGACTCTTTACATCCTGATTCATCTTCTTCATGCCTGGATGCATAGTCAGCGGACTAAAATATGCCTAAGAAAGAATATCTTTCTTCAACTCATTATCATGTGGAATGCAGATTCTTCCACGGTAATACAAACATACATTAAACTTGACTTCAAAGTCTTTAGTCTCACCTTTTTCCATAAGTACGAACTTTTCCAAGCATCTCCCGTCTTTCCCTTATAGCTCTTTTATCTGATCTAGAAGCATCAGTTTTATCTTTAATTCAGCCAACAGTGCGCCATTTTCTTTCAACACCAAGTCGCATATCCATAGCTCGCAAAGCTGCAAACATTTTCTGACTAAGTGCATTTGTAACAACATTTGCCTTCTTTGGGTGATAATTAATGATCATATCATAGTCCTTTAAAATTTCTATCCATCTTCTTTGTCTCAAGTTTAGCTCTTTTTGAGTCAACAGGTACTTCAGACTCTTATGATCCATGTAGATGTGGCATCGTTCACCATACAAATAATGATGCCAAATCTTTAGAGTCAAAAACCACCGCTGCTAACTCAAGATCATGAGTGAGATAATTTCTCTCGTGTGTCTTTATTTGTCGAGAAGCATAAGCTACAACTTTACCTTCTTGCATAAGTACATAGCCTAAACCATTATGAGATGCATCAATGTACACCACATACTCTTTGCCATACTTTGGTTGTACCAGTATTGGTGCTTCCGTCAAAATCTTCTTTAGAGCTTCAAAACTCTCTTGACACTTCTCAGTCCAAGTAAATGAAACATTCTTTCTCAAGAGCTTGGTCAACAGAGAAGCAATCATCGAAAAGTTTTTTTACAAACCTTCGATAATAACTAGCTAGTCCCAAGAAACTTTAAACCTCTGAAACATTCTTTAGAGGTTTCCACTCCACTATTACTTGAACTTTCTTATGATAAACTCTTATGCCTTCTGGCAAGACCACATGACCAAGAAAAGCAACTTCTGACAGCCAAAACTCACATTTTGATAGCTTAGCATATAACTTTTTATCCTTAAGTATTTCTAGCACAGTACAGAGATGAGCATCATGCTCTATCTTTGTTTTCGAGTATACCAGAATTTCATCAATAAATACCGCCACAAACTGATCCAAGTAAGGCTGAAATACTTGGTTCATCAAATCCATAAATAATGTCGGTGCATTTGTCAAACCAAACGATATTACTACGCTCGTAGAGCCCATACCTTGATCTGTAAGTTGTTTTTGGAATATCTTCCTCTTTAATCTTTAGCTGCTGATATCCTGATTGAAGATCAATCTTTATTTTTCATAAACACTGGTGCACCCTAGGTAAAATACTTGGTCAAATGAATCCTCGATCTAGTAGTTCTTGCCATTGATCCTTATACTCTTAACTTAATCGGAACCAATGTTAATATCACGCTAATGACGAATCCGTTTTTTCATCAATCACTAAAATTTATAATTTCTCCGCATCTTTCTAAACTAATAGCTTCTTGTGACCACTAACCCAACCTTAATGCAGAGACAACCAACTCATGCTCAAAATGATCTAAAACTAGTTAATGATAATCCTATAAGATTCATCAGGAACATAAGCTCCTGAATCTTTATCTGGGATTTACTATCTGTCCGACTAACACTTGCATCATGACCTATAGGTCTTCCGCCGTGATAACACTTATTATCAAGTCGAATTGAATATCTCTACTTTAGAATTCCTTAATTCATTCTTAAGGTAGTCTATATAACTTTTCCATGTCCATAGAAATTATTCTCGAGCAGTTGAAACATTTTCCATCTCAAATGAAAGCCTAAATATCCACTTTGTTCAATAAGAAAACTTAACAAATTTGTAGCAATAACTTCATAGCGGTTACTGCTTAAATCAAACTAGTAAACAAATTTACTATTTTTCCTATCGTTACGAACTTGACATTTTTCAAGTTCTCGAGAATCAATCTCAACCTAAGCAATAATTCATTGTAGCATGAAATGGGTAGACAATCCATTTTCGCAAATTTACCTTCAATAGGTAACTCTATTAGTCCATAAAATTTAACATATACTCTCATTCAAACTCATAATCATTTGATTCACTAATAACTCAGCCTCCTTTAAACTTTTAGCGGATAACTTATTTACCGCTTACTCATTTCCTCTTACTCGAATAAACAATGCTTTAAACAATTTAATGCTTAACTTAAATATTCTTCAATTATTTAAGCTTACCTGAAGAAACCTCATAGTCATCACTAGATTCAAAAATATCCTTTGGATCCTCATCCGATTCAACTTCTATTGTAAGCCATTCAAACTTTTTAATGGATTCCTCAAATGTAGAAACTTCGTTGAACGCTTGAGCATTTCTTCCACAGAATGGAGAAAAATCCCTAACAGCTTCTACCCTTTTAAGGCGTAATACTGAAGAAATGTCAGATTCTTTTGGGTCAGTTTCAAACTCGATCTTCTTTTCAAAAGTATCAACTTTCTTACTTTTGTCTTTAATTTCCGATATCTGAACACAATCAAAATCATCTTTCATTAGTAAAGAGTAAATTTACTCCATAATAAGCATCATCATAGTATATATATACAACTATCAGTAAACTTTTGACATCCTAGTGGCATGTATGCATTCTTAAGAAATATTAAGACTCATTTCATGTCTAGAAATGGCTAAACCTGTAGCTCTGATACCAATAAATGTAACACACATTTCCCGTATACGTCCCCGTACATGAGTCACAGATGTCACATGACTTTCAAAACATTTTTATACTTGAAACCAATAAAATTTTGTTTCATTAAATAAAACAATTTAATAATATAGTTTATAAAACATTCTTCAAATATATATATAAATATTAAAATACATTAAATAGTAGTTTAAGTTCGAACATAATATATATTAAATACGACTACTCAAAATAATAATATTGGTTCATATTATCCATATTTAAAATAGCATAAAATGATTCAGTTTATCTATTACAAACCAGTTTCCAAAATAGTTAAACATGGCTAATAGGACATTGTAAGTACATGCCACTAAACTAAGTCAATATTACATCATGGGATGTCTTACTGATATTGTAGTATAATTCTTGATGCTTGGAGTTGCTCTGTACTCTATACTTCTAATCATGGCTTTTACCTCTACGTGAAAATCATCACACGCTAAGTATACACTTAGTGAGGCATAATAAAACAAAATAAGGCATTTTAAAAGCATGAGTAAACCATTATAAGATCAAAATGCGATTTAGCGTATAAAATACATAAATGCATAAAAACTGACTTGATAAACCAAATTTCATTCACATAACCTGGGAAAAAATATTTAGTATCCCAGCATACCTATAAATCAGTATTTTTCCAAAGTATCCATTTATTTGGTCAATGTATGTTGAATGAGAATGTAAGATACATGAGTTGCACCTAAGTGCTAAAAGAAAGCCTAGGTTCTGTGGTGACAACAACATTATACAAAATTTCATTCACATAACCTGGGAAAAAATATTTAGTATCCCAGCATACCTATAAATCAGTATTTTTCCAAAGTATCCATTTATTTGGTCAATGTATGTTGAATGAGAATGTAAGATACATGAGTTGCACCTAAGTGCTAAAAGAAAGCCTAGGTTCTGTGGTGACAACAACATTATACAAAGGTAACGAAATGGTAATTCACAAACTCATTATGAATACAATGGGTGCACACATAGTGCCGAAAGTACACAAATTATTGATACGAAAATGCAACATATGCATTAAACAAAAACGATCGATAACCATCATACACACAATATGTCGAAATGCACCTATGACTCTCAATGCACATACAATAGGACTTTAAATTAAATTCGCATATTAAACATTTATTCTGAAACATCGATAGCTGTTTAAACAATATAAAAGTTCATCAATCTATTTTAGGGCAATTTATACCCTAAAATTATTCTTAAAATCGTTTTCAAAAACTTTATGAAAATATTTCAAAATACTATAAAACATGCTTTTATAAAAATGTTCGAGGTTGACTCATCGCAAGTCATCCTCATATCATATAAGTATATAACAAATGCACTCACCTTGCACTTTATATATCAAAAGATGTGTCTCACTATGCTCCACACTAGATCTTTTTATATTTGATTTGCTTTGATCACAAAACTTAATCACAATCTGTACAAAATAAAAAATTGATGTCGATACATATGTTAGTATTATACTAACATAATCACGTCCCAAAACAAAATCCATAATATACTTCGAATTTATTTTCTACCAAATTACTTAACACTTAATAATTCATTTTAATATTGACACCAACATTTCCAATTTACACAAAATAGTCATTCACCATTTTATCACTTAAATTTTAATACAAAATTTCTAGCACTGAAATTATTACCATCCAAGTGCTTTTACAAGGTACAATTACATTTAAGCACCCCACTATATGAATATTACACTTAAATCACCAAGCTTTTCAAACTTCCAAAATGGTCATATTTCACATATTAACACTTATTTCAATTCCAAAACAGTAAATTCTAGTATAGTACATAAACTATTAACAAATTTCAAAACCATTAAATTTTTTCCAAAATTACCAAATTGGCCCCCCAACTTTTCAAAAATTATAGAATAGTCTCCAAATTTTTCTAAGGCTTGTAACATACTTCCTACATCAATTCCAACCCTTTTATAATTTTTCCATAATTTTTCTCACTCAACAATACCATGGTCGAATGTTTTAACCTTTAAATCTAGGTTTTCATGATTTTGCTCGGTTTTGATTTGATTCAAGAATGAAATCAACTTCCAAACAACTTTACAACATCTCAATAATCAAAACCCTAATCAACTCTTATCAAAACACAAAGTTCTACGATTTCCTCTTTTGGTTGAAAATCATAGAATAATTTTTAGGAAGTTTGAACATGTTATGATCATAAATCAAGCTTGAAAATGAATCTACAACCTCTAAATCATCAAGATTTATCATCAATTTCAAGAAACCTAGTGTGAACATAAACCCTAAGATTTGGGGATTTTTGAAATCAAGCAACTTGAGCAAGCATAATTGGTACCAAAAGATAGCGTTTTTCGAATATATCATTTTTCTATTTCACGGTATAACTTGAAATCCAAATAAAATAGCTCAAAAATGGAAACCAAATTTTTTTTTCTGTTACCTTTGGAAGCTCACGGAAAACTTGGAGAAGATGATAACAATTTGGAATGAATTTTAGATAATTTCATGCTAAATTTATCTTTAATTTAACTTTAATGAATATTAAATTTATTAAATTGGAAAAATATCAATTTACCCTTAATGAAACCTTCATATTTACCATCCAACCAAGACACCTCAACCTTATCATCTTCTTAAAGTCAAAGATGAACAAACAAAATCTTACTTTACCGATTTGTCCTTGCCTTTTTCCAAAAATTATAATCTTGCCACTTTAATCCAACTATCCATTTTAAACATGTAATTAAATCATAAAATCCAAAGATTTATATTATTTTCCAATATTTTAAAATGTAGAAATAATATTTTTAGGTCTAAATTATTATCCTTCAAATTTTTCCTAAAATTTTTATTCGATCTGATTCACCGAATTTTTCCTCAAACTTCATTGTTTTATAACTTTTAATACAAAACCTGTATTAAAATTCCGATTCCCACAAAAACGTTATTCTTGAGATAAACTATTTATTTACGAGGCCAAAATGTATCTTTCTTTAAAATTACTATTTTGGTCCCTAAACTTTTTCAAAGTTTATACTTTGGTCACTAAACTTTAAAAATTTTCATTTTGGTCATTAACCAAAGCCATTGATGGAATACAATTCTTATTGAGAAAAATTACCACTTAGGTCCTTAAACTTTGGTCAATTTCAAGTCCATTCATTTTTTACTTCATGAACATGAATCAAGTGTTAATTTCACAAAAAGACCATAAACTCTACAAAGTCAACCTAAAACCCATGAACTTTCTCTTTCTAATATCCCTAAATTCAATGTCAAATAACATCAATTCCAAACTATGGTTTCCTACTTGAAAAGATGTTTCATTTCACTATTGGGATTGGTTTAGAAAGGAGCTTGAGACATTGAATCTGAAAATAGTTTTCAATTCTCTCAGCTCTGTTGGTGTCATTCGATAAGGAGAGATGAACACTTGAATCATATCGGGTATAACCTTTATCTCAAACTGTAACTCTCTATATGAGGTTAAACATGAAAATTTCACTAGAAATACATTCGTAAACTCTTTTACAACATAGAGATTCTAAAATGTTGGACTCGTTACCCTCGAGTCTACAATATAAGCCAAAAATGCTTCACTCATCCTCCTTTGAGTTGACATTATCAAAATCACATGAGTGATGCATTAGGTTTTCTCACTTGATACTAAAAGTTTAATACCATTCAACCCATAAAGTTTTAATTGTTTTACTCAATACCTCAAACTTGCATCGTGCTCAGATAACCAATTCATACCCAATATCACATCAAACTCTCAAATGGATAACTCCATTAAGTCAGTTAGTAACAATTAACCTTGAATCTTAATCAGGCATCTAGCATAAACCATGTCTACCAATACTTCGAATCCCAATGTGAACTGGATACATGAACCCCCACATCAGAATCCTTAATAGGAATACCTTTTTGTCGAATGATCCATTATTCGAACCAAACACATTATTATCATATTAAAATATAAATAATGTATGTAAATGCAAAATGAAAGATTAAAGGAAAAAATGCAAATTCAAAGTAAATAAATTAAATTTTGATAAGTAAATTAAAGACCAAAATGAACTAAATACAAAATTAAATGCTAAAATAGTAAATGTGAAAATTAAATGAAAGATTGAATTGAAATAATTGCATAAATAAAAGGCTGAAATTAAATTAAAAAAAGTTAAATAAGAGGACTGAATGGCAAAAGAAACAAAATTGCCATGTAGAAATTAAATTTCAGAAACTTGTCGTAACCGATTTTTGGCTGAAAGACCGATACGACTTTTAAAAAAATGGTATTCTGTGAAAAAATGGGAGTCGCCACCAATCATTTTTAAGGTGAGATTAGAACACCTAAAAATCATGTAATTTTAATAAAATGTTTTACTTTACTAAAAATACCAAAGTTTAGTCTGTGAAATTATAAATCGGGTTCGAGAGTCAGTTATGCATGGGGAATGATTAGCACCTCCACAACGCCTAAAATTGGTACCTATTTGATTACCCTATATTTAAAAATTAGAAATTTTAAGTTTGAAGTTTATTTAATTTAAAATTCACCATGTATGCATATTTTAAAAAGGATGTCGATTTACAAAGACTAATAACAACCACCCCCAAGCAAAATCAGAAGTTTCGTTATCAATCACAATAAATGGACATTGCCTTAATCATTTAGAAATCATGATGTGGGGTTTTGAAAAGGATATTGATTGACTTCGAGAATCAATAGCGGTCACTCCCGGGAAAAAACGGGAGATACACTATTAAGCCCTAATAAATGAACATCATCTTATTTAAAAAAAAATTCAAAGTTCATTCAACCAAATGGTTATGGAACCTAATTATACTAAATGAATTAGTTAAGGATTCCCCCTAACTTAAAGAGTCAAATTATGAAATTTAGAGAACCTAAGGATTAAACATAAAATGTAGGCTCTAATATTAACTTAAATTAATTTTAATCAATTATGCAATTCGAATAATTAAAGTGGAACCTCGAGCAAAAGCGAGAACCAAATTAATAATTCACCTAATTTAAGGACTAAATGTGAAATTATGAATAAGAAGAAGGCTTTAATATTAATCCTAATTAATTTTAATCAATTATGAAATATCAAATAACTAATTTGAAACCTCGAGCAAAAGCTATGACCAAATTAAAAATTCTCCTAAATCAAAGGATTAGGGACCAAATTTAAGGCCATCTATATTTAAGAATTAAATAAAAAAAATCAAGTGATCTATCAAGGACTAAATTAGAGGAATTTAAAATTGAAGGCAAAATTAAAAGCAATTACAAGTGTAAAAGGACTAAATTGAAATAAATTAAGAACATATAATTAAAATTAAGACTTTAAATAAGGACTAAAATGAAAGAAATCATACTATAGAACTTAAATTAAAGCAGTGCAGAAAATTAAAAGTTGGAATTGAAATGACTAAAATGTAAACAATTAATAATTTTAAGTAGAAATTAAAATAAAAAAATTTAAAAAGCAAAACTACAAATATCTATAATTAAACAATCGAATATGAAATAAGAAGTTAGGGGGTTAATTTCTAATTTTACCCAGACCATGAATAACTCGAATCATATCCCAGGACGTGTCATCGCGAGGTCGTAAAATGATTCAAATATAAAAAGGCCAAAAGATAGAAATTAAAAAATTAGTGGGTTAGCAATTAAAAATTAGAATTTTACTTGGAATAAATAATGTGGATCATACCCCAGGTTGGGTCACCACAAGGTCGTATTAGCATTTAATATTAGTATTTTAATAATAGGGATCAGAATGCAACAACAAAATATAACAGTAGCCAAATGGCAATTAAACAACTACTGAAGTTCATAAATTGAAATCATAATAAAATAAAAAAAGGAAAACCTAAACAGTGGATAAAATGAAAAATGTAAAAAAGCATTGACTGATTTCAAATAAATAGCATGGCATTGTAATGACTAAATTCAAACAAAATAAAATAAAACACTAAAATCAGAAGAAAAAAAATAAGAAAACGAGGCTCGTAGGGACTAAAATGTAAAAACACGTCTAAACTAGAGTGACCTGAGCGAAAGTAACCCAAATCTTAGGCTATATAGACTTATTTTTGCCATATTTGGCTAGAAATATAACCCTAGGCACAAACTCATCTCTCTTCTTCCTTATTCTCTCAAAGCTCTCCCTCTTCAATCTTCTAAGGCTCGACAGAGAGCCCCTAGACATCCAACCCAAACTCCGGCCACCGTATATCGGTGGCATCCTTGCACCTTCGACCAACACCAAACCAGACAGGGAGCCAAACCGTCCCCTAAACGAGACCAAACTAAATCCCCTAGCCTCTCCTTTCTTCGATCGAGAGCTTCCCACCCGCTAAGGATGCCATGAATTGACGATGAGCACTCCCAAACACCGAGGTGGTCGGGTCTTAAACCTACCAAACAAACCCCAAAAACAACCCAAAAAAATCCTAAAGCCCCAGTTTGGGGCTAAAATCCTCAACCAGTTGCATGCATAAATAAAACCAAAAAAAGTTCTCGATACCTTTCAATGGAGACGTTTTTTTTTTGTCTCAATTTCTTTTTGATTTTTAATTGTATATGATCTCAAACTGTTATAAATTTTGTTGGGTTTTTATATTACCCCTTTACATGGCTTTTTGTAAAAGGAAAAAAACCTAATTTTGTTTGTTTGTGTGTTTGGTGATGACGAGGCACTGATCTGAAGAGGGGGCCAGCTTTCGGTTGCTGCTGGGGCCATGTTGTTGGCCGGTGTGCTCGCGTGGG
Source organism: Hibiscus syriacus (assembly GCF_006381635.1). Classification (NCBI taxonomy): domain Eukaryota; kingdom Viridiplantae; phylum Streptophyta; class Magnoliopsida; order Malvales; family Malvaceae; genus Hibiscus; species Hibiscus syriacus. The sequence goes on from NW_024061960.1 coordinate 374,753, forward strand.
AGCTGCTGTGGGCGTGGCCTAGGACCACCGGCATAGCCCGTACACTCAAATTAGCTGGGCAAGGGGGACAGCTAGGTTATTGAACGCACAGATGGAGGGAGACTTCGTGAAGTGGCTGCTGGGGACAAGCGAGATAGCCCACGAGGCCGGGCGTGGAGCTGGGACCACTGTGCTTGGTCAGCAGCTGGCGCTGGCGTGAAGAACCCTTACTGAGGAGGCTCGACTAGTGGCAGGATGGCTAGGGAAACCCTAGGGTTTAACACAAGTGCTAACATGTTTCGGGCTTTGGTTGGTGGGATTGGCTTTGTATGGGTTAATTTGGTATGTAATTAAAATAAATAAGTATATAGTTTGGGTTTTAAATACATACATATTTTGTAAATAATAATATAATATAATAATAATAATAGTAATAATAATAATATTATAAAAATAATTAGTAATAATAATTAATAAAATAAGAGTAAAATAAAATAACATTAAATAATAATAATAATAATAACAATATAATAACAAAATAATAAATGATAATTGAAATAATAATAGAGTAATAGTAAATTAATAATAATAACAAATAATAAATTAAATAATAGTAATATATACTAATATATAATAATAGTAATATATATTAAAAATAATAGTCTATGGCAAAAAATGGTGATAACAGTTGCCTCTCTTTGCTCGTTGTTCTATAATAGGAATAGAACAAATATTTAAAGCGTCATTTTTTGCATGAACTGATCAAATTTCTAAGATACAAGTTCTTCTCATTATGAACTTTTCGTTTGTTTGAACTAGTTCTCTTCTCTGTGAACCCTGTTGAAAATGCTGACCCATATCCTTTTATGATATATTTGAGCAAAAAAATCGAACAAGTTCTTTTCACTATGAACTTCTTTTTCCTCTTCAAATGAGTTATTCTCATTACGAACTTCTTATATTGGAAATGACGATCCACCTCCTTCTGTGATGCATTTGAGTAAAAAGTCGGACAAGTTCTTCTCATTATAAACTTCTTCTCCCTCTTCGGACAGAATTTCCATTAAAATGACGATCCAAAAATTTACTTTGATGGATTTGAGTAAAAGTTCGAACAAATTCTTCTCATTATGAACTCCTTCCCCCTCTTCCGATGAGTCCTTTTCCTTATGAACTTTCCATTGAAAATGACGTTCCACCTTCTTCTGTGATGGATTTAAGTAAAATGTCGAACAAATTCTTCTCATTATGAATTTTTTCCCCTCATCGAACGAGTCATTCTCATTATGAACTCTCCATTTAAAATGTCGATCTACCTCCTTCATTGATGGATTTCTGTAAAAGGTTGAACAAATTCTTCTCATTATGAATTTCTTCTCACTCTTCGGATGAGTTCTTCTCATTATGAACTCTCCATTGAAAATGATGATCCACCTCATTCTGTGATGATTTGAGTAAAAGGTCGAACAAGTTCTTCTTATTATGAACTTCTTTCTCCCTCTTCGGATGAGTTCTCCTCATTATGAACTCTCCAATGAAAATGATGATCCACTCATTCTGTGATGGATTTGAGTAAAAGGTCGAACAAATTCTTCTCATTATGAACTTCTTCTCCCTCTTCAGATGAATTTTTCTCATTACAAACTCTCCATTGAAAATGACGATCCATGTAAAATCCTCAATAGCGGGTTAGTGATTTAAGTGTAAGATTTTTAAATTCAATGAGCAAATTAAATAAATTGAAAAGTGAAGGAATTAATTGAAAGATGTTGGTGTGGGATTAATTAGCAAATGAATGAAGAGTAAAAGGGTAAAAGGGTCATTGAACAAGGGGATGAATAAAATATTAAATACGGTTATCTTATAACCCACGTGGGGCTTATATAGGAAACAAATGTTTCCAGATTTCTCTCATTTCTTCTTCATTCTTTCTTCATCTTCTTCTTCTCCCAAACGTGAAGCATCCAAGCTCAAGGTAAGTTTGATTTCCTTTGGTTAATCCTTCAAATTCAAGCATGGTTTTGATTCATGAAGCTTTAAGAAACATGATGAAAGGAAAAAGGGGCTTAGAAACTCAAAGAGTTTTGAGTTATAGAAGATTAAAGATAATGTGTTTCAAAGTGAAATTTTGAATAAGAGGGTTTAAATGAATTTAGAAGTTGGATTTAACTTGTCATCAATCTAGTTAAGAGATAAGAAGTGCTAGAATTGAATTTAGAACATGTTGAAATTTGAGTATGATTCTTGAATTTTATAAAAATGAGAGGATATTGGGGTTAAAGATAGGATAAATTAATATTAGTGCGGCTAAGCATGTATATGTAAGTTAGGATTATTAAAGGGGAGGAAATATGAAGTATTGAGCTGAAATGAAGTAATTCACGTGCTAAAAATGTGAACTCTGGGCCAGGGGTATCGGTACCCATTCAACAGGTATCGATATCTACTTTAAATAAGCAATGAAATTATATTTCCTTTAGTTTAAGAAATGAAAGTTTAGGATATATTATTAGTATACTGATCTGTATCAATGTATTATTATGTAGATATAGAACGTAATCATGTTTCGGAATAATCGAAGGATTAGAATCGAGTCAAAGTAAGCAAGGCTAAGGTGAATGCACATACTATATAGAATTGTATGGAGATAAGACTTGCGATAAGTCTATCTCTTATAGTTGAATTCATGATTTCATATTAATGTACATGCATATATATATATATATATATTGGATATAGTAATTTCATGCATAATTTATTTATGCTTTAATATGATATTATATGAAAGAATTCAATTGTCAAAGAATCAATCCAGGTATGTGAAATAATGAAAGTGATTATAACTATGCATGTGAAGTGAATTTTGTATTAGATGAAAAGTGATGAAAGAGATATAAAAATGAGAAATGTATTCATATTTAAGCCCATGTTATTTAATATGAGAGATGCAGGTATAATTGCCATGCCAAGAGTCGAGGGATATACAGTGGTCATTCGGGACATATATAGTGGTCATTCGGGACATATACAGTGGTCCTTCGGGACATAGTGGTCCTTTGGAACAAATATTCAGTGCTCCTAGAGGGAATTTATTCGAGCTGTGGTGACAACATTCGTGCACAACCTCAGTGTACTCATTTACCTCCTATTCTCAATAATGTACATGCGCAATACAAAGATAAAGTGAAGTGAAACTTGCATAAGAAGATAAATTCCATATATGCTTGACATGATCATATATGTTGTAGTGTAATGGATACATGCAGGTTATAATGTTACGATTGAACGGTAAGAGTGCATGTTTCATGAATTTATTGTTATATATTTTATTATGTCTCACTAAGTCTATGACTTAGCGTGTAAGTGATTTACACGTAGGTACCAAGAACCAAGAAAAGCAGAAATAGGAGTGGCAAGAACAACAACACTGCTAGAAGATCAGATCAGAAGTAACTGATAAAGTATGTATTTTGATTGTATATAATATGTTAGCATGTAAGAAATGTGTTAGTACGAATGCTCTGATCGACTTTTTTAATGTTTTAAACGTATATATGTAAATGGTAATTTTGTATAGCGATGAATAGTTGAATTTTAAGAGTTTATGTATGTTTTACGGAAGTCCAGTAGCAGGGTATCGGTTCCCTGTCAGTAATCTGAAAAATTTTAGCATTTGGTACTGTAGCAGAGTATTGTTTACGGTATTGTGCATTACTGTTCACGGTGTTATTCACGGTACTGTTCATAAATATGTTTTTCCTCAAAATTTTATACCGAACATAATTTAATAGTATATTATCGTATTTTCTTAAAATAAGTTCAAACATTCTGTTATTTGGTAAGAATATTGTTTTAAAAAGTCAATGTGACATCTAAGACTCGTATTCGGGGTGGGTACGGGTTGGGGTGTTACATTTAATGGTATCAGAGCTAAGGTTTAGTCGATTCTTGGCATAAACCAGAGTCTAGAGTGTTTTATAAGGTATACATGCCAACAAAATAGTGAAAACTTCTGATCTGATAGAATAGTAAGTATGTTGTCTTGCTAATAGAATGATATGATTATGGTTTTATAGATGTCCGAACATGATAGCTCTAGAAATGAAGTGGGCGATGATAGGCCCGCTGAGAGCAACAATTCACCTGCCCTGGCCAGGCAAGGTGAAGAACAGGCACCTTCTGAAGTGCCTATAGCTGATCAAGATGTGTTCTTTAGGACATTGGACGTGGTATTGACGCGTTTCCAACCTTTTATTACTTCAACTCCAAAAATGAATGTTGCAAAGGAGTTGAAGGGCTTAGGAGCACCAGAATTTAAAGGTAAAGCCAAAAAAGGTAATGTTGTTGCGGACTTTTGGCTTAATGACGTGAAAATCATGCTTGAGGGACTTCATTGTTCCGATGCTGACAAGCTAGATGGAGTGGTTTCCTTGCTGAGAGGGCAAGCAAGGATTTAATGGACCAATGTTACATTGAGAATGTCTGGTGATCAAGTAACTTGGTCCTTGTTCTTAGAGGAATTCAAGCATAAATACATAGGAGATCAGTTCATTCGACAGATGAAGCAAGAGTTTATGAATCTGAAGCAATGTAATCGTATTGTATATGAATATGAGTGTGAATTCAACAAGTTGAGTCGTTTTGCTATCGAGCTTATTCCTACAGAGAATGATGCTTGTGAGTGGTTCATAGAAGGTCTGCGTCCAAGGTTAAAAGAAATGTTGATTGTGTTAAGCTTATCTTCATTTCAAGAAGTGGTGAATCATGCTAAAGCATTGGAAATAGCTCAAAATGAGAGGTTCTGAGATTCTCGAGCTTAGACATCGAAAAGATCGGGTGCATCATCGAGTGTTGCACCATCAAAAAGGGGCAGAGATGTTGGTTCTTGACCCTAAGCGAGATCAGAATCAGTGGCATCCTCTGCTAGAGGATTAAATTCGATGAGTGTCAGACAAACTCAGTCAGCAAGATCTGGAGCTGGAAGATCTAATCCGAGTCAAGTTTTATAATGCCCACATTGTGGAAGGAGTCACTCAGGAATATACAGAATGATTTCGGGAGCCTGTTTTAAGTGTGGGGACACCGGGCATTTTGTTCATTATTGTTCACGGTACTGTTCATACCGTATAGTACTATTCATAAATATGTTTTTGCCTTAAAATTTTATACCGAACATAATTTAATAGTATATTATCGTATTTTCTTAAAATAAGTTCAAACATTCTGTTATTTGGTAAGAATATTGTTTTAAAAAGTCAATGTGACATCTCGGACTCATATTCGGGTCGGGTACGGGTTGGGGTGTTACAATCCACCTCCTTCTGTGATGGATTTGAGTAAAAAGTCGAACAAGCTCTTCTCATTATAAACTTATTCTCCCTTCTCGGACGAGTCCTTCTCATTATGAACTCTCCATTGAAAATTAAGATCCACCTCATTCTATGATGAATTTAAGTAAAAGGTCGAACAAGTTCTTCTCATAAGAACTTCTTCTCTCTCTTCAGACGAGTTCTTTTCATTATGACCTCTTCATTGAAAATGACAATCCACCTCATTCTGTGATGGATTTGAGTAAAAGGTCGAACAAATTCTTCTCATTATGAACTTTTTCTCCCTCATCGGACGAGTTCTTCTCATTATGAAATCTCCATTGAAAATGAGGATCCACCATATTCTGTGATAAATTTGAGTAAAAATCGAACAAATTCTTCTCATTATGAACTTCTTTTCCCTCGTCGAACGAGTTCTTCTCATTATGAACTCTTAATTGAATATGATGATCCACCTCCTGTGATGGATTTGAGTAAAAGGTCGAATAAGTTATTCTCATTATGAACTTCTTCTCCCTCTTTTGTGACGTATTTAAGTAAAAGGTCAAACAAATTCTTCTCATTATGAGCTTCTTCTCCCTTTTTAGACAAGTTCTTCTCTTTACGAACTCTCCATTGAAAATGATGATCCACCTCATTATGTTATGGATTTGAGTAAAAGGTCGAGCAAATTCTTCTCATTATGAACTTCTTCTCCCTCATTGGATGAGTTCTTCTCATTACAAACTCTCTATTGAATATGATGATCCACCTCTTTCTATGATGGATTTGAGTAAAATGTCGAACAAATTCTTCTCATTATGAATTTCTTCTCCCTTTTCAGACGAGTCCTTCTTATTATGAACTCTCCATTGAAAATGACGATTTACCTCCTTCTATGATGGATTTGAGTAAAAGTTTTAACAAATGCTTCTCATTATGAACTTATTCTCCCTCTTCGGACGAGTTCTTCTCATTATGAACTCTCCATTGAAAATGACAATCCACCTCATTCTGTGATGGATTTGAATTTCAAAGTACTGATTCTTTTTGTGGATATGGCCCCTATTCTTGAGGTTATGCCATTCCAAACTTAGTTTATTCTATTCTTGGAAGATCTGTAAAAAATTATGTTTCTATTTATGAAGATATGAATGAAATTGAATGTATCTAAATGTAATGCATTTTCTTATGCAAATGATGTTCTAATGGATGCAAAAAATGTTGTTTCATTTTCCTTTTGACTTAAAAGTGGAGAACTCTACTTCTTTCACTTAATCAATCTTAGCTAGAGCATACTGTAACATCAACGTGGTAACTTGTTAGTTCAAGCAAGCCTTCTGTTTTTTGGAAGAGCAATCTAATCATCTCATATCATCATGTCTTCTCTCTCCTCTTGTTTTTGTTTCTTCATGAAAATCTTAAAAGAAATGCTCTCTCTTTAATTCTTGTTGCGATCACATATATGATCTGAAGTTTTTTGTCTCTAACCCAATTATTCTACCAGAGTTGTTTCTTCAAGACTCTTCTGCCAACTGAAGCAGGAATGGTTTGCTTTTTAAAGTAAGCTCCTCTTGTCTCTATATTCTACCTCTAATATCCCGAGCAGCAAGGTTTATTCTCAATACATTCTTGATTTGAAATTTGTTATCCCAACATGGTTTGGGTATTTGGTCATACCCAATGTGGGTGCCTATGAAGTTCTTGAATATCATTATCAAAACTTCTTATTTTCAAACTTGCCCAAACAAGTGATTAATACGTCTAATATATGAGTGACCTGAACATTTGTTATGACTTGATATGCCATGAGATCTCAAAATAATATATTCCTCTTCTTATTAAGGTGGTCATCTGCTTCTTGAACGGTTATTAATGATGTCATAAAGAAAAGTGAAAAGTTTTACTCTTCAGGCTTCTGATCTTTCAAACTTTATTGTTCTAAGGATTGGAGAATGTCTCCTTGCCCTTACATTTTATTTGAGGTAGAATAAGCCTAATCAATTTCAAGGATCTTTAACATTCTTAAGAAATTGTCTTGTTTATTTTCCCCAGATTGAAACATCTTGAAAAAATGTCTTTGATGGGGATTGAATAGCTATCCACATGAATTCCGCTCATATATCTTTTCTCGACATACACTCTTTTTACAAATGAACATGAGTGTCAAGGTTTTGAGCTACTTTGGACTCCCTACATTTAAAGATTAGTTCAAAGTAATGCCAAGAAATCTTTTGCTTTCTTTTTAACTATGTTCAGCTACTTATAAGATGCTTCTAAATGAACAAAATTGGGGCTTGAAATAAGAAAATTAAAATTTTTACAAAGTCATGGCAATCATGGAAATGATAAAAATCAAGAAATAAAGTCAGATGCCTCAAGTATTACTACTATGAATGTTCCTGAACTAATCAACTTGATATAATTTGGAGCACTGAGGTAAGCTTTTGTCTAGAAGAATGCAAATGTTTCCAAAATGTATGTAGAAGTGAAGCTCCCCTCAAAATATCAGGCTCTTTAAACCAATCAACTGAATACAACCCGAAGTATAGAGGTAAACCTTTATCTAAAAGGCTTCAAATGTTGCCACAATTTTTGTAGGCGTGAAGCTCATCCCAGAGTACCAGACTCTTAAGAGGGTTTTATTTTCCAAATGCATAATATTAAAACACATTTGAGCCACCTTTTCAGGTTTTTAACTCAAATACTTCCTTTAGTTTCAAGACGATCTTTGTGGATTTTCGTATTGAACCCTCATTCCAATTTTCTTTTCTCTCTTTTTTATTTTCATTTCCTTCATTTTTCTCTCTCTTTTCTCTTTTTTCTCATTTTTCTTCATTTCTTATTCATTTTCTTTTCTTTCTTTTTCTTTTTCTTTTTCTTTTTTTTTCTTTTTTTTTCTTTTTTCTTTTTTTTTCTATTTTTTCTCTCTCTCTTCAAGTGTAGCATTTCTTATCTCGAACATGGATTTATTGAATAATTCAATTAATCTTTATCTATCCCAATTAGAAATGATACTCATATAGAAAAGACCCATTTTTGAGAACATATGGTCATTTTCCAATTAGGCATCCATTTCTTATGGAAATCTTTATAAATTGACAAGATCTTTTCAATCATTAGATCATCCTCTCAGAATTCTACTGGACGAACTTTCTTATCATAAGTTGTGCCATCTGCATCTGACACATCTATCTATGGTAGATAACTTTCAACCTCTTTTCTTCAATGAGGCTCAACTGATCACATCGAGCTTCAGCTTTGTCTCAGCTCTACTTTCATCAAAACTTAAAGTAACGAAATCTTGACTACGATGAGTAAGACTATTTTTTCCTAAAACCAAATGGAAATGAAGTTGCACCTCATTAAAGTTTATACTGAAGTTTGACATGTATTCATGATGAAAGACAATTTCTTGTGGCAATTCTCTCTATCTTCGTAGTTGAAAAAATTTTGATCGAGGAACTTCCACATGATTTACATTGAATTATTCTTTCCATGACTACTCTTATCCTCAAAGCGTAAGCCTCAAATTATGCCATATTATCAGTGCAAAAGAGCTATGATCTGTTTCTGAAATGGTAACATACGTTTTCTGAAGCAATCACCACTACCCTAAGTTCTCATCCTAAAGTATTAGATGTCCCATCGAAATAAAGCTTCCATGATTCATCTTTTGAAACAACATCATATTTGTTTGAGATACACATTAAATCCTTATCTGGGAAAAATAAAGCTCAATGACTCGTTATCATCAGAGGCACTACTTGCCAGAAAATATGCTTTGACACTCCCTTTTATTGCTTTCATACACGATGTTAAACTTAAATAAAAATATATGCCATCACCAATCTGAGCCTTCGGGTAGCCCATGCCATAACACATCATATCTCCTAGATTGGCAGGTATCAGATCTTACAATTAGTGAACTTTTTGCTTAAATAATAGATGATTATTTCCTTCCTTCTAGACTTACCATGTAGCCCCAACACACTTTTCAAGGAATTTTCAAATGCTATATGATAAAGGATTAATAGTCTATTAGGAATTTGTGCACTACTACATAGGTATTCAACCTTGGCATATTCTAACAAGACCAGGAAAATATCCCTTTAAAATCTTGAAACAATTTTATCAACTCTTGATTTGTTTCATGCGATAAAGTAGTGTCAGTCTCTATCTATCTTCTTTTTTCATTCATAATAGATTCAGAATCTCGACATTCTTCTTTGTGAGATAAAATATGGTCATCTCTCTTCTTTGTGAGATAAATAGCATGGCAGTGTAATGATTAAATTGAAACAAAATAAAACCAAACATCAAAATTAGAAAAAATAAGAAAATGAGGCTCTTATAGACTACAATGTAAAAACGCGCCTAAACTAGAGTGACCTGAGTGGAAATAACCCAAATCTTAGGCAATATAGACATATTTTTTCCATATTTGGCTAAAAATATAACCCTAGCCACAAACTCATATCTCTTCTTCCTTATTCTCTCAAAGCTTTCCCTCTTAAATCTTCTAAGGTTCGGCCGAGAGCCCCTAGACAACCAACCCAAACTCCGGCCATCGATATACCTCCGACCACCACCGAACCAGACGGGGAGCCAAACCGTCCCCTAAACGGGACAAAACTAAATCCCCTAGCCTCTCATTTCTTCGACCGAGAGCTTCCCACCCGCTAAGGATGCTATGAATCGACGATGAGCGCTCCCAACCACCGAGGTGGTCGGGTCTTAAACCTACTAAATGAACCCCGAAAATAACCCCAAAAAAAGCCTAAAGCCTCGATTTGGGGCTAAAATCCTCAACCGAGCTTCTAAAATTCCTAACGGTCCTCGACAGTTCAACTCCCAACTCTTTGGCGACCTAGACTCCGACGAGGAACCCAAACGACCCAGGTAACATTCACTCCAGTCTCTTATTCTATCTTCCCCTATTTTTGTTTTTTATTTTCCAAAGGTGCTTGCATAAAATAAAACGAAAAAAACTCTCGATACCTTTCAAATGAGACATTTTTTTGTCTCGTTTTCTTTTTTATTTTTAAGTGTATATGATCTCAAACTGTTATAAATTTTGTTGGGTTTTTATATTACCCCTTTACATGGCTTTTTGTAAAAGTAAAAGAAAAGAAGCTAAATTTGTTTGTTTGTTTGCTTGTTTGGTGATGACGAGGCGCTGATCTGAAGAGGGGACCAGCTTTGGGTTGCTGCTGGGGCCTTGTTGCTGGCCTGTGTGCTCGCGTAAGAGCTGTTGTGGGCGTGGCCTGGGACCACCAGCATAGTCCGTACGCTCAAATTAGCTGGGCGAGGGGGCCAGCTAGGTTACTGAACGCACAGATGGAGGGCGAATTCGTGATGTGGCTACTGGGGGCAAGCGAGATAGCCAATGAGGCCGCAACGTGGAGTTGGGACCACTGTGCTTGGTCAGCTGCTGGCGCTGGCATGGAGAAACCTTGCTGAGGAGGCTTGGCTGGCGGCGGGATGGCTAGGGAAACCTAAGTTTAACACAAGTGCTAACATGTTTCGGGCTTTGGTTGGTGGGCTTGGCTTAATTTGGTTTGTAATTAAAATAAATAAGTATATAGTTTGGGCTTTAAATACATACATATTTTGTAAATAGCAATAAGAATAATATAATAAAATAATAATCATAATCATAATCATAACTAATAATAATAAAGATAATAAAAATAATATAATAATAATAAAAATAATTAATAAAATAAGAGTAATAATAAAATAACATTAAATAATAATTATAATAATAAGATAATAAGAAAATAATAAATGATAAATATAATAATAATAAAGTAATAGTAAAATGATAATAAGTACAAATAATACATAAAATAATAGTAATATATATACTAAAAATAATAGTATATGGCAAAAAATGATGATTACAAAACCAAAGGGCAAAATTGAAATAAAAATAAAGAGAAAATGCGATAAATTTTCATTTGTAAACATATAGATCCCTTTTGAGTCAGAACATCACGCGGGTTATAAGCATCAAAACAATATCATTTAGGGTATGATTGGTAACGCCGAAAAGATGGTGTATCAAAGTGTTAAAGCGGGAAAAGTCTTTCAACATAAGAACTTAGGTTGAGTGTGATCGAAAATATGACATTATTTATAATATTTTGTGCTACAACCATTAAAAAGTAAAAGATAAAAGTAGTAGGACCGATACTATTATTAAAAAATGAAATAAGTATCGATACTTGTGTGAAATAAGTATAGAACTATATTTAACATTTTAGGTTGCAACATCATAAATACAATCATGAAATATAGTTAATCTGGAACACTTAAACACAAAATCTCATCATTTTCTTTCTTAATCTCCCGAAACCTCATAGCTAAAAATTTTATATTTCTTACCAGTTGATGATTACAAGTTTTACATTGGGCAAACATTGAACCATTTATATTTTAAATTCTAAAAAAAAACAAACTACAAATAAAGTATCAAACTTCAAAGCCTATGTTTCGATACTTCGAACTTTGAAATATTATTTAATAAATTAATATTATAAGTATCGATACACATAACATAATTATTGATACTTGATATTTCGAAATTATTTTGAAATTAAACTTTCATAAAAGTATCGAACATTATAGCATAAATTTCAATAGTTAGTATATCAAAGTTATTATGAAATTAAAGCTTTATACAAGTATCAGACATCAGAGTATAAGTGTCAATATTTTTTATTTTGATATTATTTTAAAATTAAAGTTTCATATAAGTAATGATGTTGCGTTGCAAATGTTTCCATTCAATTAAGTTTAACTTAATAAACGAATGGATTTAACATTTTATGTTACAAATGATTTTTTTTATCACCTACTATAAATATTTTAGTTATAACGTTTGTAATTTTGCGAAGAGAAATTAAAATGATTAATTACATACAAACATGACACGGGGTGAAAGTTTGGTGTAATTGGTTGTTTTGATGCTTGATCTTACACCAAACTTCCACCTTCATGCCATGTTCATATGTAATATTACCGTTAAGTTTATCGATGAGTATCAAAACTAAACTTAAACAAAACGTTAAGTATAATTTTAAGAAAATATAAAATTTAGGTATTAATAAAAAAAATAAAAAAATAATTTAGATATTAAATTTATAATTTACCTAAAAGTAAGAGTCAAAATGTAGCAAATCATATTACAAGCCACGTTCTGGCTCCTGCTAAGTTTGATCTCTTCGGATCACTGTCCAGCACAACAAAGCCACCGCTAAGCTAAGATTATACAAGTTTCTTAACTCTACTTCCAGCTTTAAATTTCACTGTACACACCTCTCCCTATTTTTTTTGGCATATTTACCCCTCTTTTATTTAAGATCCCTTAAAAAAGATAATGAATTTTCTCCAAAAAGAAGATTTTTTTAGAACTCTTGTTTAGTGAGGTAATCTTATAAATCTTGCTTTTTGTAGAAATGGGTTGATGGCTAATTGTTCAAAGAAGGTAATCTGAGATGGGTGTTCTTTGAATGCAGGAATCAGCAAACATATTCTTGTGAACTTGATTGGGGTTGTGGAAGGATTGAGACTTCACAATCTCTTTAGGTAAATGCTTTCTTTTTGCTTTCCCATTTGTTGGTTCGTATATATTAGGTTGTCAATGTAATCCAATACGTTTGTTCTGGGGTACACTAAAATAATAATAATAATAAATAAATAAAAAGAACGGGTTTTTTATAGGTCTTAGATAAAGATGTGGAGATTGAGTTTTATTAGCTTATATCCTTAGTTGGATTTATAATAAAGAGTGGACTCGTTAGAAAATGTTTGTAATTCGTTCTCTCTTTGATTCTTTGAAGATTTTGGTTGCCACTTAAAATTGATGTACATTGTATTACTAGGTTTATACGAATCATAAATAAGGTTTTGCTTATGCTAGTTGGATGCATTGAAAAATGGCTAAACTTTAAAGGTTTATTGAAGAAATCTTGATGTTTGAACTTATACACTGGTATTAGAAATCTCACAGTGGATTTCGTTTCAGTGGGTATGAATTGAAGGAAACCTTAGAAATTGCGGAGGCAAGAAAAAGTAAAAATATGCTCGAAGCTTTGGTAAGAGAAGGATCATTCAAATGGCTACTTAGCAAGCGAAGCTCCTTTGCAGAGGAAGTGGAGGATCTGCAGAACTCTCCATCTGCTGGAAGGAATTGGATACCTGAGCTCTCTCCGGTTGCAAATATCATTGTGCACCGCTGCTCAAAGTAGGTTTCTTTTGCTTCTATTTTGCTATTGCTGCCTGCATGTTACAACTTACAAGCACGTGAATTCTTTTTGCAACTTGTTCCGTAATCTGTTTAGAAGTTGTTTTGTTAAACTAGGCTTTCATTTGCTTCTAATTCAATCTAGATGCAAATAAGAATAGTGCAAATTAAATTTTGATTTCATTTTATATTTTCCTTATGGATAACAAAAACATAATGATGCAGAATCCTGGAAACCTCTTCAAATGAGCTTCTAGAACGCTTCAATGCTGAGGCGTCTGATTCTATAAAGTCACAGCATGCGAGGAATTTTTTGGAATACTGTTGTTTCAGGGCTCTTGGTCTTCCTACTCAAGTAATGGGTCATCTGGCTGATAAAAAGTTTCGACGTCTTACATTTGACATGATGGTTGCTTGGGAAGCCCCAGCAGCTGCCGGCCAATATCCAGTTGATGTAAGTTACATATTTCAGGTCTTCTTTATTCTTTTCTATTTTTTGAAGGGGAGGGAGAATATGTTTTCAATCATCTCGTAAGCCTTCTGTCATGTATATTGTCACATGTCCAACACTTTGACAGTAAATTCCCTGGCAGAAGTCTCCATGCTTCATAGAATGTACCATATGTGTTGACATTACATGACACAGATATGAGTGTGGAATGCGAGTTGAAACTCTATAGTACTAATATATTTTTAAGACATTTTAGAATAATATATCCTGTATTTATATCTTATTTCCATCACTTTTTAGATGACTCCAGATGCCCAAAACTTTAAGGAAATTATGGCTCTGGTCTTTAGATACACAGGACTCCCAAATCTAAGTTCATGTTATGTAAAATTTTTGAACACATTTGAACCGCCTTCATTCGCTTGGCTAATTGATTTTCTTGTTCCATCTATTGTCCAATAAACCTTAGATTTGATGCTGAAACTGTTTATGATAATTTTGTCTTTGCTTGCAGTTAGATGATGATCTCTCAGTTGGGGTGGAAGCCTTCACTAGAATAGCACCAGCAGTTCCAATCATTGCCAATGTGGTTATTTGTGAAAATCTTTTCAATGTTCTTACATCCTCAACAGCTGGTCGACTTCATTTCTCTGTCTATGATAAGTACCTAAGTGGACTAGAAAGGTAAGGGCCTTTACTGTGTGAATTGTCTGTTTTAGTCCAATTATGTGTTTCTACTGTAAAGTTTCACTGTTCAAATGAAAGTTCTCTCCTTAGCTCATATCCCTTAAAGGCTTAAATAACTTAACAATCTAGAGGGATATATATATGAGGATATATATCCAACCTAGAGGGACCACATAAAAAGGGTTTGAATTGATATTCATTTAAAGTACAGTTTGTACAGTAAAGCTACAGGAATAAGTGCAGAATATTTTGCAAGGAAATTGCAGATTTTTGAAGGGAGTTGAAAATTATATGTGATTTCTCAATTGTTCTAAGATGCACTAACCAAAAAGATTGATTTGGTGTAAAATCAAGTCTAGTTCACACTAAACTTTTAGGGCATTTGGAATTGCAAAGTGAGAAACTTCATTGACAGTTTTCTAGTCCTAAATCATGCAGGTCAATATTACAGATGGGGAGGGACATTTATTTTTCGCTATCAAAATGACCTCTCTTTAAGGTTAGAGGCTAGGAAATGTGAATTATTACTGATAAAGAATACAAACTTGGGTTGAACTTAAAGTTCAAGTGCCTTAGTATATACTTGGTTAAAATGGTATGCTTCAGTACATGATAGTCAAGGTGGTGTGCTGTGTCATTTCTCCATAAATTACCTGGTTAATCTCTTTCTTAGGGCTTTTTAATGAATAAAATTGAGGGATAATCTGCTGGCCTATCATGACTTTTTGGTTACAATTCACCTCAATATAATTGAAGCTCTAATGTCAAGTTTGAGGGGTTCTATAATACTTGTTATGCTGTCTTAAGTATTTGATATTTTATTGATTGAAACGAACCTTAAATTTAGGATTGTGCTATAAAACCTTATCATTTGCCTTTTCACGTGATGCTGCTATTAAAAAATTGAAACACATAGGGCTATGAATAACTTGGCCTCTATACCATTCTAAAGTTCGACCAAAACCAATTGGTAGTAGTATGTCAGTTATATGATATGCAAATTTCTCAGAACCATAATATAATTTTCTTACCCTGTATTATCTATTGATCATCTTGTTTGTTCGGTTGCTCACTACACCTCTCTTCAGTTTTTAGTTTTTAGTTTGTCCGCGGAAGTTTTGTAGTACATCGGAAGCTTAGTAATTTGTGGTAGGATCTCTATTTAGTAGGTTTGCAAATCTAAATATGGTATGGTTATGGTATTCTAAAATTTATTCTATAGTGATAAAAAGGATGAAGACCCAAACAAAGTCCTCTCTTCTGTCTGCTATTCGAGTTTCAAGAGGAGAAAAGATACTTGAGGTGGATGGGACAGTCACTACTCAACCGGTTCTTGAACATGTTGGAGTGTCAACATGGCCAGGTAAGTTGATTGGATAGCAAGCATTGTATTTAATAGAATACAATATCTTTGTTCATTGGTGATAGTCATTTCTGAAACAATACTTTTTCCTTTCCTCATTTTCTTTGATTCTCTTACTTTATTTTTTTCAATTTGCCTGCTTTGAGGTTGTTCTTGCATGTTTGCAGGTCGATTAATACTGACTGATCAAGCATTGTACTTTGAAGCCCTTAAAGTTGTATCTTATGACAAACCTAAAAGATATGATCTGTCAAATGATCTAAAACAAATTGTTAAACCTGAGTTGACTGGACCATGGGGTACTCGGCTTTTTGACAAGGCAGTGTTGTACAAATCAATTTCCTTGTAAGGCATGGTGCAGATTTATTTATTTATTTATTCCTTGTAACTCTGTCCAACAGATTATGTGATCTTTTGGTGTTAAATCAATCTTGAATTTTATATCTTAACATAATGCTTGTCCAAGGATATAATTTATTGATCGATTGTTCACTGTGTTTCTCTTTTAGATCTGAACCAGTTGTTATAGAGTTTCCTGAGCTTAAAGGGCACACTCGGCGTGACTACTGGCTAGCAATAATCCGGGAAATTTTATATGTTCACAAATTTATAAACAAGTACCATATAAAGGGAGTTGAAAAGGATGATGCACTTTCGAAAGCTATTCTTGGAATTTTACGTGTGCAAGCCATTCAAGAAATTAGTTCCTCAAACTCTGTACAGTTTGAGTCTCTTCTCATGTTTAACCTTTGTGATCAATTACCTGGGGGAGATTTGATACTGGAGACTCTAGCAAAAATCTCAAATTCTAGAAAATTAGAACGGGGTAATAATAAAGTGGCTGGAGGTGGCATGTACTCAATCTCAGCCTTGGCAATGGTTTCAAACTTGGGTTTTGTGTTTGGTTCAAGTTCCAGTAGTCCAAGTGAGGATGAACTTCTTGTTGGTGAAGTAGTTGTGGGGGAGATGAGTTTATTGGAGAGAACAGTTAAAGAATCTAGTGACAACTATAAAAAGGTGGTGCAAGCACAAGAAACAGTCGATGGGGTTAAAGTAGATGGTATTGACACCAATTTAGCTGTTATGAAGGTATTTGCTTTAGTACTTGCAAAATTTCAAACCTTGTTCCTTTTCATTAGTCAACTGCATATAAGTTTGATTTACTGTCCTTATTTATTGAATTTTGAGTCCCAAGTAAAATGTAGTTGGAGGAGGTCATAAATTCATCATGTGTGCATATGTCTGTTAGTGATGCCATGAAATATAAAATCCAGTGTTTAGTTGGCAAAGTGATAAACTTGAACTGCAATTTTATTTTATTTTTTGCACTCTTTTCTACTTGCAGGAGTTGCTATTTCCAGTGACAGAAGTTGGGAAACTGCTTCTTTCTCTGTTATATTGGGATGATCCTCCAAAGTCATTAATGTTTTGTTTGCTTTTCACGTTCATAATTTTCAGGTAAGGTAAATTGAATAAAACCGTTTTATTATTTTTATTATTAATTGTTCCATGAGCACATGTAGCACATGTGTAGATTTTATGTATGGTAAACATCCAAATTTTATTTTTTGGGATGTATGCTGTTTAAGGCTTAAAATCATCAACTTTGGTCCATTTTTTAGAAAATATTTTGGGTATTTATGTCCTTGTTTCTTCCCTGACATTTTTTTCCTATACTTGCACCTTTTGGAATGCATGCTTTTCTCCATAATGCCTTTAATGATTGGTTTTTTCCATCTGCATTTTTTTATTAACAATCCGTAGATAAGCTGGTGTAGTTCCAATGGCATATAGAAGTCAATGTAAGTAATTTGGTTCCTAAATTTCTTAGCTTATATACTCTTCTGAGTTGGGGAAATGTCTTAGACATGATTACAATGATTGACGGGTTTGTGTGAAAGAATACCAAACTAAAGTAGGAAAAGTAAATCCCTGCTCTACCATAAGGGAAAGGTTCATAATCTAGCACTTCCATGTATACCTATTGTAGAATGGGACTGTCAACTTTCAGGTTCATTTCGAATGCACCTTCACCTGGAATGCGCATATTCTAAATGCGCCACATGGCTTCTTTTTTTTATCTATCTGAAGATAAATAACCTGAGTTAAGCTGCAGTAGTTCTACTGATATCTAAGAGTCAAGTTTTATAAATGTTTGATCAAATACTGTTAACAAGTCAAAAGAAAATATTAGGTTGATCTAATAGAAAACATTTTACCATCACTCTAGAGTCTCTTTGCATGATCTCAATGGCAGTCTTTTGTTGTCCATTTCAGGGGATGGTTGGCTTATGCCTTTGCATTGATGGCATTGTTTTTCGCCATCTTTATGGTTCTTACGCGACTTTTCAATCAAGGCAGGCCCGTGGATGAAATTAAGGTAATAGCACCTCCACCTATGAACACAATGGAGCAGCTTTTGGCTGTTCAGAACGCGATATCTCAAGTTGAACAGCTTATCCAAGATGGAAACGTAGCGCTTCTCAAGTTTCGGGCCCTGTTGCTATCCATTTTCCCAAAGGTTCTACCCTGTCCTTTTCACCATAGTAGAATCTGTCAGTTTATATTTCATATTTTTCAACTTCCATAATCATATAAAACTGATTTTTATTGTAGTCTGCCTTACTTTGGCTATGATGTTAATTTACTAGGCAAGCGAGAAGTTTGCGGCCACTCTTCTGTTTGCAGCTTTGATACTGGCTTTAGTGCCAGGAAAGTACATGTTGCTCCTGGTATTTTTGGAGACATTTACGAGATATTCGCTGCCGAGGAAAGCAAACACGGAAAGATGGATGAGGAGATTGAGAGAGTGGTGGTTAAGCATCCCAGCAGCTCCGGTGGTGCTTGAAATAGAAAAGGAAGATAAGAAGAGAAAGTGATAGTATGTTAATTTTGTTGGTTGTTTTTTTAGTTTTAACTGTACAAAAGTTTAGCTCGTGTATGTAAAGTAATGATAATATATAACATTACAGAGCTCTAGAAAGTTTAGAGCTCACAAAATTTAAAAAGATTAAACACCAGAAAAGAGAAGAATGAGAAGAAAAGAGAAATGCCGAATGTACTGGATACGTGTCAATATTTTTGGTTGTGGAGTATTTTGTTCTTAGGGTTTGTTTACTGAACGTTTTTCAGAAAACTTTTCGGATAATATTTTTCGATTATATTTTTTGAAAAACATTTTTTAGAAAATGTTTTATAATGTTTGGAATATATTATTTATACTTTTTTTACTAGTTGATTAGTTGATGAATTTTTTGAAAAATATTTATTATAAATATTAAATATAATATATAATATTATTTATCATAAAATTTAATATTATTATTTTTAAAATATTAAAATAATTTATTTATTATTAAAATATTTTTTTATAATTTTATTAATAAAAATATTAATATTGATTTATTTTATTGAAATAAAAGTATTATAAATTATTTTAATTATTTATTAAAGTAATAGTGTTATATTATATTATATTTTAAAAATATTATATCTTATATTATTATAATATAATTGATTATTTTATTATTATATTAAAATATTATATTATATTATATTATTAGAAATATTAATAAATATATTTTAAATATTTTAATAATTAATATTTTGATTAAAATGATATTAAAATATTTTATTAATGATAAATTTATAAAATAAAATTATTTTGAGTATTTATTCTTTGAAGTGTAAAGTTTGAAAAAATTATTTAGGAAAATTAGAAGGTAAGTCACTTTTTAGAAAACATAAAGGAGATTTTGTTGATCAGTAAAATGTTTTACGTTGATCAGGAAAATGTTTTACATTGATCAACCGGTTTTCCTTCGATTAAACACTGAAAAATGAGGAAAATATTTTTCTTAAAATGTTTTACGTGAAACAAACATACTCTTATATTATTTGTGTTTGTTGTCGAGTAATGGCTTCTCCATCTCCGGTGCATACATGCCCTTCAATTTATGGCCCATAATCTGATGATCGAATCTTAAAGATCAAGGTCATATTGATCATTGAAACAACCCATAATTCAGTTCGATGTTTTAAAATGTATTAAAAGCATTAATTATTATAAAATTATAAATTTACTTAAAATGCCTCAAAATCTGTATTAACTATAAAGTACGTAAATTAATGATAATATATTTCCTAAAAACAAAACACTATGTTACATTATGAAATAAGACGTATGAGGAATTTATTTAAATGAAATTAAAAGAAGTGTCTGAGATTGATCTTTCGAATGTCGATCAGACCCTTATATCTTGTAATATATGGAAGGAAGAACTCGAAAAGAGGAGAAAAGCTCAGTCTAATCTAATAGTGCAAATAATAAACAAAATATCAAATAGGAATAACAACAACAACAAAACCCTATTCCCATATACAATGGGATAAGGGAGAGGTAGGATAGTAGGCTGCCCCCAACGCATGGTTGAGAGCAGCTTCTGTGGAAGACATCCGGCAATCAGAAAATTTAAAAATAAAGATAAAATGCAATGCTTGTATAAATAAATAAATAAATAAATACATAGTTGAACAGTCTTCATATGTAGTATTCATATGCTCTTTTGTAATGGTAAGTAATCCCTGCAACTAAATCCATGCTTAAAAATCTCTGCATTTAGACAAGAAAGTTAGACCCGACTAAATTTAAAAATAGGAAACATGAAGAGAATGATACGCAGAAGTCAACGATTGCAAGCTACGAGAAGGAATACTGTCAAAAGAGATAAAACCTAAACTAAGGCAACACTACTCAGCAACCCTAGTTCTAAGCCTTCAAAAATTCCAATGACAGAAACGTATAAAAAGTAGAAGTCATGGAAATTACTATAAAGGCATTAAAAGAAGACAGAAAAGATACACCCTATAGATGTGACCCGTACTACTCGGCTAACATGGTCTTAAGTCTCCATAATTTCCTATCAGAGGTCATGTCCTCGGTTAGGGCTAAATCTTTCAAATCAGATCTCAAACAGTCTTCCCACTTCTGCCTTGGTCGTCCTCTCTTTCTGGCACCGTCGACTGTAATCGACTTTACCCTCCTGACCGCATCCGACGGTTGTCTCCTAAGGACATGCCCAAACCACCGTAGTCTTCCCTCCCTCAATTTTTCGGACACATGCACCACCCCCAAGGATAACCTAATAGCAGAGTTTGGTGTCATGTCCCACAGAGTCCTACCACATGTCCATCGAAGCATTCTCATTTATGCGGCCTCCATCCTCCTTACGTGATCCTTCTTGATTGTCCAACATTCTGATCCATACAGCATCGCTAGTCTTATTGCCATTCTATAAAAGTTTCCTTTAAGTTTTAGAGGCACCTTCTTGTCATACAGAATTCCAGTAGCAGCCCTCCACTTTAGCCATCCCGCCTTTATACGGTGTGTAACGTCATCATCTACACCTCCATCTTTATGTATCATAGACCCTAGGTACTTGAAACAATCCTTTGAGGGGAGAACGTGGCCTTCTATGCATACTTCTATATCTTAATTGTTTTGGTTCCCACTGAAGTTTGAACTTAAATACTCTGTCTTTTCAATATTGATCCTTAGACCTTTTTCTTCCAAAGCAGTCTCCTAGGTAGTCAGTCTACTATTCAGCTCAATAACAATAACAAAATTGAGATAATAGCATAATAGCATTATAAATAGAACAATCTTGCAGTAAGCATAACAATAACAATAATAATACATGTTGTAACACTCAAAAATCTAAGTTAGTAGAATCAGGTAAGTAATCAGATAGTTTAGATTTCTTTACTTTTTTGGAAATTAATTTTTGAGTCAAATTTTATTTTAAAAATAAGATGGAATTTTCTTAAAATAAATTTAATTTGGAAAATTAGTCAAAAATAAAGATTATGAAATTTTGGTATATTAATTAAATATTATCAATTAAGATAGAATTGAGATTCTAGAAGATTAATTAATGAAATATTTTTAATTAAGGAAAAATGAACTATTTTAAAAAGGGATCAGGAACTTTAAGTCTTTAAAAATAATTATACCTTGAATTTTTCAAAAATCAGTAACACCCATTGTCTTTTTAATATTTTCTTCATATTTCTACACCTATTTTGTACATTAATTTCTTTATTTTTCTTAATTTTCAATCATTTTATAGCCACCTAATCATTTTTATTTTTCAAAACTCTTGAACACCTTTTTCTTCCTTAAAAATATTTTAGAATTCTCTCAAATTTCTATTTACCTTCTCATCTTTTTCTTAAAACAGTCTTAAAGGATTTTCAAGAAATCATTCTCCATTTTCAGTCTTCTTTGAAGAAGATATAATATCTCTATTAATATCATTAAATCCTTGTGATTTTGTTTTTTAGAGTGAATCTTGATCCATCTAACTTAGTTTTTTAAATCCCATAAAAAATCAAATCAAAAATCAAGACAATAGTGGTGAAATTTGATTATGGTGTTCTAAATTTAATTTCTTAATGATCTTTAAAATATTTTGCATCTAATAAGATATCTCTAATCTTATTTTATCAAAATATAAAAATATTCTCATCTAATTTTGAAGATCAAGAGTGATTAAGCATGTTTTTGAGTAAATTTTTGAAAAAATAAAATTTCTAAATTTTGAGCTAATTTAAAGGTTAGAAATAATCTTAAAGGTCATATATAAATGTTATAGATCATATATAATCAATATATTTTTATGTATTTAGAATAGTTTAGAGTGAATTTGATGATTCTAGTTAATAGTTTAGTTTGTGAAAGAAATTAGATTGTTTAATTTGTTTCAGTGATTTTTGGATTTGTTCTTAACTGTTAGTAATCATATTTTGTATCACTCGAGGTTTATCTAAAGTTCTGGAGTTGAATTCCAACGATCAAAAAGAAAAGTTAGAATTCATCTAGTGACCTCAGTGGTAAGAGGGAATGTTGTCATTCTTAGAGGTCTTGAGTTCGATCATCTACATCTGTAGGGTGTGTATTGCAAGTGAGATCTAATCATCTAAATTATTTCAAGTGATATATTTTCTTTGTTAATTTCAATATTTCAGTTCATTAAGAGTATGTATTGTGTTTCAAATATGAAAAGTTAAAGGGATAGTTGTTATTTTTAGAGATCTCGAGTTCGAGCACGATGTTGGTAGAGGTTTTTGAGCGTTCATCGTCAACTGAAGACAACATGTAGTGGCTTGTTAATATTTTTGAGACTTTTGGATATGTAGGGCATCTCTTAGGATTGGGTATACTCGTTGTTTTAAAAATTTATAATGAGATTATTATATACCTCCATGAAAAATGGAGAGAAAATGGAGTGATGTTACTTTAGCTTCACTCATGGGTGATAATAGATTGGTGTAGTATAGTGTGTTAGCTTATACAACATAACGTGGGATTGAACTTGACTCTTTGAGTCGATGATTAAAAAGAAATTCATTTATCCAATTCATAATTAAAATTATTATGTTTCAAGTTAAAGAAAGGTGATAATAAATCATTGATGATTGTCAACATTTGAATTGTGCCGTATGAGTAAGAAAACATGAATGTTTTGTCACATGAAAAAGAAAAATATGAGTGAATGCATCGTAAGTTTTTGATTTGATTTTCGGTAAGTTGACATTCCATTTGTATTATGATAACATGAATATAAAGCATATAATACTTAAAAGTGTGAGTTAAGAATACATGCGAAATGCTCTTTCTAAATCTTTGTTAATGTGTTTATTTTTAGTAATTTGTGGCATTCACTGAGCTCATTTAAGTTTACTCTTGTTGTTCATTGAATACATTAACAAAAGTTAAGAAAGAGCATTATATAAAGTACATACGTATGTATGTATGTATGTATGTATGTACGTATGAATGGCATGCAGGCAATAATGCAATATTAAGTTGCAACGCACCAGAGAAAGAGAGCAAGTCTTCTTATTATAGCAGTTGGAATTTATGGACATTGATTAGTACTTTTCACTGGAAAAAGTGTATTAACAACCTAGCATTCTAATTCTAGAAAATATATATAATAGAACAGGAGATCTCTAGGGTTTCTTTCCCCCACATTTACCTACGTAAACAAACATAATATATAAGAT
The DNA here is from genome assembly GCF_006381635.1 of Hibiscus syriacus. Taxonomy (NCBI): domain Eukaryota; kingdom Viridiplantae; phylum Streptophyta; class Magnoliopsida; order Malvales; family Malvaceae; genus Hibiscus; species Hibiscus syriacus. The sequence goes on from NW_024061960.1 coordinate 398,860, forward strand.
CGAAACTCGACAACTGCTCATTACAACATTGAGATTGTTTTCATCTTAATCAACCCTTTCATGTCATGGAATATTGACAAAGTGTTAGCTTTTTCACACTTTCAGATATATTTGGCTTACAAATTTTCACCACATGGAGTCCATATTGAATGGTTGCTCCTGTTGTTGTTGCTGTTGTTGCTGTTGAGGCATTGGACGTACAACCTTGGAAGAAGAAGAAGCCCCGTGGAAATTAGAAGCTAAATCTGTGGCGAATGGAGGAATATTAATCCCTTGTGTTGACGACAGAATCGAATAATCCATGGCTGTAACATCTCTTGGTTGATAATTCCTAAGCTGCAATGCCTTGAGCAGAAAGGAATTCATGGGGAGATTAGGGCTTAGAATGCTAGAAGGCCATGAGAGCGACGATGGAAGGGTTGCTGCTCCAAAATCTAGGTTCAAGTTCATGGCGTTCATATGACCATGGTTAACAGTATTACTATAACCTGGATTTGGAATGTCGCTGAACGCACTCGATGGATTAGCATTGATGTTCAAGTTTGGTAGCTCAACGTCTCCAAACTCATTCACAATTGAATTTGCATCACATGGGGATCCAAGCGATGGTTGCGAGGATGAACTTGGCTGCGGTTTCTTCACTGCTGCAGTCTTTTGGAATACCCTACACACCACCCATTCCTCCTATAAAAAATCATATTCAATGATTATAAACAAATCGTTAGAATTATTTAGAAATGCCTTGGATGAATCAAAGTTTAAATATTGAAAGGAAAAAAGAAACTTACCTTTGTGGCTTTGAAAGGGTTTTTGTTTTCAAGCCTATATTCATGCATGACCCAGTTACTTTTCTCGCCCTTAGGGGCTCTTCCCTTGTAGAAAACTAGGGTTTTCTTCATCCCAACAAGAACGCCGCCTGCCCGGAAGATCTCCTTGTCTTTGCCGGTGGTTTTCCAATACCCTGCTTCGGTGGCTCGGTTTGTTCGAAGCCCGGTCGGGTATTTCCGGTCCCTCAAGCTAAAAAAGTACCATTCTTTCTCCCCCATTGAAGCCCTGGCTGCATTTTATAACTCTACCATAAACTGTATGCATGGGGAAGCAAACTAGCAAAGTGTTTTGTAATCTTAAGGAGATTTGATCAATTTACTAATAATAATATTTTCCTTTCAACATAATTAGCTTTACTTGCATGAAGAGTATAATTATTACTACAAAACTTAATTTGTTCTTATAATTATTACGTACTGTCAAGTTAAATCAAATATGAAGAGTACAAAATCTGATTTATCAGCCAAAAAAATTATGAAAAAGCTATACCTGGAAGATCCCAAGGTTCACATTTATTGAGATCAACATCGACAATAGCTTTGGAAGTGAAGCTGATATCGGACACCTTGCGGGAAAGATAGTAAGTGATGAGTTCTTCATCTGTGGGATGGAACCTGAACCCTGGAGGGAGATTCTCCATTCCTTTTCTTCTCGATAAAACCCTAAAAATCAAAGCTATATATGCAAAAAGAAGACTGCAAAAGTGGAGATGACGCTATAAAAGAAGCTTATAACATCAATGAAATGAGATTGGAAATGGGTGGCGTGTACTTTATGTTCTATAACTTCCCTCTTGAAGAAGCAGCCATGACTAACCTTTTATTTTTTTTATATATTATGACAATTACAGCTAACACTTTGACAAACATGCTGCAAGAAAAGTACTTGGTTTTGAAATTTACACCAATGCTACTGTACAGTGAGTGGTCAGTTAGATATATAGATGGGTGGATTTGTTGATTTGTCACTAAGATTTTGAGTTTATTACTGAATATGCCAAGCAAGTTTAGCATTGACTAATTGGAGAGATTGTTTAAGTGTATTCGTGTGTGTCGGGACATAAATAAGATTTTATGTAAGATGAGATAATTTCATAAAATTTTATGTGGATTAAAATAAATTATTAATAGAAAATATAAAAATTATTTAAATTATTTGATAATTTTAATTTTTTAAAGAAACGACTGCTTTTACTAACTCTCTTCGATCACTAACTCTCTTCGATCCATCCTTATGTGGTATCTTCAGAGTAACGACCACTCCATCTAACCCCTCAATCTATCCTATGGAGGAGGGAGATTGAGTCTTTGATACACTCTAGGGTTAGAGATTTTTGTGTGTTTTTATTTGTTGTATGATATTCTTGCCCAACCACCTTTACCCATTTCTACCCACCCAAATCTTAGTTCCAATGGGAACATGTTCTTAGCATTATAACCATCAATAATTTATCTTAAATTATTATCGTCAATCCCTTTCTCTCTATTGATTCCGTTTCTCAAATGACTTAGGTTTTCAGGTTTATTGTTTGTTTATATATATATAATTTTGTTAACAAATTTCTTATATTTATGATCATTCCAAATGATGGATTTACTTGGTTTTCCTTAAGTGACAATGGCTTGCTAATATCTTAATCACTATCAGTATCACATGCTCAAATTCCCCTATAAATTTCTTCGGATTTCTTTTTTTACAAATTTTAAATCTAATTTTAATCTTATTTAGAGTAGAGGGAGGGGACTCTAGGGAAAGAAAAGGCAGTGATCTTAGTAGGTGTATAACCCATAACCTAAAAAAATATAAGAAAATAAAAATAAGCAGTTTAACTAACCGACTAAATATGCTTGTTAACGTTTTCTCATGATTATATTGTAGACAACTAAAATATAAATATATCAAACATATCTCATTAATAAATCTCATCTTCTAAATATTATGGAACTGATATACTATATCTGTGTGAATAGAAAGAGTGATATAGTCAGATATTTTTGCATTATTTATATAATTTGATCGCTCAATATCAGTAATAAATGTGGATAATCATTAATTATAAGTTAAATTAGGTGTTTTAAGTAAGATTAAAAATTTAACTTTTAACGTTGTAAATAAAGAAGTTCTAACCCTATTTAGGGGAGGAGAAGGAGAACTTTAAGAGAAGGAAGGAGAGTGCTCTAAGTAGATCTAAAATTTATGACTTAAGAAAATACGATAAAATAAAGATGAGCAGCTTGATAATGATTTTTTACGGTATTAGTTTTGGATTAATCGACTAATAAATACAAATGATTATACTGGAAAATATTTGACAAATGACTAAAAATTATTTTAATTAGTAAAAATGATAAATAATAATGAGTGGTTAAAAGGGTCACCAACCCGCACGACTGTATCTATGGCTGAAGGATTTCTGTTTAGACCTTTTCTTCATCTCATTTCTCCTCAAAGCCCAAATGTCAATCCTAACTGCAACCTTTCTTCTCTCTTCTTTTTCAAGTTTTGTTTCTAGAAACCCTAGCTCAATGCTTCCTTCACAAATACATACATACATACATATTATTATTAGTATTATTATTATTATTTAAATAAAAAATTAAGAGTGATCATTTAAGAGTATAATCATTAGTATAATATAAAACTTTTGTACGATATGGACACAAATAAAATTTCAAGGTAAGTACAATCAATAAAATAAGTAATTAATGTAAGAAAATTCATATCTCATAATAGATACGTGCTCACCTTAAATATAGCATACATCTATAACTGCGATCAAATAAGGGTTTAATTTTTTTTAACATTAGGCCTAACCTTTTAAAAGGACTATACAAGGACATAGTGGTTACAATTATGCTCAAATAAGAAGTCTAATATTTTTAATAATAATTTTAAATTATTTTTATTCTTATTTGAGTAAATTAAAAAACGCTAGCCCTTATTCGTATGTTTTGAAAGGTTGAATCTTTATTTGAACAAATTTAAAAATATTAAATCTTTGTGCAGGGGTGAAGCTATGTTTCGTCCTTGGGGACTATTGTCCCTCTTATTTTTTATTATTAAAAAAATTACTTGAGTAAATTTTAAAATAAATTTCTTAATTTTAATTTTTTTTATTTCTTCCTCTCATTTTTTATATAATATTTTATCCCTTATTTTTTATGATTAATTATATTTTATATCATTGAATTGAAATCCTGACGTCTTTGCCCTTGTATATGCAATATCTAGAAAGTTAGATTCTTTAATATATTCTTATTATTGCCATTATTATTGAAACCATATATACGTTTGATTTGAGAAAGTATACTTTTATTATTTGAAATAAAAAATATATGAGAGAAGGATGAATATTTTATACATTAATTTAAATGCAATTTTATGCACTATCAATAAATCAAATCATGAGACATCATTAAAAATATATTTAAAAAAATTTATATTTAGTATTTTATGATAATATATCAATATCTAAGCTGCTCTCGCTAGACAGTCAACAACTGTATTTAAAAAAAAGTTTGTTGAAAGGGCTTAAATTTTCAAAAAAAATGCTTATATATAAAATGAAATGGACTTTTGTTACATCATTTTATAACATTAATCAAATTTATTTAAAATGTTAAAGAATATTAAGAATAATATTACTTGTAAAGCATAAATATATATCAATTCTTCAAATTTATATATAATTACAATATAAAATACATATCGGAAATTTATTTCAAATTGATCTATAAAATTTTCACACAAATGATAAAGCATACATCTTAAAAGAATTAGATTTAAGATTAATCAATTGATACTTAAATTCTTTTTTATTCTCATTCACAAATCAGAAGATAATATAAGTTTAAATGAACTCGAATCTATATCTTTTTATATGTTACAATGACAACAATATCAATAAAATTAAAATTCAGTCAACCACACAAATTAAACGAGAAGACTTGTGATTTATGAGATATTTTATTGTTTTTGTATTTAACTTCATAAATACCGAATTTCTTTATTCTTTTTGTCGACACCCGTTTTCGTTCGAAGTCCGTTGTTATTATTATTATTATTATTATTATTATATTATTATTATTATTATTTTAATACTAATATTTTATTATTATTATTATTTTGTTTTTTCAGATCAAGACCCAAATACAACAAATCCCAAAATTGGGCCCCAAATTACAAAGAGCCAAACTGACCCAAATCAAGTAACTCAAAACCCAAACAATGAGCCCAACAGTTGGCCCAATTTGCAACAAACCCTAACCCTAGCATTTTCATCATCTTCAGCCGTCGCTGCCTCCACTGCCAACCGAGAAGACTAAGCCGTCGCCACTGTTCCGGCCACCAATTTTCGTCCTCCGACTTCTGTCATTTCAACATATCATCATTATCACCTTAATCAATCATTCCTCTGCCAGCTAATTTTCTTGCACCAATCCCATACCAGTTACTTTTGCTCCACCAACACTCCACGCCACCTTCACTGTGCCACCGAATCCCATCTCAGTCAGCAGAGCCACAACAACAAGCAAGCATGATTATTTTATTTATTTCATATATGTAAAGGGTAATATAAAAACCCAAAACAAAAATGTAAGGGGATCCCTCCATTTTTGAAAATAATACAAAAAATCATTTTAGAGCAATAATTTTCTGTTTTTTTTTTAATTCGAACTACAATATTGTTTTTAGCAATAACAAAGTAAAAAAAAAAAATGAGAGAAGAGTTTACCTTCGGCCGAGTACTTTGCCTGTTTGGAGCCTCCATCGCCAAATCCGAACGGTGAGAAGGAACACACGAGCGAGGAGAACAATATACCTCGGATCTGAGAAGGAACACACTGTTCGGGGCCTTAGAAAGATGAGGGAGTTCGACCAATTTCACGATGTTAGAACTCATTTCATGAGAAACAGACCCCGGATCTGAGATGAGGGGGTCAAGGTAAGTCTCCTAGTGAAGTTTGGAGGCCAACGGCCACAAGAAACTGCGACGACTGGTGACGAGTGAGATGGCGACCGGCGAGGGCCAAAACAGCCGGTGTGGGGCCGAAATCTATAAAGAAAAGAGAGATTCTCTCTCTAGAAATAGGAAAAAAAGAAAAATGAGGAAAAAATAAAGAAAAATAGAAGAAAATGAAATATATAGGCTACCAGAACGGCGTCGTTTTGGTATCATTTCTCTACGTTTTGGGACCGAAGGGTCTAATGCCTCCCGTTATCCCCATCTTTTCTGTCATTTATAATTTGGTCACTTATTTTGTGATAAATTTCTTATTTGTTTAAAATGTTTGTCTTTATTTAATAATTTTTCCATTTCATGCTCAAATATTAACTTTTGGTTTATTTGCTTTTAGGTCCCCATACTTTACCATGTTTTTGCATTATAGTCATCATTGTTAGGGGTAAAATCACAGACAAGCTCTTCCCGTTTCGCGTACTGTGTTTTTAGGTCACTATCTCGTGATTTAATCACCCATAGGTCCTCAGAACTTTGCCTTATTTTTATATTTTAGTCATTAAGTGACTATTTTGTTTATGTATTTTAATTTTGACGTCCTATTGCATTTTATTTCAATTTGGTTATCATCTTGGATTTCATTTATTCTAAATTGGTCACTGATTTTTTTTTAGTCACTTGATGTATTCTATTTTATCATTTATTCATGAATTATGTGTTGTATTTTAATTTATACATTTTAGTCACTATTTATTTCTGATTTGTCTATTGATCATTTAATTTATGCATTTTAGTCACTGTTTATTTCTGATTTGGCTATTGTTCCTTTAATTTATGTATTTTAGTCACCGTTTATTTTTTTATTTGGCTACTGTTCCTTTATTTTGTGCATTTTAGTCATTGCCTATTTCTAATTTGGCTATGTTTTTTTATCTGATTACATTTTGGTCCCCGTATCTTATTTATTTTTGTTTATTATAATTTTAGCTTATTATTAAAAATGTTCATTTTAATCACTTTGGCATCTTACCTTTTTAATTTTTGACATTGTAATTTATTGGTTTATATTTTAGTCCTATTTGTATTTTGTTTTATTTTAATTTTTGCATGTCACTTTTATGTTATTTCATCTTAGTCACTAATTAGTTTTGTTATCTATTAATTTGCATGATACCCTCATAAGTATTTCTTGACTCGAACCAAAATAATTTGACTAAGGGTAATATTTGTTCATTTTAATATCGTCGTAAAAAGACTGTCTTAACGTATAAGAAAGTTACTTTCGATAATTTTAAAATGAAAGTCTCTCCCATTAAGTGACATAAATAAAATTGAATCCATTTTAAAATTTGGGAATATAGAAAAAGATCATGTTCCTTTAATTACGTTCACCGAGAAAAGATTGTTATATCGAATCTAAGGTCTCATCTCGATGTATTTAAATAATTGAACATCCTTATTCTCATTAAATGTTGGTAAAATAAATAATTAATGGTACTTGCTTGATGTATGTTTTTAACTTGTTTTATTTTTGCATGTGTTTTTCAATGGTATTTCAAAATAAGTAACACTCGAATCAGTATTGATTTTTAATATGAAGTAGTGATATCTCCTCATTTCAGCTGGAGTAATAAATGACTGCTTTAAGGCATGAGAGGTCATTTATTCTCGATTGGAAATCATTAGATATTATCATTTTCTCTCGAATTAATATTGATTTTTAAGATGAAATAGTGATATCTGCTCATTTCGGTTGGAGTAATATGACTACTTTAAGGCATGAGAGGTCATTTATTCTCGATTGGAAATCATTAGATATTATTGTTTTCTCTTGAATTAATATTGAATTTTAAGACGAAAAAGTGATATCTCTTACTTTCGATTGGGGTAGTAATTGATTGCTTTAAGGCATGCGAGGTTATTTATTTTCGATTATAAATAATTAGATATTATTGTTTTCTCTCTTAGAATTTTGTGTTGTTATTTTGAATCAATAATGATCTTCAAGATGTAATTATAATATTTTCTTCTTTCGATTGGAGTAAGAATCAACTACTCTAAGGTATAGAAGGTTGATTCTTCTCAATAGAAAATAATTAAATCTTATTGTGTTTCATCCTAAAATTCACATAATTTTATTTATATGGGATCTTAAATTAAATTAGACTCGAATTCTTAAATTTCATTGCAAAGACTACTAATTAATCGACTAGGTACAATTTTAGGGCGCTGTGGGGGTGCTAATTCTTCCTTACACGTAACCGACTTCCAAACTCAAATTTTGGTAACGCAGACTGCAAATTTGTTATTTTAATTAAGATTAATATTTTTATTAAAATGATAAATACTTTTTGGGTGCCCAATCACACCCTAATCAAAGGTTGATGGCGACTCCTCAAATCACGTTTTGATCTTAACAAGTCAATAAATTATTCGAAATGAATCCTTTTAAAAATTTGTTTCAATAGCTTGGCGACTTCACTGGGAAATATTTTTAGAGAGTCAGGCAATTAGTCGATTAATTAATTGCCTTTGCAACGAGAATTCTGAATTCGTTTTAATTTAATTTTTGATCCTTTGTTTGGTTTAAATAAATTTTATGTTAATGATTTGATCAACCACTAAATAGTTGTACTGATTTATTTGTTGGTGTTTTTAGATTAAGTAAATGTTCAAGATTTTGAGATTTATGTTTGATGTTGTTTGATTTGTTCCCACTTTTCCTCACACACTGCACAACTGCATTTGCATAACATGAACGAAAACCCAGCTCCATCCTATTTAAGTAGGACTGAGAAATTACTCCCTCGTGTGGTTTTCACCTCCGTACATGATAGTGAATTGCTCCTAGGGCTCACACCTTATGGTCATCGTGATGTTTTTCACCTCCGTATGGAAATCGAAGGTGTGTCCCCTCGAATTGAACTCGATCCAAAAGCATGTAATGGGCCAGGATCGAGGGTTTGGGAGCCCAATAGGGCACCAACAAAGACAATTTAAGAACCCTTTACTTTAGAGACAAGCTCAACATATAGTGAACCTAGAACCAGAACCTAGGTGGAGCCTAACCCAAACCTTAAGAGTCCTGTGAGGAGAGTACACAAGGAAAAACTCTTTTGAGTCCTTTAATTTTTCTATTTTTTTCGAGTAAATGTATGCGAACTAGAGATCATATAGTTAGGTTTATTTTTTTCGAATAAGCATGTGAACTAGATGGCATGAGGTTATTATTTTTATGTTAAACAAAGCATGGGGGTAGAAAGCATGTTTGGGTAGGATTTATTACACCATATATAGGTAGTCAACCTGTGAGGGTAGGTTTCATTTGATGCTTATTGTACTTACTATCTTGTTGTTTATACTATGTGTACTAACCCTTTTTTCCTATTGTCTATTTTATTTTGATTCTATTTGCTTGCATTTACATCTTCATGTCATCTAAAGGTGTTAATTTGCAATTGGTTGACTAAGTAAAAATATTGTTCATAATAAAATGAGAAATTATTAGCCATGTAGTCAAAACCAGGAGATCCAAAGATGTTCAAACAATCCATGAAGAAGGACATCTGATGAATAAAGAAATTTGAAGTTGGTTGAAGACTTCCTTTGAAAGCACCAAGGCTAATATGTTTCCTCAAGAGATAGATACAGTTAGATCAAAGACGAGAAAACCCTTCACAAAGGCATGAAGACCACTTTACAAAATGGGGATCTCAAGATTCAATCGTAAATAATTTAAAGATATTAGGTGTTGTCAAATGTGATAAAGTACCTCAACAACTTTGGGTGCAATGTTAGATTCCATGAAGAGGATGACTTAAGAAAATGAAGAAGTGAAGAATCACAATTTTATTTTAACTACCTGGTATAATGAAATTTTGTTGTTTAAATTAAGGTTGTTATATGGTGGTCACTTATGGATTTAAAACCTTTTGCATTTGAATTTTTCATCTACATTTTCATTCGCACTTCTTTTAATTTAAGCATTTTTACATGCATCAATCTTGGAGTATGAAGTAATTTGTGGAGGACTCCGTGGAAAAAATGTTGAAGGAAAATTGAAGCCACCCCATTCGTACCTAGAAAAGGAGTGAGAGCCACGAATATGAAGTTTGGGGCATGCCACTAAGAACTATAGGGTACCAAAGAACAAGTTATAGAATCTGATCGATTCGGAGGCATGGTCTTTTAATGAGCAAGTGGGGCATTAGATTGTAACAACCCTGAAGATCCAGACGAGCACCTACATGTCTGATGAGTAATGGGGTATCCTAACTAGGAAAAGATCATTTCATCCATCTTGAAGCTCTATTTCACTTGCATTGTCTTGTTTGAGTTTGTTTTGTTCTTTCTTTTTCTATTTACCTAAATATTTTTGTCAAAATGATTGATGATTGAACTTATGTCACTTTTTAAGGTTATAAGAAATGAACCAAATTTTTAATCAGTTTTCTTTGAGTATCAAATTAATAAAAGATTCTTTTAATTTTTCAAGAACTATAGATCTCTGGAAAGTGGCAAAATTAGACCTTTCATATCTCTTCCAAAGCCAAAAAATAATAATTACTCATTTTTTACCTTAAATAATTCACGGTCACTACCAAAACCAAATTTTGACGCTACATTTATCTGAGACTCCAAAGTCATACGTTTACTTCTTTCGAGACACAAAACCATCATTTTTTAAATGTACCAACAAAACCTGAAGGCCTTAAGTGCAAAACTTTCATTGGTCTGTGAATCTTTTTACAAGAAGAGACAGGATGGGGGATCATGGAGCAACTTTATAAAGATCAGCTCAAATAATCGGGGCATGATCGAAGCAAGAAGAAGAAAATAAAATAATTGAAATAATTCTATCATGCATTAATTATATTGTTTTAATGTAAATAAAAGTTAATCATGAATATTCATCCCCCTGGGGATACCTCTTATTACAAGGACTTCTGTGTATGAAATGATGAACGAACTTCTTTCATTTATCCCTCTACAGAAAGAGAAAATATATCCCTTGTTATCTCCATTTGAGCCTAAACTATTTTGTGATTCAACCATAACCACGAGCCACTGTCCATATTGTGGGGCAAGGTGAAAGGAAATATGCTCGCATGAGTGAAGACCATCAATTCGTTTCATTGCGAAATAAAGTGTGAGATAATAATATACCTCTAGGTGAATCAAATAAAATGCGTTTGAAGACCAAATACAGTAAAAAACAACAAAAGAAGCTCTAAATGCAAGAAATAAAGAGGACAAGAAGGTGCTCGAAGGCCAAGTCAAGTCGACAATAAAGAAAGAAAAAAAATGAAAAGAGAGAATAAGAAAAAAAATAAAGTAATAGAAAAATAGAAGAAAAAAAAAGAAAAAAAGAAAAAAGATGAAAAAAGAGAAGAAAATAGATCAAGTGTTTCAAGATGAGTGACTCATTGAGCCTCAAGCCATAAGGTTCATCAAGCACTAATGGTTCAAATATCCAGATTCAACAAGAAGAGCGAGAAATGCTGAAGATATAACAAATTGGAGATTAATTCTAGGGTGAAAACCCAAAAATGGGCAGTCTAAAAAAAAAAAAAAACAAGTAGCAAACAGATCCAAGTTAAGCAAGGCAAGATTGAAGGCATCAAAATGAATTGATCATTGGTTTAATTACCCTTAAACACTTGTTTGGGCCTATTTATCCATTTCTTTCATAACCATGAACCCTGGCCTACGTTACGTGCCTGAAAAGTCCATTCTAATCATACATGGATTTTTAAGTGAAAGAGACTATCTTCAGATTTTTTTCTGCTTCTCAGGATTAATTTTTTTATTTACAAAATTAGTTTTATAAAATCTTTAGTGAATGATAGGGATTCAAGACATAAAATTTTGAATAACGTCTTGAAGCCAAAGGAGGATTCGAGTCAAAAACCCAAAAAGATGGATCGAATATTAAATGGTGCAACAACAAAATAAGAGGCGGTCTTATAAATCTCTTGATAAGCATTGCACATCCCAAATGTGTCCCTGAGAGTTTGGAATCAGTGAGTATCTCTACAAGATGAGCATAATAACTACTTCATCAATTCGGCGAACTCCTAAAGAGCCAAATATGCTATAATAAAAAGGCCAACCTGAGGAACCTTACTTTTCCAGAATCGACCTATACCTCAAATTTTTCATTAATATTGACACTTGTCAAAGGGCTATAATTCTTGTAGAATTAAAAGTGTAGTTGATTTGTTTGATACTCAATGAACTATTGTTTTATATTTTGTTTCAATTACGATCCCATTGCATGGTGTACCATTTTTCAAAAAAAAATCTTCATCAAATGTCTTTCAAAATTGAAAGAGAAGAAGAACATTTTCGAAACAGGACAATCTCAAGTAAAAAAGTTCCTTGAAGCAGGTGAAGCTTATTTTGCCTCTATTGGAGAAAAAGAATAAACGATGACAGAATAATGAAGCATTCCACAATATTGAAAGAAAATAATCGAAGAGATCAAAAGGACTGAAGTATATAACTTGTAACACTTCCTTGTGATGTTGTCGATAACCCATAAAGAAGCAGATGATCTCCTTATTCGAAATGGGCACATATCCCAGCTCATAAAAAAATGCAAGACATTTCTATTAGAAGAATTGATTAAGTGTACGTGGCATCATGAAGAGAAGCCCTCAAGATATTCTATCACATTGTTGTTTAGTGACACCATAATGAAACCATTCAAGATTAAGATATTTTGGAACGAAGAGAGCCACGAGTATCCTCATTGGGGCATTATCAAAACCAGACTGTGCGAGGATCACAAGATTCAAATAAAAAAGACATTGAGGATGAGACTCATAACTTGGAATGTCAAGGGCATAACATAAATTTGAGAAGAGCTTACCTTGAGAAACAGACCATTCATGCTTCAGTTGGAAGACAAGTTCTGAAAAATAAATTTTGTTTTGCAATCGAGTCAGAGACAGAAATATCGTCCGGGACATATACCTGATCATAACAAGAATTCAAGAGAGAAAAGTTTTCCTCTAAAATGAAGAAAAAAAACAAAGACAAAAAAATGATCATTTTGATCCTCAGAAGATTGAAAACCTGAGCTAACGAGTTGATACATCGATATTGAGGTAGGTTCTATGCAAAAATGACCAAGTGAAGGAAGACTGGTGTCTCCACTTTGATGCGAGAAGAAGAATGATCAACATTTATGCATACAAGAAAGTCATACATTACATTTATAGACATTTAGTGGATTCATAATTGTCACACATATATACATAATTCTTAAATATTTTTCAAGAAAATAAGAGAAAGAAAAGTTAAGATTCAGGCCTCGAAAGGAGGGAATTGCATTTAGAATGTCAAAACCTCAAGAATTGAGAAACCCAATCCGTAGAACGATTATTATTTTAAAGCAGAGCATTTTACCCAATTACTATACATTTTAAAGAAATTAAGTTGGATTTTCAGAGGTTTCTTGATGATTTCTCAACCAATATGAGGGTTTTAAAAGATTTTAAGAAATCAAGTTTGATTTCCAAAGTTTCTTACTTAGTAAATCCTTTGGGTCATCAGTAAGTCTTTCGAGCATGATGTTTAAATTATTCGGGTCTTCTATAAGTCTTCCGAGCAAGATGATAAGTCATTTGGGCCATCCATAAGACCTTCGGGTAGGGCATTTTCATAAGATTTCAAAATATGAGAAAAAGATTTCCAAAGTTTCTCAGTTAAACTTTTTCTGAAATTTGGTTTCTTTTGAAAATGAGAAAACAATTTCCAAAGTTTCTTACTTAGTAAGTCTTCTGGGCCATCAGTAAGTCTTTTGAGCATGATGTTTAAATCCTTCGGGTCATCTATAAGTCTTTCAAGAAAAATGATAAGTCATTTGGACCATCTATAAGACCTTCGGGTATAATGTTTTCTCAAGATTTCAAAAGATAAGAAAATGATTTCTAAAGTTTCTCACTCAAACCTTTTTTTGAAAATTGGTTTCTTTTGAAAAGTAAGAAAACAATTTCCAAAGTTTCTTACTTAGTAAGTCCTTCGGACCATCAGTAAGTCTTTCGAGCATGATGCTTAAATCCTTCAGGTCATCCGTAAGTCTTTCGAGAAAGATGATAAGTTCTTCAGACCATCCATAAGACTTTCGGGCAGGACGTTTTGACAATATTTCAAAAGATGAGAAAATGATTTCCAAAGTTTCTTACCTAGTAAATTATTTCCAAAATTGGTAAGACCTTCAGGTCATCAGTAATTCTTTTGAGCATGATGATTAAATCCTTCGAGTCATCTATAAGTCTTTCGAACAAGATGATAAATCTTTTGAGCCATCCGTAAGACCTTCGGACAGAATGTTTTCACATGATTTCAAAATATGAGAAAATGATTTTCAAAATTTCTCATTTAAATTTTTTCTAAAAACTAGTTTCTTTTGAAAAGTAAGAAGATGATTTTCAAAGTTTTTTGCCTAGTAAATTATTTCCAAAATTGGTAAGTCATTTGGGTCATCAGTAAGTTCTTCGAGCATGATGCTTAAATGTTTCAGGTCATCTGTAAGTCTTATGAGTAAGATGATAAGCCCTTCGGGCCATCTATAAGACCTTCAGGCATGATGTTTTCACATGTTTTTCAAAAAACGAGAAAATAATTTCCAAAGTTTCTCAATTAAATATTTTCTGAAAGTTGCAGTTTTTGAAAAGTAGTAAGAAAACAATTCCCAAAGTTTCTTACCTAGTAAACTATTTCCAAAATTGGTAAGTCCTTCAGGCCATTAGTAAGTCTTTCGAGCATGATGATAAGTCCTTCGGGCCATCCATAAGACATTTGGGTAGGATGTTTTCACATGATTTCAGAAGATGAGAAAATGATTTCCAAAGTTTTTCATTTAAATCTTTTTTGAAAACTGGTTTCTTTTGAAAAGTAAGAAAATGATTTCCAAATTTACTTACTTATTAAGTCCTCTGGGCCATCAGTAAGTCTTTCGAGTATGATGATTAAATCCTTCAGGTCATCTATAAGTCCTTCGGGCAAGATGTTTTCACATGTTTTTCAAAAAAGTGAGAAAGCAATTTTTAAAATTCCTCGTTTAGTATTTTCAGAAAATGATTTTTTTTGTGAAAAATAACCAATCCAGAGTCCCAAAAAGGGATAGTTTCAATTGACACTCAAGTCGAGGCAGATTCTCATATTTGGTGGCTGTGAGATGAGTTTCCACAAGAAAAATCGATTTTCAAAGATTATCTTGAAATCCAAACCTTCAAGTATGATGTTTTCAAAATTTCAAACATAATAATAAGTGGTAATGTTTAATTTTCAAATTTGATATTCTAGAAGACAGACGAAGCAAATCAAACTCAATTCAATCTTCCCTAAAGAATAGTGGAATGAATCAACATTCCGAGATCTGATTTTTCCTAAAGAAGCAGTGAAACAGATCCCTCTTTTTTCCAGATTTGATATTCCCTGAGGAACAGTGGAACAAGTCTGCCTTGATTCAATGTTCCTGAAGAATAGTGGAATGAATCAACACTTCCAGATCTGATTTTACCTGAATAAGAAGCTGAACATATCCATTTTTTTTCCAGATTTTATCTTCCCTAAGGAACAGTGGAACAAGTTTGCCTCGATTCAATCTTCCCTGAAGAACAGTGGAATGAATCAATATTTCCAAATTTGATTTTCCCTGAAGAGCAGTGGAATAGATCGCTCTTTTTTCTAGATTTGATCTTCCATGAAGAAGTAGTGGAACAAGTCTGCCTCGATTTAATCCTCCTAATGAATAATGGAATGAACCAACATTTCCATATTATAGTCTACCCTGAAGAATAGTATAGCAGACCTCTTTTCAGATCCGATCTTCAAAAAATCTCTCTTGAGATATTGTTCAGTTCCGGTCTCAATAGAGACAATATCTTATTTCAAAAGCAAAGATTCGGCCGAACGAAAACTCATTGTCTCTTCGTCTTTGTTCTATTCTTGTTAACACAAGAATGAACAAAGAGAGGCAGTTGTCGACACCTATTTTCATCCGAAGTCCATTATTATTATTATTATTATTTTAATACTAATATTTTATTATTATTATTATTATTATTTTGTTTTTCAGGATAATGCCCAAATACAACAAAACCTAAAATCGACCCTAAATACAAAGAACCAAAACGAGCCAAATCAAGCAACCCGAAACCCAAACACTGAGCCCAACAGTTAGCCCAATTTGAAACAAACCCTAACCCTAACATTTTAATCATCTCCAACTACCGCCGCCTCCACTGTCAACCGAGAAGACTAAGTCATCGCAACTGTTCCAGCCATTGGTTTTCGTCCTTCGACCTCTGTCATTTCAACATATCATCATTATCACCTCAATCAATCATTCCTCTGCCAGCTACTTTTGTTGCACCAATCTTCTGCAAGTTAGTTTTGCTCCACCAACACTCCACCCCACCTTCATTGTGCCACCGAACCCCATCTCAGACATCAGAGCCACAACAACAAGAAAGCACAATTATTTTACTTTATTACATATATATAAAGGGTACTATAAAAACCCAACAAAACAATGTAAGGGGTATCCCTCTATTTTCAAAAATAATACCAAAAAAACATTTCAGAGCAACAATTTTCTATTTTTTTCATTCGAAATACAATATTGTTTTTTAGTAATAATAAAGTAAAAAAAAGAAGAAAAATGAGAGAAGAGGTTACCTTTTTCCGAGCACTTCACCGGTCTCGTGGTGAAGTTTAGTGGCTAAATGCCATAGCGATCGCGGTGGCTGGTGGCGACCGAGACAACGAGCAACGAGGGGCCGAAATATAGAGAGAAGAGAGAACTTGTCTCTCTAGAAATAGGGGAAAAATAAAAAAAAAAAAAAAAAAATAAAAAAAAAGAAGAAAATGGAATATATAGGCTACCCGAACAGCGTCGTTTCGGTCTCAGTCCTATGCGTTTTGAGATTGAAGGGTATAATGCCTCCCGCTATCCCCATCTTTTTATCATTTACAATTTGGTCACTTTTTGTGATAAACTTCTTATTTGTTTCAATTGTTTGCCTTTATTTTTAATTTTCATATAGGCTACCCGAACAGCGTCGTTTCGGTCTCAGTCCTATGCGTTTTGAGATTGAAGGGTATAATGCCTCCCGCTATCCCCATCTTTTTATCATTTACAATTTGGTCACTTATTTTGTGATAAACTTCTTATTTGTTTCAATTGTTTGCCTTTATTTAATAATTTTTCCATTTCATGCTCAAATATTAACTTTTGGTTTATTTGCTTTCAGATTCTCATACTTTACCCGTATTTTTGCATTATGGTCATCATTATTAGGGGTAAAATCACGAACATGTCCTTCCCGTTTGGCGAACTATGTATTTAGGTCACTATCTCGTGGGTTAATCAACCATAGGTCCTCAGAACTTTGCCTTATTTTTATATTTTAGTCATTAAGTGTTTGTTTTGTTTATGTATTTTAATTTTGACGTCCTATTGCATTTTATTTCAATTTGGTTATCATCCTGGATTCCATTTATTCGAAATTGGTCACTGATTTTTGTTTTATTTTAGTCACTTGATGTATTATGTTTTATCATTTATTCATGAATTTTGTGTTGTATTTTTAATTTATGCATTTTAGCCACTCTTTATTTCTGATTTGGCTATTGTTCCTTTAATTTATGCATTTTAGTCACTGTTTATTTCTGATTTGGCTATTGTTCCTTTAATTTATGTATTTTAGTCACTTTTTATTTTTTATTTGGGTATTGTTCTTTTATTTTATGCATTTTAGTCACTGTCTATTTCTGATTTGGCTATTTTTTTTATCTGATTTCATTTTGGTATTCATATCTTATTTATTTTTGTTTATTATAATTTTAGCTTAATATTGAAAATGTTCATTTTAGTCACTTTGGCACTTTATTTTGTTTTAATTTTTGATAGAATGATTTATTGGTTTATATTTTAGTCCTATTTGCATTTTGTTTTATTTTAATTTTTTCATGTCACTTTTATGTTATTTCATTTTAGTCACTAATTAGTTTTGTTCCATATTAATTTGCATGATACCCTCATAAGCATTTCTTGACTTAAATCAAAATAATTTGACTAAGGGTAATATTCCTTCACTTTAATATCATCATAAAGTGAATGTCTTAACGTATAAGAAAGTTATTTTTGATAATTATAAAATGAAAGTATATCCCATTAAGTGACACGAATTAAATTGAATCCATTTTAAAATTTGGGGATATAGAAAAAGATAATGTTCCTTTAATTAAGTTCACCGAGAAAAGATTGTTAGATCGAATCTAAGCTCTCGTCTCGATGTATTTAAATAATTGAATATCCTTATTCTCATTAAATGTTGGTAAAATAAATAATTAATGGTACTTTCTTGATGTATGCTTTTAACTTGCTTTTTTTTTTTTTTGCATTTTTTCAATGGTATTTCAAAATAAGTAACACTCGAATCAATAATACTTTTTAAGATGAAATAGTGATATCTCCTCATTTCGGTTGGAGTTATAAATTACTGCTTTAAGGCATGAGAGGTCATTTATTCTTGATTGGAAATCATTAGATATTATCGATTTCTCTCGAATCAGTATTGATTTTTAAGACCAAATAGTAATATCACCTCATTTCGGTTGCAGTAATAAATGATTGCTTTAAGACATGAGAGGTCATTTATTCTCGATTGAAAATCATTAGATATTATCATTTTCTCTTGAATAAATATTAAGTTTTAAGACAAAATAGTGATATCTCTTCCTTTTGATTGTGGTAGTAATTGACTGCTTTAAGACATGAGAGGTCATTTATTCTTGATTGGAAATAATTAGATACTATCGTTTTCTCTCTTAGAATTATTTTGTGTTGTTATTTTGAATCAATAATGAGCTTCAGGATGTAATTATAATATTTTCTTCTATCGATTGGAGTAAGAATCAACTGCTCTAAGGTATAGAAGGTCGATTATTCTTAATAAGAAATAATTAAATATTATTGTGTTTCGTCCTAAAATTCATAGAACTTTTATTTATATGAGATCTAAAATTAAATTAGACTCAAATTTTTAAATTTCATTGCAAAGACAATTAATTAATCGACTAGGTATCGATTTAGGGCGCTCTGGGGTGCTAATCTTTCCACACACGTAACCGACTCTCGAACTCAAATTTTGGTAACGCAGACCGCAAATTTATTGTTTTAATTAAGATTAATATTTTTATTAAAACGATAAATATTTTTTGGGTGCCCAATCACACTCTAATTAAATGTTGGTGGCGACTTCTCAAATCACGTTTTACTCTTATCAGGTTAATAAATTATTCGAAACGAGTCCTTTTAAAAAATCATTTTGACAGTTTTAGTTTATGTACTTACCAAATACCTTTTAATTTTTTGAAGTAGATTTTCTTTATCTTAAACTAAACGGATTTTTTAATTCAAAAAATAAATAAAATTAATTTTAAAAAAGAAACAAAAATGTTTTCCCGAGTTACTTTTGATAAAATTGGAAGATATGATGTGCTTATTCAACTTTGTAAGTTTATATTTATTGCATTTCTGTATGGGAAGAATAATTCAATCTCTAAATAATAAATACTACTATGAATATATATTTTGTACATTAATTGTAAATAAACTAATTACTTTAGTAATGGGAAGAACAATTTAATCTCAAAAAAATATTAAAAATATTACATTAATTAATATAAAGAAATATCCTCATGTGAATCAATCTTAAACAAACGTGATTTAATGCATATGTTTTTTTTATAAAAAATATTTTATATGACAAATAAACAATTTAATGTACCAGAGTCTATATAGTAATTCATTATTCATTATTACTCCATAAGATACACTCACATGAATTAATTTAGTTTCTCAAGTAAAATTAGAATTTTATATCTCTTTTATTTTTAAACATAATATAAGGTTTTACTATGGGGGCGAGTTTTGAACTTTTAAATTTATTTAAGATTTTAAAAATGCAATTATTAATGTATCAAATAAATGTTGTAGGTAAAATTGTCCATAAATTTGACGACATATAAGCCTGTAGTTAAGGGGTGGTAAATCTAAGCATGGTGACCAGTCTTATTGCATTAGTTGGGCATTGTCGGCAAGTAGTTGCCCTAAAAGCGTTACTTTGTTTGGAATTTACAATCAAATTTAAACAGAAACTCGAACAACTCGACTTAAATTTTATAAATTTGATTCGACTTGAAAAAAAATTAAAATCAAGTTTGATTTAAAAAGTATGACTTGTTAATTCGAATAACTCGAAAATTTTTACTCAACTTGACTCGATTGAAAGCACCCGTACCGACTTGATCCTTATTTTATATTTGGATTAGAGTATACGAAGAGAAATGGAAATTAATTAAAAGAAGTATCATTTCCATCACTTACAAGAACAAGGGTTGTATCTTTTTTTTTCTGCAATTCGTTTTAGATATTCAAACAAATGAACATAATATTATTGTTTTGTTTAATTACTTTTATGAATAAATTACACCAGTAGTCATTAATCTATTTTAATTGGACATTTTCATTTAAATAGCATTTAAATCACCCAAAAAGAAATAAATTTTAGTATTATTTGAAAAGTGTTACTTATCACAAAAAGGTTAGATTTATTATTATTATTTGATATTTAATAATAACTTTAAAATTTTTGAATAATTTTTAGTTGTTGTTTGTAGTTAATTTCGAAGTGCCTGTATGATTTTTCTCCAATAATAATTTTTTCAAGTATCAAGGAATAATAAAAATAAATAGTATTTGATTTTTAAATAAAAATAAAAGTATTAAGAAGAACCGGAATAATTTTTGTTAATTGAGTATATTTATATATGAATTTTGTTTTATTTTATAATATAAATTAAAGTATTTTTTGGAAAAAAAAAATATTTGATCATTTTTTTACATGCACATACGCGCATGCCCGCACACACTTTAACACAAGGAAATAAATTAATAATTTTAAAAAGTAAATAAAATATCAAATAAAGTTAGAAATTATATATACACATATGTAAACACGGATGGATTAAACAAATAGAGTGAAACACTCTGTTTTCTAAAAATTTAAAATTATTATATATTATATATTTTTTATTGAAAATCTATTTTCGTCTCCTCTATAATTTCATAAGTTTGTCCCCTTCTAAAATTTAAAAAATTCACTCCCTAACATAAAATTTAACGTTCGTCCCTACATGTAAATAAACAGATAAAAACTAAAAAAATAATAGAAAGAGTCATTTCTTTAAACGGATATTAAAGAAAAGGTAATTCTTTTTACCAAGGATTGAAATAACGGTGGAATAGCAGTATAACGGTTGCTATATCGCGATCGTGGTGGTTTCCGAAACCGCTATCGTGGAAAGTAGAGGTGTGAAGCGAGATTACACCAATAGTGGCAGATCAGTCGTAATTTAGCGGATCACAGCAATAGCATACCGTTATTCCTAGGGCTGGCAATGGATCGAAGATGGGTCGGGTGGAGCTTCATCCGCCCCATCACCCACGGTCCAAATCTCCATCCACACCATCCATCACCCACCAAAAATTTCATCCATATCCGCTCCATCCATCATCTGCGGGTGGAGTGGGTAAAGCGGATGAGAAATGGATGATACAATGAACAAAACCTATTTTTTCCATCCTAAGCTCAAATTCTTCTAACATTCATAGAAACTAAACATTGATACTCAAACATTCATAGAAATCAAAATATGAACAATAAATTTTCATCAAATTCAAACAAAAACAAAATGGAACACATTTTATATAGTCTTGTGCACTATGTTTGTGATACATTTTTCAAGTGAATAGATGCATCATGTATAGTCTTATACACCAAATATAATCTTCAAATCTTCATCAACAAACTATCACTTCTCAAAAGTCATCTCCATCCTAGTATCAATAGGGATAAACCAATATTAAAAAATTAGACATATTTTCAATGGAATAAAAGTCAGAATTAAGAGAATAAGAATATTTATCGAGTTAGCATCTGCATCAAGCACTACACTTGATGAACTTCCCTCGTCTTCCACATCAAAATCCTCCAAGATAGTAGCACATGCATGTGCATTCTCAATAGAAGCTTCTGAAATCATATATCAAACAAGACATCCGAAAATTTAAAATTAGAATATTAAAATTCCTATGTATGATTCTAAATAATCACTTTAACAGACTATTCTACATAATAAAGTAAAGAACATGTGTATATATATAATATAATATATATAATATAATATATATTATATATAATATATATATATATATAGATGGATATATTAATGGGTGGATGGATGCTGCGGGTGATGGGTCAAAAAAATTTCATACATATCCGGCCTGACCCATCCATCACCTGTCAATCATCCGTTTCACAGCGGGTTTTCATCCATTTATTCGGGGCGGGTGGATGGATAATCTACTCACCCATGGATAATTGCCAGCCTTAGTTATTGCGCTATTATTCCATTATTTTATTTGAAAAAAACAATTTTTTTATTAAAACAAATAGTTCCTTTAAAAAAATCACAACCACAATATCTACAATGATTGCAAATCCATTATATCTGCAAACCGCGGCAAAAAATGCAACTACAACCGAAATTTAAATCGCTGCTTTTTACCACAAATACTAACATATTTGATGTACATGGATGTATCTCAAGCCAAATAATTTTATATACCGTATTATAGTATACATACTTGTATCTCAAGCAAAATAATTTTATATACTGTATTATAGGAGAACTTATAGGTGCCTGTTTAAAGAGGAATAGCTATGGAAATCATGATGCACATCATCCATCTAGCTTTGGCAATCAAATATCTGCAGAGAAAAAAAAAATGAATGATTTCATCTCTGGAAATCAAATGTATTTCATTTCTTCCGCAGGCATGCATCGTCGTCGGAAAAAAGGGCTGATCAAAGTGGAGCATAAGACTATTTCTAATGCCTAAAAGGAGCAACAGAAGAGAATCTAAAGCCTACTCATTTTTTATCCACCATAGGGATTGAGAATTAAGCTAAAGAGCTCTGAGTTTTATATGTTGTAGGCTTCGTAGAGTCTGTTTCCGGTGCACTTGTGCTGGTTTTAATAAGTTATTCCTTCGATGCTACCTTAGTCCATCAAGAATATAGAATATATGAGCTTTAGGGTAAACAAGCCAAATAATAGATTTGGTGTATGAACTTGAAAACAAAATGCAACAAAAACAAATATATCAAAGAATTGTGCATGAAAGACTGCTTACATCATTTTGTAGGAGAAGTTTGTACATTAAAATGAAGAGAAACACAGGAATAAGGTTTCCCCACATCAATATTATGTTATCTGCAAACCCAATAATGCTGTTTGTCACTTCTAGAATGAAACTTCAGTTGCAAATGCAATGATACTAAGTGATTTCATGAGGAAAACCACCAATAGAATAGAGGAATAATCCTACCTTAATCAGCCTGTTGCTTGCTGCTCACCGCTGATGCTGCTGTATCCGTGGTTTTAGATCTTTAAGCGATTTCAATCGGTTGATAACCTCATCCTTTTCAGCTATTGTGTCCTTGAGAGATGCAATCTGCAAGAGCCAGCTAAACTTAAAACACAACAATATGAATAGAGTAATAGTACAGTATCCTATTAGACATGATTCTCATAAACATTTAAAGGAAACTGAAAGAAGATATCTATTAAGATGAAATTAAAAAAAATGAGTATGCATCATGTATGTATGACTCCAGTTGAGTTTGAATTTGAAATTCTAACATTTTAGAAGGAAAAAAACTGTGATATACCTGCTCCATTAGCTCCCTGTTATCCTTCTCCTCTTTGCTACTTCGTGCAGCACCTAGCTCAACTCCGGAAACGCGTTCAGAAAACTTCAAAGTGCCCATAGTTTCGGAATACGAACTGGCATCTGGATTGATCTGGACAAGCATAAGGGTCTTTGCCTTGCCTCCTATAACATACAATACAATGGAACTTATGTACCATACAGAAAATCAGATGAACCATCAGTGTTCCCTGAGCGAGCAGAGCACATTTTTTGAACTCGAGAACCCGGAGAAGGTTTCTGTAGTACAAGAATAAAGATGAAAAAGAAGTACCAAGAGAGCTTTGAAGTATTTGAGTGAGCTTGCTATTTCTGTATGGCACATGAGGACTCTTTTTTGCAAGAGCGAAAATTACGTCTCCAAGGGAAGACAATGATTTGTTTATATGTTGTGCTTCCTTAAGCCTATCTCCGGTTACCTCAGATCTATCTACTCTTTCACTGCCTGCTAGATCTACCAAATGAAGATTACCGTACAATACAGATCGCGTCTTTAAATCCTTGCCACGAACATGAACGGTGACAATGCTGCAGCCATAACTCTAAATCATGTCACTGGAGAAGTATATTCAGATGTGATTGAAAATATCAAACATACAAACCTGTGAGAGCGACTGCTGCTTGCATTTAGAGCGGTAGCACCAACGGATCGATTCTTGAATCCGATATCCATTAAATCTAGAACATCTGAGGTTGATGTAACAGGGTGCATGCTAGCATCAGGTACAGATAACCCATTAGGCTGAGAGATAGTTGTAATCCCAACCGTGTGCAGATTAAGGAAAAACAAATATAACTAAATCATGAATATTACTCAAACTTTCAAAGAAAAACACCTCAAAAAAGGGATGATACACACACATAATCAGGTTTACTAACTTCCATTTAATATGCCTATATTGTTTAGAATAAGGATATTTCCTCGGAGAACCATCACCGGATAACAAATCGCGCACTTGTTCGTTATATATTTCAACCATTTGAACCCCGACTTCATAGAGAAAGTGTTGTCTTCTACTTTGAGAGACTCTGAAGAGATTATTCAAAGCCTGATAATTGATACCCCATTCCTCTTCAGTGGCTCCATCAGGACCAGTCTGATAATGTCAAAAATGAAAAATTGGAAGGGATTGTTCAAAGATGTTAGTGCAACTTGGTAATGCTTAAGAGTAGAGGGATTCATACCATTGTATACGTTTTCCCTGAACCGGTTTGACCGTAAGCAAATATGCAGACATTATATCCATCAACTACTGATCTAACAAAAGGTTGAATATCTGAGAACACATCCCCTGACATTGTTTAGAAGAATTTCTATGTATTAGATATCGTAATGCTTCACAAAACAAAGAGATTCAAGTTCATATTGCAAAGAATATAGGCCAAATTAACCAACAATAACACCTTGGGTAGCATTTGGACCAAAGACCTTATTGAACTTAAACAACCGTTGGCCATCTTTTCCTGGCCTGGAGGGATTTGCAATAACCAACTGCCCATGTTCACTGATATTTTCTATAACTGACTGTTTTCCGGTTTGTCTGGGAAGAAATGGCCTTATTCGACAATAAACTCTAATGTTGCCTGTAAAAAATTAAAAAATTAAAGGATGTGATAAACAAAATCATAGAATCCATTAACAAGAAGCTTCTTAAATAGCTACCTTTCAAATCCTGCAGTTCGTTAAAAAGCTTTCGATTTTCAGCAACAACTTCATGATAGTTCCCAGCCGCATCTGCTAATGCTTTAAACTTTGATTCTGAAAGAGAAAAAGTTCTTATAACAACTTCTACCACAAACAAAGCAAGCTGACAAAAACTTTCCAACAGCAAACGCACCTAAGTGATTAAATTCAAAAGAATAACTCTTCTTTGTTTCCATTATTTCTTGCTTAACGGCTTCAGAAGTTGACCTCAAATCCTGAATACTTCCACAAATTAGTAAAATGAATGATGTTGAAGAATAACATTCAAATGACAGAAACCAATATATATACCTGCATTACTTCTAACTGAAAATCAATAGAGCTTTGGTAGATCTTCTCTTTAATGCTCCAACTCTGGCATTTTGACTCGAAACTTGCTTCAAGATCTTTCTCCTTGTTTCTTGAATCGGCAAGGAGGCTCTCAAAATCTTTCACCTTGTTTCTTGAATCAGCAAGGAGGGTCTCAAGATCTTTCACCTTGTTTCTTGAATCAGCAAGGAGGGTCTCAAGATCTTTTATCCTTATCTGAAGAACTGCAATTGCAGCCTTGGCCTCTACTTCCATTTCCCTGGAGTTATACCCGTGCATCATTCCAGAAATCTCTACTTCTTGCTTCAGTCCCGCGATTTCATGGATGTAGTTTTCATTTTCTTTCACTAACTTCATCTCTTGCTTCTCAATTTTCCCTTTTTCTTCCATTTCCAAGTTCACATTCTGCAAGTAAGTGAAACAAAAATTCTATGAGAAAGGTACTCATATTTCATGAGATTAGATATTCACAGGAAGGAAAGACTCCACATGGAGATTTTGCATTAAGCAATGATAAACAATGTGTAAATTAACATCTATATAATTATGCCTGTGAGTGAGTCGGACGGAAGCAGCTCAAGACTGGTGAAGCTGAAAACCAAGAAATGCTCTTTTTTCTTCTACTCTTTATCTGCTGAGGCTGGTGTGTGACCTGCAGTAACAAATAAGTTAATTAAATACACAGGTTATCCTTCTACACATAAGAGAGAACTGCCTTTTAGTGGATTTCTTTTTTCATTAGTTTATGCACCGTAGTCTCTTTACGAGTTGCAGATACAAGGGCCTCCAGTTCTCTGATTCTCAATTGGTGCTTTTCCTCACGAGCCCTGTAAAGATTGTTTTGCTGCATGCCACAATACCACATAAAAATCTATAAAGAGAAACTGAGAAGAAAGTCCTTAAAGCAAGATGTATAGAATAGGATTTACACTTCTTAGATGATCTGCTTGAGTTGATAGGCGCCGTCCGATCTCCTGCACAACCTTTCTCAGTAGACAAGCCATATGCTGAGGCAATAAAGATAATGCCATCATCATCTCATAACATAATATCCGTATGTTTTGAACATGCACGCAAATGCATACGAGTAAAATAATACAGTACATGAGTCATTTCGTCGTTCTTTGTTTCAACACTTTCATCTAGAATTCCATACACAACATTTAAAAGTGACTGAGTTGGGGCATTCTGCATACAGGAAATATGAGAACACATCAAACATACACCATATTAAACAAGTTTTGGGGGTACGAAACAGTTGAAGGCTAGACGAAACACAATGTAAAACATAATTAATGTTGCCCACTTACATCTAAATTGTTTGATTCCATCATTTCTAGAATATTTGTTACAGGGAACTCATCATAACACACATGTTTCAACTGAAACAAGTCATGGAACTTGTGTCCAACATGCTGCAGTACTGTGGCCGATGGTTCTGCAGAAGGCACATTTAGGTATATATACGAAATGCGCACATATATGTACGGTTCTAATAGATTAGAAATCAACTAAAAAAATTGTAAGGTTTTCTCTTGTTTCCACTAGAACGATAGCATTTTTACCATTGAAAGCACATGAACCTTTCAAGTTATCCCAGATACAATGTTAATGAGCACAAACAAGGAGGCAGATAGACATGCCTGAAATTGCAGGATTGTGCATGGCACACTGGTATTTTAACCTCGGGGAAGCCTTCCTTATTTCTTCATCAAATAATGGTGGGAGAGAGCCAGGGGTTGATGGATACTCATCGATGCTTTCGGATTTGGTAATAGTACTTATGGCAGATAAGTCATCTACAGATGATATGGAATGTATCTTTAGTGCTAAAAGGCAGTTGACAACAGTCTTCATAGATCCCTGAAGATGAC
The DNA here is from genome assembly GCF_006381635.1 of Hibiscus syriacus. NCBI lineage: Eukaryota > Viridiplantae > Streptophyta > Magnoliopsida > Malvales > Malvaceae > Hibiscus > Hibiscus syriacus. The sequence continues at coordinate 426,390 of NW_024061960.1, forward strand.
AGAAAAGAGTACGATCATCGAATGGCATTTAAATTCTTCCAGGCTCACAAACAAGGAAGCAAATTGAACACATTCATTAAGCTCTTTCTGTTAAATTGATTCATAGTTTCAGAATTTGTTGTTTACATGTTGCTAATAAATCAAAGGTTCATTTAAATATTTGTTATAAGACAATTCCAGATTGTTAGGGGATACCTTCTCAAGGTCTGATAACTCAAACCTGAGTATTCCCATCTCATCCATAGCGGCCAAAAACCGTTTAACATTTTCCGACTGCAACACTGAAGAATTTTCAAGATACCCTCCCTGGAGGAAAAGAATGTGCATTAATCCATAACATAAACACTCTGTAAACTAATATTAAGATTCCATCAAAAGAATCAAAAATAAGTTTCAAACAACCTCGTTTAGAGAATTGGGTCTAATCATATTCAAGATTCTACATAGAACAGTGCCATCAAGCAAGCAAGCTCTCAACTCTTCATCAGAGGCTTCTGTTGGCAAACTGAAATCGGGAAGAATACTGTTTATCCACTCAATCACGAGTTCACGTTTCTTGCCTGCAGAATAGGAAAAGAACAGTGAATGCAAGCCAATGGTTTTGCTCATATATATATATATAAATAGACATGCTTATATACATTCAAAGCTAAACATTATACCATCCAAAGACTAAGACTTGATCATTCAACATTTGTTAAAATACAAAAAAAAAGGCATAAAAATGCTAAAAATATGAACAATCTGCAAATTCATAGTGAAAACTAAATGGACAACTTTGAACTGAAAAAGATAATGAAATCATAGGAAACATTACCGTAAAACTGGGGAGTCATGACAAAGGCAAAGCTAAAAAGGGATGTGCACGTTGAACAAAGGTTCAATGAATCTTTGTTAATTGGCAAAGCATAGGGTTATGTCATTAAAATAATTTTATTTTTTGAAAACTGAGTTCGAAACAATTTCTGATTGTTTGTCATTCGCTGTAACATGGAGGGGAGGGAGAAAAAGGCGGTAAAGTAGGAAACTAACTCCCTCTTCGTCTCAGCCTTGGTCCCTTTGGGTGTTTGCCAAGTGTCCAAGATCCGACATTGATGCCCCATCTTTTGTGGATTGACTTGAGATGGTTACCATCATTAAGGATGGAGTTCGGCTGTCTGGGCAACCAACTCCATTATCCTGTTGGAACTGAGAAGCAGTTGTTGAAAGTTTTTTTTTTAAAAAAAAAACCAAAGTTAGCATTTTTGCGGTTTCAAATTCATAATTTGGATTTTTAAATGATTTATATTATTAAGATAAAATATTTATTAGTTCCATGATTTTATATATTGAAGACACCAAATTTTTACCAGAGAGATTACGAACAAGTAGACACAAAAATACTAGCAAGAGTTCGAAGCATTTTGTACCATTTTTGGAAGGAAATAAAAGGTAGTTTTTCTTTACCTTGTTCGTTCGTTCGTCGCCATGCATGTTGCTTTCCTTTCTTTTACTTGAGATTTAGTTTGACTACAACCTAAAAAACCTTCGGCCGATGATTTTGGGTGGAGTTTTTCAAAACTTCGAAGCTAGATATATCCCGAGGCCTATTTTTTCAAGAAAATATGTTGGTTTTCGTAGAGAGGAGAAGAAAATTTTTTGAAAAACGAAAAAAACATTTTTTTCCGCCGATGATCGACGGTCGTCACCGATCAAAGGCGACGGCGAGGCGTTGTGGGGCGGTCGATGGTCATTTTTTGAAAATCAGGGCTGGTGTTCTTCATTTTTTTAAGAACATCGAGAGAGAAAACGAAGATGGGGAGGGGCATTCGGTTTTCAAATGAGACAAATGAAAAATTAAGAAAACCAAATGACTTATATACTCGGCCCATTAACCCGAGTTGGATCACCGATTTAACCGTTACGCTATTTTACCTTTTTTATTTGTTTATTTCTATTTATTTTTATTATAATTATAATTATTTTATTTTATCTTATTTTGTATATATATACATATTTTCATTTTATTATTACTATATATATATATTTATTTATTTTTTATACTATATCTATCATTATTATTATTTAATTATATTTTTTCTATTTATTTACTATATTTCTCTATTTTTGGTCTTTATCCATTTATATTATATTTATTATTATTTTCTATATATGTATTTTATATATTTTTCATGTATTTATTGTATTATATTTTTCTTATGTACATTTTTCTTATATATATTTTTACTTATTATTTTATTTGATTATTATACATATTTATTTGTTTTTTATTCTTTAACTATTATTACTTTCATTTTTTAGTTATTTATTTATCTTTTTTTTACATTTCATTTTTATGCATATTTATTTCCTTTATTTATTCATTTTTTATTTTGGTCTTTTTATTATTTATTCTTTATATTGCATTGTCTTTATGTATATGTTACCTTTAGCTTCCTTATTTCATTTATTTACTTATTTTACTTCTTGTTATTTTGCTTATTTGGTTTTTTTAATTTCTATTTTATCTTCATTCTTATTTCCTTTATTTTATTCTTTTTACCTTACTCATTTTCGTCTTTTTTATGTCATTATTTTTTTAGGGGTATTTAAATCAATCAGTGGTAAGTCTCGGATCGTTATGTTACCTTTCAATTTAAAATTACAACTTTCTTAATTAAAGACAACTGGAAATTGCGTAGTACCGAAAGAGCAGTTCAAGGGTGCTAACCCTTCCTTGACTGTAACCGACTCCCGAATATGACATATCACTGGTAAGATGCATATCAGGTAAGAAATAAAGTACCCGGACAACCCATTTAATTTTAAATAAATGATCGGTGGCGACTCTAACCCAATTTTCCTAAGTCGAAGCTCAATTTCGGGGTCTAACCGAAAGACGGTTCCGACAGCTTGGTGACTCTGCTGAGGACGGGTAAGTGAGTCAGGCTAAGGTAATTTCCAGTTGTCTTTTTAATGAAAAGGGTAAGTTTAAATTTTAAGGTAACATTTCAATCATTATTGCTTACTTTTGATTATTTTTTCGAGTATATAGTTGTACTAACCGTTTTCTAATGATTTCAGCCTCCCAAACTTGTTTTTCACTTAAGGCTCTAAACCCGAGCTCCGAACCCGTTTTTAAATGAGGGTGAAAGCGACATATTCGTGTGAATTTATTCACCGCATAGGCCTAGCAAGTAACCTTCGGGATTCATATACCTTATGTCTTCGTGTAAATTTATTCTCCGCATAGACATAAGGGAATGTGTCCTCTCGAGTTTAACTTAGTCCACACAAGCCTGTGATGGGTTTAGGACTAAGGGTCTGGTAAGCCCAAGGGGGCGCCGGCAAGGAGAACTCGGGTACCGTTTTTTAAAACCTAAACTGGGAGACTATGGAGAATTAGAGCCTACCCCGAAACTACACTCCATAACCTAGGATATTTTTATCCTAACCATGTTTCTTTTTTGTTTTTCCCCCTTTCGTCATTTTATATTTACTTATTTATTTTTATTATACTAACTTTTTGCATGTGTTTGTTTTTTTAGCATTTGCATCATAACAAGAGGCCATTGATCCCTAAAAAAGTGTTTGTTACACACAAAATAATATGAACTAATGGACAAAGGTGTTGTAATACAAGAGATTAAAAACCCCGAGATACGACTATGGTCCGAGAAGACTTAGAAGGAAAAGGGAGACAGTCTTCAAGGGAGCTATGTGTCAGAGTTGGTTAGCTACGCCTATATCAGCCTAAAGCATAACAATGTGCAAGAGCTTCGAGACATCTGAGACAGTTGGAAGAATGATCAGAAATAGAAGTTCAGCCAACGGTACGGTGACATTGCACTTTTCCTTCATGTCAAGACTGATGAGCCCTTAATTAGAGCCTTGGTTCAGTTCTGGAACTCGGGATACAATTGCTTCACTTTTAATCAGGAGGACATGGTGCCCACCATTGAAGAGTACACTACACTGCTGTACTGTGAAAATATCAGGCTGGAACGAGCTTATATTAAACACATCAAAAGCCAGCCTTTCAAGAATGCACTAGTCAATATTGCCGGGGTTGACGAAAAATGGGTAACTGACTGGGCTCGATGTAAATGCAGTGGGGAAGGAATTGCTTGGCTTCATATCAAGCAACTGATGAAGAACCATCCCGATGAGTTGAATGCAATAGACTTGTTTGCACTGGGTTTGTATGGTCTGATTATATTCCTGAAGATTGTGGGATACATTGATGCTGCTGTGGTAGAACTGTTTGAACAACTTCCGAGACGGGTCAACCCAGCACCAGCCATCTTAGCCGAGACCTTTCGATCTCTCAACCATTGTCGAAGAACTGGCGGAGGAAGGTTCATTGGGTGTACTCAACTCCTTCAAGTCTGGATTCACAGCCACTTCTGGAAGACTAAAGGGGTTGCCTATCGCCGATTCAGTACCACTTATTCACCCTTACTTTAAAATGGCACGAAGGCGCCTCGAAGGAAAAATGGATGAAGGTATTCATGCATCTTTAAAACTGGGATATTACCTGGAGAGCCCCCTGGTTGTTCCTCGGTGACATTCTTTTCCGGTGTGGGGATTCTGACACTATGACCGTACTTGGAATTTGGGGTGCAGTTGTGTATACTTCGTTGTTGGCACTTAGACAGTATGAGGCACGTCAGTTTGTCCCAGCAACATGTGGACTAATTAAATCAGAGTTTGTATATAGCGGTGACAGCTATAAGAAGATGATCAAGGAAGCAGCCGAGTCATGGAAGAAAGTATTTCGGATGGATGTCGTAGCTTCCAGATACATGCTTACTCCGGATTATGTGGAGTGGCGAAGATTGAGAAAGAATGATAACATCCCGGTGCCAAACTGTGAAGACACCCGGACCATGGAGGAACATCTCAGACCTATCCCTTCGGAACTTGAGATAGCCAAAGTAGAGTTTGAAGCTGTGAATAACGAGCTGAAGCAGAGGATTAATGAACTTGAAGATGAACGTTATCAATGGAAGCTAGATGCCGACTCTCAGAAAGATAGAGCAGACAAACTGGAAAGAGAACAGAAAAGAGTCCGTTTTGAGCTCGAAGATTTGAGAAAGGGGTATCAAGATAAACTCAAGGATAACTCCAAGTTGAAAGTAACCTCTGAATACTGGAAAGACGAAGCTCACAGTCTAAAAATGAAGTTCAAAGGGCCTGATGAAAGAGCTTGGAAGGAACAGCTGAAGACTGCTCAAAGACGCTTGGCAGACAGTCAACATCAGAACCAACACTTGAGAATCCGAGTGGCTGATCTAGAGAAACAACATTAGAGAGATGGCAAGACAATAACTGAGTTAGAAGTTATTGTAGATGGGTTCAAGAAGCAAGCGAACGAGCTTCAGATAGTTCCATTCGACGAAGGATTACATTGGTGTTTTCGTTGGGAGCAAGCACAACAAAGGGTGAGGGCCAGAGACGCAACCATCCGAGATTTCCTAGATCAAGTATAGAAGGCAGCCCGTCATCTTCACGGCCTGGCAAGGGAAGCTGGAGTGGTTCGACAAGGCATTCAACCAGTGACAGACGAAGACAGAAGACTTGTCAACCTACTAGAAGTTGTTCGGGTTCTAGAGGATTTAGTCCAAATATATCTTTGATTTGTTTTTATGTCTCTTAAAAGATAAAACATTTTTGTCTGAATAAGGATTATTTATAATAATAGACACTTTTTCTGGATCAATGACTCCAAATTGCATACATCATGCATTGCATTCCTTGCATTTTATATTTTATGTTATTTTTATATTTTCCATGTTTTTACATTCATATTAACCAACAGAACATGTCTCGGAAAGAAAAAGAGCAAACATCAAGTATACCACCGCGAGCTCAATACACACATCACCCTCACAATACTCGTGAAAAGAAGAGACAAATGGAGGCCATAATCGAGAAGATCAAAGAGAACATGGGAAGACTGCAGAAAGAATTAGAGGACAAAATGGCTCAAAACAGTCAAAGTATCATGGAGTCCATCAAGAAAATCACAGAATCCTTAGTCGACCAAATCGTGGCTAAGTTATCTGGTTTACAACAACAGGAAAGTGCATCTGGAGTAGGTGCATCTGAGGGGATAACCATACCACTGACTACACAAGTGGTTGTCTCATCCGGGATCTTACCCAGACTGTAAGGTGACTCATCTGTCGCCAAAGGGAAAGTTGTATCCGTTGCAAATTTACAGACTTCTGCGGCAAATCCTGACAGTCATCTGGACGATTGCCCTATCCCGGATTTTGATGAGGAGGATAAGGCAAAGAAGATGGAAGAGAAGATCAGGATGTTAGAAGATCAAATGAAGATGGTCCAAGGAGACCATGATTATTATGGAGTGGACGCAATGGAGCTGAGTCTGGTTCCAGATTTGGTGCTTCCACCTAAGTTTAAAATTCATGAGTTTGAGAAGTTCAACGGGAATAGTTGTCCTTCAGCCCTTATCACTATGTTCTGTCGGAAGATGACAGGATACGGGGGAAATAACCAACTCCTGATCCATTGCTTTTAGGAGAGCCTGTTCGGTTCAACTATCCGGTGGTACAACCAGCTCAGCCGAACTCATATCAAGACGTGGAAAAACTTAGCCAAATCTTTCTTAAAGCAATACAAGCATATCAATGATATGAGACCAAACCGGGTTATGTTACAAAGCTTGGAGAAAAACAATAACGAAAGTTTCCAACAGTACGCACAGAGATAGAGGGATTTATCTGTGCAAGTTCATCCATCCTTGGATGAAAAGGAAACTAGAAAGTTATTTGTACAGATCTTGAAGATACCTTACTTTGGGCACTTGGTGGCAATCACATCGAGAAGTTTCTCAGATCTGGTAATGGCCGGTGAAATGGTCGAACTGGCCATAAAACAAGGAAAAATCGAAGGAATAGACTCTAGTAAGAAGCCTCCTATGAAGAACAAGGACCGCGAGATCAACAATGTCAACACCTACAACGCTAGCAAAGGTGTTACGATCTCAAGTTCAAAAACCACTACAATTGTACCATTCAGTACTTTTAACCAAACTCAGAGAGAACCAAGAAAAGAAAGGGAAAGGGAGTAGTTCGATCCCATTCCCATGACATATAAAGAGTTATATCAACAACTCTTCGACACTTACGCGGTGTCACCCTATCCTATGGATCCGATAAAGCCCACTATCCAAAATGGTTTGATGAGAGCTCCCACTGTGAATATCATAGAGGTGTGCAGGGGCATTCAATCAAAAATTGTCTCGCATTCAAGAGGCTTGTACAATGAATACGGAACAAGAACTAGATCCATTTCAACTCTGGAACACCGAATGTCGCCCATAATCCCTTGCCCAATCATCAAGAGACATGAATCAACGCAATCACCACCGAGAATGGAAGGAGAATCAAAACTTGTGTTTCGGAAGTTAAAGCTCCTTTGGCTTGGGTAAGGGGCCAAATGGTAAAAGCAGGGCTTCTTACACCCCATTCACGTGCAGCAAGGATTGAAGATGGTAACCATTTTTGTTACCACAACGAAGAGGGGCATAATAAGTAAGAGTGGCTAGAATTCATATCGATAGTCCAGCTCATGATAGAACGGAAAGAGCTGAAATTTTACGAAGAAATTCAAGATTCTTTGGAAGCAGATGTTTGTGCCACCGGAGAATCATCAGACAAAAGATTCTGTAGGGGTAGTCCTTTGATAATTACCCCTAAGGAAAATATGACAGTAACAACACCAGCCAAGGTGGTGATCACAACACCTCGGACTTTTCAATACAAGGACAATCGACAAGTGCCATGGAAGTACGAATGCCAGGTGAGTACTTCCAAATGATGTGATAGCAAAGTGGGGAAAAGACTACTTGAGTCATTCAGAAAAGATGTGCTAGTTGTCAATGAACCTATAAAGGAGGAAGAAGTTAAAGAGTTCCTCAAGATCTTGCAGCACAGCGAGTACAACATTGTAGAACAGCTCCACAGCTTACCTACGTGTACTTCAATGCTAGCACTATTTTTAAACTCAGAGGCACACTAAGAAGCACTATTGAAAGTCCTTAATCAAATGTTCATGCCACAAGACAAACCAGTCAGCAAGATGGATCGACTGGTGAACAATATTCAAGCTGATAATCTCATCTCATTTTTAGATGATGAGATTCCATCCGGAGGAAAAGGCCGAACAAAGGCACTACATATCACTACGTATTGCAAGGGGCACGCTTTACCGAGTGTATTGATTGACAACAGCTCAGCCCTGAACGTTATGCCTTTGGTGACATTAAAAAGACTGCCAATAGATACCTCTCATATGAGAGCCTGTCAGAACGTGGTTTGAGCATTTGACGGGACCAAAATAGAGGTAGTCGGTAAGATCGAGGTACCGTAGACCATCGAACCAGCCACCTATGATGTTGAGTTCCTTGTGATGGATATCATGTCGTCCTATAGCTGTCTTTTGGGAAGGCCATGGATTCATCAAGCAGGTGCAGTACCCTGCACGCTGCACCAAAAAGTTAAATTTGTTATTGACAAGGCCTTAGTAATTATCAATACTGAGGAAGATATCGTGGCAAGCGTGATCACGGAGACCCCATACATCGAAGTAGGGGAGGAGGCGGTAAAATGTTCATTCCGCTCCTTGGAGTTTGTGAATGCCACATTCGTGGCGGAAGGAAAAAAGATTTCAATACACTGACTCTCCAAGTGTACAAAGATGGAGATCAAGCAAACCCTGGGCCGAGGCTCCAGGACCGGGAGAGGTTTTGGGAAATATTTACAAGGAAGGATTAATCATGTCCTTCCTGTTTCAAAACTCAATCAATTTGGGCTCAATTTTCAGCCTAGTTATCAAGAAAAGAGGAATGAAGTCCAGAAGAACCGGGACTGAATGATAGCCAGGTTGAATGGAAATGAACTTTAATGGAAGCCTATGACATTCCCGCCTCTTTACAATACATTCAAGTCAGGTGGTTATGTGTTCAAGACCACCACATCCAGTTTAGAAGTGGCTCAGGAAGATCTGAGCATTAATGTCGTGACCACAGAAGATGTTGACAACAAAGATAGATCTGGGATATGCCATCTGCCACCTAGGTTCGTGCCTAGCAACTGGCCGGTGGAAGAATTACCTGTGGTTTTCAAGAATCTTTCAGAGCAATATTCGAACTATCCCTATTTGCCTATACCCGGGGCAATAAGTGATCTTTTGTAAGGGTGAATAAACATTTTGTTTAAGTTCAATAAAAGATGAATTTTTTCCTATGTCCATGGCAAACAAATGTTATTTTATTGTTTATTTTTTTCAGCACTTAATTTCCATTTTTCTTTCGAATTTGATTATTGACTGTTCCGTGTGGGATATTTTTCCTCTCACATACACATATCTTCTTTGTTCCTTCAGGACCCCAAATAATAATAATGCAAGCACTACGAATCCTGATCCGAAGGTAGATTTTGAATCAGCCATTTGTCTAGAGGAATTTGATGAATGAGACACTGAAGAGGAGTGCAACTTGCCCATTAAATTGTTAAGAATGGTAGAAAGAGAAGATAAAAAAATACTGCCACATGAGGAGACGATCGAAGTCTTGAATCTAGGCACTGAAATGGATAGAAATGAGGTAAAAATTGGCACAACTCTTTCAGTTGAAGTAAGACAAAACCGGATAGTCTTACTTTATGAATACAGAGATGTGTTCGCATGGTCGTATCAAGACATGCCGGGGTTAGATACAGATATGGTAGTTCATAAACTACCTATCAAACTAGAATGCAAACTTGTACAACAAAAGCTACCAGAAATGCTCCTTAAGATCAAAGAAGAGGTCAAGAAGTAATTTGATGTCGGTTACCGGGACCTTAATAAGATGAGCCCTAAAGACAACTTTCCTCTGCCACATATAGACACTCTGGTGGATAATACAGCCGGGAACGCTTTCTTTTCTTTCATGGATGGATTTTCAGGATATAACCAGATCAAGATGCATCCTGAAGACATGGAGAATACCACTTTCGTCACGATGTGGGGAACTTTCTGCTACAAAGTGATGCCTTTCGGATTGAAGAATGTCGGGGTAACATATCAGAGAGCTATGGTGACCCTATTACACGATATAATGCACAAAGAAATTAAGGTTTACGTCGACGACATGATTGTCAAGGCACAAACTGAGAATGAACATGTCGAGAACTTGAGAACGCTCTTCTAGAGATTGAGGAAGTTCTAACTAAGATTGAACCCTAGCAAGTGCACCTTTGAGGTAACATCTGGGAAACTATTAGGCTTCGTGGTCAGTAGAAAAGACATCGAGGTCAATCCCGATAAAGTTAAGGCTATTCAGAGTCTACCTCCACCACGAACACAAAAAAATGTCAAAGGTTTTCTAGGCAGATTAAACTACATAGCACGGTTCATATCTTAGTTAACCGAAAAATGTGACCCAATCTTCCGTCTTCTCCGAAAGAACAATCCAGGAGCATGGGATAAAAACTGCCAGATTGCATTTGAGAAAGTAAAGGAGTATTTGTCTCACACTCCTGTCTTGATGTCCCCTATCCCGGGAAAACCTGTGTTCTTATATCTCTCCATATTCGAGAACTCAATGGGGTGTGTCCTGGGTCAACATGACGAATATGGGAGAAAGGAAAGAGCCATCTATTACCTGAGCAAGAAGTTCACCGATTGCGAGGTTAGATATCCTCCTATCGAGAAGGTTTGTTGTGCTCTAGTCTGGGCTACAAAAAGACTCCGATAATATATGTTGTATCATACCACTTGGCTGATCTCCAAGTTAGATCCTTTAAAGTACATGATGGGTTTACCTGCTCTATCTGGAAGGTTAGTCCGATGGCAGATGCTCATGTCTAAATTTGACATCGAGTACGTGAGCCAGAATGTAATCAAAGGAAGTGTCATATCGGAGTTCCTGGCAAGTAGAACCGATGAGAATTATGAGCCTTTGGACTTTGACTTCCCAGACGAAGACTTGATGGCTATATCCTTAGAAGAAACAAGTACTTCAACGGACAGTTCCTGGAGAATGCATTTCGATGGTGCATCAAATGCATTAGGACATGACATCGGGGCAATCATAATCTCTCCAGAAGGGAGTCACTACCCATTTACCAATAAACTAAACTTTGATTGCACCAATAACATGGCAGAATACGAAGCTTGTGTCTTGGGGATTCGGGCTGCACTAGGGCAAAATATAAAGACTTTGCGGGTGTACGGAGACTCAGCCTTAGTAATATATCAGCTCCGAGGAGAATGGGAAACCAAGGATGTAAAGTTGTTAGAGTACCGGAGTGAAAGACATTAAGTTTTGGTACTACGACATTTTACAGTATGTTAAGCATCAAAGTTATCCAGAGGAAGTCACTGAAACCGATAAAAGAACCATTAGAAGGATGGCAGTTGTATACGTCCTTGACGGGGAGGTCTTGTACAAGAAAAGGCATAATCAAGTACTGTTAAGGTGCGTCGATGCTGAAGATGCAAAATTGATAGTGGAAGAAGTACATGAAGGAGTTTGTGGAGCACATGCAAATGGACATATGATGTCAAGACAAATAATGAGATGTAGATATTTTTGGTCCACATTGAAAAGTGATTGCATCAACTATGCTAGAAGATGTCATAAATGTAAGATTTACGGAGATAAAATCAATGTTCCACCTCATCCACTTCATGTAATGACGTCACCATGGCCTTTCTCTGTGTGGGGCATGGACGTTATCGAACAAGTCCATCCAAAGGCTGCGAATGGTCACCGTTTCATTCTCGTGGAAATTGATTACTTCACAAAATGGGTAGAGGTTGTATCATATGCCAGTGTCACTCAGTCCACTATTTACAAGTTTCTGAAGAAATAGATTATATTTCAGTATGGTCTACCTGAAAGGATCATTACCGATAATGCTACAAACTTGAACAACAAGATGATAAATGCTGCTTGTGAACAGTTCAACATAATACATCACAATTCCACTGCTTACAGACCAAATATGAACGGATCAGTAGAAGCAGTAAACAAAAACATTAAGAAGATAGTGGAGAAAACGACTGAAACTTACAAATACTGGCATGAGAAGTTGCCTTTTGCTTTGTTCGCTTATCGAACCTCAGTACGAACCTCGACTGGGGCAACTCTATTTTCACTAGCTTATGGAATGAAAGCAGTACTACCCATTGAAGTAGAGATTCCGTCACTCCATGTCTTGATAGAAGTCAAACTGGATGATGCAGAATGGGTACAATCCAGATATGATCAGCTTAATCTGATAGATGAAAAGAGACTGAAAGCCATTCATCATGGTCAAATCTATCAGAAGCGAATGATTCACGTGACAAAAAGGTGTGCCCGAGAATATTTCGCGAAGGAGATCTAGTACTAAAAAGAATTTGGTCAGTCCAGAAAGATTTTCGAGGAAAATAGACGCCAAATTGGGAAGGACCTTATGTCGTGAAAAAGGCCTTCTCCGGAAGAGCCCTTGTCCTGGCTGAAATGGATGGACCTGAACTGCCACATCCCATCAACTCGGATGTAATCAAGAAATACTTCGCCTAGGATGAAAACCCGAAAGGACGTCCTAAGTCGAAGAAAGAAAAAGAAAAAAAGGAAAAAAACGTTTAGGGTGAAAACCCGAAAGGGCGCCCTAAATTGAAAAAATAAAAAGAAAAAATAGAAAAAAAGAAGAAAGAACAAAAGGAAAAAGAGAAAAGAAAAATAAGGTGGGTTCAAGATGAAAACCCGTAAAGGGTGTCTTGCAACAAAGGATGGGTCCAAGTTAAAAACACGAAAGGGCGATTTGGATATCAGTTCAAGAAATCCGGACAGTGGAAACATCCTGGTATCCGATTTTTTTACAAACTGAACAAGTCGGAGAAATGTTGCACTCTCCAGAACGTTGTTGTATTATTGAAGATTTCTTGACAAATGCTGTATTTAAGGTCACCTGACGGCTTTTCAGTTCAGAAGTGCTCGCATTATCGAGATCTAAGACACTCATTCACACTTCATCATGTATTCATTGTTCAAAATATTTGTCATGTATTATCTCCCTTATGAATAAAAACCATCTTTTTCTCTAAATCAATTCCTTTTGAGTAGCTTGGATTGAACTTAAACTCAATGATTTATCTACTTATGCAAAAGATAATCGCATATTACTGTACAAAGATTCATTGAAAAGTACAGGTACCTGGAAGCCGATCAAGGCTCATTCACATACTTGAGATGGTCGAGAAGCATTTCCCAAATCAAGAAACAAATAGAATGTGCACATCAGATTTGAACATTTGAAGAATTCAAGATCAGGGATCACAACTTCAAGATTCTGGAGTCAAGATTCCAGACATACAATCGAAGATTGAGATTTCTCTCCAGAGCCCAAAATAACATATGTTGCATATGCATTTTAGGTATAACTAAGAGCATTGCATCCATAATATCACATATATGCATATCTTTTCAGGTTTTATCTAAAGCTAATTTCAACTTCGCATCGAAGGATATTGGACTCAAAAAACACAATTTGCTCGAGAGTAGATTTCAACTTCACGACGAAAGATATCTAGCTCGAAGCCAAACTTCACAATAAAGGGGCCATCCACGGTTTCAACTTCACGGCGAAAGGAATCGTGTCCACCTGCAACATACAATACTTGGATTTCAACTTCACGACGAAGGATATTCAAGTCAAGGCTCAACTTCACGACGAAGGGGCCATCCGCGATTTTAACTCCACGATGGAGGATATCGTACCCACACATCCATAATTTTAACTCCACGATGGAGGATATCGTTCCATTCGGGGATCAACTTCACGACGAAGGGGCTTCTCAATTTCAGAGCCAATTTGAACTTCACATCGAAGGATATTGGACTCAAGACATCACAAGCTCAACTTCACAACGAAGAGGCGGCTGACTGTCTCAAACAATTTCCCAGTTCCAAAACCAATTTCAACTTCACGGCGGAGGATATTGGACTCGGAACATTACAACTTACTTGGATTTCAAATTCATATCCAATTTCAGGCTCAACTTCACGACGAAGGGGCCACCCGCGGTTTCAACTTCACGACGAAGGGAATCGTGCACACAAGCAACATCCATCTCTAGATTAGATTTCAACTTCACGACGAAAGATATTCAACTCAAATAAGGAGTGTTTGTTAGTAAACTTTCCAGTTTTAGAGTCAATTTCAACTTCACAGCGAAGAATATTGGCCTTGAAACAACACAACTTATATTGGATTTCAACTTCACGACGAAGGAGTCATCTGTAACACAGTAATACCAAAGTCTTCAAATCAAGTTTCACCTTCACGACGAAGTATATTGAGCCAGAAGACGATTCAGAGGCCACTCGTCAAGAGCTTTGAGTTCGATTTCAACTTCACTATGAAGGATATCGTGCTCAGAAGCTTCCAGCTCGACTCAATCTCACGACGAATGAGTTATTTCGTGGTTCAATTCAAATGGAGAGACTTATCTTCACGAACGAAATTTGTGTCTTTTATCTTTGCTCTATTTCTGTTACATGATAATGAGCAAAGAGGGGCAGCTGACGACACCAAATTTTGTCCCATGGATTAGCATCATTTTACGTTGCATAACATACATTTTTCCTTTGTGCATGACATGTATATGTTAATGTGATATTATTTATAGTATACAATGTATATGTATTATATTATAAATACATGTTATGTTACATACTATAATTAAATAATACATATTACATGGTGCACACTAATTCATGTTCTGTTTTTACAGGATTGGGACCGTTACACGTGGCCCAACAAGGCCCAACCTAGCATCCAATAACCCAAGCATGTTAGGGTTTCTAAAACCCTAACCCTCATCACTCATACGACGCCGTATACCCGAGGACTCCTCATCCCGTACGCCTCTCCCACAACCGCACGTCTCATCTCCAATAACCCGAGTCTTCCGCTGAATTCCTCACCCCTAATAACAACCCACGAACGCAACAACGTGGAACACCCAATAACAACAAACAACAAGCGTTTAAGTCCAAGTAAAACACCGAGAATCCATGACTAAAAATAGCTTTTGTAAACTATAAATAAGCTTGTAATCAACACATTTGCAAACACAATTTTTACCAGAGAGATTACGCACAAATATACACAAAAATACTAGCAAGAGTTCGAAGCATTTTGTACCATTTTTGGAAGGAAATAAAAGGTAATTTTTCTTTACCTTGTTTGTTCGTTCATCGCCATGCACGTTGCTTTCCTTTCTTTTACTTGAGATTTGGTTCGACTACAACCTAAAAAACCTTCGGCCGATGACTTTGGGGTTGGAGTTTTTTTTTAAGAAAATATGTTAGTTTTCGTAGAGAGAAGAAGAAAAGCTTCTGAAAAACGAAAAAAACATTTTTTTACTGTCGATGATCGGTAGCTGTCGCAGATCAACGGCGGCGGCGAGGCGGTATGGGGGTGGTCGATGGCCATTTTCTGGAAATCAGGGCTGGTGTTCTTCATTTTTGAAGAACACCGAGAGAGAAAACGAAGATGGGGAGGGGGCATTCGGTTTTCAAATGAGAGAAATAAAAAATTAAGAAAACAAAATGGCTTATATACTCGGCCCATTAACCTGAATTGGATCCGCGCGTCAACTCAATGGACCCCCTTGACCCGCGCGTTTTCAAGATTTAATGGGTTAACCCCATTTTTGGTCCCTCTCGTTTTACAATTGTCGTTTTACCCCCTAATCCACAATTTTAGCGCTAATTTTCTCCTGGATTTAACCCTCAACTTTGGTTTTCATTCCAATTTAACCCGTTACGCTTATTTTTACCTTTTTTTATATTTTGTTTATTTCTATTTAGTTTTATTATTATTATTATTTTATTTTATCTTATTTATATACATATTTTCATTTATTATTACTATATATATATTTATACATATATATATATATCTATTTATATACTATCATTATTATTATGTTAATTATATTTTTTCTATTTATTTACTATATTTCTCTATTTTTGGTCTTTTATCCATTTATATTATATTTATATTATTATTTTCTCATTATATGTATTTAACTATACTTTTTTCATGTATTTTATTGTATTATATTTTTCTTATGTACATTTTTATTATATATATTTTTACTTATTATTTTATTTGATTATTATACATATTTATTTGTTTTTTATTCTTTAGCTATTATTACTTTCATTTTTTTAGTTATTTATTTATCTTTTTTTTACATTTCATTTTTATGCATATTTATTTCCTTTATTTATTTATTTTTTATTTTGGCCTTTTTATTATTTATTCTTTATATTGCATTGTCTTTATGTATATGTTACCTTTAGATTCCTTGGTTCATTTATTTACTTATTTTACTTCTTGTTATTTTGCTTATTTGGTTTTTTTAGTTTCTATTTTATCTTCATTTTTATTTCCATTATTTTATTCTTTTTACCTTACTCATTTTCGTCTTTTTTATGTCATTATTTTTTTAGGGGTGTTTAAATCAATCAGTGGTAAGTCTCAGATCGTTATGTTACCTTTCAAATTAAAATTACAACTTTCTTAATTAAAGAAAACTGGAAATTACGTAGTACCGAAAGGGCAATTCAAGGGTGCTAACCCTTCATTGACTGTAACCAACTCCCGAATTCGACATATCACTGGTAAGATGCATATCAGGTAAGAAATAAGGTACCCGGTCAGCACATTTAATTTTAAATAAATGATCGGTGCCGACTCTAACCCAATTTTCCTAAGTCGAAGCCCAATTCTGGGGTCCAACCGAAAGACGGTTCCGACATATATTTTTAATAAAATAATTACCATTAAGTATTAAATATGAAACTCATACATATTTATGAAAAATTTTAAATATATATTTTTAAATAAAATATTTTCTCAAATTCATTCATTTAGGATAATATAATCTGATAATTGAACGTTAGTTTAATCTGTATGGTTACATTACGTGAGTTTAGACAGTCTAAATTTATAAAATATTGGGTAAAGTACATGAATGGTCTTCGACTATAGGATGATGTTTTGTTAAGTCTCGACTATTCATATATTTTATTGTATTTCACTCAACATGATAACGCTCAGCATAGATGACCATCAATTATTTAACGAAAAATAATGAGTTTGAAATATATGAATAGTCAAGTGATCATTTTGTAACTTTTAATAGTCGAGAAACTCAACAAATTAATGTCCTATAATCAGGGACCATTTATATTCTACCCTAATATATATAAGGACCTAGTTGCGTTTTATTACATGCATGTGAAATTTATATATGTATAATATATATATATATATTATATATATATATATATATATATAAAAGAAGTTAGTTTTATTAAAATATAAAATATTTAAATTACAAAGAAGGTTTATGAATATAACCGTAAACTAAACATGTAGTAATAATATTTTATTATAATTATTAATACAAGAAAACTAATCACTTAATAGATCACACAAGAACCACACAAGAAAAATATTAAAAAATAATCAAATAAAATCAAACAAAAAATAAATATGAACATATTTGACGTTTCGATAAACGAACCACAAAAGGAGTCAACCTATTAAAAAACTGCTGATAAACCACAAATCGCGTATCCAAATCCACTCTAATGGTCCAAAGCAGAGAAGATCAACATAAAAACAAATAAGTGTCATCTTGATCAGTCGTGCCGATGTCAAGTCTAACCCTGAGAAAAAAGATAAATGAAAACAACAGTCAAACGACTGAAAACGTGCCATAAAGGTAGAGTTATTAAAACTTTGAAAACAAGAAAAAAGTGAAAATACATTATAATAAAAGAAAAGAAAAACAATGAATAACGACGATCGACAATAATCACCAAGACTAGTGTCACTGCCGATCACAAAAATGAAGACAAAGAAAATTAGTGACGACTAAAGAGAGAAAACTAAGACAAACTTCCTTTTATATTTTTTTCTATTATAATACATGCATGTGAAAGTAAAATAATGATGATATTACCTATAGATATTGAATTTTAGGATATAAGCGAGAAGAACAATAATATACTATATGTATAGAGATTATGAAGGGTGATATCATATGTATCCTAAAATTCAATATCTATACCAAAATTCGAACTATCCTGTAACACCATTAACCCGTATCCGACCCGGATACGAATCCGAGATGTCACATTGACTTTTCAAACAGATTACTTTTACAAAATAATTGAAAATTTAAATTTGTATTGGAGACTGAATAACTGATATTAAATACAATCAAATCATTTTACAAAACCGATCAGAGCTTAAACAATTCAAATCTTGTAACTACATGCCAACTATATTCTATATAACAAAATACATATATTCAATATGTTTCTGATCTGATATGTGGAAAAGGAAAAGCTGACCTAGATCGTTTATCTTCGTTCTTTCTCTTCTCGGAACCTACGTGTGAAACATTCACACGTTAAGTCTAAGACTTAGTGAGGCATATAAAACATGTAATATAACTCTACTCATATCAATGCATAAACAATTAATACTATCATATCATACAAAAGCATATGTCCTGTCATATAACCAATACACACATATACATATATCATTAACATGCTTATCAATACTTATATTAGTATTACTAATTCCTTTTTATCATATACGCAAATACTAAACATTTTTATACACATCATAGAACATATATATCATTTCACAATAGAGCACACATAGTATCATACCAATTGATTTATTTATTTTATTTAAAGCCCATGTATACTTTTTGAGAAATTAAGGTATGTGAGTACATAGAGGTTGTGCACATATGCTGTCACCACAGCTCGTATAATTCCCACTAGGGGCTCGTAGAATTTGTCCCGAATGACCACATATCACATATGTCCCGAAGGACCACGTAGAACCCTCGACTATTGGCATGCCAACTATACCCTTAGCTTTCAATATACATAACATGGGCATTATTATTAGGTTTTTCATAAATTCACATCACATAGGAACATAGTCTCATAGTTTCTTTCACATAGTTCATTATCACATTTTCATATGATCATATAAGCAAGTAGTTCACTTACACATAATACATTTCCATATAATTCACATATCAAATTTCTCATGTCATATTCTCATATGATCACATAACTCGTGTCACTTTCTCATGTGGTCACATAGCTCATGTCATATAATCTCTTATGCCTATATTATTTAATTTATATCATATTCTTATTTAATCACACCTCACACTGTATTCACACACATACTAACATATACCATAACATATATTTATATCAAACATATACTTATATCTACTAATTCATATATTATAATATAGGAAATAGACTTGTCGCAAGTCTTATTTCCATTACACATCATATAACTAATATGCACTCACCTTTGCCTCACTTGCTAATACCAATCCTTTAACACTCTCTCGACAATCTTACTCTGATAGCTTGTCCAAACTTTATTTTCGATTGATATCTACACGAACATACCATCCAATGAATATCGAATATTTGAATTACTCGAATAGCTTCATACTAATTTAAACTAAATAAAACATTAATTTCAACTTTCCATCTTAAGTAGTATCGGTACTACCAGCATAGTACTGATACTTCAATGCTAGGGTACCGATACCCTACCCTGGTATCGATACCAAAATTAGCTTCGATGTTCCCTAGTATCGATACTCATTCCTTATGATATCGATACTTTTCATACAGGTACTGATACCCCATGCGTAATTTTCTCATAATACCCTACCCTGGTACGATACCAAAATTACTTCGATGTTCCCTTACGAACTATTCCTTATGATATCGATACTTTTCATACAGGTACTGATACCCCATGCGTAATTTTCTCATAATTTGCCTTGTAGTATCGGTACTCATTCAACCGGTACCGATACTACAAACACATAATACATTCCTTAAACCTGAAAATCATCCCTTACCCAACTAAATTCCTTATTTTATTATTCTTTGATGCCTTTAAACTTAACCACACATATACAAATTAACTTATTTCACTTCAACTCATCATAACATCTCATATGTAACTATTATACTTGAGTTCAATAATCAAGATAATAAATCAACATGTTCTAAATTCGTTTCTAATTCTCCGAATTTCTTAGTTAGATCCTTGACAAGTCAAATTTCACTTCAAAACTTATTTATTACTCTATCTAAATAATTCCCTTAAAAACTCTTTACCTTAAATCTTACATAACTTAATCCTCTTTGAGTTTTAAGCAATCTTAAGCTTTCCTATCACCCAAAAATCAAAACCAACTTTAAAACGAAAGAATTAACCAACTTGAGACCAACTTACCTTAGCTATGGTGTCACGGTGGAGAGGAGAAGAAGAAAGATGAAGAGAATGCTCCAGAATTTATTTTTTCCCTCTTTCTCTTCCACGTGATTCCTATATAACCATAACAAATCTTGGTGGTCAAATGATCATTTTCCCTTTAATCTTTTCATATCTACCAATCAATCCTCTTAATTAAAATTCCCATTTAAGTCCTTAAACTTTCAAATTTTTATAATTTGATCACCAAATTTCAAAAACTTCCATTTAAGTCACTAACCTAGTTTTTGGGATGTTACAAATCCCAAATCACTCTCACAATATTCATGCAAAACTATCTCTGCAACAAAGACCTAAATATTTGGCAGAGATCTCCAAATAATTATCTTTTTAAAAAATAATTCTCTAATATAATTCTAAAGGCCAAGAGATATTCCATATTTATAGAGTCTAGTATTTAATCATAAGGAATTCCAATTCTATAAGAGTTTTTATCTAAAATAAATATTTAATTATTAAATAAATTTAATTACTAAGTAATATTTAATTATTTGAATCACATCAAAATTTAATTTAATTATTAATTATAATTTAATTTAAAATATATATGGCAACATACACAAATATATGAGTCTGGACATATTTAAATATTTTTTTATTTTTTACTTTTAATTTCAATCGTCTATTTTGTTCATCTAACGATAATGGTAGATAATTGAATTTTATTCCTGTATTATATATATGCTCTATCCACTTTTGCGAATCTTTCGATTTTTGTCGTCAACTAAACTTTAAATTGATTGGGCCTTAAAAACTGGAGAATAAAAAGCCCAATCCTTAACCCCAAAATCTACAATAAAACTGAAACGAAGCAAAGTGAAAAGAAGAGGCGAGTGATATAGAAATGGGGAGGAAGAAGGGAGTAGTAGAGTTCGAAGAAACGGCGCCGGATGACTTCGATCCGGCCAATCCGTACAAAGACCCGGTGGCCATGCTGGAAATGAGGGAGTACATTGTTCGAGAGAAATGGATCGACATTGAGAAAGCCAAGATCCTCCGTGACAAGGTCAGGTGGTGTTACCGCATCGAAGGAGTCAACCATCTCCAGAAGTGCCGCCACCTCGTCCGCCAATACCTCGACGCCACGCGCGGCATCGGTTGGGGCAAGGATGGCCGCCATCCCTCACTCCACGGTCCCTTTACTCTCTTTGATTTCATTTACAACTTTTATTTTATATATTTTCAACTCGATTCGTTGTTATTTTTATTACTTGCTCTTTGCTTCCTCGATTTTAAAGAAGATCAATATTTTCCCATTACTTAGTGTATGGTTTTGCTATTATTTGTGATAATTGTTCGTTCTCTAAAAGTTTTTAATTTGAATCTATATTTGTTTTATTAGCTACATCCTGTTACTTGATAACTACTTTTGGGGATGTGGAAAGCAAAGCGAGTGGTAGAAGTAACAAAAATTGAGCGTTGAATAGTTCTTTTTATTCTAGTTATTTGCGGGAAGGAATGACTGAACTGTATTAATTTGTTTTCATGATTTGGGATTTTAGGTCCGAAGGTTGAAGAGATTGAGTCAGAATGAATGGCTTCATTCGATTACAGTGGGTAATCTATTCTTTCTTTAAACTATCTACTGGACAATCCATTTTACTGTGTTTGCTTCAACATGATATAATTTTTGCTTGTTGATGTTGGTGAAACTAATAGGTTGAAGTTCAGAATCTGTACAAAGAGAAGCTTAAAACAATTTAACTAAATCAGGTTGCCAATTGTGCTTATGATAGGAAATTATAGGAAGTTGGTGGACAAAACTATGAGATTATATAGCAGAAGTGTGTGGAAAAAGAATTATTTAAGGCTTTAAGTGGGTAGGAAGACTCTTCAAAATCATAAAAAATTTAGTTGTTTGCATGTTCTTAGTTATGTCTATGAAAATTTGGAACATTGTTTTTCATTCGCTTAAACATTAATATTCGAGGTTTATTTAATTATTTATTTCAGGGGTAAGTTGAGTAGGAGCTTAAGGATTTGTCAGGTTTGTGTAAATTGATCTTAACTAATCTGTTGAGTGTCAGGTGATTAGGAATCTTTTATCCTCTTGCGATAGGCCTTATTAGCTTACGATTGTAAGGCCAGTGAACCAGTTAAGCTAGAAACCTGCAATTCTCTGTTAGAACCTTTCAAAGTAACTTGTAATTAAGGTATGGTTTTTCTTTCCTGTGGGAACATATCTCATGGATGTAATAACCATTCAATCAACTTGGAATGGGTTGAATATGCACTGGTGTGTGCATTAGGAGCAGAAAATATATCAAGCTCGCTTGAGCTGAGCAAGTCATGAATCATAGTTTGAAGAAAATTGTTTGAGTGGTGCAAAGATACTGTCTGACGGTGATGTCTTGTGTGTTATGGTTGGAGTTTGGATGAAGTTAAATTACTAAAGAGTCAGAATGATGCATATTCTGGCTGACTGTGTCACATTTTGTAATATTGACAACCTTTTGTTGATTCTGATTGCTGATCTTTCCAATAATGACACGCTGCCATCCAAGGGGAATCTTCATCATTGGTCATTATGGAAGAAGGAAAAGAGTAAAGAAAAATGAAAATAAAGGGAAAAAGCTGACTAAAAATTATACTAATTTTAGTGATGAATATGATAATTTTGTGGTTAAATTCTTAATAAAAATTCATATTAATTTTATAATTAAAAAATTATTATTGATATTTTTATAAAATGGTAAAATGTTTTGTTGTGCTTATTCCTTGCATATTCATTGACATAATTTTATCAACCAAACATCTCTGCTAGATTCCTCTTCAATTCCAGTCTGCTAACCAAATTATGTGATACCTATACATTCTCCCTTTATTCTATTTAGCTGACCAAAACGTACTTTAAGTGATTTCAACTTGAATTGATATTTCTTTGTAAGTAAATGCATTCAAAGGTATATAGCTTTTTATTGAACATACTGATTACAACTTGCATTCCAAAGAGAAACTGTTCATTATTTTCTTAAGTAGTTTACCATATGAATTGATTGCAATCAGTGGACAGTCATTTATTAACTGTGATAGATAGATATTCTAGGTGAGAGCATGTGAAGTTTTTTTGCATGTTGATAACTGCAAGATCATTACAGTTCTCATGATATTACGTCTAAACTAGTCAATTTGCTTCATGGCTTGTTCCCTTTTTTAAATGAATCGTTTTGGTACCTTCCAGTTTTATAATGTGATAAAACAAGGATGGAGAGGGATATCGAAATATGTGTAGTACGGAGGTTTATATCAATAAGTTTACCAAAAGAGGATATTAACATTCTGTTCTAATCTGATATCCTACAATGTGACATGAACGTAGATTGTTCGAGCAAATGAAAGTGAATGAAACAAGATTGAACTTGATATTTGAACAATAATAACAGTATTGCATGTTAGCTTGATGTAGCAGTGGTATAACAGTGTAACTACATTTTGGTACCTTTAGTATGGCCATGAATAATTTTTTTTTCTCATCATTTTTTACATTTCCGTTCATCTTTACCTATTTTATGTGGTATGACTGCGGAATTGTGCATTTCTGATAAAAAGAATCGAGATTATTTAATCAATCTACGCGGAAGGTGTAAAACTTAAGTTTGTGTTACAATTCAAGAACTTGGACAAATAGAATTAATATCATGCTTCACTGTTGCAGGTAACTTTGGCCATAAAATTAAGGAGCGTGAGATTGGAATAATTTTTCACCTACATTGTTATTATTGTAGCTTGCGCTGTAAGACTCTTATAACAAGATTGAACATGATGTCATTTTCCTTGTACTTGTTAGCATCCAAAATCTTTGTTTTAACTTGGCGAATCTGTCCATAACAGTACATCAGATAAATGAAATAAGTTGTCATCTCAAAAGTAGTGTTCAGTTTTGCATACCCTGTTTGATTGCTGATATGAAGTCTTAATTTTTTTCTGTTTGGGTTTAGTTTAGGAGGGTTGGATGGTAATCTGTTATATCCTACTTCAAAATCAGATCATATGTCATTTGACTGCTTTGAACCTTATAGATGCTCTTTCAACGTATTGAAAATGGTGATGGATTTCAAGATATTACCACATCATCGAGTGAAAACGATTAGTGACAAGGAAATACGTGGTTTACTTTTACTGCAAGAATATCCTATTCACTCGCGGTTTGTTTTTGGGTCATAATCACTAGATTATACAGGAGAGGTGTCAGAGTGGTTCAAGGTGTAGCATTGGAACTGCTATGTATGCTTTTGTTTATCGATAGTTCGAATCTCTCTCTTTCCGAACTCCTATCTTAACCTAATTCGCCAAATTTACTGACCTAAAATGTAAAAAATAACAACGGAGAAGCCAATTTTGAATTTCCGGCATCCCTTTTAAGGTACCTTAGGGATCGATTCACTTTGCATATAGATTAACTGGATGCATACAGCCTTCCACTGACAGGCGGTCGTGTATTTCACAGGATTTCTCGTTACTTATGTCAGCATCCTCACTTCTGATATCTCTAGGTGTTGTCGCCAAAAATCTTCCCCGATTGATAGAACGTCCCGACGCTTGAAAAAGCAACTTTCAAGGATCGTTGCTTCAGTGAATACTTTAGCTGATGGAGAATAACTATACTTATAGATAATCCTCCTTACATCAAATAATCTAAATCATTTACATCGATGATTAAGATTAAAATATGTTTATATAATCTCTTTATTTAAGGAAAATAAATTAAATCTATCAATACATTCCACATATAATAAATTACATGAAATATAAAAAAATCAAAAACAAAATTTTTATTTAACATTAAACATGTGATTTTCTTATCGTTCCTATATTTCTCAAATTCAAATTAAATGACCTAAAAAATATTAGGTAATTAAAATAATCTTGAACCTAAACTATAAAATAAACTTTAGTCATAAAAAATATTCCTAGACTTTCTGTTAATGGGAAGAAAAAAAACCCAAAAATACAAGGCAATTAATTCTGAAGATATGAATGGAAACTGAACAAGCAAGGTCTTTAGGATCTTCAATCTAATCTTACCAAGAGTTATAAAACTATAATTAAGGTTAGGGTAATTGCATTAAATACTATTAAATTGTAAGGTTTTTATTAATTTTACCACAATTTTAAAACACTTCAATTGTAGCTATGAGCTTTAGTTTTGGCTTCAATTATAGCACTGAACATTAACCCTTTAACAACGGGAGGAGATCACAATTTGGTGTTGATATGGTGGTGACGTGTGCTGATGTGGAAACCAAAAAATAATTTTTTATTCCACCTCATCATCTTCTTCATCAAAATTAGGAAGATTTCATCCATTTATAGCCACCATAGGAAACTGTCACTCTCTAGTATCTTTTGTGACCACCCTAGACACTAATGAACTTGTCTCATCGTCCTTTATCATTTTATGGTTTAGATTTAGTCTATTTTTAGCTGTCATAAGAAACTGTCACTCTTTGACATCTTTTGCGACCACCCTAGACACCGATAACCTACGTTATCACGCTATTAAAATTAAAGTGTTCTAATTTTGAATTGTAAAATCAATATAATCTTAAAGTTTAATAGTATTTGATGTAGTTTACTCTTAATTCTATATAGGTAAAAATGATTTCTTTGTTAATATGAACTGCCATGTAAAGCTAAATTCCTAACAACTCATAAGTCATAAAATTATTCTGGTTGAACGGAAAGAACTGTAAATCGAATAAATATCTATTAAATTGATCCAAAAGGATATAGAAAGATTTATTCTTAAACTTTTCATTCTTCTTTAATTTATTTTGGAGCAGACACAGTTAAAAAGTTGGGTAAAGTACATAAATGGTCCCTTGACTATAGTATATTATTTTATTAATTCTTATGACTATTAAAAGTTACAAAATGGTCCCTTGACTATAAGATGTTAATTTGTTGAGTCTCTCGACTATTATAAGTTACAAAATAGTTACCGACTATTCATTATGTTCCAAACTCATCATTTTTCGATAAAAAATGATGATAATTTGAGCTAGACGTTAACCTACTGACTGAGATATGATAAAATTTAACTTCAAAATCTCAAAGACTAAAATATCTCAGTCAGCATATTAGCATCAAACTCAAACGACTGTTAACTTTTTTAACAAAAAATGATGATTTTAGAACATAATGAATTTTTGAGAGATCATTTTTGTAATTTTTAATAGTTCAGGGACTCGACAAAGCAATATACTATAGTAGGGGGATCATTTATGTACTTTACCCTAAAAAGTTATGCTTTCCTGCTTGAAAGAAAATATGAAACTAAATAGACGCTTTCTCCTATAAAAGAAATTAGATTAAACTATATAATGAAAAAGAAGAGAAAGAGGTAAATCTGTGACATTACAGAATCAGATTCCAAAAAGAAAAAAAAAATCCAATAAATTAACCCAAAATTCAACCATTATTCCTTTTCATTTTTTCTAGCTTTTAACTTGAACTTTTCTCAATTGTTCAAAACACCCCATTGTTGGGATTCTTGAGCAAACACCTCTACAGGCTTCATGACAGAAAGGGTAAGTTCCATTTTCATTTTCTTTTTAAGAATCTCCCTTGATATTTGAAATATTTCTGGAAACATGCATGGACCAGTTCTGCTGCATGGTTATGAGGATGAACATTGACTGCAACGGCTGTTACAGAAAAGTAAGAAGAGCTCTTCTTGAAATCCAAGGTCAGATCAAATGTTCTTATTTGTTTTCATCTTCTCAATTTTTAATTTTGTTTCTTTATATATGTTTGTAATGAAATGCAGAGCTGGATACACATTTGATAGAGATGAAGCAGTGCAAGGTAAGCGTTTGTGGGAGGTTTAAACCCCAAGAAATAGCCATTAAAATAAGGAAAAAGACCAATCGCAGAGTGGAGATTTTGGAAATACAAGAATTCAGCAGCAACAATGAACAGAGTCACGAGGAGAAGCCATTGATGATCACTTCTTGGAATCTCGAATCCAATCAAAATCAATTTGCAACATGCAGATGACTGTTATATATCTGTATAGGAATTAAACATGATGATTCCCTTGCCGCTGATAAAGTGAGAGCACAGAGATATGCAACAAGCTGGTGAGTTGAGCTATAGCTAATTCATGAGTTTGGAAGCTCTCAGGTTATAATCGATCAAAATTTGACTCGGTTGTATTATTTTTTTTATAATAAATGACAAATTTGATTCATTTAACAATATAATGATCGTTTATAACTCAAAATCCATACGAGATCAGCTTTCTCTCATTGGTGTACAACTCATCCTTTTTTTTTTCGTCTTTGTTGTTCGACAGCCACATTAATTTTATTATTAGTTATCAACCATCGGTATCTTTATTGTCCTTTTCTTGTCTTATATCACTTCTTTATTTTCTCTTGTTTGTTTATTTTCAATAAGTCCGCTTATATTATACGTTTTCATCTCCCTTTATGATACGTTTTTTATATGCCTTTATGACACGTTTATTATGCCTTTTGGTATGTTTTTCGGTCGTTTGGCTCTTTTTCGTTTATCTTGTTCTAACGGTTGATTTGGTATCACCACGATTGATCTAAATTGCGCTTATATGATATGTTTTTGATCTTCTCTGCTTTGAACCATCAGATTGGATTTGGATACTATATATACGTTCGTGGATAACTTTTCACATCGTTCGAATCTGATTTGTAGTTTGTTGGTGGTCTTTCAGTAGCTTGATTCCCTTTTATGGTTCGTTTGCCGGTGTGATTATATCTGCTTGTATCTATCTTTGCTCGATTTTCTTCGTTAGGTTTTTAATATTTCCTTGTATGATTTTTATGTGATATTAAGTTGTTAGTTTTTGTTTCAATGACTATAATAAATTATCCTAATTAAATGCTTAATTTACAATTATAATTTGATATATTTCCTATTTCGAATAAAATTATTAACTTCTATAAAAAAAAAGAAAAACAATAGAATGATCAGTTCACATTGATTCCTTTACAAGGAGCTACCACGTACTTCATCCATCAGCGTTGTATAGCTTTATTCAGTGATAATGATTACAACTTACAAGACGAAACTATTTAATCTGTGAATAATTAAAAATAATAAAAGATCAAAATCAAAGTGATATATATATATATATATATATATATATATATATATATATATATTATTAAGATTGATAGAAAGATAAAACAAAATAACTTATTTTATAACTGCAATTATGATGACAAATGATTTATTTTTTTCTACTATTATTCATGAGTGAGGTTCCAAAAGTAATTATCTATATTTAAGTTTAAATTTGTGTTTTTGTTCAAAATAAGATTTTTCAATAGGAATAGTATTAAATATATAAATTAAAAAACATTTTCATTGAGGAACTATTTGAGTCAAGCAATTAGCTTTCAATATTTTCATTTATATTCCACTCATAAGGATGTCTACAGGACACATTTTTTTATCTAATAAAATTAAACTTTATTCCGAATAAAATTTAAATATAATTTTATCTACTCAAAAATCTAATTGGAAACTCAATCAAATTTAAAGTAATTTTCAATCGTATTTTTGCCAAAAATAAGAAAATATGTGAATTAAATATTAATTCATTTAATTTAAAACATAAAATCTTAACACAAAACTAAAATTTTATAAAATTACTAAGCACCCAACTACTCACACTAAACAAGCATAACCCTTTTTATGAGGGCTCAAGTTCAATTTCAACTTTTTTCATCTTTTCAAAAATAATAATAATAAGAGAAAATAACCTCAGTGACCAAAAATGCCTTATAATATACGATTTTAACCAACTTTTTTTGGATTTGCCAAAATGACCAACTAAATCGCAATGCGATCGATAATTCGCAATGCAATCTCCGATATCGCAAATCAGTTTCCAGATTCGCAACGCGAACTTCGACTATCGCATTGCGATTTATATATTCGCATTGCGATAGTCGAAGTTCGCGTTGCGAATTTCCAAATTCATTGCGATAGTCGAAGTTCGCGTTGCGATTTATTACAAATTCGTTGCGATAGTCGAAGTTTGTGTTGCGATTTATTCCAAATTCGTTGCGATAGTCCAAAATCGCAACGACTCGTGCTATTGCATTTGTTTCTTAAGAATTTTCTCTAAAAAGATAGTATTCGCGCGGACGTGTCGAAGACACGTACGACCACGACCCGAGACGAGACGGCGGCGGCGGCGGCGCGCGAGAGTCCCCCTTGTTCTCTATCACTCAACAAGGAAGTGGGAAAGCCAAGCCTTAAATACCATTCCCAATAGTATTTCCAATACTATGTGGGATTGAGCATTACCAACACTTGTTTCCAATACAATGTGATTATTCAAGAAACAATTAACAATCATGCACCTTAAAACAACTGAATCAACAACCAATTGCATTAGTATTATACGATTAAATATGTCATAATTAAAAGTCAATCTACAATCAATCGCGATTATTGCAATTTTAAGCAGAACATTCAAAAATAATATCACTATTTAAGGCTCAATCCCACATAGTATTGGGAACAAGTGTTGGTAATGCTCAATCCCACATAGTATTGGAAACACTATTGAGAATGGTATTTAAGGCTTGGCTTTTTCACTTCCTTGTTGAGTGATAGAGAACAAGGGAGACTCTCGCGTGCCGCCGCTGCCCGTGGTCGTGGTCGTGGTAATACGTGTCTTCGACACATCCGCGCGAATACTATCTTTTTAGAGAAAATCCTTAAGAAACAAATGCAATTTTGGAATAAATCGCAACGCGAATTTGGAATAAATCGCAACACGAACTTCGACTATCGCAACGAATTTAAAAAATCGAAACTCGAACTTCGACTATCACAACTATAGACGAATTTAGTATGATTTAAAAATAATAATAATTAGATAATAAAAAAATAATATGTGAGTTGTTAAATAAATAATTTATAATTTTTTTAATTATAGGCGAGATTTAATTTTGGCCCTAAGCAGGAGGGGACCTTGGGCAGGTGGCCCTCCTGTCCAAGCTCAGCTATAGGCCTGGTTAACAATGATATATCTATAAATATTTGTGAAGATGAACAACGTTTGTCAGTAACATAAAATTTTTGTATGTGAGTGAATACAAATAAAATTTTATAACGTATATAATAATAAATAGATAACTATTATAAGGAAATTTGAATTTCATGATAGATAAATGTATAAATCCACCATTGGCCATTGACACTGTTTATCCTTCACTTCTAATTGTGATATTTATTTATATTTTTTATTCTTCTAAACTATTTAATTAAATGTTTTTAAATTTTTTCTTATATGATCTTATTTTATGAAATGAAAGAATTAAACTTAAGAATAAAATAACACACATGTATCTTTTGATAAAAAGAAAATTCAGTAGACTGCATGGTTGAAGTTTAATATTGAGACTTCTACGTTAAATATTTTCCTTTTTTACTGAGAGAGAAACAACTAGGTTGTATCGTATTTAGGGATATTTAAATTTGGGTTAAAATTGATTTAACCGATCGAATCTAAGTTTTTTCGGTTAATTTTAGATTTAATCGGTTAACGGTTAGTTATTTTTTTCAAATTAACTTCGATTCAAAATCGGTCGATTAATTGAATTAACTTCGGTTTTAACCATATTAACCGAAAATTTAAAATATTTCATATATATTTTTTTATAAATTTTGGTTAATTTGGTTAAGCGACCAATTAACCGAATTTTGTTCGGTTCGATTAATTATTTTCGAAAAAATTTGATTCGATTAAAGGTTAAAGAGAAAAAAAATTCGGTTAATGAAATTTTAAAAGTTCGATCCGACCGATTGAACACCCTTATATCGATATCTTCATTACAATAAGGAAAATTTGTTCTACAATCGGTGCATCATAGAAGTGCATCACCATACGAAAGGAATGAAACATTGTGGAAATGGCATATGCACAACGCTTCAATGATATCAACACCCACAACTGAAACAGGCTGCTCAGCCACCACAACATTCAAGCAGATGACGCTTATTTCACATTGCTTTATTCAAGCAGACGATAAGATGGCTTTGCAAGCAAATGATTAGCTCATGGCAATGAGAGGCCAAAGATTTCGCTCATGTCCAGTTCATTAGGCTGCATCCCATCAGGCGATTCCCAGTCAAAGCATTGGATTAGTTGAGCTAGAACTAGACGCACTGTTATCAAGGCTAATTGCATTTCAGGGCATCCACTACGACCTGATCCAAATGGGATGAGTTCAAAATCATGTCGTCGGGATCAATGTTACTACCAATGAATCTTTCCGGTAAGAATTCTTCAGCATTTTCCGACCATATACTCCGGTCTCGACCCATCGACCAAATATTCACCAAGATTCTCATTTCTTTGGCATGAAATATCCATCAACAACAATATCTTCCATGGACTCACGTGGAACTAAGAACGGACCAACTCCATGTAGCCTCGTACTTTCTTTCACAACCATATCTAAATATAACAATTTTGATTGATCTGATTCTTCAACAGGTCTATTCCTTCCAACCACGGCCTCTAACTCTTGTTGGAGACGAATCATCACTCGAGGATGCCTTAAGATTTAAGAAAATGCCCACTCGATGGCGACAGCTGTAGTATCAAATGAAGCTGCAATCATATCCAATAATATAGCCTTTACGTTGTTTCCTTCAAATATGTGGAGTTGATCTTCGTCGCGAGTGTTCATTGGTTGATTCAACATGGAAACCATCATATCAACGAAATCCTTGTGAGGTTTTCGACCCTCGAGATCGGTTCCTTGCAAATGTTCATCAATTATTTTCTCGACAATATCAAGCAACCTACTTGTCCTCTTAAGCCTTCGTCTTATTCCCTGAGGATGAATGTATAGAAGGGGATAGTCACCAACCCTAAGTTTAAATTAAAAATACTTTCCCTATTAAGTTTAACTCAGGAAAATTAAAAAGATGATTAGTTCATCATCACAGAGAATTCACCATTTTTTGGACAGGAAAAAGACAAACCTGAAGGTCGAGGAGCAAGATAAGGAATAAAATCTGAAATATTGAAGAGTCCATGGTGGTGCATGGTTTGATCAATTAGCGGCTTTAAGTTGAATCCATCATCCTTGGCTCGCCGATCCTTCCGCTAAGGTCCACCACCTCTCCCGCCACCGCTGACTTCTTTACGGATTCAACAAATGACCGTAGATGCGCCTTCCTTATTGGTGCAAAATCTTCAACTTTGGAAGCACTACGGAGACGCAAAGTACACCATTTCCGAACTGTTCACCAATAGTGACGCCAGACATAATAGTGATTATCCTGCAAGCGCTCCAACAAATGATTCACCAGAGAAAATTCACCCAAAAAAAACCAGAGAAAAAAGTCTCTAGGGTTTAATAAAATATTATAAAATCAAAACAATCCCAAAAATCAGTCCACAAGCCAGACTGTTATAGCCAAAAATCGTCTTTATTTGAATTTTACCAAAAATAGAAAAATCCCGAAAATCACTCTAAATTGAAATTCGAAATAAAATAAGCAATCTCCAAAAAAATCCGGCCTAAATCGGATTTAAATTGACTTCCTAATTGACAATTGAAATATTACCATAAATAGTAAAAAATATCTAAATCTAGTATTCGGAGGGGGAAAACGGCAGAATTTGAGGTTGAAGATTACCATAAATAGTAAAAAATATCTAAAAAATATCGAAAAGAGCTTTCCGGATTGGAGTCTTATGCGCAATTCTGACACCTGTAGCCAAAGTTATGGCCAAAAGACTGAAACATACTCAAAACGACCCCAATGAGGAACATGTCACAATCAATTCCCGCCTTTGCGCTGATCTGCCAATTCATGGTATCTCAGCGCCATCAAAGTGCAATCTGACAGCTCAGCATCATCTGTCTCGGATCCCCCTGCATCAGTCACCCCGGGTTGGAAAGAACTCGTCCTCGAGTTCAGAGTAGTGTCATCAGAATCCACAAAACAATGACTCAGGTGCTTCACATTAAAGACATCAGAAGTCTTCAAGTGGCTGGGAAGGTGCAACCTATAAGCACTATCATTGATCTTCTGCATGACCTCACAAGGTCCAATCTTCCGATCCTTAAGCTTATTATACTCACCAACAGGAAAACGATCACGAGTTAATACAGCCCAAACAAAATCACCAACATCAAAAAGTACCTGACGACGATGATTGTCGACCCGAGTCTTGTACTTGGTATTGCTCTCATGAATGGTTTGTTTCACTTGCTCATGGATACCTCGAAGATACTTTGCCATCTCATCTGCTTTAGGAATGAAATGACCTATACGTGGAATAGGGGCTAAGTCTAGCACCCCGGATGGGTTCTGACCATAGACAATCTCAAATGGGCTTAAACCTGTGGTTCTATTTTTTGATCTGTTGTAGGAAAATTCTGCCTGAGGCAATGCCAAATCCCACTGCTTCGACTTCGTTCCTGCCAAACACCTCAAGAAGTTTCCCAAACTTCGGTTCACCACCTCGGTCTGGCCATCCGTCTGGGGGTGGTAGGCGCTACTGAAATTCAACTGCGTTCCAAGTTTCCCCCACAGGATCTTCCAGAAATGACTGATGAACTTAGTATCATGATCTGAAGTGATGGATCGAGGAACACCATGTAAACGCACAATCTCCTTGAAATAGAGATGGGCAATCCGGTCAGCATCCATAGTCTTTCTGCAAGCTACAAAATGAGCCATCTTGGAAAACCTGTCAACCACAACAAAGATAGAATCCGAGGCCCTTTGGGTGCGGGGTAAGCCTAGTACAAAATCCATGCTGACATCGAACCAAGGAGCTTCAGGAACAGGTAAGGGAGTGTACAAGCCCGCATTGGTGAGAACTCCCTTAGACTGCTGGCACACATAACAACGGTCCACATAATGGGCCACATCACTAGTCAACTTGGGCCAATAAAAGTCAGAAGAGATAAGGGCCAAGGTCTTATCTCGGCCAAAGTGTCCCTCATTATGGAGTTCACTTATAATTTGCTGCCTCAATGAACAATCTGGAATGCACAATTGTAATCCACGAAACACATACCCATTATGCAAAACAAAATCATGACGGTGACCCTCAGTTACCTCCTGAAATATCCTTCCAAAGGAAGGATCAGCTGCATTCATATCTGTGAACGTCTCAAAGCCTACAACTTTAGTACTCATGGTGGTGAGAAGTAAGGTACGATGGCTCAGGGCATCTGCGACGCGGTTCAAACTCCCTGCTTGGTGCCTCAGCGTAAAAGTGAATTCTTGCAAGTATGCCACCCACTTGGCATGACGTCTACTCAGCTTGTGTTAGCCATTAATGTACTTCAAGGCTTCATGATCGGTAAACAGAATAAACTCCTTCTGTACTAGGTAGTGACGCCAATGCTTCAAGGATTGAACTATGGCATAGAACTCCAGATCATAAGTGGAATAATTTTTCTTTGATCCCGATAGTTTTTCACTGAAAAAAGAAACCGGACGACTTGCCTGACTCAGAACACCACCAATGCCAACGCTAGATGCATCACAATTTACCTCGAACACTTTGTCAAAATCTGGAAGTGCCAAAATTGGAGCCTCGATCATCTTCTGCTTGACCAGTTGAAAACTGGCCTCTGCCTCCTTAGACCACTGGAAATCACGCCCCTTGAGGCACTCTGTGATAGGGGCGATCAGAGTACTGAAATTTCTAATGAATCGGCGGTAAAAAGACGCCAAGCCATGGAAACTTCGGATGTCATGTAAGGTCTTTGGTCTGGGCCACTCCAAGACTGCATCTACCTTTGACTGATCTGCATGAACACCATCAGTAGACACAACAAAACCAAGAAAAGTCATAGAAGTAGTGAAGAAAGAACACTTCTTTTGATTGACAAACAAGCACTCCGTTTTCAGCATCTCAAAAACTGCACGAAGGTGATCGAAGTATGAAGTCCATGTCAGACTATAAACGAGGATATCATCGAAGTAAACTACAACAAATTTCCCCATAAAAGGCTGCAATACCTGATGCATAAATCTCATGAACGTACTGGCCGCATTGGATATCCCGAAAGGCATGACCATCCACTCATACAACCCTTGTGGCGTTTTAAACGCCGTCTTCCACTCATCTCCAGGTCTTATTCTGATTTGGTGGTAACCGCTCTTAAGGTAAATTTTTGAGAAGACCTTAGAACCAGATAGTTGATCCAACATATCATCTAGACGGGGAATTGGAAACTGGTACTTAACTGTAATTCTGTTGATCGCTCGGCTGTCAACACACATACGCCAAGAACCATCTTTCTTTGGCACTAGCAGAGCAGGGACTGCACATGGGCTCATACTCTCTCGGATATAGCCCCTCTCCAACAACTCTTCCACCTGTCGCTACAACTCTTCAGCCTCCTTGGGACTGAGGCGATATGCTGGTCAATTTGGAAAACTTGACCCAGGAACAAGGTCAATTTGATGCTGAATATCCCTCATAGGTGGTAGCCCAGGAGGAAGATCCTCTGGCATCAAGTTAGAGAATTCTGCAAGCAGCCGCTGCACTTCTACTGGTAAATCTGCATCTACGTCTACTGCATTGTTCTCGCAAGGTAGTAAGGCATAGACCACGTCGCCATGCTCAATCTCATCTAAAAACCTGGACATAGAAAGAAGAGTAGTATTATGGGTTACTGGGGTAGGAGTGAGTCCTTCCCGCCGGGGTGCCAACACAATCTTTTTTCCATTGATGCTAAGGGAATATGTATTCTTCCGTCCATCATGAATGACACTGCGATCATACTGCCAGGGTCGACCCAACAATATATGACACGCATCCATAGACACAACATCAAACCAGACATTATCAAAATATTTTCTACCAATTGAAAAAGACACGAGGCATCGCCTATCAACTGTTACCTCACTGCCTTTATTTAGCCATGACAGCTTGTATGGCTTAAGATGACGGTCCGTTTTCAATTGTAATTTCTGGACAACCTCCTCGGATACTTCATTCTCACAACTGCCGCTGTCAATGATCATTTTGCAGACTTTATCTGCAACTGTGCAAGTCGTATGGAAAATATTGGTTCTCAACCAATCGTCCTCTGAATCGCCCTTGGGAGTAAGTAGACTCTTGCGAACGACCAGAGTCTCATGACCATCTCCATACATCACATCATCAGTCTCATCATCGTCATATATGGGTTCGCCAATCTCCTCAGTCTCGTCTTCCGTGTTTTCCTCAATCAACAAATTTTTGCCCTTTTGACTAGTAGGCTTGCTGCAATCAGTCGCCCTATGCCCTTGTTCACCACAACGAAAAACATCTAATAGTAGGGTTAGAATTACCCTGCGGTGGCTGTTGAGCAGGACGGGAATCTTGAGGACGAACTGGTCGACTGTTGTGATCATTCCTGATCACTGGTCTCCTGTTTTGTTGTTTTTCAACAGCAAGTGCACGCTGGTAAGCTTCCGAAACACTCCACAGTGAATGAATGCTGAGGACATCTTGTAAGGGCTGGCGTAAACCCCCCAAATACCGCGCCATCATTTGGTCCTCCGTCTCAGATAAATCGTTCCGGGCGACCAATTGGTAAAACTCCTCCGTGTAATCATCGACTGATCGTGCGCCCTGCCTCAACGCATGAAGTCACTGAAATAAGGTTTACGTGTAGCCAAAGGAAAGGAAGTGACCCTTCATCTTCTTTTTCATCTTCTCCCAATCAATGATCTTGGCCTTGCCCTGTCTTTCTCGTGAACGTCGCAACTGTTCCCACCACGCAGATGCTCTGCCCTTGAGTTTGATGGCGATCAGTTTCACTTTCACACGATCAGGGACTTCGTTATATTCAAAATACGCTCTACTTCATTAATTCAATCCATGAATCCCTCGGCCTGTAACGTACCAGAAAACTCAGGGAGATCGACCTGAAAACCGAGGTCTCCATGACGCTCTTCCCGACCACGGTGTTCCCGAAATAGAGCACGATTGTGATATGGGTTTTCGAAAGCAGAATTGGTATCGTGATCAGAGGCCTCACGATCCTCGAAATCCTGCGCTGCCAGGCGCTGGGTTAATTCTGCGACTTGCCTCTGTAAATCCGCAATCATCACATCCTGAACGTTGCGATCACGGCGTTGGGCTTCCTCATTCGAAACCTGCTCACGATGACCACGACCATGACCTCCAGCCATTGAAACTGGTGAAATTTCCCAGGAAGATGTTGAAGCTCTGACACCTGTAGCCAAAGTTATGTCCAAAAGACTGAAACATACTCAAAACGACCCCAATGAGGAACATGTCATAATTAATTCCCGCCTTTGCGTTGATCTGCCAATTCATGGTATCTCAGCGCTATCAAGGTGTAATCTGACAGCTCAGCATCATCTGTCTCGGATCCCCCTGCATCAAATAAGAACCGTACTGGGTAAAAGCCATGCCCTTGGAACCATTAGACAAGTATTATGAAGCTTGCATTTTAGGCCTGCTACCGAAAACAAGGTCATGGGTTCTGAGGAATAGTTCTGCTGCCGCAGGTGATGACACCACGATTGTTGGTATAGAGCCTAGCCTTAGTGACATTATGGGACCGTATCTTTTGGCTAGATGGTGAAGGCTTTGCTGTGGAAGCTTCTCAAGCATATGGATATTACCGATTATCGGTAGGGCGCAGGGACCCGGTGGTAGTTTTCGGCCATTTTTTTCGTGGTTTAGGTGGAATACGGTGGTGCAAAAAATGTAGAAGGAACATAGCGTTCCAACGAGAATCAACACCGAGGCTAAGGTTGGAGGCATTAATTTTCTCTTTTACTTTTCCGAGAAAAGTGAAATAATTTCTTCCCAATAATGAAGTTATTTATTTGTTTTCTTAGATAAAGTGACCAATAATTTTTGCCATTGAAAAGACGGAAGGCATTACCGTAGGGACGATGGCAATAATGCCTACTCTACTATTTTTAAATATTTAAAATATAAAATTAACAATATCAAATGATTATGCAATAGAATATAGATACTCTCACCTAGAGATGAGCACGGGCTGGAATTTGGGTTTCGACTCAATCTAATTTTATTAGGTAAGATTCGAGTTTATGATGAAAAATATTTAATATGGTTTAACTTGAAAAATAATATAATTATGCCTTATATATTTATGGATAATTGAAATAATACCTCTATCTAATTTATTTTTTAATTAAATCCCTATTTTATTGAATAAAAATAATATTTTTTATAAATATATTTGTTTTGGGTCAGATCAGTTCGGACTTGAGTTTTATCTCAAAAGGTGGTCAAGTTTTGAATAGGATGAAGTCACCCTAAACATGGGTTGAATATGATTTCAGGTGAAATGTTTATATTTTCAGGTCAAATCCGATTTACCAAAAGCCCGACCATTGCCCATTCCTACTCTCACTATTATCATGTAACCTTATTTTGTAGGAAAATAATAATAATAAAGAATTAAAGATAAGTCAAAGGATATGAGAATGGTTATAGAAATAAATTTGACTCGTCGGTTGTTGGTTGTTTAATCTTTTTGGTTTCGACCATCAAACCGAACAAATTCCCCAAAAAATGAATTAACTAAACT
This sequence comes from Hibiscus syriacus, assembly GCF_006381635.1. Classification (NCBI taxonomy): domain Eukaryota; kingdom Viridiplantae; phylum Streptophyta; class Magnoliopsida; order Malvales; family Malvaceae; genus Hibiscus; species Hibiscus syriacus. Next base: position 465,352 of record NW_024061960.1, read on the forward strand.
GTTTTCTTTGACCATTAACTGAATTGAACATTTTTTTAAACTTATGTAGAAAGTAACACATGTAAAAGAATTCCTCATTAATATTCAAGTCAACCAAATACTTTACAGCACTATCTTCATATACACACTAATGAAAGAATTAACCTGCTGACTAATTTAAAATTGAATGCTAATAAAACATAAACAGAAAACTTTAACAATCTAGCTGAATATTCTAAGCTATTCTCAACACCCCCTTGAGTTGGTAGTCTAAAGACATCTTTGACTCCTAACTTGGAGACTAAATATGCATGTTGATGTGCTCCTAAAGCTTTGGTCAAGATATCAACCAATTGTTTTGCTGATGAAACATAATATGCATGTATCACTCCTTGTATTTTCTCCCGAATGAAATGACAGTCTATTTCGATATGCTTTGTCTTTTCATGAAACACTAGGTTTGCTGTAATTTTTAATATTGCTTTGCTGTCACAGTAAAGCTTAGCTGATTGCAAGTCTTTCACTCCCAATTCCATCAATAACCCTCTCAACCATACAATTTCAGTTGCTTCCATTGCCATGCTTCTATATTCTGCATCAGCTAATGACCTTGCTAAGGTACTCTGCTTCTTTGACTTCCAAGTTTCCAAGTTTTACACAAAAACCAGTGATTGATCTCATGGTCATCAAGCAATATGCCCAATCAACATCACAGTAGGCTGTCAGTTGGCACGGTCTTGCAGAAGGCAACAAAATTCCTTTAAATTCGTTTATCATTTCAGCTTCATTACCAGTAATAAGCAAATCATCAATATATATAAGCATGATCACTATTCTAGTTCCCTTCCTTTTTGTAAAGAGTGAATAATCAAACTTACTTTGAACATACTCAACAGAAACCAAGGCTTCAGTTAATCTCATGTTCCACTGCCTGGAGGCTTGTTTGAGACCATAAATGGACTTTTACAACCTACAAATTGTATTCTCCTCTGGTTGCAGAATCACTCAAGCAGTTGCATTAAACTTCCTTAACTAAATTGTTTTGAAGAAAGACATTATATACATCTATCTGAAACAAAAGGCTAATGTTGCAAGGAGGCCAGAGCTAAAACAGTACGTACTGTGACTAACTTAGCAACAGGAGAGAAGGTTTCCACATAGTCCACTCCTTTTCGCTGGTTGTAACCCTTCACAACCAAACATGACTTATAACGCTCAACTTCATGATTAGACCGATAATTGACTTTGTTTACCCATTTACATCCAATGGGAACTTCCTCGCATGGGAAAGGTACCACATTCCATGTATTGTTTGACTCTAATGCTTAAATCTCCTCTTGTATTGCCTTGATCCATATAGGGTTTTAAATGACCTCATTATAAGTACGAGGTTCAAGTATAGAAGTGGAAGAAATAAATGACTGGGTATGTAAAGGAAGATGAGAATAAAAAATAGTATTGGAAATGGGATAATGTGTAATACCCCCAAAATTTGGTTAGGGACCAAAATGAATAAAATGAAAGTTTGGTGGCTAAAGTATAAACTTGGGAAAGTTTAAGGAAAAAAGGTAATTTTAAAAAGTATATATTTTTTCCTGTAAATGAATAGTTACCCTCAAGAAAAACGTTTTGGTGTCACTCAGATTTTTAGTATGGAGTTTGTGTTAAAAGCTATAAAGTGTGAAAGTTCAAAAAACATTGGATAATCAGATCGAATTGAAAATTCAAGAAATTTTCCTAGATGATAAAGCAAGGGAAAAATGTCTTTTTCATGCTTTAAAATGATAAGATTTAATGTGGACCATTGGATTTAAGTTGATTTCCATGTTAAATCTTAGCCATTGGATTAAAAAGGACAAGATTGTAATTTTGGAACTTCATAAGAGTAAAGTTTTAAACTACTAACTTTATGGTTTAATTTCATCTATTGGATGATAAATTTGATACGTGGAATGATTAGGATCATTGGATTTTAAGGTCATAATAGTCATTTTGGACTAAAATGATTTTTAAATTCATTTAGGTTATAAAAATCCAAAAAGGACTAAAAAAAGAAAGTTCAATATTTTTCTCCATCTTATGGGTTGCTTTCGTGACCTCCTTGGAATATCTAGACAACAATCATAATCGGGATCTAACTAGCAACAAAAGAAAGGAAAAAGATCAAGCTTAAAGCTCAGTGAGACTTATATTTTGACTTGTATAAAAAGTGTCAAGCTGAGTGCAATGCATACATAACATGATACATGGATGTTTTATATATCATTAGGAAGACTTGCGATGAGTATACCTTATTTATATTGACATGATATTTATGTCATTAATAATATATTTAACATGTTCTAAATATCTCAAAAAGTTAATATAAAATGCATTGATCACTATTTTATTTATGATGTTATGTCATGAATGTTATTTCGGGTACGAACTGCACAATGTTGAATTATGTTGATATGCAATGTCATGAATGAAATAAATATAGACTATATGCCCAAGTAGGTCATTGAGGGACAGTGGTATAGTTGGCATGCCATAGAGTCCAACAACAGGTTGCATAATTGATTTAGCACTATAATGTATATAAAGGACACTTACTGCATATGGTGGGCATGACCTTGTGTGCATTATGGTGGGCACGACCTTATGTGTATTAGCACTTCGTTACATATTTAACTCGTGTACCTAGGGTTTTCATAGGCTTATTTTTGAGATATGATTTATTGGTTAATAAATGATAAACAAGTGAAAAAGTTATGAACCTTTTGAATGAATGACAAGTATATTGGTAAGAAATTTTTATGTGGTTTATATAATGTTAATAGTTAGTAACATGATTGGAATACAGGTGAAGTGATCATAACGCATTGATTATTGTTATTTATTTATATTTATGTGTTGTATTGCATTGAGTATTTACATGATTTACTCACTAAGTGTATACTTAGCGTGTGATGATTCTCACGCGTAGGTAGAAATAAAAAATTAGAGTAAGGAGAATTTGATATCGTAGGATATCGTACCTATCAAGGATTATATCTCCAGAGATTATATCTCCAGTATCAGTAATGACATATTTATGATGCATTTTGATTTTCTAGTTGGCATGTGTATAGGTGTTAATGATATTTTGATATAAACTATGTTTAAAACAGATTTGTTATGGTTTACCTAATAATAGTTTTAATAAATAGTACATAGATTATGATAGTCATAAAAAATAGATTGTAGGTTAACGATACGTTAAAATTGCATATTTGGGAATTAAATATGAGTAAGACTGTTATATTTATTGGAATCAAAGCTACAAGTTTAGCCAATTCTGGACATGAGTCGGGTCTGTAGTGACTCGGGATTATATACATGCCATTAGGATATCATAATTACTGATATTTATTTATATATACTTTGATGCCTATTATTTAGTAATATTACTCCTTACCAAAGTTAGATTATTGTGACTTTAATAGATGTCATATCATCAGTAATCTCGTCAAACACTGAGAAAAATACTCATGCACAGAGTGGGAGTAATGAGATAAATCAAAATCCGCCTCTTGCTCAGTAGAATATAGAACCACCTTCTCAAGATCAATAGAACATGCCTGTACAAGATTGAGGTTTATTTTTGCAGGCATTGGATGCTATCATAAATCGTCGAGCACCATTATCAGTTCCAAAGGAATTGAGGAAATGAAAGCTCCAAAATTTCGGGGTGATACCGATGGAAATCCAATGGCTTCTGATTACTAGTTGAATGATATAAAAATTATGCTGAGTAGTATTCCTTGTGATGATTAAGAAAAGCTAGAGGAAGTGCTTTTACTACACCATCATTTAAATGCAGTAATGGATTTTTTCAGAAAAATCCTGCAATGTTAGCATCTTCAATTAAAAAGGGATTTTCTCCAGGAAAATCAAAGCACACTTAGATAGTTATTGCAGATACTCGAGGTTTGGGATTTCGTCCTATTCCAGAATCCGAACACTGTAGAAAGAAACATTCTGGTCAATATTTGTTCAGTGGAGGAACATGCTACTATTATGGGAAAGCTGATCGTTTTAAAAAAAATTGTCCAGAGCTTCACATAGATCAGTCAGTAGTAGCACCTCAGAAAGATTGAGGTAACAAAAGTGGCAAACAGGAGTATTTGAGGCTGCATCTAATCGGGAAGGCAAGACTACCGTTCGAGTATATAATATCAAGATTGCTAATGATTGAGATGATCCAGAGATATTAGCAGGTACGCTTGAACTCTTTGGCAAACTTATATTTGTATTGATTGGTCTAGGCTCTACACATTTTTATATTAGTTCTAAAGTAATATTTGAAAGAAATATCTCATTAGAACTAATTTTGAGTGAAGTAGTTGCTATCAATCCAATAGGGCAAAGTGCCAAACTAAGTCGAATATGCAGAAAATGTCTTATAATGATTCAAGAAGTAGAACTCTCAATTAATCTTATGGAATTAACATTCCAAGAGTTTAATATCATTCTAGGAATGGATTGGTTATCAGCATATGATGCTATGATTAAATGCTGATTAAAAAGATCAATCTTAAAGGAAGAGAGATTAATAAGATTATGTGTTGATTACCATCAACCTAATAAAGTGATAGTGAAGAATAAATATTTTTACCAAGGATTGATTATCTTTGATCAACTTAAAGGAGAAGTAGTATTTTCTAAAATTGATATTCGATCAGGGTATCATCAATTGAAGATCAAAGAAGACGATATTCTAAAGACATCTTTCAGAACAAGATAAAACATTATGATTTCGCAGTAATGCCATTCGGGCTTATGAATGCACCAACAACTTTTATGGATCTAATGAATCGAATATTTCAACCATATTTAGATTAATTTGTGGTTGTATTTATTTCAACCAAAGAGGATCATGTACTAATCTTCAGATAGTTATTCAAATCCTCTAAGAAACAAAACTATATGCAAAGTTGTCAAAGTGTGAATTTTGGTTACTCGAAGTAGCTTTCCTTGGACATATAGTTTCAGCTGAAGGGATTCAAGTTGATCCTAAAAAGGTTCAAGCAATTATTGAGTGGAAAACTCCTAAGAATGTTTCTAAGGTGAGAAGTTTCTTGGGATTAGCTGGTTATTATTGGCGGTTCATGAAATACTTTCCAATGATTGTTTCTCCAATTACTAAGCTATTGAGAAAGGTTGTTCCATTTGTTTGGAAAGATAAATGTCAGGAAAGTTTTGAAAAACTAAAGAAGATATTAACAAAAGCTCCTATTTTGGTGCAACTAGAATCTGAAAAAGATTTTGTAATAAATAGTGATGCATCCCATACTGGTTAGGGTGTGTATTAATGCAAGAAGATAATGTGATAACATATGCTTCTCGACAACTCAAAACTCATGAAAGAAATTATCCTACTCATGACTTGGAGTTGATTGTAGTAACGTTTGCTTTAAAAATTTGGCGTCACTACTTATATGGTGAAAAGTGTTATATTTACACAGATCATAAAAGTTTGAAATACTTTTTATATTAAAAGGAGCTTAATTTGAGACAACGACGGTGGATAGAGCTGATCAAGGATTATGATGTAATCATCGATTATCATTTGAGAAAGGATAATGTGGTAGCAGACACACTTAGTTGGAAAACATTCTCTTTCTTGAAAGTATTGAATGTACAGTTGAATTTGCAAGAAGATGGTGCATTAGTGCCAAAACTTCAAATTAAGCCTACTTTGGTAAGTCGAATTAAGGAGTTGTAAGCAAAAGATGAAAAATGCTTGGAAAAGAAGAAACAAGTTGAACATGGTGAATCTAAATACTTTGAAATAAAATAATATGGATAAACATATTATAAGGGACGTGCATATATTCCTAATAATGAGGAATTAAAAAAGGAAATACTTTTTGAAACACATTACAATCTTTTGAATATGCACCCGGGAGGCAACAAAATGTATCAAGATTTGAAAAGTTAATTTTTGTGGCTTGGTATAAAACAATCTATCACTGATTTTGTTTCCAAATGTTTAACTTTTCAACAAGTAAAAGCGATACATCAAGTACCATCACGGTTACACCAACCAAGTTCAATTACGCAATAGAAGTGGAAAAAGGTCACGATGGATTTTATAACATGTTTACCATTGACACCAAGTAAAAAAGATTCAATCTAGGTGGTTGTGGATTTATTTACTTAATCGACATATTTTGTACTAGTTTTAACTTACTACTCCTTAAACAAGTTAGCAGATTTATATATTAAGGAAATTGTTAGACTACATGGTGTTCCTACATCCATTGTGTCTGATAGAGATCCAAGGTTCACTTAAAGGTTTTGGAGTGCATTACCTAAAGCACTGAGAACTCGGTTACACTTTAGTGCTGCTTTCCATCCTTAAATAGATGGAAAATTATAAATAACTATCCAAATATTAGAATATATGCTTAGGGATTGTATTATGAAATTTGCAGGCTTGCGGGAAAAGCATCTTCCATTATCTGAGTTTGCCTATATCAACATCTACTAATCAAGTTTAAAAATGGCACCTTAGGAGGCAATATATTGAGGAAAACGTCAAACACCATTGAAATGGTTCGAGCTAGAGGATCAAAAAATCATTGGAATAGATCTTGTTCAATAAGTAGAGGACAAGGTAAAGATAATTCAAGATAATCTCAAAGAAGCCCTTGACAGGAAAAAGTCGTACTCAGATCTTAATATGAAAGATATTGAATTCAAAGTTGGAGACAAGGTATTTTTAAAGGTTTTATCTTGGAAAAAGGTATTATGTTTTGGAAGAAAAGGCAATCTTAGTCCAAGATTCATTGGTCCTTATGAAATTTTGAAAAGAGTTGGTCCAGTGGCATATCAACTAGCATTACCTCCAGAAATGAGTAATATCCATGACTTTTTTCACGTGTTAATGGTAAAAAATATTAATTAGTTCCTTTACATATCATTAAACCAGAGGAAATTGAAATCCAACCAGACTTTACATACGAGGAAGAACTCGCAAGGCTCTTAGCTCGTGGAGAAAAGTAGTTAAGGAACGAAAAGATTCATCTAGTTAAAGTTTTATAGAGGAACCACAAAATAGAAGAAGCTATCCGAGAAAAGAGAAGGCAATGAAAGATTAATCTCCACATATATTTTAAACCATATACGTATAAAAATTCAAGGACGATTTTCTTAAGGGGAAGAATTGTAATACCCCATAAATTTAGTTAGTAACCAAAATGAATAAAATAAAAGTTTGATAGATAAAGTATAAACTTCGAAAGGTTTAAGAACTAAAAGGTAATTTTCAAAAGTATATATTTTTGTCTCGTAAATGAATAGTTACCCTCAAGAATGATGTTTTGGTGTCACTCCGATTTTTAGTATAGATTTTGGGATAAAAACTATAAAGTGTGAAACTTAAAAAAAATTCGAATAATCTAATTGAATAAAAAATTCAAGAAATTTTGCTAGATGATAAAGAAAGGGGAAAAAATGTCTTTTACACGATTTAAAATGATAAGATTTAAATATGACCATTGGATTTAAGTTGATTTTCATGTTAGATCTTAGCAATTGGATTAAAAAAGACAAGATTTTAATTTTGGAACTTCACAGGGGTAAAGTTGTAAACTACTAACTTATTGGTTTAGTTTTAGTCCTTGGATAATAAATTTGATATGTGGCATGATTAGGATCATTGGATATTAAGGTCATAATAGCCATTTTGGACTAAAATGAATTTTAAATTCATTTAGGTTATAAAAATTCACTAAAAAAAGAAAGTTTAAGATTTTTCTCCATCTTATATGTTGTTGCCGTGACTCTTTGGAATATCTAGACATCAATCAAAATCGAGATCTAACTAGAAACAAAGGAAAGGAAAAAGATTGAGCTTAAAGCTTAGTGAGACTTATATTTTGACTTGTATAAAACGTGTCAAGGCCAGTGCAATGCATACATAACATGATACATGAATATTTATACATCATTAGGATGGATTGCGATGAGTCTACCTTATTTATATTAAAATGATATTTATGTCATTAATCATATATTTGACATGTTCTAAATATGTCAAAAGTTAATATAAAATGCTTTGATCACTAGTTTATTTATGATGTTATGTCATGAATGTTATTTCGGGTACGAACTGCACAATGTTGAATTATGTTGATATACAATGTCATGAATGAAATAAATATAGACTATATGCCCAAGTAGGTCATTGAGGGACAGTGGTATAGTTGGCATGCCATAGAGTCCAACAACAGGTTGCATAATTGATTTAGCACTATAATGTATATAAAGGACACTTAGTGCATATGGTGGGCATGACCTTGTGTGCATTATGGTGGGCACGACCTTATGTGTATTAGCACTTCGGTACATATTTAACTCGTGTACCTAGGGTTTTCATAGGATTATATTTGAGATATGATTTATTGGTTAATAAATGATAAACAAGTGAAAAAACTTATGAACCTTTTGAATGAATGACAAGTATATTGGTAAGAAATTTTTATGTGGTTTATATAATGTTAATAGTTAGTAACATGATTGGAATATAGGTGAAGTGATCATAATGCGTTGATTATTGTTATTTATTTATATTTATGTGTTGAATTGCATTGACTATTTACATGATTTACTCACTAAGTGTATACTTAGCGTGTGATGATTCTCACGCGTAGGTAGAAATAAAAAATTAGAGAAAGGAGAATTCGATATCGTAGGATATCGTACCTATCGAGGATTATATCTCCAGAGATTATATCTCCAGTATCAGTAATGACATATTTATGATGTATTTTGATTTTCTAGTTGGCATGTGTATAGGTGTTAATGATATTTTGATATAAACTATGTTTAAAATAGATTTGTTATGGTTTACCTAATAATAGTTTTAATAAATAGTACATAGATTATGATAGTCATAAAAAATAGATTATAGGTTAACGATACGTTAAAATTGCATATTTGGGAATTAAATATGAGTAAGACTGTTATATTTATTGGAATCAAAGCTACAAGTTTAGCCAATTCTGGACAAGAGTCGGGTCTGTAGTGACTCGGGATTATATACATGCCATTAGGATATCATAATTACTGATATTTATTTATATATACTTTGATGCCTATTATTTAGTAATATTACTCCTTACCAAAGTTAGATTATTGTGACTTTAATAGATGTCATATCATCAGTAATCTCGTCAAACAACTGAGAAAAATACTCCTGCACAGAGTGGGAGTAATGAGATAAATCAAAATCCACCTCTTGCTCAGTAGAATATAGAACATCCTTCTCAAGATCAATAAAACATGCCTGTACAAGATTGAGGTTTATTTTTGCAGGCATTGGATGCTATCATGAATCGTCGAGCACCATTATCAGTTCCAAAGGAATTGAGGAAATGAAAGCTCCAAAATTTCGGGGTGATACCAATGGAAATCCAATGGCTTCTGATTACTAGTTGAATGATATAAAATTTATGCTGAGTAGGATTCCTTGTGATGATTAAGAAAAACTAGAGGAAGTTGTATCTCTTCTGATGGAGCAAGCTAGTGTGTGGTGGAATACAATCACTGCACAAGTTCTTCCAGAGCATATTACGTGGGAATTCTTTCTAAAGGAATTCAAAGAAAAATATATCAGAGATGTGTTCATTGATGAAATGAGACAACAATTCTTAAACCTAAAGTAGTCTGGCGGGTCAGTCTACGAATATGAATGTGAGTTCACCAGACTGAGCTAATTTGCTACAGAGTTCCTTCCAATCGAAAAATCCAGACTTGATAGGTTATTTGTTTGGTTGGATGCTCAATACAAAAGGATATTGATTTCTCACAATTTTACTGCTTTTCAAGAAGTTGTGAATCGAGCAAAGGCCATGGAAAAAATAGACCTCGAAGAAAATATAGAGAAAAAGGCTCAGACTAGTAAAAGGACTGGAAGTGCTTTTACTACACCATCATTTAAATGCAGTAATGGATTTTTTCAGAAAAATCCTGCAATGTTAGCATCTTCAATTAAAAAGGGATTTTCTCCAGGAAAATCAAAGCACACTTAGATAGTTATTGCAGATACTCGAGGTTTGGGATTTCGTCCTATTCCAGAATCCGAAAACTGTAGAAAGAAACATTCTGGTCAATATTTGTTCAGTGGAGGAACATGCTACTATTGTGGGAAAGCTGATCGTTTTAAAAAATTTTCCAGAGCTTCATATAGATCAGTCAGTAGTAGCACCTCAGAAAGATTGAGGTAACAAAAGTGGCAAACAGGAGTATTTGAGGCTGCATCTAATCGGGAAGGCAAGACTACCATTCGAGTATATAATATCAAGACTGCTAATGATTGAGATTATCCAGAGATATTAGCAGGTACGCTTGAACTCTTTGGCAAACTTATATTTGTATTGATTGGTCTATGATCTACACATTTTTATATTAGTTCTAAAGTAATATTTGAAAGAAATATCTCATTAGAACTAATTTTGAGTGAAGTAGTTGCTATCAATCCAATAGGGCAAAATGCCAAACTAAGTCGAATATGCAGAAAGTGTCCTATAAATATTCAAGAAGTAGAACTCTCAATTAATCTTATGGAATTAATATTCCAAGAGTTTAATATCATTCTAGGAATGGATTGGTTATCAGCATATGATGCTATGATTAAATGCTGATTGAAAAGATTAATCTTAAAGGAAGAGAGATTAATAAGATTATGTGTTGATTACCATCAACCTAATAAAGTGATAGTGAAGAATAAATATTTTTACCAAGGATTGATTATCTTTGATCAACTTAAAGGAGAAGTAGTATTTTATAAAATTGATATTCGATCAGGGTATCATCAATTGAAGATCAAAGAAGACGGTATTCTAAAGCCATCTTTCAGAACAAGATACAACATTATGATTTCGCAGAAATGCCATTCGGACTTATGAATGCACCAACAACTTTTATGGATCTAATGAATCGAATATTTCAACCATATTTAGATCAATTTGTGGTTGTATTTATTTCAACCAAAGAGGATCATAATACTAATCTTCAGATAGTTATTTAGATCCTCCAAGAAAAGAAACTATATGCAAAGTTGTCAAAGTGTGAATTTTGGTTACTCGAAGCAGCTTTCCTTGGACATATAGTTTCAGCTGAAGGGATTCAAGTTGATCCTAAAAAGGTTCAAGCAATTATTGAGTGGAAAACTCCTAAGAATGTTTCTAAGGTGAGAAGTTTCTTGGGATTAGCTGGTTATTATTGGCGGTTCATGAAATACTTTCCAATGATTGTTTCTCCAATTACTAAGCTATTGAGAAAGGTTTTTCCATTTGTTTGGAAAGATAAATGTCAGGAAAGTTTTGAAAAACTAAAGAAGATATTAACAAAAGCTCCTATTTTGGTGCAACTAGAATCTGAAAAAGATTTTGTAATAAATAGTGATGCATCCCATACTGGTTAGGGTGTGTATTAATGCAAGAAGATAATGTGATAACATATGCTTCTCGACAACTCAAAACTCATGAAAGAAATTATCCTACTCATGACTTGGAGTTGACTATAGTAACGTTTGCTTTAAAAATTTGGCGTCACTACTTATATGGTGAAAAGTGTTATATTTACACAGATCATAAAAGTTTGAAATACTTGTTATATTAAAAGGAGCTTAATTTGAGACAACGACAGTGGATAGAGCTGATCAAGGATTATGATGTAATCATCGATTATCATCTAAGAAAGGATAACGTGGTAGCAGACACACTTAGTTGGAAAACATTCTCTTTCTTGAAAGTATTGAATGTACAGTTGAATTTGCAAGAAGATGGTGCATTAGTGCCAAAACTTCAAATTAAGCCTACTTTGGTAAGTCGAATTAAGGAGTTGTAAGCAACAGATGAAAAATGCTTGGAAAAGAAGAAACAAGTTGAACATGGTGAATCTAAATACTTTGAAATAAAATAATATGGATAAACATATTATAAGGGACGTGCATATATTCCTAATAATGAGGAATTAAAAAAGGAAATACTTTTGGAAACACATTACAATCTTTTGAATATGCACCCGGGAGGCAACAAAATGTATCAAGATTTGAAAAGTTAATTTTTTGGCTTGGTATGAAACAATCTATCACTGATTTTGTTGCCAAATGTTTAACTTTTCAACAAGTAAAAGCGATACATCAAGTACCATCACGGTTACACCAACCAAGTTCAATTACGCAATAGAAGTGGAAAAAGGTTACGATGGATTTTATAACATGTTTACCATTGACACCAAGTAAAAAAGATTCAATCTAGGTGGTTGTGGATTTATTTACTTAATCGGCATATTTTGTACTAGTTTTAACTTACTACTCCTTAAACAAGTTAGCAGATTTATATATTAAGGAAATTGTTAGACTACATGGTGTTCCTACATCCATTGTGTCTGATAGAGATCCAAGGTTCACTTAAAGGTTTTGGAGTGCATTACCTAAAGCACTGAGAACTCGGTTACACTTTAGTGCTGCTTTCCATCCTTAAATAGATGGAAAATTATAAAGAACTATCTAAATATTAGAATATATGCTTAGGGATTGTATTATGAAATTTGCAGGCTTGCGGGAAAAGTATCTTCCATTATTTGAGTTTGCCTATATCAACATCTACTAATCAAGTTTAAAAATGGCACCTTACGAGGTAGTATATTGAGGAAAACGTCAAACACCATTGAAATGGTTCGAGCTAGAGGATCAAAAAATCATTGGAATAGATCTTGTTCAATAAGTAGAGGACAAGGTAAAGATAATTCAAGATAATCTCAAAGAAGCACTTGACAGGAAAAAGTCGTACTCAGATCTTAATATGAAAGATATTGAGTTCGAAGTTGGAGACAAGGTATTTTTAAAGGTTTTATCTTGGAAAAAGGTATTATGTTTTGGAAGAAAAGGCAATCTTAGTCCAAGATTCATTGGTCCTTATGAAATTTTGAAAAGAGTTGGTCCAGTGACATATCAACTAGCATTACCTCCAGAAATGACTAATATCCATGACGTTTTTCACGTGTTAATGGTAAAAAATATTAATAAGTTCCTTTACATATCATTAAACCAGAGGAAATTGAAATCCAACCAGACTTTACATACGATGAAGAACTCGCAAGGCTCTTAGCTCCTGGAGAAAAGTAGTTAAGGAACGGAAAGATTCATCTAGTTAAAGTTTTGTAGAGGAACCACAAAATAAAAGAAGCTACCCGAGAAAAGAGAAGGCAATGAAAGATTAATCTCCACATATATTTTAAACCATATACGTATAACAATTCAAGGACGATTTTCTTAAGGGGAAGAATTGTAATACCCCATAAATTTAGTTAGTAACCAAAATGAATAAAATAAAAGTTTGATAGACAAAGTATAAACTTCTAAAGGTTTAAGAACTAAAAGGTAATTTTCAAAAGTATATATTTTTGTCTCGTAAATGAATAGTTACCCTCAAGAATGAAGTTTTGGTGTCACTCTGATTTTTAGTATAGATTTTGGGATAAAAACTATAAAGTGTGAAAGTTAAAAAAAATTCGAATAATCGAATTGAATACAAAATTCAAGAAATTTTGCTAGATGATAAAGAAACGGGAAAAAATTGTCTTTTACACGATTTAAAATGATAAGATTTAATTTGGACCATTGGATTTAAGTTGATTTTCATGTTAGATCTTAGCTATTGGATTAAAAAAGACAAGATTTTAATTTTGGAACTTCACAGGGGTAAAGTTGTAAACTACTAATTTTAGTCCTTGGATAATAAATTTGATATGTGGCATGATTAGGATCATTGGATATTAAGGTCATAATAGCCATTTTGGACTAAAATGAATTTTAAATTCATTTAGGTTATAAAAATTCACTAAAAAAAGAAAGTTTAAGATTTTTCTCCATCTTATGTGTTGCTGCCGTGACTCTTTGGAATATCTAGACATCAATCAAAATCGAGATCTAACTAGCAACAAAGGAAAGGAAAAAGATTGAGCTTAAAGCTTAGTGAGACTTATATTTTGACTTGCATAAAACGTGTCAAGGCCAGTGCAATGCATACATAACATGATACATGAATTTTTATACATCATTAGGATGGATTGCGATGAGTCTACCTTATTTATATTAATATGATATTTATGTCATTAATCATATATTTGACATGTTCTAAATATGTCAAAAGTTAATATAAAATGCATTGATCACTAGTTTATTTATGATGTTATGTCATGAATGTTATTTCGGGTACGAACTGCACAATGTTGAATTATGTTGATATGCAATGTCATGAATGAAATAAATATAGACTATATGCCCAAGTAGGTCATTGAGGGACAATGGTATAGTTGGCATGCCATAGAGTCCAACAACAGGTTGCATAATTGATTTAGCACTATAATGTATATAAAGGACACTTAGTGCATATGGTGGGCATGACCTTGTGTGCATTATGGTGGGCACGACCTTATGTGTATTAGCACTTCGGTACATATTTAACTCATGTACCTAGGGTTTTCATAGGCTTATATTTGAGATATGATTTATTGGTTAATAAATGATAAACAAGTGAAAAAACTTATGAACCTTTTGAATGAATGACAAGTATATTGGTAAGAAATTTTTATGTGGTTTATATAATGTTAATAGATAGTAACATGATTGAAATACATGTGAAGTGATCATAATGCGTTGATTATTGTTATTTATTTATATTTATGTGTTGTATGGCATTGACTATTTACATGATTTACTCACTAAGTGTATACTTAGCGTGTGATGATTCTCACGCGTAGGTAGAAATAAAAAATTAGAGTAAGGAGAATTCGATATCGTAGGATATCGTACCTATCGAGGATTATATCTCCAGAGATTATATCTCCAGTATCAGTAATGGCATATTTATGATGTATTTTGATTTTCTAGTTGGCATGTGTATAGGTGTTAATGATATTTTGATATAAACTATGTTTAAAATAGATTTGTTATGGTTTACCTAATAATAGTTTTAATAAATAGTACATAGATTATGATAGTCATAAAAAATAGATTGTAGGTTAACGATACGTTAAAATTGCATATTTGGGAATTAAATATGAGTAAGACTGTTATATTTATTGGAATCAAAGCTACAAGTTTAGCCAATTCTGGACATGAGTCGGGTCTGTAGTGACTCGGGATTATATACATGCCATTAGGATATCATAATTACCGATATTTATTTATATATACTTTGATGCCTATTATTTAGTAATATTACTCCTTACCAAAGTTAGATTATTGTGACTTTAATAGATGTCATATCATCAGTAATCTCGTCAAACAACTGAGAAAAATACTCCTGCACAGAGTGGGAGTAATGAGATAAATCAAAATCTGCCTCTTGCTCAGTAGAATATAGAACCACCTTCTCAAGATCAATAGAACATGCCTGTACAAGATTGAGGTTTATTTTTGCAGGCATTGGATGCTATCATAAATCGTCGAGCACCATTATCAGTTCCAAAGGAATTGAGGAAATGAAAGCTCCAAAATTTCGGGGTGATACCGATGGAAATCCAATGGCTTCTGATTACTAGTTGAATGATATAAAAATTATGCTGAGTAGGATTCCTTGTGATGATTAAGAAAAGCTAGAGGAAGTTGTATCTCTTCTGATGGAGCAAGCTAGTGTGTGGTGGAATACAATCACTGCACAAGTTCTTCCAGAGCATATTACGTGGGAATTCTTTCTAAAGGAATTCAAAGAAAAATATATCAGAGATGTGTTCATTGATGAAATGAGACAACAATTCATAAACCTAAAGTACTCTGGAAAGGTCAGTCTACGAACATGAATGTGAGTTCACCAGACTGAGCTAATTTGCTACAGAGTTCCTTCCAATTGAAAAATCCAGACTTGATAGGTTATTTGTTTGGTTGGATGCTCAATACAAAAGGATATTGATTTCTCACAATTTTTCTGCTTTTCAAGAAGTTGTGAATCGAGCAAAGGCCATGGAAAAAATAGACCTCGAAGAAAATATAGAGAAAAAGGCTCAGACTAGTAAAAGGACTGGAAGTGCTTTTACTACACCATCATTTAAATGTAGTAATGGATTTTTTCAGAAAAATCCTGTAATGTTAGCATCTTCAATTAAAAAGGGATTTTCTCCAGGAAAATCAAAGCACACTTAGATAGTTATTGCAGATACTCGAGGTTTGGGATTTCGTCATATTCCAGAATCCGAACACTGTAGAAAGAAACATTCTGGTCAATATTTGTTCAGTGGAGGAACATGATACTATTGTGGGAAAGCTGATCGTTTTAAAAAAATTGTCCAGAGCTTCACATAGATCAGTCAGTAGTAGCACCTCAGAAAGATTGAGGTAACAAAAGTGGAAAACAGGAGTATTTGAGGCTGCATCTAATCGGGAAGGCAAGACTACCGTTCGAGTATATAATATCAAGACTGCTAATGATTGAGATGATCCAGAGATATTAGCAGGTACGCTTGAACTCTTTGGCAAACTTATATTTGTATTGATTGGTCTAGGCTCTACACATTTTTATATTAGTTCTAAAGTAATATTTGAAAGAAATATCTCATTAGAACTAATTTTGAGTGAAGTAGTTGCTATCAATCCAATAGGGCAAAGTGCCAAACTAAGTCGAATATGCAGAAAGTGTCCTATAAAGATTCAAGAAGTAGAACTCTCAATTAATCTTATGGAATTAACATTCCAAGAGTTTAATATCATTCTAGGAATGGATTGGTTATCAGCATATGATGCTATGATTAAATGCTGATTGAAAAGATTAATCTTAAAGGAAGAGAGAATAATAAGATTATGTGTTGATTACCATCAAACTAATAAAGTGATAGTGAAGAATAAATAGTTTTACCAAGGATTGATTATCTTTGATCAACTTAAAGGAGAAGTAGTATTTTCTAAAATTGATATTCGATCAGGGTATCATCAATTGAAGATCAAAGAAGACGATATTCTAAAGACATCTTTCAGAACAAGATACAACATTATGATTTCGCAGTAATGCCATTCGGGCTTATGAATGCACCAACAACTTTTATGGATCTAATGAATCGAATATTTCAACCATATTTAGATCAATTTGTGGTTGTATTTATTTCAACCAAAGAGGATCATGATACTAATCTTCAGATAGTTATTCAGATCCTCCAAGAAAAGAAACTATATGCAAAGTTGTCAAAGTATGAATTTTGGTTACTCGAAGTAGCTTTCCTTGGACATATAGTTTCAGCTGAAGGGATTCAAGTTGATCCTAAAAAGGTTCAAGCAATTATTGAGTGGAAAACACCTAAGAATGTTTCTAAGGTGAGAAGTTTCTTGGGATTAGCTGGTTATTATTGGCGGTTCATGAAATACTTTCCAATGATTGTTTCTCCAATTACTAAGCTATTGAGAAAGGTTGTTCCATTTGTTTGGAAAGATAAATGTCAGGAAAGTTTTGAAAAACTAAAGAAGATATTAACAGAAGCTCCTATTTTGGTGCAAATAGATTCTAAAAAAGATTTTGTAATAAATAGTGATGCATCCCATACTGGTTAGGGTGTGTATTAATGCAAGAAGATAATGTGATAACATATGCTTCTCGATAACTCAAAACTCATGAAAAAAATTATCCTACTCATGACTTGGAGTTGACTATAGTAACATTTGCTTTAAAAATTTGGCGTCACTACTTATATGGTGAAAAGTGTTATATTTACACAGATCATAAAAGTTTGAAATACTTGTTATATTAAAAGGAGCTTAATTTGAGACAACGACGGTGGATAGAGCTGATCAAGGATTATGATGTAATCATCGATTATCATCTGAGAAAGGATAATGTGGTAGCAGACACACTTAGTTGGAAAACATTCTCTTTCTTGAAAGTATTGAATGTACAGTTGAATTTGCAAGAAGATGGTGCATTAGTGCCAAAACTTCAAATTAAGCCTACTTTGGTAAGTCGAATTAAGGAGTTGTAAGCAAAAGATGAAAAATGCTTGGAAAAGAAGAAACAAGTTGAACATGGTGAATCTAAATACGTTGAAATAAAATAATATGGATGAACATATTATAAGGGACGTGCATATATTCCTAATAATGAGGAATTAAAAAAGAAAATACTTTTGGAAACACATTAAAATCTTTAAAATATGCACCCGGGAGGCAACAAAATGTATCAAGATTTGAAAAGTTGATTTTTGTGGCTTGGTATGAAACAATCTATCACTGATTTTGTTGCCAAATGTTTAACTTTTCAACAAGTAAAAGCGATACATCAAGTACCATCACGGTTACACCAACCAAGTTCAATTACGCAATAGAAGTGGAAAAAGGTTACGATGGATTTTATAACATGTTTACCATTGACACCAAGTAAAAAAGATTCAATCTAGGTGGTTGTGGATTTATTTACTAAATCGACATATTTTGTATTAGTTTTAACTTACTACTCCTTAAACAAGTTAGCAGATTTATATATTAAGGAAATTGTTAGACTACATGGTGTTCCTACATCCATTGTGTCTGATAGAGATCCAAGGTTCATTTAAAGGTTTTGGAGTGCATTACCTAAAGCACTAAGAACTCGGTTACACTTTAGTGCTGCTTTCCATCCTTAAATAGATGGAAAATCATAAAGAACTATCCAAATATTAGAATATATGCTTAGGGATTGTATTATGAAATTTGCAGGCTTGCGGGAAAAGTATCTTCCATTATCTGAGTTTGCCTATATCAACATCTACTAATCAAGTTTAAAAATGGCACCTTACGAGGCAGTATATTTAGGAAAACGTCAAACACCATTGAAATGGTTCGAGCTAGAGGATCAAAAAATCATTGGAATAGATCTTGTTCAATAAGTAGAGGACAAGGTAAAGATAATTCAAGATAATCTCAAAGAAGCCCTTGACAGGAAAAAGTCGTACTCAGATCTTAATATGAAAGATATTGAGTTCGAAGTTGGAGACAAGGTATTTTTAAAGGTTTTATCTTGGAAAAAGGTATTATGTTTTGGAAGAAAAGGCAATCTTAGTCCAAGATTCATTGGTCCTTATGAAATTTTGAAAAGAGTTGGTCCAGTGACATATCAACTAGCATTACCTCCAGAAATGAGTAATATCCATGATGTTTTTCACGTGTTAATGGTAAAAAATATTAATAAGTTCCTTTACATATCATTAAACCAGAGGAAATTGAAATCCAACCAGACTTTACATACGAGGAATAACTCGCAAGGCTCTTAGCTCGTGGAGAAAAGTAGTTAAGGAACGAAAAGATTCATCTAGTTAAAGTTTTGTAGAGGAACCACAAAATAGAAGAAGCTACCCGAGAAAAGAGAAGGCAATGAAAGATTAATCTCCACATATATTTTAAACCATATACGTATAAAAATTCAAGGACGATTTTCTTAAGGGGAAGAATTGTAATACCCCATAAATTTAGTTAGTAACCAAAATGAATAAAATAAAAGTTTGATAGATAAAGTATAAACTTCGAAAGGTTTAAGAACTAAAAGGTAATTTTCAAAAGTATATATTTTTGTCTCGTAAATGAATAGTTACCCTCAAGAATGATGTTTTGGTGTCACTCCAATTTTTAGTATAGATTTTGGGATAAAAACTATAAAGTGTGAAAGTTAAAAAAAATTCAAATAATCGAATTGAATAAAAAATTCAAGAAATTTTGCTAGATGATAAAGAAAGGGGAAAAAATGTCTTTTACACGATTTAAAATGATAAGATTTAATTTGGACCATTGGATTTAAGTTGATTTTCATGTTAGATCTTAGCAATTGGATTAAAAAAGACAAGATTTTAATTTTGGAACTTCACAGGGGTAAAGTTGTAAACTACTAACTTATTGGTTTAATTTTAGTCCTTGGATAATAAATTTGATATGTGGCATGATTAGGATCATTGGATTTTAAGGTCATAATAGCCATTTTGGACTAAAATGAATTTTAAATTCATTTAGGTTATAAAAATTCAGTAAAAAAAGAAAGTTTAAGATTTTTCTCCATCTTATGTGTTGCTGCCGTGACTCTTTGGAATATGTAGACATCAATCAAAATCGAGATCTAACTAGCAATAAAGGAAAGGAAAAAGATTGAGCTTAAAGCTTAGTGAGACTTATATTTTGACTTGCATAAAACGTGTCAAGGCCAGTGCAATGCATACATAACATGATACATGAATTTTTATACATCATTAGGATGGATTGCGATGAGTCTACCTTATTTATATTAATATGATATTTATGTCATTAATCATATATTTGACATGTTCTAAATATGTCAAAAGTTAATATAAAATGCATTGATCACTAATTTATTTATGATGTTATGTCATGAATGTTATTTCGGGTACGAACTGCACAATGTTGAATTATGTTGATATGCAATGTCATGAATGAAATAAATATAGACTATATGCCCAAGTAGGTCATTGAGGGACAATGGTATAGTTGGCATGCCATAGAGTCCAACAACAGGTTGCATAATTGATTTAGCACTATAATGTATATAAAGGACACTTAGTGCATATGGTGGGCATGACCTTGTGTGCATTATGGTGGGCACGACCTTATGTGTATTAGCACTTCGGTACATATTTAACTCATGTACCTAGGGTTTTCATAGGCTTATATTTGAGATATGATTTATTGGTTAATAAATGATAAACAAGTGAAAAAACTTATGAACCTTTTGAATGAATGACAAGTATATTGGTAAGAAATTTTTATGTGGTTTATATAATGTTAATAGTTAGTAACATGATTGGAATACAGGTGAAGTGATCATAATGCGTTGATTATTGTTATTTATTTATATTTATGTGTTGTATTGCATTGACTATTTACATGATTTATTCACTAAGTGTATACTTAGCGTGTGATGATTCTCACGCGTAGGTAGAAATAAAACATTAGAGTAAGGAGAATTCGATATCGTACCTATCGAGGATTATATCTCCAGAGATTATATCTCCAGTATCAGTAATGACATATTTATGATGTATTTTGATTTTCTAGTTGGCATGTGTATAGGTGTTAATGATATTTTGTTATAAACTATGTTTAAAACAATTTGTTATGGTTTACCTAATAATAGTTTTAATAAATAGTACATATATTATGATAGTCATAAAAAATAGATTGTAGGTTAACGATACGTTAAAATTGTATATTTGGGAATTAAATATGAGTAAGACTGTTATATTTATTGGAATCAAAGCTACAAGTTTAGCCAATTCTGGACATGAGTCGGGTCTGTAGTGACTCGGGATTATATACATGCCATTAGGATATCATAATTACTGATATTTATTTATATATACTTTGATGCCTATTATTTAGTAATATTACTCCTTACCAAAGTTAGATTATTGTGACTTTAATAGATGTCATATCATCAGTAATCTCGTCAAACAACTGAGAAAAATACTCCTGCACAGAGTGGGAGTAATGAGATAAATCAAAATCCGCCTCTTGCTCAGTAGAATATAGAACCACCTTCTCAAGATCAATAGAACATGCCTGTACAAGATTGAGGTTTATTTTTGCAGGCATTGGATGCTATCATAAATCGTCGAGCACCATTATCAGTTCCAAAGGAATTGAGGAAATGAAAGCTCCAAAATTTAGGGGTGATACCGATGGAAATCCAATGGCTTCTGATTACTAGTTGAATGATATAAAAATTATGCTGAGTAGGATTCCTTGTGATTATTAAGAAAAGCTAGAGGAAGTTGTATCTCTTCTGATGGAGCAAGCTAGTGTGTGGTGGAATACAATCACTGCACAAGTTCTTCCAGAGCATATTACGTGGGAATTCTTTCTAAAGGAATTCAAAGAAAAATATATCAGAGATGTGTTCATTGATGAAATGAGACAACAATTCATAAACCTAAAGTACTCTGGAAAGGTCAGTCTACGAACATGAATGTGAGTTCACCAGACTGAGCTAATTTGCTACAGAGTTCCTTCCAATTGAAAAATCCAGACTTGATAGGTTATTTGTTTGGTTGGATGCTCAATACAAAAGGATATTGATTTCTCACAATTTTACTACTTTTCAAGAAGTTGTGAATCGAGCAAAGGCCATGGAAAAAATAGACCTCGAAGAAAATATAAAGAAAACGGCTCAGACTAGTAAAAGGACTGGAAGTGCTTTTACTACACCATCATTTAAATGCAATAATGGATTTTTTCAGAAAAATCCTGCAATGTTAGCATCTTCAATTAAAAAGGGATTTTCTCCAGGAAAATCAAAGCACACTTAGATAGTTATTGCAGATACTCGAGGTTTGGGATTTCGTCCTATTCCAGAATCCGAACACTGTAGAAAGAAACATTCTGTTCAATATTTGTTCAGTGGAGGAACATGCTACTATTGTGGGAAAGCTGATCGTTTTAAAAAATTTTCCAGAGCTTCACATAGATCAGTCAGTAGTAGCACCTCAGAAAGATTGAGGTAACAAAAGTGGCAAACAGGAGTATTTGAGGCTGTATCTAATCGGGAAGGCAAGACTACCGTTCGAGTATATAATATCAAGACTGCTAATGATTGAGATGATCCAGAGATATTAGCAGGTACGCTTGAACTCTTTGGCAAACTTATATTTGTATTGATTGGTCTAGGCTCTACACATTTTTATATTAGTTCTAAAGTAATATTTGAAAGAAATATCTCATTATAACTAATTTTGAGTGAAGTAGTTGCTATCAATCCAATAGGGCAAAGTGCCAAACTAAGTCGAATATGCAGAAAGTGTCCTATAAAGATTCAATAAGTAGAACTCTCAATTAATCTTTTGGAATTAACATTCCAAGAGTTTAATATCATTCTAGGAATGGATTGGTTATCAGTATATGATGCTATGATTAAATGCTGATTGAAAAGATTAATCTTAAAGGAAGAGAGATTAATAAGTTTATGTGTTGATTACCATCAACCTAATAAAATGATAGTCAAGAATAAATATTTTTACCAAGGATTGATTATCTTTGATCAACTTAAAGGAGAAGTAGTATTTTCTAAAATTGATATTCGATCAGGGTATCATCAATTGAAGATCAAAGAAGATGATATTCTAAAGACATCTTTCAGAACAAGATACAACATTATGATTTCGTAGTAATGCCATTCGGGCTTATGAATGCACCAACAACTTTTATGGATCTAATGAATCGAATATTTCAACCATATTTAGATCAATTTGTGGTTGTATTTATTTCAACCAAAGAGGATCATAATACTAATCTTCAGATAGTTATTCAGATCCTCCAAGAAAAGAAACTATATGCAAAGTTGTCAAAGTGTGAATTTTGGTTACTCGAAATAGCTTTCCTTGGACATATAGTTCCAGCTGAAGGGATTCAAGTTAATCCTAAAAAGGTTCAAGCAATTATTGAGTGGAAAACTCCTAAGAATGTTTATAAGGTGAGAAGTTTCTTGGGATTAACTGGTTATTATTGGCAGTTCATGAAATACTTTCCAATGATTGTTTCTCCAATTACTAAGCTATTGAGAAAGGTTGTTCCATTTGTTTGGAAAGATAAATGTCAGGAAAGTTTTGAAAAACTAAAGAAGATACTAACAGAAGCTCCTATTTTGGTGCAACTAGAATCTGAAAAAGATTTTGTAATAAATAGTGATGCATCCCATACTGGTTAGGGTGTGTATTAATGTAAGAAGATAATGTGATAACATATGCTTCTCGACAACTCAAGACTCATGAAAGAAATTATCCTACTCATGACTTGGAGTTGACTGTAGTAACGTTTGCTTTAAAAATTTGGCGTCACTACTTATATGGTGAAAAGTGTTATATTTACACAGATCATAAAAGTTTGAAATACTTGTTATATTAAAAGGAGCTTAATTTGAGACAACGACGGTGGATAGAGCTGATCAAGGATTATGATGTAATCATCGATTATCATCTGAGAAAGGATAATGTGGTAGCAGACACACTTAGTTGGAAAACATTCTCTTTCTTGAAAGTATTGAATGTACAGTTGAATTTGCAAGAAGATGGTGCATTAGTGCCAAAACTTCAAATTAAGCCTACTTTGGTAAGTCGAATTAAGGAGTTGTAAGCAAAAGATGAAAAATGCTTGGAAAAGAAGAAACAAGTTGAACATGGTGAATCTAAATACTTTGAAATAAAATAATATAGATGAACATATTATAAGGGACATGCATATATTCCTAATAATGAGGAATTAAAAAAGGAAATACTTTTGGAAACACATTACAATCTTTTGAATATGCACCCGGGAGGCAACAAAATGTATCAAGATTTGAAAAGTTGATTTTTGTGGCTTGGTATGAAAACATCTATCACTGATTTTGTTGCCAAATGTTTAACTTTTCAACAAGTAAAAGCGATACATCAAGTACCATCACGGTTACACCAACCAAGTTCAATTACGCAATAGAAGTGGAAAAAGGTTACGATGGATTTTATAACATGTTTACCATTGACACCAAGTAAAAAAGATTCAATCTAGGTGGTTGTGGATTTATTTACTAAATCGACATATTTTGTACTAGTTTTAACTTACTACTCCTTAAACAAGTTAGCAGATTTATATATTAAGGAAATTGTTAGACTACATGGTGTTCCTACATCCATTGTGTCTGATAGAGATCCAAGGTTCACTTAAAGGTTTTGGAGTGCATTACCTAAAGCACTGAGTACTCGGTTACACTTTAGTGCTGCTTTCCATCCTTAAATAGATGGAAAATCATAAAGAACTATCCAAATATTAGAATATATGCTTAGGGATTGTATTATGAAATTTGCAGGCTTGCGGGAAAAGTATCTTCCATTATCTGAGTTTGCCTATATCAACATCTACTAATCAAGTTTAAAAATGGCACCTTACGAGGCAGTATATTGAGGAAAATGTCAAACACCATTGAAATGGTTCGAGCTAGAGGATCAAAAAATCATTGGAATAGATCTTGTTCAATAAGTAGAGGACAAGGTAAAGATAATTCATGATAATCTCAAAGAAGCCCTTGACAGGAAAAAGTCGTACTCAGATCTTAATATGAAAGATATTGAGTTCGAAGTTGGAGACAAGGTATTTTTAAAGGTTTTATCTTGGAAAAAGGTATTATGTTTTGGAAGAAAAGGCAATCTTAGTCCAAGATTCATTGGTCCTTATGAAATTTTGAAAAGAGTTGGTCCAGTGACATATCAACTAGCATTACCTCCAGAAATGAGTAATATCCATGACGTTTTTCACGTGTTAATGGTAAAAAATATTAATAAGTTCCTTTACATATCATTAAACCAGAGGAAATTGAAATCCAACCAGATTTTACATACGAGGAAGAACTCGCAAGGCTCTTAGCTCGTGGAGAAAAGTAGTTAAGGAACGAAAAGATTCATCTAGTTAAAGTTTTGTAGAGGAACCACAAAATAGAAGAAGCTACCCGAGAAAAGAGAAGGCAATGAAAGATTAATCTCCACATATATTTTAAACCATATACGTATAAAAATTCAAGGACGATTTTCTTAAGGGGAAGAATTGTAATACCCCATAAATTTAGTTAGTAACCAAAATGAATAAAATAAAAGTTTGATAGATAAAGTATATACTTCGAAAGGTTTAAGAACTAAAAGGTAATTTTCAAAAGTATATATTTTTGTCTCGTAAATGAATAGTTACCCTAAAAAATGATGTTTTGTTGTCACTCCGATTTTTAGTATAGATTTTGGTATAAAAACTATAAAGTGTGAAAGTTAAAAAAATTCGAATAATCGAATTGAATAAAAAATTCAAGAAATTTTGCTAGATGATAAAGAAAGGGGAAAAAATGTGTTTTACACGATTTAAAATGATAAGATTTAATTTGGACCATTGGATTTAAGTTGATTTTCATGTTAGATCTTAGCAATTGGATTAAAAAAGACAAGATTTTAATTTTGGAACTTCATAGGGGTAAAGTTGTAAACTACTAACTTATTGGTTTAATTTTAGTCCTTGGATAATAAATTTGATATGTGGCATGATTAGGATCATTGGATTTTAAGGTCATAATAGCCATTTTGGACTAAAATGAATTTTAAATTCATTTAGGTTATAAAAATTCAGTAAAAAAAGAAAGTTTAAGATTTTTCTCCATCTTATGTGTTGCTGCCGTGACTCTTTGGAATATCTAGACATTAATCAAAATTGAGATCTAACTAGCAACAAAGGAAAGGAAAAAGATTGAGCTTAAAGCTTAGTGAGACTTATATTTTGACTTGCATAAAACGTGTCAAGGCCAGTGCAATGCATACATAACATGATACATGAATTTTTATACATCATTAGGATGGATTGCGATGAGTCTACCTTATTTATATTAATATGATATTTATGTCATTAATCATATATTTGACATGTTCTAAATATGTCAAAAGTTAATATAAAATGCATTGATCACTAGTTTATTTATGATGTTATATTATGAATGTTATTTCGGGTATGAACTGCACAATGTTGAATTATGTTGATATGCAATGCCATGAATGAAATAAATATAGACTATATGCCCAAGTAGGTTATTGAGGGACATTGATATAGTTGGCACACCGCAGAGTCTAACAGCAGTCTGCATATTTGATTTAGTATTATAGTGTATATAAAGAACCCTTAGGGCATATGGTGGGCACAACCTTATGTGTTATATGGTGGGCATGACTTTATGTGTATTATGGTGGGCATGACCTTATGTGTATTTGCACTTCGGTGCATATTTGACTCGTGTACCTAGGGTTCTCATAGTCTTATATTTAGGCTATGGTTTATTGGTTAATAAATGATAAACCAGTGAATAAAAATTATGAACTTTTGGAATGAATGACAAGTATATTGGTAAGAAATTTTATATGTGGTTTATATCATATTAATATATGGTAACATGATTGAAATATAGGTAAAGTGATCATAATGCATTGAATATTGTTATTTATTTATATTTATATGTCGTATTGCATTGACTATTAATATGATTGCCTCACTAAGTGTATACTTAGTATGCGATGATTCTTACTTGTAGGTACTTAGTATGCGATGATTCTCACTTGTAGGTAAAAAGCAGAAATCAGAGTAATGAGTATTCAGCATTGTACCAATCGAGGAGTATATCTCCAGTATCAGTAATGACATCTTTTAGATGTATTTTGATTTTCTAGTTGGCATGTATATAGGTTTTAATGGTATTTTGGTATGGACTATGCTTAAAACAAGTTTTTAATGGTTTACATGATAGTAGTTTTAATGAATCGTACATAGATTATGAAAGTCATAAAAATGGATTGTAATTTAACGATCCGGTAAAATTAGAATTAAATGGGTATTAAGATGAATTTTAGTTTAAGCAGAATATAGGCTATTTTATTTTTTATATGTTATAATTATAAACAGTTAAGTTTTTTCTTGAAATCGAAATTAGTTTGGTTGATTAAAAATTAGAAAATTGATGTTCTTTGATAAATCAATAAATGGTTTAAATTTGAATCCTAGAAATTGTTTTGTGACATTCTGACTCGTTGTTGCATATGTGAGTGCTATAAATTAAACGCAAATTTGTGCATGTATACACAATCAAACAAGTAATATAATAGTGAGTGAGTATAGTCTCCACAGGGATTGATGGGATTTCCAAGTTAATCTAATGCACCAAAAATATATGACTTAAATATAGTCTATATGGTAGTATAAACAAATGAGTAAGAATGTTGTGGCAAATTATTGAAGTGTGGATTGTGAAATTCTATGGAAAATAGTAAAGTAAAGTCAAATAATTGCTATGGTAAAATGAAGTTGAGATTGGAGTATGAAATAAAATAACTTGACAACCTCTTCTAAACAAGCTATAATAGGGATAAATGAATGGGTTTACTAAGGAATCCTATGCCTTGTCTCTAGAATGGTTCACCTTTTCCATCAGTATGCTGCTCGACAGGGTTTACTAAAGTGTTTCTAGACTATCTTTAGTAAGTAACTTGACAGATAAAATTATACGGCAATACATCTCAGCGTAAACTACAACACAATCTATCGGTTAAGTTCTACCTCTTTTAGTCATTAGAACACTTTCCTTATCTTTAAGTCGAGTTAAAACCTTTACATCCCAGCTTAGCTCACGTCTATCTAACTTAAATCTCTCAATATTATGCATTAAAACTTAGAAAATGGCTAACTCTCGAAAGCTTTTACAAGTCTAAGTTATTAACATTTAAACAATGAACAAAACAACATTTAAACATGGAAACATAAACCATTATTTAAAAACAAAATATAATCCAAAGCAAACCCACACCAAATAAGGTTAGTTCATGGTGGGGTACGAATCATCCACAAGAATAATCATTCGTTCCATTACAAAAGCCACAAATAAATATAAGTAAAAAACGAAGGAGAAGAGAACTCCAAAGTACTACCGTGAGCTTTCTTGAACCATCATGAACCATGTTAGTAAGCTAGCTTCTCTTAAAGGCCTAGCTTGTTATCCCCTTGGAGCTTGGCTATGGAGAACACCACGAAAAGAAGAAGAAAATAAAGAAAAGAAAATAATGGAGCTCTTTGTTTTGCCTCTTGTTGCCACCCCTTTCTTTTCCTCTCTTATATTTATACTAAAAATAAAAGACTCTCCAACTTCCAAGAGCTCTTAAATTCACAATAAAAATCTCTAACTCTCAAAAGACTCTTAAATTCACAATAAAAATCTATAACTCCCAATAGACTCTTAAATTCACAATAAAAATATCTAACTCCTAAAAAACTCTTAAATTCAGAATAAAAATCTCTAACTCCCAAAATACTCTTCAATTCCCCCTTAAATATCGGATTCTAATTCATTTTGTAACCTAAGGAAATATTCTCTTCATATTTTTGGGCTAGACAGCTGGCAGAGGAGGTTTCGCGTAAGGATAGCTGGCAACAATTAAAGATATCTTCATTATTTTTGTCTTTATCTATACCCAGAAATGCCATCTAAAATGCTGTAGCATTTCTCTAATTCTCCTTCAACACTGTTTACCTCATCTCCTTTAGCATCAATTACATGCACCTCATAAAAAAATGACATTTTCCCGGTACTCAGCACCAGTTTCAACAATAACATGATGAAGCAAAATTAAACCACCAAATGCAACTTCATAAACCTAAATGCAACTATATGTAGTTAAATGAGCTTTTAAACAACCAATAACCTATGTAAAAAACAAAAAATATAACCTTTTTGCAGAGTTATCAAACCCCCAAACTTAAACTATAGCTTTTCCTCAAGCAATGAATAATAATCAATAGAAGAAATGTTATGAAAAAGTTCAGTCCAAGAAAATTGCAAGGCATAAAACTCAGCCCTTAAAAACATAGGCTTCAACATGCTATACACATTGCGATTTTAAGAATTTTCCCTTAAGACAAGATCCTTTGCATGTGTGTGCGTGATTATACCTAGTCTATGCTTAACAGAGTTAGAAAAATCCTAATCAAGTTCTCAATTATGCTTTAGCATTTGTTAATCAATGGAGCTTAAGTTCTACTCCCATTATCCTAATTTTATGCTCTTTTTCCCTTTTTCATCTTCTTTTTTTAAACTGCTATGAGGGATGTCAGCTCATCACACCTACAGTCCTTAACTCTAGATGAATTGGAGCAAACATTCCATCCCCGAGCTAGTAGGTAGAGTCATCCCGTGACTACTTTCATTCACTCATTTTCCATTGCTGCCATTTATTAAAGGGGTTATCCAGGTAAACAATGCAAAGCGAAATATCCCTCTACAATTATTCCATAGTGTTTATTCATAATTCAAAATATTCAATTAAGCACAGGGACTTTAAAATAACCTTTCAAGCATTCATTTATCAATCATGCTAAGGAATACAAGAGTTCTTTCATAAAAATTGCTAAAACTCTTAAGAATAGAGAGCAAACAATCGTGTAAAAGTTTAATTGCAAAGAATCAAGCCTTAGAGTCAATTCTACCAATCTCAAAAATCATGTACATTTAATCATAGTCTTAAAAAAATTCATAATCATTGGGATTCATCAAATTGTTCCAAAACATATCTTAAAATCTAACAAATACAATAACAAAAATCTGTTAATTACTATAAATGAAAATGCCTAACTATGAACATTACCTCCCCTAAACTTGAAGGAAGCATTATCTTCAATGCATGAAAACTATATGAGACGAAACTAAATGAAATGTAATGATAATGAAAATGGAGGTACCTCACTGTGGTGGTGCCGTGTAACTTCTTTAGGTTGGGGCTATCCTGTGCATGGGTGGGTTAATATGCTGCGACATTTCAGGTGAAAGTGGGATCTTGGTAGCCTACTCAACGGGTTCATTCTCCATATCCTGCCACATAAAAACCTAAAAAGAAAATTTTTAAAATCAAGAAAAAAGTAATGAAAGCATGGCAAAGATAAAAAAATATTTATTTATGAACATAGTATAAAATGAAAATGTTATTAAAAAATAAAGAAAAAGGGTAGTGAGTGCAAACTCTCATACGCCCTGGAGGAGGAGTGAATACTTGTGCAGGAAGGGGGCACTAGTGTAGACCTTCAATCGTTGGCCATTCACCTTGAAGATGGTGCCATCGTCGAGGTTCTTGACATCCATCGCCCCATTGGGGGTATACTTGGTGTACCTGGAATGGTCCAGACTATCTGGACTTTAGCTTGCATGGGAATAGCTTCAGCCTAGAATTATATAGGATGACTTGTTTACCTTTGTGAAAATGTTGCAACAAAAGTTTTTTGTCGTGCCACTTCTTTGTTTTCTCTTTGTAAAGGCATGCATTTTCATATGCTTGAGACTGAAATTCCTCCATCTCATTTAGCTCTAATAATTTTTCTTCTCCAGCTAGTTGGGCATCTATGTTTAGCTTCTTGATTGCCCAATAGGCCTTATGTTTGGTATACCTTGCCATACACTAGCTTGAATGAGGAAATCCCAATTGGAGTTTTGAATAATGTATGATATGGCCAGATTGTTTCATCTAACTTGGGGGATACATCCTTCCTCTTGGGGTTCACCACCTTCTCAATTATTTACTTGATCTCACGGTTGGAGACTTTGGTTTGTTCGTTGGTCTGAGGGTGCAATGCTATAGTAATTCTATATCGAACTCTATACCTTTGTAATGCTTTAGCAATTAACTTGTTGTCAAAATGGGTGTCGTCATCACTTATGATGGCTCTTGGTGCTCCAAACCTTGTGAAGATATTCTTATGTAGGAACTTAAGCATGGTTTTGTAGTCATTTATTGGAGTTGCCACTGCTTCAAGCCATTTGGACACATAATCCACTACTTGGAGGATGTAGAAATCACCAAAAGAAGATGAGAAGGGTCCCATGAAATCTATTCCCCATACATCGACGAGCTCAACTTCTAAAATATTTTGCAACGACACTTCATATCTCCTCGATATGTTCTCAATGTGTTAACATCGATCACATGCCTTGTAGAAGTGATGAGAATCTTTGAAAAGTGTGGTCCAATAAAAACCAAATTGCAAGACCTTTGCAGTAGTCCTTACCCCTCCAAAATTGCCTCCACAAGGAGTTATATGGCAATGTAATAGAATTTAATTTTACTCCTCTTCGGAGCTACACCTTTGAATCATTTGGTCGATACATTGCTTGAACAAATAGAGCTAGTCCCAATAGCTATAATACCCCAAATATCATGTAAGTGACTTTATTGAAAAGATTTAAAATATGAGGATTTATTTGATTAAATGGTAAAAGATGAGGAAATTATTTGGAATAGTGTTTAGGCTAATTTGTGACAATAGATAAATTTAAGAGGGCACTTTGGTCTTTTAAGAGGGAAAATGAATTTAGAATATATCTCTTATTAGGGATTGTAAG
The DNA here is from genome assembly GCF_006381635.1 of Hibiscus syriacus. Lineage (NCBI taxonomy): Eukaryota > Viridiplantae > Streptophyta > Magnoliopsida > Malvales > Malvaceae > Hibiscus > Hibiscus syriacus. Next base: position 497,253 of record NW_024061960.1, read on the forward strand.
GGAGAAAAAAAAGGAAAGTAAGCTCTTTCCATTCTTCTTATTCTTCTTCTTCTTACGTGGGTAGTGCTCTCCTCTCTCTAGCATAAGGTAAACATCAATTAATTAGTTATTCCTTTAAATTTTGGGTTCCTATGGTAACATTAAGTGATATGTAAGCGTAAAGAAGGATTAAAGAAGATTAAAACTAAGTGGTTGATGTTTTATATGAGATTTAAGGAACTGGGTTTTTGAATAATATATTGATATATGTGTTTTTATTGAGATTTAGTAGTATATTTGACTTTTCAAAGAAGTAAATAAGAGATTAGAAGCATTGGATAAGTTTAAAAACAAGTTAGAAAATATGGTATGATTCTTAGATTCAAGTGAGCTTGAGAGATTTTAGATGTTTTAAGAAGCTAAATGAAGGAAAGTTAGTAGGGATAAGTAGAGAGGAGTTTAATAGTATTGTTAGAGGTAAACATAAGGAAATTTGACCAAAATTGGGTAAGATTCGGCTAAAAAAATGTAAAACCTGGGTTAAGGTATCGATACTGATCAAACTGTACCGATACTATAAGCTTAAAATCAGTAGAATCTGCTTACTAGTATCGATATTGATTCAAGTGGTATCGATACCAAGAGGGGAGTATCGATACTATGAGGATGGTATCGATACCATTGTTAACAGAATACAGAAATGGTATCGGTACAGTAATATAGTATCAGTACCATGGTATAGTAGTATCAATACCATGGTAGAGGTATCGATGAGCCAGAAATGTGAAAATAGGCTAAGATTGTTATAGAAAATATAATAATAGTATTTTAAAGTAGTATTTAAGTATAAATGTTAGTAAATATACTAACAATTGATATTGTACGTGTCTTTAATAAATACTTTAGTAGATCAAAATCAAACTTCCGAGTCAAGCAAAATTAAAGTCAAAGGCAAAGTAGTTGAGTAGTCAGATTGGCGTATTGGGTATAATAGCGAGGCAAGACAGGTGAGTGCATTTAATTTTGTAACTATATGTTATACTAGTTATAAATGTATGTTTGTTTAATATGTGTGGTGATTACCAAATAGGTTCTATGTATGCAAATCCACGAAATTCATCATGAGTTGATGAATAACCGTACAGGCAATATGTGTGCAAAACCATGGAATTCATCATGAGTTTATGAATAACCGTATAGACACTATGTGTGTAAATCCACGAAATTCATCATTAGTTGATGAATAACCATACAAGAACTTTGTGCGCAAATCCACGGAATTCATCATGAGTTGATGAATAACCTTACAAGCACTATATATACAAATCCATGAAATTCATCAAGAGTTAATTGATATTATAAATAATTATTAGAGTAGAAACTATTCCAAAATAAAAGATTAATAGTCTAGCTATGCATTTGGCAAAAAAGTGTCAATTATGCTAGTTAGATGAAAGGCTAAGTGCCTTTGAGGCCTAGCTGTGCATTTGATAGAAATTTGTTTATGCCAGTTAGATGAAAGGCTAAATAGCTTTGAGTAAAAGATTAATAGACTAGTTGTGCATTTGAAAAAAAAGTGTCAATTATGCCAGTTAGATGAAAGGTTAAATGCCTTTGAGTAAAAGACTAGATGTATGAAAATGCATAACATTGTATAAAATGCATGAAAGGATGCCATAAATGAAATGTATAATTGAGTATAAAAAAAGGGCATGAAAGTATGCCATAAATGAAATGTATAATAGTTTATAAAAGGGCATGAAATGATTCCATAAATGAAATGTATAATAGCGTATAAAAGGCTTAAAAGGATGCTATAAATAAAATGCATATGAGTGCATTATCGACATGAAAGGATGCCATAATTGAAATGCATATGGGTGCATTATCGGCATGAAAAGATGCCATAATTGAAATGCATATGGGTGCATTATTGGCATGAAAGGATGCCATAATTAAAATACATATGGTGCATTATTGGCATGAAAGAATGCCATAAATGAAAATGCATAATGGTGCATTATAAGTATGATTGGATGCTCTCAATGAAAATAAAGAATAATGACTAAAGAAATAAATGGAAAAAAAATATAAAGAAAGATTGGTGATGTAGGCTGAATCTACACTCTTTTATGAAAGTGAATAAATAGCCTTATTGTTGTCATGATCTAGGAATGACAAGTACTGATGTTCTTGAGTTATAAGTATGGCTGTAATAAAGATAAGAAAGAGATGGAAATAGTAAAGAAATATGAAATGGATAAACAAAAAATAAGTAATGAAATAAGGATAGAAAAGTGTTGGTTGCAGAATTATATATGAAGATGTCGGTGGTGTTGATGGAAGATAGTTGATGGTGTATCTCAAACATGCCAAAGAAGAAGCTATGCTAAAGAGCACAACTCTAGTCTTCACAGACTTGTTTGAGGGGTGGTAATAGTGTCTTCAGCCTTCTAGATATAAAATCTATGAATTTAGGAATCAAGGTGAAGGAATGACGCCACAAGTATAAGAAATATACTTGCTTAATTGATAAAGTTCTCAAAGAACTTTAAAGAGAGATTTAACTCACAAAGGTTGTTTATATTATGAAATGAGATGAGTACAAATAAAAGTAAACCTCTCAATTTATAGGAAATGAGAGGGCTTGGTCGAATAGGCACCTAATGATTCAACTAGGTACATGGCTCTAATGAAAGTACATAATTACTTAAGTGAATGAATATGTCCATAGGCTTGGTGATGGTTCGACTAATCCTTCATAAAGGGGCATGATATTTCGGCCATGAATGAATCAATCTCCCTTTGGCCGAATGGTGGTGTACTTGTTCATCTTGGTGCCAAAGTCATCTTCCTTGGCCGAATGGTGATGTATTGGTTCATCCTGGCACCAATTTCTTTATGTGCAAAGCATATGCATGGTGGCCGAATAGGCATGGTTCTTGTCTCATGTCTCTTCATGATTTATGCCTCTAATGGATGTAAACTCTTCATTAACATGCACCTTGATGAAAGGGCATCTTCATGGGCAGCGTCATTCATGAAAGGTCATAATTATTCGAAGGCAACCTTTTATGTTTGAGTTAGTTCTAGGGTGAATGAGCTAGAGGTGAGCTGACCATAGGTGATTTGTAACATGATGATCTTTATGGCAGCTCCTTGTGGAAAGATACCTCTTGACCATAGGTTGGAAATGCAAAGTTAATCATGATACTGAATTGGATCACATCATCCTCCCCTTCTTTTAATCGATTTGTCCTCAAATTAAAAGGTATCATTTTCCTATTGTCCTTCCATCTAATAGATTTGATAAGTACCTTTTTGAAAAGATTCATGTTCTTTGAATGAATACTTTGAAAGTTCATGATCTGAAAAGAAAGATAACTTTCATAATTAAAAATTTGATTAAACATAGTTAAAAATAAGATGTACTCCCTGTTAGATAGATGTTCAAAGTTCATGTATGTTGAAGACATTTTATTTTGAACGATTACGTCTTTTAGCATCCCAAAAATCTTGTTCCTTGGCCCTCCAATAGATGTATCCATTGAATCATGAAGGGTTATGACCCTTGGAATGGAAATGTCCTTAGAATCCTCATATGTCGCGTCCTTAGGCTGAAAAATGTCTCCCTTTGCCTTTCATTAGATGCATCTATTGGCTCTTGGAAGGTCACGCCCTTTAGTCTCCCAAATTGACAAATTATGTCTCTTGGATCATCCTGCAAATCAAAGAAAATTTCTACATTTTCAAAGTTAGAAAAATCTTCTTCAATTTTGTGTCTTGATAATAAGCATTTTTGTAACAAGCACTTAGATGTATAAGCACTTGTTTTCTGACTAGTTTTCTCCTTGCTTGATGTCGACTTTCCTTTCCTCATGGCTTCAACACTTTGCTTCATCTTGATTTGATCAATTTGGACTTGTTTAGGCGTCAAAGGTGTAAGAATAATCTTTTTCCCGCCATGGTTGAACGAGTATTGATTGGTAAAATAATCATGGATAGTCCTTTTATCATATTGCCATGGTCTTCCAAGAAGTAAATGGTTAGCATATATAAGAACGACATCACACATAACCTCGTCTTTATATTTTCCAATTGAAAAAGAACCATCACCTGTTTATTGTTGTTAAGTTCTCCTTGTTCACTGAGCCATTGTAGTTTATAGGGATTTAGATGCTTTAAGGTTTTTAATCCCAGCTTTTCCACCATGATTGAACTTGCTACGTTGGTACAACTCCCACAATCTATGATAATGAAACATACCTTTTCATTCACATGACTTCATGTATGAAAGATGTTTTCTCATTGTACATTGTCCTCTATCACTTGTGCACTCAGGCTCTTTTTAACCACTAGACTTTCCCCTTCAACGGGAGCCCCAATTTCTGCTTCTTCATCAATTTTGGTTGGTGTTGCTTTTTCTTCTTCTTCATGGTCAGATTGAATGTCACCATTTCCAAGTAGAAGTATGGTGTTTCGGTTGGGACATTGTGTAGAAACATGCCCCCTCCCAAGAAATTTAAAGCACCGAATGTCTCTTGATCGTTCAGGGGTTTCTTTTCCTCAATTGTCCTTGTTCAATTGTTGAGCATTGGATGATTCTACCTTCTCTTTACTAGGAGTTGGTAGATTTCTTCAAGTTGTTTGAACTTCATCTAGAAGGTGTAGGCATGGTGTTGCGAGAGGTAGATCTTCTCCGTAGTTTTCTTTCTATCTTCATCTCCATTTGCACCAGTTCATCTATCTCAATGTAATAGTATACCTCCAATGTATTGGCAATTTTTGGATTTAATCCGGCAAGAAATCTAGCCATGGTTGCTTCACGATCCTCCTCAATAGTAACTCAGATCATTGCCACTTCTATCTCCTTATAGTAATCCTCCTCACTTCGTTAGCCTTGTTTAAGATTTTGCAGTTTTTGAAACAAGTCACGGTGATAATGACCAGGAATGAAACGTTTACGCATGACACCTTTCATTTCAAGCCATGTTGAGATTGGTCTTTCTCCATTACTCCTTCTAGTAAGAGTAAGTTGATCCCACCATATCAAAGCATAATCTACAAACTCCATGGCTGCCAATATTACTTTCTTTAGTTCAGAATAGTTGTGGTAACTAAAAACATGTTCCACCTTGCTTTCCCATTCAAGATAGGCTTCAGGATCAATTTTCCTTTGGAATTGAGGAATCTTGATCTTGATGTTGCTCATATTATCATCAATATTGGCACGTCTAGGTCCTTGTAACATTGTTGGTTCTTCTCTATCATAATTGTTTAAGACATCATCTTCTTGAAGAGGTTGTTATCTCCGAGGAGTATTATTGTTTCGAGCTTGTGGTGGATCTCGTCGTTGGTCTATCTTATCATGAAGAGCATCAAACTGTTCACGAAATATTCTCATTATTTCTCCAATCAATGCTTGCATTTTCAAGTTTGGTTGACCTGTATTTTCTCTAAGACTTTGAGACATGGTTTGTAAACAAATAAAATAGAGTAACCTTATCAGCACACTCACAAAGCCTCACAAGATTCACTCTAAAGAAAAGATAAGGTCACTTCACTCAACACTCGTGTTTACTCTAGGGAATATGATTTTGATTTTATCAATTCCCCTTCTGATCTTACTCACTCAATATGCCTTTTTCCACTCTATCTCTCTTGTTAGGTCCTTTGAAGAACTAACTCAAGATTACACAAGTTATTTCTCTTCTTGTGTGCGTCGGCTGTCAAATAGGTTAGGGTATAAAGGAAAATAAGAAATGGAAAGGTAGAAGAAATGATTCAAGGAAATGAAAAGAAAGAAAAAGTTGAAGACAAGGAAAATGAAAGTAACGAAAGGAAGAGGTGACTTACAACCCAAAAAAAAAAGCTTTGCAAAAACGCCGTAAAATATTTGAACCAAAACAAACTTGTCACTGTTGGTTGCCTTTGTGATGGGAAATTGGTGGGTATACCTACCTATGTTGGTTTTCGTGCCAAGCGATTGTGGTGTGCCCTCGTTCAATGTTTCCTCCGCTCCTCGGCCAATCATTGGTCGTGTGTGTTGTGGACCGGTGGCCATAGATGCTACTACTCTTACGCAATGGGCATGTGAGTTGTGATATGGTTGTATGTGTCGGCAGGCTCCGTACTACATGCATCAAACTGTCGAGCCGCACGCCTCTTCAATGTCTCCCATTGCGGTCTTCGAACCCAAGGGGTACGATCGGGATCCTATGTTGCGTACCTTAATCGATGAAATTTCAGATGTATTACCGTCCCTCTTCCATCAAGTGACCTTGTGCCTATGTGGTGGACTTAAGTCGAGCCCGGTGTCCTGTGTGTGCATTTTGTGTATACTAAGCCACTGCGGTGCATCGGTGCTCGATCGTGCTTTCGGATGCGGAACATTTTGTGAGCGTAGGGTCCCTCGGTCCCATCACTTGATGCCTACGCATTTTTTCCCTCGACATGAACGATGCTCGTGCCTGTTATGGCCTCGTCCTCTGCCAAGGCATCGAATTGAGGACCATACGGTGCCCGACGTCGCGAAATAATGCTACCTGGTCGATCCTGCTAGTAGTCATATGCTTGTCTCAAAGATTAAGCCATACATGTGTAAGTATGAACTAATTCAGATTGTGAAACTGTGAATGGCTTATTAAATCAGTTATAGTTTGTTTGATGTTATTTTCTATTCGGATAACCGTAGTAATTCTAGAGCTAATACGTGTAACAAACCCCGACTTCTAAAAGGGATGCATTAATTAGATAAAAGGTCGACGCGAGCTTTGCCTGTTACTATGATGATTCATGATTACTCGACGGATCGCACGACCTTTGTGCTAGCGACGCATCATTCAAATTTCTGCCCTATCAACTTTCGATGGTAGGATAGTGTTCTACTATGGTGGTAATGGATGATGGAGAATTAGGGTTCGATTTTGAAGAGAGAGTTTGAGAAACAGCTACCACATCCAAGGACAGGCACGCAAATTACCCAATCCTGACACGGGGAGGTAGTGACAATAAATAACAATATTGAGCTCTAAGAGTCTGGTAATTGGAATGAGTACAATCTAAATCCCTTAATGAGGATCCATTGGAGGGCAAGTCTGGTGCCAACAGCCGTGGTAATTCTAGCTCCAATAGCGTATATTTAAGTTGTTGCAGTTAAAAAGCTCGTAGTTGGACCTAGGGGTGGGTCGGCCGATCCGCCTCATGGTGAGCACTGGTCTGCTCGTCCCTACTGCCAACGATGCGCTCCTGGCCTTAATTGGCCGGGTCGTTCCTCCAGCGCTGTTACTTTGAAGAAATTGAAGTGCTCAAAGTAGGCATACGCTTGTATACATTAGCATGGGATAACATCACAGGATTTCGATCCTATTGTGTTGGCCTTCAGGATCGGAGTAATGATTAACAGGGACAGTCGGGGGCATTCGTATTTCATAGTCAGAGGTGAAATTCTTGGGTTTATGAAAGATGAACAATTGCGAAAGCATTTGCCAAAGATGTTTTCATTAATCAAGAACGAAAGTTAGGGGCTCAAAGACGATCAGATACGTTTCTAGTCTCAACCATAAACGATGCCGACCAGGGATCGGGGAATGTTGCTTTTAGGACTCCGCTGACACCTTATGAGAAATCAAAGTCTTTGGGTTCCGAGGGGAGTATGGTCGCAAGGCTGAAACTTAAAAGAATTAACAGAAGGGCACCACCAGGAGTGGAGCCTACGGCTTAATTTGACTCAACACAGGAAAACTTAGCAGGTCCATACATAGTAAGGATTGACAGACTAAGAGCTCTTTCTTGATTCTATGGGTGATGGTGCATGGCCGTTCTTAGTTGGTGGAGTGATTTGTCTGGTTAAATCCTTTAACGAACGAGACTTCAGCCTGCTAACTAGCTATACGGAGGTGATCCTCCGTAAAATATTTGAACCAAAACAAACTTGTCGTTGTTGGTTGCCTTCGTGATGGGAAATTGGCGGGTATACTAGCCTATGTTAGTTTTCATGCCAAGCGGTTATGGTGTGCCCTCGTTCATTGTTTCCTTCACTCCTCGGCCAATCATTGGTTGTGTATGTTGTGGAACGGTAGGCGTGGATGCTAATACTCTTATGCAATGGGCATGTGATCGATTGCTCCCGCATGTACTTCGTGCTGTTGGGCGGCACGACCCGGTGTCTTCGAGGCAAAACAAACAACCCTCGACGTGAATTGTGCCAAGAAATTAGAATGAAAAGGTGGTCGTGTCTTGTCTCCACCCCGTTCGCGGTGTGCGTGTGGCATTGATACGCCTGCTTTATTGTGAAAACATAAAAATGACTCTCGGCAACGGATATCTCGGCTCTCGCATCGACAAAGAATGTAATGAAATACGATACTTGGTATGAATTGTATAATCCCGTAAACCATCGAGTCTTTGAACGCAAGTTGCGCCCCAAGCCGTTAGGCTGAGGGCACATCTGCCTGGGTGTCACGCATCGTTGCCCGCATCTGAACCCGAACCATAGGGTATCAGTCGAGGTGTGGGCGTAAATTGGCCTCCCATGCGTAAAATGCTCACGGTTGGTCTAAAATTGAATACACAATGTCACTATACCGTGACGATCGGTGGTAATGCCTTGAGCAGCCTCGTTCTGAGTCATGCGCACTCGTCGATCTAGACTCTATGACCCTCTTGGCATCGCACTTACGCTGCTCGCATCGCAACCCTAGGTCAGGCGGGACTACCCGCTGAATTTAAGCATATCACTAAGCAGAGGAAAAGAAACTTACAAGGATTCCGTTAGTAACGGCGAGTAAATCGGGAAGAGCACAACTTGATAATCAGTCACCCTCGACGTCCGAATTGTAGTCTGGAGAAGTGTCTTCAGCGATGGATCGGGCCCAAGTTCCCTGGAAAGGGGCGTCGTAGAGGGTGAGAGCTTGTCGTGCCAAGACCCTGTCGCACCACGAGGCGCTGTCTATGAGTCGGGTTGTTTGGGAATACAGCCCTAATCGGGCGGTAAATTTCATCCAAGGCTAAATACGGGAGAGAGACCGATAGCGAACAAGTACCGCAAGGGAAAGATGAAAATGACTTTGAAAAGAGAGTCAAAGAGTGCTTGCAATTGTCGGGAGGGAAGCGGATGGGGGCCGACGATGGGCCCCGGTCAGATGTGGAACGGCGATAGCCGGGCCGTCGATCGGCTCGGGGCGTGGATCGACGTGGATTCTGGTGGTGGCCCAAGCCTGGGTCTTTGATACGCCTGCGGAGATGTCGTTGTCTCAATCGTGAAACCCAGCACGCGCCGTCTCGGCGTGCTTCGGCATTGGCGTGCTCAGGACGTCGGCCTGCGGGTCCCCATCAGGCTCAGGTCTTTGATACGCCTGCGGATATGCCGTCGCCTTGATCGTGGAACCCAGCACGCCCCGTCTCGGCGTGTTTCGACATCAGCGTGCTCAGGGCGTCGGCCTGCGGGCTCCCCATCCTGCCCGTCTTGAAACACGGACCAAGGAGTCTGACATATGTGCGAGTCAACAGACAGAAAACCCGTAAGGTGTAAGGAAACTTATTAGCGGGATCCTTCACGGGTGCACCACCGACCGACCTTGATTTTCTAAGAAGGGTTCGAGTGAGAGCATGCCTGTCGGGACCCGAAAGATGGTGAACTATGCCTGAGCAGGGCGAAGCCAGAGGAAACTCTGGTGGAGGCCCGCAACGATACTGACATGCAAATCGTTCGTCTGACTTGGGTATAGGGGCGAAAGACTAATCGAACCGTCTAGTAGCTGGTTCCCTTTGAAGTTTCCCTCAGGATAGTTGGAGCCCTTTGTGAGTTCTATCGGGTAAAGCCAATGATTAGAGGCATCGGGGGTGCAACACCCTCGACTTATTCTCAAACTTTAAATAGGTAGGATGGCGCGGCTGCTTCGTTGAGCCGTGCCACAGAATTGAGAGCTCCAAGTGGGCCATTTTTGGTAAACAAAACTGGCGATGCGGGATGAACTGGAAGCCAGGTTATGGTGCCCAACTACGTGCTAACCTAGAACCCACAAAGGGTGTTGGTCGATTATGACTGCAGGACGATGATCATGGAAGTCGAAATCTGCTAAGGAGTGTGTAACAACTCACCTGCCGAATCAACTACCCCCGAAAATGGATGGCGCTTAAGCGCGTGACCTATACCCGGCCGTCGGGGCAAGGGCTAGGCCTCGATGAGTAGGAGGGCGCGACGGTTGCCGTAAAACCTGGAGCGTTAGCCCGGGCGGAGCGACCGTCGATGCAGATCTTGGTGGTAGTAGTAAATATTCAAATGAGAACTTTGAAGGCCGAAGAGGGGAAAGGTTCCATGTGAACGACACTTGCAAATGGGTTAGTCGATCCTAAGAGACGGGGGCAGCCCGTCTGATAGCGCGTTTCGCGTGAGCTTCGAAAGGGAATCGGGTTAAAATTCCTGAATCGAGACGCGTCGGCTGACGACAATGTTAGGGAGTCTGGAGACGTCGGTGGGGGCCTCGGGAAGAGTTATCTTTTCTATTTAACGGCCTGCCCACCCTGGAAATGGCTCAGCCGGAGGTAGGGTCTAGCGGTCGGAAGAGTACCGCATGTCACGTGGTGTCCGGTGCGCCCCCGGCAGCCCTTGAAAATCTGGAGGACCGAGTTCCGTCCGTGCCCGGTCGTACTCATAACCGCATCAGGTCTCCAAGGTGAACAACCTTTGGTCGATGGAAAAATGTAGGCAAGGGAAGTCAGCAAAATGGATCCGTAACCTCGGAAAAAAGATTGGCTCTGAGGGCTGGGAACGGGGGTCCCAGTCCCGAACCCGTCGGCTGCCGGTGAACTGCTCGAGCTGCTCCCGCGGTGAGAGTTGGTCGCCGCGTGCCGGCCAGGGGACGGACTGGGAACGGCTTCTTCGGGGGACTTCCCCGGGTGACGAATAGTCGACTTAGAACTGGTACAGACAAGGGGAATCCGATTGTTTAATTAAAACAAAGCATTTTGATGGTCCCTACGGATGCTCATGCAATGTGATTTCTGCCCAGTGCTCTGAATGTCAAAGTGAAGAAATTCAACCAAGGACATATTTGAAATGTCCTAAGTGGTGATGATGATGGTGCAACTCCCTAGTTGAATTGAAGTCATCTTGTAGCTTAAATCTTCAGCTCAATCCAGCTATAAGCTCACGGGTCTCCACACAACTTCTCACCAAATGTTCATTATGCTCTCCTAAACGTCACCATGTAAGTTTCCTTACTGTTGCTTTCAAGATTTAGCTCCAAGATAGTTCCCAATTTGTGGCCGAATATACCTTCACTTAAAACATAAAGAATAAGTTAAGTACATGAACTATATTAATGTGTATAAGATAAAAATGTATACTATAGTTTATAATAATAACTTATCCCTCACATAGTAATGAATAAGTTATTATAATTTTAGCTATAGATGTAGTAGATATATATGAATATAAAAATGTTATAGCAAACACAATAAACATCATTGTGTAGAAAGATAGAAAACTTCGTCCCTTGAAAGGTTGGAAATGTAAAGTTAATCATGATGCTGAATTGGATCTCATCAATTGGTATGCTAGGCATACTAAAAATAATTAAGATAATTATGAATGGAATACGGTTTAACTGGGGAGGATTATAGGATCCTTAAAGAATATACGATTTCATATGAACTAAATAAATATGACATACTTATGTATACATAAAGATTACTTTACAATATTATGTATCACTAAGTAAATACTTAGCGTGTGTTTCTTTCATGCGTAGGTAAAAGAAGAGACAAATCAAATAAGGAGTGCAGTAGTAGCAACGAATATCATCAATTAAGGTTGACTCATTAGTAACTACAAGACAATTGGTTTGTTTTGGAAAAAAAATTAGTTTGCATGTATTTAAAATATGAAAAATGCTCTGAATTGTATTTAAGTAGAACCTTTTATCATTTTTCAATTAATGTTTTGCTTTATATTAAAAATGTTATGTTTTAAGAAAATATGAAAAGAAAATTTTAAGGGTTTTTAAAAGAGGAAATATTTTAAAAGTGATGTGACATCTATATTTCGTGTATTGAAAAGGTATACATGATATGGTTGTTACATTTATTGGTATCAGAGCTACAGGTTTAGCTGATTCCTGATCGACAGCGAATGTATTTTAATGTAAAAAGGATTACATGCCATTAAGATTCTCAAAGTTATTGATATGGTGTCAATTAGAGGGTGATTGATGTCACTCCTTATTAACTTGAGTGTTATTCTTATGTATGTCCTAATAGATGTCAGAAACTAAGGAAAAAAGTAAGAAAGTAGATGATATTAAAAAGAAGGTCAAGATCAAAATCAACCCAAGAGAATTCGACCTGATTTTAGTATCATGCCGTAAAAGGGTAGAAGCTGCTAGGGATTTTCCTCCATTATGTGGAAGGAATTCCCCGGTGTTTAACGATGATTCTGCATTTGAGGAATATATTAAAACATTTGAACGGTTTACAAGAGAAGTTGAATCAGATGAGGATCCAGAGAAGATTTCTAAATCTAGTGATGATTATGAGATTTCTTCAGGTAAGCTTAATTAATTATGAAATATTTAAGGGAAACATTAAATTGTTCAAAGTGTTGTTAATTTGAGTTTGAGGAAATGAGTAAGCGGTAAATACATTGACCGCTAAATGCCTATAGAAAGATGAATTATTAGTGCATCAAGTGATTATGAGTTTGTTTAAGAGTAAATTTGGTTACTAGTGTAATTTTTGTATTAACTGATATGAGGTTATTGTTAGTGAGAAAGTAAAACCATTGCTCAAGGTGATGTCGATAATGATTGTGAAGAAAATGGTGTCAGAAAGATATATATATGTATATATATATAGTTTTTATGGTTAATGTGATAGATACTCAAATAATTAAAGTAGAATTATTCGATAATTTCACACAAATTTGGGAATTTATAGATGTATTTTCAGGTAAATTTATTGAGTTACCTCCATATCGAAAGGTGTAATTCTAGGTTAATAGTTATCAAGGTATTGAATATGTTTCTCTGATTTAGTATTAAATGACTTAAGTGAGTCAAGAGAATTAGAGACTCAATTATAAGAGTTGAGTGATCAAAGTTTTATTAACTCGAGTATTTCATCTTGGGAAGTAAGTGTGTTATTAGCTAAAAGAAAGATAAATCTATGTAGTTATACATAGATTTTGACAGTTAAATAAGACTCTTCGAGAGAATAACTTGTTTGTCAAACTATTCAAATATGAAACTTTGGTTGGCAGAGATGGTTTTCTTTGACCATGTTGTTTCGGTATAAGGTATAAGAGTAGATCTTAAGAAAAACTCATGTTGTAGAAAATTGGAAACTCCAAAAGAATGATCCCGAAGTTTGGATTTCTTTGGGGTTTGCTGTTTACTATCGAATGTTAGTGACTAACTTTTCGAATATAGCTTTTTTGCTAACCAAGTTTTAAGGAAAGATATATTTTTTTAGAACGAAAAAGGATCAAGAGAGTTTTGAAATACTAAAGAGGATTGTAACAGAGATACCAGTGTTTATACAACTTGAGTTGGGTAAAGATTATGTGGTTTTTACTAATGCATCTATCAACGGTTTTGGAAGTATGCTTATGTACAAAGGTAAGGATGTGACATATCCCTCAATAAATTTAAAGACTTACAATAGGAATTATCTACGCTTGATTTAGAGTCGGCCGTAGTAGAATACCTTAAACGATTTGATGTCATTAATTATATAGTGAGAGGTGCTATAGTTGTGCTAATTACAAAAGTCTTATGCTGATCTAAAGAGAAAAGTAGTTGAGTAGCAAGAAAGTGATAAAGTTTTTCTAAAAGTATCGCTTTGGAAGGAAGTATTGCAGTTTGGACTAAGTTAAAAAATTATTGAACCTTAATAGATTTTATCAGTTAGCTATTATCTCCCGAAATAAACAATACCTATAATGTTTTCATGTGTCATTGCTTATTAATGACCAATCAAATCCATTGCATTTTCTTACTTTGGGAAATGGAGAATTGATTAAAATTGAATTATGAAAAAGAATCAATACAGATTTGGACTAGAGAAATCCAGAAACTGCGTAACAAATCGATTTCTTTAGTTGAAGTATTGCGGTAAATGCATAAAGTCTTTAAATTCGAGGATGAATTTTCTTAAGGGGGAGAATTGTAATACCCCAAATATCATGTAAGTGACTTTATTGAAAAGATTTAAAATGTGAGGATTTATTTGATTAAATGGTAAAAGATGATGAAATGATTTGAAATAGTGTTTAGGCTATTTGTGACAATAGATAAATTAAGAGGGCACTTTGGTCTTTTAAGAGGGAAAATGAATTTAGAATACATCCCTTATTAGGGATTATAAGGGATGAAAATGAGGAAAGTAAGCTATTTCCATTCTTCTTCTTCTTACGTGGGTAGTGCTCTTGTAACAACTCGAAAAAAAATATTTAAATTTTTGTAATTTGGTGAAATTTGGTGACTAAATTAAAAGTTTTCAAAAATTGTAAGCCATTTTAGAAGTAAAGGAAATTTAGGGACCAAGCCTTGAATTTACCCAAAGAGTGTCGGCAAGTTGGGTTTTATAAACGTGTTTTCTGATTTTGAAATCAGAAAACACACAGTCAATTTCTCAAATTTCCTACTCCCGTGTGCTTACTTTTAAGCTTGATTCCGACGCCGTCCGACTTCCGATCATAAAATTGAAACCATCGTCGTGTTCATCTTTGACCCGTAAACAAAACCCAGTAAACCAATTATAGTGAAACACTGCTAAACGACGTGAATTTTGAGTCAAAGTCCTGACATTTTTCTAGCACCACCGCCGAGAAAATCTTAAATTCATTTTGGATCGTTGATCGGTTTTCGACACCTTCCGCACCATCGTGTTCCTTGTGTCGTTCCGAGTCCGACGGTGTCCTCCTTGTCTCCGTAAGCGGCGACGCGTGTGGGAGGTGGAGCGGTCAAAGATTCGGCCGAGTTGAAATCGAGCTCTCCACCGTTCAAAAATTTGAACCGAGTTTGGTAAGTGACTCAAAATCGCTTAAAAGAATTTTTATAAATTTTTTCATGAATTATTGGAGACCGGACGACGCCTCACGCGCCTCCACGCGTCGCCCCTGCGCGTGAGGGAGCTGCGAACTGATGGTGTGCATGCTGACCGGTCTGAACAGGTCTGACCGGTTCGAACCGGTCTGACCCGACACGACCCACCTGACCCGATCTGTTGACCCGACCCGGTGATATTTTGGTAATTATTTTTAAAATGGTGATATTTTGGTAATTATTATTAAAACAGTGATATTTTGGTAATTATTTTTAAACGGTGATATTTTGGGAATTATTTTTAAAAAGGTGATATTTTAGGAATTATTTTTAAAACGGTGATATTTTAGGAATTATTTTTAAAAGGGAGATATTTTTGTAAATATTTTTAAAAACGGTGCTATTTTCGTAATAATTGCTGTGGACTATTGGGCACAGCAAAACTTTGACTGGCTTTAACCGGCCATCAAACGACCTTTGATTTTGTTCGAGTATACTTGTTCTGACATTTTTCGACGTGCCGAATCCGTTTCTGATGTCCGTTTTGCCAAATTCGAACCCGAAGGCCTCCAAATCATCAGTCAAACCTGTTTACTTTGACTTTGACTTTGACCAAGAATCTGAATTTTTGAAAAGTCATACTTTATGTTTTTCGACGTCTTGATTCCGATTCCGCAATCCGTTTGGTCAAATTCAGACTCGAAAGCCTCCAAATTGATAGTCAAACCCGAAAAATGCTTATGTAATTAAGAATTTTAGCTTTGAGCAATTAAGTTGACTTGGGACTGATAAATGATTATTGTTTGAAGGTACAAGAGACACTCTTGATCGTTCTACAGCTCGACCCAGCTCCTCTAGATCAGTTAAACCACGTGTGCCAGTATTAACCCGTATGACTCGTAACTTTTATGATTTCAGAAATTGATTATGTTACCCATTAGTAATATAGTGTTATTATGAATTAGGTTCGAAAACTGTGGCAGAGTGTGGCGAGGCCAGCAATCGCTAGATCTTCTATTTGAACCTATTATTGATGTGTGTTCCCTATGTACTACTTGATTGCTTTATATATTTTTAAATATGGTACATTGATAGTTATGGTTTAATGTTTTATTGATCCACCTATTTACTGGTGATGGTTTATGGAATATGACTGATATATGATTATTGGTTTTCATTGGTATATGAAACATTGATTATGGAATTATGGAAATTATGCTTACTGCATAAATTGTATTTTTGAAATACTGATTTTGGGTTGGATTACATTACGGAGGTACAACTTTGATCAAGCTGGTAAACCTTACGGACTTAATGTGACTCTTGGGTAGGCTCACGAGCCTCAAGATGCTTCATTAGGTTGGCTCCTTTTGCTGTGTGCTTAGGGTAAGCCCTATGGACTTAAGGATACAGGCCCAAAGCCTATCCTTAGGTTGGCTTCCTTTCTACTGTGTGCTTAAGGTAAGCCCTATGGACGCAGTTCTGGGGAATTACGGATGATGTATAGGGAAAGGGTTTTAAATTTTGAGTTTCAAAAGTTAAACTTCATTATGGTTTTATGATGAATTTCTGAACTATTACTCATTTACTGTACCTACTATGATTTTTATTGTACTATTGGGACACACTGAGCCTAGCTCACTTTTCGAAAATATTTTCCCCTTTCAGATACTGTTGGTTAGATGCTCGGATCAAGCACATGGAGGATCAACATATATCTTGAAGTACATCTGATTGTAATAATTTTATTATGCAAGTTGGCTTTACTATCGAAACATAGTCCTTTATTTTAAAGTATTGGATTTTATAATGATTACTCTTTTGCAATTTATGTTCGGTTTATCAAAATTTGGATTTTTTTGACAAGTTTTAAATTAACTTATTACTTTTTAATGTTATATTTATGAATTGGGTTTTATAGTATAACTTATTATAATTTTATAAATGTCATTTATAATGTGATGTTTCATTAATTGAATAACGGTTTTTGGAAAATATCTTTAAGAATCATGAATGTGATCCATTAGACTTAGTCGAAATGCATAGGCTGGGTCTAGGGGGTTATAGCTCTCCTCTCTCTAGCATAAGGTAAAAATCAATTAATTAGTTCTTCCTTTAAATTTTGGGTTGCTATGGTAACATTAAGTGACATGTAAGCTTAAGGAAGGATTAAAGAAGATTAAAATTAAGTTGTGGATGTTTTATATGAGATTTAAGGAAATGATTTTTGAATGATATATTGATATATGTGATTTATTGACGTTTATTAGTATATTTGACTTGTCAAAGAAGTAAATAAGAGATTAGAAGCATTGGATGATTTTAAAATTAAGTTAGAAAATATGGTATGATTCTTAGATTTAAGTGAGCTTAAGAGATTTTAGATGTTTTAAGAAACTAAATAAAGGAAAGTTAGTAGGGATAAGTAAATAGGAGTTTAATAGTATTTTTAGAGGAAAACATAAGGAAATTTGACTAGAATTGGGTAAGATTCGGGCTAAAAAATGTAAAACCTGGGTAAGGGTGTCAGTACTGATCAAACAATATCGATACTATAGGCTTAAAATCAGTAGAATCTGCTGAGTAGTATCGATACTGATTCAAGTGGTATCGATACCAAGAGGGGAGTATCCATACTATGAGGATGGTATCGATACCATTGTTAACATAATGCAAAAATGGTATCAATATTGTAATAGAGTATCGGTACCATGGTATAGTAGTATCGATACCATGGTAGGGTTATCAATACTCATGAGCCATAAAAATGAAAATAGGCTAAGATTGTTATAGAAAATATAATAATAGCATTTTTAAGTATTGTTTAAGTATAAATGTTAGTAAATATACTAACAATTGACATTGTACATGTCTTTAATGAATGCTTGAGTAGATCGAAATCAAACTTTCGAGTCAAGCAAAATTAAAGGCAAAGGCAAAGTAGCTGAGTAATCAGATTGGCGTATTGGGTATAATAGCGAGGCAAGCCAGGTGAGTGCATTTATTTGTGTAACTATATGTTATACTAGTTATAAATGTATGATTGCTTAATATGTGTGTGGTGATTAGCAAATAGGTACTATGTGTGCAAATCCATTGAATTTATCATGACTTGGTTAATAACCGTACAGGCACTATGTGTGCAAATCCACAGAATTCATCATGAGTTGATGAATAACCGTACAGGAACTGTTTAAAAATACACGGAATTCATTATGAGTTGATGAATAACCGTACAGACACTGTGTGTGTAAATCCACGGAATTCATCATGAGTTGATGAATAACTGTACATGCACTATCGGTGCAAATCCACGGAATTCATCATTAGTTGATGAATAACCGTACAGGTACGATGTGTGCAACCCACAAAATTCATCATGAGTTGATGAACTACCGTATAGGCACTACGTGCGCATCTTAATAAATGAACATGAATAGGAAGTTAGTAAATTACCATGTTAGCGCTAAGGGTGCAAATGTATAAGGTTTATAATAAATTAAAAAGATTTAATTGATATTATAAATAATTATTAGAGTAGAAACTATTCAAAAATAAAAGATTAATAGTCTAGCTGTGCATTTGGCAGAAAAGTGTCAATTATGCCAGTTAGATGAAAGGCTAAGTGCCTTTGAGGCCTAGCTGTGCATTTGATAGAAATGTGTCAATTATACCAGTTAGATGAGAGGCTAAATATCGTTGAGTAAAAGATTAATAGCCTAGCTACGCTTTTGACATAAATGTATCAATTATGCCAGTTAGATGAAAGGTTAAATGCCTTTGAGTAAAAGACTAGTTGTATGACAATGTATAACGTTGTATAAAAGGCATGAAAGGATACCATAAATGAAATGTATAATATCGTATAAAAAAGTGCATGAAAAGATGCCATAAATGAAATGTATAATAGTGTATAAAAGGGCATGAAAGGATACCATAAATGAAATGTATAATAGCGTATAAAAGGCATAAAAGGATGTCATAAACAAATTGCATATGGGTACATTATCGGCATGAAAGGATGCCATAATTGAAATGCATAAGGGTGCTTTATCGACATGAAAGGATGCCATAATTAAAATGCATATGGGTGCATTATCGGCATAAAATGATGCCATAATTAAAATGCATATGGGTGCATTATTGGCATGAAAGAATGCCATAAATGAAAATGCATAATGGTACATTATAATTATGAATGGATGCTCTCGATGAAATAAAGAATAATAACTAAAGAGATAAATGGAAGAAGAAAAATATAAAAAAGATTGATATGCTAGGCATACTAAAAATAATTAAGATAATTGTGAATGCAATACGGTTTAACTGAGGAGGACTATAGGATCCTTAAAGAATATACGATTTAGTACGAACTAAATAAATATGATATACTTATGTATACATAAAGATGACTTTACAATATTATGTCTCAATAAGTAAATACTTAATGTGTGTTGCTTTCACGCGTAGGCAAAAGAAGAGACAAATCAAATAAGGAGTGCAGCAGTGTCAATGGATATCATCAATTAAGGTTGACTCGTCAGTAACTATAGGATAATCTGGTTTGTTTTGGGGAAAAAAATTTAGTTGGCATGTAATTAAAATATGAAAAATACTTTGAATTGTATTTAAGTAGAACCTCTTATCATATTTCAATTAATGTTTTACTTTATATTAAAAATGTTATGTTTTAAGAAAATCTGGAAACAAAATTTTTTTAAGGGTTTTTAAAAGAGGAAATATTTTAAAAGTGATGTGACATTTGTATTTCATGTACGGAAAAGGTATACATGATATTGGTGTTACAATAGTAGTATCGCACATCATGTCTGAATTTTCTTTTGCCCTGACTATTTAAATCAGGAGGCAAAATACCACTGACAAGAAAGTTAACAATGTTTTTATACCACATAATTTCCGCAGCAAATAAAATTTTCTCATAAGGGAATTCCTCCTTAATTTCTATTATGTCATGGCATGTGATAATTCTCCAAAAGAGTTATCATATCAATCATTTATACCTAGGTTTAGTTTGAACTTAAGCATGTTAAGAAGCATTTTAAGATCATTTTATTTATATTTACATGCATTTTGAATCATGAGCAATTTGTTTTCTATTGAGCTAATTTTTACTTTCATTGTTAAAAAAAGGGTACAAAAATGCTCTAGCATTGGAGCAGAAGCTGCTGTAAGCGATGAGTCATCAGGTGCTACACTGGTGCTTTCATTGGACAACTATTATTTCTCCAACCAACACCTGAAGTGTGGATCAATTTCATTGGAGATAAGATGGCTTCTTTTACCTATAAATAGGAGGGTCATTTGCCCATTACATCATCAGATTTTCAACAATATACTTTCCATTTCTCATCACATATTCTCTCATCTCTTGCAATGGCTGCTTAAGCCACTCAGTCGGGGACTAATGCAGCATCCAATGAGAAGTTTTTTCCGAGTAGCATCGGTAGTAAAACTAGATCACTTCATCTACACCTGTCATCCATCTAAGATAGGGGAGTGTTAGGATATTTTGAATATTGTTTTTATCTTGTATATGATATTTAATATAAACTTATTTGTTTATTTTGATATTTATACTATGATGAAAGTTTACGTTTATGACTTTGTGCCTTGAGCTTTTGGATGGTTAAAGAGATTTATCATCAAATGCATGTTTGTTCATAAAGTATAGAAATATATGTATTACTGTTCATGCCAATTTTTTTCTCCTTCATATTGTGAGAAGCAATGTTGTATATTGAGATGTATGCTGCCAAACATTTGGGGTAGTTAATAGATTAATCATTTGATTTAGTGATAGTTGATTCTGAATGATTAATTAAAGTTAATCTATGTTGGATACTTAGTGATAGATTTAAACACATGGTTATAGCATAAATCCCCTTTTATCATTTTGACCCATTTGATGATTGATCTTGTGCTTTACTAAATGTTATAGTATGATTTGGTATTTTTATTATTGAATTTACACTTTTAAAACCTATTGCATGCTGCTTTTAATCAACTCTTCTGATAACTCTTTTGTAAACTAGTTTTGCTCCTTGTGAATACGATACTCGATGCTGCGAAGCATCTATTACTACTTGGGACAACATATAATTGCATAGTCTAGAGCGTATTTTACATTCATCAAGTTTTAAATGTCATTTCCTCTTTTCTTTTATAGGTATTTTCTTCTTAGCTTAGTGTTGTATGTCTGATAGCGATGACCTCGTGCCATTAGATCTTGAAATTAAGAGAACCTTCCACTGTCGTTGAAGAAAAACCAATCGTAATCGAGTCAATATGGGTGATCAAGCATATGGTAACAATGCCCTGTCACTGTTACATCATGTTGGAGAAGGAGAATTATCTCACGACATAGGAGCTGAACAACAGTCGTATTTCAACATGGATGACCACAATTGACCTATTACAGAGCATGTTGTGTCAACGCTGGATAACTTACTCCTTGGAATTGTGCGACCAACTATCCAAGATGCTAACTTTGAATTGAAGTTGGTGATGTTTCAAATGTTGCAATCTCTGGGGTAATATAGCGGCTCATTTACCGAAGAACCTAGAGCACACCTTAGGGCATTCATGGAGGTGTGTGATTCTTTTGTACAGCAAGGAGTTCTTGAGAAAGCACTGAAGCAGAAGCTTTTCCCTTATTTGCTGTGCGACAATGCTAGAGCATTGCTCAGTTCGCTACCACAAGGTGCAATAACATCCTGGAATGAATTAGCACAAAAATTCTTGATACACTTCAATCCGCCTAATATGAATACAAAGTCGAGGAATGACTTTACCTCTTTTAGGAATCTGGAAGATGAGAATTTATATTAAGCTTGGGAACGGTATAAAGAGATGCTACGAAAGTGTCGGGTGCACGGATTTCTCCATTAGATGCAAATGGAGATATTTTATAATGGGTTAAACATGTATACTCGCATGGTGGTTGATGCTTCAGTAAATGGAGCACTGTTGGACAAGTTATAAAATGAAGCATGTGATATGTTGGAGAGGATTTCCAATAATGATAATCAATACCTCAATACGAGGAACATGTTTGGTAGACATAATGCTACAACAACGGACACTGATACTTTGAATTCAATGGCTTCCCATATCTTAACATTAACTGATATGGTAAAGAAACTGCAAAAGTTAGGTGGCATGTATGAGGTAAAAGCTATATCTCATCTCTCTTGTGTTTATTGTGGCGATGTACATAATTATGAAGAATGTCCACAAACCCTGAGTCTATTTGTTTTATGAGAAATTTTAATATGTATGATAATGCTAACACTTATGGGAATTCATACAATTCCAACTACTGCAACCATCCAAACTTATCTTGGATGAGCCAAAATGTTGCCAATCCCAATGTTGTACAATCTAATTTTGGCATTCAGCGGCAATATAACAATCAACAAATAATGATGACACAACATCAACAATTAGCGCAACCCCAGTAAAGGCAGAATTACCAAGGGCAAAATTTCCATCATGCTCCTAACCTAACTTCTTTTAAAGCTTTGATGTAAGAATATATTTTGTAGAATGAAGTAATGATTCAAAGCTAGTCAGCATCTCTGTGAGCATTGGAAAACCAAGTTGGTAGCTGGCTTATGCTTTAAGCAATAGGTAACAGGGACACTACCTAACAGTACTGAAGTTCCTAAGGCTCATGGGAAGGCGCTTTGCAACGAACATTGTAAAGCCATTAGAACTTGAAGTGGGATCCATCATGGTAAATCCACTGTTGAAAATAAGAAAAAGATGATGAGCAACCGACCAAAGACAAGGAGGTAGCAAAGACACATCTATTCCAGATTTTGTAGCAAGGGATACTAGACAAAGCAGTAGTTTTGGATCTATGCCAACAACATCACCTCAAACAGTACCTCCAGTCATACCTATAATGCCACACCCAGTGTCGAATCAATCAAATCAAAGACCACCATCGCCCTTTCCACAAAGATTCAAGAAAACCAATGAGGACAAGAAATTCAAAGAATTTATTGATGTACTTCAAAAATTAACAATCAATATCTCATTAATCGATGCTTTAGAGTAAAATATGAACTACATCAAGTTTAAGCGAGAAGTACTTTATAAAAAGAGAAAGCTAGGGGAGTTCAAAACTGTAGCACTTATTGAAGACTGTAATGCGATGGCTACAAGTCGATTGCCACCAAAACTCAAAGATCATGGGAGCTTTACTATTCCTTATAGCATTAGTGATCAATTTATAAGTAAGGTTTTCTACACATTTAGATACTAGCAATAACCTTATGCCATTGTCAATTTTTAGGAAGTTTGGAAGTGGAGAAGCAAGGCCTATAACCATAACCTCGCAACCTACCGATCGTTCCATCGTACATCCTAGTGGCATTGTAGAAAACATGCTCATACGAGTAGATAAGTTCATTTTTCCTTCTGACTTCATCAAATTAGATTATGAAGTCGACAAAGATGTTTAAATCATTTTTGGCAAACCCTTCCTTGCTATAGGGCGAGCCCATATAGATGTGGAGAAGGGAGAACTTACAATGTGTTTGAATGATGAATATATCACTTTTAATGTATTGAATTTTTTTATATCGATGATAATGTTGAATTCAATAACATTGATATTATTGATGTTTATGTGAATGAGGATTTGGAGGAATACTATAGCATAAAGAAAGTTGCTACTGCTAATAATGTAGCAATTGCATAACAATAAGAAAATGAGGTAGTTGAAGGGAATTTTCATGCAACACTTTGATTCTTTAGAGTTTCTTGATCGAATTATTCAAGCACTGAAGCTGTCAATAGAAGAGACTCCTAAGCTTGAGCTCAAACCTTTTCCCAAGCATTTGAAATATGATTTTCTTTGAGAAAATGAGTCTGTGCCAATCATTATTGCAACAAAGCTCACAGCATCACAATAGGACAGTCTGATTGCTATTTTAAAGCAGCATAAAAGGGCGATTTCTTGGAGCATAACTGATATTAAAGGAATTAGTCCAACATTTAGCATGCATAAGATATTGTTGAAGGACCCTAGTAGCATTTTAATAGAGCAACAGTAAAGGTTAAAGCCAATCATAAAGGAAGTTGTTTGAAAGGAAATTCTTAAATGGTTGGATGTTGGGATTATATATCCTATTTTTTAAAGCAATTGGGTGAGCCCCGTGTAATGTGTTCCCAAGAATAGGACATAACCGTAGTAGCAAATGAGAATAATGAGCTAGTGCCAACATACACAACTATGGACTGGATAATTTGCATGGAATATTGAAAGATAAATAAAGCCTTCAAAGAAGGATCACTTCCTGTTTCCCATTATTAACCAAATGTTGGACAGACTTGTTGGAAAGGCTTACTACTATTTTCTTGATGGGTATAGTGGATATAATAAAATTTCTATTGCTCTTGAAGATCAAGGAAATACTACTTTTACTTGTCCATGAGGAACTTTTGTATTTCGAAGAATGTCGTTAGACCTGTGCAATGCTCCAACAATATTTCAGCGCTGCATGATGGACATATTCTCCGATATGATTAAAGATTGTTTGGAGATATTTATGGATGATTTTTCGATTTTTGGGAAAAACTTTTAGCAATGCCTTGCTAATTTGGCCATTGTTTTGAAGTGTGTGAAGAAACTAACTTGGTTTTGAATTGAGGAAAATGCCATTTCATGGTTACTGAGGGCATTGTGTTAGGGCATCTTATTTCTCAACATGGCATTGAAGCCGACAAAGCCAAAGTTGAAGTTATTGAAAAGATGCCTCTTTCCACCAATGTGAAGGCTTCAAGAAGTTTTTTAGGATATGCAGAAGTTTACAGAAGATTCATCAAGGATTTTTTCAAATTACCCAACCTTTATGCTCATTGTTAAAGCAAAACAAGAAATTCAACATAGATGCTGGAGACCTTAAATCTTTTGAGACTATCAAATCAAATTTGATCAATGTTGCAATTTTCTTATCACCATATTGGAGTTTACCCTTTGAATTAATGTGAGATGCTAGCGACCATGTTGTAGGAGCTGTGTTGGGGCAACGTAAGGAGTGAATCTTTTATGTTATTCATTATGCTAGCTAGACATTTAATGATCCTCAAGTCAATTACACCACAATTGAAAAATAACTACTTGATTTAGTATTTGCTTTTGACAAATTTCGTCCATACTCGGTTGGAACCAAAGTAATTGTTTACACCGACCACTCGGGTCTAAAGCAGTTATTTTCTTAGAAGGACACTAAATCGAGATTTATTCGATGAGTTTTACTTCTTTAAGAATTTGACATTAAAATTTGAGATAAAAAGGATGTGAAATCCAAGTGATTGATCATTTATCCCGCTTGGAATCCGGAAGTGAGGATGGCAAGAAACTTGTAGCACCATATATATTTCTCGATGAAAGGTTGCTGGCCATCAATGATTTACCATGGTATGTAGATTTTATGACTTATTTAGTCAGTAGTATGTTGCCACTGGATCTTAATCATCAAGGTTAAACTAAGTTTATGTGAGATATTAAAGCCTACTTTTGGTAAGAACCTTATCTTTTCAAACAATGTAACGAAAAATTTTGAGGAGGTGTGTTCCTAAAAGTGAACATCAATGCATTTTGCATAATTGCCAAGCACACCATATGACGGGCACTTTGGGGGCATATGTACAACAACAAAGGTCTTTCAGTGTGGTTATTATTATCCATCACTATTTAAGGATGCTAATAAGTTTGTATAACATTGTGATCGCGGCTAGTGAACAGGTAGCATTTCTCATCGTAATGAAATGCCAATGTAGCCTATACAGGAGATTGAACTCTTCGATTTTTAGGGATTAGATTTCATGGGACCATATCCATAATCTTGTGGCAACATCTTCATTCTTGTTGCTATAGACTATGTATCCAAGTGGGTTGAAGCTGTAGCATTACATTCAAGTGATACCAAAGCAATTCTTCGATTCCTACACAAACATATCTTTACTCACTTCAAAATATCAAAAGCCTTTATTAGTGACGAGGGTTCCCAATTTATTGCTCGACAAATAGTGAATGCTTTACAGTGTTATGGAGTCAAAAATCACATTATTACAATATATCACCCTCAGATAAATGGCCAAGCCGAGATCACTAATCACGAAATAAAACAAATCTTAGAAAAAGTAGTGAATCCTTCAAGGAAGCTGATCGGTTGTAAATGTATATGATAAGGCAAGCAATTCTGTGCAAGTATAAACAATCTAATCAAGTAATATAGGGTAAGTGAGTATCGTCTCCTCAGGGATAGGTTGAACGTTTTTATGCTTTACCACAACCAGAACTAGTTGTCACAAGTTAATTCCTACTATCTTGTCAAAATAAAAATATATTATTAATAAAACAAGAAAGTACTATAAAGTATGATTGTAGAAAAGTTTAGTCGAGACAAAATAAAAATGCAAATTATCAAAATAAAACAAAACAAATGCAAATGTTGATTCAAATATAATTCAAACAACCTCGCATATTCAGACTTATCATAGAGCACTTATGCTAATATTTTGCATTGACAACAATTATTCTAATTCCAGAATGAATTATTATGACATGCTTAAGCTGCCCGACAAGATTACTAAGTATTCTTAGATGGTTGCTATGGCAATACCACTCAGCGTTAACTATAACCCTTAGTTTGTCAGATTGTTGTCTCTCAGCATGAACTATAGTCATTATCTATCATACTCTAGCGTATATCCCTTTTAGTCGATTCAAACCCCCTCCTTATCTCCAAGGTAGACAAGTTAGAACATCACCATCTCGGTTCCATTCCATTGCTCACGTAGACCTATCTTAATTCTCTCGAATCTAAGAATCACTATCTAGACAAAAGGCGATCTCTCGATGCTCTTACATTGCCAAGACATGTTTCATCAAGACCCTAGGCAATCTCTCGAAGCTCTTATAGTGTCAAGGAAAATTAATCAAACTATGAACAAAATAGTCATGAGCAAAAGCATAAGTCATCATTTATAAAATAGAAAATAATTGTCTAGGCAAAACAAAGATTAACACCAACTAAGACAGTCTTGGTGCTATCAAAAAGTCATCCAAGTATAACCATTTAATATAACCCCAAATACGTAAAGAAATTAAGAAAAAAGGAAGACTCCCAAAACCAGGGGCTCTGTCATGATAATTCTGATCAGCACCGTGCCTACCTTGATGATCAGCCTCTCTCAAGACCTGACCACTGCTTTGCTACAGTCTGGCTATGGAGGACACCAAGGAAGATGGGTTGGTAAACGGTGGGGAAGCATTGCAGTTACTTTCTCACACTTTTAGTAAAGCACTCTAACTTCTATCTCTCCTCTTTTGCGGCTACGATTGGATATTTATAGTGGGGAATCTCCTAGGGTTTCCCATGATTGCTGATTCCTTAAATAACCATTATTACTTTATCCAGACTAAAAAGGAAATATGGCTGGCGGCTGTCAGAATTTTGAGGGCTTGCTTGCACGTGAAGGAAGTCATCCAGCTGCCTTGTGACATAGGCGATTTCGTCATATCTGCTTCAAACTTTCCAAATAAACCTTGCCTTGGCGAGATAAATCTGCTCCTCACGTTCTTTATCTTCTCTATTCATTTGGCCCTTACAAATTACGTGTTCTTCCTTCGTAAATTTCCTACACATACATAATCCACACAAACCCTTTCTCCTCAACAGCATCAATTATACCAAATAAATATTGTCGAAGTAAAGCTTATCCACCACAAGCAAATATAACCTAAATGCAACTAAAATGATGTGCATACTTTGTTTAGACGAGCAATAACTTAAGTGAAAAGACTAGAAATTGATTCTTTTTACGGAGTTATAAGAAGGACTGGTCCCTATGACTTGAGGAAACTCTATGGGAATATAGGACATCCTATAAAACCCCTATAGGGATGTCTCTTTATTGCTTGGTATATGGGAAAGCTTGCCATTTACATGTGGAGCTGAAGCATAAGGCGATGTGGGCATTGAAAAAGCTAAACTTTGATCTTGATGTTGCGGGCGAAAAATGAATTCTAGACCTTAATGAACTTGAGGAGCTTCAAAACAATGCTTACGAGAGTGCAAAATATACAAAGACAAAAGCAAGAAAAGGCACAACAAACATATCTTGCCCAAGAAGATTCATGTTGGACAACAAGTTCTGTTATTCAACTCTCGCTTAAAGCTTTTTCCTGGCAACCTTAAGTCTTGGTGGTCTAGTCCTTTTGAAATGGCTGATGTATATCCTAATCGGCTTTACTTTTAAAGAATTTGATGCATGAGACCACGTTTAAAGTCAATGGGTAATGTTTGAAACATTATTGTCAACAATAATGCTATATCATTGCGTCCATCACTATAAAAGAACCCCTTCTTTTTAATCTTTCTCATTATAAATA
Source organism: Hibiscus syriacus (assembly GCF_006381635.1). NCBI lineage: Eukaryota > Viridiplantae > Streptophyta > Magnoliopsida > Malvales > Malvaceae > Hibiscus > Hibiscus syriacus. Next base: position 525,705 of record NW_024061960.1, read on the forward strand.
AGTCAATTCTCTTTCCATTAGTTTAGATTAGTTCATTTTATATTTTAATACATTTTTCTATTTCTATTTTTCAGGTTGTTACTACATCTATATCACTATCTCCTGTCTTCAGTGTGCGCTCCTGTTGTGTAGCAATTCTGTCTAGTTAAACAAAAGGCTATATTCAATGCTAGTAGCAATTGCCAGCTGGGCGGGTAACTTTTGGTAAAAAGTAATTTTTGTGAACTGTCACCCACTTTTACTCATCTCATCTCCACCATCCACTTTACCTTATCACAACCATTCATATTCTTTTATCTTTATCCTTATCATTTAATTTTTTTTTTAAAAAATAAAGAATTTTAAAACCTCTCTCCACCATCACATGCGTTCCCTTTACCCAACAACCCTAAAAGTAACTCACACTTATTTTATTTTCACTTTTTACCTCATTCTTCAACTGTTTCTCCTTCCATTCAAAGACTCTTCATTTTCTTGCTTTCCTTCTAAATATTTTCTTCCTTCAGCCATGGCTCCGAAAAAGAAGGTTACCATTAAGGGTTATAATCGTACCCCGACTCTTTTGCTACTAACCTTACCGGTGAAACCAATGGCTCGCTCTACTAACGAACCCATACCTTTCATGGAAGCCAAGTAGAACAGGCGATATTCGAAGGACTTTGCCGATTGTGAGTTTAGTAACGAACAAGGGTTTGATTTGTCCACCGTTGAAGATTTAAACCCTTTTACATATGTGACTGATACCATTGCAAGGTTGAAATGAAAGACTTTTCGCTTCCACCCAGGCGAGATTAATCACCATTGGGTTTGGGAGTTCTACAACAATCTGGTTATCGAAGAGAAAACCCTTAGTCTTTGTTCTTGAGAAATTAGATCACTGGTGGGCTAGACCAATAAACAACTTACTTGGCCTAGAAGATAGTGTTTGCGAACACACTGAGTTTGTAAACGATCTCACACCAGCTACTCTAGAGCAAGTTAGCAAGGATGTGTGCTTACCAGGCAAAACTTGGACCAAAATCCACTTCTGGCAGCTACACTATGCGCTAATTGGACCTCAATCGTGAGGCACATGTATGGTTTATTTTTCTTCGCACTCGTTTAATTAATGTCGACTATGCACTTTTCAATAATTAATAAAGATAGGATTTTATTGCTACATACTATTTTAATGGGATGACGAATCAATGTGGGAAAATCATTTCTGCTGAGTTGTTAGCATGTAGTAAAAAACTACTGGTTATCTGTATTTCCCATCCCTTATCACTGCACTATACCACAAAGAACAAGTAGTCTTTTTACCTACTGATCAGGTTTCAAAAAATCAGAGTGTTGTTACCATTGATGCTATAAAATGAACAATGTTAAAGGAGAGATTTGAGCTAGAATCATCAGCGCCAAAATTCAGTGAGCAGCTTGCCACTGGACAACCATCTAAACCTTAACCTGTTGATACATCCTTTGATCTGCTAAATGCTCTGACATTTATGGTGGCATGGCAAGATAATATAATGGCCATGCTGAGTCATACAATTTATATTCAATCACAAATGCACTCAACTCAGGTGCAGTATTAGCAATATACCCAGGTCAGAGACTCTGTGATGAAGAAATTGTCAATAAAGATGATGAAGGATTGTAAAGTTGTTTTTCTAGCATTCCCGATGGGTGTGCTTCCGGACCTTTCTCAGCCAAATGTGTCAGATGCTGCTGATAGTTCCAATAGCATTAAGGAAGTGACAATAGCCAAAGCTGATGCTAGGGAAGACATGATGGAAATCGAAGCTAAAACTGATGAAGTAGATGAGAAAGAAAAAAATAAGGAAGATGATGAGGAGAAGGAGGATAAGGTTGATTCGACTGCATCAACGGATGTGATTACAACCGGCTCTGATGATGTTGAGCTCATGGAAACAAACTAGAAGACACTTAGTCAAAAGAAAGAAAAATTAGAAGCTACTAGCCAATAGAAGACCGTTTCAAGATAGTTTTTGGACCTAAATGATGAAAAGGATTCTCAGGATAATGTAGCCACTCAACAACAAGAGTTAGATGTTGCCAAGTTTATTAGTGAGGTGCTGAAAGATATGGAGGAAATCGTGACTACAAGCCAAGCTAAGAATATTACCATTGAACTAATGGTCGATGTTGTGGGGCAATCATGGGACACCGACGTACTAATATCTATTGCTACAGCTACAGAGCCTATCGATTATGCCCATATAGACAGTAGAATTTTCAAGGAAATCTAATAGGTTATAAATAGAAAGCCTAAGATTTCGACTGTGAAGATTGTGGGTGGTGCTAAGGAAAACGTTAATGACCAAGATACTCGTACACTGAAACTAATCAAGAAGGTTCCTCTTGTTATCCCTGATGATGTTATAGTGAAAATCATGTCAACGTCCACAAGAAACAAATGGAAGAGCTTAATGAAGGCAAAGGTGACCTATAAGCGTGTTCAACCAAGTACTGTCTGCCTAAGGAAAAGCCATAGGAAATGAAATTAGGGGAGTTTTGTTCTCCTTTCTCATGTTTTCTTTATTTTTGGTTTTAGGTTTCTATGCATTGAGGGCAATGTACACCATAGGTTTGGGGGTGTATTGTCCAATTGTGTTGTTTATATATGATCATTTCATGTTGTTTGCATTGTTATATGTTGTTAGGCATTTTATTTTAGAATTATGTTTCATAAAACATTTTGTTTAGGATTTGCATAGATAATACCATAAGTTAGTGTTATAAAATCAAAGAGCTTTTAAATTAGTTTTGATGATGCCCAATGATGAGTCGTTTAAAGGATACAATGTTATGGAATAATTTAAGAACTTGTTCGAATTAGGATCCATAGAAAAATTTTATACCTTAGGTGTATGTTTTCAATACTTAGATAATTTAGGAATTTTTGAATTAAACTCACATATTTATTAAATGATGTAGCATTTCACAACTAGAGGTGCCTCAAACTAGCTCTTGTGAAAAAAACTCAACTAATATCTGACTCTAGTAATAATAAAGGTGAAATAAGTTTGATGTGCCTAAAATTCGATCCAACATTAGTATAAAATAAAATGATTGCTACAACATTGAAAATCATAAATTGAGTAGGTTCACATTTTTCTAAATTAGCTAAGTATTGATTAGATACACCTAACCTGCACACTTACACGCTATGGGTTGTGATTTGAGTAAGTTATTAATGTAATTCCTAATATGAGATTATATGAATGTTGTATGTATAACTGTAGCAATGAACTGAGGGCTGAAAGATAAAGTTAAATGCTAAGTTGATTTAGTAACATTGGTTTGTAGTATTATTGTTTAGGTTAAACTGCATTCATGCATGTTGTTTCTTGAGCAAAAGCAAATATTTAGGTTTGGGGGTATGATAACTCTCCAAAAGAGTTATTATATCAATCATTTATAACTAGGTTTAGTTTTAACTTAAGTATGTTTAGAAGCATTTTATGATCATTTTATTTACATTTGCATGCATTTTGAATCATGAGCAATTTGGTTTTTCTTGGGCTGATTTTTAGTTTTATTGTTAAAAAAAGGTACGAAAATGTTATAGGATTGGAGCGGAAGCTGTAGCAAGTGATGAACCATCAGGTGCTAAGTAGAATGTTCTAGACTATGGCAGCTATTATTTAACCAACCAACACCTAACGTGTGGAGCAATTTCATTGGAGATAGGATGGCTCATTTCACCTATATATAGGAAGGTCATTTCCACATTTCATCATCAGATTTTCAACACTATAGTTTCCATTTCTCATCACATATTCTCTCATCTCTTGCAAAGGCTGCTTAAGCCACTCAATCGGGGAGTGATGCAGTATATGAGGATAAGCTTTTACCGAGTAGCATTGGAAGTCAACCTAGATTACTTCATCTACACCTGTCATTCGCCTGAGATAGGGGAGTGTTAGGAATGATTAATTAAAGTTAATCTATGTTAGATACTTAGTGATAGATTTAAACACATGGTTATAGCATAAATTTCCTTTTATCATTCTGACCCATTTTATGGTTGATATTGTGCTTTACTCAATGTTGTAGCTTGAATTGAATTTACACTTTTAAAACTTGATGCATGTCGTTTTTAATCAACTCTTCTTATAACTCTTTTGTAAACTAATTTTTCTCCTTGTAGATACGATACTGGATGCTATGAAACATCTATTACTACTTGGGACAGCGTATACTTACGTAAGGCTAGAGCTTATTTTACAGCCATCAGCATGTATCTTTGTTCTCTAGCCTAGAAAGATGATCGACAACTTGATTCTTGGTACCTTTCCTATCCTTAACCTCTAGGTGAAATTCTTTCAACAAAAGTATCCACCTAATAAGTCTATTTTTAGCATCCTTTTGATTCACTAAGAATTTGATAACTTAGTGATTAGTGTGAACAATAACCTTAGTTCCTATCAACTATGTTATCAAAAGCAAATACTACATCAAGTAATTATTTCTCAATGGTTTTTTAGTTTATTTATTCTTCGTTCAAGGTACAACTAGCATAATATATGACATGAAAAATTGTACCTCGCCTTTTCCCTAGCACTACTTTCATTGCATAGTTGCTTGCATTGTACATCAACTCGAATGGGGGTAATCCAATCCGATGGAATGACAATGGGTTATGTGAAAAGTATTTCTGTTAGCTCCTTGAATGTGCTATAGCAATCTTTGCCGAAAATGAAGGGTTGATTTTGTTGTAGCAAAATACACAACGGCTTGGAGATTTTGGAAAAGTCTTTAATGACTCTCCTATAGAAGCTTGCATTTCCCAAGAAGCTTCTAATTTCCTTCAAGCTCGTGGGTCGACGTAACTTGTCGATCAACTCAACCTTGGCCTTATCGACCTTGATGTCCGTACGTGAGATATTGTGAGCTAGAATAATGTCCTCGGTCACCATAAAGTGACATTTTCCCCAATTCAGCACTAGGTCAACTTCCTCACATCTCTTTAATACCTTAGCTAAATTGCCAAGGCAATTCTCAAAATCATTGCCCAAAACAGAGAAGTTGTCCATAAAGGTCTCCAGAAATTCTTCCACCATATCTGATAAGATAGCCAACAAACACCTTTGGAAGGTTGTTGGAGCATTACAAAGTCCAAAAAGAAGGCATAAGTATCATAGGGGCAAGTGAAGGTTGCCTTCTCTTGATCCTCTTGTGCTATAGCAATCTGGTTATACCCAAAATATCCATCAAGGAAGAAATAAAAGGATTTTCCCGCCAATCAATCTAGCATTTGACCGATGAAAAGGAGTGAAAATGGTAATTTTTGGTTATCTTGTTAAGGTTTTGATAGTCCATACATATCCTCCACCCCGTGAAGGTCCTCATAGGTAAGAGTTTGTTATCCTTATTACTCACCACAGTCATGCCTCATTTATTAGGTACATATTGCACCGGGCTGACCCATGAATTGTTAGATATTGGGTAGATTACCCTAGCATCAAGCGAGTTAATGGTCTCCTTTATCACCACCTTCATAACAGGGTTAATACTTCTTTGGTTTTCTATCGAATTGTTGTGCCATTCATTAAGTAAAATTTTGTGCATGCAAATAGTAGGGCTTATACCATTAAAGTCAGCCATAGTCCAACCTAAAGCTTTCTTGTGTTGTGACAAAACATTTATCAAGCTATGTTCTGTCTTAGGTTTAAGAATTGAAGAGATAATCACATGCAATGTATCATTACTACCCAAATAAGAATACTTAAGATGTGATGGCAAAGGATTTAATTCAAAGGTAGGTGCATACTGTAGCGAATGTTTTGGAGGAATAAATTCATTAAAGTCTAAAGCTTTGAATCACATACCTGGTCTAGCTACGATCATGCTAGACTGTTGCACCTCCATTGGAAATTCCTTGAGCTCCTCGTTATCTTCTTCATTGAGCTTCACACAGTTATCAATCTGCACTAATCTGCTACAACAAAATTTGGTAGCTTCCTCTTCCACCATCGAATCAACATCTTGAAAGCATTGACACTCATTGGAATCATCCACATGTTTGAGTGTGTTGAATACATTCATGGTCATATTTTGATCCTCCACTCTTATGGTGAATTTACCATTCTCGCAATAGGTTAAGATTCGACTGGTGGCCAGAAATGGTTGCCCCAAAATGATGGGCGTATTGTCATCGGCTTCACAATCAAGGATAAGGAAATCGGCTGAGAAATTTTTCCCACCTTTACAAAAACATCTTTAATTCTTCCTTCGGGTCTCATGTGGGATCAGTCGGCCAATTGCAAGATAAAAGTGGTCGACCTCGCATTTCCAATTCCAAGCTTCAAGAATACTGAATTGGGAATTAAATTCACACTCGATCCAAGATCGCATAAGGCTATCCTCACATAATTATTGCCTATGGAGCAAGGAATGATAAAGATGCCCAAATATTTTTGCTTTAGTGGAAGTTTACTCAGCTAAAAAAACATCCATTTGTTGTGGCTGTTGTTTCATACTTCTCAACCTTTCTTTTCTTGGTGACGATATCCTTGAGAATTTTGCATATGTGAGAATTTGATCAATAGCCTCTAGGAATGGGATATTTATGTACAGTTGGTCAAGAATATCCATAAATTTTTGGAACTAAAGGTTTTGATTTTTCTATTTCATCCTTTAAGGGAAGGGTGATGGGGGTCTTTCTTTAGCTGTAGCATTATTCTGTCTACCATCAACATATTTACTTATTGAACCCTTATTCTCATCATTTTCCAAAGGTTCATTCTCTTGTAACTCAGGATGGTAGTCTAAAGACATCATTGACTCCCAACTTGGAGACTAAATATTCATGTTGTGGTGCTTCAATGACATATTCCTTCATTTGCTATTTGAGTACAATTCTCAAATTACGAAACCAGTCAAGGAAGTTTATACCATTAAGCTTATCCTTCTCGAGGAATGATCGCAGTGATAAAGTGTTGTTTACCATTAAATATACAACAATGGAAATATTAAAGTAAGTAAATTTACCGATTTAAAATTTATAAATAGGTATTTATTTACAAATTACTCCCACTATTTTATTCAAAATTTAAAACCCTCTCTGTTTTAATTTCATAAAAATTCAACAAAATTTTTTCTAGTGGGTGAGGATCCATAATACATAAATTTCCTAAATCAGCTTTGGCTTTTATTTTAGTGATTATTTAGGTAAGTAACACTTTACTAGTTACATCTCATGTAACTTCTCCTTTTAGTGAACAACTCTTGTTCAAGTCATCTCTTAACTTATCCAAATATTTAACCTCTAGGTTTTTAATCCTATTAGAATAATCTATCTAAGTTATTACCAATATCTCAACTGGTGAATATCACTTGCTTATTCTTCACGTTTAACCAAGATAGATTTATGTGTCAATGCTTTGGCAAAGCCCACACAATATATATCTAAGCCTTAACTAGAGTAAATATTGGACGGTTAAGTTAACTTGGATTATTTATCTCATCATTGTTCATTTTAATATTAGGCCCTTATTGATCTCATGAATATTCATTCTTATTTTATCATTTGATGCATTGCATACATAACAGATATAGCAATAAATAAGTTGCAAAGGTTATAGCCCAAAAAAATGACTAAGGTGGTTCATCCCAAGCCAATGAGAGAACAAAAAAACCCTAAAGCCTAAGACTGCTCTCTAGATATATTTTTGTCATTCTTCTGTTCCTTATGAATATTCATAGGATTGCAATTTTAAAAGAAACTCGTTTTACATAAGAAGGAGTAAGATGAGAAGAGAAATACAACTGAGATATAGAAAGGCACGACTCGCATATCGTATTTCAAATTAAACCATTGTAAATTGAACAAGGGTTATAACCATGCATGTCAACACCGTGCAAAACAAACATATCAACAAAATCGTGTTTTTGAGATTTTCAATCCCGAATGGTTTCTGCATCGAAACAATCATCATGTTAACAATTGACATATGGATTTCGTAAAATCCTTACAGCAACAAATAGATTGAAAAATATATTAACAATTTAACATATTAATCGTTATGGTTATCGATTCGAACAGTGATATCATGCATATTTGCCGAAAACAATAAAACTAGAACATGCATCTCATACATATCGCATCAGCCAATAATTTAACCTAAATTTGGATCGTACAAGTGGCTCTAATACCACTTTTGGGACCATCGACACACCCCACAGTGCAACGGAAACAAAACTAGACGATCTCACCAGTGATCCAAGTACGTATAACCAAAATCGGGAGGAAATGATACGAATACTATAATGGGTTCCTTGAAAAACAACAAAGACAAAAACGATAAGTGGTGATCACGAACGGTTCGAATTGTAAGCCTCCACAAACACACATCTCGGCCTCTACTTAGTTCACTCGATTGAGAACAAAATTTTCTTTTCCCAAAATCAGTTTTGAGAAAAATAGCTTAAGTAGTCGGCTGCTAAACCTTACCTCACTTAAATATATGAGTTACCCTAACACTTAGGGTTTTTAATTAATTTTTAATTAATAAATTTCTTATTTAATTAGTCCAAATTAAATATACATTAAAGACTTATAATCTGAATTACAATCTCTAATGTTTATTTAAAATCTTATTTAATTATTCTGAATTAAATATCAATTAAAAGAGTTGTAATCAAAATTACATTCTTTTAATGTTTACTTACTATATTTGGGATAACTAAAATCATATGTATATCAAATATACATATATTAACTCTAGATATATTTTAGTAACATACAACAAATTGTACATCTTTGCTCATTTCAGTCCTAGGGTGTGACCTTGTAGGTTCTTGTAACGTTAGTAGTAATTATTAGAACAATTATAATATTACATACAATATGTGACATCTAGCAATATATCATTGTCACCTAAGTTACAAGAAATTATGATTCGACATATCATCTTCGTGATTAAATCTTTTATGTATTACATCATTGTGTCCTTTATATCTAGAATAGGCACAAGTCTTAGAATAGTCACACTTGTATAGCCCATCTATTGTTTCTTGATATCTAGAGTAGACTATAATTAATGAATAATTTGTGATATCACATATCAACTTATTCGAGCATGGCCATACATTTCTAGTATTACTCAATCAAGTGGCCTGTGATATATTTCCTATTTTGTAGGAAGGAAAAATCTTATCTTAATCATACACACCCCACTACATATATTGAGATATATTCAATAACAGTCTTTATAGTGCAACTAGTTACGGAGCATGTTTAACTGTAACAGAAAATACAACAACATATATTGGGATGGCACTGATCTCAAGTCTGAGGATCATACATATATTCATCATCATGTGCAATTTTATGACCGTTACATTATAATCCAAGACATATTCTCATGATGGGTCAATCCAATACATTGTTCTCTAACAATATAATCATGTATCAATTCTGTCATCAATCAATAACATATTAGTCTTAAGCGTATTATTATTGTCCATGCCCATAATAATATTTGACTATGGATCTCTTAATAATGTTATTAGACGGACTTTATTATCTTTCAGTTTATGTTAAACACAAACATATAATTGAAAATAATAGTGGCAATGCCTTTATTCAATAAAATCGGTAAATAAATATATTATTATTATCATCATATGATTGGTCTTTGGGGATACTCTAACACTTGGAGAGTAAATATTCATGTTGTGGTGCTCTCAAAGCCTTGGTCAAGATATGAGTCAATTGATTTGCTGATGAAACATAGTTTGTCTGTTTCACTCCTTCTATTTTCTCCTGAATGAAATGACAGTCTATTGCGATGTGCTTTGTCCTTTTATGAAACACTGGGTTTACTTTAATTTGTAATGTTGTTTTTCTGTCACAGTAAAGCTTAGTTGATTACAAGTCATTCACTTCTAATTCTATCAATAACACTCTCAACCGTACAATTTTAGCTGCTGCCATTGCCACGCTTCTATATTATACCTCTGCTAATGACTTTTTATGGTACTTTGCTTCTTTGACTTCCAAGTTTAGCGTGAAAACCAATGATTGATCTCCTGGTCATCAAGCAAGATGCTTAATCAGCATCACAATAGGCAAGAATAGTGAAGTTTTTCTTTTTTCGATGGCCTTTGATATTTTTTTCATTTCAATAGTATTTACTCTAGATAAAATATTTTCCTTTTCCCATAAAAGAGAAAAAATATTCAGAGTTCCACTTCTTTATTTTGAGTGTACAAAATTTGGAAGACTGTGATAACCTTAGAGGCAACGTCCATTTGAAGGATTACATCAATTCGGGCAAAATTACTTATAAGACAATGATTATATGGAACGATAAAATTACTTGCTCTTTATTTATTTATCTTATTTATTTTTCATTTCAATGATAATCTTTCATTTTGTAGTAAGTTTTTTTCCTACAATTTAGAAGTAATTTGTACATACTTCAAACACATGGCTTTCACAAACATGTTCATCCCTGATCTATCCAAACTTGAACCATTAGACGGAACCAACTACCGTCACTGGTTACATAGGATAATGATTTTCTTTGAGAAATTAGAAATTGATTGTGTCTTATGTGATGCCCCCATTATCGATGACAATAAAGAAGCTCTTGCCATTCGCCAAGATGATGCAACCAAAACCAAACAAGAGAAGGATAAGGAACTAGTAAGAGGCTCATATACTTAGTCGCATGGCTAACAACCTCTTTGACTTGTTTGTTAAATATAAATATGTCAGTCCATCTGGGATACTGTACAAAAGAAGTACAGAGTGGTTGATACCAAAATCAAGAAGTATGCCATTGGAGAATGGTTAAAGTTCCAAATGACTGATGATAAGCCCTTAATGGACCAAGTGCATGTCTATAAAGGATTGTCTCTGACATTCTAGATGAAGGGATGAAAATGTGAGACATTCTCCAAGCGAATATGTTAATTGAAAAACTACCCAAGTCATAGTCTGATTTACACAAAAAAAGAGTTATTTCCATGGAAGAGCATATTTACCGCATGAAAATCGAGAAAGCAAATCGTCTTAAAGATAAGGATTTTATTCCTATAAATGAATTATCATTTAAAGCTAATCTTGTAGAATCTTCATACGGTGCAAATCATAATAGGTTCAAGAATACTTCTAGCCTAAAGAAAAAAAAGTAACTCTAAACAAAAGAAGGTAACAACCTTCAAAAAGACGGGAACCAAACATAAAGAAAATAACTCGGTGAGTTGCTATGTATGTGGAATGTCGGGACACAAAGCATGCCAATGTTTTCATTGCTCTGATCTCCACAAGCATCATAATCAAAATGAGAATAAACCACAAGTAAAATTGATCGAGAATCCAGACGAGGTGATTGTTGTTTTGGTCTCTGAGGTCAGTTTGGTGGAAAACCACACTAAGTGTGTCACACCCCAAATTTTACTTAAAAATAATAATTTAATTAATTAATTAAGGGGCCAAAATGAATAATTCTGGGTCAAATTCAAATGTGGAAGAACTTTAGGGACCCAACCTGAGATTTTCCCATTATCTACCTTTAGAGAAAAAAAATGAAATAAGGAATGGTTGGCACGATTTGAAGCCAAGCCAATAATGGACCAAGTGCATGTCTATAAAGGATTATCTCTGATATTCTAGATGAAGGGATGAAAATGTGAGACATTCCCCAAGCGAATATGTTGATTGAAAAACTACCCAGGTCATAGTCCGATTTACACAAAAAATGAGTTATTTCCATGGAAGAGCCTATTTACCACATGAAAACCGAGAAAGCAAATCGTCTTAAAGATAAGGATTTTATTCCTATAAATGAATTATCATTTAAGGCTAATCTTGTAGAATCTTCCTACGGTGCAAATCATAATAGGTTCAAGAATACTTCTAGCCCAAAGAAAAAAAGTAACTCTAAACCAAAGAAGGTAACAACCTTCAAAAAGACGGGAACCAAACATAAAGAAAATAACTCGATGAGTTGCTATGTATGTGGAATGTCGTGACACAAAGCATGCCAATGTTTTCATTGCTCTGATCGCCACAAGCATCATAATCAAAATGAGAATAAACCGCAAGCAAAATTGATCGAGAATCCAGACGAGGTGATTGTTATTTTGGTCTCTGAGGTCAGTTTGGTGGAAAACCACACTAAGTGTGTCACACCTCAAATTTTACTTAAAAATAATAATTTAATTAATTAATTAAGGGGCCAAAATGAATAATTCTGGGTTAAATTCAAATCTGTAAGAAGTTTAGGGACCTAACTTGAGATTTTCCCATTATCTACCTGTTCGCGTGTTGTGAGTACTATAAAATATACGCAAATAATGTGCAAGTATACACAATCGCTCAAGTAATATAATGATGAGTGAGTATCGTCTCCACATGGATTGGGTAAAATTACGAAAGTCTAACCAAAGCAACGCACTAAATTATCTAAGTATAGCTAGTCTTGATATATACAAATGTCACGGCAATGGATATGTGTATGCTGGTGGATGCAGATTGATGGTGTGATGGTGTAGAAAATGGAAATGCAGTGGCAATGATAGATGTTTAATGTTGAGTATGGTGAAATGTTGAGGCAATGAAAAATGGTAAAAATAGTAAATAAAAAGATAAATAAAATAAGAAGAAAATAATCCTCACGTTATAAGCTTCCAATGAAATGAATGGTAAGGATTGGTCTAAGGTTGCTAAACTTATTTCTCAAGTATATTTAAGCTATCTTGTCTTTACTTACTCGACAGGGCTTTCCTAAGGTGTTCAAAAGAACCTAACAGAATTGGATGCCAAGGCATCTGCTCTCACTCAACGATGTTGGACAGCCTACCCTATTGATAAAGACACCCTTTTTAGTCGTTGAAATCCTATCCTAATCTCTTCCGAGATCTAAGGAATTAAGTTATAATATTCCTAGGCCGGTTCAAAGCCCCTTGAAAATACCATAACCCATTGCTTATGAGGATCTTATCTTGCGTTTCTTCCGAATACTTACAAGTATTTTTAGCTTAGGATTCTTCCGAATACCTAACCTTCATCTAAGAGATGGACATTTCCATGCCTCTTACAAACCTAGATGGTGAAGCATTCATAAGCAAAGCAAATAAAGAACCAAAATAAACTTAAATATACTATTGAAAATAAAGTTCAAACAACCATTCAACCAACCACCACCAAATAAGTTAGTTCATGGTGGGGTTCGAAATATCCAAACACAAAGTCATGAAAATATTCGTTCTAACAACCCACAAAATAATATAAAAATAGCAGCAAAAAGGGAAGTGAGAAGAAGCCTTCGACGCGCCACCGGAGGTCTCCTCTCGGCCACCATGAACCACCTAGCTCTCTAGCTCCTTTCGGCACCTAGCTTGCCACTCCTTGGAGCTTTATCAATGGAGGAATATCCCAAGGAAGAAGAAAGGAAAAGAGAAAATAAAAATGTGATTTTTCTGCTACAGTATGCGTGTGCTCTCTGTCTGTGTATCTCTCTCTCCCATGAGGTGTCATATATAATAAAAAAATATCTAGGGGTAATGATGAGTTTGTTGGGTGCAAAATACCCCTCATACCCCTAGAATCACATGTTGTGCATGAACCTTATCCTCCAAGTGGCAGTGGTCCAATTGCAGCTTTGGCAGGCGGTTACAGCAGTCCTTCACGTGCAGAGACAGCTGTCCAGTGCTAGCTGTCCTGATGTAGAAATATCTTTTTGTCTTTTTCTGCGCCTGAAATGCCAAGACATTTCAATCTGCTTTAGCAACATGTGATGCCGCGGCATTACTTCCCAAAGAATCCTTTTTCTTGCTATTCCCTGCACACCATAGACAAACTGAACCTTTCTCTCAAACAACACCATTAAGAAATAAAATAGCACAACCACCACAAATGCAACTATATGATCCTAAAATGACTAAAATGAGCTTTTAAACAAACAATAACTTAAGTGAAAAAATCTTTAAAAGTAGCCTTTTTAAGAAGTTAACACACCCCCAAACTTATGCTATTGCTTGTCCTCAAGCAATGGATAGCAGTTACATAAGCATAATGTCATGGCAAAGTTCGATAGTAAGACAGTAGGACAAAATTGAATTTCAATCCTCAGAACGATAGGCTTCTACATGCTAGACTTATCAGGAATTCAAGTACTTTTATCTAGGTCAAAATCCTTTGTGGTAGTGTGTGTGCGTGATTGTATCCAATCTATACTTACCGAATTTAGACAATTTCTAATCAAGTCTCTTAGTTTTTGTCAAGGCATTTACTTATCATTAAGCATATTTTTACTCCCTTTTCTTTGATTTTTTTTAAACTGTTACGAAGGGAGTCAGCTCATCACACCTACTCTCCCACACTCTAGATGAAAGGGAGCATACCTTCCATCCCCGAGCTAGTTAAGTAGAGTCATCCCGTGACTTCTTTCATTCACTCATATGCACAAGGCTTCCATTTATTAAAGAAAGTTCCAGGAAATGCCACGGCAAAGAGGAGTGTCCCTCTACAGCTATGCTTAAGCATTTATTCACAGTTTCATTTCTAAGGGAGTTTGTTTTTGATTTTTCTTTTAAACACCATACTATATTTCAATGCCAAGACTAACTAAAGTTCCTTCATAAAAATTTCCTAAATTTTCTAAGTATAGAAAACATAAAAATCGTGTAAATATTTTTCACAAAGCGTCAAGCCCTAGAGTGAGTTCTATCATTCTCAACAGTCATTTACATTCAGATTCTAGCCTAACAAAATTATCATCATCGGGTATCCTCAAAACATTTCATCTAACTGTCCTACCATTTACTGATGCCATGGCATAATACTATGCTAATGCTATCATGCATATAACCTACCAAGAACAATACCTCCCCCAAACTTAAGGGAAACATTGTCCTCAATGCTTTAAAGAGAACTAAACTACTATAAACTATATGTTATGCAATGAAATGCAACTAAATGAAAATGGATGCAAGAGAGGTACCTCAATGTTTACGTGGTGGTGGTGCTTTGGAGGTGCTAGCAGCTCCTCGTTGGGTACGCTTTCGGATAGGTGTTGGGCTGGACTCGGAAGAATTGGAGTAATAGTGCGCAATGCCTCCAGCCGTGGTCTTGGTGCGGCGACCACTACGTTGTGCATGAGAAGGATTGGGTGTTGGGATGGGGCTGGGGGTTTCTTCGACAGGGACAGTGGGCGGATATTCAGGAGTCTCGGACCGGTGTGTATCAGGAGTAGGGTCAGCAGCAGGAGGATCGGGTGCATCGTGCTCAGGCTCTGGAGATGCCTCGACATTGAATGTCGGTAGAATTTCGTCTGGGAAACCAGGGAAATTCCGTTGACCGTGGGGAATAATTTCTTGAAACAACGATTCCACCACAACATCTCTATGCTTCACGTATCCAAAGAAAATACGGATGTCGCCGTGTAAAGCATGCAGTTGAGCTTGAGTCTGCGTCGCAGCTTCCTCGAGAGCAAGTAACCTTGCCTCGGCATTCAATTCTGTAGTACCTACAGATTGCTCATGAACAGGGTCGTTAGACTTGGGATTTTCAATTCCCAACAACAGTGGAAGTCTAGCCCTAGTGATGCCCGATAATCAAGGTAAAATTTCATCAAAAGCATTTTCCTTAACCTTTTTCTTACGACATAAAGCGGTAATTAAATTAGGAAACAGCAAAGCACTTGCCTTTTTACCCAAACAGTCGTGAACTTGCTGAACAATGATATGACCCACATCGATCGGACGGGATACCATTATAGAATGTAAAAGCAATAAGCGTGAAAGTGATACCGTAGTGTTGTGGGAGGTGGGCATGAGTTTATGCTTGAGGAAGTGATTCCATAATTTGGCACGCGGCTGAAGACGTTCCCGGTTGACTGAGTATCAGCTCGTCTGGCGACCATTCCACTCAGTGTTTTCGAAACAAAGGTCCTCCAAGACCCCATCGTATGTGTTGCTATCGGCTTCCTCTTCGAACTTGGCATGGTTATCCACAATATCCTGCAAATGAAAATAATGATTAATAGTAGTGGATGTAAAACGGATTTGCTTACCTCGAACGAAGATGGAGTGTTGATTGGGCTTGGAAATATTCGCATAGAACTCCTTAACTAATGAGGCGTTCACTGAACCAGGATGACGGGCAAACTTCTGCCACTTGAGCGGCGTCACAATGTCCATAACATCGGGTCCAAAACCACCATCGGTTTCCTCGGTAAAAATAAATCCCAACTCAAAAAAGAGTTTTCGGTTCTTGAAGTTTTAGAACCGAGCTTTGACCTCATCGTTCTCAAACTGTTGCCAAGCGGTCGTGTCGGTTGGAGCCGGTCTTGAGTGCACCATTTTCAGTGTTTTTGAAGTAAGAAAAATGAAAAAGGAAGAAGCTTTGGAAATCTTTAAAAACTTGGATGTATTTCGGCTATGGAGAAATAACAAAGAAAGAAGATGAATGAAAGAAAGAGAAAAGGTAAAAGTTAAAACGAAAGAGAAAATGAATAATGAAAGATAAAAGAAAAAGTTAAAAATTTAAGAAGGAAAAGGGGTGATAGGACGGTTAAGAGAGAAGTTAGTGGGTGGGGGTTGTGCGTGTATGGGGAAGGAAAAACTGCCAAAAAACAATGATGATGATGGGACAAAAACTGTGGAAAGAGAAAAGTAAATGTCAGAAATTAAATTAAATAAAAAGAAACAAATCAAAAGAATATCTCTCCAATTAATGCTTTGTCCTTTCCTCCCTTTGGTAACCGCTCCTTGTACGGTTTGCAGCAATGTGGTCCCTACAAGTCAGATCAAAAATTAATTACAAAATAAAACTAATGAAAAAAAAAACTTGAATGTTAAATTTTATTTATGCACAGACACAAATTCCATGCCGAGGCATCGAATTTTGGTTCTCCTCTAGGCACGCTTCAGTATCGTGCAGCCGTAACACGTCCTTGTTGTGCGGTGGTGGAATTCCATTGTAGGCTTTCAGACGCTGGCCATTGACCTTGAAGATCTTTCCATTGTCTATTCTCTTGATGTCAACAGCTCCATGGGGATAGACATAATGCACCTCAAATGGCCCTGACCATCGAGATTTTATCTTCCCAGGAAAGAGTTTAAGTCTGGAGTTGTAAAGCAAGACTTGTTGCCCCACATGAAAATGCCGTGGCATCAGTTTTTGGTCATGCCACTTCTTGGTTTTCTCCTTGTATATCCGACCATTCTCATATGCTTGTGCTCTAAACTCTTCCATTTCATTAAGTTCTAATAATCTCTGCTCCCCAGTTAGTTGAGCATCGAAATTCAATCGCTTGATAGCCCAATAAGCTTTATGTTCAACCTCAACCGGGAGATGACAAGCTTTACCATACACTAACTTGAAGGGTGACATCCCCAAAGGAGTTTTGAATGCTGTTCTGTACGCCCAAAGTGCTTCATCCAACTTTGACGACCAATCCTTTCGCTTTGGGTTCACCACTTTCTCTAAAATCTGCTTGATCTCTCGATTAGATATCTCACCTTGGTCATTTGTCTGCGGATGATATGCCGTGGCAATCTTGTGTCGAACTCTATATCTCAGCAATGCCTTGGAAATCAACTTGTTATCAAAATGGGTTCCTTCATCACTGATGATAGCACGAGGTACTCCAAACCGAGTGAAAATATACTTGTGCAAAAACTTGAGTACGGTCTTGGAGTCATTCCTTGATGTTGCTATTGCTTCCACCCACTTTGACACATAATCCACAGCAAGCAATATATATATTTTTCCTTCAGAAGATGGGAATGGTTCCATGAAGTTGATGCCCCACACATCAAACAACTCTATCTCCAAAATATTTTACAGCGGCATCTCATGTCGTCTGGAGATGTTTCCAGTCCGTTGGCATCGATCACATCTTTTGTAAAATGCTTGGGCATCTCTAAACAAAGTTGGCCAGTAAAATCCTGATTGCAGGACCTTAGCAGCAGTCCTTCTCCACCAAAATGGCCTCCACTTGGGGCCGAATGACAATGGTACAAAATATCACTTTGCTCCTCTTCAGGTACACATCGTCTAATGAGCTGATCGGCACAATGTTTGAACAGATATGGCTCATCCCAGAAATAGTGCCTTGCATCGTGCTTGAACTTCTTTTTAGCCTGACTATTCAAATCAAAAGGCACAATTCCACTAACAAGAAAATTAACAAGGTCAGCGTACCACGGGATTGCCGCGGCATATAAAATTTTCTCATCAGGAAATTCCTCATAGATATCTACAGTGTCATGGCATTCAGAATTGTTCTCTAGCCTAGATAAGTGATCAGCAACTTGATTTTCAGTTCCTTTTCTATCTACCACCTCTAAGTCAAATTCTTGCAAAAGTAAGATCCACCTAATAAGTCTAGGCTTGGCATCCTTTTTTTCACTAAGTATTTTATAGCTGAATGATCAGTGTGAACAATAACTTTAGTGACTATTAGGTAAGGTCTAAATTTATCAAAAGCAAATACTACGGCAAGTAATTCTTTCTCAGTGGTGGTGTAGTTCAATTCTGCTTCATTTAAAGTGCGGCTAGAGTAATAAATAACATGAAAGATTTTACCTCGGCGTTGCCCCAAAACAGCTCCTACGGCATAATCGCTTGCATCACACATCAGCTCAAATGGTGATGTCCAGTAGGGAGGGACTACAATGGGTGCCGAGATCAGTTGTCGTTTCAGCTCAGAAAATGTGGCGAGGCATAATTCGTCAAACACAAAGGGTTGGTTTTGTTGAAGCAATGTACACAAGGGCTTAGAAATCTTGGAGATGTCTTTGATAAACCTTCTATAGAATCCAGTATGTCCAAGAAAACTTCTTATTCCCTTGACCGAAGTTGGTGGTGGCAACTTTTCAATCACTTCAATTTTCGCCTTGTCTACCTCAATACCCTTGTGTGAAATTTTGTGGCCTAATACAATGCCTTCAGTCACCATGAAGTGACATTTTTCCCAATTTAAGACCAACTTAGCCTCTTCGCATCTCTTGAGAACTTTTGCTAAATTGCCGAGGCATCGTTCAAAATCGTCCCCACAAACAGAAAAATCGTCCATGAAGATCTCCAGAAAATCCTCAACCATATCTGAAAATATAGCTTGCATACAACGCTGAAACGTTGCCGGGACATTACAGAGTCCAAAAGGCATCCTCCTAAAGGCAAAAGTGCCATAGGGACAAGTAAATGTAGTATTCTCCTGGTCCTCTGGTGCGATGGCAATTTAATTGTACCCCGAGTACCCATCCAAAAAGCAATAGAATGCTTTGCCGGCCAATCGATCCAACATTTGGTCGATGAAAGGTAGAGGAAAGTGGTCCTTCTTCGTAGCTTTGTTGAGTTTTCGATAGTCCATGCATATCCTCCATCCGGTCACAGTGCGAGTGGGTAATAGCTCATTATCCTCATTCGTAACCACCGTCGTGCCTCCTTTCTTCGGAACGCATTGGACAGGGCTCACCCATGAGCTATTGGAGATAGGGTAGATCACTCCAGCATCAAGCCATTTCAGAATTTCTTTCATCACCACTTGCTTTATAACAGGGTTGAGTCTTCTTTGTGGTTCAATTGAATTGCCGTGGCAATCTTCTAACAGAATCTTGTGCATGCAGATCGTGGGACTAATGCCTTTCAAATCGGCCATAGTCCAACCAATTGCTTTCTTATGCTGCATCAAAACACTTAACAAACTTTGCTCTTGGTTAGCAGTAAGGTTAGCGGAAATAATCACCGGTAAAGTCTCATAGCTACCTAAGTAAACATATTTAAGATGCCCTGGCAAAGTCTTAAGCTCTAGATTGGGTGCATGCAATAATGAAGGTTTAGGAGAAATAAATTCATCAAAATTCAGAGGTTCAAAATTCATACCTGATCTAACTTGTACTAAGCTAGATTGCTCCTCCAAAATTGGAAAGTCGTCGGACTCCACTAAGCTTTCATCATCCACCCAATATTCATTTTCTGCTAGCTGAATGAAGTTGTTCTGGCAAAGATGTTCAGTCTCTTCTTCAATCACTGAGTTCAATTCAGAAATGCCTTGGCATTCTTCAGTGTCATCAACATATTTGAGCGTTTTAAAAACATTGACAGTCACACACTGATCAGCCACTCTCATGGTGAGTTCACCTTTTTCACAGTCTATCAAGATACGTCCAGTGGCTAGGAAAGGTCTTCCCAGAATGATTGGTGCCTTGGCATCAACTTCGCAGTCCAGAATTAAGAAGTCGACTGGAAACACAAACTTGTCCACCCTTACTATGACATCCTCGACTCTCCCTTCAGGTTTAACATGGGATTTGTCGGCAAGTTGTAAAATAACTGAGGTGGGTCTTGCATCTCCTATACCAAGCTTCACGAATATCGATTTAGGCATTAAGTTGACACTTGAACCAAGACCACATAAAGCCTTTCCAATGAAATTAGCTCCAATTGAACAAGGAATAATGAAGTTGCCCGGATCATTTCTCTTTGGCGGCAACTTACTCAATGAAGAACAAAATTATGTTGCCGTGGCAACAGTCTCTACTTTCCTCTTCTTGGTACAGATGTCCTTCAGAAATTTGGCATACATCGGCATCTGTTCAACAGCTTCCAAGAGAGGTATATTGATATGGAGCTGATCAAGAATGTCTACAAACTTCTTGAACTGAACTTCATCATTGTACTTCTTCAATCTTTGAGGGAAGGGTGGGGGAGGTCTAGCTTCCTTAGTTGTAGGAATAGAATTTTCTTTTGTCTTGGCATCAGAATCTGGTACCTTGGCAGAATCCTCCTCCTTGTCCTTCTCAGAAACTCTATCATCTTGTAATTCAGCTTCAGTAGTGGGATTAGAATCATCATGCTGTGGCCCACTATCCTTGACTTGTCGATTGATTTGTGTTCCACTCCTAAGAGTTAACACATTGTAGTGCTCTTTTCCAGGCCCTTTAGTGACTTCAGTATCACTTGGCAAACGTCCTTGCTGACGCTCTTGCAATGCCGTAGCAATCTGACCAACTTGACCTTCAAAAGCTCTCAGAGACGAGCTATGGCTTTGAAGTAAGGCGCCTTGACTATGAAGTAAAGCTCCTTGATTCTTAATTGAAGTAGAATGGTCTTGCAGCATTGTCTTTGTAGTAGAAATGAATTCTTGAATTGTAGCTTCTAAGGAACTTATGCTCGATGAAGATGAAGCTCCTTTGTTAGCATTATGCCATGGCATAGCATTTTGGTAACTTTGAGGCTCATTGTGATTCTGCTGCCTAGTAGGTTGATTAGCATTGTGGGCTCCTTGATTTCCCCATGAGAAATTGGGATGCTGACGCCATCCAGCATTATAAGTGTTTGAGTAAGGATTGTTGCTGCCTCGATTGTAATTACCAACAAATTTGATGGACTCATGGTTGGTTGGGCAATCGCTCTCGTGATGATTGCCTTGGCATAACAGACATGCGAGATTAGTTGTTTTCACTTCCTTCACATCAGTGGAACATTGTAAGTTCTTCAACATATTAGTAATAGCGGAGAGTTGAGCGGACACCGAATCTTTGGCTTCTAACTCGAATGCTCGAGGTGCTCTCCTCCCACTCCCAAGTCTTGAGGAAGGAAATTGATAATCATTGTTAGCAATTCTGTCCAAGATAGCAAACGCCTCCGTAGGTGATTTGTCCAGCAATGTCCCATTTGCCGAGGCATCCAGTAACATCCTCGTGGGTGCATTGACTCCATTATAGAACATGACTACTTGAGTCCAATCATGAAAACCATGATTTGAACACTTTCGAAGCAAACTCTTGTAACGATCCCAACACTCATACATGGATTCCTCGTCGCCCTGGCGAAAAGATGATATTTCATTCCTTAGCTGCGTATTCATGTTTGGTGGATTGTACCTCAATAAGAAACTCTTGCAAAGATCGACCCATGATTCCGTCGAACCAGCTGGTACACCACTCAACCAAGCCCTTGCTCGGTCACGCAATGAATACGGAAAAAGCTTTAATTTCAGAAAATCCTCATGCACTCCTTCTTGGCAGAAAGAATCATAAACTTCCAGAAAATTGCGAATGTGTTGCCTGGCATCTTCAGTTGGCATACCCCCAAACTGCCCAATGAAATTCAACATGTTGAACATGACTGGTTTCAGCTCGAAATGTGCAGCTTGAATTTCGGGTGCCACAATCCCAGGATTCAGATCATCCAACATCGAATTTAAATGATCTTGAATAACACGAGGCCTGATAGCAGGTTCAGTATTGTTTAATGTCGCGGCATTCTGATTTCCGTCATCTTGACCAATGCCTTGGTTTCCAATCTGACACATATTTCCTTGAGCACGTCTTCTTCTTCTAAAGAGTCTTTCAATCTCAGGTTCTATTGGTTCCAAAGGCTCTTCAAAATTTCTTCTAGGCATACACTAAATAAACCTGAAAAATAAAACAAAAATATCAAGTAAACTATACAAAAAAATAAAAATGCAAAACAAAATAAAATGCTCTGGCAAAACTAAATAACTTCAGGCTGCCAATCCCCGGCAACGGCGCTAAAAACTTGTTCGCGTGTTGTGAGTACTATAAAATATACGCAAATAATGTGCAAGTATACACAATCGCTCAAGTAATATAATGATGAGTGAGTATCGTCTCCACAGGGATTGGGTGAAATTACGAAAGTCGAACCAAAGCAACGCACTAAATTATCTAAGTATAGTTAGTCTTGATATATACAAATGTCACGGCAATGGATATGTGTATGCTGGTGGATGCGGATTGATGGTGTGATGGTGTAGCAAATGGAAATGCTGTGGCAATGATGGATGTTTAATGTTGAGTATGGTGAAATGTTGAGGCAATGAAAAATGGTAAAAACAGTAAATAAAAAGATAAATAAAATAAGAAGAAAATAATCCTCACGTGACAAGCTTCCAATGAAATGAAAGGTAAGGATTGGTCTAAGGTTGCTAAACTTATTTCTCAAGTATATTTAAGCTATCTTGTCTTTACTTACTCGACAGGGCTTTCCTAAGGTGTTCAAAAGAACCTAACAGAATAGGATGCTAAGGCATCTGCTCTCACTCAACGATGTTGGACAGCCTACCCTATTGATAAAGACACCGTTTTTAGTCGTTGAAATCCTATCCTAATCTCTTCCGAGATCTAAGGGAGTAAGTTATAATATTCCTAGGTCGGTTCAAAGCCCCTTGAAAATACCATAACCCATTGCTTATGAGGATCTTATCTTGCGTTTCTTCCGAATACTTACAAGTATTTTTAACTTAGGATTCTTCCGAATACTTAACCTTCATCTAAGAGATGGACATTTCCATGCCTCTTACAAACCTAGATGGTGAAGCATTTATAAGCAAAGCAAATAAAGAACCAAAATAAACTTAAATATACTATTGAAAATAAAGTTCAAACAACCACTCAACCAACCACCACCAAATAAGTAAGTTCATGGTGGGGTTCGAAATATCCAAACACAAAGTCATGGAAATATTCATTCCAACAACCCACAAAATAATATAAAAATAGCAGTAAAAAGGGAAGTGAGAAGAAGACTTCGACGTGCCACCGGAGGTCTCTTCTCGGCCACCACGAACCACCTAGCTCGCTAGCACCTTTCGGTGCCTAGCTTGCCACTCCTTGGAGCTTTATCAATGGAGGAATATCCCAAGGAAGAAGAAAGGAAAAGAGAAAATAA
Organism: Hibiscus syriacus; assembly: GCF_006381635.1. NCBI lineage: Eukaryota > Viridiplantae > Streptophyta > Magnoliopsida > Malvales > Malvaceae > Hibiscus > Hibiscus syriacus. The sequence goes on from NW_024061960.1 coordinate 549,370, forward strand.
AAATGTGATTTTTCTGTTACAGTATGCGTGTGCTCTCTGTCCGTGTATCTCTCTCTCCCATGAGGTGTCATATATAATAAAAAAAATTTCTAGGGGCAATGATGAGTTTGTTGGGTGCAAAATACCCCTCATACCCCTAGAATCACATGTTGTACATGAACCTTATCCTCCAATTGGCAGTGGTCCATTGGCAGCTCTGGCAGGCGGTTACAGCAGTCCTTCACGTGCAGAGACAATTGTCCAGTGCCAGCTGTCCTGATGCAGAAATATCTTTTTGTCTTTTTCTGTGCCAGAAATGCCAAGGCATTTCAATCTGCTTTAGCAACGTGTGATGCCGCGGCATTACATCCCAAAGAATCCTTTTTCTTACTATTCCCTGCACACCATAGACAAACTGTACCTTTCCCTCAAACAGCACCATTAAGAAATAAAATAGCACAATCACCACAAATGCAACTATATGGAACTACATGATCCTAAAATGACTAAAATGAGCTTTTAAACAAACAATAACTTAAGTGAAAAAAGCTTTAAAAGTAGCCTTTTTAGGAAGTTAACACTACCTTTAGAGAAAAAATGAAATAAGGAATGGTTGGCACGGTTTGAACCCGTGACCAATAGGCATGGGGAGTCATGCCCTAGCCATTAGGCTAGGGCACTGGATGTGTCACTATACCTTTTAAAAAAATTTAAGTTATTGGTTGGGATTTAAAGTCCCTAAAAATCAAATTTATCCCACTTAGCATCGAACCAAAGCTTTAGAAACCTATTTCTCTCCCAAATATTTGGCGTTGAAGCTCTAATTAACCCAGCAGTGGTGCACACTGCCGCCACCACAAGCACCAACTACACTTAGAGAACCCAACCCCAACTATCAACCACCTAAAACCACCACCATTATGGATAAACAATAAAAGAGCGTTTAAACTGTTACCTCCAATCTCTGTCGATGTTCGACAATGAGCATCACCTCCCTTATCAACAGGAGTGTCATCTCGTTCCAAATAAAACCCCATTAGTTACTCGCTATGATTCGTCGTAGAACGCCGTGAATCGTCGATTAAAGCTTCATTAGAACCCCATCTCCACCACTGTTTTCATGATTTTTTGGCCGCCACGATCGTTCCCTCTCCTCACCGCTTGTACCACCAGACTCCACTCCTCCATACGCCCAAAACCCGACCAGGTTCGTCGTTCGAACCTGTCTTATTAGAAATTAACATTTTGGGTAAGCTCCGGTTGTATTCTAGATATTTTGTCATGATTTTGTATAATGTTTGAGTTGTTTTTGGATTAGTAATTTTGTTTGGATACTCTCAGAGAATCGACCAATAACCCCGACCACTATCGTCGCCGAACGCACCGCCACTCATCGACAGTTTACGTGGGTCTCTTTCACGTTCTAGGAAAGTCTTCTAGAATGGTGCAGTCGGTGTAGATCGGCCTGAATCGGCCCGAGTAATGCACTTGGAGGATCGACACATTCATACAACACCTTTTGTTGTAATGTATTTATCTTCTGAATTGCATTTATTTTGGGTGACATGCAGCTATATTTTGGAAGTATTTGTTTACGACTTATACTACTTTTGATATTGATGATAGATTTGTTTTGAAATTGATTTCGAAATATTTTACTTATTTCTTATGACTACTTTTAAATTATTAGAATTAAACATTAATATTATCAACTATATTTTTAAAGAAGTTTATTTAGAATATGGTTTTAAATTATTGAAAATGTTTTGGAAAACTTTATCGTAGTCCACTAGATTTGGTCGTAAAGCATAGGCTGGATCTAGGGGTACAAATTTTGGTATCAGAGCTTTTGGTTTTTAAAACCTCATACTGTGTGTAGGTCCAAACTAAAAATACAGTTTTAAAATGTTTTACAAAATAAGTCACGAATGCCATGTCATCAAGTTTTTTACGAGTTTAACTGTGCATGAGACTCTTATTGCCAACCTAACCTTAGACTTTATCTTTTGTAGTAAACCTCGAGATCCACGTAGATGAGTGCTAGACGTGGTCATCGAGTTGGAAATGGACGAGGTTGAGCGACTAGATTTACATATCCCATAGACGAGATGTGTGTAGATCCCCCACCTCCGATTGATGATCCTGCTCCTGCGACCCTGACGGATCTACCCTGCCCTGGTTTTAGTTTGACTACTCCGGTTAAAGGAGCGACAGTTTCTGAGACCGATCCTGCTAGAGTAGTGCTAGATGAGAATTTTGGTAGAAAAATTCTCCAATTGATTAAGGGAGTGATCAGAGTTGCATACGTTGCACCCAAGGTTCCTATTTCTCAGACTCTGATTGCTAATAGAGTTATGACCTTTGGAGGCCCTATTGGTGGAGCTTCGACTTAGGCCAATGACTAGCTTTGTGATATTGACTGGCGCATAGACCAATTAGGATTAGACCCATAACGGCGTTATTTGGGATTTGTTTCTATATTAGACGAGAATACCCACACCAGGTGGGAGTATGTGGTTAGTAGTGCTCCGCCTGATCGCTTGACCTAGGATTTCTTTAGGGAGTATTTTAGGAGTCATTTTCTGGGAGAGCACTATCTCGTGTAGAGGCGACAACATTTTTAGGATCTGGTTCAGGAATATCTGGCCATTTTTTAGAATGATATCTAGTTCTTGAAGTTGCTAAAGTATGGTTATAGTCTGGTACCTACCGAGAGAGATAGGTGCCAAAAGTTTTCTCACGGACTCTGATACGAGCTGCGTTGTTAGGTGGTTACATATCAGGATGAGGTGTTTGATATAGTAGTAGGGAGAGTAAAGGACACTGAACAAGTTGAGGCTTCTTCTCCTGATAGAGATAGGGTAGATCGAGATCACTCTAGGAGGTCTTGCGGTCAGTTTAAGCCTTATGCACGCCATTATAAGAGGACTCATGCTGTTGCTCATCAGAGGAGTCATACTGGTTTGAGGCCTACATCACATCCACCTCCATCTATTAGTCGAGGTGATTCTTAAGGTTTCACTCCAATACCGATTTACGAGCACTATGGAAATCAACATAGAGGAGAATTTCGTATAAGATGAGTATATTTTATCATTGTGGATCCAGTGAGCACTTTCTAAGAAATTGTTTGCATCCAGGTTCTGTCGATCGGACCCCGTTCAGACTCCTACACGATCATAGGTTTATGTTCAAACTCCCACTAGGAGTCACAGTTAGGGTAGGACTTCCCGATATATTTCTCAGGTCGATAAAAGATCTCGATCAAAGAGTAGAGGACCAGCTACTTCTAAGTCTTGACAGCCTGCCCTTGTTTACGCTACTCGACGTTCTAGTGATTGAGATAAGCCAGTGACTTCTATAGGTATATTTATTGTTATTTATGTTTCTTATCATGTATTTCTAATAACGCCCTGTTTATATTCGAGTTCCTTATCTTGAGACCTCATATTTTTTATTTAAGACACCAAGATCACGATTTTCATTTCGAATATATCAATCTTTCTATTATAGTCAATTGAGTAATTAGTCTTTGTCCTCTGAAGAAACTACTAGAGACCTAGGTTTTGTTTCCTATTTGACTTTGGTAAATTTCGATGATGAAATTCTTTTAAGGGGAAGAGAGTTGTCACACCCCAAATTTTACTTAAAAATAATAATTTATTTATTTAATTAATTATGGGACCAAAATGAATAATTTTGAAGATTTCCTGGTCAAATTCGAATGTGTAGAAAGTTCAGGGACCTAACTTCATATTTACCCATTCTTTACCTACAGAGAAAAAAATTAATGGAGTGGTTGGCACGGTTTTAACCCATGACCAATAGGTACGAGGAGCTATGTTAGTATCCTTTTTAAAATATTTTAAGTTATCGGGTGGTATTTGAAATCCCTAAAAATCAAATTTATCCCAGTTAGCATCAAACCAAAGCTTTAAAAACCCACTTTTCTCCCAAACGTTTGGTGTTGAAGCTCCGATCAACCGTCTTTGGCCAGCAGTGGCACACATCGCTACCACCACAAGCACCAACGACACCTAGAGAATCTAACCCCGACCATCAACCACCTGAAACCACTACATTTATTCACGAAACAACAAAAGATCTTTCAAACCTGTTACATCCAATATCCGTCAACGTTCGACAATGAACGTCACCCCCTTATCAGTAAAAGTGCTATCTCGTCCCGAATAAAACCCCGCCTATCACTCGCCTTGACTCATCGTAGAACACCGTGAATCATCGATTGAAGCTTTGTCAGAACCCCATCGCAAACACTGTTTTCATGATTTTTCGGTCGCCACGATCGTTCCCTCGCCTCATTGCCTGTACCACCCGAGTCCCCTCCTCCATAAGCCCAAAACTTGATCGAGTTCATTGTTTAAATCTGTCCCATCATCGATCGACGTTTTGGGTAAGCTCTGGTTGTATTATAGATATTTTGGCATGATTTTGGCTAATGTTTGAGTTGATTTCGGTTTTATAATTGTGTTTGGATGCTCCAAGAAAATTAGACAACCACCCTGATCTCTGTCGTCATCGCACGAGCCACCATGCCCTGACAGTGCATGTGGGGCTCTTCCACATTCTAGGAAAGCCTTCTAGATTGGTCTAGTCAGTCTGGAATTGCCTGAAATAGCCCAAACCTGGCACATGGAGGATCGACACATTCGTACAATACCTTTTGTTGTAATTTATTTATCTTCCGGGTTACATTTACTTTGGGTGACATGTGCCTATATTTTGGAAGTATTTGTTTTAGGACTTATATTGCTTTTGATATTGATGATAAATTTGTTTCAAAATTGATTTTGGAATATTTTATTTTACCTAGTCCTTATGATGAATTTTAAATTACTGGAATTGAACTTTAATATTATCAACTATATTTTTAAAGATGTTTATTTGGAATATGGTTTTAAATTATTGAATTTTTTTTTAGAAAACTTTATCGTAGTCCGCTAGATTCGGTCGTAACGCATACGCCGGATCTAGGGGGTTACAGAGTGGATACTGGTGCTTCCAAAAACTTTTGTGCCAATAGAGAAATATTCACCGAGCTTGAAGATGTAAATAAAGGTGAACAATTCTACATGGTAAATTCCAGCAGTTCAGAAGTACTTGGTAAATGAAAGATCTTACTTAAACTTACTTTTGGAAAAACTCTAGTTCTACATAATGTTTTGTATGTTCTTGTGCTACATAGAAATCTTATTAGTGGTGAACTCTTAAATAAGGCATGAATTAAGTTAGTATTTAAATCTTATAAACTTGTATTATCTCGTAATGGTGATTATGTGGGGAAAGAGTATTTATGTGGGGGGCTCTTTGTTATTGAAACTATGACTAATGTTATGAATATGAAATCTACTTTTGCCTATATCGTTAAGACTTATAATATGTGGCTACTAGATTAGGTCATGTGAACCTTTACTCTTTAAAAAAGTTAAAACAAATGAACATGCTTCCTAATCTAGATGAAATCAACTTTAATAAATATGAAATATGTGTTGAAGAAAAGCATGCTATACCTCACTTCAAATCTATTAGTTCTAGACAAACTAAACTTTTTGATTTACTTTATAAATATTTAGCACATTTAAAAAAACATAAAGTAAAGTTGGAAAAAGATATTAGATCACTTTTGTTGATGATTACGTTAGATTTTCTAAAGTTTATCTTTTGAGGTCCAAAGACGAAGCATAAAAAGTCTTTTTAATGTATAAAGCAGAAGTAGAAAACCTACTTGATAAAAGAATGAAAAGAATTATATCCGATAGGGGATGAGAATATATGACTTATCTTCTTAAAGAAATTTATAGGAAAGAATGCATTATTAATAAGCTTTATGCCCCTTACACTCCACAAAATTTACATAGCTGAAAGAAAGAATAAAGCTTTAAAAGAAACGATTAACGCTCTTTTGCTTAGCTTCGGTTTATCTGATAATATGTGGGGAGAAATCGTACTTTCTTCTAATCATATAATTAATAAAGTGCCTCATAAAATGTTAGATTGTACCCCAAATGAATTGTGGAAATGTCATGCTCCTAATTTAGATTATATAAAAGTGTGGGGATTTCTAGCAAAAGTATGATTGAATGATTTTAAAAAGAATACTATCGGGTCAAAAACTATTGATGTTGTGTTTATTGTTTACTCTTTAAATAGTATTGCTTACAGATTTATGCTCTTGCATGATTATTCACTATGTGAATCAAGAGATGCAATATTCTTTAAAAATGTTTTCCCTCTTAAAAACACAATAATCATGACATGAAATTAGATGAGAACGTTTCTTCTTCTAGGAAAACTTCTAAAGATGATCAAAATGATTATAAACCTAGAAGAAGTAAAAACAAAAGGTAGCAACTAGTTTCGAACCTGACTTCCTTATTTTTTTTTGTAATTAATATTGATGATTTAGACTCAATTATTGATTCTATAACTAATTCATTTTTAATAGATGAAGATCCAAAAACATATGATGAAGTTATTAGTCTATCGATTCTAGTTTTTGGAGAGATGCTATTAAAGATGATTTAGAATCCATTTTTTCTAATCATACTTGGGAGTTAGTATACTTACCTAAAGGTTGTAAACCTATCAGTAATAAATGGATCTTTAGAAATAAGTTTAGACCGAATGGATTTATACAAAGGTATAAGGTAAGACTAGTTCTAAAAGGCTTTTCCTAAAAATTTGGGATTGGCGTTTTTTATACATATTCTCCTATTACTAAAATATCCATCCCTCGTTTTTATTTGCTTTACCTTCCATTCACAACTTGTTGATACATCAGATTGATGTGAAGACATCCTTTTTTGAATGGTAATTTGGATAAAGAGATTTACATGGAGCAACCTCCAGGATTTGTGGCACCTGGGAAGCAAAATAGAGTTTGTAGTCTCAAAAAATCCTTACATGGTCTTAAACAAGCTCCAAAATAATGGTATGATAAATTTCATAAAACTATTCTCAGATATGGTTTTATAGTTAACGATGCTGATGCATGTGTGTATTCTAAAATGTTTAGATCTGATTGTGTTATCATAAGTCTGTATGTATATGACTTATTGATTTTTATTACACATCTAAAATCCATTAAAGTGACTAAAGATTTTTTATCCACTAAGATTGAAATGACTAATTTGGGATAAGTTGATTTAATTTTAGGGGTAAAAGTGATTAAATCAAATAAAAGATACTCGTTAAACCAATCTCTATATAGAGAAAGTTTTGAAAAAGTTTAACAATTTCTATGTAATCCATGTAAGTATCCCTTATGATCCTAGCATTCAACTAAAAAAAATAAATGGAATAATGTCTCACAATATGAATGTGCAAAGATTATTTGAAGCTTAATGTTCTTAATGAACTATACTTGACCTGATATTTGCTATGTTGTTTGTAGGTTAAGTAGATATATTCACAATCTGAGTGGTGAGCATTAGAATGCTCTTAATTGTTTACTGGATACCTTAAAGGTACAATAAATTGGGAACTTAAATTTGTTGGATACCATACAGTCCTTGAAGGATATTGTGGTGCAAATTGGGTAATTAACTATGATTAAGTAAGTTCCACTAGTGGATATATTTTTACTTTAGGTGGAGCAGCTATTTCCTAGAAGTCTGCAAAAAAGACTTGTATTGCTCTTTCCACCATGGAATCCAAGTTCATTTCTCTTGATTTAGTTGGGCAAGAGACCAACTGGCTTAGGAATCTGCTTGTAGAGATTCCTTTGTGGGAGAGACCTACACCTCTAGTGTCGTTATTATGTGACTCATAAGTCACGATCTACGTTGCTAATAATCAATTCTTCAATGGCAATAAGAGACACGTCAAGATAAGACATGAATCTGTGAGACATCTTATAAAGAATAGAGTACTCGCTTTGTAGTACATGAAATCTAAAAGGAACTTTATTGATCACTTAATTAAAGGGTTATATAGGAAAATGGTTCGTGATTCGTTGAGGGGGATGAGACTTAAGTCCAATGGATGAGTAGTTCATATCGTACACTCCTACCTATCCCTATGGCGTATCGTGTATTGAGAGGTTGAGTTTTATACTCTTAATAAATCCATAGCCCAGGATTTGGGTGGTCCTAGTGAGACGAACTTGATGGATATACCAGTTTGTGAAGTTGAGTTTTAAACTATTAATGAATTCATAGCCCAAGTTTTTAGGTGGTCCTAGTGAGATGGACTTGATGAATTAGCCGAATTTATAAATGAGATGTTGAGCTTAGTAAAAGCTCTTAATGATTTTATAGCCCTAATTCAGATGATCTATATTGAGATAGACTTTATGAAATCCCCTATGTAAGCGTGAAGGATTAGTCATCTTCTATGAAAGACTTTGGGTCATCTTTCTAAAGCACTTATGAGCATCCCGAGGTATTATTTGGCAAAAATTTGAACTATCACAGAACTCAAATAGATATGAGGTTAGTCATGTGTTATGAGTTAACCCTACTCTTAAAAAGTTCAAGATTCATTCAGTTGTTAAAAAGAAGAATTATTCATTCCACTATGTACTAGTTCAATTCTAACAAATATTAGTTCTTAAGTGACTAATTTCACCGTTGTTATTTTATTTTAATTCGTTTGCGGATATCTACTTCTTTGCATCACTGGGTGATTGTTGGTTAAATATATAATAATGCAAAGAACTAGAATCAGTTTTATTTGAATTTTAATTAATTTAAAATGTAAAATTCATTTGTTGAGATCATGGGGAGAATTGAGATTTTTGAGAGATTTTTGTTGATTTTTCTCTTTATAATTTTACCTAAATACCATCATTTTTAGCTATAAAAGGAGGCTCTCTTTCATTTTTAGCATAGTGAAGATTTTATTTTCCCGGTGGCCTTTGATATTTTTTATTCCAGTAGTATTTACTCTGGATAAAATATTTTCCTTTCTTCCAGAAAAGAGAAACACTATTAAGAGTTTCATTTCCTTATTTCGGGTGTACAAAATTTGGAAGATTGTGTTAACTTTAGGGGGCAACGTCTATTTCATGAATTACACCAGTCCATACGAAATTGCTTCTAAGACAATGATTGCATTGAAAAATAAAATTAATGGGTCTTTATTTATTTATCTTTTTTTATTTTTCCAGTCAATGCTAATCTTTCATTTTGCAATAAACTATTTTTCCAACATAAATTACATGTATAATTACAAAAATTTTCATCCCCTAAGAAATACCTTCAATTATTTGGTTAGGTTGTTCAAGAAAAAATATTTAATTAGGTTTTTTTTAAAAATTTTTGTATGGTCCTTGTACGATTTTAAGTGACTAATTTTTTACCTTAATGATTATAAAAAAATGTTATATTATATATTTAGTTTACAGTTACAATCGCATTTATTGTAATTCTAAATATTTATTATTTTTAATAAAAATTAGATACTTATATCCATAAAAAAATACCATCAATTACAGTCAATTTAACGAGACCGCTAATTACACCCAATTACATTTAAGTCCAATTAGTATTTACCTTTCTAGATGCACTCTAAATATTTAAATATCATTATTAATTATGCATTTGTAAAATTTTAATATTGATTGAAATTTAATATTAAAACATCTAGTTCAAATAAAATAGTTAAAGAATATAAAATATTATTTGATATTACAAAAGGCTAACACAATATTACATAAATTAAACAAAATAAATAAAAAGTTTGTATTAAATATCGTAATAATTTATCATCTTATTTATTTTTCTTATATGAATAATTAATACAAAGATGATTACATAATTAAGAAACAAAATGAATGGAATTTAAATTAAAAATTAAATTAAATTTATCAAATCAAATTATAAATTCTGTAATTTTAACAAAATATAAACTCTAAAGAATTAAAATAAAAAAGAGAGAGAAATATCAAAGTATAATTTTATTATAAATTTAATTTGTAATGTACTGTAACATATAAATAATATAAGTAAGAATTTGGTGGGAGGGGACCCGGGAAGCTCCTATCACCTCTAATAAACTTTAAGTTAGTAATTGCTTAAAGAAAAAACATAATTTTAATCATGTAAGAGAAATACAAGTGTTGGTCTCTCATTTGTTATTTCTCGTATTTAAAGATATTAATTTCTTCACGTAAATGATAATTTGGATATCACTCATCAATCTCTTTCGTCTTCTGTTATCTCTTTTACTTTCTTTTCTTTTAATTTTCTTCTCAATTTTATCTCTTTAAAATTTGTTTTATGGATAGAAACTTTTATTTTTTTAAAGAAATGATAGATGTTTCTATCTACTCTTATAAAACTTTTTAATCTTATTTTATAAGTTTTTCAGGGTTTGATTTATCGTTACCTATCTTATTGGTGGATATTTGATTACCTTGATGATCTATATGTACTTTAGATAATTAAATTAATTCTTTCATTTTGATAAGTACTCGTAGTTACCTAGATATATGGATGAGTCTAAAGAATACGTTACACATCGAAATATACCACTAATGTGATACGCCGATGTATACCACTAATTAAATTGTCCTTATTAAATAAATATTAAAAAATATAATGACATATCCAAGATTAATACTTTATTATTATTTAGTTTAAATTTTAATAAAAATATAATTAGTTAATATTTTTTATTAAAAATTATAATTGATATAGATTTTTTATTTGTTTAGGATTGGAACAGTTAATTTATATAACTTTGCATATTCATCCCAATAACAACCATCAAACTAACTGCCAGCGATCCTATTCATCGACAAAAAATCGTGTTACTTACCTACGGTTATGTAATGTGAATGTCATCTGCATTAGGCTCTTCCCAAGATCATGTAAATTTTTTTCACAGTTGCATACTAGTTTATTTAGTTGCTTAAGGAATTATTGATGATTTTCGATTTATATGTAATTGGAGCTCATGTTTTTAACAATGTTATATGCTTATAGATTCATCCTATACAAAGACTATTCTTCAGCTCCTCTCATTGGAACTAATTTCGAAAGGGATTTTGTACAGTCACCACCAATGATGGCAGAACCTGATGGTTTAGTCAATTTGAAGTCATTATTTACATATGAAGAATTAATTGAGGCTACGAATATTTTTTTAGACTGTAATCTTTTGGGTGAAGGTGAATTTGGGGTTGTTTATACAAGTTGCTTAAAAGATGGAAGAGGGATGGTTTTAAAGCAACTAAAAATTTGTGGGAACAGGGTGAACGAGATTTTAAAGCTGAGGTTGAAGAACACAATCTTCCGACGATGAATAGGATTGTCAATGGTTGATTATGATGATGGTTGTTGGGATGAATATAAAAATTTATATAAATTAAGTGTTCCAATTATAAACAAATAAAAATTCTCTAAATAATTATATTTTTTAATAAAAAATTAATTAGATTCATATTAAAATCTAAACTAAATATTAATAAAGGATTATTTATGGATAGATCTTTATTTTTTTTTCATATTTATATAATAAGAACAATTTAGTCAGTGATATGTATCGGTGTGTTACATTAGTGGTGTGTTTTAGTATGCAACGTGCATTCCAGAATTTTCCAAATATATTGTGTTTGAGTTGTGATAAAACTAATTATCAACATCTAGTATAATGATACATTAATCTGGATAAAATTACTTACAATATAATAATTTTTACTATGACATAATAAATAGTTCTATTCGTTTTATTATTTTAATTTCATTATTATTTACTAATCATTGCAAACAATATTATTTTACAGAAATAATAATATTATTATTATAGAAGGACACAACCTTTTATATAAAATTATTATTATTATTATTATTCTTTTATATACAATTATTATTATTATTATTATAAAATTCAACCAGTCAAAAACCTTTATATTGTTATGCAAATCAATTACACTGATACATGTGTTTTTATATAAAACGCAAATTCCTAAAATTGACTAGACACGCATGGAATTTTTTTTGTACAATTCATACATCGCAACCAACTACAAAATCAACGTACCGAAACACATTATAAATAAATTTATCTTTATTATGTTAATATTAAAAGTATAGTGATTTATTTCAAATTAATTATTTATTCAAAATTTAATTTTAATTTTAATAGAATTATAATTAAATTATGATTTTTATTAAAATAATAATTAATTTAATAATTTAATTTATCTTAGAATTAAAATTTTTAAGTTACATTTGTTTAGTGATTAACCGACCATCACCATCAGTCATTGCCGACGACACATTGTCTCGTTGGAAAATGATTTGTTGCAACATCTAGCGCTGTCAGAGATTTAAACCAAGAGGACGAACGGGAACCAACGGTCATGGCCAGTCTGACTGGGACGAGCGACGGTTGGGGATGGTTCTCCAAAGGTCAACGGGCGACGGTTGGGGATGGTTCTCCGAAGGTCAACGGGCGTTAAAAATAAGGGAAAAAGAATGTGCGGTGGCCGACAAAAATGAAAAAGCTTTTCCTTTGAAACGGTCGATTGTTGGGCGACAACGAACTGAGTAAGGTTTGGTGACGAGTATGTCCGAATTTCTCTTGATTTAAGTCTCCGACATCGTTGGATGTTGTAGCAAATCGTTTTTTGACGAAGTAAAGTTGTCACTAGCAGTGATTGGTGGTGATGACTGCTTAATCACTAAACTTATATAACTTTAAACTTTTAATTTTAATATAAATTAAATTACTTAAATTAATTATTATTTTTAATAAAAATCATAATTTAATTATAATTCTATTAAAATTAAAATTAAAATTTAATAAATGATTTATTTGAAATAAATCACTATAATTAATAATATTTACATAATAAGAACAAATTTACTTGTGATGTGTTTCGGTATATCGTTTTAGTGGTGTGTTGATGTGTGCGACGTGCGTTGTAAACTCATCCGGACACACATGCATATATAAAATAAGCCACATTAATTTTATAATTCGGTATTTCAAAATAAATATGAGGCGATTCAATATATAAATATATTCACTTTAAAACCAAATTTCAGAATAATCCTCTGTCGTTCAAAATTATTATAATATTTTTACAACAAAATAATTTGTATAATTATTCGACATCATACTTGAAAAGTCAGACAGAAAATCAATTGAATACTTCTAAGCTTAAAAAATAATTTAATATCAACTAGAATAATAATTAATCGAGAAAATTACATTTGATTGTTTGAATTCATATTTAAAAATTCGATTTGTTACATGTTACGCAAGTGAACATATAAGTTTTTTTTAATAGTCTAAGATGATTATAAGGTAGTATCTACTCAGAATGTTTGTTAACTATTAACAACGCACACACACTCACATATGTAACTGTTTAAACACAAGACCTATGGGAAGAACAATACTCTCTTTAACCACTGAAATCACTTAATGAGTTTAACAACAATTTTGACATGTAAGTGAAAAAAAACGAAGTGTTTACGTATGCACAAAGTGTAAAGAGAATATTAGGAGAACTCTCTATGACATGTTAAACCCTATAAATTTTCACCTGTAACATCCAAAAAGAGGACAAATGACTGAAATACAAATTTTGAAAGTTTGATGGTCAAAGTAGAAATTTAGGGAAATTTTAAATATCTAAGTGGTATTTTCCCAAAAATAATTTATTCCATAAATGGATTTATTTAGTGACCAAATTATAAGATTTTGTAAAGTTTGGTGACCAAAGTATAAACTTTGGAAAAATTTAGGGTCCAGAATGGTAATTTTGAAAAGTTACATTTGTTTTCGAAAATAAGGAAATAATTATTTTATTTTCAAATTTTTAAATGTTGGAAAATAATATTTAAGGAATTAATTCCATATTTAATTTGGATTGTTGGATTAAAGTGATAGAATTGTAAGTTTTGAAAATTACAAGAGCAAATGGTAAAGTGGGAAAATATTTTGTACATATTTGACTGTGGATGATGATAAGGTTACTGTAGCTTGGTATTAATGTAAATATCAAGTTCAGTAAGGGTAAATTAGTATAGATATTTTGATTTCAAGGGTAAAGTGGTAATTTGACATTTAATGAATTTTATATTCAATATTTAATTAAGAAAGATGAAGAAATATCATATGATTTCTTCATCTTCTCCAGCAGCAAACGTGAGCTCCTCCCAAGGTATGAAAGAAATTTTGTTTTTAATTTTTGAGCCAATTTCTTTGGAATTCGAGTTATGTTGTGAAATAAGAATGTGATCTACGCGAAAAACGCTATAATTTGGTGCCAATATTTCTTTCTAATCTTGCTGGATTTCAAAGATCCCAAATCTAAGGGTTTATGTTCATGATAGGATTCATGAAATTTATGACAAATCTTGATGATTTAGAGGTTATAGATTCATTTTCAAGCTTGAGTTATGGTTAAAACATGTTCAATCTTTATATAAATTATTCTTTGAAAAATCGAACATGATGAATTTGAGTCAGAAAAATTATGGAAAAAATATATAAGGTCTGGAAATGATGTAGGAAGTATTCTACAACTCTTATAAAATTTGGGAACCATTTTGTAAATTTTGAAAAGTTAGAGGACTAATTCAATAATTTTGGAAAAGTTGTGAATGACTGTATAATTGTTTAATAGTTGATGTACTATGCTGAAAATTGTTGTTTTGAAATTAAAATGAGCATTTAGATGTGAAATATGACCACTTTGGAAGTTTGGAAAGATTGGTGATTTAAGTGCAACATTCACATAGTTAGTGTACCGATACACTAAGGATAATATCGATACACCTTTGAATTGAAAGTTTTCGATTGTAATTTGTGTATCGATACATAGGTAGTGTACCGATACACTAAAAAGGGAAATGGAAATAGATCTTTCTGTTAAACTAATAAATGAAGGATCGAATCATAATATTTGGAATACTGATATGGATATTATATGTATGATTGTGTAGATATTGAGCACAAACAAGTTCTGAAATGACTGCAAAGTTAGGATCAATCCAAAGAGATAAATCATATAAGTGGATTTGGATTTATAAAGTGTCAAGGTGAGTGCAATTTAATTGTACTTATGTTATTGAACAAACATTGGCTTGCGATGAGCCAGTGATGGAGTTACTATGGTAAGAAGTGACTCCTAAAATGTTATTTGATTTGTGATGCATGCATAACGTTATACATGAATGTTTGAATACATGATTTCATAAGTGATTATGTAAAACTATGAGATAAGTTATATAACATTGATAAACGGACTATATGAGAGTATGTACATGAATACATGTATAAGTTTATATGTTATTCTATGTGCTATGTGATGTATATATGAACATATATAAACAAGATATGACATATGTGTTTACATGAACACATGAGAAATGATATAAGCTATATGATACGATCTATTTGATTACATGCACATGTGATATATGTCACATGATATGAACCTATGTGATATGGGTTATATGACAAGAATGATATACAAGTCACATGAGAACGAGATATGAGATTATATGTTTATATGATACAAGTGATGTCAACTGTTATTGATATGAGAGCTAGGGGTATAGTTGGCATGCCAAGAGTCGAGAGTCTACGCGGTCCTTCGGAACATATACAGAGGTCTTTCGGGACAAATTTCACATGCACCTAGTAGGACCCCATACGAGCTGTGGTGACAGCATATGTGCACAACCTCTATGTACTCACATATATTTAGTTCTCACAAGTGTACCATGGGCTAATAAAGAGACAATAACAAATACAATATATGTGATGTATATGCTTTTGGTGATATGAAATGTGTTACATGAATTATATGATGTTATGTGTGTTTCTTTGTGAAATGATATATGTGTTATATGATATACAGAAATGATAAGTGCAAGATCATATGATAAATAGAGATTATGATAATGATGATATATGTGCATGTATGCATTTTGATATATGAAAAGTTTTATGGTTTCTATTATATGTTTTTATATATGCATCACTAAGTCAACGACTTAGCGTGTGATTATTTCACACGTAGGTTCTGAGAAGAGGAAGACTGATAAAATTTAAGCAAGATAGGTCAGTTTCTCTTTTTCAAAGATCAGATCAGAAAAGAATTTAATAGCATGTATTTTGTAATACTTATAGTGGTTGGCATGTAAATAAATATTTGAATCTGATATGCTCTGATCGAGTTTTGTAATGTTTTAAACGTATTTATGTAAACGGTAATTTTATAGTGATGAAAGTCTTAAATTTTTTATGAGTTTTATATAATGGGTTGAAATTTACTGTAGCAATGCATCAGTACACTATAGCAGTGCATCGATACATATTTTAAATTTGATGTTTTTGTGCATCGGTACATTATAGCAGTGCATCGGTACACTATGTCACTGTTCATTATTGTTTACGGTACTATTTAAAAAGTATCGATACTATTCATACAGTATAGTACTATTCATAAAAATATTTTTACCTTAAATTTGTTATAATGAAACATAATTCAACAGTATATTATCGTATTTTTTTAATATAAGTCCAAATGTTCTGTTATTTTGTAAGAATATTGTTTTGAAAATTCAATGTGACATCTTGGACTCGTATCCGGGTCGGATATGGGTTGGGGGTGTTACATCACCCGTCTACGAGGTTACGCTTTAGTCTTTATTGATTCACATTAAGGCATGTAGATCATAAAGCAATATACAATTATGTAAGTTATAAAAAAATTATTAACTTTACATAGATCATATACAAAAGTTAGCATATATAGAGTAAGTACATATTCAAAATTTACTAAGATCACTTCTTTTTATTCTAGAGTTCTTCCCCCCTCTCTCTAAGTAGGATTATGATGAAATTTAAAATTTATCAAAAGAAAAAGTTCACATATATATAACCTTTATTTTTTCTAACACTGTAATTATTTTATTAAGATTAAAAGTACAACTAAAAAGTGGATTATATATTTTTAAGTTAATCGATTGATGAATATGGCCAAGAAGGGGATGAATTGGCAAATAAAATTTTGGTGGAAGCTTTTGCAGAAAATTGAAAGTAATTGCGTAGCGATTTAGAGTGGTTCGACTTTCTCAACCAAAGTCTACGTCCACTACCTTAGCTATCCACACTAAGGATTTTCCACAAATTCACTAATTTGTCTTTCTTTTGAGGACAAAGAGTAACCTTACAAACCCTCAAGAATTATACCCCAAATTCTTGAGAACACTCTCTCCCAAAGAAAACAATACAAATTTTGCAAACTTACAAGAAAATCCTCACAAGGCAAGATGTTTGCACAATTCTATAACAAAGAAAGAACACTCAAGAATAATACAATTGAGCACAATAAGTGTTCTTGAAAGAAAAAATGAATATTGAATGAAATGGGCTTGAAAATGCTCAAACTTGAGGTTTGATGCTTTCTATTTGATTCTCTCTTGATTCTTGTTGATTGTTGTTTCATGTTCTTGATCAATGGCTTCTAAGCTTGTTTAAATACACCTTCAAATGATTCTGAATGTTGGGGATGATTAGTAGAGTCAATAGAGCCGTTTAAGTGTGAAAATAATTAATTAAAGTAGTTGGGAGCGTCAGTGCATCGATGCATACCCTAGGTGCATCGGTGCATCAGTGTAAAATTCAAATATTTTGACCGTTAGACTCTTAGTGCATCGGTGCACTAAGAGTACATTGATGCATAAAATGCATTCGATGTTTTGAAAAAGCTTGAGTGCATCGATGCATGGTCTTGTGCATCGATGCATGGTATGTCCATCGATGCATAAAATGCATTCGATGTTCAAAATAATAATTGGTGCATCGATGCATGGATTGGTGCATCGGTGCATCACTTTGAAAAACTGATTTTAGGCTTGATTTTAGTTCAAAATACTTTGTGGAAATTGTTTAAAAGATAGTTTAAGTATAAAACGCAATTTTACACATTTAGTAAGGTTTGAATTTGATCTTGAAAGATTTGGAGTAATAATTTGATATTCGAGTAATTAAATCGAATATACTTAGAAAATCATTTGTAAAATCTTAAAATTCATTTAACTTAATTTGTTATATCGAAACATCAAAAATGCTTTCAACAATCTCCCCCTTTTTGATATAACAAAACATTTGTGTAATTTTAAGATTTTCTTTGAAAATATGTTTTGAAATCAATTTTGAAATTACCCCCCTTACTATAACACTTCTCCCCTTTAAAACATTTTAACACTTAACACTTCTCCCCCTTTTTGTTAAATCAAAAAGAATCAAAAACTGAGTGAAAGAAGGCTTTGAAAAACATAGCCAATTGATTAAACATGTTAATTAAATATAGCTTAAGCTACTAAGATCAAAGATCAAAAGAGAGGTTAGCCATTAGTTTCATAATCAATATTCATATCAAATGTGAAATAGTAAATTAGTCATAATGCAACTAATATGTAAATGATGCATAAATTCAAACCAAATATATAAAATAAGTTCAAAATCCAGAAAAACATCCAACTCCAAACAAATTCAAATATCTAAATCTATCCAGAAACATCAAAAACATATATCAATCCAAGTTTTAAAGAACTAAGAAAGCATGGAAAAAGTCTAGTCGTCCATAGAAGGATCGGGAGGAGGAGGAGGGTAGCGAGCTCTCATCTCAAGAGTGAGTGCATCCAATTGATCATTCATATCTTGTTGTCAAGCTCCCAAAGTGGTGAGTTGGGACTCAATGAAAGAAAAGCGTGAATCCATGGATGCATATCATAAATCAAATGTCTCCAAAAATGATCGAAAATAAGGAGGCATTTGTTCTTCTTGCTGAGCCGAGTCCGGTACTGGAGGAGCATCTTTGGAAACTAACTCATCAATATCTTGCATGAGCTGCTGTAGTTCGGGATTATCATCTGCAGCCGGTGCCGGTGGAGGAGCATGAGATGAACTAGGAGTAGCACGTGAAGAACTTGCTCCTGGAGTTTGCTTACCGGGTCGAAAGACCCATTGACTGGTTTTTTTATCTTGTTTCCACTCAACTTTCTTCAACGAGGTTAGATTGATTGGGTTTTAGAGAGGAATAGGATTATCGAGAGAGACGTCTAGACCAAGTTTGATAAAAAGGTTACTAAAAAGACATCCATAAACTAATGTTTCTACATGTTTTGAAGGAACAATGTTTATGATATCTACTAGTTGGCTAAAAATAATGTGGGGCAGGTTTATTTTGATTTTGTTCTTGATGCAATACATCCACCATAAATCCCTAGCACGAATAGTGGAGTACCTACCCGCGGATGGTTGAAACCACCACGAGATCATTAAATGAAGAAAACGATCGTGATGAGAACGTAGGGTACTAACACTAGCATTTGGAATATAGGGATAAGTCACAATTTCATTTTCATTATATAACCCATCATCATCAAACCCAAAGCGTGAGGCTATAGTCGCGGGGTCAATATTAATATATTGGCCTAAAACATAGGATCTAATAACAATAGTCCCACATTGAGTATCATTTTGAATGCACACCGCATTAGAATAGAAAATGCGGACTAACTGATAAAAGACGACAAGTTTGAGACGAAACAGTTTATCAAACTTCCAAGTTTTAAGAATCGGGAGGTATTCAAAATAAATGTCAATCATGGCTTGAAGAGAAGGAATACGCTCTTCCCAGATTCTATAAGACTGAAAACACTCCATATACCTATGGTACAAGTCGTCTATACAACGTTCAGGCATGTTAAAACAGAGTCCTATAAGACTATTTGGTGGAGGAGGAACGAGATTTGAAGGATGGTTTGAACGAGAACGACTCGATGACGTTCTAGGGCGTTTGGGATTAGACATGGTTTAGGAATTGGAAAAAGGAATATAACCTGCAAATTGAAACACATGTATGCAATTTAATCAATCCCAAAACTCAATTGAGTCTGTAATAATTCAAGGTTCTCTAAACCGAATCCTAATGGGCAAGGTTTTGAAAATTATTTGAAAATAATATTTGTAAAATCATAATATGTACAGTTTTCATGAAAATAACATAATTAAATCAAAAACATCAAATTTAAAAATTAAATTCAGATTTTTGATTTTTTTATTTCAAAAAATTCAAAAATTCCTTTGAAAATTTGTGAGTTTTTGATGAAATTAGTTGTAAAATCTAGTTTCTAATCATCAAACAATCAATGCCCTGTATAATGTTCATCCTAGAACTAATTAAAACTAGTCCTAAGATTAAAAATCGATAAAGTAGAGTTTTTAAAATATTACCTTGAAAATTTCGGATTTGAGAGGAATGTGATGTTGTTTTGCATGATTTGATGATAAAAGAAGGATTAGGAGATGAAAAGAGGATGAATTCCGATCAAAAACGTTAATTTTGGACCAAATTTGAGAGTAGGAGAGGGAGAGGAGGCGTACGACTGAGAGAGTTTAGTTTTAGGGTTTGAAATAAATGAGAAAATAAGCCTTATAAACCCCAAAACCTGACGGATGCATCGATGTATGACCCTGTGCATTGATGCACATTCAAGGCGTGCATTGGTGCATCAACATGATTAATCAATGCACATTCAAAGGGATACATCGATGCACTGTTAAGTGTATCGATGCATTAAGCATAGAAAAGACAAAAATCTGTTTTAAAACACTTAAAATGCTAAATTAATTAGCTCTAGTGATATTGGCAACTCATATATTGAAAATTATTCATGTTCAATCAATCAAATTAATCTTTAAACTATATTTGAACATAAAATTAATTTTCACCAAATAACATAAACTCTCCTTAACTAATAGCAATGAATGCAATCAAAAATTACCAATATAAGCATTTTTCATTTATTCTTAAAAGTGCTAAAAATTATTTTAAACACTAAGTGAAGATAGGTCAGTTAAACCTAATTCTCTCCTAAATGTCCAAAATCTTTCCTTGTCTAAAGGTTTTGTAAAGATATTCGCTAATTGGTGCAAAGTATCAACAAATTCTAGAACTACATCTTCCTTAGCGACATGGTCTCTAATGAAGTGATGTCTAATTTCAATATGCTTAGTTCTAGAGTGTTGTTTGGGATTTTTAGTGAGAAAAATAGCACTAGTATTGTCACACTTGATAGGAATGGTACCTACTTCAATTTCATAATCAAAATTTTCATCCATAAAACTTGTGCACAACAACTACCGGCTAAAATGTATTCTGCTTCAGTGGTAGATAATGCAACACAATTTTGTTTCTTTGAAAGCCAAGAAATCAACATATTTTGAAGGAATTGGAAAGTACCGGAGGTGTTTTTCCTATCTAATTTGCATCCTCAATAATCCGCATCAGAAAAGGCATGCAAGCTAAAGCTAGAGTCTCTAGGATACCAAAGTCCTAAACTAGGAGTGTCCTTAAGGTATCTAAAGATTCTCTTAACAGCCAGTAAATGTGATTCCTTAGGACATGATTGAAATCTAGCACATAAGCAAACACTAAACATAATGTCTGGTCTACTTGCAGTTAGATCAAGCAAAGAGCCAATCATTAACCTATATAATTTAACGTCTACACATTTACCTCCATCTATGTCAAGCTTTGTTGATGAGCTCATTGGAGTGTCATGAGGTTTTCTATTTTCCATTCTAAACTTCTTGAGCATATCCTTGACGTACTTAGCTTGATTGATGAAGATGCCATATTTTCTTTTCTTGATTTGGAGTCCCAAGAAAAATGAGAGCTCCCCCATCATGCTCATCTCAAACTCACTTTGCATTAGCTTAGAAAATTCTTAGCAAAGAACATCATTAGTAGAACCAAATATTATATCATCAACATAAATTTGAACTACTAATAAATCTTTACCTTTATGCTTTAAAAACAATGTAGTGTCAACCTTCCCTTTTGAAAAACCTTTTTCAATTAAAAAATTTGACAATCTTTCATACCAAGCTCTAGGAGCTTGTTTTAAACCATAAAGCGCTTTTGTCAATTTAAGAACATGATTTGGAAATTTTAAATCTTCAAAACCTGGAGGTTGTTCTACATACACTTCTTCTTTTATAAAACCATTAAAAAATGCACTTTTAACATCCATTTGATATAATTTAAATTCATGAAAACATGCAAATGCTAATAACATTCTAATTGCTTCCATCCTAGCTACGGGAGCGTATGTTTCATCATAGTCTATGCCCTCTTCTTGAGTATACCCTTGAGCAACAAGTCTAGCCTTGTTTCTCACTATATTACCACTTTCATCAAGCTTATTCCTAAATACCCATCTAGTACTTACAGTAGATTTATTACTAGGCCTTTCAACTAATGTTCATACTTTACTTCTCTCAAATTTATTTAACTCTTCTTGCATAGCCATAATCCAATGTTCATCATTTAATGCTTCTTTAATATTCTTAGGCTCTATGCATGAGATAAATGCAACATAATTACAAATATTTCTAAGAGATGATCGAGTTGTTACCCCTTTTGATGGATCACCTATAATCTCACCATCCTTGACATAGTTATACTCTCTTGGATAAGATACTTCCCTTTCTTCAATGGTTGGATTCTCGAGAGGATCATGAGTTTCCTCATCTTTCATTTCTTCCTTTGATGATGGTTCTCCAACGACATATCTAACGTCATTTGTATTTATAATGCTTACATCATCATTCATGCAAGAATCCTTCCTCGGAAGGGGATTATCATCAAAAACAACATGTATATACTCTTCTACAACTAAAGTTCTTTTATTAAATACTCGATAAGCTTTAAAATTTAAGGAATAACCTAGAAAAATTCCTTCATCACTTTTAGCATCAAATTTGCCAAGGTTTTCTTTACCGTTGTTTAAAACAAAACATTTACATCAAAAAGGATGAAAATAGCTAATGTTAGGCTTTTTATTTTTGAAAATCTCATATGGAGTTTTCTTTAAAATTGGCCTAATCATTACTCGATTTATAACATAACAAGCGGTATTTGTGGCTTCCGCCCAAAAATATTTTGGCAAATTATTTTCACAAAGCATGGTTCTAGCCATTTCTTCTAAAGTTCGATTTTTCCTCTCAACAACTCCATTTTGTTGAGGGGTTCTAGGTGCTGAAAAATTATGGCTAATACCATTAGAATTATAAAACTCAGTAAATCCAAGAATTTCAAATTCAGTGTCATGATCACTCCTAACACTAGTTATAGAGTAACCTTTTTCGTTTTGGATTATTTTTGAAGATGTGATGAAATGTTCTAATGCTTCATCTTTAGTACTTAAAAATAGAACCCAAGTATATCTAGAATAGTCATCTACCAAGACAAATACATATTGTTTTCCACCCAAGCTAGTGGTCCTAGTTGGCCCAAAAAGATCTATATGGATCAATTGTAATACTCTACTAGTTGATACGTCATTAATGGATTTGAAAGAAACTCCCTTTTGTTTTCCTTTAGCACAAGCATCACAGATTTTATCATTATCAAATTTTAGTTTAGGCAACCCTCGAACTAAGTCTCCTTGAATTAGCCGTTGCAAAACACTCATACTAGCATGTCCTAGTCTCCTATGCCATAACAAACTATCATGCTCATCCTTAACAACTAGGCATAAATTAGTCATATTAATATAATCTAAATGAACCATGTATATGTTTCCTATTCTATGACCAATAAGCATAATCCGATTAGATGCAATGTCAATGACTTTACAACCATTAATTTCAAACAAGACATTGTATCCTTTATTCCAAATTGACTAATACTCAAAAGATTATGCTTTAAACCATTCACATATAACACATATTTAATTTTTATGTAAGAGGTATTACCTATAGTACCAATACCTTCAATGTGACCTTTTGAATCATCACCAAAAGTCATTTCTCCTCCATTTTTTGCGTTAAGCTCAATGAATCAGCTTTTGTCCCCGGTCATGTGTCTCGAGCATCCACTATCAAGGTACTGTGAATTTGAATTTGTTTCCCATGCCTTGTAGAAATGTTCCTTTTCCTACAAAATAGATTACTTTCAAATTTTTGGTACCCAAATTATTTTGGGTCCATATTCATTAGTTTCCAAAATCCTAGTCCCCTTAGGTATCCATTTGTGTAGGATATCCTTGTCTTTAGTAGTAATGAGCTCTTTAGGAACTTATATACTTCTAACGATTTTTCTATTAGAGGTTCTTCTGGGGACCTCTATGATTGTAGTTTTTAAAACTTTTTCTAACAAAGTTAGATTTTGAATTTTCTCCATTTTCAAAACATTTCGTTCCAACTTTATCAAAAGAAGCTTTAAGATCATCAATTTTCTTTTGATGATCATCTTTAACCTTTGAAAGTAAATTTTGCAAATCCAAAATTTTCTTTTCAAACTCTTCTAGTTTTATTTGCAAATCTTTGATTTTACTTTCAACATCGTTGTTGGTTTTGGATATGAGTTTATTTTCATTTTTCAATTTTGAAACATCATTTTTATACTTTAAAAACAATTTCTCATAATCCAAAGCCAACCCATTATATTCATCTAATAGCTCATCATAAGATTAATCATCAAAATCAGATGAATTAGAGGTTACCTTAGAATCTTCCCTGAATGCCATCAAGCACAAGTTTGCTACTTCTTGTTCCTCTTCATCAGAACCTTCTTCATTGCTCCATGTAGCCACATGAGCCTTGTGCTTATTCTTTTATTGACCCTTTCTCTTCAATTGTGGGCAATCATATTTGACATGCCCCAACCTTTTGCATTCATAGCAAATGATCATGTCCTTCTCTTTTGGTTCATTTTTGAAACCTTCATTTCATTTGAATTTTCTTCCTCAGCAAGGTCTCATCATTTTTCTGAACCGTTTGGCAAACAATGTCATTTCCTCGTCATCATCATCTTCATCTGAATCACTCTCATCTTTTATGGATTTGAGAGCAACTCCAATGTTTTTCTTCTTAACCTTCTCCTTTGGTGTCTCGTCAATCTTATCGAGGTCCACCTTATCTTCAAGCATCATTTCATGAGTGAGGAGAGAACCGATTAGCTCTTCAAGAGTTAAGGACTTTAAGTTCTTAACCTCGATGATTGTCGTCTTCTTGGATTGCCATGATTTTGGAAGTGAGTAAACTAACTTCCTCACAAGCTTTTCGTTTGGAATGATCTCTCCATATGATTTGAGACCATTGACAATCATTGAGAATCTATCTGTCATAACTTTGATATCTTCATTTGGTTTCATCCTGAAATTTTCATAGCTATGTGTTAGAAGACTAATTTTAGATTCTTTTACCTCGTCGGTGCCTTCATGAGTGACTTGTCGTTTATCACATATTTCTTTGGCGGTTGTACAAAATGAAACTCTTCCATATTCTTCTGGTCCAAGAGCACAAAATATGATATGGATGGCTTTGGAGTTGAGCTGGAACATTCTTGTCTCTCATTCACTCCACAATCTTGGATGAGTTAGAGACTTGATATATCCGTCTTCTGTAATATTCCATGATCCCATATCACTAGCTTGAATGAAATACATCATCCTATTCTTCCAATAGGCATAGTTAGCCCCATTGAAGAAAGGAGGCTTGTTGACGGGCATCGAATCAAAATCGGAGTCGATGTTTGAAGTGGAGGCCATTGATGACTTTGATTATCGATATAACTCTTCCCGAATCGACTCAAGAGGCGATTAAACCTTCAAATGAGTTAGGCTCTGATACCAATTGTTGAGTAAATCGATCAACGAATATGGCCAAGAGGGGGTGAATTGGCAAATAAAATTTTGGTGGAAGCTTTTGCAGAAAATTGAAAGTAATTGCGCAGCGATTTAGAGTGGTTTGACTTTCTCAACCAAAGTCTACGTCCACTACCTTAGCTATCCACAATAAGGATTTTCCACAAATTCACTAATTTGTCTTTCTTTTGAGGACAAAGAGTAACCTTACAAACCCTCAAGAATTATACCCCAAATTCCTGAGAACACTCTCTCCCAAAGAGAACAATACAAATTTTGCAAACTTACAAGAAAATCCTCACAAGGCAATATGTTTGCACAATTCTAGAACAAAGAAAGAACACTCAAGAATAATACAATTGAGCACAATAAGTGTTCTTGAAAGCAAAAATGAATATTGAATGAAATAGGCTTGAAATGCTGAAACTTGAGGTTTGATGCTTTCTCTTTGATTCTCCCTTTATTCGTGTTGATTATTGTTTCTTGTTCTTGATCAATGGCTTCTAAGCTTGTTTAAATACACCTTCAAATGATTCTAAACGTTGGGGATAATTAGTGGAGTCAATAGAGTCGTTTAAGTGTGAAAACAATTAATTAAAGCAGTTGGGAGCGTCAGTGCATCGATGCATACCCTAGGTGCATCGGTTCATTAGTGTAAAATTCAAATATTTTGACAGTTGGACTCTCAGTGCATCGGTGCACTAAGAGTGCATCGATGCATAAAATGCATTCGATGTTTTGAAAAAGCCTGAGTGCATCGATACATTGTCTTGTGCATCGATGCATCAAATGCACTGAGTGCATCGATGCATGGTATGTGCATCGATGCATAAAATGCATTCGATGTTCAAAATAATAATTGGTGCATCGATGCATGGATTGGTGCATCGGTGCATCACTTTGAAAAACTGATTTTAGGCTTGATTTTGGTTCAAAATACTTTATCAAAATTGTTTAAAAGATAGTTTAAGTATAAAACACAATTTTACACATTTAGTAAGGTTTGAATTTGATCTTGAAAGACTTGGAGTAATAATTTGATATTCGAGTAATTAAATCGAATATACTTAGAAAATCATTTGTAAAATCTTAAAATTCATTTAACTTAAATTGTTATATCGAAACATCAAAAATGTTTTCAACATATATATATATATCATGTAGGCATTTGTAGGAAATGTTTTAAATGTCTCAGTTATTATATAAACATGATATCATGTAGGTTATTTATATTTTAAAAATCAAATATTTCATATAGGTATAATAGTTACACTCAAATTTTATACACTAAACTCAACTTTAAAATATTTCAAATAAATTTTACATAATAAAATCATATTAGTAAATTTAATTAGCTCGGTCCCTCTAAAAAAAGAGTACTCTTAGTCTTATTTGTGGACAACCACACTAAAAACCTAAAAAGTAAACAAAAGAGATAAACAATTATCGATCCATGATTGCTTCAAAAACATAGGGAGAAAAGACAGAAGAGTTTAAACCCTAAACCCTACTTTTTCACTATTTACATGAACGCCTATCTCAAGCTATAATGAGAAATTTTGAAAATGATATGTTAGCTCATTTGGTAATGATAGGTGGTGGATCTAGAAATATTTTTGAGAATGAATAGATATATTAATAATACACAAATTTTAAATGGGATGAGCACAAATAAAATTTCAGGTAGGCACCATCAATAAAATAAATAACTGATCGAAGAAAATTCAGATGCACACCCTCACCAAATTGTGGCTCCGCCACAGGTAATGATCCTGCTATTTAGTATATTTTTTCCCCGTTGATCCTATCTTTTCTTTAAGCTACTATAGAGCAAATAGAGGTCATTAAAGAAACTTTGTAGAAATTTTGTACTTGCTTACTGCTAAAACTCAAATCTTTTTCTGCAAGAATGTTCCTTCTAGGAACCAAGATGATATTTTCATTGGTTTTGGTATTAAGGAAGTTGCGGACTTGGATAAATACCTCGGGAATTCGTTGTGTCGACATTGTTTTTCGTCCGGGTGGGGAAAAAACTCAGTACAACTTAGGTTTTTTTTTAAGATTTTGAAATGTGAGGAGTCACCACCAATCATTTTAATGTGCTATCAGGGCACCATAAAAATTGGATTATTTTAATAAAATATTTTATTTTTATCAAAATATCAAGTTTAGGGCCTACAAAAACCAGAAAATAGGTTTGGGAGTCAATTATGCGTGGGGAAGGATTAACACCCCCACAACGCCCAAAAATTGGTACCTAGTTGATTACCCTACATTTAAAATTGAAAATTTTGAGTTTGAACTTCTTCTAATTTAAAAATCATTACGGTTGCAAACTTGAAAACGGTATTCATTTATTAAAGCTAATAGCATTCTCCCCCTAGCAGGAATGCGGGAGATCAACTATTGTGCCTAATAACCGGACATTGCCTCGATATTTTAGATATCATGATGCGGTCTTGAAAAGGATGTCGACATATTTCGGGAATCACCAGTAGTCACCCCAGTAGTCACCTCCTGAACATACTTGCAAGAGATATACTATTGACTCCCAAAAAAGTGAACATTGCCTTGTGTTTGAAAATAATATGCAATTAAACAAGTTATTATTAATCCTAATTAAACTAAAGGTAGATTAAGGCTTTCTCTATCTTAGAGTATGAAATTATGAAAATTAAAGAAATTAGAGGCATAAACCTAAAAATATAGGCTCTAATATTAGTCCTGCTTGATTTTAACCATTTATTAATCAAATAACCGTTATGGTCCCTTGAGCATTTGGGCAAGGGCCAACTCAGATTACTCCTTAAATTAAAGGGTCTAGATTGAAATCTAACATAAAGTGGAAGCTTTAATTAATAACATGTTTTAATTATGTTAATTTAAAAATTACAATTAAAAGATTAAGGACTAATATATAAGGAAACTAAAGTCCAGAGACCTAAATGTAAATATTTAAAATTTAGGGACTTTAGTGTAAATAAACTAAAGTAAAAGGACTGAATCTATAAGACTATTGAATCTATAAGACATAAAGTTTAAGGACTAGCTATAAATCAAGGTTCTAATAATTGTTCTAATTAATTATTAAAAATTAAGGGGTTGAATTAAATAAGTTTTAAAATTAGTCGATGATTAACAATTTGGAGATTTGAACAATCGACTCGAGTAATTGAGTATTTTATGCGAAAACTCGAATCTAATTGTTCCCTAATTAAAAATGAGGGGTAACTCTAATTACTAAATCAAATTTTAAGTTTAAAGATCCTAATTCATGGACAAATTCTAAAAGGCCAACCAAATCAAAAAAATATAAATATAAAGTAATCATGTATTTTGAAGTATTGAACAAACAATTAAAAGATGCATAAAGAAATAAACAAACAAACATGGATTTTAATCAAGATCTAAAAATTAAATATAAGGGACTAGATCAAATTGTCATTAAATTATATGGATTAAAAATAAATTACACATGTAATAAAAGGACTTAATTAAAATAAACTAAAAATGAGTAACTAAATCAAAACAAAATAAAAAATAGGTTAGTGACTAAAATATAAAAAGATATTGAAACTATAGGGATTGAATAATAATTATTCATTTTTTACAAGCCTAAAATGCACTATTAAAAAAATGTGAAAATTACAAAATCAGTCCAACAAATTGAAATAAAATAAAATAATCACTACAGGTGATCAGAATGCAAAAACATGCTAAAACTAGGGGACATGACCAATCAATACATTGCATGAGTAAACAAGGGAAAATAATAAAACGAGTGCAATATAAAAAGGGTAAATAACATATTTGGTCCTCACATATGATCAAAATGCAAAAATACGTCTAATTATGGGGGACTTAAATGCGATTAACCCTTAACTTTCCCTATAAAACACATTTTTTTCCTCTTTTTTTCATTTTAAACCCATTTCAGAAAAAAAAATCTAAAACTCTCTCAACTTTCCCTTACCTTTCCCTCAGTCGACCCTCTGTCGGCCCCTCAGCCACCATCCCGACAACCGATCCGGATACCACACATGGTGTTCGGTGCTCCTAAACTGACCCTGCACGACACTATTCTCTCCAATCTACACTCCTAAGCCCCGATTATGGGTTAAAACTATCAAATACTACTCTTAATCACCCCAAATGCTCCCCAACGTTTTGGCTTTTTTCACTCCGACCAGCATAAAGCCGAACCGACCCTTCAGTTCAACTTCCACTTAGGTAACGTTTCCCATTCTCTATGTTTTTTTTTGTAAATATATATATATATATATATATTCAAACTAAAAAGAAAAAAACTTTTCATATTCAAACTACAAAAAAATTACCTTTAAGGCTTTTATTACTTTTCGAAAAATACCAAAAGGGGATCCCTTTTTTACAAGTGATTTTGGGTTTTTACCCAACATCTTATTGTGATAAAAGTA
Source organism: Hibiscus syriacus (assembly GCF_006381635.1). Taxonomy (NCBI): domain Eukaryota; kingdom Viridiplantae; phylum Streptophyta; class Magnoliopsida; order Malvales; family Malvaceae; genus Hibiscus; species Hibiscus syriacus. Next base: position 579,437 of record NW_024061960.1, read on the forward strand.
AAAAAATAAATTCTAATCTACATTCTGACATTTTGTGCATGGTTGTTGATGATGGGTATGGTAGGGAATGGCCTCCCAAACGAGTAGGTATGGCCATTTAATGCCTTAACCTTTCCTATATTTTTGTTGGATTTACCACTGTTAAGCCTAATTTTGGGTGAGAAATGATGACTTGGGGCTGTTAGTTTCTTGGTAGGGGCTGTTACGGTGGCCGGAGCAGCTGTCGGTGGTGGCAATAGTTGAAGATATTAGGATTAGGGTTAGTTAGGTATTGGGCTAGGGTTTTTTAGTTTGGGCCCGGGTTTGGGTTTGTAATTGGGCCTGGTTTTTGGTGTTGGGTATTGGGTATGTAAATGGGTTTGGATTTGTAATAATAATAATAATAATAATAATAATAATGTAAGGTAAGGGATGAAAAATTGTGACTACAACTACCCCTCTTTGCTCATTGCAGTGGAATTGGAATAGAGAAAAGACACAAGGCACCATTTTTCATCGTGATCACTACTTGTCAAGTTGTAAGCTCTTCGCTGAGGATGTCAACCCACTTCCTTTTGTGATGGAAAAGACCTTATTGAACAAGTTGGTTTAACAAGTTCTTCTCATTATGAGTTTTTTCTCCCTTATCGGATGAGTTCTTCTCATTATGAACTCTCCACTGGAAATGTTGATACAACTCCTTCTGTGATGGAATCGAACAAAGTGATGATGCTAATCCAACTCCATATGTGATGGATAAGCCAAGTATTGGTGCTGTTCTAACTCCTTATGTGATGAAAATGAGTTAAGGTTGAATAAGTTCTTCTCATTATTAACTTATTCTCCCTTGTCTAATGAGTTTTTCTCATTATGAACTCTCTACTAGAAATGTTGATCCACTCATTCTATGATGGAATCAAACAAAGGTTGAACAAGTTCTTCTCATTATGAACTTCTTCTCCCTCTTCGGACGAGTTCTTCTTATTATGAACCCTTCTATTGGAAATATTGACTGGTTTATCCTCTCTTTGAAAAGTTTTAAAACTGCAAAAGATTATCATATGTCAGTGATTTACATTTAAAGTACCCGAAGGTAATGACCTGATGGTCCTTAATTTTTACTGAGATCCATTACTTCCAATGGTAACTGATATGGACTAATTATTTGCTGAAATCATCTTCTTCCTCATGAAGTCATGAGATGAAATCTTTGTTGACTCTTTGAATTCATGTCAGATGTTTAAAACTTGATGAAAAATGAATGTGTATGCTCCTATTTTTTTACAAATGCCTAAATATGCGTGATGTGATTTTTGTGTTTCGTGTTCTAAGGTCTTATAGATCTTTGTTTTCTATTTTTTTTTTGAGTTCTTGTTTTTGTTGGGTCCTTGCCTGATCTGTGATCCTTATTTTCTTCATTTCTAAAATCAAGATTGATCTCTTAATATTCTATGTGTGCCTCTGCCTTGGAGCGGCCGGAGATATGCCTTGGAATCGTACTGTGTTATTGTCATTTCATTATTTTATCATTCGGGTTATTGACATTCCTCAAGTCACCTTCTCTCAACCACTTGCTACAATGAATGTGAACATTTTCATGGTAGATTGCTTTGGATTCCTTATATTTTATAGGTTAATTCAAAGTAATATTGAGATATTACTCGTTTGAAATTGGATTATGTTAGGTTACTTGTGGCATGAAGAAATGAATGATTTTAAGCTTGAAGTGATAGTCATGAAATTTATTGATAAAATATAGGTTTTCTGCACAAAGTCATGGTAATTGAAAGGATTGAGTATAGACTCTGGAAACAAAAGGCACAAGTCCTAATGAATTCTAGCACAAGTGTTCTTGAATCAATTAATTTAACACTTCGAGGTGATCCTTTTTCTAGGAGATTTCAATGTCTCGAAGTTGTTTGCAGATGTGAAGTCTCTTATGAACTACTAGGCTTCCGAGAGGGTTTATTTTCCAGATGCCCCAACATCAAAACGCATTTGAGCCGTCTTTCAGGTTTTTAACTCAAATCATTCCTTTGGTTTCAAGACGTCCTTTGCAAATTTTCATCTTGAACCCTCATTTTATTTTTATTTTCCTTTTCTTCTCATTTTTTCCTTTTCCTTTTCCTTTTCTTTCTTTTATTATTTTTTCTATCATTTTCTTAAGAGTAATATTTCTTGATAGAGTCTGAATTTATTAGGTTCCTCAATATTTTTTCATCCATCTCTACCAAAATCGACGCTCCTCCATAAAAGGCCTTTTTGACAACGTATTGCCCTTCCCAATTAGGCATCCATTTCCCATGGAAATTTTATGAATAGGCAAAATATTTTTAAGCACTAGATTAGCCTCTCGAAATTCTCTCGAGCGAACTTTCTTATCATGGGCTCACATCATCCTTTTTTGGTACATCTTCCCATGACATATAGCTTTTTTCAATGAGATTTTATTGATCAACCCGAGATTGAACCTATTCTACTTCATCTAACTCTACTTCTTTCAAGACTCGAAGTGATGGAATTTCAACCTCAATGGGTATGACTGCCTCTGTTCCATAGACCAAAGATAAAGGGGTTGACCCTATCGATGTTCCCACAGTGGTCCTATATCCAATTAAGGCAAAGGGTAATTTCTCATTCCAATCTCTGTAGGTTTCAGTAGTCTTCTTAATGATCCTTTTAATGTTTTTGTTTGTTGCTTCCACTGCCTCATTCATTTTTGGACTGTAGGTTACAGAGTTGGCATGCTTTATCTTAAACTGCGTACGGATTTCATCCATCATCTTGTTATTCGGATTAGTATCATTATCTGTGATAATCCTTTCGGGTAACCCATATCGACAAATTATTTCTCTCTTTATTAATTTGCAAACTGTTGATCTCGTGATATTAGAATATAAAGCAACATCTACCCATTTAGTGAAATAATCAATTGCCATTAAGATAAAGTGATGCCCATTTGAAGCCTTTGGTGTGATTGCCCCAATGACGTCCAGACCCTTCATGGAAAACGACCAAGGTGAGATCATAACATGAATAGGAGAAGGTGGTGCCTGAATTTTATCCCCATATATCTGACATTTATGGCATATTCTTACATAATTGACACAATTTGTATACATTGTTAACCAATGGTACCCATATCTCATGATTTTCTTTACCATAGATTAACCATTTGCATGTGTTTCACACATTCCACCATGCACCTCTTCCATAATGCTCTTTGCTTCTTTAGCGGTCACACGCCTTAACAAGACTTGATCACTACCCCTTCTATATAAGATTTCTCCATCGAGGAAATATCCAACTGCCATTCTTCTGATCATTTTCTTTTCGATTTCATATGCACCAGGAGGATATGTTTGGTATCTAATATACTATAAGATATCATAGTACCATGGATGGTCATCCACTTCTTCTTCTAGGAGATAACAATACGTTGGGTTTCATACACTTGCATCTGTATCGGCATCATGTTTGTTTTCCAATTAGCCTTAAACATCACATCTAACGTAGCCAGAGCATCGACCATTTGATTATCCACTCATGGAAGATATCTGAATGTAACACCCTCAAATTCTTTCAATAGTTTGAGGACCAAATTTTGACATTCAATTAATTTTGGGTCCTTTGTCTCCATTCTCCCTTTAGTTGATACTCTACTAAGGAGAAATCTTCATATACCTTAAGCGTTTTGACTTTTCTTTCAATGACTACTTTTAACCCCATAATACATGCTTCATATTCTGCCATGTTGCTTGTCCAAAAGAATTCCAATATACTTGTGAATGGATAATATATTTCTTCTGGGGAAATCAACACTACCCCAATTTCTTTCCCCAAAGCGTTAGAGGCTCCATCAAAGTATAATCTCCAAGATTTGTCACTCATGGAACTTTTTTGTTCTATGTAGATGCACATCAAATCCTCATCTGGGAAATTGAAGTTTAGAGACAGCCACGACTCGTAAGAAAGTTGGCTATGGCATTCCCTTTTATTGCCTTTTGGCTCACATAGACAATATCAAATTCAGATAACAACATCTACGACTTGGCCAGTTTACCAGTCAATGCAGGAGATTCCATCATGACTTTTAATGGATTCATCCTTGATATTAACCATGTAGTGTGGTATAACATGTACTGCCTGAACCTTCAGGTTGCCAAAACTAAAGCACAACACAACTTTTGAATTGGTGGGTACCGAGTCTCGCAATCGGTGAATTTCTTGCTCAAGTAATAAATAGATTTCTCCTTTTTTCCTGACTCGTCATGTTTCCCTAACACACACCCCATTTAATTCTCGAAAACTGTTAAGTAGAGAATTAACGGCCTGTCAGGCACTGGTCCTACTAGGATTGGAGCGTTGGACATGTATTTCTTGATAATCTACAAAGTCTCTTGCTATTCATTGTTCTAAACTTCAGGGTTATTCTTCTGGAGCAATCTGAACACCGGATCACATATGTCAGTCAGTTGAGAAATAAATCGAGATATATAATTTATTCTTCCAAGGAACCCTCGAACCGCTTTCTATGTGCAAACTGTTGGAAGATTTTGAATTTCCTTGAATTTCCTTGAATTTGTTTGGATCAATTTCGATTCTTTTTTTACTCACCATAAAGCCAGGTAATTTCCCTAATTTTACTCTGAATGTGCATTTGGCTGGATTGACCTTTAATTGGCACTTTCTCATCTTTTGGAAAGTTTTCTTAGGTTATGTATATGTTATTCTTCAGTTCAGGATTTGGAAATCATGTCATCCATATATACTTCAATTTCCTTATGCATCATATCATGGAAGAGAGTTACCATGGTTCTTTGATAGATTGTCCTAGCATTTTTCAATCCCAACGGCATCACTTTATAGCAGAAAGTGATATGGTTATAAACGTTGTTTTCTCCATGTCTTCAAGATTCATTTTGATCTGATTATATCATGAGAAGTTATCCATGAAGGAAAACCATGAATTCCCCACAGTGTTATCCACTAGAGTATCTATATGAGCAGGAGAAATTTTTCTTTCGGGCTAACCCTATTAAGGTCTTGATAATCCATGCACATGCAAACTTTCCCATCTCTCTTAGGTATCGGAACTATATTGGATACCCATTCGGGATACTTTGCCTCTTGAAGGAAACCTGCATCAATCTATTTCATCAGTTCTCTTTGATCTTTAATAGTATCTATGGCCTCATTCTCCTAAGTTTATGCTGAACTGGCTTGCATTCTGGTCTAATTGGCAAATTAGGACTACTATATCATGCTAAACCCGGGAATATCTTGGTATGACCATGCAAAGACGTCTCTAAACTGAGTAAACTTATCAATTCTAGCCTTATTCATGCGGAAAGAGTTATGCCAATTTTTATCTCTCTATTCATTTATGTTGTTCCCAAATTCACAAGCTATGTTCATTCCTTGTGGGGTAGAATTTATTTCTCTTCCTTTTCGACCAATCTTAATAACTCATTAGGAACCTTACAGTCTTCCTCATCTTCGCACTCTTTGACTTCTTCCGGACATAAAGGTTGCTCAAAATCTATCTTGTGACTGACTTTAGGAACATTCATGGTAGTATTATTGTGACATCTGCATAAAATTTTGGCTCGGATTTATTGGAATATGAATGTAAAGAATAAAGAATATGGAATAAAGAATATTGTGCAAAGAACACAATGTACAAATGCGAATAATGAAAACGTTTTCCATTTGAGAAATAATAAAAGTATATTTCATTAATCAACTTTGGTAACATTGATTTTTACAAAAAGTTTCTTTTGACACTTTTAAATTTTAACAAAAGTTATCTTTGAGCATTACTTTGAATTAACCCTAAAAACTATAGGAAGTTCCTCTTCCGCCCAATTAGCGAGTTTTTCAACAGGGTAGCAAGGATGGATTCCAGCTAAAAACTTTCTCGGCTGGTTGACCCTGGTAATCATATTGATAGAAAGTCCTTCCAAAGCTTCTCCCATCATATTCTGCTCTTTCATCAGCTCTTCAGTCTTGATAGCATTGGTCAGTTGCTGCTCTATATTGTACACTCCTCCAAATTTGAAAGAACTCTCTACAAGAGGGAAGGAAATATGTTCCCTAAGGATATCCTCACCTTTCATTCTGCCTTTTCTTGCTTCAGTTCTCTTTCTCAGCTTCTGGCCACGTCGTTGGAATGTGGACTTGAATCTGAGCCCAAAACAATCCCTCTTCTATTCAATGGCTAAGGATCTTACCATCCCTTGTAGATTCTTACCCAGTCCTTTGCCAATATTTGCTCCTCTTCCCAGAGTTTGTATTACTACCATCTTGGTACACTCAGATAGAATGGGGCATGGAATTTTGCTACCTTCGGCAACATATGTTGTATTGATGAACCCTAAGGCCCTAAAGGAGCATTCCAAGGCATCATCGTTAACGTTGATGTATTAAGCATCGGATGTTACTGAATCAATGATTTCTTCTTCAGTTACAATGTTGATCAACTTCCCATTAATCACGAATTTCAACTTCTAATGTAGAGACGAAGGAGTTTCCCCTGTAGCATATATCCAGGGTCTTCCCAATAAGCAATTGTAGGTCAGGTGGATATTCATCATAACAAACACAATGTTGTGGATGGTAAGTCCAATCAATAAGGGTATCTCTATTTTACCCATCACATCTTTTTGGGTTCCATCAAATGCCCTGACAACATTGTGGCCTCGATATTTTAGAAACCATGATGCGATCTTGAAAATGATGTCGACCTATTTCGGGAATCACTAGTAGTCACCCCATGAGCATACTTACGGGAGATATATTATTGACTCCTTAATAAGTGAACATTATCTTGTGTTTGAAAATAAGATACAATCAAACAATTTATTATTAATCCTAATTAAACTAAAGGTAGATTAGGCTTACTCTATCATAAAGTGTCAAATTATGAAAATTAAAGAAATTAGAGGCATAATCCTAAAAATGTAGGCTCTAATATTAGTCTTGCTTGATTTTAACTAGTTATTAAATCGTATAATTGATATGGTCCTTTGAGCATTTGGGCGAGGGTCAACTCATATTACTCCTTACATTAAAGGGTCTAAATTGAAATCTGACCTAAAGTAGAAGCTCTAATTAATGACATGTTTAATTATGTTAATTTTAAAATTCTAATTAAAATTTTAAGGACTAATGTACAAGGAGACTAAAGTATAGAGACCTTAATGTAATAATATAAAATTTAGGGACTTTAGTGTAAATAAAATAAAGTAAAAGGACTAAATCTATAACACTTTGCCGCGACGACTTTTTCGAATTGGCGAAAATCGGAATAAATTTAAAAATTAGAAAATATTTAAAAAGTTTGGAGTCGTCATCAACATTTGGGATTAGGTATGTTGAAAACCCAAGACAGCCTTTTTAAATAAAAAATTTAAAAAGGTAGGATTTGGTCTGCGATTTAGAGATTTTGGGTTTGGGAGTCGATTACGCTTGGGGAAGGATTAATACCCCACGGCGCCCAAAATTGGTACCTCCAATTATAATTTTAACTCTCTAATTGGAATTAAATCGGTTATTTCTTATGTTTTAATTGAAATAATGAAATATTGTCATACTTAAAAATTAAAGAATTAACCAATTATTAAACCCTAAAGAAAAATTAAAAGTGAAAAATTAGGTAAATTATTATTTAAAAGAATAAGGATGTTCCTTGATTTAAAGAATCAAGGTCAAGCCTTTGATGTTAATCAAACAACGTGCCCTTATCAATTTAAACGTAAGAACAAACCTCTATCCTTTTATTTAAAATTAGTGAACCTATTCAATTTTTGGGGTGATCACTAGATAAAATATTCATTTATTCGAAAAAAATATTAAATGTGAATGTCTAGTTATTTTAAGACCATCTCTTTTAATATTTAGGAATAAAAGAATATTATTTTTAACCAATTTATGAATTTATGTTTATGTGTTTCAAATCAATATGATTAAAGAAATAATCCTAAAAGGAAATTACTAAACTTATTGATTTCTAATTAAGGAACCTAAACTAAGGTTTTAATTAAAACCTAAGAACTTAAAATCTAAGGCTTAATTAAAAGAACCAAGGCCAATTAATTTTATTGATCAAATTAAGACATTAAAAAAACTAAAGGTTTTATTTTATAGTTAAACAAGTGGCCATTTTAAAAGATTCACAAATTAATAATTGATATTAATAATTAAACACATTCTCAAGGCGATTGAAAAGAAATTAGTGACTAGATTAAATTCAATTACAATTCAGAGTACAAATTACAAACTATTAGTGACTAAAATAAAATAAATGGAAATACACATACCAGAAGTAAAACACGCTAAATGTAGGGAGTTTTAATGAATCAAATAGCCCAAAAATTAAACATTATAAGAGCCAAAAATTAGAAGAGAGCTCATTTTTACATCTCCAAAAAATTTCTTCTCCTCCAAATTCTCTCTAGCCCTCCAACCGAAAATTCCAACAAATCCCCCAAATTCATCGAGTGTTCTTCATGTTCATCTTTTGTTCATAAAAAAAATCCATGCTAGATCCTATACAAACACCAAAACTCATATAAAATTTATTTTTAAAAGATTAAACACCCATATTTCTCAAGAAATATCAAATGTTCATCTTCCAAAACCAAGTTTGATTCTCCATTAACACCAAAAACAACCTGAAAGTAGTTTCTTTTGGATCAAACCAATCTTTTCCCTCTCTAACCCCAAGAACCCCAGGAACATCCCAAAAAATTGTCATGGCCCTGGATGAGAAATTAGGGATTAGGGGTCAAAAATTAGGGATTACGAGTCAGGAAATTGGGAATTTAAAAAAAGAATTAGGGATTTGTAATGATAAAATAAGGGAAATGGAGAACTTACCTGATGCAGAAGAAAGGATTGAGAATTACCAATCTTCTGCAATCATTTCTCACAAATTTCAGGTGCAACCTGATAATTGGTATCAAGCTAAGTTAGTGATCCCAAACAGATCTACACGCTGGGTAAAACAAAAAAGATGAAAAAGACTGGAACTGTGGAGGTACAAGAACCAACAATAGAGGTTAAGGATGAAGAGGCCTTACCATATTGGTGGGCTGGATAGAAAGTAGAGCTGGAGGGAAGGATACAAACATTGGAAGATGGGATGATTGAAAATAAAGGCTATTTGCATAGAATCCTACAGCTAGTCAATCAGGCAGCTGAGGAAAAAGATTCACCTCGGTCATAAAGGAGTCAACCACCAGCAGCTGCAAAACAAAACAAAGATGAAGGTAAGCTTCCATGTTTGCTTACTGTTCTTAGTGAACATGAGAATTATACATTTAAGACTGATGAACCTGGAATATTAGCTTCTAAACCTGTTAACACACCTCCACTTTGTGAAAATCAACCTCATGCTAGTTTGGATGTGCAAAAATTAAAAATGGGGGGAAACACAACAGAAATGGGAGAATCATCCATTAGGGAAGATGTTCATTCAAGTTATGTTTTCAGACCAAAAATAGAACTCCAAATGTTTGATGGAACAAATCCTAGAAGCTGGGTAAAAAATGTCAGAAGTATTTCTCAATCTTTAGAGTACCTGAAGGTCAGAAAGTAGAATTAGCTACCATGTATTTAACAGGGAAGGCTGAGACCTGGTTTGATGGCTATATAGCTCAGAAACATAAGGTGAACTGGCATGAATTTACAGCAGATATATGTCATTGATTCTGTGATCAGAATTGTAATGGCATTGTTGAGGAGTTTAACAAGCTGACTCGAAAGAATTCTGTAGTGGATTATCATGAGAAATTTGAAGTGTTAAGGTCTTACATGTTGCAATATAGTCCATTTTTAGAGGAAGGGTATTTTGTTTCAAGTTTCTTGAGTGGATTGAAAGAAGAAATAAAGCACAGGGTTAAAGTTCATAATCCCACAACTTTAGCTACTACTTTTAGATTGGATAAATTGGTTGAATTAACTTGGGAGGTGGAAAATAGGAAACTGAGGTTCCAGCCTAAAATAGTATCTACAGGACAGAGCCTTAATTATAAGGGTCCTCAAACTACCTTGAGTCAATCACAAAAAGGAACTGCTCAGAATTTAAATCAAAGTAAACCATCATTGGTGGAATATAGGAGGACACATGGACTATGTTACAAATGTGGAGAAAAGTTAAGTCCAGGACATCAATGTAAGGTTAAGAAGCTAAATTCAATAGAGGAGTTAGAGGATACAGGAGAGCTGGAAAATCTGGAAACAAGAAATAATGAGGTAATAACAACGGATCCTGATCCTGTGGAAGGAGAATTGGAAATTTCTATCAATGCCATAACTGGCCAGACAGGCTACAACACATTGAGGATTCAAGGGAACATATCAAGAAAACCTCTAAACATTCTTATAGATAGTAGGAGCACACAGAACTTTATATCTGGTCAATGGTCAAAGGAAGGAGTGGAATTAGAGTAAACTCATCCCTTAACTATTACAGTTGCTAATGGTGAAAAGTTGTACAGTTCAGCTATAAGTAAAAAGTTAAAATGGGGAATGCAAGGTTCTCAATTTGAATATGATTTTAGAGTTCTAACTCTAGAAGGTAGTGACATGGTTCTCGGAGTGGACTGGATGAAAAAGTATAGCCCATTATTGATGGATTTCAATCACATGACTTTTAGTTTTCAAAAAGATAGGGAAAAATTACTTTAAGAGGAGGACATAATTCACCCACTGTTAAACTGATTTCAGACAGTAAGTTGCAGAAGTTGATGGAGAAGAACAGTGACATATCAGGGGAAATTTTTATGTTAAGTGGGGAGATTAGTACCGAGATGGTACCTGTTGAACTACATGATTTATTAGAGGAATATTCAGTTGTTTTTGAGGAACCAAAAGAGTTGCCACCCTCAAAAGAGCATGATCATTCTATTACACTAAAAGAGGGTACATAAGCAGTGAACATTAGACCTTACATGATGCCCTATCATCAGAAGTTAGAAGTGAAAAAACAAATTAAAGAAATGTTATCCTCTTCCATAATTCAAACCAGTAAAAGCCCTTTTGCCTCACCTTGTTTGATAGTAAAGAAGAAGGATGGGAGTTGGAGGATGTGTATAGACTATAGGCAACTGAATGCCTTAACTATAAAAAACAAGTTTCCAATTCCTATGGTAGAAGATTTGCTGGATGAGTTGACTGGAGCAACCTACTTTTCTAAACTGGATTTGAGATCATGGTACTGGCAGATTAGAATTACTCCTGAAGACATTCCTAAAACAGCCTTCAGGACTCATCATGGCCACTTTGAGTTTAAGGTTATGCCTTTTGGATTAACAAATGCCCCAACAACTTTTCAGGCATTAATGAACAAGCTGTTTGGTCCTTATTTAAGGAAATTCGTACTGGTTTTTTTTATGACATACTCATTTATAGTTCTGATCTTAAGAGCCATGTTAGGCATTTTAGGACTATTTTAGAAGTTCTAAAGCAGAATCAGCTGTTTGCTAAAAGAACAAAATGTTTCTTTGGCCAAAAGGAGGTGGAATATTTAGGCTAAATTATATCTAAGCAAGGGTGGCTACTGATCCAGCAAAGATACAAGCAATGCAGTAGTGGAAGTTGCCAAAAACTCTTTAATCCTTGAGAGGTGTCCTTGGGTTGAAAGGATATTATAGAAGATTTATAAAAGGATATGGAGAAATTGCTAAGCCCTTAATTATCATGCTTCAGAAGGACCAGTTTCAATGGACAGAGGAAAGTAAAGCTGCTTTTGAACTTTTAAAGAATGTAATGTGTCATGCTCCTATCTTAGCACTACCTGATTTCAATAAAAGCTTCTGTTTGGAAACAGATGTAATTTCTAGAGGAATAGGGGCAGTTTTATCTCAAGAAGGTAGACCAGTGGCTTATCTCAGCAAGGCTTTGGGACTCAAATAATTGGATTTATCCATTTATGAAAAAGAGTATATAGCCATACTCATTGCTATTTCCAAATGGAGACATTACTTGGAAGGAGGGCCTTTTATTATTAAAACAGACCATGAAGTTTTTAAACATTTGCTAGAACAAAAGCTAACTACTTTAATACAAAAAAAAGGGCTTACAAAATTGTTGGGACTGGATTATGTAATTCAGTACAGAAAGGGGAGACACAATTTGGCAGCAGATACATTATCTAGGAGTGATGAGGATGAAGTAGTATTACAGCAAATGATTGCTACTGTTGTCATCCCTACTTGTGTTCAAGAGGTTGAACAGAGTTACCAAAATGATCCTATGGTTGCAGAATTGGTCACTAAGTTAGCTATCTCTAATCAGGATGCAGCAGACTAGACTTTTTCTACAAGTATCTTAAGATACAAGGGTAAGGTTTATATTGGACATACTAGTTCTCTATGACAACAGATCTTACAAGCTCTACATGACTCACCCCAAGGTGGTCATTCAGGCATACAAGCTACCTATCACAGGGTGAAATCCTATTATTATTGGAAAGGGATGAAAAACATGGTTAAGAGCTATGTGCAGCAGTGTGATGTATGTCAAAGAATTAAGGATGAACATGTGTTGAAACCAGGATTACTACAACCTCTTATAATTCCCCCAACAAGCTTGGGAATTTGTTACTATGTATTTTATTAAGGGTCTTCCCACTTCTAACAGGTACAATTGTATCCTAGTTATTATTGATAAGTTTACCAAGTATGCCCATTTTCTACCCTTGGTACATCCCTTTACTGCAGCAGATGTAGCAAAAATATATTTGGATCAGATTTATAAACTACATGGACAGCCAAAGATAGTTGTATCAGATAGGGATAAGATTTTTACCAACCTTTTTTGGAAAGCATTAATGAAGTTACTGGGAACTAAAGCCTTATTCACTACAGCCTACCATCCAGAAACTGATGGCCAAAAAGAAAGATTGAACCAGTGTTTAGAACAATATTTGCGTGGGATGTGTTTTATGAAGCCTAAGAATTGGAGTAACTGGTTATCACAAGCTGAATGGTGGTATTATACAAGTTTCCATACTGCCTTGGGAACAACCCCATTTATAGCTTTGTATGGATATACTTAGGGATGGCAATGGGTCGGGTCGGGTTTTTGGGCCACCCGACCCGACCCGAGAAGAAAGGGTTTTTCACCCCGTGACCCGACCCGACCCGACGAAATTAAGGTTTTACCCGACCCGAATATATGACTTAGAAACCCGACCCGACCCGAAATAATAATAAAAAAATTTTATTCAATGAAAACAGTGACTTAATTGAAAAAAATTATATATGGAGGGACATTATTGTAATTATCCCTAAATATATAGGATAAAATTATATATATTTTTCGGGTCGGGTCGGGTCGGGTCGGATTTTTTTCACCCTAAACCCGACCCGACCCGAACAGTACATTTAAAAAAAAAACCCGACCCGACCCGACCCGAACCCGAAATATTTTTAAAAAAATCCGACCCGATCGGGTCGGGTCGGGTCGGAACCCATCGGATTCGGGTTGAGTTGCCATCCCTAGATATACTCCTCCTACTATGACATGGCTAACAGACTCTAGAGTGGTAGATGCATAATAACTATTATAGGAAAGGGATAATATGAACATTGTCCTACAAGATCAACTTGACAGAGCACAACAATGTATGAAACACTATGTTGATAAAAAGAAAAGTGATAGAGAGTTTCAGGTTGGTGATGAAGTTTACCTCAAGTTGCAGCCTTATAGGCAAACATCAGTAGCCCTCAAGAAAAATTTGAAGCTATCTGCAAGATATTATGGACCCTACAAAATCATAGAACGAATTGGTTCAGTGGCTTACAGATTGCAATTACCTGATAACTCAAAAATACACCATGTTTTCCATATTAGCTTGTTGAAGAAGAAGATTGGGAACAAGACAGTTACCTCTCGAGATCCACCAGAAGTCACTGCTGATGGTCAGCTTCGTGTTTATCCTCTTCTGGTATTAGTCAAATGAATGGTGAAGAAAGAGATAACTCAGTTGTTAATCCAGTGGGTGAATTTGGGTCCAGAAAATGCTACCTGGGAAGACTTTACGGTGTTAAAGTCACAGTTCCCCGACTTCGATCCTTGGGGACAAGCATCGACTGTAGGAGGAGGTATTGTCATGGCCCTGGAGGAGAAATTAGGGATTGGGGGTCAAAAATTAGGGATTACGAGTTAGGAAATTAGGAATTTAGGGATTGTGAGTCAGGAAATTGGGAATTTAAAAAAAGAATTAGGGATTTGTAATGATAAAAGAAGGGAAATGGAGAACTTACCTGATGTAGTTAAAATTGAAGAAAGGATTGAGTTACAGCAGCAAGCAAGGACTGAGGAAGGGTGAGTCACGACTGAAGGAAGCAAGGACAATTGGTTCAGGTTGTTAAGGAATATAACAGCTATCAGTAAGTAATTGAATAGTCTAATATATATATATGGATTATAAGGAAAATCTAGGGTTATGAATGAAAATTAAGAATACGTTTTTTGTAAACCCACTTTTTCTTCTTCTTCTACAATCCTTTCTCACAAATTTCAGGTGCAACCTGACAAAAACAAAAACCCAAATGTTCTTGATTTCATCCTAATCTAAATCCCGGTTTCAATAGAAACCACCCACTTCAACCTCTTAGTCTACCCAAAACCCGACACCGACCAAACTCTGATCACCGACCACCGTCGGTCGGTCACCTCGAAACCCGAAAAACACACATTTGAACCAAAAAGGAGAAATAAAACTCACCCAAAAGTCGTGCTTCCCTCCAGTGATGGTAAGCCTTCTTTGCTCACTTTCTTTCGAACTTTTGATGATCGATGAGTATTTCCTTGTTGCTGGTGGATGATTACTTGTGTTTAATGCTAATGATGAACTCCTTATTTATAATGATGATTTTTTGTCCCTTAATCCAACCGTTCCCACTCAAAATCGGTTGGAATGAGCTTTGATTCGGGAAGGTTCCTTGCTTTTAATTTTTCTGATTTTTTTCCTAGTTTTTGAATGCTTCGAAATGGCCGGAAATGATGGTGGACGGCGGCAACACGGAGGCGGAGAAAACTGTACCGGCGCATGTGGAGATGCCCTGACGAGCTCTCCCCAGACGGAGGTGGTGTTGATGATGCTTGGGTCCTTTGGAGAAAACATCTTGGCCATTCCATTTTTAATCCAATGGCATAGATGGTTTTGTACTTCTTTGCCATGGATTGATGATGTGGCATCATGTGAGCCATTGGATCAAGTTTCTCATCCAAGGATCCATATATATTTGTGTTTATTTCACTTGGATTGAAGTCTCATTGGATCCAAGACTATCAATGGTTAGGATTTGTTTGGTTTTCTTTCACTTGGATAGGTGATGTACCTAAAAAGTTGGGCCAATTTAATGCTTAGTTTGACTTTCAAAACAAAACAACTTTTTCCCCAAAATTACATCAAAACCGGCGGTTGGAGGAGTAGTATTAGGCTTTTTTTTCTTATTTTTTTATTATTTAATGCATATATTTTAATATGAAGTGGCCTTACGTTGGATCTGTGGAAAACAAATGCAAATGGATCTATACTAATGCAAATTTACTTCTTTTAGTTTTTTATTATTTATAACAACTAAAATAAATGTGCTAACACTAACATGAACCTAAAATGTAACTAAAATACCAATATGCAAGTGAAATTAAAATAGGATGGACTACTGCTTATGAACCTTATAATATGCAATGCAACAATACTAATTATTTAATACCTAATGTAACATGAATAACATATAATGCCACATGAATTAATAACATGCAATGCTACATGAACTAATAACATGCAATTATTATTTAATACACTATAATACTTAATATATAACTATATAATATTTAAACTATCTTATGCAAAAATGAAACTATATGATATCATGCATTCAATGCCTAAACTATATTGTATGTACTATGCCCACATATTATATAGACTATATATTATAAAACAAAATGCCACGTGTCATCACCCGGATAAAATGGGTGATGACAGACACACTTAAAGTTTAAGGATTATCCAATAAATCAAGGTTCTAATAATTATTCTAATTAACTACTAAAAATTAAGGGGTTGAACAAAATAAGTTTTAAAATTAGTCAATGATTAACAATTTGGGGATTCGAACAATCGACTCGAGTAATCGAGCATTTTACGTGAAAACTTGAATCTAATTATTCTTTAATTAAAAATAAGGTAAAACCCTAATTACTAAATCAAATTTTAAGTTTAAAGATCCTAATTCATGGACAAATTCTAAAAGGGCAACTAAATCAAATAAATATAAATATAAAGTAACCATGTATTTTGAAGTGTCAAACAAACAATTAAAAAATGCAAAAAGAAATAAACAAACAAACACGAATTTTAATCAAGATCTAACAAATTAAATAAAAGGGACTATATCACATTGTCATTAAATTATAGGGATTAAAAATACATTAAACATGGAATAAAAGTATTGAATTAAAATAAACTAAAAAATGAGTAACTAAATAAAAACAAAATAAAATAAAAAATAGGTTAGTGAGCAAAATATAAAAACGCGTTGAAACTGTAGGGATTGAATAATAGTTATTCATTTTTACAATCCTAAAATGCACTAATAAATAAAAATACAAAAATTACAAAATCAGTCAAACCAAAATTGAAATTAAATTAAATAATCACTACAGGTGACCAGAATGCAAAAACACACTAAAAGTAGGGGGACATTATACCAGTCAATGCATAACATGAGTAAAAAAGGGAAAATAACAAAATGAGTGCAATATAAAAGGGTAAATAATAGATTTGGTCCTCGCAGGTGACCAAAATGCAAAACCATGGCTAACTATGGGGGACTTAAATGCGATTAACCCCTAATTTTTCCTAAAAAAACACATTTCTTTCCTCTCTTTTTTTCATTTTAAACCCATTTCAGAAAAAAATAATCTAAAACTCTCTCAACCTTCCCTTACCTCTCTCTCGGTTGACCCCTTGTCAGCCTCTCAGCCACCATCCCCACCACCGTTCCGGCCACCACACATAGTGGCCAGCACTTCTAAACTGACCCCAAATGACACTATTCTCTCTGATCTACACTCTTAAGCCTCGATTCGGGGTTAAAACTACCAAATACTACTCCTAATCACCCCAAAAGCTCCCCAACTTTTCAGCTTTTTTTCACTCCGACCACCGCAAAGATAGATATATATATATATATATTTTATATTTGAACTGAGAAGGAAAAAAAACTTTTCATAATCGAACTACAAAAAAATATCTTTAAAGCTTTTATTGCTTTTCGAAAAATACCAAAAGGGGATCCTTTTTTACAAGTGATTTTCGGGTTTTATACCCAACATCCTACAATGATAAAAGTAAAAAAAATAAAACCTAATATGCATTCTAACATTTTGTTCATGGTTGTTGATGATGGGTATGGCAGGGAATGACCTCCCAATCGGGTAGGTAAGGTCATTTAATACCTTAAACTTCCTCTGATTTTTGTTGAATTTGCCACTGTTGAG
Source organism: Hibiscus syriacus (assembly GCF_006381635.1). Lineage (NCBI taxonomy): Eukaryota > Viridiplantae > Streptophyta > Magnoliopsida > Malvales > Malvaceae > Hibiscus > Hibiscus syriacus. Next base: position 596,936 of record NW_024061960.1, read on the forward strand.
CCTGATTTTGGGTGAGAAATGATGACTTGGGGTTGTTGGTTTCTTGGCAGGGGCTGTTACGGTGACCAGAGCAGCTGTCGGTGGTGGTAGTGGAGATCTTCGTTGACGGCAGTGGCTGAATATATTAGGATTAGGGTTTGTTAGGTATTGGGCTAGGGATTTTTTGTTTGGGCTCGGGTTTGTATTTGTAATTGGGTCTGGTTTTGGGTGTTAGGTATGTAAATGGGTTTGGATTTGTAATAATAATAATAATAATAATAATAATAATAATAATAATAATAATGTAAGGTAAGGTAAAGGATGAAAAATGGTTACTACACGGTATTGCACCAAAGAGTTACTAAATGTACCTATTCCTATTTAGTCGATAAGATAAAAAGTAGGGTGTCGGGCTAGGCGGCTAAGACTCTCTCTCTTGCGGTTAGAATCACTCTTGCTAAGGTAGTTTTACGAGTGATTCCTACTTATCCCATGCAAACCTCATGGATTCCGAAAGGCGTGTGTGAGGATATGAAAAGGATTATTCGAAGCTTTATATGGGGCTTTACAAATGATAAAAGCGGTGTCAACCTTGTAAATTGGAACATGGTATAGAAAATGGAGGATTGGAGTTGAAATTAGCCCTATGTAACAAGGCTTTTCTCATGAAACTAGGATTTCAATTTGTAGCTAATTTTGATAAGTTATGGGTGCACGTCTTGAAATTCAAATATAAATGGACGGGGTTACTTCCGCTGTCTGTAAGAGCTCACAATTGCACTTCCCTTAATCGAGGGAAATTCATTACCTGGCTCTGGTAATGATAAAGTAGATGGTCTGAATCTGGTCGATCAGTTGGTTTGTAATCATGTGGAACTGGAAGGCTCGGTTGTTGCTCAATTAATTTTAGATAAAGCAGAAGCTGTTGTTGACGGTGAGCATACAGTGCCAGACAATCTTTTGGGAGATTATGCCATTTGTAGCGTGGAGAAGTGAGTGCTAATTTGTCCAATAGTCGTGTAGTAGAAGATAAGAAAAAAGAAAGAAAGTTATTTTTAAGGAAGCAAATCGAGCTTGAGAGTTTGCGAAAAAAACTCGATTTTAGTATTGGGGGAGATGAACAAGTGGTGCTTGAACTTATTAGATTTAATGGTCTATAGAAACTTGTAGTGATGTCTTGTTGGTGTGTGTTTGCAGTGTCGGTTTCTCGTTGGAGCTGGTGTGGTGTGGTGGTCATGGTCTTAAATAAATGTCTTTGATGGGACTGTCTTTTTATAAAAAAATGTGGACAATTGTTGGTGTTTTGCTGTTATGATCAATATTTGGTGTGGGTTTTATTTCGAATAAGTGATTGTTATGCCATGAAGTTATTTCTCTAATTTTGTTTCGATTCGTTTGTTTTGGTGTGGGTTCATGTTTGATTACGTGTCATTCAATGAATTCCTAGTCGAGATGTTCAATCAAGTGTTATTTGGTTTCTCAAGTTTTCTTGCGACCTTGCATTTTATATTTTCAAAAGAGTTATGTTCGATGAGGATGCTTCGACTGCGATTTTTGCTTGTCTATAATAGGGCTTGGCTAGTTGTTTTCTAAATTTGAATATTGTTGTATCGTCTTTGAAAGTATGCTTATATTCGTGCGTTTATGGTGTTCCATTTGTTTTAGATGTGATTTTGCTTGGTGTGTAATCTAATAATTGTTCTTGCCTTTTTATTTCTTTGAAGCAATAATTTGTATATTTTGTCATTCGGCGAACATTGCTAATTTCTTTTTGCTGTTCGAAGAAAAAGCTTGATTCTGTTTTAGAAAAAAAAAGTAAAAGCTAAAATGTAAAGAAAAGAGGTAAACAGTTACATGATTGCTTCAAAAACAAATTAAGAAGGGAGTCATGTAACCGATCCGGAGAAAAAGTCTGGTTACCCATAAACCAGTTGTATTATTTCCTTCGCTAAAATATATGTAAATTTTTTTAGTATAATAATCGATATCCGATCTATAGATCGATTAATTCGGATTGGATAATACAGAGACGAAGACGACTCTCCCAATCCAATTTGTTACATTCGCATACATTAAAATTTAAACTTCTGACCATGCTTAAGAGATCTAGTTCCTCATCTTATTGGATCAACTTATTATTATTGGACCAACTGATTATTAGTAAAATATATATAAATTTTGATGGTAGGAAAATTAAAATTAAAAATATCAAACAATAACCATCTACTTAAAGCTTTTCCATTACAATTTAATTTATTTGACAATAAATATTAAAGCTTATTTCACATTGCTTTATTCAAGTAGACGATAAGTTGGCTTTGCCAGTAAATGATTAGCCCTTGGCAATAAGAGGCCAAAGATTTCGCTCATGTCCAGTTCATTAGGCTGCATCCCATCAGGCAATTCCCAGTCAAAGCAATGGATTAGTTGAGCTAGAACTAGACGCACTGTGATCAAGGCTAATTGCATTCCAGGGCATCCTCTACGACCTGATCCGAACGGAATGAGTTCAAAATCATGTCCTCGGAGATCAATGTTACTACCAATGGATCTTTCCGGCTAGAATTCTTCAGCATTTTCCGACCATATACTCCGGTCTCGAGCCATCGACCAAGTATTCACCAAGATTCTCGATTTCTTTGGTATGAAATATCCATCAACAATAACATCTTCCATGGACTCGCGTGGAACTATGAACGGAGCAACTGGATGTAACCTCGTACTTTCTTTCACAACCATATCTAAATACAACAATTTTGATAGATCTGATTCTTCAACAAGTCTATTCCTTCCAACCACGTCCTCCAACTCTTGTTGGAGACGAATCATCACTCGAGGATGCCTTAGAATTTCTGAAAATGCCCACACTATGACGACAGCTGAAGTATCATATGAAGCAGCAGTCATATCCAATAATATAGCCTTGACGTTGTTTCTTTCAATTATGTAGGGTTGATCTTCGTCGTGAGGGTTCATTGGTTGATTCAACATGGAAATCATCATATCAACGAAATCTTTGTGAGGTTTTAGACCATTGGGATCGGTTCCTTGCACATGTTCATCAATTATTTTCTCGAACACTACATCAAGCAACTTACTCGTCCTCCGAAGCCGTCGTCCTATTCCCTGAGGATGTACGGTATAGAAGGGGGATAGTCATCAACCTGAGTTAAATTTATTCATCATCACCAAGAATTCACTATTGTTTGGGAAAGGAAGAGACAAACCTGAAGGTCAAGTGGAGCAAGATAAGGTATAAAATCTGAAATACAGAAGAGTCCATGGAGATGCATGGTTTGATCAACTAGGGACCTCAGGTTGAATCCATCATCCTTAGCTTGTCCGAAAATCATCTGACACATGGTATCTTCGATAAGCTCGCTGACCTTTCTGGTAAGGTCCACTACCTCGCCCGCCACCGCTGACTTCTTTACGGATTCAACCGATGACCGTAGATGCGCCTTCCTTACTGAGGCAAATTCTTCAACTTTTGAAGCACTAAGGAGATGCAAAGTACACCATTTCCGAACAGTTCTCCAATAGGAACCGTACTGAGTAAAAACCATGCCCTTGGAACCATAAGACAAGTATTCTGAAGCTTGCATTTTAGGCCTGCTAGAGAAAACAAGGTCATGGACTTTGAGGAATAGTTCTGCTGCCGCAGGTGATGATACCACGATTGTTGGGGAAGTTCTTGTGTGCGGCGGTTAAAAAACAGCGTGATCGGTTAAAATTTACACCGGTTATGTTATATCATTTAACCGAAAATATTATCAAGTACAATAACATATTAGGTAGCGCTTAAATAATATAATAGGTAGCGCTTATATAATAAAATAGACATTTAACCGGAAATATAATAAAGTACAATAACATATTAGGTAGCGCTTATATAATGTAATAGGTAGCGCTTATATAATGTAATAGGCATTTAACCGGAAAGATTATAAAGTACAATTACATATTAGGTAGCTCTTATATAATGTAATAAGTAGCGCTTAGATTAACCTATTTTCTAAGTAAACCGGTATATTTATACCGGTAACATTGCAAATTTACCTATTACATTATAATTATCGGTTTCGATGTTTTTTGGATCGATACAATTTTAAATGTATCGACACTTTATGCTTGCACCTCGTTGGGCATTCATTCTGGAAAAAAGTATCGACACAAACTTAAAAAGTGTCGATACATTATTTAGACCTATTTTCTCATAAAACCGGTATATTTATACCGGATACATTGTAAATTTACCTATCACATTGTAATTTTCGTTTCGATGTTTTTGGGATCGATACTTTTAATAAATGTATCGACACTCTATGCGTGCACCCCGTTTGACATTCATTATGGACAAAATGTATCGACACAAATTTAACAAGTGTCGATACTTTATACTGACCTATTTTCTCATAAAATTGGTATATTTATATCGGTTACATTGTAAATTTACCTATTACATTATAATTATCGGTTTCGATGTTTTTGGGATCGATACTTTTAATAAATGTATCGACACTTTATGCGTGCACCTCGTTTGGGCATTCATTATGGACAATAAGTATCGACACAAATTCCACAAGTGTCGATATATTATGTTGATCTGTTTTCTAATTAACCGGTATATTTATACCGGTTACATTTTTAATTTACCTATTACATTATAATTATTGGTTTTGATGTTTTTTGGGTCGATACTTGTAGAAAATGTATTGACACATATTTAGGTAGTTATTTTACATATCTAAATATGTACTACGAATTTAATGTTGTACTCACCGTTCAACTACCACTACTTATACCACATCCTGCTTCGACTGAAACATGTTCAATGAACCTTTACTTACATCTCCATGAACTCTGGGACCACTGAACTTGCACAACAAAATTTTTGCCATGGATTATACTGATGCAGACAATGTTAAGCCAACCAAGGAATGCCATGAAGTACATAATGTTGATGAATCTGACAGATTGGTTGGTTAGTTATTCTCTTCACGTGATCAAGCTTGGTACTTTTACAAGGGATTCACACGGGAACATGGGTTTAGTGCACGTAAGGGAACAACACGGCTTGACGTGGAAGGGAATGTGAAGACACAAGAATTTTGTTGTTCCAAAGAAGGGTTTCGAGTATCAAAATACAATATTGTTGATCGTCAACGTGCTCATACGCCAGTCACAAGAACAGGATGTAAGGCTAGAGTCGTAGTTACAGCAACAAATACAAACGATCACTAGGTTATAAGTAAGTCTTATCAGAAACATAATCATGCATTGTGCACACCTGCTATGACACCATTTATGCATTCTAATAGAGCTGTAAGTAAGGCTGATATCGATGAGGCAATAACATTGAAAGAGGTCGGTGTTGGCACGTCACAAGTAATGAACTATTTAACGCAGCAGGCAGGGGCTATCATAATGTTAGATTTACATATAAAGACCTCTACAATGCACTTCTAAGAGGTAAAGCAAAGGAAATCGTCAATGGGGATGTGAATGTGCTTATTGCCTACTTTGATTATAAGAAATATGATGATCTCGGGTTTTTTATGACATACTCGGTATACAAATCAGGGGAATTGTATAATATTATTTGGTCGGATTCTACATCGAGATCGGATTACACATGCTTCGGTGATGTAATTGTGTTCGACACAACGTACAAAGATAATTTGTATGGTCGACCAATTATGCCTATTATCGGTGTCAATCATCACCATAACACAATTGTGTTTGCCACTGCCATAATCGTTGACGAGACGTCTCAATATTTCGAGTGGGTGCTATAGAATTTTTTAGAAGCCATGATGAATAAATCACCTATTTCAGTTATCATCGATGGGGATAGGGCAATGCAGAGGGCTATCAAATTTTTTATCCCTTATGCTAAGAACAGATTATGTTCTTGGCATCTTTCTCGCAATGCACAAGCTAACATTGGTGACCCAAAATTTACAACAGCATTCTAAAAATGCATGGCTTCTTGGTGGACAACCGATGAATTTGACATTCAATGGCGTTCGGTTGTTTCAGAATTCAAAGTCGAAAAACATCCATGAGTGATTGAGAAGGGAAATACTCGGCACTTACGGGCACAAGCATATCTAACCGATTATTTCTTTGCCAATATTTGCTCAACACAAATGTGTGAGTCTATGAATGCTTCGCTAGCGATTGCACTGAAACACAAGAAGACATATTTAGATGTTGTTCGTGAAATTGAAGATGGAATTAGTAGAATGCGTATGAACGAGTTGAAAGTGGATTACTTAAGTTCCCAGACGAAGCCCTTCTAGATCACAAAACTGGTCGACCTTGAAAGCCACGCTTCTGAGATTTTTACTCGTGAATCTTTTCATGCGTTCCAAGATGAACTTCTACGGGAGACATTGTACCGGATTGAGGAAGATATTCAGTCCTTATCAGATGAATGTCAACATTATATTTTTTCAAAGTACAAAGGAAAAAATAGGACATTTGAAATTAGTTTGATTCTCGTACAGAAACCTTAATTTGCTCCTGCAAAAAATTCGAGACCTTTGGACTTTCGTATCGCCATCAACTTCACAGCTTGAAGCACTTGGATTACACATATTTGTTCGGGACTTTGATTCAAAGTAGGTGGACTAAGGATACGAAGGCTTCTCCACCCAGTTATGTTGACTTTAATGTGCCTCCGGAAGTAATGCAAATGGCAAGGTTCACTGCTCTACGTTCAACGTCAAGTAGGTTATGCTACATTATATCAAAGACATACGTTTCTTTCAAAACCGTAAGAGATTAGATGAAAAGACTAATAGAAGAATTTGAAAACTCGTTTGGTTTGAATGATTCAGTCAACCAGAGCAATATAGTAAACAATGTTCGTGACCCTCAACGAAAACAACGTAAGTGAAAAGAAGTACCGAAGAATAAGGTCGAGAAGAGAATTAGGAGATGTGGGTACTGCAACGGTGAGGGACATAACAAACTAACATGTCCTCAAGTCAAGCTCAGTTTGAATACGAGCACACAACCTACATCAACTGATTTATTCGAAGACAGAATGGAATGGCCATTCAGTCTCGCACGTGATGACAACGATCTCCATATATCGTAAGTATCAAAATGACTCCTATTATGTATAAGAAACATGTAAAACAACCTATTGCTAACTTTTCTCATCTCATACATAATTACATCACATATAAAATTATAAATCGTATGTAACTTATACAAAATTAACCTTACATTAACAAAATTTACTCTCTTAGTCTATTTTGATTGTGGCTTACGAGACCATTTAATATTTCATCTGCATCATAACATAAATGCCAAACAATTTGTACACTATAATCTCCCGCAATCATGGCCAGAATCAGTTCTGTAACTAGGATTATCTAGGTTAATCATGTTGACTGCATAGCCAATAAAACCTGGGGGTCCAAATGGTAAGCTAGGAATTGGTAAGATAAGATTTCTTTGAGGGTTTAGGGTTTAGAGCCCTCCAACGTAAGGAGTGCATGATTGAACATTACGTATAATAGTTGTATTCAGTTTGTTGAAGAATTATTTTTAATTTTATATAAGGATAGTTGTTGTGATATACATTTATGTTTCGGAACCAAGTAGTTAGATGCGTGCAGTAGCCTATATCCTCGAGGTACAGCACGAGAAATCTGGTACTTAAAGATTTACTAAGAGCGGTGGCTTTTGCTCTAAATGAAGACCAAACCTAGAATCAACTTTGCAATTATGCCTATCATGTTGAAGAGAACCTGCTGAAAAATAGGATTTGCACACAACTGTAAGCAATTTAAACCCTAAACCCAACTTCTTATATGGAAAATTATACAACAAAGATGTAAGGATTTCCCATAACATGATTGACATCTCTATTGCATAATTTTCCATGTGAGTAGTTGTGTTTAGGGTTTAAAATACTTGCAGTTGTATGCAAATCCTATTATTCAGTAGGTTGTTTTCAGCATGATAGGCATAATTGCAAAGTTGATTCTAGGTTCGGTCTTCATGCAGAGCAAAAGCTACCGCTCTTGGTAAATATTTTAGTGCCAGATTTCTTGTGCTCTGCCTCGAGGATATAGGTTACTGCACGCATCTAACTACTTGGTCCTGAAACGTGAACGTATATCACAACAACTATCCTTATATAAAATTAAAAACAATTCTTCAACAACTGAATACAACTATTATACGTAATGTTCAATCATGCACTCCTTATATTGGAGGTCTCTAAACACTAAACCCTCAAAGGAAGCTTGCCTTACCAATTCCTAGCTTACCATTTGGACCCTGCAAGGGGTTTTATTGGCTATGTTGTCAACATGATTATGAGCTTCCTTTATCCTTTTGCATTCAGTCAGACTGTAGAGATTTGAATCAATTAAATTGGACTAAATACTTTAATCCAATTATCATTTCAAGAACAATTACGTGAATACATTGATACTTACTGGTCACTTTTGATTTTCTTCAATATTGATACGCTAGGGCTCCATTTGAAGGTCATCATCTTCGCGGACAAATATTGAACTTGCAACCTATAATCATTCACAAACAACAAACTTTAAAACCTAACCCCTCTTTTCAAAGACTTTCTAAAAAATTAGGGTTTCGATAACATACCTATCGAACACAAGAAGGGAAAACAAGTGTCCAATCTGGAAATCAATACCATAATATCGATAAATTTACATGAATAACTGATCGTAACTGTTATGAACGCTGGTATTCGTCAGAGAGAAAGAGAAGAGAATTGCCTTTAGGGTTTATCAATTTAGGGTTTATCAATTTAGGGTTTGCTATATTACATATATATATATATATAATGAAGGAAGAAAAACTGCGTTATTTAAAAGTATCGACACTAAATTAAAAGTGTCGATACATGTTGTAGACCTATTCTCTTATAAAACCGGCATATTTATATCGGTTATATTACAAAATTACCTATTACATTATAATTATGGGTTTCGATATTTTTGGGATCAACACTTTTTGAAAATGTATCGACACTTTATGAGTTCACCCTTTTTGGCATTCATTCTGGACATAAAAGTATCGACACAAAATTAAAAAGTGTCGATACATGTTGTAGACCTATTCTCTCATAAAACCGGTATAAATATACCAGTTATATTACAAAATTACCTATTAGATTATAATTATGGGTTTCGATGTTTTTGGGATCGACACATTTTGAAAATGTATCGACACTTTATGCGTTCAACCTTTTTGGACTTTGATTCTGGACCAAAAGTATCGACACAAATTCCACAAGTATCGATACATGTTGTAAACCTATTCTCTCATAAAACCGGTATATTTTCATCGGTTACATTGAAAAATTACCTATTACATTATAATTATGGGTTTAGATGTTTTTGTGATCGATACTTTTTATAAATGTATTGACACTTTATGGGTGTACCCTTTGGGGCATTCCTTCTGGGAAAAAAGTATCGACACAAATTCCATAAGTGTCGATACATTATGTAGACATATTCTCTCATAAAACCAATATAGTTATATTTGTTATATTATAAAATTATCTATTATATTATAATTATGGATTTCGATGTTTTTGGGATCGACGTTTTTTAAAAATGTATCGACACTTTATGGGTGCACCCTTTTTGGACTTTGATTATAGACCAAAAGTATCGACACAAATTCCACAAGTATCGATACATGTTGTAGACCTATTCTCTCATAAAACCGATATATTTTCACCTGTTACATTGAAAAATTACCTATTACATTATAATTATAGGTTTCGATATTTCTGGGATCGATACTTTTATAAATGTATTATGGGTGCACCTTTTTGGGCATTTATTCTGGACAAAAAGTATCGACATAATATTAAAAAGTGTCGATACATATTGTAGACCTATTCTCTCATAAAATCGGTATATTTATACCGGTTATATTACAAAATTACCTATTAAATTATAATTATTGGTTTCGATGTTTTTAGGTTCGATACTTTTTATAAATGTATCGACACATATACTTACTTATTTTTTGGAAACTTTATGTTTGGGAACCATACTGGACAAAATGTTGGAAACAAATCTTTATGTTTATTAATTTTTCATTAAAAAGTCTATTTTTACCAACTGCATTGTAAATTTACCTTTTACTTTAAAGTTATTGAATTTTATAGTTATTGTACATACTCTCAATATGGAATGGCCATTCCATCCCGCACATGATGATAATTATGATGACATTTGGAATAATGTAGACAACTATCTCCATATATCGTAAGTATCAACATGACTCTTACTGTGTATAAGAAACATGTACAACAACATACTGCTAACTTTTCCCATCTCATACATAATTACATTCACATACAAAATTATAAATCGTATACAAAATTAACCCTACATTTACATCATCGCATCATTTTGTTATTCTTGTGTCTCATGGCAGCTTTTGTTATCTCCTGTCTTAGTTGATTTTGATTGTGGCTTACAAGATCGTTTAATATTCGCGATCGATCCCACTCTCTAACAACTTATATTCAAATTATCAGAACGTTAAGTATTGTAAACCACAATATTCAATCTACGACTTTTAACAATTTATCCGCAAACGGATTTTTAATTCCACTTACAAAATCACCAGTTGCCCCTGTAGAACCGATCGATTCCATCCATATCATCACATACATGCCGCAATCATATCTGTTACAAAATTTGAAAACCATACATGTCAATTATGAAGCCTGAATAAATTAAGCTTTCTATTTATGATAACATATCATACCTATTCAATTGCTCATTCCTCTTATGCTCCACAAATTTGAAATTTTTCAAGGAGAACTTTCCTAGAGATATACATTTTTCTACCCAAATGCGTTTCTTATTATAACTATCTAATATTTTAATATGCATTAAAAAATATGAAGTTATGATCCAAACAAATTATGCATTATAATACATAATGTCCTTTCATGCATACATACATATATACTAATCTCTTAGCATCCTTCACTCTCTGTTTAGTTGCTTCAGATGTAAACATACTATCATATATTGTTGCAACACGATCTACCATATCCACCACCAATAGATACCAATGTGAATTATGGTAGTTTATTGTGATCATGATCTATAACAAATTTCACACCCAATTTGACAAAATTCAACATTCTATATCCGAAAACATCATTTGCAATTTGTATGGTGTCTTACCTTCTCATAGTCGGTGAATTTCACATAGTTACCCAATATGGGACCCTAAAAGGTAGCAATACTCTCAACACTTTCTTTGATGTTGGCATCTAACACCTGTTGCTGCAATTTCGCAACAATCATTATTAATTTGCCGTCTATAACACTATTTTTCAACATTTATTAATTTAACTCACCGCTAAGTGGTATGGAAGGTAGCCAATCCTCCGGAGTGTCTTTTTCGAATCGTAGCATACTGTCCAGGTGAGCAAATCAATAACCTAAAAAAATTAATTACACAATCAGAACATATTCAATAGGTTTTAACATTTTGTACTTTCTACTTACCACACTGCCAACTCATTCCGTAGGCTTTAATGTTGCAACGTCGGATACACTAGAGAATTGATTTCCCATTGAGATTACAAAATATCTGTATGAATCATTAGGATTAATATCTTGTCATGAAATATTTAAATATCACTCACAAAGCAATATATTTCACTTATCCCGATTCTAACCCACTATTCCATAAATAATCACAAATTACAGCTTCAATGTCATCAATTCCGCTTGGAATATCCGCTTTTTCAACCTAAAATTTTGCATACAAAATTTTGTCACAACAACATGATAAAGATCAAATTATGTTTTCATTTATTCAACTTACCTTTTTCTTCTTCTTCTGGGGTGCAGGACATTCCGAATCCAAATTTGCATCTATAACACTCTCCGGTGTATAGATCACATCGACATCCTTCCTCCTCATTTCCTCCATCTTTTCTTCTTCCTCCCTCTTTTCTTCTTCATATTTTTTCAGTTCATCAGATTTTTGCTATACATAGCTCTTCATATCTTTTATTTCACCCTTCATCCAAGTATTGATCAACCACCCCCTTCACCCCCGTAAGTTCACTCCTCAATTCCACAACATCCTTCACCACTCCATCAATTTTTTCACCCATCACTATCTTAAGATCACCCCTCAACATCTTTCACCACTTTACCCCTCAACACCTCAACTTCTTTCACCACTCCATCTATTTTTTCTTCCACTTCCCCCTTATGCCTCTCAAGTGTCTCTTAGACTCTCTCAAATTTCTCTTAGACTCTTTCAAGTTTCTCTTAGACTCTTGATTGTCTTTTCATGATATCAAATTGGATTGTTTTGATATCATCCAATTCAGACATCAAAATATCGAATTTACTCTGTTTTCCCTCACCGTCATCCCCCTCACCGTCATCCCTCAATACAACCATCTCTTCTTTCTTCTCCTCTGCCTCCTCTACCTCCTTGCCAATAACCTTCAAAATTAAATTACAATATTAAGAAATTGATTATATTCTTAATATTATTTAATTACATTTATTACCCTTTCTTGCTTCCTCTATCTATCCAACTTTAACTTCGCCATCACTCTAACCACCTCTTCCTTCCCCATGCACGGATGCGTGCCACTCCGGTTCTTTCATAAGCTGGCATTGCCTCACAGCCTGACCAAAAATTGAACAGTGCAACAATGCATTTATAATAAAATTTATAATTTTATATAATAACTATACTATCATTTTATATAAAAAAAGTTCTTCAACTCATTTACCTCTAAGATTGCTAATCACCCTTTGAGGTATCTCTGGCTGCCCTTTTTAAAGGTGATTATTGATTCAATCAATCTTAAATGGACATGTTTAGCCCAATTGAATTCACCCTTCAAGCCTTTATCACAAATGAGCTTCATAAAGTCCTTGTTCGTTGACGTATCACCCGTTGGACAAAGAAAGATCCCGACAAGGTACAATAGAACTCTGGCCTTCAGCTCATCCCCCCGTAAGATCCACTTTTGATTTCCTCTTCAAGTTCACCATATGCCACCTTCTGCTTCAAACCATATTTGGAGGCATGTGCTTTCTAGTTCTTACTCTTAGAGACTTATACAACACTTGTGCCTTCATTTTTTACCCCCAAGACGGCTGCAGCATATGGATCCTGAGAGAAAATGAAAAATCACCATACTTACCAATACATTGTTTGAAATCAAATTACGCCATCAAGGATCGACACAATTCCCTCTGAATAGGTCGATCCCTTACTCTTACCAATGATCCAAACCCTATTTCTCTCAGCACATTCAACTGACCCTTATCCTTAAGGTGTTTAATTAATGAATTCACCCTTTTAATGCTGCACCTTGTCGACACTTCCTACATTTTTTAACAATATATAATGTTATAGTTCTTATATATTTTGTATCAACGTATTTAAAAGTTTAATGAATACCTTCTTTTCATGTGATTTCCTCCATTCTTTGTATTCTTCACTATCCATCTTTGACTGTGCGATGTGAGGTTCCTTATCAGCACCGCTCATCGAATTTCATTTCTACAACACATAATTTCTCACCTAATATTAAGCATAAACGTTTCTTAATCAATACATTAACGCTAAATAATACTCAATGTCAATTTCAATTTACATACCAAGCCGATATGTTCGCCACCTTCCTTCATCCTTTGGCATTCGGTCATACTGTCAACATTTAAAATTTGTCATCAATTTAAAGTTCTTAAATACTTTAATCGAATTACCATTTCAACAATAATAACAAAAAGACATTGATACTTACTAGAAGTACATATATCCACCATTTGGTTGCTTTCGAGTCTCGGCCTCAATTTCAAAGTCATCTGCGCCACTAACAATTTTTCCACCCATTGACTCTATTTTTCCTTCATGTATCAGTTTAAGCAAATCAAATCAAATACTTGTTACATACACTTTATTCAATATACAAATATACATAACTACTCTTATGGTAAAACAGTTTTCTTCAAATGAATTTGAATGGCCACTACAAAATGTGTCGAAATATTTATACAACCTATAATATCATTTTCTACCTATAATATTTAATAAAAGTATCGACATTTATAATTTACCTTGAATCACTTTCTACCTGAAATCGGTCTCAAATGCTTCTTTACTCCAAAACCCCAAATAACACATAAAAACCCTATTTCTGATTACTATAATAATAAAAAACAAGGGTTTCGACAACGTACTTTTCGATTCGACTGCAGCAACAAACAAACAAACTTTGCTTTAGAAACGCCTTCTAAAATGCAGCAACAATTACGCTTCGATTTCAAAAACTCGTCCGTTCTATGTATTTTCAGAGGATATTTAGCTATGTTCTTTATATTTTCATCGGATATGTTATTTATATTTAATCGATACAATTACACAAGTGTCGATACTTTTATGTCAGGTGTCGATACTTTCGATAGGATAATTACCTATTTCTTTGAAAATATCGATAATTTATTACGTGTACTTATTAAAGTATCGACACTTTCAATATATCTGGTAGCACTTTACCGGTTTTATCATTTTGATACCGGTTTTGTCATATTTTTACCTGTTCTATCATTGTGGATCGGTAAATTTTTTTAAAGTATCGACACTTTATAGGCGCTAAAACTGCTTCTCTTTTAAATTCACAAAGTGTCGATACTTATATTAAAGTATCGACACTTTCATTATATCCAGTAGCTCTTTACCGGTTTTATCATTTTGATACCGGTTTTGTCATATTTTTACCTTTTATATCGTTGTGGATCGATACATTTTTATAAAGTATCGACACTTTATAGGCGCTAAAACTGCTTCTCTTTTAAATTCCCAAAGTGTCGATACTTATATTAAAGTATCGACACTTTCAATATATCCGGTAGCGCTTTATCGGTTTTGTCTTTTCGTGATTGGTTTTCTCATATTTTTACCTTTTATATTGATATAGATCGATACATTTTTTATTTGGATCGACACAAACCTACAAGTTAAGTTTGCCGGTTGCCAAATTTTTTAATATTTCTTCATGACTTAGACCTACTACATTATTATTACTCAACATTTTTGGTAGCGCTAAACCGAATTTGTTAAATATCTTTTAATGTATCCGGTAACGCCGTATATTAGCCCGCCTTTCCTGAGATAACCCCTAATTGTTGGTATAGAGCCTAGCCTTATTGACATTATGGGGCCGTATCTTTTGGCTAGATGATGAAGACTTTGGTGTGGAAGCTTTCCTAGCATATGGAGGTTGCCGATTATCGGTATGGCACGGGGACCCGGTGGCATTTTCTGACCATTGTTGTCATGGTTTTGGCGGAATACAGTGGTGCAAAAGATGTAGAAGAAGGAACATAGCGTTCCAATGAGAACCAACGCCAAGGCTAAGATTGAAGACATTATTTTTTATTTTTCTGAGTCAAGTGAGAGATAAATTCTTCCCAATAATGGATTTATTTATTTATCTTTTTTGACACACGTGACAAGAAGTTTATGCCTTTGAAAATAGAGAAGCATCACCGAAGGGACGTGGCGTTAATGGCTCCACTAGCCACAGAATTTATTTTTTTAATAACATTGAGATTAATAATATTTTTTAAAAGATAAAATAATCAGTTTGTTTCCCATGAAATGGGTTTTGTTTATGTGTAAACTATTTAACATTAGTCTAAGTACAATAATTTAACAAAATAAAATCATTTCTTATTAGAAAATATTAAGGGTTTGTTTATTTCATGGAAAACATAATTTAGAAAATTATTTTTGTAAAATGAATTATATTTGTGAAAAATAATTTTTTTGAAATCATTTTACGGTGTTTGAATAATATTGTAATATTTCTTATTGGTTAGTAATTTTTTTAAAAATTATTTATTATAAATATTATATATAATAAATAATATTAGTTATTAGAAAAATATTATTAGTATTATTAAAATATTAGAATATTTTATTTAATATTATTTATGTGAATATTATTATTAAAATATTATTTTTATAATATAATTTGTTATATATTATTAACATAAAAATATAATATCATTTATTATTTGTTGAGATAATATGTAGCTAGTTAGTTTATAATTAGTTACAACAATTAGTAATCAATTAGTTACATATTATTGTTATTAATTGTATTATATAAATAGTATAGTATGTAAACATTATTATGATGATGAAATACATAAAGTAATATTTTCAATTGGGTTTATTTTCTTAACATTGGTTCCCATTGAACTTATTTTCCAGTTAATCTTGTCTCCCTTCTTTATTGGCACCTTTAAACCTCTATCTTTCTTTGTTGATGATTGGGCTGATATATAAGCCCAAACTGGTCTAGCTTGACAACAAGAAAAATGGGGCTAACTCTTCTTGGTAGAGAACTCCCGAATCATTTTCCTGTATTTGTATCTTTCCCCAAAGTTTGTTTGATTTCCATCTTGGTACAATATGAGAATATAGGTTTGGAGATCTCACCCTCTTCAACCATAAATATGGCATTAACAAACTCCAAAAATCAGAAACAAACACTCCAAAGCCTCCTCATTCACATCTATATAAAGGTCATCGGTGGTCAAGCTTGCCACTATGCCTTCTTCTGCATTGATGATTACAAGAGCCCTGTCAATAACAAACTTGACATTCTGGTGTAGTGCTGATGGTACTGCCCCAACTTGATGAATCCATGGACTTCATAAAAGGTAGTTGTAAGAAGGCATAATGTCCATCACCAAGAACTCTACGTTGTATGTCGCGGGCCCAATGGTCAATGGTACTTCAATTTTGCCGAGTACCTCCCTCTTTGTCCCGTCAAATGCTTGGACCATACTCTGGCATGTTATCATGTGGGACGTATCCACTGGTAACCTCTTAAGAGTGATCAAAAGCATTACATTAAGGGCAGAGCCATTATCAATTAATACACTCGGTAAAGCATACCCCTTACAACGAATAGTGATATGTAACGCTTTAGCCTGGCCCCTTCCACGGGATGTAATCTCATTATCAGAGAATGAGATTAGATTATCAGCCTGGATATTGTTAACCAGTCGATCCAACTTATTGGCTGATATGTATTTTGGCAAAATTGTTTGATTGAAGACCTTCAGTAGTGCCTTCTTGTATGCCTCCGAACTCATCAATAGTGTAAACATTGAAATGTGTGTTGACAAGCAATATAGTTGTTCCACAATGATGTATTCATTGTGTTTCAGGAACTTCAAAAACTCCACAACTTCCTTCTCTCTTATGTGCTCTTTCATTTCCGGTTCATCTTCTTTGAATGGTTCAAGCATTTTCTGGGGAGAAGCTAGAATAGTACTTCCCAACAGAATGTCCCGCTTCGTTAACATATTCCTTCAAAAAACTCACTTGGCATTCATACTTCCAAAGTAATTTTTTGTTGTCTTTTTACAAAAAAGGTATTAGTGCCACTATCACAACCTTTGTCGGTGCCTTATCCACCATCTTCGCCTTAGGGGTGATTATCAAAGGGTGGCACGTGCCATATCCCTTGTTAGATGAATCTCTATTCGCACAAACATCGGCTTCTGGAGTGTCTTTTTCTTTCCTCATAGAATTCCAGCTTCTTCCTGTCCATCATTAGCTAGATCAAAGTTTTAAATTTGGAACACTCATTCACATCATATCCCTCTTCATTATGATAACTACAATGGTTACTACCTTCGTATAATGATGTGTTATAATATTGTGTAGGAACTTTTGCCTTTACCATTTGCCTCCTTACCCAAGCCAGAGGAGACTTCACTTTAGAAACAATTGTTTTGACTCTCTTTTCTGTCTCCTCGATGATTGCATTAACCCCGCTTTCTTGGTGGTTAAGAAGAGGGTTTTGCACAACGTTAAGTGTTTCTGAGTTGTTGAAATAAATACAATTCTTGTTGTGCATCCTTTGAACGATCTTTTAAAAGTTGAGGCAGTTTTCAATAGCATGCCCTGGGACACTACCATGATACTCACAATGTGTTTTTTCATCATACCACTTGGGGTATGGGGGCTTTAGTGGTTCTACTGGTATGGTAACACCACATGTGTGTTGAAAAACTATTGGTAAAGTTTCTTGTATGTCATGGAAATTGGATCGAAATGCTCATTTTCCCTTTTTGGTTCTCTCATACATTGTCTAGAAGTACCTGATGGTACAATTGCAGTTGGTTTTGACTTAGAGATCGTAACACTTTGTTTTGGTATTAAAAGTGTTAATGTTGTTAATATCTCATTCTCTCTTCTTCATAGGAGGTTTTATACTTGACTTACCTCATTTTATCTTTCCTTGCTTAATGGTCGTTTCCACAATCTCTCCTGCCATAACCAAATCTGAAAAGTTCCTGAACATAATTGTAACCAGATGCCAGAAGTAAGGAGCCTTAAGGTATGTACGAAAAGTTTTCTTGTCTCTTTTTCATCCAAAGGTGGATGAACTTGCACGGCTAAATCCCTCAATCGTTGTGCATATTGTCTGAAGTTTTCGTTGTACTTCTTTTCCATACTTTGTAGCATAACACGATCTGACCTCATATCATTTACTTACTTGTATTGCTCCAAGAATGACTTGGAATGATCTTTCCACGTCCTGATATGTGAACGGTTCAACTAGTTGTACCATTGGATGGTTGAACCTGTTAGACTCTCCTAAAAGTAGTGAATCAGAAGTTGTTCATTTCCTACATATCCTGTCATTTTTCGACAGAACATGGTAATGTGGGATAAAGGGAAACTATTCCCATCAAACTTCTCAAAATTTGGGACTTTAAACTTATGAGGAAAAATCAAATTTGATACGAAACTTAATTCCAAAACGTCAACCTCATTATAAATGTCTTCTCCTCTGACCGCCTTCATTTGATCTTCCAACTGCTTGATCTTCTCCTCAATCTTCTTTGTTTTATCCTCTTCATTAAAATCTGAAATACGATAATCATCTGGGTTATTCTGGGGGTTGGTTACAGAGTCTTATGCTTTTGCAGCAGACAAAACTTGTGCTTTTCCAGCAGCTGAAGCTTGTGGTTTTGTAGCAGATGAGTCCCCTTGAAGTCTTGGTAAGATTCTAGGTAAGATAACCAGCTGTGGGGTAGTGGTACAATCACCCCTTCAGATGCCCCTACCCCTGGGGCACTCATTTGATTTAAGCCAGACAACTTTGCAACGATCTGATCAACTAGTGACTCTTGCTTCTTGGTGATAGAATCCAAGGTATTTTGATTATTCTGACTCATTTTCTCCTCAAGCTCTTTTTGCAATTTTAGTATATTTTCCTCAAGTTGAGCGCTCTTAGCTTCCATCTTTTTCTTCTTTGAATGGGTATTGTGAGAATGGGATGTGTCTAGTGCTTGATGAGGTGTGTCCAGTGTTTGTTTCTTTTTTCGATGAGAAATTTTTTGTTAGTTAAATTGAATGTAAATAAATTAAAAATGCAAAGAAAATATGCAAAAAATGCATGATGCAAGAATTTTTGAGGCATTGATCCAAAATGTGTATGTTATTATAAATAGTCTTTATTGGGACAAAATTATTACTTCTAAGAGACCAAAAAACAATGCAAAGGTACATTCTAGCTAGATCCTCTAGACTCCAAATAACTTTTAATAGGTTGATAACTTGTTGAATACCTTGTCGAGCCACCTCGGCTTCTCTTTCCAAACCATGCAAGTGGCGTGCCGCTTTCTGTACCTACTCTAACAAGTCTTGAATGACTGCATATCTAGCTTTCACCCTTTGTTGAGCATGTTCCTAAAGAAAACACCATTGAATTCATCCATCCCATTTGGCTATAGTTTTGTTATCATGTTCCTGCTGCTTTTGAAGGGATCTTTCCAAATCAGTTACCTTGGTCTTCAACCGTTTGTTATGGCGTTGACATTCTAATAATTGTCTTTGGAAAGTCTTTAACCTGTCATACTGTCCTTCAAACTTCATTTTCAGGTTGTCGGCTTTGTCTTTCCAATACTCGAAAGATCTTTTCAGGCTTGTATTCTTCTCGACCGACTCTTGATACCCTTTTCCCAAATCTTCCAGCTCAGAGAAGACTTTCTTATGTTCATTTTCTAATCTATCTGCTCGATCTTTTTGAGTATCGGCATCGAACTTCCATTAGAATTTTTCAGCTTCTAACTCCCGCAGTCTTTGTTTGATTTCATCTTTTTCAACTTCAAATTCCTTTTTTGCTATCTCCAACTCAGAAGGTATTGGTTTAAGATGTTCTTCAATGGTTCGAGTATCTTCATGATCTGGTATGGGAATAGTGTCATTTTTCTCAACTTCCTCCATTCCATATAGTATGGAGTAAGCATGTCCTTAGCTGCCACAACATCTATACGGAAAATATTCTTCCATAACTCGACTATATCCTTGACTTTCCTCTTGTAATTATCTTCATGATATGCGAACTCGGATCCAGATATCTCATATGTGAGGGAACAAACTGGCGTACCCCATACTACCGAAGTGCTAACAGCGGGGAATAACCAATTCCTCCCCATAGCCCAAGTGACATTACTACGCATGAATCTCTGCATCGATAAAGAATGTCACTATGACTCAACCAAGGTGCTCTCCATACGATATTTTTCTATTGGAGGTGCATAAATACCTTCGCCCACGTTTCCTTCGGAACACATTCTCTCCATTTTTGTGTAAGGAATTCCTCCAATGGTGAATACGTCATACTGAACGGCGGTAAGAAATCACATCCATTTTTCAAAAATGACTATTGATCCAAACCTAAAGTAGTTGTGTGCATCCAATAAAATGTCATCCACTAGTCCTTCTATAATGGTTTAACGAACAAAAAAATTCAACTAGGATTGCTTGTAACATCCCAAACCCGTATCTAACTCAGATCCGAGTCCGAGGTGTCACATTGACTTTTCAAAAATTATACTTGTATACAAATATGAAAATTTTCCACTTATATTAAATAAAATTTTATAATTCATATTATTACATATAAAATATCTTCAAAACTGATCAGAGCATATATAATTCAAAACATTAATTACATTCCAACAACTTTCAAATAACAAAATACATATGATTCAAAACTTTTGTTTGATCTGATTAAAGTAAAGGAGAGTTGACATGTCTTGCTCCTCTTTGCTCCTTAACCTTCTTGAAACCTACGCGTGAAACATTCACACACTAAGTCTATGACTTAGTGAGGTATTAAACTTATAAAGGAAACCCTAACTACTTAACCATGTATGAACATATCATATCATGTTATCACACAAAACAATATAACATTATATATAATCAAATGTACACATATACACATCACTCGTCATTTCCATCATTAACCTTATTTCACTATCAATATTATTATCATTTATATATTTTAATCATATCCTCTTGTACCTAACATTTTTAACCAACATATGACTCATTTAACCAAACAATACACACATCATCATATAAATCATGTAATACAATTCATATCACAAAAGCATATACGTCACATGTAATATGTTTATTGTTATCTCTTTGTTAGCCCATGTAAAAATGTGAGAACTAAAGATATGTGAGTACATAGAGGTTGTGCACATATGTTGTCACCACAACTCGTAATATTCCCACTAGTGGCACTTAGAATTTGTCCTGAATGACCACTATGTCCTGAAAGACCACTATACCCCGAAGGACTACAATGTCCCGAAGGACCACGATGTCCCGAAGGACCACTATGCCCCGAAGGACCACTCCTTAAGAACCATATACATATTCCAATGGACCAAATAAGTGTACCGAAGTACCGCATATATATTCCAAAGGATTACATATATGTCTCGAAGGACCACGTAGAACCTTCGACTCTTGGCATGCCAAATATACCTCTAGCTCTCAGGACACATAACATAGGCATTATTCTTTATATTTATCACATATTCACGTAGTCACTTAGTTCACTTACACGTAGATCATTTTCATATAATTCACATGTCACATATATTACGTAGCTTACATCTCTTGATCATTTACTCACATAACTTCTTATTACAGAGCTCATAGTCATATTTTCATATAACTCATATCATTTCATTCATCATCACATATCTCATGTTCATATGATCTCTTATGTTCATATCATATATCTTATAACAGCTTCTTATATTATCACGTATATCATTTATACTTATTCACAATTACATTAACATGAAATCATATATATCATATAACATAAGCAATAACATATAACACATACAATCATGTTCAAGTACTCAATCACACACAACAATCATATGAACACATGCCTATATTCATGAATTCATGCATCATAATATAAGAAATAGACTCATCGCAAGTCTTATTTCCATAAAACTACACCTATAATATGCACTCACCTGGATTCACTAGTCAATATTGATCTCTTACTTTTTCCTTGCTCGATCTTATTTCATTGATTCATCAAATACTCACTTCCGATCAATATCTATACAATCATACATTTTATATGTATATCATAATTCTAAATGTTATATTTCGATCCTTAATAATTCAAGCTAATCGAATTACTTAATAAAATTTCCACTTTGAGTAGTATCGGTACCTTCATGCATGGTATTAGTACTTTTGGTATCGATACTACCTTCCCAGGTATCGATACCCCATGAACAATTATTAAATTTCTGCCTTATGGTATCGATACTCATTCAACCAGTATCGATATTCATACCTTAATAATCACTTATTTTCTCTTTGAAGCATCGATATTATATGAACAATACCGATACCCCTAGCCCAAAATACACTTTTTAAACCCAAAAATTCACCGATACTAATCTAAACCTTCCATTTTAAGCCCCTATCATGCCATTAAACTAAACTACTCTTACTTAAATCAACTTATATCCATGTAAACCTTTATTCTCTTCAGAATCTTGTCATATCTCTTGAAATCAATAATTCTACAAATTTTCCAACATGTTTATAATTCATTTCTATTACTTCTATCTTCTTAATTATACCTTTGACAAGTCAAATATGACTTCTAAATTCATTAACAACCTCTTTTTCAACAATTCACTTAAAAACTCTTTATATTCAATCTTCCATAACTAATCATTCTTTAAGTTTTAAGTAATCTAAAGCCTCCCTTAGGCTTTTCTATCATCTATAGAATCAAAACCAACTTAAAAATGAAAGGAAACATTCACTTGAGATAATCTTACTTACCAATAGAGCCACAGAAAGAGAAGAAGAAGAAGAAGACAAACCAAGACTCCAAAGTTTTCTTCATTTCTCCCCATCTCCACGTGGTTAATTCCTTATAAAGGGAAAAATAAAAATCTTTCCTTTGAAAAGACCAGTTTACCCCTTACTACATTAAATATTTACTAAACAAATCTTCACAAAATATTCTCAATTAAGTACTTGATCTTTTCAATTTTTCTAAATCAACCCTTAAAGTTTTAAAACTTCTATTTTAGTCACTGGCCCTAATTTTAGGATGTTACATTACTGGTACAAGATTCACTCGCTTTGGTAGTTGTTCGAACAATTCCACCACAACTGCCTCAATGTATCACAAAGTTTTTGGGAAGATAACCAAGCCATAAATACCGAGTGCAAAAAGATCGATCACCTTCCATTCATCATGGTGATTTTTCATTATTTGCTTGATGTGAGTCCAAGCAATTCCTTCATTTTTGGCTTTGTGTTAAATCCGGTCAGTGGCCCATTTCTCATCAACCCCTGTAACATTTGCCAATCCATTTTTAAAAGGCTTACTCTTGATACATTTGATGAATACCCGATCCATTCTGATTCATTCGAAATGTAACAGGGTGGTGTACTCCTCGATTTTAGGCACCATGTCTTCTTGATTGAATGTAAAGCAGTTGTATCCTGGATTCTAAAATTTTACCAGGGCTCGGATTAGGGGTTCATCTATCTTGACGTAGAGTAGTTGTGCGATGTCACCGTATTGTTGGCAAAACTTCTATTTCCTGTCAGCTTTCCAAATATCCCAAATATTCCGCAACTCCTAAGTATCGTTTTGTTTGAGGCTGATGGAAGAATAACTAGCCTGGTCTGACACATAGCTGTCTTGTAGACTGTCCCTTTTTTTCCTTCTGAGTTTTCTTTGGCCATATCCGTAATTTTGCATGCTTGACCTCTTGCATTATAATTCATTTTTCCATTAATGTCAGCTATTCTGGTTTAAATGAACACTTTTGTAGATCAACACCTCTTTAAATGATGTAAATGATAAAATATAGAAATAAAACAAAAATGAAAGGAAATAAGTTAGTAAAATAGAAATAATAATCAAAATAATAATAAAATAAAAATTCCTACTCCATATGATATTTACCACACATGCTTTTATTCCTACCCGGACATGATCTCTATCTCGCATGTTATTTTCTTGAACAAATCCTAACCGCATATATTTCTAATTCACATGATTTGAACATAAAATAAAGCAGTAAATAAATCAAGACATCCTATGCTTTTAAATAGAGTTTTGGGGTGGGCTCTAATTTCTTGCAACATCACAGTTTGGTTCTAAAAAAGGTACCCGATTTCTCTTTGCTGGTGCTCCCTTAGGCCTGATAGACCCTCAGTCCTAAGCCCATTACAAGCTTATGTGGACCAAGTTAAACTCGAGAGGATACATTCTCTTATATCTGTACGGAGAATAAATTCACACGAAGATATAAGGAATATGAATCCCAAAGGTTACTTGCTAGGCCTTTATGGAGAATAAATTCCCACGAAGACGTCATTTTCACCTCCACTTAAAAAGGGTTTGGAGCTCAGGAATAATGTAACACCTATCTCTCGTATACCTTTCCGTACACAAGATACAAATGTCACTTCACTTTAAAAGCATTTCCTTATTTGAATATCTATAAAACTTTGTTTCTTTTTATAAAACGTTTTAATTTAGTATTAATAAAACATTCATAAAACTTACTTAGTTAAATAAAAGTAATGTCCAAACATTTCATCTTAGTAAAAAAAATACTTTTCAGAGTGTTTTTACTAAGTTAATTACATGCCAACTAATTACATCAAAATTTGACATGGACGTCATACAATTACTGTTGAGGCAACCTTTGCTTGGTGATGTCAGGTAATATCCTTACTCCACTTGTATAATAAACTACGCGTGAAATAAACACACGTTAAGTATTACTTAGTGAGACAAAACTAATAGTACGATGAAATCATTATATCATTATTTCATATCGATCAAATACCAATTCATTATTTTCAAGTTATTATCATTTCGTTGCAATGCACATGTAGTACCCATACGACCATTCATAAACATATTATGAATTTTTTGGGTTGAAAACATAGTGTCGAAATAGTTATTCATCAACATATGATGAATTTCATAAATTGCACACTTAGTACCGAAACGGTTATTCATCAACATATAATGAATTCTGTGATTTGCACACTTAGTGTCGAAATGGTTATTCATCAACATATGATGAATTCCGTGAATTACACACTTAGTGTCAAAATGGTTATTCATCAACATATGATGAATTTTGTGATTTGGACACTTAGTGTCGAAATGATTTTTCATCAACATATGATGAATTCTGTTAATTGCACACTTAGTACTGAAACGGTTATTCATCAAAATATGATGAATTTTGTGATTTGCACACTTAGTGTTGAAACAGTTATTCATCAACATATGATGAATTCCGTGAATTACACACATAGTGCCTTTTGATAATCACCATACATATATTAAGAAATCATACATCTATTATTATCATCACATACAAGTACATAATAAATACGCTCACCTGGCTTGCCTCTTGTATCCAAAACGTAAAGCTGATTACTCAGGTACTTTGCCTTTGCCTTTCATTTTTCTTGACTCGGGAGCTTGATTTCGATCTACTCAAGACTCCATTAAAGACACGTACAATATCAATTTTTAATATATTCCCTAACAATTATACTTAAACAATACTCAAGAATACATATTATTAACTTTCTATAACAATCTCAGCCTATCTTAAAATTTCTGGCTCAATAGTATCGATACCCCTACCATGGTATCAATACTACTATATTATGGTATCGATATCCTTACCATGGTATCGATACTACTATACCATAGTATCAATACTCTATTACGGTACCAATACCATTTTTGCATTATGTTATCAATGGTATCGATACCTTCTTCATAGTATCGATACCCCCTCTTGGTATCGATACTACTTGCATCACTATCGATACCACTCAGTTGATTCTACCAATTTTGAGCCTATAGTATCGGTATTGTTCTATAAGTACCGATACCCTTACCCAGATTTTTAATTTTTCAGCCCGATTTTTACCCAAATTTGGTCAAATTTCTTTATGTTTACACCCAACAATGCTATTAAACTCTTCTTTACTTATCCCTACTAATTTTTCTTCATTTAGGTTCTTAAAACATCTCAAATCTCCCAAGAACATTTAAATATAAGAATCACACCCCTTTTTCTAACTTGCTTTTAAACCCATCTAATGCTTCTAATCTGTCATTTACTACTTTGACAAGTCAAATATACTAGTAAACATAAATAAACACTCATATCTTAACATATCATTCCAAAACCCATTTCCTTAAATCTTCAATATCTTTTTCATCTCTTAGTTTTGATCCTATTTGTTGAAAAATATTTTGATGTTTCGATATAACAAATTAAGTGTTATTGAATTTTAAGATTTTATAATTATTTTTCAAGCATATTCGATTAAATTATTTGAATATCACAAATATTACTCCAAGTTTTTTCAAAGATCAATTTCAATCCTTACTAAAGTGTAAAATTGTGTTTTATAATTAAAATATTTTTGAAATAATTTTCATAAAGTATTTTGAATAAAAAACGAGCCAAAAAACAATTTTATGAAGGGATGTACCGATGCACTTATTTGATGTATCGATGCACACCCATTTCAAATGCATTTTGTGTACCGATGCATAAGCCATGCATCGATGCACTCTTGAATATTTTGAAACATCGAATGCATTTTATGTACCGATGCACAAACCATGCATCGATGCACTCCTGGCTCTTTTGAAACATCGAATGTAATTAGTGTACCGATGCACCCCTAGTATACCGATGCACTAAGTCTTATAACGGTCGAAATATTTTAATTTTACACATTGTGTACCGATGCACCTTGGCTATGCATCGATGCACCCCACGATCCCACCAAATTTTTAAATGATAATTACACAATAATGGCTCTATGACTTCACCAATGATCCCCAATATTCAGAAGTGATTCAAGGTGTATTTAAACAAGTTTAAGAGCCATTGATCAATAACAATTAAGAAGAATTGAGAGAGAATCAAAGAGAAAGCATCAAACCTCAAATTCGAGCATTTTCAAGCCTACTTCATTCAAAAAAAAAATTTACTTTCAAGAACACTTATTGTGTTCAATTGTATTATTCTTGAGTGTTCTTTCTTTGTTCTAGAATTGTGGAAACATCTTACCTTGTGAGGTTTTTTCTGTAAGTTTGCAAAATTTGTATTGTTCTCTTTGGGAGAGAGTGTTCTCAAGAATTTGGGGTATAATTCTTGAGGGATTTGTAAGGTTACTCTTTGTCCTCAAAAGAAAGACAAATTAGTGAATTTTTGGAAAGTCCTTAGTGTGGATAGCTAAGGTAGTGGACGTAGACTTTAGTTGAGAAAGTCGAACCACTCTAAATCGCTGTGCAAATATTTTCTATTTTCTGCAAATGCTTCCACCGAAATTTTAATTTCCAATTCACCCCCTCTTGGCTATTTCGTCGATCGATTAACTCAACAATTGGTATCAGAGTCTTACTCATTTTAAGGTTTAATCACCGCTTGAGTCGATTCGGGAAGAGTTATATCGATAATCAAGTCATCAATGGCCTCCACTTCAAACTTCTTCTTTGGTCTTGATTCAATGCCCGTCAACAAGCCTCCTTTCTTCAATGGAACTAATTATGCTTATTGGAAGAATAGAATGAGTTACTTCATTCAAGCAAGTGACATGGGAGCATGAAATATCATAGAAGACGGATACATCATACCTTCTACTCCTTCAATATCATGGAGTGAAGTAGAGACGAGAATGTTCCAGCTCAACTCAAATGCTATCCATATTATTTTTGTGCTCTTGGACCAGATGAATACGGGAAAGTTCCATCTTGTATAACCGCCAAGGAGATATGGGATAAACTACAAGTCACTCATAAAGGCATAGACGAGGTAAAATAATCTAAAATTAGTCTACTAACTCATAGCTATGAAAATTTCAGGATGAAACCGGATGAAGATATCAAAGCTATGGCGGATAGATTTTCAATGGTTGTCAATGATCTCAAATCATATAGAGAGATCATTCCTAATGAGAAGCTTGCAAGGAAGTTAGTTTACTCTCTTCCAAAAGCTTGGCAATAAAAAAAATGACAATCATCGAGGCTAAGAACTTAAAGTCTTTAACTCTCGATGAGTTAATTGGTTCTCTCCTCACTCATGAAATGATGCTTCAAGATGAGGTAGACCTCGAGAAGATTAACAAGCCAAAGAAGGAGAAGGAGAAAAAAAAGAACGTAGGAGTTTCTCCTAAATCCACAAAAGATGAGAGTGATTCGGATGAAGATGGCGATCACGAGGAAATGGCATTATTTGCCAAGCGGTTCAAAAAATTAATGAAGCCTAATAAAGCAAGAAAATTCAAACATAATGAAGGCTTCAAGAATAAACCAAAGGAGAAAGACCCTATTATTTGCTATGAATGCAAAAAGCCAGGGTATGTCAAATATGATTGCCCATAATTAAAGAAGAATGGTCAATCCAAGAAAAAGCACAAAACACAAGTGGCTACATGGAGAGATGAAGAAGCTTCCGATGAAGAGGAACAAGAAGTAGCAAACTTATGCTTGATGGCCATCGGGGAAAATTCCCAGGTAACCCTAACTCATCTTATTTTAAAGATTATTCCTTTGATGAGTTAGTAGAAGAATATACTGAGTTGGCTTCGGATTATGTGAAATTATTTTTAAAATACAAGAATGATATTTCAAAATTGAAAAATGAAAATAATCTCATATCCAAGAGCAACAATGATCTTGAAAGTAAGATCAAAGAATTGCAAATCAAATTAGATGAATTTGAAAAGAAAAATATTGATTTGCATAACTTACTTTCAAGAGTAAATGACGATCATCAAAAGAAAATTGATGATCTTACAGCTTCTTTTGATAAAGTTGAAAAAACGTTTTGAAAATGGAGAAAGTTCAAAATCCAACTTTGTTAGAAAAAATTTTAAAAACTAAAATCATAGAGGTTCCCAAAGAACCTCAAATGGAAAAATCGTTAGAAGTATATGGGTTCTTAAAGAAATCATTACTACTAAAGATAAGGATATCCTACACAAATGGATACCCAATGGGACTAGGATTTTAGAAACTAATGAATATGGACCCAAAAGAAATTGGGTACCAAAAATAAAAAATTAATCTATGTTTATAGGAAAAAGAGCATTGCTACAAGGCACGGGAAACAAATTCAAACTCATGGTACCTTGATAGTGGATGGTCAAGATAAATGATCGGAGACAAGAGCCAGCTCATAGAGCTTAACGACAAAAATGGAGGAGAGGTGACTTTTGGTGATAATTCAAAAGGTCACATTGAAGGTATAGGTACTATAGGTAATACCTCTTCCATACAAATTAAAAATGTGTTATATGTGAATGGGTTAAAGCATAATCTATTGAATATTAGTCAATTATGCGATAAGGGATTTAATGTCATGTTAAAAACTAATGGTTGTAAAGTAATTGACATTGCATCTAATCGGATTATGATTATTGGTCATAGAATAGGGAGCATTTACATGGTGCATTTAGATTTAATAAATATGACTAATTTATGCCTAGTTGCTAAGGGTGAACATGATAGTTGGTTATGGCATAGGAGATTAGGACATGCTAGCATGAGTGTTTTACAATGACTAATTCAAGGAGATTTAGTACGAGGATTGCCAAAACTAAAATTTGATAATAATAAAATATGTGATGCATGTGCTAAAGGAAAACATAGAAGAGATTCCTTTAAGTCCATTAATGATGTATCCACTAGTAGAGTATTACAATTGATCCATATAGATCTTTTTGGGCCAACTAGGACTACTAGCTTGGGTGGAAAACAATATGCATTTGTCTTGGTAGATGACTATTCTGGATTTACTTGGGTTCTATTCTTAAGTACTAAAGATGAAGTATCAGAAAAATTCATCACGTTTTCAAAAGTAATCCAAAATGAAAAAGGATACTCCATTTCTAGTGTTAGGAGTGATCATGGTACTGAATTTGAAAATCTTGGATTTACTGAGTTTTGTAATTCTAATGGTATTAGTCATAATTTTTCAACACCTAGAACCCCTCAACAAAATGGAGTTATTGAGATGAAAAATTGAACTTTAGAAGAAATGGCTAGAACCATGCTTTATGAAAATAATTTTCCAAAATATTTTTGGGCGAAAGCCACAAATACCGCTTGCTATGTTGTTAATCGAGTAATGATTAGACCTATTTTGAAGAAAACTCCATATGAACTTTTTAAAAATAAAAAGCATAACATCAGCTATTGTCATCCTTTTGGATGTAAATGTTTTGTTTTAAACAACGGTAAAGACAATCTTGGCAAATTTGATGCTAAAAGTGATGAAGGAATTTTTCTGGGTTATTCCGTAAATTCTAAGGCTTATCAGGTATTTAATAAAAGAACTTTAGTGGTAGAAGAGTCTATACATGTTGTTTTCGATGATAATCCCCTTCTGAGGAAGGATTCTTGTGTGAATGATGATGTAGGTATTGTAAACACAAATGACGTTAGACATGATGTTGGAGAACCATCATCAAAGGAAGAAGTGAAAGATGAGAAAACTAATGATGTTCTCGAGAATCCAATCATTAAAGAAAGGGAAGTCTCTTACCCAATAGAGTACAACTATGTCAAGGATGGTAAAATTATAAGTGATCCATCCAAATGGGTAACAACTTGATCTTCTCTTAGAAATATATGTAATTATGTTGCATTTATCTCATGCATAGAGCCTAAGAATATTAAAGAAGCATTAAATGATGAACATTGGATTATGGCTATACAAGAAGAGTTAAACCAATTTGAGAGAAGTAAAGTATGGATATTAGTTGAAAGGCCTAGCAATAAATCTATTGTAGGTACTAGATGGGTATTTAGGAATAAACTCAATGAAAGTGATAGTATAGTGAGGAACAAGGCTAGACTTGTTGCTCAAGGCTATACTCAAGAAGAGAGCATAAACTATGATGAAACATAAGCTCCTGTAGCTATGAACGAAGCAATTAGAATGTTATTAGCATTTTCATGTTTTCATATATCAAATGGATGTTAAAAGTGCATTTTTGAATGGTTTTATAAAAGAAGAAGTGTATGTGGAACAACTTCCAAGTTTTGAAGATTCAAAATTTCTAAATCATGTTTTTAAATTGACAAAAGCACTTTATGGTTTAAAACAAGCTCCTAGAGCTTGGTATGAAAGATTGTTAAATTTTTTAATAGAAAAAGGTTTTTCAAAAGGGAAGGTTGACACTACATTGTTTTTAAAGAGAAAATGTAAAGATTTATTAGTAGTTCAAATTTATGTTGATGATATAATATTTGGTTCTACTAATGATGTTCTTTGCCAAGAATTTTCAAAGCTAATGCAAGGTGAATTCGAGATGAACATGATGGGGGAGCTCTCATATTTCTTGGGACTCCAAATCAAGCAAAGAAAAGATGACATATTCATCAATTAAGCAAAGTACATCAAGGATATGCTCAAGAAATTTGGATTGGAAAATGGGAAACCTCATGCCACTCCAATGATCTCTTCTACAAAGCTTGACAAAAATGAAGGTGGTAAATGTGTAGATGTTAAATTATATAGATCCATGATTGGCTCATTGCTTTATCTAACCGGAAGTAGACCAGACATTATGTTTAGTGTTTGCTTATGTGCTAGATTTTAATCATGCCCTAAGGAATCACATTTACTAGTTGTTAAGATAATCTTTAGATACCTTAAGGACACACCTAGTTTAGGACTTTGGTATCCTAGAGACTCTAACTTTAGCTTGCATGCTTTATTCGATGCGGATTATGGGGGATGCAAAATAGATAGGAAAAGCACCTCCGGTACTTGCCAATTCCTAGGAAATATGTTGATTCCATGGTTTTCAAAGAAACAAAATTGTGTTGCATATCTACCACTGAAGCGGAAAACATTTCAGCCGGTAGTTATTGTGCACAGGTTTTATGGATGAAACAACAACTTTTAGATTATGGAATTAAAGTAAGTACCATCCCTATCAAGTGTGACAATACTATTGATATTTGTCTCACTAAAAATCCTATCCAACACTTTAGAACCAAGCACATTGAAATTAGACATCATTTCATTAGAGATCATGTCACTAAAGGAGATATAGTTCTAGAATATGTTGATACTTTGCATCAATTAGCGGATATTTTTACAAAACATTTAGATAAAGAAAGATTTTGGAAACTTATGAGAGAATTAGGTTTGACCAACCTACCTTGACTTAGTGTTTAAAATAATTTTAGCACTTTTAAATTAGAATTGAAAAATGCTTATAAAAATAATATTTTTGATTGCATTCTTTGCTAATAGTTAGGGGGAGTTTATGATCTTTAGTGAAAATTAAATGTATGTTCAAATAAAATTTAAGGATAGTCTTATTTGATTGAACATTATTAATTTTTTATCTTTGAGTTGCCAATACCATTAGAGCTAATTAATTTAGCATTTTAAGTGTTTAAAATGGATTTTAACATTTTTGTGCAAAGTGCATCGATACACTAGAAAGTGTACCGATACATTCCTTGAATATGCATCGATACACTATGAAGGTGCACCGATGCATTCTTTGAATGTGCATCGATACACTATGCAGTGTACCGATACACCCGTCGGGTTTTAGGCTTTAAATCCCTAAAAATCCTATTTGAACCAAAATCTAAAACTCTAAACTCTCTAGCCATTCATCCCCTCTCTCAAATCCAATCTCCACATTGCTTCAAAATCAACGATTTAAGTCGGAATTCATTAGATTTTCAACTCTAAATCCTGCTACATTCATTAAATTCGTGCAAACATCATCCAATCTCACTCAAATCCGAAAATCGTCAAGGTATTTTTCTAAAACTACTATTTTATCAATTTTGAACTTAGTACTAGTTTTAATTAGTTCTAGGTTGAACTTTATATCGGACATTGATTATGTAATGTTTCTAAACTAGATTTTACAACTAATTTCATCAAAAACACACAATTTTTCAAAAAAATTTGGAATTTTCGAAATAAATAAATAAAATTCGAAAATTATTGTTTTGATTTTAAAATATGATGTTTTTTTATTTAATTATATTGTTTTGAAAATTACATATTGTTATTTAAACATTGTTTTCAAAAATAATTTTCAAAGTTTGCCCATTAGAATTATTTTAAAGAACCTTGACTATTGCGGACTCATATTGAGTTTTGGGATTGATTACATTGCATACATTTGTTTCAAATTTACATGTTACCTTAACCATTCCAATCTTTAAACATGTCTAAACGCCCTAGGTCATCCTCCAGTCGGTCTTCAAACCAACCTCAAAACGACCTCCTATTCCTCCACCCAATCCAAATCCAAATCTGAACGACCCAAATATGACTATTCTAAACTCTTGTTTCAATGAGCCTGGTCGTAGACAAGATCTCTACCATAGGTATCATAATTGTTTTGAGTCATACAAAATCCGGGAAGAGCATATCCCCTCGATCCAAGCTATGGTTGATATGAAATTTCAATATCTTCCTACCTTTAAATCCTAGAAATTTGATACTCTTTCACCTCAAACCTATCATTTATCATCAACTAGTCCGTAATTTCTATTCTAATGCAGTTTGTGTCCAAAACGAAGCTCATACCAAAACCATAGGAATTTGATCCTATCTTCTAGGTCAATTCATTTATATTGACTCGAACACAATTGTTGCCAATTTTGGACTAGATAACATAGGGTTAGATAATGAAAAAGAGACTGCGGCAACACCTTATAAAGCTGAGGCTAGTGCAAGTACCGTAAGAACTCATCACGAGCGATTCCTTCACTTGGTCATCTCTTGGTGGTTTAGACCATCCGGAGGTAGGTACTCCTCCCTTAGAGTTATTGATTTATGGTGGATACATTGTATCCAACATAACAAGAAAATAAATTTACTACATATCATTTTTGATGAATTAGTAGATATCATAAACGTTGTCCCATCCAAAAATGTCGAAACTTTAGTTTACGGTTGTCGCCTTAGTAATCTGTTTATCAAACTCGGGTTTAAGGTTTCACTTGGTATTTCCATCCCTCTCCAGAACCAAATAAATTTCACATCATTAAAGAAATTGGGATGGTCTGAGAATAAGGGTCAATGGTTTCGATCCACCGAGAAAACACCGGGAGCTAGTTCTTCACGAGCTCCTCCAATACTATCAGCGAACGATGATCCAAAACTTCAATAACTTATGCAAGATATTGATGATAACGTATCCAAGGCCAAGCTGATACAGCAAGAGGATCAAATTCCTTCATACTTTCAATCATTTTTGGAGTCTTTTGATCTAAGGTTTGCATCTATAGAGTCCTATTTAACCGCTATGGGGGATCAACAATTGGAAATTCAACGGGAGATGTGCGCAAACAATGAAGCTATGAAAGAACGATTAAATGCACTTACACTCGAGATGAGAGCATATTATCCTCCTCCCGATCCTCCTATGGATGATTAGGCCTTGCCTTGCTTAGTTTTCTTGGATTGAACTTAGGATTTATTGTTAAAATATTTTGATGTTTTTGGATTGATATATTTTGGATGTTTGAATGTTTGAATTTGATATGGATGTTTGAATGTTTGAATTTGATATGGATGTTTAAATGTTTGAATTTGATATGGATGTTTGAATGTTTGAATTTGATATGGATGTTTGGATGTTTGAACATAAATGCTTATATTTATATTTGGTTTGGTTGAATTCTGAATTTGAGCTTAATACTTATTAGTTTTTGCATCATTTACATATTAGTTGAAATATGACCAATTACCATCTCATATTATGAATATTGATTTACAGAACTACTGGCTAACCTTTCTCTTGATTGTGATCTTAGCAACTTAAGCTATATATATATAAATATCAATTGGCTAATTTTTCAAAACCTTGTTTAAAAACGTTTTATAGAGTCTTTTTGATTTAAATAAAAAAAGGGAGAATATAGTAAGAGGGAGTAATTTTCAAAATTGATATTGATTTCAAAAAATTATTTTTCATATAAAATCTTAAAATTAATCAAGTGTTTTGTTATATCAAAAAGGGGGAGATTGTTGAAAATATTTTGATGTTTCGATATAACAAAGTAAGTATTATTGAAATTTAAGATTTTACAATCATTTTTAAAAGTATATTCGATTCAATTATTCGAATATCACAAATATTACTCCAAGTTTTTCAAAGGTCAATTTCAATCCTTACTAAAGTGTAAAATTGTGTTTTAAACTTTAAATATTTTTGAAACAATTTTTACAAAGTATTTCGAACCTTAATTGAGCAAAAAATTAATTTTTCAAAGGGATGTACCGATGCACTATTGAATGCATCGATACACACCTAATTTAATTTAACATCAAATGCATTATGTGTACCGATGTACAGACCATGCATCGATAGACCCCAGGTTTTATTGAAACATCGAATGCATTTTATGTACTGATACACAGACCATGCATCGATTCACTCCTGGCTCTTTTGAAACATCAAATGCAATTAGTGTACCAATGTACCCCACGTGTACCAATGCAATAGGTCAACTAACGATCGAAATATTTGAATTTTACACACAGTGTATCGATGCACCTACGCTCCCAACCAGATTTTTAAATAATAATTACATAATAACAGCTCTATTGACTTCACCAATGATCCCCAATGTTTTAAAATGATTCAAGGTGTATTTAAATAAGCTTAGGAGCCATTAATCAATAACAATTAAGAATAAAAGCTAGAGAATCAAAGAGAAAGCATCAAACCTCAAGTTTGAGCATTTTAAGCCCATTTTTCATTAAATATTCATTTTGCTTTCAAGAACACTTGTTGTGCTCAATTGTACTTATTTTTTAGTGTTATTTCTTTGTTCTAGAATTGTGCAAACATCTTGCCTAGTGAGGTTTTTCTATAAGTTTGTGAAATTTGTAATCTTCTCTTTGGGAGAGAGTGTTTTCAAGATTTTGGGGTATAATTCTTGAGGGAGTTGTAAGATTACTCTTTGTCTTCAAAAGAAAGAACAAATTAGTGAATTTGTTGGAAAACCCTTAGTGTGGATAGCTAAGGTAGTGGATGTAGACTTTGGTTGAGAAAGTCGAACCAGTCTAAATCGTTGTGAAATTATTTTCTGTTTTCCGTAAAAGCTTCCACCAAAATTTTAATTTCCAATTCACCCCCTCTTGGCTATTTCGTCGATCGATTAACTCAACAAAAACTAATAGTACGATGAAATCATTATATCATTATTTCATATCAATCAAATACCAATTCATTATTTTTCAAGTTATTATCATTTCATTGCAATGCACACGTAGTACCCATACGGTCATTCATAAACATATTATGAATTTCTTGGGTTGCACACATAGTGCCGAAAAGGTTATTCATCAGCATATGATGAATTTCATGAATTTCACACTTAGTGTCGAAACGGTTATTCATCAACATATGATGAATTTCGTGATTTGCACACTTAGTGTTGAAACGGTTATTCATCAACATATGATGAATTCCGTGAATTGCACACTTAGTGCCGAAATGGTTATTCATCAACATATGATGAATTCCATGATTTGTACACTTAGTGTCGAAACGGTTATTCATCAACATATGATGAATTCTGTGAATTACATACTTAGTGCCGAAATGGTTATTCATCAATATATAATGAATTTCATTTTTTACACACTTAGTGCCGAAACGGTTATTCATCAACATATGATGAATTCCGTGAATTGCACACATAGTGCCTTTTGGTAATCACCATACATATATTAAGAAATCATACATCTATGACTATCATCACATATATCTACATAATAAATGTGCTCACCTAGCTTGCCTCGCTATTGTATCCAAAACGCAAAGCTGATTACTCAGGTACTTTGCCTTTGCCTTTGCCTTTCATTTTGCTTGACTCGGGAGCTTGATTTCGATCTACTCAAGCATCCATTAAAGACACGTACAATATCAATTGTCATTATATTCCCTAACAATTATACTTAAACAATACTCATGAATACATATTATTAACTCTCTATAACAATCTCAGACTATCTTAAAATTTCTGGCTCAATAGTATCGATACCCCTACCATGGTATCGAAACTACTATATTATGGTGTTGATACCCTTACTATGGTATCGATACTATTATACCATAGTATCGATACTCTATTACAGTATCGATACCATTTTTGTATTCAGTTATCAATGGTATCAATACCTTCTTCATAGTATTGATACCCCCTCTTGGTATCGATACTAGTTGCATCAGTATCGATACCACTCAGCTGATTCTACCAATTTTGAGCCTATAGTATCAATATTGTTCTATAAGTACCGATACCCTTACCCATATTTTCCATTTTTCAGCCTGATTCTTACCCAAATTTGGTCAAATTTCCTTATGTTTACTCCCAACAATGCTATTAAACTCTTCTTTACTAATCCCTACTAATTTTCCTTCATTTAGGTTCTTAAAACATCTCAAATCTCCCAAGAACATTTAAATCTAAGAATCACACCCCTTTTTCTAACTTATTTTTAAATCCATCTAAAGCTTCTAATATTTCATTTACTACTTTGAGAAGTTAAATATACTAGTAAACATAAATAAACACTCATATCTTAACATATCATTCCAAAACTCATTTCCTTAAATCTTCAATATCTCACTCATTTTTTAGTTTTGATACTATTTAATCCTTCCTTAAGCTTCTTCATACTCAATGATTCAAAAACCAACAAAAAATGAAAGAATAAACTAGTCAATTGAAATCTCACCTTTAGCTATAGAGGGGAGCTATCTACGTGAAAGAAGAAGAAAATAGATGACTTGTAGCTAACTCACTTTTCCCTTTGTTTCTTTACTTTAATACCTTATAAAGAATGAATTTTAAATTTATTTTATTTTAAATGACCAAAATACCCTTTTAATCATCCCTTATTACAATTTAGTCTAAAACATTAATCCAAATCATTTCTCATCTTTTATCATTTAATCAAATAAATCCTCAAATTTTAAAACTTTTCATTAAACTGCCTGATCTGATATTTGGGGTATTACAAATAGAGCCTGAGATTGAATGAATTTTAAAAAAGTTGAAATCATTAAAAACATCAGACAACTATTTATTCGAAAAATAATAATCAAAGGTAAATAATAAGGGTTGAAATGATACATTATAATTTATACTTACAATTTTCACTTAAAAAGAAAACCGAAAATCAATTTTGGCCTGACTCACTTACATGTCCCTAGTAAAGTCGTCAAGCTGTCGTAACCGTCCTTCGGGTGGACCTAGAATTGGGTTTCGACTAAATTTTGATTTTTTAGAGCCGCCACCAATCATTAAAAATAAGGTTGACCAGACACTTTAACCTACCATTTGTTTGATCTTCATTTTACCAGAAATTAATCAAATTCGGGAGTCGATTACAATCGAGGAAGGATTAGCACCCTTGTACTGCCCTTTTGGTACCAATTTGATTTCTCGGTTGTCTAAATTATGAAAATTAAAAGTTAAAATTAAATTTAAATTTAAAAATTCGATCCAGATTACTTACCTTTAAATAATTTTAGAATTAACCTAAAAATAAATCAAATTAATGTTAAAATGTAAAATGAAAAGTGAATAAATAAATATTAAATAAATAAAATAAAAAAATAAAATTGACTAAATTGAAAAGAATTTAAAAAAATTTAAAAAAATCAAGGGTCAATTTGATGTTAATTA
Source organism: Hibiscus syriacus (assembly GCF_006381635.1). Taxonomy (NCBI): domain Eukaryota; kingdom Viridiplantae; phylum Streptophyta; class Magnoliopsida; order Malvales; family Malvaceae; genus Hibiscus; species Hibiscus syriacus. Next base: position 636,069 of record NW_024061960.1, read on the forward strand.
AAAGTTGCAAGGAAAAAACCAAAATTTAGGGGGTTAAATTGCAAATATAAAAAATATAAGAGAGAATAATTTAAACAACTCAAAATTAAAAGGTAAATTTACAACAGGTGACCAAAATGAACTACACATCAAACTTACAGAGATTGCGAAAATAATTAAACTATTTCATAATTATAAGGTGACCCCTTATAAATACCCTCTAAAGACCTTAAAAAATCATTTTATACCACCTCACCAAAAAAAAACCTATCTCAAAACACTCTCAACCTTCCCTGACTAGCCTAGTTTCGGTCACTCACCGGTGACACTCTCCGCCGCCCGATCACCACCTCTGGTGGTCGAAAAACCCAAAAACACCTAAAACACTCCTTCTAGCCCTGTGAAACAAAAACTAAGCCTATATCTAGAAAAATAGCCCCAAATAGCGTAGATATACGCCTAAAGTTTTAATTTTTACCTTTGTTCGGTGGCGACCTTCCGAGTTATAGCAGATCTCTTTCTTTTTGAGTCGAGACCGTAGCTTGTCCTTGATGATTTTTGTTTCTGTTTTTTTCTGCTTCGAATGTTTTTTGCATTTTTTGGATGTTTCGATTGCTTTGTTTACTTTGCTATTTTGACTATTTGGTTACTTTTTGGTTGCTCCGGTGATTCTTTTTCATTGTCCCTCTTGTTCAACTTACAGGGGTTTATATAGCCCTTCGACGATGGTGGTTTTCGAGCATCTCGGGTTATTTTTGAGTATTTTAGGGTTGTTTCCTAATTGTTTATGGTTCATGTTTGGCCAAAAATCTAGGATGGTTCAGTCCGAGTTACTCGGATCTTTAGATTTCAAACATCGAAAATCTCGACCGATTGGTAATCTCATCGGTGCATGATTCCCATGCGCTGTTATCGGTGGCTTTCGAGCTTCTGGAACCTTCTGGGATTTGATCTTGGCCGTTAGATTGGTTATAGATCTAACGATCTAGGATTAACTACGGTGTGATGATATTTTAGTGTTTAAAAAAATCCTAGCTCTCTTACGATTCTGGTCGTTGATGTTCATCTTGATCTAATGGCCCTCATTTGTGTGGCGCTGAACTTAATGATGAAACCCTAGTGGCTTGGGCTTGCTTCTTGGGCCACGTTCATTGCTTGGCATATTGGTCTGCTGGATCAGGGAAACCTCTCTGTTGGGCCTCCACTTGATTTGGACTTCCTTGAATCCCAATCTGCTGGGTCAGGCAGATTGGGTCTTGTCACCCATGCTGGACTTTGGACATTAAACACTTATAAAAAATGAAAATATATGAGAGAAAAGGAAAGTAAAAGAACTATTAATAATAATATATAATAATATGTGTATATTATAAAACTATATTATATATATATTATATTTCAAAAATAATATAATATGGTCTCAAAGATTATATATATTATATACGTTTTCAAAAACCGTTTTTTAAAACTATAAATATATGTTTTCAAAATAATATGTTTTCAAAAACTGTTTTTTAAAAACTATATATTATATATTTTTGAAATTATATATATATATATTATTATCATATATACTAAATAAAGACCCTTGAAGTCCCAGATGAAAATGGGTGTCTACAAGTCCCTTGAGAATTTGGGTAAGGGTCAACTCTGATTACTCCTTAAATTAAAGGGTCTAGATTGAAATTTAACCTAAAGTGGAAGCTCTAATTAATAATCTGTTTAATTATGTTAATTTAAAAATTCTAATTAAAAATTTAAGTACTAATGTACAAGGAAACTTAAGTCCAAATACCTAAATGTAAAAATCTAAAATTTTAGGGACTTCAGTGTAAATAAAATAAATAAAAAGACTGAATCTATAACACTTTGTCGTAATGAATTTTTCGAAGGGACGAAAATCGGAATAAATTTAAAAATTAGAAAAGATTTAAAAAATCAAAATTGATGTACTACAAAAATAGACTTGTTATTTGTTATGAGATTTAAACAAGAGAAAAAACACAGTTTCCTCTGATGTTTCCTTAGGATTTTGTTTGTTTAGTTTGGTGTTTGTCCAAATTTTCCCTCACTTTCTCTCTCAGCTTCAAATTTTCTAAGTAATTTCCCTCACTTCCTCTCTCTCTCTCCCTCTCCCTCTTCCCTTCACTAACGATCCAGTTAGCTTTTTCTAGAAGCAGCTCATCCTCCTACCGGTAATTCATTTTTCGATCATCCCCGGTTATCCGTCCTCGCCTATCCGGTGTACGCTCTCTCTGTTCCTTTTTTCCTGTAATTTTATCAGATTATGGAATTTCTCAGGATTGTTTTTTCTGTGATTGAGTTGCTTTGGAAGATCTTTTTTTCGATCGACTAAAAGGTGAGACGTGTCTTGTGTAATTTGCAGCTTTCTGCTTTTGATTTGTTCTTGCTATGTAGATCACTCATATTAGTAGAAAACAAAAATAAATTATAAAATTAGTTTACCTTTTATTATATTTTCTTTTGTTACCATTTTTAGCAGTTGATTTTAAATGAATAATCTGTGTAACTTTGTAACTAGGAGATCTGCATAAACCATTTTTTTTAATATCACCGTATTTCTTCTTCAATTTTGGAGACATAACCCTGCCAAATCTAGGCACTACATGATTTTTGATTCTTTTCATTAAAAAATAAATTTCCAGTTAAATTATTGCAATCTTAGTTTTAAACCTTTGAGGCTCACAACAGGTGAGTGCTAATTTCTTATGCTTTCTTTTTGCTAACACTGAAAAAAAAATTTTCCTTATTTTTGAGTTCTGATTTCAGTGGGATCATTTGCAGTACTATCCATTTCATTTTTAACGGTTCTTACTAGGGCCTGTGATTTGCGTTTTGGAGATCTGCTTTATCTTTGTTGTTTGGCTATCTCTAACGTAGATCTAAAATTATTCACCTCGCATTTGCATTTAATTTTCAGTTTGATTTTTTTCTTCTAAGAACGAGACTCAGATCTAATTAGTTTCTTTTTAGAGTTGATAAATTTACTTATTATCTTTATTATCCTAATATCTAGCAATAAACTTAGCATTCTATTAAAAAAAGGTTTTGTAATTAACAGTAAACATTAGAACGTATTTTATAAATCACAATCAATATTATTTTATTCTCTTAGTACCCCTCAATTCACTAGCATTTTATTGGTGCATCTTCTATCTTATTTGGATTCCTTTTTTATAGTACCTCATAGCTTCGCCTATAGATGATTACTTGAGGTCATATCCTTCTTTTAGAGCCCATACGGCGTATAGGGGGAGGGCGTATAGGGGGAGGGCTCGACAGAGTGGTGTCAAGGTGACTAGACTTAGAGTTTGTACGTTGAATGTAGGCACATTAAATGCTAGGCTGCTGGAGCTGATTGATGTACTAAGTAATAGGAAAATAGATTTTGCATGTATTCAAGAGACTAGGTGGAAAGGGGCTCGTGCAAGAGAGTGTAATGGGTACAAGTTGTTGTATTCAGGCGTAGATAACGCTAGAAATTGGGTTGGTATCTTGGTATCCTCTAGGCTCAAGGAAAATGTAGTTGAAGTTTCTAGATGTCGTGATAGGATCATGATGATTAAGGTCATTATAGAAGCGGAAATAGTGAATGTCCTTTCAGTGTACGCCCCATACGTTGGCCTAGGGGAGGAGGAGAAACATTGCTTTTGGGATTCGTTAGATGATGTCCTTAAGAGTATTCCAGAGGACCAAAGAGTTTTCATAGGGGGAGACTTCAATGGCCATATAGGTAGTGCAATTGACGGGTATGACGGTGTTCATGGGGGTTTCGATTTTGGTAGTAGGAACGAGGATGGGCATACGTTGCTTGAATTTGCTACTACACACGATATGGTGGTCACTAACTCATTCTTTAACAAGAGAGAGGTGAACTTGATCACGTTCCATAGCGGGGGACACAGTACCCAAATCAACTACATCCTGGATCAAAATCGGGATCGATGAGCTTGTATTGACTGTAAGGTGTTCCCTGAAGAGGCATGTGCATCACAACATAGATTATTGGTTTTGGTGTTTCGCGTATGCCACGGGAGGAACACTCATTGTACAGATAAACTTGGTAAACCTAGGATCCTTTGGAAGAACTTATATGGAGCGACAGCTGATGACTTTAGGAGTAAGGTTTTGGCCAATTCAGGTTTTACCACTACAAACTCAAATAATGCATATATGTTATGGAAAAATATGGAAAATTCCATCAGAGAGGTGGGCAAAAACACCCTAGGGTTGTCGACAGAGAAGGTCAAGGAACATAAAGAATCGTGGTGGTGGAACGACGAAATCCAAACTAAGGTGAAGACAAAGCAAACTTGCTTCAAGGAGTTTCTACAATGTAATGACGACGAAGAAAGATCGAGAGCTAGACAAAGATACAAGGAGGCAAAACGGGAAGCCAAGAAAATAGTGGCTAAAGCAAATGATAAGGCATACGAGGAAATGTACAAGAGATTAGGCACCAAGGAAGGGCAAAACGACATCTTCAGGCTTGCAAAATCCAGGGAGAATAGGAAAAATGATCTAGGTAGCATTAGGTTTATTAAAGACAACAATGGTGTTCTTTTAGTGAAAGATCATGATATTAAGAGGGTATGGGGTAGTTACTTCTATGGCTTATATAATGATAGTGCCTCTACCTGTAAAGATAGTACAGTTGATGGGTCAGCCGACAATCATTCTACGACCAATGACTGCCATACAAGTAGGATTGGGATTGAGAAAGTCAAAATGGCTCTTAGAAAGATGGGTAGGGACAAAGTTGTCGGTCCAGATCAAATTCCTATCACTGTGTGGCTGGCCCTAGGAGAAGAGGGAGTAAAGTGGTTGACCAATATCTTTAATATTATTTTAGAGACTGTCGCGATGCCAGAGGAGTGGAGAGAGTCTACGGTGATTCCAATCTATAAGAATAAAGGCGATCCCCAATATTGTGGTAACTACAGAGGTATTAAACTACTCAGTCATAACATGAAGCTATGGGAAAGAGTGATAGAGGCTAGATTGAGACAAGTTACTAAGGTTTCAGAAAACGAATTTGGCTTTATGCCTGACAGGTCTACTACGGAGGTGATTCATCTACTTTGATAGCTTATAGAGAAATATAGGGGAAAAAATAGAGATCTTCATATGGCGTTCATTGACCTTGAGAAGGCGTATGATAACGTTCCCCGTGATACGATCTGGAAGACCTAAGAAACGAGACGGATCCCAAATGCTTATATTCGGGCGATTCGTGATATGTACTGTAGATCTACTACATACGTCAAGACTACAGTTGGCGACACCGAGGCTTTTTAATGGAAATCGGACTCCACCAGGGGTCATCTCTTAGCCCTTACATCTTCTCCTTGATTATGGACGACATCTATTGTGCGACACCAGACGGTGTTCCATGGTGTATGCTTTTCGCTGATGACATTGTCCTAGTTGTTGAAACAAAAACTAAGCTGAATAGTATACTAGCAACCTGAAAGACTGCTTTGGAAGAAAAAGGTCTAAGGCTCAATATTGAAAAGACAAGAGTATTTATGTTCAAACTTCAGTGGGAACCAAAACGAGGAAGATGTAAAAGTATGCATAGAAGGAAATGTTCTCTCCTCAAAGGATTGTTTCAAGTACCTAGGGTCTATAATTCATAAAGATGGGGGTGTAGATGATGACGTTACACACCGTATTAAGGCGGGATGGCTAAAGTGGAGGGCTACTACTGGAGTTTTGTGTGACAAGAAGGTGCCTCTAATACTTAAGGGAAAATTTTATAGAATGGCAATAAGACCAGTGATGTTGTATGGATCAGAATGTTGGGCAACCAAGAAGGATTACGTAAGGAGGATGGATGCCGCAGAAATGAGAATGTTTTGATGGGCATGTAGTCGGACTCTGTGGGATATGACACCAAACTCTGCAATTAGGATGTCCTTGGGGGTGGTGCCTGTATCCGAAAAATTGAGGGAGGGAAGACTACGGTAGTTTGGGCATGTCCTTAGGTGACAACCGTCGGATGCGGTCAGGAGGGTAGATTCGATTACATTCGACAGTGTCAGAAGGAGAGGACGACCAAGGAGGAAGTGGGTAGACTGCTTGAGATCTGATTTGAAGGATTTAGCCCTTACCGAGGACATGACCTCTGATAGGAAATTATGGAGACTTAAGACCATGATAGTTGAGTAGTGTGGGTCACAACCATAGGGTGTAGCATCTCTGTCTTCCTTTTAATGCCTTTGTAGTAATTTCTATGATTTCTATTTATACGTTTCTGTCATTGGAATCTATGAAGGCTTAGAACTAGGGTAGCGGATTAGTGTTGTCTTAGTTTAGGTTGTAATCCATTTGATTTTATTCCTTATCGTAGCTTGCTATCGATTACTTTTGTGTATCATTCTCTTCTTGTTTTCTTTTTTTAGATTTAGTCGGATCTTACGTTTTTCTGTCTATATGCAGAGAATTGTTTTTTACACAGGGATCTATTTGTAGGGAATACTTCCCATTACAGACGCGCAAATGAAGACTGCATAAGAAGACTGTTTCAACTATGTATTTATTTATTTATTTATACATGCATTGTATTTTATCTTTATTTTAATTTTCTAATTGCCAGAGGTCTTCCACGGAAGCTGCTCTCAACCTGGAGTTGGGGGCAGCCTACTACCCTACCTCCCCCTTATCACATTACATATGGGAATAGGGTTTTGTTGTTGTTGTTGTAGAAAAGATTAAAAAAGATTGGAGTTGCCATCAACCTTTGGGATTAGATAGGATGAAAACCCGGTATACGTCTTTTTAAATTAAAAAAATTAAAAAGGCGGGATTTGGTCTGCGATTTATAGATTTTGGGTTCGGGAGTCAATTATGCTTAGGGAAGGATTAACACCCTCACAACGCCCAAAATTGATACTCCAATTATAATTTTGTCCCTATATCGAAAATTAAAAAATTTGAATATTTATTTAGTTAATGATCTTTTTATTCCCAAAAATATTTTAAAATTTTAGAGAGACGCACAACATTTGTTATTTCCAATGAAAAAAGAAATTAACCACTTAATCGGAATTAAGTCAATTATTTCTTATGTTTTAATCAAAATAATGAAATATTGTCATCCTTAAAAATTAAAGAATTAACCAAATATTAAACCCTAAAGAAAAATTAAAGGTGACAAATTAGGCAAATTATTATTTAAAAGAATAAGGATGTTCCTTGATTTAAAGAGCGAAGGCCAAGCATTTGACGTTAATCAAATAACGTGTCCTTAGCAATTTTAACATATGAGCAAACATCTACCATTTTATTTAAAATTAGTGAACATATTCAATTTTTTGGATGATCACTTAATAGAATATTTATTTATTCGAAAAAAAATATTAAACATGAATGTCTAGTTATTTTAAGACCATCCCTTTCAATATTTAGGAATAAAAGAATATTATTTTTAATCAATTTATGAATTTATGTTTATGTGTTTCTAATCAATATGATAAAGGAAATAATTTGTTATGGTTTGAGATAATTAGAAGAGAAATCGAGAAATAGGTAATAGGAATAGAGATAAATTAGAGGGAATTGAGAGAAGAAAATGCTTGTTCATTCATAACATACTGAAAAATATCCCTTCAGCCAATTTATTTTGTTACAAGGATAACAGAAGGATTACCAGCTGGCTGTCCTTTCTAACAGAATATAACAACTACTAATAATTTGTCTTCTTTTGCAGATACTGGATTAATGGACTCGGACTGCTCTCATTCTTCTTGGGCCTGCTCCAACAACATCTGATCCATATTGGCCTGCTCCTCTTCAGGTAAATCATTAACCCCTTTCTCACGTGTATCAATCCCTAATTTCTTTTTCTCAATCCCTAACATTCACATTTCTTCCCCCAATTCTTACTCTTGTTCTCGCCCTAATTCTTCCTCGTTTTCTCGCCCTTCTTCTCTCACCATGACAATACCCACCCATCGAGAGGATCCTTGTCCCCAAGGATCAAAAGAGGAAAACTAGCCTCGGAGAACAGAGTAATCCTCCCAAGTATCGTTTGAATCGTCGAGGATAGTTCATCTTACCAATAACTGAGTAACTGGTCGGTTGTTACGATTTACAATTCGTCTGCCCAATATTTTACTTGGTTCTATGCGAAACTGACCCTCTTCATCTTCCACATGAGGTTCTATCAAAGTTGTGGTTGTAGTGCCAATATGTTTCTTCAACAAACTGACATGGAAGACATGGTGAAAATGAGACGTTTCTGGTAAGTCAAGTATATATGCCACTTCCCCAATTTTTTCTAAAATTTTTTAAGGCCCGTAAAACTTGGTTGCTAACTTTAGATTCTTCCTCAGGGCAAGGGATGTTTGACGATACGGTTGTAGTTTCAGGTAAACCAAATCCCCTGTTGCAAAAATTCTTTCAGAATGCTTTTTATCTGCCTGTTGTTTCATTTTGTTTGCAGCATTCTCTAATTGTTGTTTTACAATAAGCCTGATTTCCTCCCTGCTCCTCATTAGTTCTCCCACCGATTGTAATGTTGGTTCTGTCTGCCAAACCATTGTAGGAGGCTTATAGCCACATAGAGCTTGAAAGGGTGTTAGGTTTAGGGTTGTATGATAGGAAGTATTGTACCACCACTCAGCATGTGGCAACCATTTAGCCCATTACTTTGGTTGAAAAAAACACAGCCCCTTAGATACTGCTCAACGTATTGATTTGCCCTTTCTGTCTGACCATCAGTCTCAGGATGGTAAGTAGTGTTAAATAGTGTAGTAGTACCAAACTGCTTCATTAGTTCTCTCCAAAAGAGACTAGTGAATGTTTTATCTCTATCTGAATTAGCTAGTTTAGGCTGACCATAAAATGGTTGTATTTTGTAAATTTATCCACCACAACCAATATATAATTTTTCTTAAATGATGTAGGCAAGCCATCAATAAAATCCATAGTAACCACCTCCTAATCTTGTTGAGGAATAGGTAAGGGTTGTAGCAAACCTGGTTTAGGCACATGCTCCACCTTAGTTTGTTGACAGATTGAACAACATTTGACATATGTAGCTACCATATTTTTAAGCCCAGGCCAATAAAAATATGATCTTATCCTCTGGTAAGTAGCCTGAAAGACCCCATGAGGGGAATCATGTAATGCTTGCAGAATTTGAAGCCTAAGAGACCCATTAGAACCAATATAAACTCTGCTTTTAAATCTTAGTATTCCTTTGGAAAATTTCCAATTAGGATTAGCTGTAGCATTCACAATTAATATATTGATCCAATCAACAGCCAATTTGTCATCCTTATAACTGCCTTCCACTTCTGCCACCCAACTAGGAATGATCAAAGTAGTCCCTATAGCCATCAGTTGACCATGATCTTCCCATTACCTAGACAAAGCATCTGCCACCATATTTAACTTACCCTTTCTGTATTGAATAGAGTAATCAAGCCCCAGTAATTTAGTTAGCCCTTTTTTTTGGATAGTGGTGGTCAATTTTTGCTTTAATAGATACTTTAGAGGCTCATGATCAGTTTTAATAATAAAGGGTTTACTCTCTAGATAATGCCTCCACTTAGAAACTGCTAATAAAATAGCAAGATACTCCCTTTCATAAATGGAGAGGGCACCATGTCTAGGACTGAGAGCCTTGCTTAGATAAGCAATAGGTCTGCCCTATTGAGATAGCACAGCACCAATACCTCCTGAACTAGCATCAGTTTCTAAATAGAAACTCTTAGTGAAATCAGGTAAAGCTAAAACAGGAGCAACACACATAGCCTGTTTTAGGTTTTCAAAAGCATTCAAAGCTGTAGAAGACCAATGAAAACTGTCCATAGTAAGCATCTGAGTTAAAGGCTTACTTATAGAACCATAGTTTTTTATAAACCTCCTATAATAACCAGTTAAACCCAAAAGTCCACGCAGCGACTTTAAAGATTTAGGAAGAGGCCAATTCTTCATAGCTTCTATCTTAGTATGATATGTTACTACTCCTGCTGCTGAAATAATATGTCCCAAGTACTCCACTTGGGTCTGTCCAAAAAAAACTTAGATAGTTTTGCAAATAACTGATTGGCTTTCAAAACCTCCAAAACCAATTACAAATGATTAATATGTTCTGCCATAGAATTACTGTAGACTAATATATCATCAAAGAACACCAAAACAAACTTTCTAAGAAATGATTTAAACAAATCATTCATTAATGCTTGAAATGTAGCTGGGCATTAGTAAGACCAAAAGGCACTACCTTGAATTCATAATGCCCTTGATGAGTTCTAAATGTTTTTTTTAGATATCATCCTCCTTAATTCTAATTTGCCAATAGCCTCCTTAAGTCAATCTTGGAAAAATAAACAGCACCATATAGCTCATCTAATAGATCCTCCACCACAGGAATATGAAACTTATCCTTCACTGTAAGATTGTTTAATTGTCTGTAATCAACACAAAACCTCCAAGTGCCATCCTCTTTTTTTAATTAAAAGGCATGGAGAAGCAAAGGGACTCCTGCTAGGTTGAATAATAGAGGAGTATAACATTTTAGCAATCTGTTTTTCTACTTCAGTCTTCTGATTATGAGGAAATCTGTAGGGTCTGAGATTAATAGGACTACAGCCAGGTTTGAGAGGAATAGCATGATCATTAGTCCTTGTAGGAGGTAACCTTGTAGGTTCAGTAAAAACAGAATGATACCTCTTTAAAAGAGGTTTAAGAACTGTAGGAACTGACTTAGGAGTCTCAGTCATACTCAGCAGAACCACATGCCCCAAAATAGCTGCATCAGATGCTATCATTTTCAATAAAGTAGCACCTGAAATCTGCTGCAAAAGCAGTGAGGGTCGTTGTCCTTGTATAATAATATTTTCACCTTGATGTTCAAAACTCATTGTCATCTTGTTGAATTCCATCAAAATTGGACTAAATAATTTCATCCAATCACCCCCTAAAACCATATCACTTCCTCCCAATTTAAGAAGTCTAAAGTCGTGTATAAATGAATGTCCTTGCATCTGCCACTCCACCTTATTACATCTAGCTGAACTATAGAGTTGTTGCCATTAGCTACTGTAATAGCTAAAGGGTAGGGAGTTAGAACTTGAATTCCAGCATCACCCCATTCTGGTGTCAGAAAACTGTGTATACTGCCACTGTCAATCAGAATGTTCAAAGGTCTGCCTTGAATTGTTCCTTGAATCCTCAAAGTATTATGGCTGATACACTCAGTAATTGCATTCATATATATTTCTAAGCTTTCCTCTTCTTGCACTATCTACTGGTCTGAGTCAGTAGGGAAAGATTTTGTAGGAATAATATTCTCTCCTTCAATCATCATATTTAAGTTTCTTGTTTTACATTGATGGCCTGGCTGAAATTTTTCTCCACACTTAAAACAAAGGTTGTTATGCCTTCTGTAATCAAGGAGATTCTGTTTAGGATTGAAAATTGGTGTGGATTTAGTAGGTAATGGCACCGAATTTGTCTTGGAAGTATTAATGGGGTTTGGGTAGGGTGGGACTTTAAAGGAAGGTCTCAACTTTCTGTTTTCAAACTCCACAGATAACTCATAAAGCTTAGCTTGTTTGCATGCCTTAGATAAATTTTTAGGATCTAAAGCTTTTACTCTATGCTTGATGTCTTCTCTAAGTCCACTTATAAAAAGTGACATAAAGAAATCCTCACCCAAACTAGGATTCTGTAATAGCATGTGTGGTTGTAACTCCTCAAACCTTTCTTGATAGTCTTCAACAGATCATTTCTGAGTAAGCTTAGTGAATTCCTCCACAATGTCAGAAAAAGACCTATCACTAAATCTATGACACATATCAGCTTCAAACTCATGCCATGTTACATTATGCTTCTGCATAATATATCTATCAAACCATATTTCTATTTTTCCTGTAAGATACATAGTAGCCACTTCCACCCTCTGATCTACAGGAACATTGCATAGGGAAAAATATTTAAGATACTTCTGCAGCCACCCCTTAGGATTTATCCCTTCAAACAATGGAAAATCAATTTTGGGTCTATGCCACATAGTTCCTACACTGTTAAAAGAACCCCCTTGTCCCCTATTTTCAGCTTCCAGTCCAACCATAATAGGTCTAGTGTTACTGTTTTCACCAGTTTGATTCTCAGACCTCAAACTATTCTTAAGGGCTAAACAAACATCAGGCTTATCTTTCAAAATCCCCGGTTCATCAGTTTTATTAGTGAATCTTGATTTATCCTTCACTACAATCACCAAAACAGGATTTTTCTCCCCATTTTTAGAGTTATTAGGAGTGTTTACCTGATCACCAGCAGACTGCGCTTGTTCATCGTTTCTGCCCGTTAATATCCTCAGTAGCTCCTCAACATAACCCTGATTCATAGACATTCTTGATTCCAATGCACTGATTCGACTCTCCTGGGTTTCCCACCATTTAGGTGGATTAGCATCATCTTGGCCTTGCTTCACTAACGCAGCCAAATCTTCAATTTGCTTTTGAAGTGCAAAAAAATCAGCTTTAGTCATACTCTGGTTTTTCTTTGGCATACCCACTGAAAAATTTCCAGGAATTAAGGCTCTCGATACCAATTGTTATGGTTTGAGATGATTAGAAGAGAAATCGAGTAATAGGTAATAGGAATAAAGAGAAATTAGAGGGAATTCAGAGAAGAAAATGCTTGTTTATTCATAACATACTGAAAAATATCCCTTCAGCCAATTTATTTAGTTACAAGGATAACAGAAGGATTGTCAGCTGGCTGTCCTTTCTAACAAAATATAACAACTACTAATAATTTGTCTTCTTTTGCAGATATTGGATTAGTAGACTCGGGCTGCTCTCATTCTTCTTGGGCCTGCTCCAACAACATATGATCCATATTGGCCTGCTCATCTTCAGGTAAATCATTAACCCTTTTCTCACGTGCATCAATCCCTAATTTCTTTTGCTCAATCCCTAACATTCGCATTTCTTCCCCCAATTCTTCCTCTTGTTCTCGCTCTAATTCTTCCTCGTTTTCTCGCCCTTATTCTTCCTCGTTTTCTCGCCCTTCTCCTCCCACCATGACATAATCCTAGAAGGAAATTACAAAACTTTGATTTCTAATTAAGGAACCTAAACTAAGGTTTTAATTAAAACCTAAGAACTTAAATTCTAAGGCTTAATTAAAAGAACAAAGGTCAATTAATATTAGTGATCAAATTAAAACATTAAAAAAACTAAATGTTTTATTTTACAGTTAAACAAGTGACCATTTAAAAAAAATTCACAAATTAATAATTGATGTTAATAATTAAACACATTCAATAAAAGATTCAAGGCAATTGAAAAGAAATTAGTGACTAGGTTGAATTCAATTAAAATTTGAAGTACAAATTACAAAACATTGGAGACTAAAATAAAATAAATGGAAATACATATACCATAAGTAAAAAAGCTAAATGTAGGGGGTTTCAATAAATCAAATAGCCCAAAAATTACAAGAAAGCTCATTATTACACCTCCAAAAAATTTCTTCTCCTCCAAATTCTCTCTAGCCCTCCAACCAAAAATTCCAACAAATCCCCCAAATTTATCCAGTGTTATTCATGTTCATCTTTTGTTCATAAAAAAACCCATGCTAGATCCTATACAAACACCAAAACTCATCCAAAATTTGTTTTTAAAAGATTAAACACCGATAGTTCTCAAGAAATATCAAATGTTCATCTTCCAAAATCAAGTTTGATTCTCCATTAACACCAAAAACAACCCGAAAATAGTTTTTTTGGATCAAACCAATCTTTTTCCTCTCTAAACCCAAGAACCCCAAGAACACTCCCAAAAAACAAAACTCAAATGTTCTTGATTACATCCTAAACTAAATCCAGTTTCAATAGAAATCACCCACTTCAACCTCTCAGTCTACCCAAAACCCGACACGGGCCAAACTCTGATCGCCATCTTTAACTCCGATCAACAATCACCGTCGGTCGATCACCTCGAAACCTAAAAAACACACATATTCGAATCGAAAAAAAGAAATAAAAGGAAAACTCATCAAAAAGGCGTGCCTCCCTCCGACGAGGGTAAGGCTTCTTCCCTCACTTTCTTTCGAACTTTTGATGATTGGTGAGTTTTTCCTTATTGTTGGTGAATGATTACTTGTGTTTAATGCTAATGACGAACTCCTTATTCATACTGATGATTTTTCCCCTTAATCTAACCGTTCTCGCTAAAAATTGATTAGAATGAGCTTTGATTCGGGAATGTTCCTTGCTTTTAATTTTTTTTCCTATTTTTGCATGCTTCGAAATGGCCATAAATAATGGTGGACGGCGGTGGATTCAACCGAACCGACGCGTGAGTCACACGCCCCAGCGACGCATTGCCGGCGGTGGTTTTGATGATGCTTGGGTCCTTTAGAGAAGACAACATGGATCCAATGGCTTAGATGTCTTTGTGCTTCTTTTCCATGGATTGATGATGTGACACCATGTGAGCCTTTGGATCGAATTTCTCATACAAGGGTCCATATATATGTGTTTGTTTCACTTGGATTGAAGCCTCCCTAGCCATTGGATCTAAGCCAATCGATGGTTGGGATTTGTTTGGTTTTCTTTCAGTTGGATAGGTGATGTAAGCACCTAAAAATTTGGGCCAATTTAATGCTTAGTTTGACTTTCAAAACAAAACAATTCCCCCCCCCCCAAAATTACATCAAAACCGACAACTAGAGGAGTAGTTTTAGGCTTTTTTGTTTTCTTATTTTTTATTATTGTAATATGAAGTGGGATTACGTTGGGCCTATCTAAAACAAATGTAAATATACCTATATTAATGCAAAAATAAATACTAATATGCAAGTGAAATTAAAATGACATGGACTACTACTTATGAACCTTATAATATGCAATGTAACAATTTTATTTATTTAATACCTAATGTAACATGAATAACATGCAATGCAACATGAATTAATAACATGCAATTCTACATGAACTAATATCATGCAATTATTATTTAATACACTATATTACCTAATATACAACTATATAATATGTAAACTATCTTATGCAAAAATGAAACTATATGATATCATGCATTCAATGCCTAAACTATACTATATGTATTATGCCCACATATTATATAGACTATATATTATAAAATAAAATGGGTGATGACATACTTAAAATTTAAGGACTAGCCAATAAATCAAGGTTCTAATAATTGTTCTAATTAACTATTAAAAATTAAGGGGTTGAACTAAATAAGTTTTAAAATTAGTCGATGATTAACAATTTGGGGATTCGAACTATCGACTCGAGTAATCAAGCATTTTATGTAAAAACTTGAATCTAATTGTTTCCTAATCAAAAATAAGGTGAAACCTAATTACTAAATCAAATTTTAAGTTTAAATATCCTAATTCATGGACAAATTCTAAAGGGCGAACTAAATCAAATAAATATAAATATAAAGTAACCATGTATATTGAATTGTCAATCAAATATTAAAAAAATGCAAAAAGAAATAAACAAACAAACATGAATTTTAATCAAGATCTAACAAATTAAATATAAGGGACTAGATCACATTGTCATTAAATTATAGGGATTAAAATAAATTAAACATGTAGTAAAAGGATCGAATTAAAATAAACTAAAAAATGAGTAACTAAATCAAAACAAAATAAAAAAAACAGGTTAGTGACCAAAATATAAAAACACGTTGAAACTATAGGGATTGAATAATAATTATTTATTTTTACAATCCTAAAATACATTATTAAATAAAAATGCAAAAATTACAAAACCAGTCCAACCAAAATTGGTATAAAATTAAATAATAATTGCATGTGACCAAAATGCAAAAGCACACTAAAACTAGGGGACATGAACACAATTATATCAATCAATACATAGCATGAGTAAAAAAGGGAAAATAAAAAAATGAGTTCAATATAAAAAAGGGTAAATAACAGATTTGGTCCTCGTATGTGACCAAAATGCAAAATCATGGCTAACTATGGGGGACTTAAATGCGATTAACCCCTAACTTTCCCTATAAAACACATTTATTTCCTCTCTTTTTTCATTTTAAACCCATTTCATAAAAAAAATCTAAAACACTCTCAACCTCCCCTTACTTCTCTCTCGATCGACCCCTTGTCGGCCCCTCAGCCACCGTTCCGACCACTATTTCGACCACCACACGGTGGCCAATACTCATAAACTGGCCCCAAACGACACTATTCTCTCCGATTTACACTCCTAAGCCTTGATCCATGGTTAAAACCACCAAATACTACTCTTAATCACCCCAAAAGCTCCCAACATTTCAGCTTTTTCCACTCCGACCACCGCAAAGACGAACCAACCCTTCGGTTCAACTTCCCCCCTGAGGTATAGTTTCCCCTTCCCTCTATTTTTTTCTCCGTAAATATAGATATATATTTTATATTCGAACTGAGAAGGAAAAAACTTTTCATATTCGAACTACAAAAAAATTACCTTTAAGGCTTTTATTTCTTTTCCAAAAATACCAAAAGGGGATACTTTTTTACAAGTGATTTTCGGGTTTTATACCCATCTTACTGTGAAAAAAGTTTTTAAAAAAACTAATTTACATTCTGACATTTTGTGCATGGTTGTTGATGATGGGTATGACAGGAAATGGCCTCCCAATCGGGTTGGTAAGACAATTTAATGCCTTAACCTTCCCTTGATTTTTGTTGGATTTGCTACTGTTGAGCGTGGTTTTTTTTTTTTTTTTTGAGAAATGATGACTTTGGGTTGTTGGTTTCTTGGCAGGGGCTGTTATGTTGGCCGAAAGAGCTGTTGGTGGCGACGTGGAGATCCTCGTTGGTGGTGGCTGAAGATATTAGGATTAGGGTTAGTTAGGTGTAGGGCTAGTGTTTTTTAGATTGGACTCGGGTTTGTATTTGTAATTGGGTCTGGTTTTGGGTGTTAGGTATTGGGTATGTAAATGGGTTTGAATTTGTAATGTTAATATTTTAAAATAACAATATAATAATAATAATAATAATAATAATAATAATAATAATAATAATGATGATGATGTAAGGTAAGGGATGAAAACTGGTGACTACACGTTGGTGCACCAGAGTTACTAAATGTACCTATTCCTATTTAATCGATTAGATAAAAAGTAGGCTGTCGAGCTAGGCGGCTAAGACTCTCTCTCTCTTGCGGTTAGAATCACTCTTGCTAAGGTAATTTTACAAGTGATTCCTACTTATCCCATGCAAACCTCATGGATTCCGAAAGGCGTGTGTGTGAGGATATGAAAAGGATTATTCGAAGCTTTATATGGGGCTTTACAAATGATAAAAGCGGTGTCAACATTGTAAATTGGAACATGGTATAGAAAATGGAGGATTGGAGTTAAAGAAATTGGCCCTATGTAACAAGGCTTTTCTCATGAAACTAGGATTTCAACCTGTAGCTAATTTTGATAAGTTATGGGTGCACGTCTTGAAATTCAAATATAAATGGACGGGGTTATTTCCGCTGTCTGTAATTGCAGTTCCCTTAATCGAGGGAAATTCATTACCTGGATCTGGTAATGATAAAGTAGATGGGCTGAATCTGGTCGATCAGTTGGTTTGTAATCATGTTAAACTGGAAGGCTCGGTTGTTGCTCAATTAATTTTAGATAAAGCAAAAGATGTTGTGGACAGTGAGCATACAGTGCCAGACAATCTTTTGGGAAATGATGCCTTTTGTAGCGTGGACGCCACTGATTGTAGAGATGAAGTGGATACTAGCTTGTCCAACAGTCGTGTAGTAGAAGTTAAGAAAAAAGAAAGAATATTTTTAAGGAAGCAAATCGAGCTTGAGACTTAGCGAAAAAAACTCGATTTTAGTATTGGGGGAGATGAACAAGAAGTGATGCTTGAACTTATTAGATTTAATGGTCTATAGAAACTTGTAGTGATGTCTTGGTGAGTTTATGGTGTTCCATTTGTTTTAGGCGTTCCTTTTGTTTTAGGTGTTATTTTTGCTTGGAGTGTAATCGAATAATTGTTCTTGCCTTTTTATTTCTTTCAAGCAATCATTTGTATATTTTGTCATTCGGCGAATATTCTAATTTATTTTTTCTGTGCGAAGAAAAAGCTTGATTCTGTTTTAGAAAAAAAAATAAAAAATAAAAGCTAAAATGTAAAGAAAAGAGGTCAACAGCTACCTGATTGCTTCAAAAACAAATTAAGAAGGGAGTCATGTAACCGATCCGGAGAAAAAGTCTGGTTACCCATAAACAGTTGTATTATTTCCTTCGCTAAAATATATGTAATTTTTTTGGTATAATAACCTATATTCAATCTATTGATCGATTAATTCAGATCGAATACTAAAGAGACGAAGACGACTCTCCTAATCTAATTTGTTTCATTCGCAAACGTTAGAATTTAAATTTCTGACCATACTTAAGAGATATGATTCCTCATCTTATTGGACCAACTTATTATTAATAAAATATATATAAATTTTGATGGTTGGAAAACTACAATTAAAAATATCAAACAACAACCATCTACTTTAAGCTTTTCCATTACAATTTAATTTATTTGACAATAAATATTAAAGCTTATTTCACATTGCTTTATTCAAGTAGACGATAAGTTGGCTTTGCCAGTAAATGATTAGCCCTTGGCAATGAGAGGCCAAAGATTTCTCTCATGTCCAGTTCATTAGGCTGCATCCCATCAGGCAATTCCCAGTCAAAGATATGGATTAGTTGAGCTAGAACTAGACGCACTGTGATCAAGGCTAATTGCATTCCAGGGCATCCTCTACGACCTGATCCGAAAGGAATGAGTTCAAAATCATGTCCTCGGAGATCAATGTTACTACCAATGAATCTTTCCGGCATGAATTCTTCAGCATTTGCCGACCATATACTCCGGTCTCGAGCCATCGACCAAGTATTCACCAAGATTCTCGATTTCTTTGGTATGAAATATCCATCAACAATAACATCTTCCATGGACTCGCGTGGAACTAAGAACGGAGCAACTGGATGTAACCTCATACTTTCTTTCACAACCATATCTAAATACAACAGTTTTGATAGATCTGATTCTTCAACAAGTCTATTCCTTCCAACCACGGCCTCCAACTCTTGTTGGAGACGAATCATCACTCGAGGATGCCTTAGAATTTCTGAAAATGCCCACACTATGACGACAGCTGAAGTATCAAATGAAGCAGAAGTCATATCCAATAATATAGCCTTGACGTTGTTTCTTTCAATTATGTAGGGTTCCTCTTCGTCGTGAGGGTTCATTGGTTGATTCAACATGGAAATCATCATATCAACGAAATCTTTGCGAGGTTTTAGACCATTGGGATCTGTTCCTTGCACATGTTCATCAATTATTTTCTCGAACACCACATCGAGCAACTTATTCGTCCTCCTAAGCCTTCGTCCTATTCCCTGAGGATGTACGGTATAGAAGGGGATAGTCATCAACCTGAGTTAAATTTATTCATCATCACCAAGAATTCACCATTGTTTGGGAAAGGAAGAGACAAACCTGAAGGTCAAGTGGAGCAAGATAAGGAATAAAATCTGAAATATTGAAGAGTCCATGGAGATGCATGGTTTGATCAATTAGGGACCTCAGGTTGAATCCATCATCCTTATCTTGCCCGAAAATCATCTGACACATGGTATCTTCGATATGCTCGCCGACCTTTCTGGTCAGGTCCACCATCTCGCCCGCCACCTCTGACTTCTTTACGGATTCAACCAATGACCGTAGATGCGCCTTCCTTACTGGGGCAAATTCTTCAACTTTTGAAGCACTAAGGAGATGCAAAGTACGCCATTTCCGAACAGTTCGCCAATAGGAACCGTACTGGGTAAAAACCATGTCCTTGGAACCATAAGACAAGTATTCTGAAGCTTGCATTTTAGGCCTGCTAGAGAAAACAAGGTCATGGATTTTGAGGAATAGTTCTGCTGCCGCAGGTGATGACACCACGATTGTTGGTATAGAGCCTAGCTTTAGTGACATTATGGGGCCGTATCTTTTGGCTAGATGATGAAGGCTTTGGTGTGGAAGCTTTCCTAACATATGGAGGTTGCCGATTATCGGTAGAGCGCGGGGACCCGGTGGCAGTTTCCGGCCATTTTTTGTCGTGGTTTTGGCGGAATACGGTGGTGCGAAAGATGTAGAAGAAGGAACATAGCGTTCCAATGAGAACCAACGCCAAGGATAAGATTGAAGACATTATTTTTTATTTTTCTGAGTCAAGTGACAGAGAAATTCTTCCCAATAATGGAGTTATTTATTTATCTTTTTTGAGACATGCGGCAAGAAATTTATGCCTTTGAAAATACAAAAGCATCACCGAGGGACGTGGCGTTAATGCCTCCACTACGCCACCGAATTTATACAGTGTATTATCTTATAAATATTTAATATATTTTTATATTTTATTCTCGACTTTGAGTATATATTGAGATTAATAATATTTTTTAAAAGATAAAATAATCAGTTTGTTTCCCCATTAAATGGGTTTTGTTTATGTGCAAACTATTTAACATTAGTCTAAGTACAATAATTTAACAAAATAAAATCATTTTTTATTAGAAAAGATTAAGGGTTTGTTTATTTCATGGAAAACATAGTTTAGAAAATAATTTTTATAAAGTGAAATATATTTTTGAAAAAACAATTTTTTGAAATTATTTTACAATATTCGAATGATGTTGAGTAAATCATTTCTTATTGGTTAGTAAATTTTTTAGAAACTATTTATTATAAATATTGAATACAATAAATAATATTAGTTATTAGAAAAAAATATTATTATTATTTTTAAAATATTATAATAATTTATTTAATATTTTTTATGTGAATATTATTATTAAAATATTATTTCTACAATATAATTTATTATATATTATTAAAATAAAAATATAATATCATTTATTATTTGTTGAGATAATATGTAGCTAGTCAGTATATAATTAGTTATAATAGTTAGTAATCAATTAGTTACATATTATAGTTGTTACTTTGTATTATATAAATAGTGTAGTATGTAAATATTATTATGATGATGAAATACATGAAGTAATAGTTTCAATTGGGTTTAGTTTCTTAACATGATATCAAATAGCTAGGTTGTTTGGGTTGCATTTGTTGGGTCGTTCTTTTTTTTTGTCTTACGATTACTCTATATTCTTTGGTTCGTTTGTCGTTTGTTCATTGTTTTTTTTTTTGTCTTTCGATCATGCCTCCGGCAATCGTTGAGATTATTGATCACAACCACATTCTTTATCTTTATCCTTCTTACACCCCTAGAATTTATTTAATTTAACTTCAACTTACGGATATTGAAAATTACAATATCTGGAGTCGTTCTTTATGAATCGTATTTCTCGCCAAAATTAAGGTTGGGTTTATGGACGAGAGTTATCAACTTGAGGCATTTCTTGATTCTCAGTATTCCTAATGGGATATTTGTAATGTGATTACATTGTCTTGGATTCTTAATTCAGTCAGCCCGGAGCTCTTTGCTGGTATTGTTTATGTTTCAATCACGGCGGCGGATTGAAAGGATTTGAAGGATCATTTTGACAAGATCGATAGTTCGAGTATATTTTTTCTTCATCGAGAGATAGCCACTTTGGTTCAAGGCGGTCTTTCAATCTTTGCTTATTTGTGATGAATATAGCATTCTTGTTCTAGTTTTTTCTTGTCAGCGTGAGGCCTCTCAAACGATCACGAACCATGTTTCACAGCAACACCTTCAATTTCTTATAGGTTTTAATGAGACCTTTGCTGCTGTTCGGAGCCAACTTTTGCTCATGCAGCCTCTTCCTTCAGTCAGTAGGGCCTATTTTATGTTGGTTCAGGAGGAATCTCAATGTCTGCATTTGAGTGGCGTTTCCCCTGTCACTGATTCAGCTACTTTCTTGTCAAATGTGTTTGGAGTCTCCTGTTCCCGTCGCCGATTCAATGGGACTTGCGACCATTGTAAGGTCGAGGGCATAAAAAGAAGAATTGATACCGATTGACTGACTTCCCTCCTGATTTTCGTTTTTCCTAGAAGAAAGATTGTTCTACTATGATGCATACTACTACTGATAGACATTATGTTGTGCCTCCAAATATTCTTTCTCCAGTTGTGAATTTTGATCCTACATTCACTCAGGCTCAGTATCAACAGATCTTACAATTGTTGCGTCAACCTTCTTTTGATGATGTGTTGATAAATCGGGCAAAGTAAACGAAAGAACACAAGAATTTTAACGAGGTTCGGCAATGTGCTTACGTCCTCGGTGCCTAGGCGGCCATAGAAAATTTTTATTCAATTCTTCTAGGTTTAGGTTACATCTCTATTTATAATAGAAAACTCTTGTACATAATTATAAAATTAACCCTAAAGAATAAGGATGTTCCTTGATTTAAAGAACGAAGGCCAAGCATTCAACGTTAATCAAACAACGTGTCCTTAGCAATTTTAACATATGAGCAAACATCTACCATTTTATTTAAAATTAGTGAACATATTCAATTTTTTGGATGATCACTTAATAGAATATTTATTTATTCGAAAAAAATATTAAACATGAATGTCTAGTTATTTTAAGACCATCCCTTTCAATATTTAGGAATAAAAGAATATTATTTTTAATCAATTTATGAATTTATGTTTATGTGTTTCTAATCAATATGATAAAGGAAATAATTTGTTATGGTTTGAGATGATTAGAAGAGAAATCGAGAAATAGGTAATAGGAATAGAGAGAAATTAGAGGGAATTGAGAGAAGAAAATGCTTGTTCATTCATAACATACTGAAAAATATCCCTTCAGCCAATTTATTTAATTATAAGGATAACAGAAGGATTACCAGCTGGATGTCCTTTCTAACAGAATATAACAACTACTAATAATTTGTCTTCTTTTGCAGATATTGGATTAATGGACTCGGACTGCTCTCATTCTTCTTGGGCCTGCTCCAACAACATCTGATCCATATTGGCCTGCTCCTCTTCAGGTAAATCATTAACCCCTTTCTCACATGTATCAATCCCTAATTTCTTTTGCTCAATCCCTAACATTCACATTTCTTCCCCCAATTCTTACTCTTGTTCTCGCCCTAATTCTTCCTCGTTTTCTCGCCCTTCTTCTCCCACCATGACAATACCCACCCATCGAGAGGATCCTTGTCCCCAAGGATCAAAAGAGGGAAACTGGCCTCGGAGAATAGAGTAATCCTCCCAAGTATCGTTTGAATCATCGAGGTTAGTTCATCTTACCAATAACTGAGTAACTGGTCGGTTGTTACGATTTACAATTCGTCTGCCCAATATTTTACTTGGTTCTATGCGAAATTGACCCTCTTCATCTGCCACAGGAGGTTCTATCAAAGTTGTGGTTGTAGTTCCAATATGTTTCTTCAACAAACTGACATGGAAGACATGGAGAAAATGAGATGTTTCTGGTAAGTCAAGTATATATGCCACTTCCCTATTTTTTCTAAAATTTTGTAAGGCCCGTAAAACTTGGCTGCTAACTTTAGATTCTTCCTCAGGGCAAGGGATGTTTGACGATACGGTTGTAGTTTCAGGTAAACCAAATCCTCTGTTGTAAAAATTCTTTCAGAACGCTTTTTATCTTCCTGCTGTTTCATTTTGTTTGCAGCATTCTCTAATTGTTGTTTTACAATAAGCCTGATTTCTTCCCTACTCCTCATTAGTTCTCCCACCGATTGCAATGTTGGTTCTGTCTGCCAAACCATTGTAGGAGGCTTATAGCCACATAGAGCTTGAAAGGGTGTTAGGTTTAGGGTTGTATGATAGGAAGTATTATACCACCACTCAGCATGTGGCAACCATTTAGCCCATTACTTTGGTTGAAAAAAACACAGCCCCCTTAGATACTTCTCAACGCATTGATTTACCCTTTCTGTCTGACCATCAGTCTCAGGATGGTAAGTAGTGTTGAATAGTGTAGTAGTACCAAACTGCTTCATTAGTTCTCTCCAAAAGAGACTAGTGAATGTTTTATCTCTATCTGAATTAGCTAGTTTAGGCTGACCATATAATTTGTAGACATTATCCAAATACAACTTAGCTACCTCATCAATAGTGTAGGGGTGGGACAATGCCATAAAATGGTTGTATTTTGTAAATCTATCCACCACAACCAATATATAATTTTTCTTAAATGATGTAGGCAATACATCAATAAAATCCATAGTAACCACCTCCCAATCTTGTTGAGGAATAGGTAAGGGTTGTAGCAAACCTGGTTTAGGCACATGCTCCACCTTAGTTTGTTGACAGACTGAACAACATTTGACATATGTAGCTACCATATTTTTAAGCCCAGGCCAATAAAAATATGATCTTATCCTCTGGTAAGTAGCCTGAAAGACCCCCATGAGGGGAATCATGTAATGCTTGCAGAATTTGAAGCCTAAGAGACCCATTAAAACCAATATAAACTCTGCTTTTAAATCTTAGTATTCCTTTGGAAAATTTCCAATTAGGATCAGCTGTAGCATTCACAATTAATATATTGATCCAATCAACAGCCAATTTGTCATCCTTATAACTGCCTTCCACTTCTGCCACCCAACTAGGAATGATCAAAGTAGTCCCCATAGCCATCAGTTGACCATGATCTTCCCATTGCCTAGACAAAGCATTTGCCACCATATTTAACTTACCCTTTCTATATTGAATAGAGTAATCAAGCCCCAGTAATTTATTCAGCCCTTTCTTTTGGATAGTGGTGGTCAATTTTTGCTTTAATATATACTTTAGAGGCTCATGATCAGTTTTAATAATAAAGGGTTTACTCTCTAGATAATGCCTTCACTTAGAAATTGCTAATAAAATAGCAAGATACTCCCTTTCATAAATGGAGAGGGCACCATGTCTAGGACTGAGAGCCTTGCTTAGATAAGCAATAGGTCTGCCCTATTGAGATAGCACATCACCAATACCTCCTGAACTAGCATCAGTTTCTAAATAGAAACTCTTAGTAAAATCAGGTAAAGCTAAAACAGGAGCAACACACATAGCCTGTTTTAGGTTTTCAAAAGCATTCAAAGCTGCAGAAGACCAATGAAAACTGTCCATAGTAAGCATCTGAGTTAAAGGCTTACTTATAGAACCATAGTTTTTTATAAACCTCCTATAATAACCAGTTAAACCCAAAAGTCCATGCAGGGACTTTAAAGATTTAGGAAGAGGCCAATTCTTCATAGCTTCTATCTTAGTATGATATGTTGCTACTCCTGCTGCTGAAATAATATGTCCCAAGTACTCCACTTGGGTCTGTCCAAAAAAAACTTAGATAGTTTTGCAAATAACTGATTGGCTTTCAAAACCTCCAAAACCAATTACAAATGATTAATATGTTCTGCCATAGAATTACTGTAGACTAATATATCATCAAACAACACCAAAACAAACTTTCTAAGAAATGATTTAAACAAATCATTCATTAATGCTTGAAATGTAGCTGGGGCATTAGTAAGACCAAAAGGCACTACCTTGAATTCACAATGCCCTTGATGAGTTCTAAATGTTTTTTTAGATATCATCCTCCTTAATTCTAATTTGCCAATAGCCTTCTTAATTCAATCTTGGAAAAATAAACAGCACCATATAGCTCATCTAATATATCCTCCACCACAGGAATATAAAACTTATTCTTCACTGTAAGATTGTTTAATTGTCTGTAATCAACACAAAACCTCCAAGTGCCATCCTTTTTTTTTAATTAAAAGGCATGGAGAAGCAAAGGGACTCATGCTAGGTTGAATAATAGAGGAGTATAACATTTTAGCAATCTGTTGTTCTACTTCAGTCTTCTAATTATGAGGAAATCTGTAGGGTCTGAGATTAATAGGACTACAGCCAGGTTTGAGAGGAATATCATGATCATTAGTCCTTGTAGGAGGTAACCTTGTAGGTTCAGTAAAAATAGAATGATACCTCTTTAAAAGAGGTTTAAGAACTGTAGGAACTGACTTAGGAGTCTCAGTCATACTCAGCAGAACCACATGCCCCAAAATAGCTGCATCAGATGCTATCATTTTCAATAAAGTAGCACCTGAAATCTGCTGCAAAAGCAGTGAGGGTCGTTGTCCTTGTATAATAATATTTTCACCTTGATGTTCAAAACTCATTGTCATCTTATTGAATTCCATCAAAATTGGACTAAATAATTTCATCCAATCACCCCCTAAAACCATATCACTTCCTCCCAATTTAAGGAGTCTAAAGTCGTGTATAAATGAATGTCCTTGCATCTGCCACTCCACCTTATTACATCTAGCTGAACTATAGAGTTGTTGCCATTAGCTACTGTAATCGCTAAAGGGTAGGGAGTTAGAACTTGAATTCCAGCATCACCCCATTCTGGTGTCAAACAACTGTGTGTACTGCCACTGTCAATCAGAATGTTCAAAGGTCTGCCTTGAATTGTTCCTTGAATCCTCAAAGTATTATGGCTGATACACCCAGTAATTGCATTCATAGATATTTCTAAGCTTTCCTCTTCTTGCACTATCTGCTGGTCTGAGTCAGTAGGGAAAGATTTTGTAGGAATAATATTCTCCTCTTCAATCATCATATTTAAGTTTCTTGTTTTACATTGATGGCCTGGCTGAAATTTTTCTTCACACTTAAAACAAAGGTTGTTATGCCTTCTGTAATCAAGGAGATTCTGTTTAGGATTGAAAATTGGTGTGGATTTAGTAGGTAATGGCACCAAATTTGTCTTGGAAGTATTAATGGGGTTTGGGTAGGGTGGGACTTTAAAGGAAGGTCTCAACTTTCTGTTTTCAAACTCCACAGATAACTCATAAAGCTTAGCTTGTTTGCATGCCTCAGATAAATTTTTAGGATCTAAAGCTTTTACTCTATGCTTGATGTCTTCTCTAAGTCCACTTATAAAAAGTGACACAAAGAAATCCTCACCCAAAGTAGGATTCTATAATAGCATGTGTGGTTGTAACTCCTCAAACCTTTCTTGATAGTCTTCAACAGATCATTTCTGAGTAAGCTTAGTGAATTCCTCCACAATGTCAGAAAAAGACCTATCACTAAATCTATGACACATATCAGCTTCAAACTCATGCCATGTTACATTATGGTTCTGCATAATATATCCATCAAACCATATTTCTATTTTTCCTGTAAGATACATAGTAGCCACTTCCACCCTCTGATCTACAGGAACATTGCATAGGGAAAAATATTTAAGATACTTCTGCAGCCACCCCTTAGGATTTATCCCTTCAAATAATGGCAAATCAATTTTGGGTCTATGCCACATAGTTCCTACACTGTTAAAAGAACCCCCTTGTCCCCTATTTTCAGCTTCCATTCCAAGCATAATAGGTCTAGTGTTACTGTTTTCACCAGTTTGATTCTCAGACCTCGAACTATTCTTAAGGGCTAAACAAACATAAGGCTTATCTTTCAAAATCCCCGGTTCATCAGTTTTATTAGTGAATCTTGATTTATCCTTCACTAGAATCACCAAAACAGGATTTTTCTCCCCATTTTTAGAGTTATTAGGAGTGTTTACCTGATCACCAGCAGACTGCTCTTGTTCACCATTTCTGCCAGTTAATATCCTCAGTAGCTCCTCAACATAACCCTGATTCATAGACATTCTTGATTCCAATGCACTGATTCGACTCTCCTGGGTTTCCCACCATTTAGGTGGATTAGCATCATCTTGGCCTTGCTTCACTAACGCAGCCAAATCTTCAATTTGCTTTTGAAGTGCAAAAAAATCAGCTTTAGCCATACTCTGGTTTTTCTTTGGCATACCCACTGAAAAATTGCCAGGAATTAAGGTTCTCGATACCAATTGTTATGGTTTGAGATGATTAGAAGAGAAATCGAGTAATAGGTAATAGGAATAAAGAGAAATTAGAGGGAATTCAGAGAAGAAAATGCTTGTTTATTCATAACATACTGAAAAATATCCATTCAGCCAATTTATTTAGTTACAAGGACAACAGAAGGATTGTCAGTTGGCTGTCCTTTCTAACAAAATATAACAACTACTAATAATTTGTCTTCTTTTGCAGATATTGGATTAGTAGACTCGGGCTGCTCTCATTCTTCTTAGGCCTGCTCCAACAACATATGATCCATATTGGCCTGCTCATCTTCAGGTAAATCATTAACCCTTTTCTCACGTGCATCAATCCCTAATTTCTTTTGCTCAATCCCTAACATTCGCATTTCTTCCCCCAATTCTTCCTCTTGTTCTCGCCCTAATTCTTCCTCGTTTTCTCGCCCTTATTCTTCCTCGTTTTCTCGCCCTTCTCCTCCCACCATGACATAATCCTAGAAGGAAATTACAAAACTTTGATTTCTAATTAAGGAACCTAAACTAAGGTTTTAATTAAAACCTAAGAACTTAAAATATAAGGCTTAATTAAAAGAACAAAGGTCAATTAATATTAGTGATCAAATTAAAACATTAAAAAAACTAAATGTTTTATTTTACAGTTAAACAAGTGACCATTTTAAAACAAATTAATAATTGATGTTAATAATTAAACACATTCAATAAAAGATTCAAGGCAATTGAAAAGAAATTAGTGACTAGGTTGAATTCAATTAAAATTCGAAGTACAAATTACAAAACATTGGAGACTAAAATAAAATAAATGGAAATACAGATACCATAAGTAAAAAAGCTAAATGTAGGGGGTTTCAATAAATCAAATAGCCCAAAAATTACAAGAAAGCTCATTATTACACCTCCAAAAAATGTATTCTCCTCCAAATTCTCTCTAGCCCTCCAACCAAAAATTCCAACAAATCCCCCAAATTTATCCAGTGTTATTCATGTTCATCTTTTGTTCATAAAAAAACCCATGCTAGATCCTATACAAACACCAAAACTCATCCAAAATTTGTTTTTAAAAGATTAAACACCGATAGTTCTCAAGAAATATCAAATGTTCATCTTCCAAAATCAAGTTTGATTCTCCATTAACACCAAAAACAACCCGAAAATAGTTTCTTTTGGATCAAACCAATCTTTTTCCTCTCTAAACCCAAGAACCCCAAGAACACTCCCAAAAAAACAAAACTCAAATGTTCTTGATTACATCCTAAACTAAATCCCGTTTCAATAGAAATCACCCACTTCAACCTCTCAGTCTACCCAAAACCCGACACGGGCCAAACTCTGATCGCCATCTTTAACTCCGATCAACAATCACCGTCGGTCGATCACCTCGAAACCTAAAAAATACACATATTTGAATCGAAAAAAAGAAATAAAAGGAAAACTCATCAAAAAGGCGTGCCTCCCTCCGACGAGGGTAAGGCTTCTTCCCTCACTTTCTTTCAAACTTTTGATGATTGGTGAGTTTTTCCTTATTGTTGGTGAATGATTACTTCTGTTTAATGCTAATGACAAACTCCTTATTCATACTGATGATTTTTCCCTTAATCTAACCGTTCTCGCTAAAAATCGATTAGAATGAGCTTGGATTCGGGAATGTTCCTTGCTTTTAATTTTTTTCCTATTTTTGCATGCTTCGAAATGGCCATAAATAATGGTGGACGGCGGTGGATTCAACCGAACTGACGCGTGAGTCACACGCCCCAGCGACGCGTTGCCGGCGGTGGTTTTGATGATGCTTGGGTCCTTTAGAGAAGACAACATGGATCCAATGGCTTAGATGTCTTTGTGCTTCTTTTCCATGGATTGATGATGTGACACCATGTGAGCCTTTGGATCGAATTTCTCATACAAGGGTCCATATATATGTGTTTGTTTCACTTGGATTGAAGCCTCCCTAGCCATTGGATCTGAGCCAATCGATGGTTGGGATTTGTTTGGTTTTCTTTAAGTTGGATAGGTGATGTAAGCACCTAAAAATTTGGGCCAATTTAATGCTTAGTTTGACTTTCAAAACAAAACAATTTCCCCCCCAAAATTACATCAAAACCGACAACTAGAGGAGTAGTTTTAGGCTTTTTTGTTTTCTTATTTTTTATTATTGTAATATGAAGTGGGATTACGTTGGGCCTATCTAAATCAAATGTAAATATACCTATATTAATGCAAAAATAAATACTAATATGCAAGTGAAATTAAAATGACATGGACTACTACTTATGAACCTTATAATATGCAATGTAACAATTTTATTTATTTAATACCTAATGTAACATGAATAACATGCAATGCAACATGAATTAATAACATGCAATTCTACATGAACTAATATCATGCAATTATTATTTAATACACTATATTACCTAATATACAACTATATAATATGTAAACTATCTTATGCAAAAATGAAACTATATGATATCATGCATTCAATGCCTAAACTATACTATATGTATTATGCCCACATATTATATAGACTATATATTATAAAATAAAATGGGTGATGACATACTTAAAATTTAAGGACTAGCCAATAAATCAAGGTTCTAATAATTGTTCTAATTAACTATTAAAATTAAGGGGTTGAACTAAATAAGTTTTAAAATTAGTCGATGATTAACAATTTGGGGATTCGAACTATCGACTCGAGTAATCAAGCATTTTATGTAAAAACTTGAATCTAATTGTTTCCTAATCAAAAATAAGGTGAAACCTAATTACTAAATCAAATTTTAAGTTTAAATATCCTAATTCATGGACAAATTCTAAAGGGCGAACTAAATCAAATAAATATAAATATAAAGTAACCATGTATATTGAATTGTCAATCAAATATTAAAAAATGCAAAAAGAAATAAACAAACAAACATGAATTTTAATCATATCTAACAAATTAAATATAAGGGACTAGATCACATTGTCATTAAATTATAGGGATTAAAATAAATTAAACATGTAGTAAAAGGATCGAATTAAAATAAACTAAAAAATGAGTAACTAAATCAAAACAAAATAAAAAAACAGGTTAGTGACCAAAATATAAAAACGTTGAAACTATAGGGATTGAATAATAATTATTTATTTTTACAATCCTAAATACATTATTAAATAAAAATGCAAAAATTACAAAACCAGTCCAACCAAAATTGGAATAAAATTAAATAATAATTGCATGTGACCAAAATGCAAAAGCACACTAAAACTAGGGGACATGAACACAATTATATCAATCAATACATAGCATGAGTAAAAAAGGGAAAATAAAAAAATGAGTTCAATATAAAAAAGGGTAAATAACAGATTTGGTCCTCGTATGTGACCAAAATGCAAAATCATGGCTAACTATGGGGGACTTAAATGCGATTAACCCCTAACTTTCCCTATAAAACACATTTATTTCCTCTCTTTTTTCATTTTAAACCCATTTCATAAAAAAATCTAAAACACTCTCAACCTCCCCTTACTTCTCTCTCGATCGACCCCTTGTCGGCCCCTCAGCCACCGTCCCGACCACTATTTCGACCACCACACGGTGGCCAATACTCATAAACTGGCCCCAAACGACACTATTCTCTCCGATTTACACTCCTAAGCCTTGATCCATGGTTAAAACCACCAAATACTACTCTTAATCACCCCAAAAGCTCCCAACGTTTCAGCTTTTTCCACTCCGACCACCGCAAAGACGAACCAACCCTTCGGTTCAACTTCCCCCTGAGGTATAGTTTCCCCTTCCCTCTATTTTTTTCTCCGTAAATATAGATATATATTTTATATTCGAACTGAGAAGGAAAAAACTTTTCATATTCGAACTACAAAAAAATTACCTTTAAGGCTTTTATTGCTTTTCCAAAAATACCAAAAGGGGATATTTTTTTACAAGTGATTTTCGGGTTTTATACCCATCTTACTGTGAAAAAAGTTTAAAAAAAAAAAACTAATTTGCATTCTGACATTTTGTGCATGGTTGTTGATGATGGGTATGACAGGAAATGGCCTCCCAATCGGGTTGGTAAGACAATTTAATGCCTTAACATTCCCTTGATTTTTGTTGGATTTGCTACTGTTGAGCCTGATTTTTTTTTTTTGAGAAATGATGACTTTGGGTTGTTGGTTTCTTGGCAGGGGTTGTTACGTTGGCCGGAACAGCTGTTGGTGGCGACGTGGAGATCCTCGTTGGTGGTGGCTGAAGATATTAGGATTAGGGTTAGTTAGGTGTAGGGCTAGTGTTTTTTAGTTTGGACTCGGGTTTGTATTTGCAATTGGGTCTGGTTTTGGGTGTTAGGTATTGGGTATGTAAATGGGTTTGGATTTGTAATGTTAATATTTTAAAATAACAATATAATAATAATAATAATAATAATAATAATAATAATAATGATGATGATGATGATGTAAGGTAAGGGATGAAAACTGGTGACTACACGTTGGTGCACCAGAGTTACTAAATGTACCTATTCCTATTTAATCGATTAGATAAAAAGTAGGCTGTCGAGCTAGGCGGCTAAGACTCTCTCTCTCTTGCGGTTAGAATCACTCTTGCTAAGGTAATTTTACAAGTGATTCCTACTTATCCCATGCAAACCTCATGGATTCCGAAAGGCGTGTGTGAGGATATGAAAAGGATTATTCGAAGCTTTATATGGGGCTTTACAAATGATAAAAGCGGTGTCAACATTGTAAATTGGAACATGGTATAGAAAATGGAGGATTGGAGTTAAAGAAATTGGCCCTATGTAACAAGGCTTTTCTCATGAAACTAGGATTTCAACCTGTAGCTAATTTTGATAAGTTATGGGTGCACGTCTTGAAATTCAAATATAAATGGACGGGGTTATTTCCGCTGTCTGTAATTGCAGTTCCCTTAATCGAGGGAAATTCATTACCTGGATCTGGTAATGATAAAGTAGATGGGCTGAATCTGGTCGATCAGTTGGTTTGTAATCATGTTAAACTGGAAGGCTCGGTTGTTGCTCAATTAATTTTAGATAAAGCAAAAGATGTTGTGGACAGTGAGCATACAGTGCCAGACAATCTTTTGGGAGATGATGCCTTTTGTAGCGTGGACGCCACTGATTGTAGAGATGAAGTGGATACTAGCTTGTCCAACAGTCGTGTAGTAGAAGTTAAGAAAAAAGAAAGAATATTTTTAAGGAAGCAAATCGAGCTTGAGACTTAGCGAAAAAAACTCGATTTTAGTATTGGGGGAGATGAACAAGAAGTGATGCTTGAACTTATTAGATTTAATGGTCTATAGAAACTTGTAGTGATGTCTTGGTGAGTGTATGGTGTTCCATTTGTTTTTGGTGTTATTTTTGCTTGGAGTGTAATCGAATATTTGTTCTTGCCTTTTTATTTCTTTGAAGCAATCATTTTGTATATTTTGTCATTCGGCGAATATTCTAATTTATTTTTTCTGTGCGAAGAAAAAGCTTGATTCTGTTTTAGAAAATAAAAATAAAAAATAAAAGCTAAAATGTAAAGAAAAGAGGTAAACAGCTACCTGATTGCTTCAAAAACAAATTAAGAAGGGAGTCATGTAACCGATCCGGAGAAAAAGTCTGGTTACCCATAAACAGTTGTATTATTTCCTTCGCTAAAATATATGTAATTTTTTTGGTATAATAACCTATATCCAATCTATTGATCGATTAATTCAGATCGAATACTAAAGAGACGAAGATGACTCTCCTAATTTAATTTGTTTCATTCGCAAACGTTAGAATTTTAAATTTCTGACCATGCTTAAGAGATCTGATTCCTCATCTTATTGGACCAACTTATTATTAGTAAAATATATATAAATTTTGATGGTTGGAAAACTACAATTAAAAATATCAAACAACAACCATCTACTTTAAGCTTTTCCATTACAATTTAATTTATTTGACAATAAATATTAAAGCTTATTTCACATTGCTTTATTCAAGTAGACGATAAGTTGGCTTTGCCAGTAAATGATTAGCCCTTGGCAATGAGAGGCCAAAGATTTCGCTCATGTCCAGTTCATTAGGCTGCATCCCATCAGGCAATTCCCAGTCAAAGCAATGGATTAGTTGAGCTAGAACTAGACGCACTGTGATCAAGGCTAATTGCATTCCAGGGCATCCTCTACGACCTGATCCGAAAGGAATGAGTTCAAAATCATGTCCTCGGAGATCAATGTTACTACCAATGAATCTTTCCGGCAAGAATTCTTCAGCATTTGCCGACCATATACTCCGGTCTCGAGCCATCGACCAAGTATTCACCAAGATTCTCGATTTCTTTGGTATGAAATATCCATCAACAATAACATCTTCCATGGACTCGCGTGGAACTAAGAACGGAGCAACTGGATGTAACCTCATACTTTCTTTCACAACCATATCTAAATACAACAGTTTTGATAGATCTGATTCTTCAACAAGTCTATTCCTTCCAACCACGGCCTCCAACTCTTGTTGGAGACGAATCATCACTCGAGGATGCCTTAGAATTTCTGAAAATGCCCACACTATGACGACAGCTGAAGTATCAAATGAAGCAGCAGTCATATCCAATAATATAGCCTTGACGTTGTTTCTTTCAATTATGTAGGGTTCCTCTTCGTCGTGAGGGTTCATTGGTTGATTCAACATGGAAATCATCATATCAACGAAATCTTTGCGAGGTTTTAGACCATTGGGATCTGTTCCTTGCACATGTTCATCAATTATTTTCTCGAACACCACATCGAGCAACTTATTCGTCCTCCTAAGCCTTCGTCCTATTCCCTGAGGATGTACGGTATAGAAGGGGATAGTCATCAACCTGAGTTAAATTTATTCATCATCACCAAGAATTCACCATTGTTTGGGAAAGGAAGAGACAAACCTGAAGGTCAAGTGGAGCAAGATAAGGAATAAAATCTGAAATATTGAAGAGTCCATGGAGATGCATGGTTTGATCAATTAGGGACCTCAGGTTGAATCCATCATCCTTATCTTGCCCGAAAATCATCTGACACATGGTATCTTCGATATGCTCGCCGACCTTTCTGGTCAGGTCCACCACCTCGCCCGCAACCTCTGACTTCTTTACGGATTCAACCAATGACCGTAGATGCGCCTTCCTTACTGGGGCAAATTCTTCAACTTTTGAAGCACTAAGGAGATGCAAAGTACACCATTTCCGAACAGTTCGCCAATAGGAACCGTACTGGGTAAAATTCATGCCCTTGGAACCATAAGACAAGTATTCTGAAGCTTGCATTTTAGGCCTGCTAGAGAAAACAAGGTCATGGATTTTGAGGAATAGTTCTGCTGCCGCAGGTGATGACACCACGATTGTTGGTATAGAGCCTAGCTTTAGTGACATTATGGGGCCGTATCTTTTGGCTAGATGATGAAGGCTTTGGTGTGGAAGCTTTCCTAGCATATGGAGGTTGCCGATTATCGGTAGGGCGCGGGGACCCGGTGGCAGTTTCCGGCCATTTTTGTCGTGGTTTTGGCGGAATACGGTGGTGCGAAAGATGTAAAGAAGGAACATAGCGTCCAATGAGAACCAACGCCAAGGATAAGATGAAGACATTATTTTTATTTTTCTGAGTCAAGTGACAGAGAAATTCTTCCCAATATGGAGTATTTTTATCTTTTTTGAGACATGCGGCAAGAAATTTATGCCTTTGAAAATACAAAAGCATCACCGAGGGACGTGGCGTTAATGCCTCCACTACGCCACCGAATTTATACAGTGTATTATCTTATAAATATTTAATATATTTTATATTTATTCTCGACTTTGAGTAATATGAGATTAATAATATTTTTTAAAGATAAATAATCAGTTTGTTTCCCCATTAAATGGGTTTTGTTTATGTGCAAATATTATTATTATTTTTAAAATATTATAATAATTTATTTAATATTTTTTATGTGAATATTATTATTAAATATTATTTACAATATAATTTATATATATTAACATAAAAATAAATATCATTTATTTTTGTTGAGATAATATGTAGCTAGTCAGTATATAATTAGTTATAATAGTTAGTAATCAATTAGTTACATATTATAGTTGTTACTTTGTATTATATAAATAGTGTAGTATGTAAATATTATTATGATGATGAAATACATGAAGTAATATTTTCAATTGGGTTTAGTTTCTTAACATGATATCAAATACTAGGTTGTTTGGGTTGCATTTGTTGGGTCGTTCTTTTTTTTGTCTTACGATTACTCTATATTCTTTGGTTCGTTTGTCTTTTGTTCATTGTTTTTTTTTGTTTTTCGATCATGCCTCCGACAATCGTTGAGATTATTGATCACAACCACATTCTTTATCTTTATCCTTCTTACACCCCTAGAATTTATTTAATTTCACTTCAACTTACTGATATTGAAAATTACAATATCTGGAGTCGTTCTTTACGAATCGTATTTCACCCCTAGAATTTATTTAATTTCACTTCAACTTACTGATATTGAAAATTACAATATCTGGAGTCGTTCTTTACGAATCGTATTTCTCGCCAAAAATAAGGTTGGGTTTATGGACGAGAGTTATCAACTTGAGGCGTTTCCTGATTCTCAGCGTTCTCAATGGGATATTTGTAATGTGATTACATTCTCCGCTTCATCCTCTGTCCTCTTTACCGGTATATTTATGAGCCATACCTTACTTGATGCAATAGTCAATACAGCAGGTACTTTTACTTATACTTTTAAGCATCACACTTGGATATTAGACACTGGTGTTATTGACCATATTTGTTCAGATCTTTTTAGCTTGGTTTATCTTATTGCTTATGGCTTGCATTCTAGATTTGTTTATCTCCCGAATGGAAAAAAACCTTAGTTACTCATACTGGTTCTTATGCCTTATCTCCTGATTTTGTTTTACAAAATGTCATGTTTGTTCCTGAATTTAACCACAATTTGCTGTCATTCTCCAAATTAACTCAAAACATGAATTGTGCAATTCTTTTTTAATCCTGATTTTTGCCTTTTTCAAGATCCCTCAAGTGGCATGATGAAGGGGATTGATAAGAGGTTCGGTGGTTTATATGTCCTTCAGTCTTCTAGTTTGTCATCTACAAATGTTGTTTTGTTGTTTGCAAATTCTTCTTGTATGTTAAATAAATAATTTGAGTAGTTAAATAAATAATAATAATTAGATAATCAATAATAATAATAATTAGAAATAAAATGTAACATTTAGTATGATTTTAAAAATAATAATAATTAGATAATCAAAAATATAAATAAAATAATATATGAGTAGTTAAATAAATAATTTATCATTTTTAATTATACGTGAGATTCAATTTTGGCCCCTAAGCAGGAGGAGACCCTGAGCAGGCCTGCCCAAGTTCAGCTATCGGCCTGGTTAACAGTGACATATCTATAAATGTTTGTGAAGATGGACAACGTTTGTCAACAACATAAATTATTTACAATAGAATGAACACAAATTAAATTTCATGATGCACACAATAAAAAATAGATAACTATTATAAGGAAATTTGAATTTCTTGATAGATAAGAGCATAAATCCACCATTGGCCATCGACACTGTTTATCCTGCACGGCTAACTGTGATATTTATTTATATTTTTTATTCTTCTAAACTATTTAATTAAACGTTTTTAAAATTTTCCTTACATGATCTTATTTTATGAAATGAAAGAATTAAACTTAAGAATAAAATAACACATGTATCTTTTGATAAAAAGAAAATTCAGTAGACTGCATGGTTGAAGTTTAATATTGAGACTTCTACGTTAAATATTTTCCTTTCTTTACTGAGAGAGAAATAACTAGGTTGTATCGTATTTAGGGATATTTAAACTTAGGTTAAAACTAATTTAACCGATTAAATCAGAGTTTTTTCGATTAATTTTAGATTCAGTCGGTTAACGATTAGTGATTTTTTTTTCAAATTTCAGTTATCAATTAATTCGATTCAAAATCAGTCAGTTAACTGAATTAATCGAAAATTGTTCGGTTCAGTTAATTCTTTTCGAATTTTTTTTATTCGATTAAAGGTTAAAGAAAAAAATTTCGTTAATGAAATTTTAAAAGTTCGATCCGACCAATTGAACACCCTTTATCAGCATGTTCATTACAATAAGGAAAATTTGTTCTGCAATCGGTGCATTAAAGAAGTGCATCACCATAAGAAAGGCATGAAACGTTGTGGAAATGGCATATGCACGACGCTTCAATGATATCAACACCACAACTGAAACAGGCTGCTCAGCCACCACAACATTCAAGCAGATGACGCTTATTTCACATTGCTTTATTCAAGCAGACGATAAGTTGGCTTTGCAAGCAAATGATTAGCCCTTGGCAATGAGAGGCCAAAGATTTCGCTCATGTCCAGTTCATTAGGCTGCATCCCATCAGGCGATTCCCAGTCAAAGCAATGGATTAGTTGAGCTAGAACTAGACGCACTGTGATCAAGGCTAATTGCATTCCAGGGCATCCTCTACGACCTGATCCAAATGGGGTGAGTTCAAAATCATGTCCTCGGGGATCAATGTTACTACCAATGAACCTTTCCGGTAAGAATTCTTCAGAATTTTCCGACCATATACTCCAGTCTCAAGCCATCGACCAAGTATTCACCAAGATTCTCGATTTCTTTGGTATGAAATATCCATCAACAATAACATCTTCCATGGACTCGCGTGGAACTAGGAACGGAGCAACTGGATGTAACCTCGTACTTTCTTTCACAACCATATCTAAATACAACAATTTTGATAGATCTGATCCTTCAACAGATCTATTCCTTCCAACCACGGCCTCCAACTCTTGTTGGAGACGAATCATCACTCGGATGCCTTAGAATTTCTGAAAATGCCCACACTATGACGACAGCTGAAATATCAAATGAAGCAGCAGTCATATCCAATAATATAGCCTTGACGTTGTTTCTTTCAATTATGTAGGGTTGCTCTTCGTCGTGAGGGTTCATTGGTTGATTCAACATGGAAATCATCATATCAACGAAATCTTTGTGAGGTTTTAGACCCTCGAGATCGGTTCCGTGCAAATGTTCATCAATTATTTTCTCGAACACTATATCAAACAACTTACTTGTCCTCTTAAGCCTTCGTCCTATTCCCTGAGGATGTACGATATAGAAGGGGATAGTCACCAACCCTAAGTTTAATTTAAAAATACTTTCCCTATTAAGGTTAACTCAGGAAAATTAAAAAAATGATTAGTTCATCATCACAGAGAATTCACCATTGTTTGGACAGGAAAAAGACAAACCTGAATGTCAAGAGGAGCAAGATAAGGAATAAAATCTGAAATATTGAAGAGTCTATGGAGATGAATGGTTTGATCAATTAGCGGCTTTAAGTTGAATCCATGATCCTTGGCTAGACCGAAAATAATCTGACTCATGATATCTCCAATAAGCTCACCGACCCTTCCGCTAAGGTCCACCACCTCTCCCGCCACCGCCGACTTCTTTACGGATTCAACTAATGACCGTAGATGCGCCTTCATTATTGGTGCAAAATCTTCAACTTTGGAAGCACTAAGGAGACACAAAGTACATCATTTCCGAACAGTTCGCCAATAGGAACCGTACTGGGTAAAAGCCATGCCCTTGGAACCATAAGACAAGTATTCTGAAGCTTGCATTTTAGGCCTGCTAGTGAAAACAAGGTCATATGTTTTGAGGAATAGTTCTGCTGCCGCAGGTAATGACACCACGATTGTTGGTGTAGAGCCTAGCCTTAGTCACATTATGGGACCGTATCTTTTGGCTAGATGGTGAAGGCTTTGGTGTGGAAGCTTCTCAAGCACATGGATATTTCTGATTATCGGTAGGGCGCAGGGACCCGGTGGTAGTTTCCGGCCATTTTTGTCGTGGTTTTGGCGGAATACGGTAGTGCGAAAGATGTAGAAGAAGGTGCAAAGCGTTCCAATGAGAATCAACACCGAGACAAAGGTTGGAGGCATTAATTTTCTTTTTTACTTTTCCGAGAGAAGTGACAGATAAAGTGACCAATTATTTCTACCATTGAAAAGATGGAAGGCATTACCGTAGGGACGATGGCACTAATGCCTACTCTACCGATTTTATTTTTAAATATTTAATATGTATTAAAATTAACAATATCAAATGATTATGCAATAGAATATATGATACTCTCACTTAGGGAAGAACACGGGATCGAATCTGCGTTCCGACTCGATATAATTTTATTGGATCATGTTAGAGTTTAGGATAAAAAATATTTGATATGATTCGATTTGAAAAATAATATAATTATACCTTATATATTTATGGATAATTGTAATAATACATCTATCTAATTTATTTTTTCAATTAAATCTCTATTTTATTGAATAAAAATAATATTATATATATTTGTTTCCGGTCAGATCAGTTCAGGCTCGAGTTTTATCTCAAAAGGTGGGTCAAGTTTTGGATCGAGTGAAGTCACCCTAAACACGGATCGAATATAATTTCAAGTGAAATGCTTATATTTTCATGTCGAATCGGATTGACCAGAAGCAGACCCATGCCCATCCCTACTCTCACTATTATCATGTAACCTTATTTTGTAGGAAAATAATAATAATAAAGAATTAAAGATAAGTCAAAGGATATGAGAATGGTTACATGAATAAATTTGACTCGTCGGTCGTTGACTGTTTAATCTTTTTGGTTTAGACAAAGAGTCACAATCGTTAAGAGTGATGGTGTTCAAATGGTTGGTTCGACCATCAAACAGAACAAATTCCCCAAAACTGAATTAATTAAACTTTTTTCTTTTACCATTAACTGAATCAAACATTTTTTAAACTTCCGTATAAAATAACACGTGTAAAAGAATTTGTCATTATTATTCAAGCCAACCAAATACTTTACAACACTATCTTCATATACACACTAATGAAAGAATTAACTTGTTGACTAATTACAAATTGAATGCTAACAAATTATAAACAGTAAACTTTAACAACCTAACTAAATATTCTAAGCTATTCTCAACACCCCCTCAAGTTGGTAGTCCAAAGACATCTTTGACTCCCAACTTGGAGAGTAAATATGCATGTTGATGTGCTCCTAAAGCCTTGGTCAAGATATCAACCAATCGATTATCAACCAATTGATTTGCTGATGAAACATATGCATATATAACTCCTTGTATTTTCTCCCAAATGAAATGACAGTCCATTTCGATGT
Organism: Hibiscus syriacus; assembly: GCF_006381635.1. NCBI lineage: Eukaryota > Viridiplantae > Streptophyta > Magnoliopsida > Malvales > Malvaceae > Hibiscus > Hibiscus syriacus. The sequence goes on from NW_024061960.1 coordinate 677,154, forward strand.
TCTTTGTCCTTTCATGAAACACTAGGTTTGCTGGAATTTGTAATGTTGCTTTGTTGTCACAGTAAAACTTAGTTGATTGCAAGTCTTTCACTCCCAAATCCATCAATAACCCTCTCAACCATACAATTTCAGTTTTTGCCATTGCCATGCTTCTATATTCTGCCTCTGCTGATGACCTTGCTATGGTACTCTGCTTCTTTGACTTTCAAGAAACCGAGGAGTTTCAAAGTTTAACACAAAAACCAGTGATTGATCTCCTGGTCATCAAACAAGATGCCCAATCAATATCACAGTAGGCTGTTAGTTGGCACTGTCCTGCAGAAGGCAACAAAATTCCTTTTAATTCGTTTATCATTGCAGCTTCATTACCAGTAATCAGCAAATCATCAACATATATAAGCATGATCACTATGCTAGTTCCCTTTTTTTTTTGTAAAGAGTGAATAGTTAAACGTACTTTGAACATACTCAACATAAACTAAGGCTTCAGTTAATCTCATGTTCCACTTCCTGGAGGCTTGTTTGAGACCATAAATAGACTTCTACAATCTACAAATTGCACTCTTATCTAGTTGCAGAATCACTCAGGAAGCTACATATAAACTTCCTCAACTAAATTTCCTTGAAAAAAGACATTATATACATTTATCTGAAACAAGAGGCTAATGTTGCAAGGAGGCCAGAGCTAAAATAATACGCACTACGACTAACTTAGCAACAAGCGAGAATGTTTCCACATAGTCCGATACTTAACTTTGTACACCCATTTACATCGAATGGGAACTTCCACGCATGGCAAAGGTACCACATTCCATATATTGTTTGACTCTGATGCTTGAATCTCCTCTTGCATTGCCTTAATTCATAAAGGGTTTTCGATGTCATCATTATAAGTACGAGGTTCAAGTATGGAAGTGGAAGAAAGAAATGATTGGGTCTGTAAAGGAAGATGAGAATAAAAAATAGTATTGGAAATGAGATAATGTGTAAACCCCAAAAATTTGGTTAGTAACCAAAATGAATAAGATGATAGTTTGGTGGCTAAAGTATAAACTTGGGAAAGTTTAAGGAAAAAGGTAATTTTAAAAAGTATATATTTTTGTCTTGTAAATGAATAGTTACCCTCAAGAATGATGTTTTGGTGCCACTCAAATTTTTAGTATGGAGTTTGGGTTAAAAGATAAAAAGTGTGAAAGTTCAAAAAATATTTCGGATAATCAGATCGAATTGAAAATTCAAGAAATTTTGCTAGATGATAAAGCAAGGGAAAAATATCTTTTTCATGCTTTAAAATGATAAGATTTAATGTGGACCATTGAATTTAAGTTGATTTACATGTTAAATCTTAGCCATTGGATTAAAAAAGACAAGATAATAATTTTGGAACTCCATAAGAGTAAAGTTGTAAACAAATAACTTCATGGTTTAATCTTAGCCATAATGTATATAAAGGACACTTAGTGCATATGGTGGGCACTACGTTGTGTGTATTATGGTGGGCACGACCTTATGTGTATTAGCAATTCAGTACATATTTGGCTCGTGTACCTAGGGTTTTCATAGGCTTATGTTTGGGATATAGTTTATTGGTTAATAAATGATAAACAAGTGAATAAACTTATGAAAGTTTTGAATGAATGACAAGTATATTGGTAAAAAAATTTATATGTGGTTTATATCATGATAATAATTAGTAACATGATTGGAATACAAGTGAAGTGATCATAATGCATTGAGAATTGTTATTTATTTATATTTATGTGTTGTATTGCATTGACTATTACCATGATTGCCTCATTAAGTGTATACTTAGCGTGTGATAATTCTCACGCGTAGGTAGAAATAAAAAAAAAATCAGAGTAAGGAGTATTCAACATCGTACCTATCAATGAGTATATCTCCAGTATCAGTAATGACATCTTTCCGATGTATTTTGATTTTCTAGTTGACATATATATAGGTGTTAATGATATTTTGGTATAAACTAGGCTTAAAACAGGTTTGTAATGGTTTACTTGATAATAGTTTTAATGAATAGTACACAAATTATGATAGTCATAAAAATGGAATATAGGTTAACGATTTGGTAAAATTAAAATTAAATGAGTATTAAGACGAATTTTAGTTTATGCAGAATATAGACATTTTTATTTGTTATATGTTATAATTATACACTGTTAAGTTACTACTTGAAATCGATATTAGTTTGGTTGATAGAAAATTAGAAATTGATGTTCTTTGATAAAACAATAAATGATTTAAATTTGAATGCTAGAAATTTTTTTGTGACATTCTGAATCGTATTTGAGAATTAAATACGAGTAAGGGTATTACATTTATTAGTATCAAAGCTACAAGTATAGCCAATTCTAGACATGAGTTGGGTCTGTAGTGAGTCGGGATCATATACATGCCATTAGGATGTTATAATTACTTATATTTATTTACTTTGATGCCTATTATTTAGTAATGTTACTTCTTACTAAAGTTAGATGATTGTGACTTTAATAGATGTCAGATCATCAAGAATCTCATCGAACAACTGAGCAGAATACTCCTGCACAGAGTGGGAGTAATGCAGTAAATCAAAATCCACCTCTTGTAGAGCAGAATGTAGAGCTACCTGCTCAAGATCAGCAGAATATGCTTGTACAAGATCTTGGTTTATTTCTTCAGGCATTGGATGCTATCATAAATCATCGATCACCATTATCAGTTCCAAAGGAATTGAGGAAAATGAAAGATCCAAAATTTCGGGGTGATACTGATGCAAATCCAATGGTTGCTGATTACTGGTTGAATGATATAAAAATTATGTTGAGTAGGATTCCTTGTGATGATCAAGGAAAGCTGGAGGGAGTTGTATCTCTTATGATGGAGTAAGCTAGTGTGTGGTGGAATACAGTCACTGCACAAGTTCTTCTAGAATATATTACATGGGAATATTTCTAAAGGAATTCAAAGAAAAATATATTAGAGATGTGTTCATTGATGCAATGAGGCAACAGTTCTTGAATCTAAAGTAGTCTGGCAGGTCAGTCTACGAATATGAATGTGAGTTCACAAGACTGAGCCGATTTGATGCAAAGTTCCTTCTAATAAAAAAATCCAGAGTTGACAGGTTATTTGCTGGGTTGGATGCTCAATAAAAATGATATTGATTTCTTACAATTTTACTGCTTCTCAAGAAGTTGTAAATTGAGCAAATTCCATGAAAAAATACACCTTGAGGAAAATATAGAGAAAAAGGCTCAAACTAGTAAAAGGACTGTAAGTGCTTTTATTACACCATCATTTAAATGTAGTAATGGCTTTTCACAGAAAATTCCTGCAGCTTCAACATCTCCAATTAAAAAGGGATATTCTCTAGGAAAGTCAAAGCAGGCTTAGACAGTTACTGTAAATACTCGAGGTTCGAGATTTCTTCCTATTTTAGAATATTAACACTGTGGAAAGAAACATTCTGGTCAATGCTGGTTTAGTGGAGGAACATACTAATATTGTGGGAAAACTAATCATTTTAAAAAGAATTATCCAGAGCTTCACCCAAATCAGTCAGTAGTAGCACCTCAGAAAGGTTGAGGTAACAAATGTGACAAACAAAGAGTATTTGAGGCTGCATTTAATCGGAAAGGCAAGATTATTGTTCGAGTATATAATATCAAGACTGCTAATGATCGAGATGATCTAGAGATATTAGCGGACACACTTGAACTCTTTAGAAAACCTATATTTGCATTGATTGGTCTAGTCTTTACGCATTGTTATATTAGTTCTAAAGTAATAATTGAAAGAAATATCTCATTAGAACTAATTTCGAGTGAAATATTTGCTATCAATCCAACAGGGCAAAGTGCCAAAGTAAGTCAAATATGTAGAAAATGTCCTATAAAGATTCAAGAAGTAGAATTCTCACTTGATCTTATGGAATTACCATTCCAAGATTTTGATATCATTCTAGGAATGGATTGGTTATCGACATATGATGCTATGGTTAAATATCGATTGAAAAGATTAATCTTAAAGGGACCATATGGCTCATAAATAATATTTATACACAAAAGGTCGAATTATCCGAGCAATGTGATATCAGCTGTAACTTATAGAAAGTTATTATCACATGGGAGTGATAATATATTTAGCTCATGTGGTAAATAATAAGGAAACAAAGATAAAATATGGAGGATATACCAACGGTATGAAAATTTCTAGATGTATTCTCAGAAGAATTGCCAAGATTATCTCTAGATTGAGAAGTGGTATTTGGTATTGATGTGCTTCTTGGAGCAACACCAATATCAATGAAACCTTACAGGATGTCTCCTGCATAACATGGAGAGTTAAAGACTCAATTATAAGAGATATTGGATCGAGATTTTATATGACCTAGTATATCACCTTGGAGAGCTTTAGTCTTGCTTGTGAAAAAGAAAGAGGGATCAATAAGATTATGTGTTGATTACCATCAACTTAATAAAGTGACAGTGAAGAATAAATATATTTTACCAAGGATTGATGATCTCTTTGATCAACTTAAAGGAGCAGCAGTATTTTCTAAAATTGATAGTTGATCGGGGTATCATCAATTGAAGATCAAAGAAGACGATATACCAAAGACAATTTTCTGAACTATATACGGACAATATGAGTTTGTAGTAATTCTATTTGGGCTCATGAATGCACCAACAACTTTTATGGATCTAATAAATTGTGTGTTTCAACTATATTTAGATCAATTTGTGGTTGTATTTATTTCAACCAAAGAGGATCATGATACTCATCTTCGAATAGTTCTTTAGATTCTCAAAGAAAAGAAACTATATGCAAAGTTGTCAAAATGTGAATTTTGGTTACCCGAAGTAGCTTTCCTTGGACATATAGTTTCAGCTGAAGGGATCCGGGTTGATCCTAAAAAGGTTTAAGCAATTATTAAGTGGAAAACTCCTATGAATATTTCTAAGTTGATAAGTTTCTTGAGATTAGTTGGTTATTATTGGCAGTTTGTAAAAGACTTTCCAATGATTGCTGCTTCAATTACTAAGCTATTGAGAAAGGATGTGTCATTTGTTTGGACAGATAAATATCAGGAAAGTTTTGAGAAACTAAACAGGATATTAATAGATGATCCTATTTTGTTACAACTAGAAATTGAAAAAGATTTTGTAATATATAGTGATGCATCCCATACTATTTGGGGTGTGTATTAATGCAAGAAGGTAAGGTGATAGCATATGCTTCTTGACAACTCAAAACTCATGAAATAAATTACCCTACTAATGATTTAGAGTTGGCTATAATAATGTTTGCTTTAAAAATTTTGCGTCACTACTTATATGGTGAAAAGTGTTATATTTACATTTATCATAAAATTTTGAAATACTTGTTATATTAAAAGGAGCTTAATTTGATACAACAACGGTGGATAGAGATGTAAAGGATTATGATATAATCATCGATTATCATATGGGAAAGGATAATGTGGTAGCAAACACACTTAGCCGAAAAACATTCTCTGTATTGAGAGCATTGAATGCACAGTTGAATTTGCAAGAAGATGGTGCATTAGTGGCAGAACTTCAAATTAAGACTACTTTGATAAGTCGAATTAAGGAGTTGCAAGCAAAAGATGAAAAATGCTTGGAAAAGAAGAAACAAGTTAAAAATGGTGAATCAAAAGACTTTGAAATAAAGTCATATGGATACCCATATTATAAGGGATGTGCGTATATTCCTAATAATGAGTAATTAAAGAAGGAAATACTTTCGTAAGCCATTAAAATCCTTTGACTATGCACCCGGGAGGCATCAAAATGTATCATGGTTTGATAAGTCGATTTTGGTGGCTTGATTTGAAACAATCTATTATTGATTTTGTTGTTAAATGTTTAACTTGTCAACAAGTAGAGGCGAAACATCAAGTACCATCAGGATTACTCCAACCAAGTTCAATTGCGCAAAGGAAGTGAAAAAAGTTTACTATGGATTTTATAACATGTTTACCATTGAAACCAAGTAAAAAGGATTCAATCCGGGTGGTTGTGGATCGATTGACTAAATCGACACATTTTGTACCAGTTTGAAATTACTACTCCTTAAACAAGTTAGCAGATTTATATATTAAGGAAATAGACTACATGGTGTTCCTCCATCCATTGTGTCTGATAGAGATTCAAGGTTCACTTCAAGGTTTTTGAGTGCATTACCTAAAGCATTGGGAACTCAATTACACTTTAGTACTTCTTTCTATCCTCAAATAGATGGACAATCAGAAAAGGATTATCCAAATATTAGAAGATATGCTCAGGGATTATAATATGAAATTTGCAGGTTTGTGGGAAAAGATATTCCATTAGCTGAGTTTGCCTATAACAAAAGTTACCAATCAAGTTTAAAGATGGCACCCCACGAGGCATTATATGGAAGAAAATCTCGAACACCATTGAAGTGGTTCGAGCTAGAGGATCTAAAAATCATTAGAACAGATCTTGTTTAAGAAGTAGAGGATAAGGTAAAGATAATTCAAGATAATCTCAAAGAAGCCTCTGACAGAAAAAAGTCGTACTCAGATCTTAATATGAAAGATATTGAGTTCGAAGTTAGAGACAAGGTATTTTTAAAGGTTTCACCTTGGAAAAAAAGTATTATGTTTTGGAAGAAAAGGCAAACTTAGTCTAAGATTCATTGGTCCTTATGAAATTTTGAAACGATTTGGTCCAGTGACATATCAACTAGTATTACCACTAGAAATGAGTAAGTTCCATGACGTTTTCCATGTGTTAATGCTCCGAAAATATCGATAAGATCCTTTGCATATCGTTAAACCAGAGGAAATTGAAATCAAACCAGACTTAACATACAAATAAGAACCCATAAGGATCTTAGCTCATGGAGAAAAGTAGATAAGGAACAAAAATATTCCTCTAGTTAAAGATTTGTGGAGGAACCACAAAATAGAAGAAGCTAACAGGGAAACAAAGAAGGCAATGAAAGAGCAGTACCCATATCTATTTTAAACCACGTGCGAATAAAAATTCAATGATGAATTTTTATTAAGGGGAAGAATTGTAATACCCCATAAATTTAGTTAGTGACCAAAATGAGTAAAATGAAAGTTTAGTGGCTAAAGTATAAACTTGAGAAAGTTTAGGGACTAAAAGGTAATTTTAAAAAGTATATATTTTTCTCCTTTAAATGAATAGTTACCCTCAAGAATGACGTTTTGGTGTCTCTCAGATTTTTAGTATGGAGTTTGGAAGTGTGAAAGTTAAAAAAATTCGAATAATCGGATCGAATCTAAAATTCAGTAAATTTTTCTAGATAATAAAGAATGGGAAAATTTCTTTTAAAATGATAAGATTTAATGTGGACCATTGGATTTAAGTTGATTTCCATGTTAGATCTTAGCCATTAGATTAAAAAGGACAAGATTTTATTTTTGGAACTTTACTGGGGTAAAGTTATAAACTACTAACTTCATGGTTTAATTTTAGCCATTGGATGATAAATTTGACATGTTACATGATTAGGATCATTGGATTTTAAGGTCATAATAGTCATGTTGGTCTAAAATGAATTTTAAATTCATTTAGGTTATAAAAATCCTAAAAGTACTAAAAAAAAGAAAGTTCAAGGTTTTTCTCCATCTTATGAGTTGCGTTCGTGAACTTTTTGGAATATTTAGACATCAATCAAAACTGAGATCTAACTAGAAACAAAGGAAAGGAAAAAGATCGAGCTTAAAGCTTAGTGAGATATATATTTTGACTTGCATAAAAAGTGTTAAGATGAGTGCAATGCATACATAACATGAAACATGGATGTTTTATACATCATTAGGATGACTTGCGATGAGTCTACTTTATTTATATTAATATGATATTTATGTCATTAATCATATATTTGACATTGCTAAATATGTCGAAAGTTAATATAAAATGAATTGATCACTAGTTTTTTTATGATGTTATATCATGAATATTATTTTGGGTATGAACTGATCAATGTTGAATTATGTTGATATGTAATGCCATGAATGAAATAAATATAAACTATATGCCTATGTAGGTTATTGAAGGACAGTGGCATAGTTGGCATGCCATAGAGTCTAGCAGCAGGTTGCATATTTTATTTAGCATTATAGTGTATATAAAGGACACTTAGGGAATATGGTGGGCACAACCTTATGTGTATTATGGTGGGCATGACCTTACGTGTATTATGGTGGCATGACCTTATGTGTATTAGCACTTCAGTGCATATTTGACTCGTGTACCTAGGGTTCTCATAGGCTTATGTTTAGGATATCGTTTATTGGTTAATAAATGATAAATAAGTGAATAAACTTATGAACTTTTGGAATGAATGAAAAATATATTGGTAAGAAATTTTATATGTGATTTATATCATGTTAATAAATGGTAACATGATTGAAATATAGGTAAATTGATCATAATGCATTGAATATTGTTATTTATTTATATTTTTGTGTCATATTGCATTGACTATTAATATGATTGTCTCACTAAGTGTATACTTAGTGTGTGATGATTCTTACGCATATGTAAAAAGAAAAAAATCAGAGTAAGGAGTATTCAACATTGTACCTATCGAAGAATATATCTCCAGTATCAGTAATGACATCTTTTTAATGTATTTTGATTTTCTAGTTGGCATGTATATAGGTGTTAATGGTATTTTCATATAAACTATACTTAAAATAGGTTTGTAATGGTTTACTTTATAGTAGTTTTAATGAATAGTACATAGATTATTATAGTCATAAAAAATGGACTGCAGATTAACGATCCGGTAAAATTAGAATTAAATGGGTATTAAGATGAATTTTAGTTTAAGCAGGATATAGGCAGTTTTATTTTTTATATGTTATAATTATAAATTGTTAAGTTAATCCTTGAAATCGAAATTAGTTTGGTTGATTAAAAATTAGAAATTGAGGTTCTTTGATAAATCAATAAATAGTTTAAATTTGTATGCTAGAAATATTTTTTGTGACATTCTGACTCGTTGTTGCATATGTGTTTGCTATAAATTAAACGCAAATTTGTGCAAGTATACACAATCAAACAAGTAATATAGTAGCGAGTGAGTATTGTCTCCACAGAGATTGAAGGGATTTCCATGTTAAGCTAATGCACCAAAAATATATGACTTAAATATAGTCTATATGTAGTATAAACAAATGAGTAAGAATGTTGTGGCAAATTATTGAAGTGTGGATTGTGAAATGCTATGGAAAACAATAAATTAAAGTCAAAGAATTGCTATGGAAAAATAAAGTTGAACACTGGAGTATGAAATAAGATAACTTCACAACCTCTCACAAACAAGCTACAATAGGGATAAATGATTGGGTTTACTAAGGAATCCTTTTCCTTGTCTCTAGAATGGTTCACCTTTTCTGTGAGTATGGTGCTCGACAGGGTTTACTAAAATGTTTCTAGGCTATCTTTAATAAGGAACCTGACGGAGAAAATTCTACGGCAATACCTCTCAGCGTAAATTGCAACACAATCCCATCAGTTAAGTTCTACTACTTTTAGTCATTGAAATACTTTCCTTATCTCTAAGGTGAGTTAAATCCTTTCCATCCCAGCTTAGTTCCATCGTCCACATCGATCTAACCTAAATCTCTTGATATTAAGCATTAAAACTTAGAAAATGGCTAACACTCAAAAGCTTTTACAAGTCTAAGTTATTAACATTTAAAGAATGAACAAAGCAACATTTAAACATGGAAACATAAATCATTCATTTAAAAAATATAATCCAAAGCAAACCCACACCAAATAAGGTTAGTTCATGGTGGGGTAAAAATCATCCACAAGAATAATCATTCGTTCCATTACAAAAGCCTCAAATAAATATAAGTGAAAAACAACGAAGAAGAGAACTCCCAAGTGCTGCGTAAGCTTTCTTGAACCATCGTGAACCACCTTAGCAAGCTAGGTTCTCTCAAAGGCCTAGCTTTCTATCCCCTTGGAGCTTGGCTATGGAGAACACCACGAAAGAAAAAAGAAAAGAAAAAAAATAATGGAGCTATTTGTTTTGCCTCTTGTTGCAACCCCTTTCTCTTAATCTCTTATCTTATTTATACTAAAAAACAAAAGACTCTCCAACTTCCAAGAACTCTTATACTCACAATAAAACACTTTAACTCCCAAGAGACTCTTAAATTCACAATAAAAATCTCTAACTCCCAAGAGACTATTAAATTCACAATAAAAATCTCTAACTCTCAAGAGACTCTTCAATTCCCACTTAAATTTGAGATTTTAATTCGTTTTGTAACCTAAGGAAGTATTCTCTTCATATTTTTAGGCTGGGCAGCTGGCAGAGGAGGTTTCACATGTAGACTGCTGGCAACGATTATAGATATCTTTGTCATTTTTTGTCTTTTTCTGCACCCATAAATGCCGTGTAAAATGCTGTAGCATTTCTCTAATTCTCCTTCAACCCTGTTTACCTCATCTCCTTTAGCATCACTTACCTGTATATCATCAACAAAACACGACCTTTCCCCTTACGCAACACTAGTTTCAACAATAACATAATGCAACAAAATTAAACTATCAGATGCAACTTCACAGACGTAAATGCAACTGCATGTAGTTAAATGAGATTTTTAACAACCAATAACCTAAGTAAAAAAAAACACAAAATATAACCTTTTTGCAGAGTTATCACACCCTCAAACTTAATCTATTGCTTGTCCTCAAGTGATGAATAGTAATTAACATAAGAAATGTTATGAAAAAGTTCAGTCCAAGACAGTTGCAAGGCATAAAATTCAACCCTTAAAAACATAGGCTTAAACATGGTACACATTGCAATTTTAAGATTTTTTTCATAAGACAAGATCCTTTGCATGTGTGTACGTGATTATATCCAGTCTATTCTTAATATAGTTAGAAAAATCCTAATCAAGTTCTCCATTATGCCTTAGCATTTGTTAATCAATGAAGCTCAAGTTCTAATCCCATTATCCTAATTTTATTATTTTTCCTTTTTCTTCTTATTTTTTTTGAAACTGCTATGAGGGATGTCAACTTATCAAACTTACCGTTCTCAACTCTAGATGACTTGGAGCAAACATTCCATGCCCAAGCTAGTAGGTAGAGTCATATCGTGACTACTTTCATTCACTCATTTGCCATTGCTGCCAGTTATTAAAGGGGTTATCTAGGTAAACAATCCAAAGAGGAGTGTTCCTCTACAGTTATGCCATAGCATTTATTCACAATTCATAATATTCAATTAAGCATAGGGGAGTTTAAAATAACCTTTCAAGCATTCATTTATCAGTTATGCTAAAGCATGCAAGAGTTATTTCATAAAAAAATTGCGAAAACTCTTAAGCATAGAGAGCAAACAATCGAGTAAAAGTTTAATCGCAAAGAATCAAGCCCTAGAGTTAATTCTACCAATCTCAACAATCATGTACATTAATCACAATCTTAAAAAAAATCATTATCATTGGGCATCATCAAATTATTCTAAAAACTATCTTAAAACCTAACAAATACATTAATAAAAATATGTTAATTACTATAAATGCAAATGCCTAACTATGAACATTACCTCCCCCAAACTTGAAGGAAGTATTATCCTATATACATGAAAATTAAATGAGATGAAACTGAGTGAAATACAATGATAATGAAAATGGATGTACCTCACTGTGGTGGTTGTATGTAACTTCTTTGGGGTGGGGCTATCCTATGCATGGGTGGGTTAGTATGCTGTGACATTTCAGGTGAAAGAGGGATCTTGGTAGCTTGCTCAGCGGGTTCATTCTCCATATCCTACCACATAGAAACCTAAAAAGAAAATTTGTAAAATCAAGAACAAAAAGTAATGAAAGCATGGTGAAGATAAAAAAATAATATTTTATTTATGAACATAATATAAAATGAAAATGTTATTACAAAATAAACAAAAAGGGTATTGAGTGCAAACTCTCATGCACCATGGAGGATAAGTGAAGACTTGTTGTGCATGATGGGGGCACCAGTGTAGACCTTTAGCCATTTTCCATTCACATTGAAGATGGTGCCATCATCAAGGTTCTTGATATCAACCGCCCCATGGGGGTATACTTGGTGTACCTAGAATGGTCTAGACCATCTGGACTTTAGCTTGCCCGGGGAATAGCTTCAGCCTAGAATTATATAGGAGGACTTGTTGGATTCTTGAAAATGATGCGAAAAAAGTTTTTTTTGTCGTGATACTTCTTTGTTTTTTCTTTGTACATGCATGCATTTTCATATGCTTTAGCATGAAATTCCTCCATCTCATTTAGCTCTAATAGTCTTTCTTCTCTTACTAGCTGGGCCTTTATGTTAAGCTTCTTAATTTCCCAATAGGACTTATGCTTGGCATGCCTTGCAATATACTAGCTTGAATGGTGACATCCCAAGTGGAGTCTTGAATGTTGTATGATATGCCTAGAGTGATTCATCTAACTTGGGGGTCCAGTCCTTCCTCTTGGGCTTCACCACCTTCTCTAGGATTTGCTTGATCTAACGATTGGAAACTTCAGCTTGTTCGTTGGTCTGAGGGTTCTATGCTATAGCAATTATATGTCGCATCCCATACCTTTGTAATGCTTTAGCAATTAACTTGTTGTCAAAGTGGGTTCCTTTATCACTTATGATGGCTCTCAGTGCTCCAAACCTTATGAAAATGTTCCTGTGCAGGAGCATAAGCATGGTTTTGTAGTCATTTTTTAGAGTTACCACGACTTAAACCCACTTGGATACATAATCCACAGTTAGGAGGAAGTATATATCAACAAAAGAAGATGAGAATGATCCCATTAAATCTATTCCCCATACATTGAATGGCTCAACTTCTAAAATATTTTGCAATGACATTTCATGTCTCCTCGATATGTTCATAGTGTGTTGGCATTAATTGCATGCCTTGTAGAAGTGTGAGCATCTTTGAAGAGTGTGGGCCAATAGAAACCAAATTACAGGACCTTTGCAGTAGTCCTTACCCCTCCAAAATGACCTCCACAAAGAGCCATATGACAATGAAATAAAATCTCGTTTTGCTCCTCTTTGGAGCCACACCTTTAAATCATTTGGTCGACACATTGCTTGAAAAAATAAGGCTCGTCCCAATATTAGTATCGCACATTATGTATGAATTTTATTTTGCCTTCGCTATTTAAATATGGAGGCAAAATACCACTAACAAGAAAGTTACAATGTTAGTATATCACAGAATTGCTAAGACAAATAAAATTTTCTCATCAGGGAATTCCTCCTTAATTTCTATTATGTCATGGCATTTGATAACTCTCCAAAAGAGTTATCATATCAATCATTTATACGTAGGTTTAGGTTGAACTTAAGCATGTTTAGAAGCATTTTAGGATCATTTTATTTACATTTATATGCATTTTGAATCATGAGAAATTTGGTTTTTCTTGGGCTAATTTTTAGTTTTATTGTTAAAAAATGTACAAAAATGTTGCAACATTGGAGCAGAAGGTGCAGCAAGCGATGAGTCATCAGGTGCTAAGCAGATTGTTCTAGAATGAGACAACTGTTATTTCTCCAACCAGCACCTAAAGTGTGGAGCAATTTCATTAGAATAGGATGGCTCCTTTCACCTATCATATTTTCAACACTCCACTTTCCATTTATCATCACAAATTTTTTCATCTCTTGCAATGGCTACTTAAGCCACTCATTTGGGGAGTGCTGCAACATCCAAGGATAAGCTTTTTCCGAGTAGCATCGGCAGTAAAACTAGATCACTTCATCTATATATGTCCTCCATCTGAGATAGGGATATGTTAGGATAGTTTGAATACTATTTTTATCTTGTGGTTGATATTTGATATAAACTTAGTTGTTTATTTTGATATTTGTACTATGATGAATGTTTAAGTTTAGGAATTTGTACCTTGAGCTTTTGGAAGGTTAAAGAGATTTATCATCAAATGCATGTTTTTTCATACAATACAAAAATATATGTATTACTATTCAGGTTGTTTTTGTTCTCCTTGGTATTGTGAGAAGTAATGTTGCATATTGAGATGTATGCTGCCAAGCATTTGGCATAGTTAATAGATTAATCGTTTGATTTAGTGAGAGCTAATTCTGAATAATTAATTAAAGTTAATATATGTTGGATACTTAGTGATGGATTTAAACACATGGTTAATATATGATGGATACTTAGTGATTCTGAATAATTTGATGGTTGATCTTGTTCTTTACTCAATGTTGTAGCATAACTTGATATTTTTATTATTGAATTTACACTTTTAAAACATGTTGCATGTCGCTTTTAATTAACTCTCCTTATAACTCTTTTGTAAACTAATTTTGCTTTTTGTGGATACGATACTCGATGCTGTGAAACATCTATTACTACTTGGGACAGTGTATAATTGCGTTAGGCTGGAGCGTATTTTACACTCATCAAGTTTTTAGTATCGTTGTCGAGGAGAAACTGTTTGCATTAGAGTTTTTATTTACATATACTAACCTTGTTTCTTTTATTTTGTAGGTAATTTCTTTTTAGCTTAGTGTTGTCTGTTTAATAGCGACGGCCTCGTGCCATTAGATCTTAAAATCGAGAGTCGAAGAAAATCTAATCGTAATTGAGTTAATATGGATGATCAAGCACATGGTCACAATACCCTGCCACCATTACAACATGTTGGAGAAGGAGAATTGTTGCACGACATAGGAGCTGAGCAACAGTCATAATTCAATATGGGTGACTGCAACCGACATATTATAGAGCATGTTGTGCCTACGCTGGATAACTTACACCTTGGAATTGTGTGACCAACCATCGAAGCTGCTAACTATGAATTGAAGCTGGTGATATTTCAAATGCTACAATCTATGTGGCAATATAGTGGCTCGTTTACTGAAGATCCGAGAACACACCTTAGGGTATTCATGGAGGTGTACCTTTTGTACAACAAGGTGTTCTTGAGGAAGCACTAAAGCTGAAGATTTTCCCTTTTCCACTGTACAACAAAGCTAGAGCATGGCTTAATTCGCTACCACTACGTGCAGTAGCATCCTGGAATGAATTAGCATAAAAATTTCTGATGCGCTTCATTCTGCCCAATATGAATGCGAAGCTGAGGAATGAGTTTACCTCTTTCAAGCAATTGGATGATGAGAATTTATATGAAGCTTGGGAACAGTTTAAGGAGTTGTTGTGAAAGTGTCTGATGCACAAATTTCCCTATTAGATGCAAATGAAGATGTTTTATAATGGGTTAAACATATATACTCGTATGGTGGTTGATGCTTCAGCAAATGGAGCATTATTGGACAAGTCATAAAATGAAGCATGTGATATATTGGAGAGTATTTCCAATAATGGCTATCAATACCCCAATACGAGGAACATGTTTAACAGACATAATGGTACAAAAACAAACATTGATGGTTTCAATTCAATGGCTTCCCAGATCACAATATTAAATGATATGGTAAAGAAACTATAAAATTCGGATGACATGTATGAGGTAAAAGCTACATCTCATCTCTCTTGTGTTTATTATGGCGGTGCACATAATTATGAAGAATGTCCAAAAAAACCCGAATCTATTCGTTTTGTGAGAAATTTTATATGGGTGATAACGCCAACACTTATTGGAATTCATACAATGCCAACTACCGCAACCATCACAACTTATCTTGGAGAAGAAAAAATGTTGCCAATAATAATGATGTGAAATCTAATTTTGGCAATCAACGACAACATTACAATTAACAACCAATAGCATTAACAATTAGTGCAACCCCAGAAAAGGTAGAATTACCAAGGGTAAAATTCTCATCAAGCTCCTAACCTAACTTCTCTTGAATCTTTGATGTAAGAATATATTTCGTAAAATAAAGCAGTGATTTAAAGCCAGTCAACATCTCTACGAGCATTGGAAAACCAAGTTGGCCAGTTGGCCAATGCTTAAAGCAATAGGCAACATTGATGCTGCCCAACAATGCTGAAGTTCCTAAGGCTCATGGGAAGACGCATTGCAACGAACATTGTAAATACATTACAACTGGAAGTGGGATCCATCTTGGTAAACTCACTGCTGAAAACAAGAAAAAATATGATGACCAATAGACCAAGGACAAGGAGGTAGCAAAAGAAGCATCTATTTTAGATGTTGTAGCAAGGGATGCTACAAAAGTGATAGTTTTGGATATATGGCAGCATCACCTCAATCAGCACCTCTTGTCATACCTACGATGCCACAGCCATTGCCGAATCAACCAAATCCATGACCACCACCGCCCTTTCCACAAAGATTCAAGAAAACCAAGGAGGATCAACAATTCAAAGAATTTATTAATGTACTTCGATAATTAACAATCAATAACCCATTGATCGATGCTTTAGAGAAAATTATAAACTACATAAAGTTTATGTGAGAAGTACTTTCTAAAAGAGAAGGCTATGTGAGTTTGAAACTGTAGCACTTACCGGAGACTGTAACGCAATGGCTTCTAGTTGATTGCCACTAAACCTCAAAGATCATGGGAGCTTTAATATTCCTTGTATCATTGGTGATTAATTTGTAAGTAAGGCTTTATACGATTTAGATATTAGCATTAACCTTATGCCGTTATCAATTTAAGGAAGTTTGGAAGTGGAGAAGCAAAGCCTACCACCGTGACCTTGCAACTTGTAGATCGTTCCACCATACATCATAGTGGCATTATGGAAAACATGCTCGTATGAGTGGATAAGTTCATTTTTCCTACTGACTTCATCATATTGGATTGTGAAGCCGACAAATATGTTTCAATAATTTTTGGCAAACCCTTCTTTGCTATAGGGAGAACCCTTATAGATGTTGAGAATGGGGAACTTACAATGTGTTTGAATGATGAATATATAACTTTTAATTTTTTTGAAATTTTTTTCTTATATTGATGATAATGTTGAATGCAATAACATTGATATTATTAATATTTATGTGCAGGAACATTTGAAGGAATTCTATAGTATGAAGAAAGTTGCCACTACTAATGTTGTAGCAATTGTATAACTACAAGAAAATGAGGCAGTTGAAGGGAATTTCATGCAACACTTTGAATCCTTAGAGTTTCCTGATTGACCTATTCAAGCACCGAAGTTGTCAATAGAAGAGACTCCTAAGCTTGAGCTTAAAGTTTTGCCCAAGCATTTGAAATATACTTTTCTTGGAGAAAATTGGACTTTGCTAGTCATTGGTGCCGCAAAGCTCACAACATCACAAGAGGACAGTCTGATTACTGTTTTAAAGTAGCATAAAAGGGTAATTTCTTGGAGCATAGCTGATATTAAAGGAATTAGTCTAACATTTTGCATGGATAAGATATTAATGGAAGACCCTAACAACAATTCAATAGAGAAACAATGAATGTTAAACCCAATCATGAAGGAAGTTGCTCGAAAGGAAATTATTAAGTGGCTGGATCCTGGGACTATATATCATATTTCTGACAGCAATTGGGTGAGCCCTTTGTAATGTATTCCCAAGAAGGGGGCATAACCTTAGTATAAAATGAGAAGAATGGGCTAGTACCAACGCGCACAACTACGGGTTGGAGAATTTACATGGACTACCGAAAGATGAATAAAGCCTTCAAAGAAGGATCACTTATGTTGTCGTTTATTGAGCAAATACTGGACAAACTTGTTGGAAATGTTTCCCTACTATTTTCATGATGGGTATAATGGATATAATCAAATTGCTATAGCTCTTGAAGATCAAGGAATGACTACTTTTACTTGTCCATGCAGAACATTTGCATTCCGAAGAATGTCGTTCCGCCTGTGCAATGCTCCAGCAACATTTCAGCACTGCATGATGGCAATATTCATTGACATGATTGAAAATTGTTTGGAGATATTTATGGATGATTTTTTTGGGCAAGAATTTTTGCAATGCCTTTCTAATTTGGCCATTGTTTTAAAGCGATGTGAAGAAACTAACTTGGTTTTGAATTGAGGAAAATACCATTTCATGGTTACCGAGGGAATTGTATTGGAGCATCGTATTTCTCACGTGGCATTAAAGTCTACAATACCAAAGTTGAAGTTATTGAAAAACTGCCTCCTCCTAGCAATGTGAAGGCTGTAAGGAGTTTTTTAGGATAAGCAGGCTTTTACCGAAGATTCATCAAGGATTTTTCTCAAATTGCCAAACCTTTATGCTCATTGTTGAAGCAAAACAAGAAATTTGACATAGATGTTGAAGTCCTTACATCTTTTGAGACCATCAAATCAAAGTTGATCAATGCTCCAATTTTCGTAGCACCAAACTGGAGTTTACATTTTGAATTAATGTGTGTTGCTAGCGACCATGCTGTAGGAGCTATGATGGGGCAACGTAAGGAGAAAATATTTCATGCCATTCATTATGCTAGCCAGACATTGAATGATGCTCAAGTTAATTACACCACAACTGAGAAAGAACTTCTTTTTGTAGTGTTTGCTTTTGGAAAATTTCATTGATACTTGGTTGGAACCAAAGTAATTGTTTACACCGACCACTCGACTCTTAAGCATTGTTTTGCTTAGAAAGACACTAAACCAATATTGATTCGATAGGTTTTACTTATTCAAGACTTGGCATTAAAATTCAAGATAAAAATGATCTGAAAACCAAGTGGTTGATCATTTATCCCACTTGGAATCCGGAAGTGAGGATGACAAGAAACTTGTAGCGCCAAATATATTTCCCGATGAGAGGTTGCTGTCCATCAATGTTTTACTATGGTATGTAGATTTTATAAATTATTTAGTTATTAGTATGCTACCACCGGATCTTAATCATCAATGTTGAAAGAATTTTATGTTAAAGCCTACTTTTGGTAAGAACCTTATCTTTTCAAGCAATGTAACGACAAAATTTTGAGGAGGTGTGTTCCTAAAAGCGAACAACAAAGTATTCTGCATCATTGCCACAATGCACCATATGATGGGCACTTTGGGGGCATACGTACAACAACAAAGGTCCTTCAATGTGGTTATTACTGGCCATCGCTATTCAAGGATACTATTAACTTCGTACAACATTGTGATTGCTGCTAGCGAACAAGTAGCATTTCTCATCGTAATGAAATGCCAATACAGACTATACAAGAGATTAAACTCTTCGATGTTTGGGGATTAGATTTCATGGGACCATATCCATCATCTTGTGGCAATCTCTTCATTCTTGTTGCTGTAGAATATGTATCCAAGTGGGTTGAAGTTGAAGCATTACATTCAAGTGATGCTACAACAGTTCTTCAATTCCTACACGAACATATCTTTACTCACTTCGAAACACCAAAAGGCTTTATTAGTGATGAGGGTTCCCAATTTATTGTTCCACAAATAGAGAATGCTCTACAGCTTTATAGAGTCAAAAATCGCATTGCTACAACATATCATCCTCGGAAAAATGGCCAAGAAGAGATCACTAATCGCGAAATAAAGCAAATCATAGAAAAAGTAATGAATCTTTCATGAAAGAACTAGTCCCTACGACTTGAGGAAGCTCTATGGGCATATAGGACAACCTATAAAACCCCTTTGGGGATGTCTCTTTATCTCTAGGTATATGAAAAAACTTGTCATTTACCTGTGGAGTTGGAGCATAAAGCGATGTGGGCATTGGAAAAGCTAAACTTTGATCTTGATGATGCAGGCAAAAAATGAATGCTAGACCCGAATGAACTTGAGGGGCTTTGAAACAATGCTTACGAGAGTGCCCGAATCTACAAAGGTAAAAGTTAGAAATGGCACAACAAACATATCTTGCCCAAGCAGTTTCATGCTGGACATCAAGTTCTTCAACTCTCGCTTAAAGCTATTTCCTGGTAAACTTAAGTCTAGATGGTCTAGATCTTTTGAATTGGCAGATGTATATCCTCGGGGCTATACTTTTAAAGAATTTGGTGTATGAGACCACGTTTAAAGTCAATCGATAATGTTTGAAACATTGTTGTCAACAACAATGCCCTAGCATTACGTCCATCACCCTAAGAGAACCCCCTCTTTTTAATTTTTCTCCATATAAATAAGTAAATTCTCTTGCCATTAGTTTAGATTAGTTCATTTTTAGATTTTAACATATTTTTCTATTTTTGTTTTTCAGGTTGTTACCATATCTACATCACTATCTCTTCTCTCCGATGCGTGCTCCTGTTAAGTAGCAATTCTGTCTATTTAAACAAAATGTTATATGCAATTCTAGTAGCAATTGCCACCTGGGCGGGTAACTTTTGATAAAATGTAATTTGTATGAGCTGTCACCCATTTTTACTCCACATCTGCACTGTCCATTTTACCTTATCACAATCATCCTTCTTCTTTTATCTTTATACTTATCATTTAATTTTTTAAAATGGACAACCATATAAACCTCAACCTGTTGATACATCATTTGATCTTCCAAATGCTCTGACATCTATGGTGGTACGATAAGATAATATAATGGCCACGTTGAATCATACCATTCAGATTCAATCACAAATTGACTCAGCTCAGGTGCAGTATTACCAATATGCCCAGGTCAGAGACTATGATGAAGAAACTGTCAACAAAGCTGATAAAAGATGGAAAACTTTTTTTCCAGCATTCTCGATGGCTGTGCTTACTTACCTTTCTTAGCTGAATGTGTTAGATACTGCTGATAGTTCCAATAGCGTTGAGGAAGTGCCAAAAGCGAAGACTGTGCTGGGGAAGACATGATGGAAATCTAAGCTAAAATTGATGAATTAGAGGAGGAAGAAAAAATTGAGAAAGATGATGATGATGAGGAGGAGGTTGATTCGGCTGTATCAACGGATGTGATTGTAGTCGGATATGATGATGTTGAGCTCATGGAAATTAACGAGGAGACACTCAGTCAAAAGAAAGAAAAAGAAGAAGCTACTAGCGAAGAGAAGACCGTTGCAGGATAATTTTTGACCTAAGTGATGACAAGGCTACTCAGGATGATGCAACCACTTAACAACAAAATTTAGACGCCGTCAAGATTGTTAGTGAGGTGTTGAAAGATATGGAGCAAATTATGACTGCAAGCCAAGCCAAGAATCTTGCTTCTGAACTAATGGTCGATGTTGTGGGGGCAATCAGGGGACACCAACATACTAACGTCTATTGCTACAGTTGCTGAGACTATGTTTATGGCCAGATATACAGTAAAAGTTTCAAGGAAATCCAATAGGCTACAACTAGCAAGCCTAAGATTTCAACTATGAAGATTGTGGGCGGTGCTAAGGGAAACTTTGAAGACCAAGATACTCATACACCGGATCCAATCAAGAAGTTTTCTCTTGTTATCCCTGATCTTGTTATGGTGAAAACCACGTCAACGTCCATAAGCAACAAACAGAAGATCTCAATAAAGGCAAAGGTGACCTCCAAGCGAATCGAACCAAGTACTGTCAACCTAAGGAAAAGCCCGAGTAAATCAAATTAGGGGAGTTTTGTTTCCCTTTCTCATGGTTGCTTTAATTTTGGTTTTAGGTTTCTATGCATTGAGGGCAATGCACACCTTAGGTTTGGGGGTGTATTGTCAAATTATGTTGTTTATATATAATCATTTCATGTTGTTTGCATTGTTATAAACTGTTAAGCATTCTGTTTTAGCATTCTGTTTTAGCATTCTGTTTCATTAAACATTTTGTTTAGGATTTGGATGGATAATACCATACGTTAGTATTATAAAATCAAAGAGCTTTTAAATTAATTTTCATGATGCCCAATGATGAATAGTTTAGAGGATGGAATGTTATGGAATTGTTTATGAACTTGTTCGAATTAGGATCCATAGAAATTTTTTATACCTTAGGTGCATGTTTTCAATACTTAGAGAATTTAGGATTTTTTTTAACTAAACTCATATCTTTATTAGATGCTGTAGCATTTCACAACTAGAGATACTTGAAACTAGCTCTTGTGAAGAAAAAAAACTCAACTAGAGGTGCCCATAACTGACTCTAGTAATAATAAAGGAGAAAATAAGTTGGAAGTGCCTAAAACTGGCTCCAGCGTTAGTATAAAATAAGTTGATTGCTACAACACTGAAAATCATAAATTGAGTAGGTTCACATTTTTCTAAATTAGCTTAGTATTGATTGGATACACCTAACCTGCACACTTGCATGATGTGGGTTCTGATTTGAGTAAGTTAATAATGTAATTCCTAATTTGAGATTATATGAATGCTATATGTATTACTGTAGTAATAATCTGAGGGGTGAAAAATGAAGTTAAATGCTGAGTTGATTTATTGACATTGGTATATGGTATTGTTGTTTAGGTTAAACTACATTCATGCATGTTGTTGCTTGAGGAAAAGCAAACATTTAGGTTTGGGGGTGTGATAACTCTCCAAAAGAGTTATCATATCAATCATTTATACCTAGGTTTAGTTTGAACTTAAGCATGTTTAGAAGCATTTTAGGATCATTTTGAATCATGAGTAATTTGGTTTTTCTTGGGCTGATTTTTAGTTTTATTGTTAAAAAAAAGTAAAAAAGTGTTGCATCATTGGAGCAGAAGCTACAGCAAGTGATGAGTCATCGAGTGCTAAGAAGAATGTTCTAGACTGGGACAACTATTATTTCTCCACCCAATACCTAACATGTGGAGCAATTCCATTGGAGATAGGATGGCTCATTTCACCTATAAATAGAAAGGTCATTTGCCCATTTCATCATCAGATTTTTAACACTCCACTTTCTATTTCTCATCACAAATTCTCTCGTCTCTTGCAATGGCTGCTTAAGCCACTCAGTCGGGGACTGCTGCAGCATCCGATGAGAAGCTTTTACCGAGTAGCATCAGAAGTCAACCTAGATCACTTCATCTACACAAGTCCTTCGCCTAAGATAGGGGAGTGTTAGGATAGTTTGAATTATGTTTTTATCTTGTGGATGATATTTGATATAAACTTAGTTTTTTATTTTGGTATTTGTGCTATGATGAATGTTTAAGTTTGTGACTTTGTGCCTTGAGTTTCTGGATGGTTAAAAAGATTTATCATCAAATGCATGTTTGTTCATACAATATAGAAATATATGTATAAATGTTCATGCTAATTTTGTTGGCCTTAGTATTGTAAAAAACAATGTTGCATATTGAGATGTATACTGCAAAGCATTTGACATAGTTAATAGATTAATCGTTTGATTTAGTGAGAGCTTATTCTGAATTGATTTATTAAAGTTAATCTATATTGGATACTTAGTGATGGATTTAAACACATGGTTATAGAATAAATTCTTTTTTATCATTCAGACCCATTTTATGGTTCATCTTGTGTTTTACTCAATGCTGTAGCATTAATTGAATTTACACTTTTAAAACATGTTGCGTGTCGCTTTTAATCAACTCTTCTTATAACTTTTTTGTAAACTAATTTTTTCCCTCTGGATACGATACTTGATGCTATGAAGCATCTATTAATACTTGGTACAATGTATACTTACGTTAGGCTAGAGTGTATTTTACAGTCATCAACATGAATATTTGTTCTATAGCCTAGAAAGATGATCGACAACTTGATTCTTGGTACCTTTTCTATCCTTAACCTATAGGTCAAATTCTTGCAACAAAAGTATTCACCTAATAAGTCTAGGCTTAATATCCTTTTTATTCACTAAGTATTTGATAACTGAGTGATCAATGTGAACAATAACCTTAGTTCCTATCAACTATGCCATAAACTTATCAAAAGCAAATACTACATCAGTAATTATTTCTAAGTGGTTGTGTAGTTTATTTATTTTTCATTCAAGGTACAGCTAGCATAATAGATGACATGAAAAATTTTACCTTGCCTTTGCCTAGCACTGGGGCATGTGAAGAATATCCAAAGGTGTATCCATCGAGGAAACAATAAAAGGATTAACCCACCAACAAATCTAGCATTGATCAATGAAAGGGATTGGAAAATGGTCTTTCTTGGTTGCCTTGTTAAGGTTTCGATAGTCTATACATATCCTACACCCCATGACAATCTTCGTAGGTAAGAGATTTATGTCCTCGTTACTCACTAGGTCATGCCTTATTTCTTGGGTATACATTGCATCAGGCTGACCCATGAATTGTTAGATATTGGGTAGATTATCCCAATATCGAGCCTTTTAATGATCTCCTTCATGACCACCTTTATAAAAGGGTTAAGCCTTCTTTGGCATTCTATAGAATTGTTGTGACATTCATCAAGCAAAATTTTGTACATGCAAATAGTACTACTTATACCCTTCAAGTCAGCCATAGTACAACCTAAAGCTTTCTTATATTGTAACAAAAAATTTATCAAGCTATATTCTGGCTTAGGTTAATACTAGAAGAGATAATCACAAGCAATGTCTCATTACTACCTAAATAAGCATACTTAAGATGTCATGGAAAAGGCTTTAATTCCAAGGTAGGTGCATACTGTAACAAATGTTTTTAAGGAATAAATTCATTAAAGTCTAAAGGTTTGAATCACGTACCTGGTCTAGCTACAATCATGCTAGACTGTTGTACCTCCATTGGGAATTCCTTGAGCTCCTCGCTATCTTCATCATTGAGCTTTACATAGTCCTCAATCTGCACTAAATTTGCTACAACAAAATTCGAAAGCTTCCTATTTCACCATCGAATCATCATCTTGAAAACACTGACACTCCTTGGAATTACCCACATACTTGAGTGTGTTAAATACATTGATGGTCACACTTTGATCTGCCTCTCGCTTATTGAATTCACCCTTCTCACAATAGGTTAAGATTCAGTTGGTGGCTAGAAATGGTCTCCCCATAATGTTGGGCGCATTGTCATAGGCTTCACAATCAAGAATAAGAAAATTGATTGGGAATTTTTTTCCACCTTTACCACAAGATATTCAATTATTCCTTTAGGTCACACATGGGATCAGTCAGCTAATTACAAGATAACGGTGGTCGGCCTCGTATTTCCCATTCTAAGCTTCAAGAATACCGACTTGGGAATTAAATTCACACTCAATCCAAGATCGCATATGGCTCTCCCCACATAATTATTGCCTATAGAGCAAGGAATGATAAAGCTGCACGAATCTTTTTACTTTAGCGGAAGTTTACTCAGCACAGAAAAACATCCATTTGTTGTGGCAATTGTTTCGTACTTCACAACCTTTCTTTTCTTGGTGAGGATATCTTTGAGAATTTTGCATATATGGGTATTTGATCAATAACCTCTAGGAATGAGACATTGATGTACAACTGGTCAAGAATATCCACAATTTTTTTGAACTGAATGTCTTGATTTTTCTATTTTAGCCTTTGAGGGAAGGGTGGTGGGGGTCTCTCTTTAGCTATAGCATTATTCTGTCTACCATCAACATATACACTTGTTGAACCCTTATTGTCATGCTTTTCCAAAGGTTCATTCTCTTGCAACTCAAGTGGTAGTCTAAATACATCTTTGACTCCGAACTTGGAGACTAAATATTCATGTTGTGGTGCTTCCAAAGCCTTGGTAAGATATCAGTCAATTGATTTGCCGATGAAACATAGTTTGCATGTATCACTTTTTGTATTTTCTCACGAATGAAATGATAGTCCATTTTGATATGCTTTATCATTTCATGAAACATTGGGTTTGTTGTAATTTATAATGTTGCTTTTCTGTCACAGTAAAGCTTAGCTGATTACAAGTCTTTCATTCACAAATCCATCAATAACCCACTCAACCATACAATTTTAGCTGTTTCCATTGCCATGCTTATATATTCTACCTCTAATGATGAATTTTCTATGGTAATATGCTTCTTTGACTTCCAAGTTTAACACAAAAACCAATGATTTAATCTCCTGGTCATCAAGCAAGATTCCCAATCAGCATCACAATAGGCAAGAATAGTGAAGTTTTTCCTTTTTTGATGGCCTTTGATAGTTTTTTCATTTCAATAGTATTTACTCCAGATAAAATATTTTCCTTTCTTCCAGAAAAGAGAAAAAATATTCAGATTTCCACTTCATTAATTTGAGTGTACAAAATTCGGAAGACTGTGTTAACTTTAGAGGCAATGTCCATTTGAAGGATTACATCAGTTCGGGTAAAATTGCTTCTAAGGAAATGACTACATGGCATAGTAAAAATACTTTGTATTTATTTATTTATCTTATTTATTTTTCCATTCAATGATAATCTTTCATTTTGCAGTAAGTTTTTTTCCTATTTAGAAGTAATTTGTACATACTGCAAACACATGGCTTTTAGAAACAAGTTCATCCCTGATCTATCCAAACTTGAACCGTTGGACAGAACCAACTACCGTCACTGGTCATATAGGATGATGATTTTCTTTGAGCAATTAAAAGTTGATTATGTCTTATGTGATACCCCCATCATCGATGAAAATAAAGAAGCTCTTGCCATTCGCCAAGATGATGAAACCAGAGCCAAACAAGAGAAGGATAACAAACTATTAAGAGGCTCATATGCTTAGTCACATGGCTAACAACCTCTTTGACTTGTTTGTTAAAGATAAATATGTCAAGTCTATCAGCGATACTGTACAAAAGAAGTACATAGGGGATGATGCCAGAATCAAGAAGTATTCATTGGAGAATGGTTAAAGTTCCAAATGACCGATGATAAGCCCATAATGGACCAAGTGCATGTCTATGAAAGGCTTGTCTCTGACATCCTAGCTGAAGGGATGAAAATGTGTGAGATTCTCCAAGTGAATATGTTGATCGAAAAACTACCCAAGTCATGGTCCGATTATCAAAACATTTTGAAGCACAAAAAGTGAGTTATGTCCATGGAAGAGCTTATTTACCACATTAAAATATAGAAAGCAAATCGTCTTAAAGATAAGAATTTTATTCCTATAAATGAATTATCTTTTAAGGCTAATCTTGCAGAATCTTCCTATGGTACAAATCATAACATGTTCAAGAATACTTCCTGCCCAAAAAAGAAAAGTAACTCTCAACTAAAGAAGGTAACTAACTTAAAAAAAGATGGGAACCAAACATAAGGCAAATAACTCGGTGAGTTGCTATGTATGTGGAACGTCGGGACACAAAGCTTGCCAATGCTTTCAACACTCTGATCACCACAAGCATCATAATCAAAATGAGAATAAACCACAAGCATACTTGAGCGAGAATCCAGACAATGTGATTGTTGTTTTGGTCTATGAGGTCAATTTGGTGGAAAATCACATTGAGTGGATAGTGGATACTGTCACTTCCAAAAACTTTTGTGCCAATAGAGAAATATTCACCTAGTTTGAAGATGTAAATAAAGGTGAAAAATTCTACCTAAGAAACTCCAATAGCTCAGAAGTACTCGGTAAAAGAATGATCATACTTAAACTTACTTTTGGAAAAACTCTAGCTCTGCATAATGTTTTGTATGTTCTTGTGCTACATAGAAATCTTATTAGTGGTGAACTCTTGCATAAGACAGGAATTAAGTTAGTATTTAAATCTTATAAACTTGTATTATTTCGTAATGGTGATTATGTGAGGAAATAGTATTTACGTGGGGGACTCTTTGTTATTGAAACTATGACTAATGTTATGAATAAGACATTCACTTTTTCCTATATCGTTAAGACTTATGATATGTGCCATGCTAGATTAGGTCATGTGAACCGTCACTCTTTAAAAGGTTAAAACAAATGAACATGCTTCCTAATCTAGATGAAACCAACTTTAATAAATGTGAAATATGTGTTAAAGCAAAGTGTGTTAGACCTCCTTTCAAATCTATTAGTTCTAGAAAAACTAAACTTTTAAAGTTAATTCGTACAGATTTTGCACACTTTAAAAAACATAAAGTAAAGGTGGAAAAAGGTATTAGATAACTTTTGTTGATGGTTACTTTAGATTTTCTAAATTTTATCTCTTGAGGTCCAAAGATGAAGTATAAAAGTCTTTTTAATGTATAAAGCAGAAGTAGAAAACTAACTTGATAAAAGAATGAAAAGAATTAGATATGATAGGGGATGAGAATATATGGCTAATCTTCTTAAAGAAATTTATGAGAAAGAATGCATTATTCGTAAGCTTTATGCCCCTTACACTCACAAAAAATGGAATAGATGAATGAAAGAATAAAACTTTAAAAGAAATGGTGAACACTCTTTTTCTTAGCTCCGGTCTATCTTATAATATGTGGGGAGAGATCATACTTTTTGCTAATCATATACTTAATAAAGTGTCTCATAAAATGTTAGATTGTACTGAAATGAATTGTGGAAACTTCATGCTCCTAATTTAGATTATCTAAAAGTGTTGGAATAGATGAATGAAAGAATAAAACTTTAAAAGAAATGGTGAACACTCTTTTTCTTAGCTCCGGTCTATCTTATAATATGTGGGGAGAGATCATACTTTTTGCTAATCATATACTTAATAAAGTGTCTCATAAAATGTTAGATTGTACCTGAAATGAATTGTGGAAACTTCATGCTCCTAATTTAGATTATCTAAAAGTGTTGGGGTGCCTAACAAAAGTAGGGATGCATGTTTTTGAAAAGAATACTATCAGCTCTAAAACTATTGATGTTGTGTTTATTGGTTACACATTAAATAGTGTTGCTTACATATTTATGCTCTTGCATGATTATTCACTATGTGAATCAAGAGATGCAATATTCTTTAAAAATGATTTCCCTCTTAAAAAATAGTAATCATGACATAAAATTAGATGAGAACATTTCTTCTTCTGGGAAAACTTTTAGAGATGATGAAAATGATGATGAACCTAGAAGAAGTATAACTAATTAATTTAATAGATGAAGATCCAAAAATATATGATGAAGCTATTAGTTCTATTGATGCTAGTTTTTGGAGAGATGCTATTAAAGATGATTTAGAATCCATTTTTTCTAATCATACTTGGGAGTTAGAATACTTACCTAAAGGTTGTAAGCCTATCAGTAATAAATGGGTCTTTAGAAAGAAGTTTAGACCGAATGGATCTATACAAATGTATAAGAAAAGACTAGTTGTAAAAGGCTTTTCCCAAAAGTTTGGAATTGACTTTTTTAATAGATATTCTCCTGTTACTAAAATCTTCATCCTTCATGTTTTATTTTCTTTAGCTTTCATTAACAAATTTTTGATACATCATATTGGTGTAAAGACAACCTTTTTGAATGGTGATTTGGATAAGGAGATTTACATGGATCAACCTCCAGGATTTGTGGCAGCTGGGAAGGAAAATAAAGTTTGTAGACACAAAAAACAAAATCCTTACATGGTCTCAAAAAAGCTCCAAAACAATGGTATGATAAATTTCATAAAACTATTCTCAGTTATGGTTTTATAGTTAATGGTGTTGATGCATGTGTGTATTCTAAAATGTTTGGATATGACAGTGTTATCATAAGTCTGTATGTTTATGACTTATTGGTTTTTAGTACACACCTAAAATCCATTAAAGAGACTAAAGATTTTTTACCCACTAGGTTTGAAATGACTAATTTGGGAGAAGTTGATTTAATTTTAGGGGTAAAAGTGACTAAATCAAATAAATGATACTCGTTAAACCAATCTCTATATAGAGAAAGTTTTGAAAAAGTTTAACAATTTTGATGTAATCCCTGTAAGTATCTCTTACGATCCTAGCATTCAACTAAAAAAGAATAAATGGAATATTGTCTCACAATCTGAATATGCAAAGATTATTGGAAGCCTAATGTTCTTAATGTACTATACTCGACCTGATATTGGCTATGTTGTTTGTAGGTTAAGAAGATATATTCACAATCCGAGTGGTGAGCATTAGAATGTTGTAAATCATTTACTGAGATACCTTAAAGGTACAATAAATTGGGAACTTAAATTCGTTAGATACCCTGCAGTCCTTGAAGGATATTGTGATGTAAATTGGGTAACTGAAAATGATTAAGTAAGTTTCACTGGTGGATATACTTTTACTTTAGGTGGAGCAACTATTTCCTAGAAGTTTGCAAAAAAAAAAAACTTATATTGCTCTCTCCACCATGGAAAAAAAGTTAATTTCTCTTGATTTAGCTGAACAAAAGACCGAGTGGCGTAGGAATCTGCTTGCAGAGATTCTTTTGTGGGAGATACCTGCACCTCTACTGTCGTTATTATGTGACTTATAAGCTACAATCTACATTGCTAATAATCAATCCTACAATGGCAAAAAGGGACATGTCAGGATAAGACATGAATATGTGAGACATCTTGTAAAGAATGGAGTACTCGCTTTGGAGTATATGAAATCTGAAAGGAACTTTATTGATCACTTAACTAAAGGGTTATATAGGAAAATGGTTCATAATTCGTTGAGGGGGATGAGACTTAATCCCATTTGATGAGTACTTCATATCGTACGCTCCTACCTATCCCTATAGCATATCGTGTACACTTGAGAGTTTGAGTTTTATACTCTTAATAAATCGATAGCCCACTATTTAGGTGGTCCTAGTGAGACGGGATTGATGGACATGCCAATTTGTGAGGTTGAATTTTAAACTCTTAATGAATTCATAGCCCAAGTTTTCGGGTGGTCCTAGTGAAACGGACTTGAAGAATTAGCCAAATTTATAAATGAGAGGTTGAGCTTAGTAAAATCTCTTAATGATTTTATAGCCCTAATTCAGGTGTTCTATATTGAAATAGACTTGATGAAATCACCTACGTAAGATGAATGATTAGTCATCTTCTATGAAAGACTTTGGTTCGTCTTTCTAGAGCACTTATGAGCATCCCAAGGTATTATTTGGCAAAAATTTTTGAACTATCGCAGAACTCAAATAGATACGAGGTTAGTTGTGTGTTATGAGTTAACCCTAATCTTAAAAAGTTCAAGATTCAGTCACTTGTTAAAAAGAAGAATTACTCATTCCACTATGTAATAGTTCAAATCTAACATATATTAGTGCTTAAGCGACTAATTTCACCGTTGCTATTTTGTTTAAATTCTTTTGCGGATCTCTACTTCTTTGCATCACTGGGGATTGTTGGTCAAATATAGAATAATTCAAAGAACTAGAATCAAATTTTATTTTATTTTAAATAATTTAAAATGTAAAATTCAATTGTTGAGATCATGGGAAGAGTTGAGAGTTATTTTTCTCTTTATCTTTTTTCCTAAATACCTTCATTTTTAGCTATAAAAGGAGGCTTTCTCCTTCATTTTTAACTCAATCATTTCTTCATTCTCCTATCTTCTTCTATATTTTATCTCTTCACAAGCATATTGAAGTTTTTCTTTTTCCGGTGGCCTTTGATATTTTTTTGTATTCCAATAATATTTACTCCGGATAAAATATTGGTAGATTTACTATGGATAAAATATTTTCCTTTCTTCCAAAAAAGAGCAACACTATTAAGACTTCCACTTCCTTATTTCAGGTGTACAAAATTTGGAAGAATGTGTTAACTTTAGGGGGCAATGTCTATTTTAGGGATTACACCAGTCCGTACGAAATTGCTTCTAAGGCAATGACTACATAGCACAATAAAATTACTTAGTCATTATTTATTTATCTTATTTATTTTTTCAGTCAATGCTAATATTTCATTTTGCAATAAACTATTTTTCCAACATAAATTACATGTATAATTACAAAAAATTTCATCCCCTAAGAAGTACCTTCAATTATATGGTTAGGTTGTTCAAGAAAAATATTTAGTTAGGTTTTTCTTAAAAACAATTATTGTATGGCCTTGTATGATTTTAAGTGACTAATTTTTTTATTTTAATGATTATAAGAAAATTTTCTATTATATATTTAGTTTACGGTTATAATCGCATTTATTGTAATTCTAAATATTTCTTAATGTTAATAAATATTAAGTACTTCTATCCATAAAAAATACCATCAATTACAGTCAATTTAATGAGACCACAAATTACACCCAATTACATTTAAGTCCAATTAGAATTTGCCTTTCTAGAGTTTATGCATTTGTAAAATTTAATATTGATTGAAATTTAATATTAAAACATCTAGTTCAAATAAAATAGTTAAAGAATATAAAATATTATTTGATATTACAAAAGGCAAACACAATATTACATAAATTAACAAAAATAAATAAAAAGTTTGTATTAAATATCGTAATAATTTATCACCTTATATATTTTTCTTATATGAATAATTAATATAAAGATGATTAAATAATTAAGAAGCAAAATGAATGGAATTAAATTAAAATTAAATTAAATTTATCAAATCAAATTATAAAATCTGTAATTTTAACAAAATATAAACTTTAAAAAATTAAAAAAAAAGAAATATCAAAGTATAATTTTATTATAAATTCAATTAGTAATGTACTGTAACATATAAATAAGATAAGAATTTGGTGAGGGGGACCCGGGAAGCTCCTATCATCTCTAATCAACTTTAATTTAGTAATTGCTTAAAGAACATGTAAGAGAAATACAAGTGTTGGTCTCTCATTTGTTATTTCTCGTATTTAAAGATATTAATTTCTTCACGTAAATGATAATTTGGATATCAATCATCAATCTCTTTCGTCTTCTGTTATCTCTTTTACTTTCTTTTCTTTTAATTTTCTTCTCAATTTTATTTCTTTAAAATTTGTTTTATAGATAGAAACTTTTATTTTTTTTAAAAGAAATGATTGATGTTTCTATCTACTCTTATAAAACTTTTTAATCTTATTTTATAAGTTTTTCATCGTTACCTATCTTATTGGTGGATATTTGGTTACATTGATGATCTATATGTACTTTAGATAATTAAATTAATTCTTTCATTTTGATAAGTACTTGTAGTTACCTAGATATATGGAAGAGTCTAGAGAATACGTCGCACATTGAAGTACACCACCAATGTGATACGTCGATGCACACCACTAATTAAATCGTCCTTATTTAATAAATATTGAGAAATATAATGACCTGTCCACGATTAATACCTTATTAGTATTTAGTTTAAATTTTAATAAGAATATAATTAGTTTACGTTTTTTATTAAAAATTATAATTGATTTAGTTGTGGCGAAACATCAAAATCCCCACCAATCCCTGAGGAGACGATAACTCACTTACCCTTTATTATTTGATTCGACTATGTACACTTGCACATATTTGCTTGTCTTATCATAAACATTTACAAGCGATCAAGTTTTTCGCGCCATTGCTGGGGATTGGCAACTGAACGGAATTTTGATAATATTTGCCGTAACAAATTTTTATTTCTTGTCACATTTTATTTAGTTAGTCTAACTTGTTTATTTTCTTATTTTCTTTTGAAGGTTTTGTCGTTGTATGACCCCGAGATCTGCTGGTAAACCACTAGAACCATTCGACCCTGAGATCGAACAGTCATTCAGACAAAGGCGACGTAACCAACGAACCAAAGATTATATGAATCGACTGCAGTATCCAGCCGACAACAATATGGGAGATCAGACAGATCCCGACGTCACGACAAATAATCTTCCTAGAGAAGCTGCAAGACTACGATCAATACAAGATCACTTGAATCTGATTCTTGACTATCTCAATCCCGACATCGTGGCACCAGAAATATAGGCAACCCATTTTTAACTTAAATCGGTGATGTTCAATATGTTGAACTACAACGGTCAATTTGGTGGCTCACCTAATGAGGATGCTATACAGCATAATCGTGCCTTCCTTGAGGTGTACGATTCGTTCAGGCAACAAGGAGTGCATGAAGATGTGCTGAAGCTTAAACTTTTCCATTATTCTTTACGCAACCAGTAAGATCTTGGCTCAGTCGAGTCCCTTCGGGCTCAATGGAATCTTGGGCAGATTTATGTAAAAGCTTTCTACTTCGATATAACCCACCCAATATGAACACACAGTTGCAAAATGACATTGCAAGTTTTCGCCAAGGCAATGATGAATCCATGTATGAATGCTGGGACAGATATAAAAGTTTACTTTGTAAATGCTTGAACCACGGAGTCCACGACTGGACTCAACTCGTAATGTTTTATAATGGAGTCAACGTACCTACTCAAATGATGTTGGATGCCTCAGTGAATGGCACTTTGCTTGATAAATCACATGAGGAAACCTTCGATATCCTGGATAGGATAGCGAAAAACAATTATCAATTCCCGACTACAAGGCTTGGGACCGGTAGAAAAGTATCTGGAGCAAATGAACTTGAGGGTAAGGATTCAGTCTCTGCTCAACTTTCTGCCATAACTAACATATTGAAAATTTGTAGTGTCCCAATAAGGTGAGAGAAGTTAAGGCAACTAGTGTTGTATGCATTATTTTTTTGGCAACCATCATGAGAGTGAGTATATAAAAAACCAGGAATCCATCAATTTTGTGGGAAAATACATCAGAAGTAACAACAACCCCTACTCTAATACATACAATCCTGGATGGCGACAACATCCAAAATTTTCATGGGATAATCAAGAGACTAACAACAATAACCATGTAGGCAATTATAATAGGCCACAACAGAATTATTCGGAACATCAACATTTTTAGCATTAGCAAATGCCCTAGCAACAGAATAAATGTACAACTTCTTTCTCTAATATGAACTCTAATTCTAACTCTTTGGAGGCAATATTGCAGGAATTTATGGCCTCAAAAAAAGATTTCATGGCTTCAACAAAGACCTTGATACATGAACACTCATCGATAATTAAGAACTGATGACTTCCTAAAACGACTACTTTTAAGGCCTTTTACACTTAATTTATTGTTTGTTTAAAAGCTCATTTTAGTCATAATGTAGTTTCATATAGTTGCATTAGTGGTGGTATTGCTATTTTATCTTTTCAAGATGTGTGAGGGAAATATGCAGTTGTTTATAGTGTGCAAAAAATAGCAAGCAAAAGGTTGCACTGGGAAGGAATATCGTGACATCACATGTTGTTGAAGCATATTGAAATGCCTTGGCATTTCTGGCTCGGAAAATGACAAAAATATATTTTTGTAAAAAGGCAGCTGGGAAGGCATGTGTCTGATGGTTATAACCGCCTGTTGGGGACCACTGCCACCTAAGAGGATAAGATTCACGCCCAAGGAGTGACTCTAGGGGTATGATGGGTATTTTGAGTACAAAATCCCATTAATACACTTAGATATTTTTTATTATTTAATATACCTCACATGAGAGAGGAAAGAGAATAATCTTCAGTAAGATTTTCTTACCTTCTTCTCTGTTTCCTTCTTTTCATTCTCTAGTGGTGTTCCTCCATTAATGAGCTCCAATGAGTGGCAAGCTAGACGTCCGAGAGGAGCTAGCGAGCTAAGGCTAGTCTTGGTGGTTGAGGATAACTCTGGCTGCGCATGTCGAAGGCTTCTTCTCCCTTCCCCTTTACTGCTATTTTTCCATTTGATATTGGGTTGTTTGGAACATATATATTTCATGTCTTATTTCATGGATGATTTGAACCCTACCATGAACTAACCTTATTTGGTGGGGTTATTTTTATGGATGTTTAACATTATTTTAATGATAAATTTATATTTATCTTTTGTATTTACTTATTTTGCTTATGAATGCTTCATCGTCTAAGTTTTTAGGAGGCATGAGACTGTCCATTACTTAGATGAAGGCTAGGTGTTCGAGAGAAACTTAGGTATTAATACTTGTATTATTCGAGAGAAACACAAGTAAGATCCATATAAGCAATGGGGTGTAATATTTTCTTAAGCTTTGAACCGGCCTAGTAATACTATATCCTAATCCCTTAGTGCTTGAGAGAGACTAAGATAGGATTTCAATGACTAAGAGGGGTAATTTTTATCAATAGCATAGGCATCCATAGTTGAGACTGAGAGGAGATGTCGTGGCATTCTATTATATTATGTTTCATTGACTAGAGATAGCAGGAGCACTTTCAGCTAACCTTGTCGAGTAAGTAAAGCTTAGATAAATCAAACCTGCTTGAGATATAAGTTTTAGCATCCTTAAATCAATCCCTATATTCATTCCCGTGGAAGCTTATTATGTGAGGATTATCAAACTATCATTCATTTATATTTTTACCATTTTTCAATGTCTTGAAATTTCTATCATTTTCAACATTATAATATTCTCTTTCCACTACATTTCCATTTTCTACCCATCAAAACTATCAATCCACATCAATCCAAACACACTTTTCATTGATATTCTCCATTGGTACATATCATCACTAACTGTACTTAGATATAACAATGCTTTTCTTTGGTTAAACTTTGTAATTTCCACCAATCCATGTGGAGACGATTCTCACTCATCACTTTATTACTTGAACGATTGTGTATACTTGCACATTATTTGTGTATAATTTTATAGTACATAGAACACGCAACAATTATTGTTATCATCATGTTCATCAACTTGGACATTTGTTCCCTAGATTCAACTTGGAACTTTCTTTTTTCATCAATCATTTCTTGTTAGGTCTTTACGAGTTACTCATGGATTCTCTCAATACTACTAACACGTGCTAATATTTTATTCATTATTTTTGATCTTTCCAGAAACACGCTCTGGGTTATTCTCAGTTGGCTCTCAAGAATTCTTCCACAATATCCTTTTATTTTTGTATTTTTTATAGTTTACTTGATATTTTTTCTTTATTGTTTTCAGGTTTATTTAGTGTATGCCTAGAAGACATTCTGAAAAGCCATTGGAACCGATAGAACCTGAGATTGAAAGACTCTTTAGATAAATGAGACGTGCTCAACGTTCTCGAGGAAATATGTATCAAATTTGAAATCAGGGAATTGGTCAAGATGATAGAATTTCGAATGTTGAGGCATTACAAAATTTGGACCTGCTGACATGCCTCGTGTTATTCGTGATCATTTAAATATGATGCTAGATGATTTGAATCCTAGAATTGTGGTACCCGAAATTCAAGCTGTACATTTTGAGCTTAAATTGGTTATGTTTAATATGTTGAATTCTATAGGGCAGTTTGGTGGCATACCAAATGAAGATGCCAGGTAACATATTCGAAATTTTCTGGAAGTTTGTGATTCTTTTTGCCAAGAAGGAGTGCATAAGGATGTTCTAAAATTAAAGTTATTTCCATATTCTTTGCGTGATTGAACAAGGGCTTGGTTGAGTGGTGCTCCATCCGGTTCAATGGCATCATGGGTTGATCTTTGCAAGAGTTTCTTATTGTGGTATAATCCACCAAACATTACTCAACTGAAAAATAATATAGGATCCTTTCGTCAGGGCGACGATGAATCTATGTATGAGTGTTGGGATCATTAGAAGAGTTTGATTCGAAAGTTTTCAAATCATGGTTTTCACGATTAGACTCAAGTAGTTATGTTTTATAATGGAGTCAATGCACCTACGGGGATGATGTTGGATGCCTCGAAAAATGGGACATTGGTAGATAAATCAACTACTCAGGCGTTTGCTATTTTGATATAATTACTAATAATGACTATCAATTTCCTTTCTAAAGGTTTGGGAGTGGGAGGAAAGCACCTGGAACATTTGAGTTAGATACCAAGGATTAGGTGTCCGCTCAACTCTCAGTTATCACTAACATGCTGAAAAATTTACAATGTTTCACTGATGTGAAGGAAGTGAAAGTAACTAGCTTGGCATGTATGTTATGTCAAGGCAATCATCACGAGAGTGATTTCCCAACCAACCATAAGTCTATAACCTTTGTAGGTAATTTCAACCGAGGCAATAAAAATCCTTATTCTAACACTTATAATGCAGGATGACGTCAGCAACCCAATTTCTCATGGGGAAATCAAGGAGCCAACAATATTGGTCAATCCACTCGGTAACAGAACCACAATGAATCTCAAGGTTATCAAAATGCTATGCCATGGAATAATACCAACAAATGAGCTTCATCTTCAGCGAGCATTAGTTCATTGGAAACTACAATTGAAGATTTCATATATACTACGGAGTCAATGCTGCAAGACCATTCTACTTCAATTGAGAATCAATGAGCTTTACTTTATAGTCAATACACCTTAGTTCAAAGCCATAGCTTATCTTTGAGAGCTTTGGAAGGTCAAGTTGGTCAGATTACTACGGCATTGCAAGAGCGTCAGCAAGGATGTTTGTCAAGCCAAGTGACACTTAATTCACTAAAACGCATGGAAAAGATCATTGTAATGTGTTAACTCTTAGAAGTGGAACACAAATTAACCAACAATAAACGGTTAGTGGGACACAACATGATGATTCTACACCCCACTATTGAAATGGGTGAAGCTGAATTACATAATGATATTATTTATGACAAGGATAAAGAGGAGGGTTCTACTAATGATCCTGCCAAGACACAAAATTCTGATGCCAAGTAAAAAGCAATTCATATTCCTATAGTTAAGGAAACTAGACCTCCACCACCCTTCCCTCAAATATTAAAGAAGCATAATGATGAAGTTCAGTTCAAGAAGTTTTTGGATATTCTTGATCAACTCCATATTAACGTACCTCTTTTGGAAGCTATTGAACAAATGCCTACGTATGGCAAATTTCTTAAGGAAATTTGTACCAAGAAGAGGAAATTAGAGACTTATGAGACAGTTTCCATGTAACAGAATTTTTTTCTTCATTGAGTAACTTTCCACTAAAGCAAAATGATCTGGGTAGTTTTATTATTCCTTGTTCTATAGGGGATAATTTCATTGGAAATGCACTATGTGATCTTGGTTCAAGTGTAAACTTAATGTCAAAATCTATATTCTTGAAGCTTGGCATAGGAGATGCAAGACCCACATCGGTTATTTTACAACTTGCCGACAAATCCCATGCTAAACCTGAAGGGAGAGTCGATGATGTCATAGTAAGGGTAGATAAGTTTGTGTTTCCAATCGAATTCTTAATTATGGATTACGAAGTTGATGCCAAGGCACCCATCATTCTGGGAAGACCTTTCCTATCCACTGGTCGTATTTTGATAGATTTTGAAAAAGGTGAACTCACTATGAGAGTGGCTAATCAGTGTGTGACTGTTAATGTGTTTCGAACTCTCAAGTGTGTCGATGACACTAAAGAGTGCCAAGGCATTTCTAAATTGAACTCAGTAATTGAAGAAGAAACTGAACGGCTTTGCCAGAACAATTTTACTCAGCTAGCAAAAAAGACTATTGGATGGATGATGAAAGCTTAGACAACTTCCCAATTCTGGAGGAGCAATCTAGCTTACAACTAGATAGATCAAGTATGAAATTTTTACCTTTGAATTTTGATGAATTTATTCCTCCTAAGCCATCATTATTGCATGCACCTACTCTAGAGCTTAAGATTTTTCCAGGGCATCTTAAATATGTTTTACCAGTGATTATTTACGTTAACCTTACTGATAACCAAGAGCAAAGTTTGTTAAGTGTTTTGATGCATCATAAGAAAACACTTGGTTGGACTATGACTGACTTGAAAGAAATTAGTCTCACGATTTGCAGGCATAAGATTCTGCTCAAAGATTACCACGACAATTCGATAGAACCAAAAAGAAAACTCAACCATGTTATAAAGAAAGTGGTAATGAAAGAAATTTTGAAATGGCTCTATGCTAGAGTAATTTACCCTATATCAAATAGCTCATGGGTGAGCCTTGTACAATGTGTGCCGAAGAAAGAAGGCACTACTGTGATTACCAATGAGGATAATGAGCTATTACCCACTCGCACTGTTACTGGATGGAGGATATGCATGGATTATCGAAAACTCAACAAAGCTACAAAGAAAGACCATTTTCCTATACCTTTCATTGACCAAGTGTTGGATCGATTGGCAGGCAAATCATTCTATTTCTTTTTGGATGGGTACTTAGGGTACAATCAAATTGCCATTGTACTAGAGGACCAGGAAAGACTACATTTACTTGTCCCTATGACACTTTTTACTTTAGGAGGATGCCTTTTGGACTCTGTATTGCCCCGTCAACATTTCAGCGTTGTATGAAAGCTATATTTTCAGACATGGTTGAGGATTTCCTTGAGATATTCATGGATGACTTTTCTATTTCTAGAGACGATTTTCAGCGATTCCTCAGCACTTTGGCAAAAGTTCTCAAAAGTTGTGAGGAAACTGATTTGGTTTTGAATTAGGAAAAAACAAAATATCTCATAAGGGAATTGAGGTAGATAAACTTAAAATTGAAGTAATTGAAAAATTGTCACCACCAACTTCGATAAAGAGTATAAGGAGTTTTCTTAGACATGCTGGATTTTATAGAAGATTTATCAAGGATTTATCTAAGATTTTTAAGCCCTTGTGCACATTGCTTCAATAAAATCAGCCCTTTGTGTTTGATGAATTATGCCTCGGCGTATTCACTGAGCTGAAACAAAGATTGATCTCGGCACCTGTTGTAGTTCCTCCTGATTGGACATCACCATTCGAGCTTATGTGTGATGCAAACGATTATGTCGTAGGAGCTAGTTTGGGGCAAAAATGAGGTAAACTCTTTCATGTTATATATTACTCTAGTCGTACATTGAATGAAGCATAATTGAACTACACTACCACTGAGAAAGAATTACTTGCCGTAGTATTTGCTTTTGATAAATTTAGACCATACCTAATAGGCACTAAAGTTATTGTTCACACTGATCATTCGACTATAAAATACTTAGTGAATAAAAAATATGTAAAGCCTAAGCTTATTAGGTGTATCTTACTTTTGCAAGAATTCGACTTAGAGGTTATAGATAGAAAAGGTACTAAAAACCAAGTTTTTGATCATTTATCTAGGCTAGAGAATAATTCTGAATGCCATGACACTCTAAACATTCAAGAAGAATTTCCTAATAAGAAACTTTTATATGCCATGGTAATCCCGTGGTACGCTGACCTTGTTAATTTTCTTGTTAGTGGAATACTGTCTTTTGATTTGAACATCCAGGGTAAAAAGAAATTCAAGAACGATGTAAGGTATTATTTTTGCGATGAGCCATATTTGTTTAAGCATTGTGCTGATCAGCTCATTAGACGATGTGTACCTGAAGAAGAGCAGCATGACATTCTATACCATTGTCACTCGACCCCATGTGGAGGCCATTTTGGAGGAGCAAAGACTGCTGCTAAGGTCCTGCAATTAGGCTTTTACTGGCCAACTCTGTTCGGAGATACTCAGGAATTTTACAAATCTTGTGATCGAAGCCAATGCACTGGAAACATATCCAGGCGACACGAAATGTCACTACAAAATATTTTTGAAATAGAGTTGTTTGATATTTGGGGCATCGATTTCATGGGACCATTCCCATCTTTTAGAGGAAATATATATCTTACTTGTTGTGGATTATGTATCCAAGTGGGTGGAAGCAATAGCAACATCAAGGAATAAATCAAAAATCGTACTCAAATTTTTCTACAAGCATATTTTCACTCAGTTTGGAGTACCTTGAGCTTTCATTAGTGACGAAGAAACCCATTTCGATACCAAGTTGATTGCCAAGGCATTAAGGAGATATGGAGTTTGTCATAAGATTGCTATGGCATATCATCCGCAGACAAATAGTCAAAAAGAGATATCCAATCGTGTGATCAAGTAGATTTTAGAAAAAAATGGTGTACCCAAGGCAGAAGGATTGGTCACCAAAGTTAGATGAAGCACTATGGGAGTATAGAACATCGTTTAAATCTTCTTAGGGTTTGTCATCATTCAAGCTGGTATATGGGAAGGCTTGTCATCTCCCGGTTGAACTTAATGAAATGGAAGAGTTTAGAGCACAAGTATATGAAAATGCATGAATATATAAGGAAAAAACCAAGAAATGGCATGACCAAAAATTGATGCCACGAAATTTTCATGTTGGCCAGCAAGTATTGCTTTAGAATTCCATACTTAAACTTTTTCCTGGGAAGCTTAAATCTCGATGGTCAGGACCATTTTAGGTGCATTATGTTTATCCCCATGGAGTCGTTGACATCAAGAATATAGATAATGGGACGATTTTCAAAGTCAATGGCCAGTGTCTAAAAGCCTATAATGGAGTTCCACCACTACATGACAAGGAAGTGTTGTACCTATACGATGCTAAAGTTGCCCAACTGAAAACAAAATTTCAATGCCACAACATTGAATTCCGTTGACTGTGCATAAAAAATAAATTTATTCTTACCTTTATTTTTATTTTTATTTTTATCTTGTTTTGTATATAATTATGGTTTGTTTTGTAGGGGACCCACAGTACTGTAATCGTGCATTAGGGGTTATCAAGTGAGGAAAGGACAAATAAATTAAAATGGGAAAATATTTTTTTGATTTATTCCTTTGTTTTATTTTATGTCCTTATTTTACTTTTATCCTTTCATTGTCTTGTTACATCACATTTAATTTTATAGTTTACTTTTTTCTTTTTCCTACCTATCCATTTACTCCATCCAATCATTTCTTTTCAACTGTCCACTCACTCCATTTTTTTTTTCAAATTTTCCTTTAATATTTTCAGACATATTCTTCTTCCCTTATTTTCCTCCATAGCAGAAACTCATCAAGCTTTCAAACAACAAAAGCTCACTCATTTTTCATTTTTTTTCTTTAAAACACTGAGAAAAAAATGGTGCGTACGAGACCCACCGAGGTAGAAGCTCCTATTACTCAACAGTTCAAAAACGATGAAGCAAAAGCAAGGTTTCTAAATTTCAAAAATAGGAATATTTTCTTTGAATTAGGGTTTATCTTTATAGATGAAGAGGATGGAGGTTTTGGACCAGATGTAATGGATATAGTCGTTCCACACAAGTGACACAAGTTTTGTAAGGCATCCTGGTTCAGTGAATGCATCATTGGTGAAAGAATTTTATGCTAATATTTCCAAATCGAACCAGGATGCAATTTTTGTGCGAGGTAAGTATATTTGGTTTACACCAACTACTATTAATCGATACTTTCATTTGCAGGGTGTTGAAGACCAACATGCAAAGTTTCAAAATGATGTTGACAGTGCCACTTATGATGAAGTTTTAAAGGATTTATTCTTTGTATATACCTCCTGGAATGGCCGTCAAACAAGTCTCTACTAGGTTAACCGTGAACATCTCCAACCGCGTGCAAAATTATGGAACCATTTCCTGATGCACAAGTTAATACCCACAGCCCACAATACGACGGTATCTCTTCCCCGATTAATGCTCTTACATTCTATTATGGTAACCCGTTCTATTGATATGGGTAGGATTATTGTTCAACAAGTGCATGAATGCTTAGGTAAAAAGGCTAGTGCTTTAGTTTTTCCAAATTTGATTACTTCTTTTTGTCGCAAGAAAAAGGTATATGAGAATTCCTTTGATGAATTTTTATCTGGAGTTTCAGGTATTACTAGGCCCCTGTTAATGAAAAGTTTATAGATGATGCACAATCTAATGCCGAGGTAAGAATGCTTACTTTCGAAGAAGTTGTTATAAATACTTAGACTCATTTACATGCTTTACACGGTGAAATCAAAAATTTCTTTTA
This sequence comes from Hibiscus syriacus, assembly GCF_006381635.1. Taxonomy (NCBI): domain Eukaryota; kingdom Viridiplantae; phylum Streptophyta; class Magnoliopsida; order Malvales; family Malvaceae; genus Hibiscus; species Hibiscus syriacus. Next base: position 720,536 of record NW_024061960.1, read on the forward strand.
TTATATGAAACACAAAGATGTTGTGGTTGAAACTATGTTTCAAGAAATACTTCCCCACATGCAACATAATTTTCCAGGTTTTCTAGATGAAATTCTATCGACATTCAATGTCCAGGCATCGCCAGAACCAGATAACATCGATCCTCTTATTGAAGAACCGACTCCAGACCCTCAACATTCCCAGACTCACTTGTTTTTCCAACTGAAAAAACCCAGTCAAATTCTTATGGCTGAACCCTCTCCTGCATGACGCAGCAGTCGACGTACAAAAAGATCGGCTAGATGCATCAACATCTTACATTACTATTCTGAATCTTTAGATTCCAGTCTTGCACCACTGCGCAAGCGTACAAGATGAGGAGCTACCAGCACCTCCACTGCAACACCACCACAGAAAACGTAAGGTACCTCCATTTGCATTAATTTTACATTTCATTGCATGGCATATAGTTTTATTTATTTTAGTTCTCTTTAAGCATTGAGTACAATGCTTCCCTTAAGTTTGGGGGAGGTAGTGTTCTTTGTAGAACATGTGCATGATAGTATTAGCATAACATTATGCCATGGTATCAGTAATTGGTAGGACAGTTAGATAAAATGTCTTAATGATACCCGATGATGATGAACATGTTAGGCTAGAAATTGAATATAAACGACTGTTGAGAATGATAGAACTTACTCTAGGGCGTGACGCTTTGTGAATTTTTCTTACATGATTTGTACATTCTATATACTTAGGAAATTTAGAAAAATTTTATGAAGGAACTCTAGTTAGTCTTGGCATCGAAATTTAGTATTGTGCTTGAAAGATAAATAAAAAATAACTCCCTTATATATGAGATTGTGAATAAATGTTTAGGCATAGCTGTAGAGGGACACTCTGCTTTGCCGTGGCATTGCCTAGAACTCTCTTTAATAAATGGTAGTCACGCGCATATGAGTGAATGAAAGTAGTCACGGGATGACTCTACTTAACTAACTTGGAGGTGGAATGTATGCTCCCTTTCACCTAGAGTGTGGGAAGGTAGGTGTGATGAGCTGACTCCCTTCATAATATTAATTATTTAAAAAATTAGTAAGTAAAAAGGGAGTATAAATGTGCTTAATGAATGAGTAAATGTCATGGCAGAAACTAGGGGACTTGATTAGAAATTGTGATATGTCTTGGATACAATCACGCATACACACTACCACAAAGATTCTTGACCTATAGAAAAGTACTTGAATTTTTTATACGTCTAACATGTTGAAGCCAATTTTTATGAGGGTTGAAATTCAATTTTTTGTCCTGCTGTCCTATTGTTGGAACTTTCCATGACATTTTAATTATGTTAGTTGTTATCCATTGCTTGAGGACAAACAATAGTTTAAGTTTGGGGATGTCATGACTTCCTAAAAAGGCTACTTTTAAGGCCTTTTTCACTTAAGTTATTGTTTGTTTAAAAGCTAATTTTAGGATCATGTAGTTCCATATAGTTGCATTAGTGGTGGTATTGTTATTTTATCTTTTAAATATGTTGTGTGAGGGAAAGATGTAGTTGTTTATGCTGTGCAGGAAATAGCAAGCAAAAGGTTGCACTAGGAAGGAATGTCGTGACATCACACGTTGCTGAAGCAGATTAAAATGCCTTGGTATTTTTGGTGCAGAAAAGGACAAAAATATATTTTTGTAAAAGGACAACTGACAGGGCACGTGTCTGATGGTTATAACTGCCTGCTGGGGACCACTGGCACCTAGGAGGATAAGATTCATGCCCAATGTGTGACTCTAGGGGTATGATGGGTATTTTGAGTGCAAAATCCCATTAATACCCTTAGATATTTTGTGGCCAAATTAAAATAAATAAATAAAACATATTCGGGTTCAAATACAAACATGCAAAAACTATATGGGCTATTTCCTAAATAGTCCATTTTTCTAGCCTAAAAATGTATAATCGAATAAAAAATGAAAAATTATTAAATAATTCCCTAAGCATTTTAAAAATAATTAAACAACCACTACAGATGACCAAAATGCAAAACACGTATAAACATATAGGGACTAAAAAGTATGTAACCCTAAAATTATATAACATGCATAATAATAGGTAAATTACAAAAATAGTCCCTATAGGTGACTAACATGTAAATACATGCGTAAAGTAAGGGACTAAACAATAATTAAACCAAAAATATATAACATGCATAAGAAACGAGTAAATTATAAACAGGTCTCTGCAAGTGGCTATTTTGTAAAAACACGCTTAAACTAGAAGAAACTAAGCATGATTTGACCCTGAACTTTTTTATAAATGCAGCTTTTGTTTTTTTTCATTTCAAACCGATAACTTAAAAAAACTTTTTTTTCTCTCTCAAATTCCTCTGCCGACCCGCTGTCAGCTGCCCCAAACAACCTCTGGCTGCCGCACATGGTGGCTGAACTTCCCCAAATGACCCAAAATTTCCCCTGAGGCTAGATCTACAACCCTAGGATCAAAACTAGGCCTAAATCTACCCTGAACACCCCAAAATGAGCCAGAAAAGCCCTATCTTTTCAGCTTCCTACACACTCCGGCCACCACGAAGACCTTTCTCTTCCACGATTCACGTACTACTTGGCCCCTCTTCTATCTCTTTCTTTCTACATGCAAGATGCTTATTTTTTCTTTTCTTTTCTATTCTTATTTTTCCTTTTTCGAACTATAAAAAATAAAAAATACCTTCAAACCTTTTTTATTTCTTTTGAAAAAAATAGAATGGAAGAACCCTTTTACAATATTTTGTTCGGGTCTTTATAAGCCTGATTTTACAACCTTTTTCTCTTTCTTTCTTTTCTCTGAAACGAAATAATTACAAAGAAAAATGATTGAGATTTGCGTGTTGGTTTGATGGTTGCTTGCTGATTTGTTTCTGTCATGGCAGCACTTTGGATTGGTGGCAGCGACGGTTGCCGGGGAGTGGGTGAAATGGGTGACAGCAGTTGTTTGATCTGGACCGTTGGATGGGTCCAGATCTAACAGTTCTCGTGAGGGGTGGCTGGAGCTAAGGGTAAAACCTTAAGCACCTCCTGAACCGTTGGATGGGTCGGATCTGACGGTCTTCACTCCGCGTATCGCTAGGCTAAGGGTGGCAAACCCTAGCCATTTGGGCTTCACTCGGGTAGGCTGCATATCAATTGGGTCTATTATAATTGGGCTTGGGGGTTTGGGTCAAGTGACCCTTTGTAATTGGGGCCCAACTTGAGCTGTTATAATTAGTCGTAATAATAATAATAATAATAATAATAATAATAATAATAATAATAATAATAAATAAACAGACGAAAACTATTGTCGACATTTTCTAACACCGCAATTATTTTATTAAGATTAAAAATACCACTTAAAAGTGGATTATATATATATAGGCATTTGTAGGAAATGTTTTAAATGTCTCAGTTATTATGTAAACATGTTATCATATACGTTCTGTTATTTTAAAAATCAAAAATTTCATATAGGTATAATAGTTACACTCAAATTTTATACACTAAACTCAACTTTAAAATATTTCAAATAAATTTTACAAAATAAAATCATATTCTTAAATTTAATTAGCTTGGTCCCTCTAAAAAAAGAGTACTCTTAGTATTATTTGTGTACAACCACACTAAAAACCTCAAAAGTAAACAAAAGAGATAAACAATTATCGATCACATGACTGCTTCAAAAACATAGCAAGAAAATATAGAGTAGTTTAAACCCTAAACCCTACTTTTTCACCATTTGCATGAACTCCTATCTCAAGCTATAATGAGAAATTTTGAAAATGATCGGTTAGCTCATATGGTAATGATAAGTGGCGGATCCAAAAATATTTTTGAGAATGAATAGTTATATTAATAATACCCAAATTTTAAATGGGATGAGCACAAATAAAATTTTAGGGTAGGCACATCAATAAAATAAATAACTAATCGAAGAAAATTCAGATGCACACCCTCACCAAGTTGTGCTCCGCTACCTGTAATGATCCTGATATTTAGTATATTTTTTCTGATGATCTTATCCTTTTTTAAGCTACCATGGAGCAATTAGAGGTCATTAAAGAAACTTTGGAGAAATTTTGTACTTGCTCATGTCATCAGGTAAGTACCGCTAAAACTCAAATCTTTTTCTGTAATAATGTTCCTTCTAGGAATCAGGATGATATTGTCATTGGTTTTGGTATTAAGAAAGTTGCGAACTTGGATAAATACCTCAGGAATTCGTTGTGTCGACACCATTTTTCGCCCAGGTGGGGGAAAACTTGGTACAATTTAGGGTTTTTCTTTAAAAAGATTTTGAAATGTAATGAGTCACCACCAATCATTTTAAGGTGCGATCGGGACACCATAAAAACCAGGTATTTTTAATAAAACAATTTATTTTTATCAAAATACCAAATTTAGGCTCTACAAAAACCAGAAAATAGGTTCAGAAGTCAGTTACCGTAGGGGAAGGATTAGCACCCCTACATCGCCCAAAAATTGGTACCTAGTTGATTACCCTATATTTAAAATTGAAAATTTTGAGTTCGAACTTCATCTAATTTAAAAATCATTATGGATGCACAGTTGAAAAGGATATTAATTTATGAAAGCTTATAGCATTCGCCCCCTAGCATGAATGCGAGAGATCATCTATTATGTCTAATAAATGGACACTGCCTTGATATTTTAGAAATCATGATGCCCTTCTTGAAAGGGATGGCGACCTATTTCAGGAAACACCAGTAGACACCCCCTGAGCATACTTGCAGGAGATATACTATTGACTCCCTAATAAGTGAAAATTGCCTTGTGTTTGAAAATAAGATGCAATCAAACAATTTATTACTAATCCTAATTAAACTAAAGGTAGATTAAGGCTTTCTCTATCTTAAAGTGTCAAATTATGAAAATTAAAGAAATTAGAGGCAAAAACCTAAAAATGTAGGCTCTAATATTAGTAATGCTTGATTTTATCAAGTTATTAAATCGAATAATCGATATAGTCCCTTGAGCCTTTGTACGAGGGCCAACTCAGATTACTCCTTAAATTAAAGGGTCTAAATTGAAATATAACCTAAAGCAAAAGCTCTAATTAATAACATGTTTAATTATGTTAATTTAAAAATTCTAATTAAAAGTTTAAGGACTAATGTACAAGGAAACTAAAGTCCATATACCTTAATGTAAAAATCTAAAATTTAGGGACTTCAATGTAAATAAACTAAAGTAAAATGATTAAATCTATAACACTTAAAGTTTAAGGACTAGAAAATAAATCAAGGTTCTAATAATTGTTCTAATTAACTATAAAAAAATTAAGGGTTTGAACTAAATAAGTTTTAAAATTAGTCGATGATTAATAATTTGGGGATTCGAACAATCGACTATAGTAATCGAGCATTTTATGCAAAAACTTGAATCTAATTGTTTCCAAATTAAAAATAAGGTGAAAATCTAATTACAAAATTAAATTTTAAGTTTAAATATCCTAATTCATGGACAAATTCTAAAAGGCCAACTAAATCAAATAAATATAAAGTAGCCATGTATTTTAAAGTGTCAAACAAACAATTAAAATATGCAAAAAGAAATAAACAAATAAACACAAATTTTAATTAAGATCTAACAAATTAAATATAAGGGACTAGTTCAAATTGTCATTAAATTATATGGATTAAAAATAAATTAAACATGTAATTAAAGGACTGAATTAAAATAAACTAAAAAATGAGTAACTAAATCAGAACAAAATAAAAAATAGGTTAGTGACCAAAATATAAAAACATGCCGAAATTGTAGGGATTGAATAATAATTATTCATTTTTATAAGCCTAAAATGCACTATTAAATAAAAATGAGAAAATTACAAAACCAGTCCAACAAAATTGAAATAAAATTAAATAATCACTACAGGTGACGAGAATACAAAAACACGCTAAATTTAGGGGACATGAACGTAATTATACTAATAAATATATAACATGAGTAAAAAAGGGAAAAAAATAATAAGACGAGTGCAATATAAAAAGGATAAATAACAGATTTGGTCCTCGCATATGACCAAAATGTAAAAAACATGACTAACTATAGGGGACTTAAATACGATTAACCCCTAACATTCCCTATAAAACAAATTTCTTTCCTCTATTTTTTCATTGTAAACCCATTTCAGAAAAAAAAATCTAAAACTCTCTCAACCTTCACTTACCTCTCTCTCGATCTACCCTCTATAGGCCCCTCAGCCACCGTCCCGACCACCGATCCAACCACCACACACGGTGGTCGGTGCTCCTGAACTGACCCTAAACGACACTATTCTCTCTAATCTATACTCCTAAGCCATGATAAAACCACAAAATACTACTCCTAATCACCCCAAATGCTCCCCAACATTTCTTTTTTTTTTTTCATTCCGACCACCGCAAAGACGAGCCGACCCTTCAGTTCAACTTTCCCCTTAGGTAATGTTTCCCCTTCCCTATGTTTTTTTTCGTAAATATAGATATATATTTTATATTCGAACTGAAAAGAAAAAAACTTTTCATATTTGAACTACAAAAAAATTACCTTTAAGGCTTTTATTGCTTTTTGAATAATACCAAAAGTGGATCCCTTTTTTACAATTGATTTTTAGGTTTTATACCCAACATCTTATAGTGATAAAAGTAAAAAAATAAAACCTAATATGCATTCTGACATTCTGTGCATAGTTGTTGATGATGGGTATGGTTGGGAATGGCCTCCCAATCGAGTAAGTAAGGCCATTTAATGCGTTAACCTTCCCTTAATTGTTGTTAGATTTGCCACTATATGGCATGATTTTGGGTGAGAAATGATGACTTGGGGTTATTGGTTTCTTGGCAGGGGATGTTACGGTGGTCGGAGAAGCTGTAGGTGACAGTAGTGGAGAACCTTGTTGGTGTCGATATGGCAGCTGAATATATTAAGATTAGGGTTAGTTAGGTATTCGACTAGGGTTTTTTTGTTTGGGCCCAAGAGTTTGGGTTTGTAATTGGGTCTGGTTTTGGGTGTTAGGTATTGGGCATGTAAATGGGTTTGGATTTGTAATAATAACATTTTTTAAATAATAATAATAATAATGTAAGGTAAGGGATGAATAATGGTGACTACAGCTACCACACTTTGCTCATTGCAGTGGAACTGGAATAGAGAAAAGACACAAGGCACCATTTTTCATCGTGGTCACTGCTTATCAAACTGAAAACTCTTCGATGGGGATGTCAATCCACCTCTTTCTGTGATAGATAAGACATGATTGAACAAATTCTTCTCATTATGAACTTATTCTCTCTGAAATGTTGACCCCACTCCTTTTGCAATGGTTGACCTGAGATGATGCTGATCCAACTCCTTATGTGATAGACAAGCAAAATGATGATGTTGATCCAACTCCTTATGTGATGACTGAGCCAAGGTCGGTGTTGTTCCAACTCCTTATGTGATGGAAACGAGATAAGGTTGAACAAGTTCTTCTCATTATGAACTTCTTCTCCCTCATTGGATGAGTTATTCTCATTATGAACCCTCCACTGGAAATGTTGATCCACCTCCTTCTGTGATGGAATCTAACTTAGTGATGATGCTGATCCAACTTCATATGCAATGGATGAACCAAGTATTGGTGTTGTTCCAACTTCTTATGTGATTGAAATGAGCTAAGGTTGGATAAGTTCTTCTCATTATGAACTTATTCTCCCTCGTCTGATGAGTTTTTCTAATTATGAACTCTCCACTAGAAATGTTGATCCACTCATTCTGTGATGGAATCGAACAAAGATTGAACAAGTTCTTCTTATTATAAACTTTTTCTCCCTCTTCGGATGGGTTCTTCTCATTATGAACCCTTCAATTGGAAATGTTGACTAGTTTATCCTCTCTTTGAAAAGTTTTAAACATGTAAAAAATTAGCATATGTCAGTGATTTACATTTAAAGTACCCAAAGGTAAAGACCTGATGGTCCTCAATTTTTACTGAGATCCATTTCTTTCAATAGTGACTAACATGGACTCATTCTTTGCTGAAATCATCTTCTTCCTCATGAAGTCATGAGATGAAATCTTTGTTAACTCTTTGAATTCCTATCATATGTTTAAAACTTGATGAAAAATAAATGTGTATGCTCCTATTTTTTGCAAATTCCTAAATATGCATGATGTGATTTTTGTGTTTCGAGTTCTAAGGTCGTGTATATCTTTGTTTTTCTATTTTTATTGAGTCATCGTATTTGGTGGGTCCTTTCCTGATCTGTGATCCTTTCTTTCTTCATTTCTAAAATCAAGATTGATCTCTTAATATTCTATGTGTGCCTATTCTCGGGAGCGGCTGGAGATCTGCTTTAGAACGAACTGTGTTATTGTCATTTCATTATTTTGTCATTCGGGTTATTGACATTCCTCGTGTCACCTTCTATGAACCACTTGCTTCAATGAATATGAACATTGTCATGGTGGATTACCTTGGATTCTCTGTATTTTATAAGTTAATTCAAAGTAATACCGAGAAATTACTCATTTGAAATTGGATTATGTTAGGTTGTTTTTGATATGAAAAATGAACAATTTAAAGCTTGAAATGATAATCATGAAATTTATTGATAAAATATAGGTTTTTTACACAAAGGCATGGCAATTGAAATAATTGAGTATAGACTCTGAAACAAAAGGCATATGTCCTAATGAATTCTAGAACAAGTGTTCCTGAATTAGTTAATTGACACCTCAAGGTGATCCTATGTCTAGGAGATTTCAATGTCGCGAAGCTGTTTGTAGATGTGAAGTCTCTTATGAACTACTAGGCTTTCGAGAGGGTTTATTTTCCAGATGCCCCAATATCAAAATGCATTTGAGCTGCATTTTCAGGTTATTAACTCAAATCCTTCCTTTGGTTTCAAGACGCCCTTTGCAAATTTTCATATTGAACCCTCATTTTTCTTTTTATTTTCTTCTCCTTTTTTCATTTTCCTTTTTATTTTCTTTATTTTCTTCTTTTTTTCGTCATTTTCTTAAGCGTAATATTTCTTGACAGAGTCTGAATTTATTGGGTTCCTCAATATTTTTTTATCAATCTCTGCCAAAATAAATGCTCCTCTGGAAAAGGCCTTTTGACAACTTATGGCCCTTCCCAATTAGGCATACATTTTCCATGAAAATCTTTATGAATAGGCAAGATCTTTTTCAACACTAGATTGCCCTCTCGAAAGTCTTTAGGGTGAATTTTCTTATAATGGGCTCGCATCATCATTTTTTGGTACATCTGTCCATGACATATAGCTTTCAGTCTCTTTTCTTCAATAAGATTCATTTAATCAACCCAAGATTAAACCAACTCCACTTCATCTAACTATACTTCTTTCAAGATTTGAAGTGATGAAATTTTAACCTCAATGGGTACGACATCCTCTGTTCTATAGACTTAAGAGAAAGGGGTTGACCAAGTCGATGTTCGCACAATGTTCCTATATCTATATAGGTCAAAGGGTAATTTCTCATGCCAATCTCTATAGGTTTCAGTAGTCTTCGTAATGATCCTTTTGATGTTTTGTGTTTGCTGCTTCCACTGCCTCATTCATTTTCAGGCGATAGGTTACAGAGTTGGCATGTTTTTTCTTAAAATGCGCACAAAGTTCATCCATCATCTTGTTATTCAGTAGTAGCATTATATGTGATAATTCTTTTGGGCAATCCATATCGACATATTGTTTCTCTTTTTATGAATTTGTAAACTGTTGATCTCGTGATATTGGAATATAAAGCAGCCTATTCCCATTTAGTGAAATAATCAATCGCCACTAAGATAAAGTGATGCCCATTTGAAGTCTTTGGTTTGATTGCTCTAATGACGTCCATACCCCACATAGAAAACGGCCAAGGTGAGATCATATCATGTAGTGGCGAAGGTGGTGCCTGAATTTTATCTGCGTGTATCTAGCATTTATGGCATCTTTTTACATAATTGACACAATTTGTATACATCGTTGCCCAATAGTACCCATATCTCATTATTTTCCTTGCCATAGATAAACCGTTTGCATGTGTTCCACATGTTCCACCATGCACCTCTTTTATAATTCTCTTTGCTTCTTTGGAGGTTACACACCTTAACAAGACTTGATCATTACCTCTTCTAGATAAGATTTCTTCATCGAGGAAATATCCAGATGCCATTCTTCCAATTATTTTCTTGTCGATTTCATATGCACCTGGAGAATATGTTTGGTATCTCATATATTGTAAGATATCATAGTACCATGGAAGTTCATCCACTTATTCTCCTAGGAGATAACAATGTGTCGAGGTTTCATACATTAGCATATTTATCAGCATTATGTTTGTTTTCTTATTAGCCTTAAACATCGCAGCCAACGTAGCCACAGCATCGACCATTTGATTGTCCTCTCGGAGAAGATATTTAAATGTAAAACCCTCAAATTCTTTCAATAGTTCAAAGACCAAATTTCGATATTAAATTAATTTTGGACCATTTGTCTCCCATTCTCCCTTTAGTTGATACACTACTAAGGAGAAATCTCCATATACCTTAAGTGTTTTCACTTTTCTTTAAATAACTGTTTTTAACCCCATAATACATGATTCGTATTCTGCCATGTTGTTGGTGTAAAATAATTTCAATCTACTTATGAATGGATAATAGATTTCTTATAGGGAAATCAACACTGCACCAATTTCTTTCCCCAAAGCATTAGAGGCTCCATCAAAGTATAATCTCCATGATTTGTCACCCATGGTACTTTCTTCTTTAGTGTAGATGCACATCAAATCCTCATCTAGTAAATTAAAGTTTAGAGGCTCGTAATCTTCCGAGGCAGGACTCGTAAGAAAGTCAGCTATGGCACTCCCTTTTATTGCCTTTTGGTTCACATAGACAATATCAATTTCATATAACAACATCTACCACCTAGCCAGTCTTCCAATCAATGTAGGAGATTCCATCATGAATTTTAATGGATCAATCCTTGATATTAACCACGTGGTGTGATATAACATGTAATGCTTGAGCCTTCGGGTTGCCCAAACTAAAGCACAACACAACTTTTGAATTAGTGGGTACCAAGTCTCATAATTGGTGAATTTCTTGCTCAAGTAATAAGTAGCTCTATCCTTTTTTCCTGGCTCATCATTTTTCCCTAACACACATCCCATGGAATTCTCAAAAATTGTTAAGTAGATAATTAACGGCCTGCCAATAATTGGTGCTACTAGGATTGGAACGTTGGACAGGTATTTCTTGATAATATCCAAAGTGTTTTGGCATTCATTGTTATAAACTTCAAGGTTATTCTTCCTGAGCAATCTGAACACCATATCACATATGTTAGTTAGTTGGAAAATGAATTGAGATATATAATTTAGTCTTCCAAGGAACCCTCGAACCTCTTTTTATGTGTAAGCTGTTGGAAGATCTTGAATTGCCTTGACTTTGTTTGGATCGATTTCAATTCCTTTCTGACTCACCATGAAGCTAATTAATTTCCCTGATTTAAATGTGCATTTGGTTTGATTGAGCTTTAATTGGTACTTTCTCATCCTTTGGAAGAGTTTTCTTAGGTTTTGTATATGTTCTTCTTCAGTTTGGGATTTGGCAATCATGTCATCCATATATACTTCAATTTCCTTATGCAACATATCATGGAATAGAGTTACCATGGTTCTTTGATAAGTTGCTCTAATATTTTTCAATACAAACATCATCACTTTATAGTAGAAAGTGCCCTATATGGTTATAAATATTGTTTTCTCCATGTCTTCAATATTTAGTTTGATTTGATTATATCCCGAGAAGCCATCCATGAAAGAGAACCATGAATGCCCCTCAGTGTTGTCCACCAAAGTATTTATATGAGGAAGGGGAAAATTGTCTTTCGGGCTATATTAAGGTCTTGATAATCCACACACATGCATACCTTCCCATCTTTCTTAGGTACCAGGACTATATTGGCTGCCCATTCGAGATACTTTGCCTCATAAAGGAAACATGAATCAATATATTTAGTCATTTCTACTTTGATCTTTAATAGCATATGTGGCCTCATTCTCCTAAGTTTCTATTGAACTATCTTGCATTCTGGTCTAATTGGCAACTTATATACTACTATATCAGTACTTAACCCAGATCTTGGTATCACCATGCAAAGACGTCTCTGAACTCTTGTAGTACTTATCAATTCTAGCCTTATTCATGCGGAAAGAGTTGTGCCAATTTTTATCTCTCTCTTTATTTTTGTTGTTCCCAAATTCACAAGCTCTGTTTCTTTCTTGTGGGGTAGAATATGTTTCTATTCCTTTTCGACCAATCTTAATAAATCGTTAGGAACCTCACACTCTTTCTCATTTTCACACTCATTGACTTCTTCTATACACAAAGGTCACTCAAAATCTATCTTGTGACTGACTTCATGAACATTCATGCTAGTATTATTGTGACATCTGCATAAAATTTGGCTCGGATGTATTGGAATATGAATGTAAAAAATAAATAATATGGAATAAAGAATATTGTACAAAGAACACAATGCAAAAATGCAAAGAATAAAAATGATTGCCATTTGAGAAATACTAAAAGTATATTTCATTAATCAACTTTGGTAACATTGATTTTTACAAAAAAGTTTCTTTTGCTACTTTTAAATGCTGACAAAAGTTAACTTTGAGCATTACTTTGAATTAGCCCTAAAAACTATAGGAAGTCCTCTTCCGTTCAATTGTTGAGTTCTTCATTAGGGAAGCAAGGACGAATACCAACTAAAACTTTCCAGGCTGATTGCCCCTGGAAATCATATTGACGGAAAATCCTTCTAAAGCTTGTCCCATCATATTCTTCTCTTTCATTAGCTCTTTGGTCTTGATAGCATTGGTCAGTTACTGCTCTATATTGTACACTCCTCCAAATTTGAAAGAACTCTCTATAGCAGGGAATGAAATATGTTCCCCAAGGATATCCTCACCTTCATTTTGGATATTATTGCTTCAGCCCTCTTTCTCAGCTCCTGGACACGTTGTTGGAATGTGGGCTTGAATCCAAGCCCGAAACAATCTCTCTTTCATTCGATGGCTATGGGTCATACTATCCCTTATATATTCCTACCCAGTTCTTTGTCAGTTTATGCTCCTCTTCCCATAGCTTGTCTTACTGCCATTTTGGTACATTCAGATAGCATGGGGCGTGGAATTTTGCTTTCTTCGGTAACATATGTTACATTGATGAACTCTAAGGCCTTAAAGAAACACTCCAAGGCATCCTCGTTAACGTCGATGTATGGGGCATCGGATGTTACTGAAGTAATGATTTCTTCTTCAGCCATGATGCTAACCAACTTCACATCAATCAGAAATTTTAACTTTTGATATAGAGACGAATGAACTACCCCTGTAGAATGGATCCAGGGTCTTCCCAATAAGCAGTTATAGGTCAGGTGGATGTTCATCACAACAAAGTCAATGCTTTACATGGTAGGTCCAATCAATAAGGGTATCTCTATTTTTCTCATCACGTCTTTTTGGGTTCCATCGAATGCCCTGCAACATTGTAGTAAGCTCTCGTGTGTGAGCTATCTACGGGCATCCTCTATAATGTAGCCAAATGTATCACGTTTAGTGCAGACCCATTGTCTATTAGAACCCCTGGCAAGACATGGTTGTGACAGTGAGTAATGATATATAAAGCTTTGATGGATCCTATCTCACCTTTTGAGATTTCATCATCAGTGAATGTGATGTAGTTGTTTGCAGCTATATGTCCCACGATTCGGTCTAGTTTATTTTTTGATATATTCTTAGGGACAAATGTTTGGTTTAGCACTTTAAAAAGGTGGTTTGATGTACCTCTGAATTGATTAACAAAACTAATATTGAGAATTTGGCCTGCTACTTTTGAATATGCTCTACTACAATGTATTCACTATGCTTCAATCACTGGCTGTTTAATTACAGGTGGAGGTTCTTCATTGAAGATTTTCAGCACTACTGTTGCTTTGGCTTTCACCTTTTCTGCCTCTGTGGATGTCTCATGTGAGTAACATCCTCTACTCCCCGTGAAGTGGCCTGCCTCACTCATTTCTTCTGTGATTGATTTCTTTTCCTTCTCTATTCTCTCAGAGGATCTCGACCCTTCTCGTATAGATACACTTGTAGCATAACTCCAAGGAACCTGTCGTTTTCTTTAAATAAGAAAGGAGACGGCATTGTAATCATGACTTTAGGAGTCGTTTATGCTGAGCTCTTGTTCCTAGGCTTGACTGTGATGACCACATTTTTTTCTTCCTTGCATCCTGTTAGAGCTATCCACCATGCAAACATCCATCTTTCTTTTGCTCTCCTCTTGACTAAAAAATTCTATTTCACTATTGTTTATCATTTCTTGAAGTACTTCTCGTAATTCATGGCAACTTTGAATATCATGACCCTCTTCTTGGTGATAATCACAATATGCTCTATGTGTAATAAGCTTCGGCTCGGGATTACCCTTGATCATCCCTGCTTTACACAGTTGTTCGAATACCCAGCTAAGAGGGGAATTGATTTCTAACACATTATTCTTCAACCTTCTATTTTTCGCTTTATCGATTATATTTACTCCTTGCCCCCCATAATTGGGCAGCGGATGAGTGTTCGCATAAGGCGCTTTGAACTCTAGATCTCTTGTGTTTATAAGATTTTTCAAAATCTTCTTAAACTGCAGGCAGTTCTTGATGTCATGGTCGGAAATCCTACACGATACTCATAGTGGGCATTGACATTATACCAATGAGGGTAAGGCGGATAGAGTGGAGTCAACTTATAGGGCGTACCATGTATGCTTTTACCAGCGAGGCATATATTTCAGAATACGGTACTGGAATAGGTGAGAAGGTCATCATCGTAGCCTCTTTTCTTGGCCCTCTATTCTCATGGGTATTCATTTTCTCTACCCTATGCTGGGTGATCTTAACACTAGCCGCTACATTTGTGGTAAGTACTCGTATGATTCACCTCATTCTCTTTCTTCTTGTAATAGGGCTTCTTTGACCCTTATCCACCCTCAATTTTTCCACTCTTAATGGCATTTTCAATCAATTCTCCTGAAATAACCAGATCAGTAAAATTCTTATTGGCATTCCCTAACAGATGTCCAAGATATAGAGCATTCAAGGTGTTCACGAATATAATGGTGGCTTCATTGTCAAGTAGTGGGGGTTGTACTTGGGCGGCTACATCTCGCCCCCTGTGGGTGTACTGCTTGAAAGTCTCATTATGTCACTTTTCCATATTTTGCAGAGTCAATCAGTTGGGGATCAAATCAGTGACATGGCGATACTATTCCAAAAATGCCTTGGCTAAATCCCTCCATGTTTTGATGTGGGATTTGGTTAGCTGATTGTACCACTTTGCATTAGACCCAAAAAACTATGCTGGAAACAATATATCAACAGCTTTTCATTTTCGGTATAGCCAGCTATTCTCCTACAATACATAGTAAGGCGGCCAGATGGACAGGTGGTCCCATTGTACTTTTTCAAAGTTCGGTACCTTGAACTTTAGGGGAGGATAAGGTCAGAGACTAGTCTTAGCTCTCAAGCATCCATTCCATAAAAAGGCTCAATTACTTCTATCCCCCTTACCCTTTCCTCTAGATTCTTAAGTTGTTGAGTGAGCTCACTACTGACTTCCTCTTTTCCTACCAATTCATTAAATTCGGGTGAAAACTCTTATATGCACGATTCTACAAGTCTTGCTTTGTCCGCATATGGATAATTTACTATGAATGAAGTCTCTGGGTGGTGTTGTTGGTTGTCCACATAGACTCTAGGTTGAGTCTCCTGTGGAGTTGGGAATCAAATAGAAAGATGCACAGGTGTAAAACCTAGAGAAGTTCGATTTAAGTCTGGTGGATGTAAGGGTTCCTGAGAACGAGTAGATTTAAGTCCAAAACCTTGGATGTAAGGGTTCCTGAGCAGTCGAATGTTTTTTAAATATGTTCTCAATCTTCTTCAGTAAGTCGAACTGTGATCTTGCCATATTTGCTTCGATTTTATTCAGTCTCTTTCTCATTTCTTCTTGTGTGTCTCGTTGATCTTGCTCGATTCGGGCTAGTCTCTTCCATTTTCCTGGTCGACTTATGAGTACCATAGGGTGTGAGGTGAAGGCCAGGATCACTACAAACGATTGGAAATTGTATTTTATTATTTAGTGTCTTATTAAATGAATGAATATTAGAATGGCATGTATTAAGACTTAAAGATTAAAACATCATGAAAATGGTAGTGCAAAAGTTATTGATTCCAAAATAACTAGTTCATTCAAAAAGCTCTCAACAACACACAATACCTAAGCACTTAGAGAAATACATTACATCAATGGAGAACTACACATAATATCTAGCCCTATCTCCTAACTTCTCGAGCTCCATCGCCATTTCAATAATGTGTTGCTCTTCTTCAAATTCTATAACCATAAAAACCATTAGAGCAGTAGCTTCTTCAGGTAACCTAAAGACTTGTTGAGCAACCATGCTAGCTTGATCCATTGCCTTCTCCATCGCTTCATGTTGTATCTGAATGGTATCATTAGCTTAACGCAATGCAATTCCAATCTCTTGATTAGTTAAAGGTCGGTTTCCTTTGAGCTGTTGAATTTGTTCATGGCATATTTACACCGTAGGCTCCAACTCAGTAATCTTATTCTTCAAATCTTCATTTTCTTGCCTAGCCATTTCTCGGGCTGATGAGCAAATCAACTTACCTCCTTCCAACTCATCTATTATTTTTTTTAAGGATTTATTCTCTTTTCGAAGAAAAATTCCATTATTGTTGTAAGTATTCTAAAAAACCTCCTCCAAACTAATTAGTTGTGATTCAAGTTCTAACTCTTGATTGGCCTCATACCTTTGTTCCCTTAATCTCTGAGCATGTTGCATACCTAGCTTTTTTTCTTCCTGGCTTCTTCTCGCACTTCTTTCTACTCTATTTAGCTTCATTTTCAAAGCCATAGCAGTATAATGTAGACCATTGGCTTTCATGTTCTTTTCTAAGTCTATGAAATCTCGGTCCAAGGCATCAAAATTTTCTTGGATTCTTTCATTTTATTTGGTTAATTATTTTTATCACCCTATCTCGCTTTACTAGTTCGAGTTCCCACATCGTTTTCTCATCTGAGAATCATATTTACTCTTTTTTCTATTCAGATTCATCAGCCTGATTTCTTCTTTTAATAGCTTGACTTCAGTTGGGAGCATTCTTAATCATTCTTCTATGGTCAACCCATCTTCTAAATTAGGTTTCGAGGTATTATCATTGATTCTCCCTGTCCTCCAAACCTCATAGGCTGATATGAATGTTGGTTCTATCATCTTAAAATTCATAAAACATGGATTTTGCCAAGCAGTGTAGATTTCTGAGATTCAATCTCTATAATTTGGGGTAGAAAAAGAAAACTTTATCTCTTTTAATCCACTGGTATGAACTGTCGGGCACTAAACTGTCAAAGTACCATTAAAGGAGTTTAGTCAATTGCTCTCCACAATCCATGTAACATAACAAAGTTGGCATTGCCACATCTCTACAGTATATCTTGCTTGGGCAACCAATACGTCTCTAAACTACTTCAGTATCTTTAATATTTCATAGAGCCTCGATCTAGTCTTTTCTTTTGTGAGATTCTGAAATCCTGCAGTTGTCAAGGAAATACACCAATGGAGAGAATTTGACTAATGTTTTTGAGCCAAACCCTTTTCCATTTCCAGGAATGGCTCCACCACCATACCATCAATAGAGATACACAACCAGTAAGTTAACCTCCACCTGATCGCCTACACTGGTTTAAAGACATGAATATTTCTGCTAGAATGGCTAGTGCTGGATTTGTTTTCCTAGCAATGAATTCGAAAAAATATATTATAGCAATACTGAAGTGATCTTCCTGTTCTCGGGATAACTACTAAACCATATACTACGAGTGCAAACGAATCTCTCCTTTTCTTGGATGGTGTTTGCTCATAGATCAAGCTTTTTAATTGAGCCCATGAGATCCCATTGCTCTGAATATACTCTTCACACCCATTCTTTTTTCTTCACAGTCAGAGGACCATCTTGGTTGCGAATCCTTTTGTTTGAATCACCTCAATGTAAAGCGAATTCCTTTTGACATTTGGTATGTTCAGCAAAGCAATATATTATTTGAGGGTAGGGGTCATGTCCACTTTGCCAAAGGTAAAGCAACGGTACATCAAATTCCAACATTCAGCCAAAGCTCGAACAAAAACTGTGTCGATTGAAACCTTTGGTAACTTTACTACGTCTCTATAAACTTCCCTGAAAAGTGTTTTCTCGATTTCATCCCAACTAGCCTAGATTCTTGGTAACTCTGCCCAATGTGCTTGTTTGACTACAATAATAACCTTCTCTCGCATCAGATATTCTTCACAACCTATAATATTATCCTAAAATCGCGCATGTTCATACTCTGACCAAGTCTGAACATTATCACATTCTAAGTCTCTGATCCCATGAGGTGTGACATTTCCCCTACTTAAATAAATCAAGATTGAGCTCAGTTTAGAGATATAATAATATGCAACAATCCTAAATATTTTCATAGAAGTGTAAGCATTAACCATAGAGAAAATATATTTTTCTTTATTTTCTTTGAAATAACACAATGAACTGTAAATTAAATAAGATCGAACACATAATTTCTAGAATCCTAAATATAGGGTAACCAACTCGTGGCTTGACTCTCAAGTTATTTTTTTTAAATCTCCCCGGCAGAGTCGCCAAGCTGTCAACGCCGTTTTTCGGCTGGGTGAGGGAAAACTCGGTATAAATTAGGGTTTTTCTTTGAAAAGATTTTGAAATATGAGGATTAGCCACCAATCATTTTAAGGTGCGATTGAGACACCATAAAAATCAGGTGATTTTAATAAAATATTTTATTTTTATCAAAATACCAAGTTTAGGGTCTATGAAAACCAAAAAATAGGTTTGGGACTCAGTTACACATGGGGAAAGATTAGCACCCCTACAGCGCCCAAACATTGGTACCAAGTTGATTACCTTATATTTAAAATTGAAATTTTTGAGTTCGAACTTCATTTAATTTAAAAATGATTACGGATGTAAAGTTGAAAAGGGTATTCGTTTATTAAAGCTAATAACATTCGCCCCCATCATTAATGCGGGAGATCAGCTATTGTACCTAATAACTGAACATCGGCTCGATATTTTAGAAATCAAGATGCGGTCTTGAAAAGGATGTCGATCTATTTTGGGAAATCACCAGTAGTCACCCCTGAGCATACTTGTGGGAGATATACTATTGACTCCCTAATGAGTGAACATTGCCTTGTGTTTGAAAATAAGATGCAATCAAAATATTTATTATTAATCCTAATTAAACTAAAGGTAGATTAAGGCTTTCTCCATCTTAAAGTTTCAAATTATGAAAATTAAAGAAATTAGAGGCATAAACCTAAAAATGTAGGCTCTAATATTAGTCCAGTTTGATTTTAACCAGTTATTAAATCGAATAATCGATATGGTCCTATCGTAACCATCCTTCAAGAGGGCCTGAAATCAGGTTTTGACTTTAATTTTGATGTGTTAGAGCCGCCACCAATCATTGAAAATAAGATTTATCGGACACCTTAACTTACCATTTGTTTGATCTTCATTTTACCATAAACTAATTGAATTTGGGAGTCGATTACTGTCAAGGAAGGATTAACACGCTTGTACTGGCCTTTCGGTACCAATTTGATTCTCAGTTGTCTTAATTGCGAAAATTAAAAGTTAAAATTAAATTTAAAAGTTCAATCTAGATTACTTTCCTTTGATGAATTTTAGAATTGACCTAAAAATAAATCAGATTAATTTTAAACTGTAAAATGAAAAAAATGAATAAATAAACATTAAATAAATAAAATAAAAAAATAGAAAAGGACTAAATTAAAAAGAATTTAAAAATCAAGGATCAATTTGATGTTAATTACAAGTTGTAAGGAAAAAAATCAAAAGTTAGGTTAAAAATTGCAAATATAAAAAATGTAAAAGGATTAAATTAAAACAATTCAAAATTCAAAGATAAATTTCCAACAGCTGACCAAAATGAATTACACATCAAACTTCCAAGGATTGTGGAAATAATTAAACTATTTCATAATTACAAGGTGGTCCACTTATAAATACCCTAAAACCCTAAAAATCATTTTATACCACCTCACCAAAAAACTCTCTCTTAAAACACTTTCAACCTTCCCCAATCGGCCTATTGCCGATCACTCACCGGTGACCCTCTCCACTGCCTCCGGTGGCCGAAAAAACCCAAAAACACCCAAAACACTCCTT
This sequence comes from Hibiscus syriacus, assembly GCF_006381635.1. Lineage (NCBI taxonomy): Eukaryota > Viridiplantae > Streptophyta > Magnoliopsida > Malvales > Malvaceae > Hibiscus > Hibiscus syriacus. Next base: position 740,882 of record NW_024061960.1, read on the forward strand.
TCAACCACGTGAACACAAAACCTAAGTTTAAATCTCGGAAAATAGCCCCAAATAGCATAGATATAGCCTAAAGTTTTGATTTTTACCTTTGTTCAGAGGTGACCTCCCGACTTCTACAGCTTCTTCCTTTCCGAGCCGAGACCATAGCTTGTCCTTGATGATTTTTGTTTGTGTTTTTTTTTGTTGTTTTGAAGTTTTTTGCATTTTTTGGTTGTTTCGATTGCTTTGTTTTTTTGGGTATTTTGACTGCTTGATTGCTTTTTGGTTGCTCCGTGATGCTTTTTTATTTTCCCGTTATTCGACTTATAGGGACTTATATAGCCCTTCGACGTTGGTTTTTTTTTTAGCATCTCGAGGTTATTTCTTAGTATTTCGGGGTTGTTTCCCAGTTGTTCATGGTTCATGTTTGACCAGAGATCTCGGATGGTTCTTTCTAAGTTGCTCCGATCTTTATGTTTCAAACACCGAAAATCCTGGCTGATTGGTAATCTCGTTGGCGCGTGATTCCCACCCGTTGTTATCAGTAGCTCTCGACCTTCTGAAACCTTTTTGGATTTGATCTTGGTCGTTGGATTGGTTGCAAATCCAACGGTCTACGATTGGCTATAGTGTGATGATATTTTAGGGTTTAAAAAACCCTAGCTCTCTTACGATTATGGTTGTTGATCACCATATTGATCTAACGATCCTCATTTGTGTGGCGCTGGACTTAATGATGAAACCATAGTGTTTTGGGTGTGCTTCCTAGGCATCATCCATTACTTGGCAAATTGGTCTGCAAGATCAGGCAAACCTCTTTGTTGGGCCTCCACTTGATTTGGACTTCCTTGAATCCCAATCAGCTGGGTCAGGCAGATTGGGTCTTGTCACCCACCCATGCTGGACTTTGGACATTAAACACATATAAAAAATGAAAATAGATGAGAAAAAAGGAAAGTAAAAAACTATTAATAATAATAATATGTGTATATTAAAAAACTATATAATATATATTATATTTCAAAAACAATAAAATATGTTCTCAAAGATTATATATATTATATACGTTTTCAAAAACTGTTTTTTAAAAACTATATATATATATATATTTCAAAATAATATGTTTTCAAAAACTATATTATATATCTTCAAAAACCCATTTAAAAAACTATATATTATATATTTTTTAAATTAATATTTATATATATATATATGCACACTAAATAAAGACCCTTGAAGTCCCATACAAAAATGGGTGTCTACAATTTCCCCTCTTTATCCATTTATCATGTAACAAAATAAATAAGGCAAAGATAAAAGGACACAAATTTTCATTCGGTAAAAAGAGATTCTAAAAGTAAATTTTCTCTTGTGAGTCTGATATCTTTCTTTGTGATTGAAATTCAACCCAATGTTGATTCTTTTATCGAATATCTTCCATCGCAGAGTTGAAATTCGACTTGAAAATACCAATAGAATATGTCTCCCTGCTGTTAAGCCGAATTATGGGTGACTCCTTCATCGTAAAGTTGAATGAATCTTGGATGACTTTTAACATGATATCATTCGTCATGAAGTTGAGATCGTGGTTGATTTGAGTCTGATATCCTTCTTCGTGAAGTTGAAATCTAACTCATTATCTGAACTGAAAAATATCTCCACGTTGTTGAGTTAAGCTATGTAGTAGATGACTCCTTCGCCATGAAGTTGAGTCAATCTATTGGGCACGATATTCTTTGTCGTGAAGTTGAAATCCTAGGTTACTTCTTCGTTCTGAAGTTGAGTCAATCTATTGGGCACGATATCATTCGTCGTGAAGTTGAAATAGTTGGTGACTCCTTCGTCGTGAAGTTAAGTCTAAATTGAATTTTTTTCTGAGCCGGATATCCTTCGTTATGAAGTTGAAATCCAACTTGGACAAGCTATATCATTCTTAACCTTGAGTGTTCTTCGAGTTCAATATCCTTTGTTGTGAAGTTGAATTTGATTCTGACAAAAATCTGTAAAATTTTGTATGTGTGTGATTTTATGGATGCAATATTTTTATGTATGCCTAAAATGCATATGTGAAATATGTTATTTTAGGATCTTTAGAGATAAATCTCAATCACTTTCTGTCAGTCTTGATTTTCTTTTACGTTTATTGATTCTTGCTAACTCTGGTTTCTTGATTCTCTTGCCCTTAATGGATTTTGATCTGATATCCTCTCTAGGACTTTTTTTAATTCCGATTTTTGATGTCTCAGTGTCTTTCTTTTTCTTGGTAGATTGTGAACTGGTATCCATGTCATTCTTTCGAGTATCGTGCCATAACCCCTATCAGTTTCCAAACACCTATACTTTTCAGGATATCTTTGTACAATAATACAAAATGATCTTTTTCAAAGCGAATAAATTGCTTTTATTTAAATTCAATGCAAGATTCTAAGGAGTTGACTTTTCTCAGACAAATAGTCATATTTATTTATGTGGAGAAATACATGGTAAACATTACGGAAAGTTAAAAATATTTGAAAATACAAATAGGTGCTCTAGATTTTGATAATATGGATGCCTTTGAATTGGCATGTCGTTAGATGATTTTCAGTGTAGCCTTTGTCTAGGGTACTTCGATGATTGTGAAAACATTTAGAAAAATGAGAAGTTCCTCCCAAATTATTAAGTCTCTGAAGACTTGGATGCCATTAAGCTTCATTGCCTTAATCCTGAACCTCCTTGTACACGAATCTTGGATCATTACCCAAGCCGCCCTTTCGGGTTTTCAACTTGGACCCACCTTTTATTTGTTTAATTTTTTTTTCAAAATTTTCAATTTAGAGCTCCTTTTCGGGTTTTCACTCTAAACATTTTCGTTTACGTTTTTAACTTAAGGCGCTCTTTCGGGTTTTTACCCTAAGTAAAATATTTTTTGATGGCGTCAGAGTTAACGGGAAGGGGTAGTTCTAGCATGTCCATTTCAGTCAAGATTAGAGCTCCTCCGAAGAAGGCCTTTTCATGACCTAAGGTCCTTCCTAATTTGGCATCCATTTTCCTCTGTAATCTTTTTGGATTGGCCAAATAATTTTTAGCACTAGATCTCCTTCATGTAATATTCTTGGGGCATCTTCTTGTTGTGTGCTCGAATCACTCGTTTCTGGTAGAGTTGACCATGATGAATGGCTTTCAATCTATTTTCCTCAATTAAGTTCAGTTGATCATATCAAATTTGTGGCCATTCTGCATCATCCAACTTAAGTTCTGACAAAACCCGAAGTGACGGGACTTTTACCTCTATGGGCAACACACCCTTCATTTCATAAGCTAATGAAAAGGGATTTGCCCCAGTCAAAGTTCACACCGAAGTTCGGTAGGAAAACAAGGCAAAAGGTAACTTTTCGTTCCAGTCTTTGTATGTTTCGGTCATTTTCTCCACTATCTTTTTAATATTCTTATTTGCTGCCTCTACCGCTCCATTCATCTTAGGTCGGTAAATAGTAGAGTTATGATGCTTTATATTGAATTATTCACATGCAGTATACATAATCTTGTTGTTTAAATTGGTTGCATTATCGGTAATGATCCTTTATGGTAAACCATACCGACCTATGATCTCCTCTTTCAAGAATTTACAAATAGTGGACTGAGTTACACTAGCATATGATGCAGCCTCCACCCATTTGGTAAAGTAATCAATTGCCACAAGGATAAACCGATGACCATTTGAAGCTTTTGGATGGATTTGTCTGATAACATTCATGCCCCAAATAGAAAAAGGCCATAGAGTCGTCATCACATGAAGAGGACTAGGCGAGACCTTTATTTTATCCTCGTAGATTTGGCATTTATGACATCGTTTGGCATAATTGATGCAGTCACTCTCTAATGTGAACTAGAAGTATCCACAGCTCATAACTTGTCTTGCCATCATATGCCCATTGGCGTGAGTTCTACATACTTCCTCTAAGATCATATTTTCCTCTTCTGTATCTACACATCTCAAAAGATTTGATCATGAATTTTCTTGTATAAGATTTCCCCATCAAAGACATATTCTATTTTCATTCTTTTGATCGTTCTCTTGTCAGTTTCAGCGGCTTCCTCTAGACAACTTTAATTTTTAATGTACTGCAGAATGTTATGGTACCATGGGTTTTTATCTTTTACCTCTTCAATTTGATAACAATGAGCCAGGTACTCGTATGATTGCATGTCGATTGGCATCATGTCCGACTCCCCACTAGCCTTGAATGTTGTTGCCAAGGTAGCTAAGACATCTGTCATCTAGTTCTCCTCTTTGAACACGTAATGGAAAGTGACTTCATCAAACTCCTTAAGTAGATCAAATATTAGTTTTCTGCATTCTATCAGTTTAATATCTTTTGTTTCTCATTCTCCTCGGAGATAGATTACTAAGGAAGAATCCCACACACCCTTAATGTTTTTACGTTTTGTCCAATAGCAGCTCGAATCCCCAAAACATAGGCTTTATATTCTACCATGTTGTTAGTGCAGTCAAAGTTTAATATGCTAGTGAAAGGGTAATGATTTCCTTTAGGAGAAATAAAGATAGCTCCAATGTCATGTCCTAATGTATTCGATACACCATCGGAGTGCATTTTCCAGGAGTCACATACAGTAGTACTTACTTCTAAAAATATGGCCATCAAATATTCATATGGGAATTCGAAGTCTAATGGTTCATAGTTTTTAGAAATTCTTCTTGCTAAGAAGTCATTTATGGCACTACCTTTTATAGCTTTCTGACTCGCGTACTTAATGTCAAGTCCAGATAATAACATCTGCCATCGGGCTATCCTTCTAGAGAGAGCATGTACACTTATCATGAATTTTAGCGGGCCCAACTTGGAAAGTAGCCAAGTGGTATGATATAACATGCATTATCGGAGTCTTCGTGTAGCCCAAACTAGAGCACAACAAACCTTCTATATTGGTGGATATCTAACATCGCAATCAGTAAACTTCTTACTAAGGTAGTAAATGGCTTTTTCTTTTCTCCCATATTCATCATCTTGCCCCACGCCACATCCCATCAAATTATCAAATATGGGAAAATATAAAAACAAAGGCATGTCTGAGATGGGAGATATTAAAACAGGAGTGCGGGAAAAATGCTCTTTTATTCTCGAAAGCGATCTTGCAGTCATCATCCCATGTTCCAGAGTTATTCTTTCTGAGAAGATGGAAAATTGAATAACACTTATATGTTAATTGATATATAAACCGAGCGATGTAATTTAGTCTACCCAGAAAACCTCGAACTTCTTTCTGTGTTCTTTCTCAATCTTTGGAAGAGTTTCCTCATATTCTCGATATGCTCATCTCCAGTTTGTGCTTTGACAATCATTTCATCAACATAAACTTCAATCTCCTTATACATCATTTCATGAAGTAAGGTTACCATAGCTCTTTGGTACGTTGCCCCAATATTCTTTAACTCGAAAGGCATTACCTTGTAACAGAATATTCCCTAAATTGTGATGAATATAGTCTTCTCCATGTCATCTAGATGCATCTTGATATGGTTGTATCCTGAGAATCCTTCCATGAATGAAAAGAAAGAATTTTCAGTTGTATTATCTACCAGAGTATCTATGTGTAGCAATGGGAAATTGTCTTTAGGACTTGCTTTGTTGAGGTCTCGATAGTCTACGCACATGTGCATTTTTACATCCTTCTTTGGCACTGGCACTATGTTAGCCACTCATTCCGGATACTTGGCCACTTGAAACAAACCATCATCAAACTACTTTTTGACTTTATCTTTTATCTTAAGAAGCATTTCAGGTCTCATCCTCCTTAGCTTTTGTTGTACATGTTTGCATCCTAGTTTGATTGGTAGTTTATGGACTACCATATCTGTATCTAGCCCAGGTATGTCTTGGTATGACCATGTAAACACATCCTTGAACTCCTGAAGTAAGTTTATCAAACTTTTTCTTGCTTTAAATGAGAGTGTTATGTCGATTTTAACCTCTTCTTTTCTTCTTTAGTGCCCAAATTCAAAACTTCAATTTTCTTTTCATGGGGAAATATTTGTTTGTCTTTTCTTTCCATCATTCTTAATAGCTCCGATGGTAAGTTTTACTCTTCTTCATTGTCACATTCATCGATTTCCTCTATACACTCGAACTGCTCAAAATCGATATCTGGGTCAGAATCATCATTATTAACATACAAAGACCTGAAAGGAAAAGAGGGGAAAATGTATATATACGAGATGAAAATATCCCACAAAGAATGGAGAAGCAAATGTATTATATGGATAGAAAAAGAAGTGAAAGGAATAAATGTTTGCCATAAAGGAAAATTACATCTTTTAATGAAATGTAAATAAAAATAATCCATTAACCCTTACAAAAGATCACCTATTGCCCCGGATATAGGCAAAATAGGGAAAATTTGATTATTACTCTAGAAGAGATTTGAAAACTACATGTAGTTCTTTAGTAGTTCAATTGTTAAGCACGAACCCAAGCAGTAATGGACGGATTCTAGATCTATCAACATCCTCAGTGTCATCTGTTGTTATGGCATTGATACTCCACTTTCAAAGCTTTCTCCAGATCAGGTAAGGTCATCCTTGCTTCATCCTTAAAAACATAACCACCAAATCTGAACGTGTTGTGAAGGGGAGGAAAAGACATTGATTCCTACATAACTTCTTCTCCAGTTAATCTTGCCTTCCTCCTTTCTTTGCACCTTTAAATCTCTCTCTTTATTTGTTGATGATTGGGCTGCTATCCAAGCCCAAACTGGTCTAGCTTGACAACAGGAAAAATGGGGTTGATTATTCCCTGTAGAGAAATCCTGAATCATTTTCCTACCTTTGCACCTTTCCCTAAAGTTTGTTTGATTTCCATCTTGGTGCAATCGGAGAATCTAGGTTTGGAAATCTTACCCCTTTCAGCCACAAATATGTCATTGACAAACTCCAACGATAAGGAACGAACACTCCAGAGCCTCCTCATTCACATCTATGTAAAGGGCATCGGTGGTCAAGCTTGCCACTATGTCTTATTTTGCATTGATGATTACAAGAACCCTCTCAATAACAAATTTGACATTCTGGTGTAATGTTGATGGTACTGCCCTAGCTTGATGAATCCATGGCCTTCCTAAAAGGTAGTTGTAAGAAGGAATAATGTCTATCACCAAGAACTCTACGTTGTATGTGGCAGGCCCAATGATCAATGGTACTTCAATTTTGCTGAGCACCTCTCTCTTTATCCTGTCAAATGCTTGGACCACACTCTGGAATGTTTTCATGTGGGAATTATCCAATGGTAACCTCTTAAGAATTACCAAAGGCATTACATTAAGGGCAAAGCCATTGTCAATTAATACACTCGGCAAAGCATGTCCCGTGCAATGAGTAGTGATAAAGCTTTTGGTTGGCCCCTTCCACCGGACGGAATCTCATCATCAGAGAATGAGATTATATTATCAGTGTTGAAAACATTTTGATATTTCGATATAACAAATTAAGCTAAATGAATTTTAAGATTTTCCAAAATATTTTCTAAGTATATTCGATATAATTATTCGAATATCAAAATATTACTCCAAATCTTTGAAATATCATTTTTAATCCTTAATCAAGTGTAAAATTAAGTTTTAATCTTAAAATAATTTCAAAACAAATTTACAAAGTATTTCGAACCATTTCAAAGCCAAAAATTCCAGATTGTCCAGAGGGAACTGATTCCCCTCCAAGGGGGTACCGATTCCCCCTGAATAGTTTGGCTTCGAGAAAAACAGAATGCTCAGAGGGAACCGATTCCCCCCCAAGGGGGTACCGATTACCCTGATCAAACGATCAAATATTTGAATTTTACATTAGGGAACCGATTCCCTATGAGGGGGGTACCGATTCCCCCCGCTCCAAGTTGTTTTATTAATTGATTTCACACTAAAACGGCTCCATTGACTCCACTAATCATCCCCAATGTTCAGAATCAATTGAAGAAGTATTTAAACAATCTTAGAAGCCTTTGATCAATAACAAGAAATAATAATCAACAAGAATCAAGAAAGAATCAAAGAGAAAGTATCAAACCTCAAGTTTGAGCATTTTCAAGCCTATTTCATTCAATATTCAATTTTTTGCTTTCAAGAACACTTATTGTGCTCAATTTTATTATTCTTGAGTGTTCTTTCTTTGTTCTAGAATTGTGCAAACATCTTGCCTTGTGAGGATTTTCTTATAAGTTTGCAAAATTTGTATTGTTCTATTTGGGAGAAAGTGTTCTCAAGAATTTGGGATATAATTCTTGAGGGATTTTAAGTTTACTCTTTGTCCTCAAAAGAAAGACAAATTGAATTTGTGGAAAATCCTTAGTGTGGATAGCTAAGGTAGTGGACGTAGACTTTGGTTGAGAAAGTCGAACAACTCTAAATCGCTGCGCAATTACTTTCAATTTTCTGCATAAGCTTCCATCGAAATTTTATTTACCAATTCACCCCCCTCTTAGCCATATTCATCGATCGATTAACTTAACAATTGGTATCAGAGTCTCACTCATTTGAAGGTTTAATCGCCTCTTGATTCGATTCAGGAAGAGTTACATCGATATTCAAGTCTTCAATGGTCGGCGCTTCAAACTCCGACTTCATTCTTGATTCAATGCCCGTCAACAAGCCTCCTTTCTTCAATGGAGCTAACTATGCTTATTGGAAGAATAGGATGATGTATTTCATTCAAGCAAGTGACATGGGAGCATGGAATATCATAGAAGATGGATACATCAAACCCTCTACTCACCCGAGATTGTAGAGTGAATGAGAGACGAGATTGTTCCAGCTCAACTCCAAAGCTATCCATATCATATTTTGTGCTCTTGGACCGGATGAATACGGGAGAGTTTCATCTTGCACAACCACCAAGGAGATATGGGACAAACTACAAGTCACTCATGAAGGCACAAATGAGGTAAAATAATCTAAAATTAGTCTTCTAACTCATAACTATGAAAATTTCAGGATGAAACTGGATGAAGATGTCAAAGCTATGACGGATAGGTTCTCCAAGATTTTCAATAGTCTCAAATATAGGAGAATCATTCCAAATGACAACTTGTAAGGAAGTTAGTTTACTCTCTTCCAAAAGCTTGGCAATCAAAGAAGACGGCGATCATCGAGGCTAAGAACTTAAAGTCATTGACCCTCGATGAACTTATTGGCGCTCTCCTCACACATGAAATATTGCTTAAAGAAGATAAATACCTTGAGAGAAGAGATGAGCCAAAGAAGGAGATGGAGAAAAAGAAGAACGTGGGAGTTGCTCTCAAATCAACAAGAGATGAGAGTGATTCGGATGACGATGACGATGATGAGGAGATGGCATTGTTTGCCAAATGGTTCAGAAAAATGATGAGGCCAAATCGAGGAAGAAAATTCAAACAAAATGAAGGTTTCAAAAATGAACAGAAAGAGAAGGACCCGATCATTTGCTATGAATGCAAAAAAATGGGGCATGTCAAATATGATTGCCCACAATTGAAGAAGAAGGGTCAATCAAAGATTAAGCACAAGGCTCACGTGGCTACATGGAGTGATGAAGAAGGTTTCGATAAAGAGGAACAAGAAGTAGCAAAATTGTGCGTGATGGCATTCGGGGGATGTTTAAGGTAACTCTAACTCATTTGAAAAATGGGGCATGTCAAATATGATTGCCCACAATTGAAGAAGAAGGGTCAATCAAAGATTAAGCACAAGGCTCACGTGGAGTGATGAAGAAGGTTTCGATAAAGAGGAACAAGAAGTAGCAAACTTGTGCTTGATGGCATTCGGGGATGATTCTAAGGTAACCTCTAACTCATTTGATTTAGATGATTTATCTTATGATGAGTTTTTAGAGGAATATAATGGGTTGGCTTCGGATATGAGAAGTTGTTTTTAAAATATAAAAATGATGTTTCAAAATTGAAAAATGAAAATAAACTCATATCTAAAACCAACAATGATCTTGAAAGTAAAATCAAAGATTTGCAAATCAAACTAGAAGAGTTTCAAAATAAAATTTCTGATTTGCAAAATTTACTTTCAATGATCAATGATGATCAGCAAAAGAAAATTGATGATCTTAAAGCTTCTTTTGATAAAGTTGGAACAAAACGTTTTGAAATGGAAAAAATTCAAAATCCAACTTTGTTAGAAAAAGTTTTAAAAACTACAATCATAGAGGTCCCCGAAGAATCTCTAATGGAAAAATTGTTAGAAGTATATGGGTTCCTAAAGGACTCATTACTACTAAAGATAAGGATATCCTACACAAATGGATACCTAAGGGGACTAGGATTTTGGAAACTAATGAATATGGACCCAAAAGAATTTGGGTACCAAAAATAAAAAAATTAATCTATGTTTGTAGGGAAAGGAGCGTTGCTACAAGGCACGAGAAACAAACTCAAATTCATGGTACCTTGATAGTGGATGCTCAAGATAAATGACCGGAGACAAAAGCCAATTCATAGAGATCAACGCCAAAAATGGAGGAGAGGTGACTTTTGGTGATAACTCAAAAGGTCACATTGAAGGTATAGGCACTATAGGTAATACCTCTTCCATACAAATTAATATGTTTTATATGTGAATGGATTAAAGCATAATCTTTTGAGTATTAGTCAATTTTGTGATAAAGGATTCAATGTCATGTTTGAAACAAATGGTTGTAAAGTTATTGACATTCCATCTAATCGGAATATGCTTGTTGGTCATAGAATAGGAAACATATACATGGTGGATTTAGACTCAATAGAAATGACTAATTTATGCCTAGTTGCTAAGGATGAGCATGATAGTTGGTTATGGCATAGGATACTAGGACATGCTAGTATGAGTGTGCTGCAACGGTTAGTTCAAGGAGAATTGGTTCGAGGGCTGCCTAAACTAAAATTTGATAATGATAAAATCTATGATGCTTGTGCTAAAGGAAAACAAAAGAGAATTTCTTTTAAATCCATTAATGACGTGTGCACTAGTAGAGTATTACAACAGATCCATTTAGATCTTTTTGGGCCATCTAGAACTACTGCTTGGGTGGAAAACAATATACATTTGTCTTGGTAGATGACTATTCTAGATATACTTGGGTTCTATTCTTAAGTATAAAGATGAAGCATTAGACAAATTTATCACGTTTTCAAAAGTAATCCAAAAGGAAAAAGGTTACTCTATAACTAGTGTTAGGAGTGATCATGGAACTGAATTTGAAAATCTTGGATTTACTGAGTTTTTTGATTCTAACGGTATTAGCCATAATTTTTCAGCACCTAGAACCTCTCAGCAAAATGGAGTTGTTGAGAGGAAAAATTGAACTTTAGAAGAAAAGGCTAGAACCATGCTTTGTGAAAACAATTTGCCAAAATATTTTTGGGCGGAAGCCAAAAATACCGCTTGTTATGTTATTAATCGAGTAATGATTAGGCCTATTTTAAAGAAAACTCCATATAAACTTTTCAAAAATAAAAAGCCTAACATTAGCTATTTTCATCATTTTGGATGTAAATGTTTTGTTTTAAACAACGGTAAAGACAATCTTGGCAAATTTGATGCTAAAAAGTGATGAAGGAATTTTTCTAGGTTATTCCTTAAATTCTAAGGCTTATCGAGTATTTAATAAAAGAACTTTAGTTGTAGAAGAGTCTATACATGTTGTTTTCGATGACAATCCCCTTCCGAGGAAGGATTCTTGTGTGAATGATGATGTAGGCATTATAAATATAAATGACGTTGGACATGACGTTGGAGAACCATCATCAAAGGGAAGAAATGAAAGATGAGGAAACTCGTGATCCTCTCGAGAATCCAACCATTGAAGAAAGGGAAGTATCTTATCCAAGAGAGTACAACTATGTCAAGGATGGTGAGATTATTGGTGATCTATCCAAAGGGGTAACAACTCGATCTTCTCTTAGAAATATATGTAATTATGTTGCATTTATCTCATGCATAGAGCCTAAGAATATTAAAGAAGCATTAAATGATGAACAATGGATTATGGCTATGCAAGAAGAGTTAAATCAATTTGAGAGAAGTAAAGTATGGACATTAGTTGAAAGGTCTAGTAATAAATCTACTGTATGTACTAGATGGGTATTTAGAAATAAGCTTGATGAAAGAGGTAATATAGTGAGAAACAAGGCTAGACTTGCTGCTCAAGGGTATACTCAAGAAGAGGGCATAGACTATGATGAAACATACACTCTCGTAGCTAGGATAGAAGCAACTAGAATTTTATTAGCATTTGCATGTTTTCATGAATTTAAATTATATCAAATGGATGTTAAAAGTGCATTTTTAAATGGTTTTATAAAAGAAAAAGTGTATGTGGAACAATCTCCAGGTTTTAAAGATTCCAAATTTTCGGATCATGTTCTTAAATTGAAAAAAGCGCTTTATGGTTTAAAACAAGCTCCTAGAGCTTGGTATGAAAGATTGTCAAATTTTTTAATTGAAAAATGTTTTTCAAAAGGGAAGGTTAACACTACATAGTTTTTAAAGCATAAAGATAAAGATTTATTAGTAGTTCAAATTTATGTTGATGATATAATATTTGGTTCTACTAATGATGTTCTTTGCCAAGAATTTTCTAAGCTAATGCAAAGTGAATTCGAGATGAGCATGATAGAGGAGCTCTCATTTTTCTTGGGACTCCAAATCAAGTAAATAAAAGATGGAATCTTCATTAATCAAGCTAAGTATGTCAAAGATTTGCTCAAGAAGTTTGGACTGGAAAATGGCAAACCGCATGATACTCCAATGAGCTCATCAACAAAGCTTGACTTAGATGAAAGAGGTAAATATGTGGATGTTAAATTATATAGGTCAATGATTGGTTCTTTACTTTATCTAACCGCAAGTAGATCGGATATTATGTTTAGTGTTTACTTATGTGCTAGATTTCAATCATGCCCTAAGGAATCACATTTACTAGCTGTTAAGAGAATCTTTAGATACCTTAAGGACACTCCTAGTTTAGGACTTTTGTATCCTAGAGACTCTAGCTTTAGTTTGCATGCCTTTTCTGATGCGGATTATGGAGGATGCAAATTAGATAAAAAAAGCACCTCCGGTACTTTCCAATTCCTCGAAAATATGTTGATTTCTTGGTTTTCAAAGAAACAAAATTATGTTGCATTATCTATCACTGAAGCGGAATACATTTCAGCTGTTAGTTGTTGTTCACAAGTTTTATGGATGAAACAACAACTTTTTGATTATGGAATTGAAGTAGGTACCATTCCTATCAAGTGTGACAATACTAGTGCTATTTGTCTCACTAAAAATCACATCCAACACTCTAGAACTAAGCACATTGAAATAAGACATCACTTCATTAGAGACCATGTCTCTAAGGAAGATGTAGTTCAAGAATTTGTTGATACTTTGCATCAATTAGCAGATATCTTTACAAAGCCTTTAGACAAAGAAATATTTTGGACACTTAGGAGAGAATTAGGTTTAACTGACCTATCTTCACTTAGTGTTTAAAATAATTTTAGCACTTTTAAGAATAAATGAAAAAAATGCTTATAAATAATAATTTTTTATTACATTCATTGCTATTAGTTAGGGGGAGTTTATGTTGCTTGGTGAAAATTAACTTTATGTTCAAATGTAGTTTAAGTATTAATTTGATTGATTGAACATAATTAATTTTCAACATATGAGTTGCCAATACCATTAGAGCAAATTAATTTAGCATTTTGAGTATTTAAAAATCAGATTATAGCATTAATGTGCAGAGGGAATCGATACCTCCTTGGGGGTTCTGGATTTTACACGGGCAGAACACCCTATTTCCTCAAACCCTTTTCATTCTCTTCCTCACGTCGTTCTCCTCTCTACTCTCTCCCTATCTCCATATTTCATCAAAAACATTAATTTCTAATCGAAATTACTTCAAAAATCATCTCCTAAACCTGTTGGAATCATCAAAATCGTGCAAACTTCATCCAATCTCACTCTAATCCAAAATTCTTCAAGGTAATTTTCTAAAACTTCTATTTTATAAATTTTTGAACATATGACTAGTTTTGATTATTTCTAGTTTGAAATAGTGATCGGGCATTGATTGTTTAGTGTTTAGAAACTATATTTTACAACTAATTTCATCAAAAACACAAGAATTTTCAAATTTCTTCAAATTTTTGAAATTTAAAAAAAAAAACTATTTTTCAAATATTGTTGTGTTTTGATTTAATTATGTTGTTATTATGAAATCTATACATATATTGATTTTCAAAACTTAATAGTTTTTCAAAAACTTTTCCCATTAGAATTATTTTAGAGAACCTTGAAATATTGAGGACTCAATTGAGTTTTGGGATTGATTTTATTGCATATATGTGTTTTAAAATTGCAGTTTACTCTTTCATTCCGATTACCTTAAATCATGTCTCACAAACGTTCTAGACCTTCATCTAGTCGTTCTAGCCAAACTCCAAACTCACTTCCCAGTCCTCCACCTATCCAACAAATTCCTAATCCTAATCTCGATGATCCAAACATGACCATTCGCAATTCTTGCTTTAATGAACCTGGTCGTAGACAAAATCTCTACTTTAGGTTTTGTCAATATTTCGAGTCTTACAAAATCCGGGAAGATCGAATTCCATCTCTTCAAGCCATGTTAGACATAAATTTTTGACATCTTCCTACTCTTCAAAGATGGAAATTTGAAAAACTCTTTGAGCTTGAACCAATAGTTTACCACCAACTCTTTCGTATCTTCTACTCTAATGTCGTTTCCATTCAAAACCGAGAGAAAACCTTAACCATAGGAATTCGATCCTATCTTCTAGGACAATTCTTTCATCTTGACTCAGAATACATTGCCAAAGCATTAGGATTAGATAATGACGGGTTAGATAATGAAAAGTTAACGGTAGCATCTCAATATAAGCAAAGGGATAGTGCGAGTGTTCTTGATCTTCATGACCGTTTTCTTCATCTAATGATTTCTTGGTGGTTTCGACCATCCGGAGGTCGTTACTCTACTCTCCGAGCCATGGATTTCTTTTAGCTTCATTGTGTCCAAAATAATCTTAAAATCAACCTCCCACAGATTATCTTTGCTGAACTTGTCGAAACCGTAAATCTTGTTCCAAATAAGAAACTTTGTTCATCTTTAGTTTACGGTTGTATTCTTAGTAATCTGTTTAAGAAGGTTGGGCTTAGAGTTGGTCTTGATGCTTCCTTTCCCCTCAAAAACCAAATCAACATATTTTCTTTAACTAAATCAAGATGGAAGATCAATGAAGAAATTGGACTTTGGGTTTGTACCAGTAAGCAACCCCCAGAAGAAGACGACTCCGACAATGAGCACGAACAGTATGAGGAACAAGTACAACAAGAAGATCATGTGCCTCCATACTTCCGATTATTTATGGAGAACATTGATTTGAGGCTTACATCAATCGATTCAAATCTGACTGCTACCACCGAAATGATGAATCATCTTTTCGATACTTTGGACGAAAGAGTCGATGCACTTTCACGAGATGTGTCCAACATTTGGTCATATTTATCTCCTCCTGATGTGCCGATAGACTATTAGGCCCTGTTTCTTGTTTAGCTTTATTGGATTACAACTTTAAACTTATTGTTTTTAACATTTTGAATGCTTTTGGATTGTTTAACTGTGTTTGTTGGATGTTTGAATTTGTTTGATGGATTATGGATGTTTGAACTTCTATTTCTATATATATTTGGTTTGGATTAATTCATTATTGCATCATTTACATCATGTTAGAAATTTGACCAATTTTGCCATATCACATTGTTTATGAATATTGAATTATGAAACTAATGGCTAATGTTTCTCTTGATTGTGATCTTAGCAGCTTAAGCTATATTTTATAATCAATTGGCTAAATGCTTTTCAAAACCTTGTTTACAATCTTTTTGATTTAAAAAAAAAGGGGGAGAAGTGTTTTAAAATTTGAAAGGAGAAGTATGTTTTAAAGGGAGAAGTGTTAGAGTAAGGGGGGAGTAATTTCAAAAACTTGATTTCAAAATCTTAAAATTACTAAAGTGTTTTGTATATCAAAAAGGGGAAGATTGTTGAAAACATTTTGATATTTTGATATAACAAATTAAGCTAAATGAATTTTAAGATTTTCTAAAAGATTTTCTAAGTATATTCGATATAATTATTCGAATATCAAAATATTACTCCAAATCTTTCAAATGTCATTTTTAATCCTTACTCAAGTGTAAAATTAAGTTTTAATCTTAAAATAATTTCAAAACAATTTTACAAAGTATTTCGAACCATTTCAAAGCCAAAAATTCCAGATTGTCCAGAGGGAACTGATTCCCCCCCAAGGGGGTACCGATTCCCCCTGATCAACGGTCGAAATATTTGAATTTTACACTTAGGGAACTGATTCCCTATGAGGGGGTATCGATTCCCCCACGCTCCAAGCTGTTTTATTAATTGATTTCAAACTAAAATGACTCCATTGAATCCACTAATCATCCCCAACGTTCAGAATCAATTGAATGAGTATTTAAACAAGCTTAGAAGCCATTGATCAAGAACAAGAAACAACAATCAACAAGAATCAAGAAAGAATCAAAGAGAAAGCATCAAACCTCACGTTTGAGCATTTTCAAGCCTATTTCATTCAATATTCATTTTTTCTTTCAAGAACACTTATTGTACTCAATTTTATTATTCTTGAGTGTTCTTTCTTTGTTCTAGAATTATGCAAACATCTTGCCTTGTGAGGATTTTCTTGTAAGTTTGCAAAATTTGTATTGTTCTCTTTGGGAGAAAGTGTTCTCAAGAATTTGGGTATAATTCTTGAGGGATTTGTAAGGTTACTCTTTGTCCTTAAAAGAAATACAAATTAGTGAATTTGTGGAAAATCCTTAGTGTGGATAGCTAAGGTAGTGGACGTAGACTTTGGTTGAGAAAGTCGAACCACTCTAAATCGCTGCGCAATTACTTCCAATTTTCTGCATAAGCTTCCACCAAAATTTTATTTGCCAATTCACCCCCTGGCCATATTCGTCAATCGATTAACTCAACAATCATCCTGGATATTGTTAATCAGTTAATCCAAGTTATTGACCGGTATGTCTTTTGGCACAAATGTCTGATTCAAGACCTTCAGTAGTGCATTCTTGTGTGCCTCCGAACTCATCAATAGTGCCAACATTGAAATACGTAATGACAGGTTATGTAGCTATTCTATAATGATGTATTCACTGTGTTTCAAGAACTTCAAAAACTCCACAGCTTCCCCCTCTCTTATGGGCCTGTTCATTTCCGGTTCATCCTCTTTGAATGGTTCAAGCATTTTCTGGGGTAAGCTAGACTTTTGGGAATAGTACTTCCCAACATTATGCCATACTTCATTAACATTTTCCATCAAAGAGCTCACTTGGCATTCATACTTCCAAGACACTTTTTTGTTGTCTTTATAAGGAAAAGGTCTTGGTGCCACTATCACCATATTTATCGTTGCCTTATCCACTATCTTCGTCTTAGGGGTGATTATCAAAGGGTGGCCCCTGCCATATCCCTTATCAGATGAATCTTCATCTCACAAATATCATCTTTTATAGTATCCTTTTTTCCTCATAGAATTTAAGCTCCTTCCTATCCATCATTAGCTAGATCAAAGTTTTATATTCGAAACACTCATGCACATCATGTCCCTCTTTATTGTGATAACAACAATTGTTACCACCTTCGTATTCTGATGTGTTAGAATATGGTGCAAGAACTCCTGCCTTTACCATTTGCCTCCATACAAACTTCACTTCAGAAACACTTGTTTTGACTCTCTTTCCTCTCTCCTCGATGATTGCATTAACCCCGCTATCTTGGTGGTTAGGCAGAGGGTTTTGTGCAGCGTTAGGTGTTTCTAAGTTGTTGAAACGAATCTAATTCCTATTGAGCATCCTTTGAATGATCCTCTAAAAGGCGAGGTAGTTTTCAATAGCATGCCCCGGGACACCACCATGATACTCACAATGTGCTTTTCATCATACCACTTGAGGTATGGGGGCTTTAGTGGTTCTACTGGTATGGTGACACTATATGCGTGTCGAAAAACTACTGGTAAAGTTCCTTGTATGTCATGGGAATCAAATCGAAATGTTCATTTTCCCTCCTTGTTTCCCTCGTATCTTATCTAGAAGTACCTGACG
Source organism: Hibiscus syriacus (assembly GCF_006381635.1). Taxonomy (NCBI): domain Eukaryota; kingdom Viridiplantae; phylum Streptophyta; class Magnoliopsida; order Malvales; family Malvaceae; genus Hibiscus; species Hibiscus syriacus. The sequence goes on from NW_024061960.1 coordinate 759,026, forward strand.
GTACAACTGCAGTTGGTTTTGACATAGAGATCGTAATACTTTTTTTGGTATTAAAAGTGTTGATATTGTCGATCTCTCATTCTCTCTTTTTCATTGGAGGTTTTCTACTCGACTCACCTCATTCTATCTATCATTGATTAATGATTGTTTCCACTATCTCTCTAGCCATAACTAAATCAGAAAAGTTTCCGGACATAATTGCAACCAGGTGCCAGAAGTGAGGAGCCTTTAATGTATGTACAAAGAGCTTCCTTGTCTATTTTTCAATCAAAGGTGGATGAACCTGCACGGCTAAATCCCTCCATCGTTGTGCTTACTGTATGAAGCTTTCGTTATGCTTCTTTTCCATACTTTGTAGCATAACACGATCTGACCTCATATCATTTACATACTTGTATTGATCCAAGAATGACTTGGCAAGATCTTTCTACGTCCTGATGTTTTAACGGTTCAACTGGTTATACCATCGGATGGCTGAACCTACTATACTCTCCTGAAAGCAGTTAATCAAAATATGGTCATTTCCTACATATCCTGTCATTTTTCGATAGAACATGGTAATGTGGGCTGAAGGGCAACTATTCCCGTCAAACTTCTCGAAATCTGAGACTTTAAACTTATGAGGAAGAATCAAATCCGGTACCAAACTTAATTCCAAAGCGTCAACCCCGTTATAATTGTCTTCTCCTCTGATTGTCTTCATTTGATCTTCCAACTATTTGATCTTCTCCTCTATCTTCTTTGTTTTATCTTCCTCATTAAAATATGGAATATGATAATCATCTGGGTTATTCTGGGGGTTGGTTACAGAGTCTTGTGTTTTTGTAGCAGACGAAGCTTGTGCTTTTCCAGCAGATGAAGCTTGTACTTTTGCATCAAATGAGTACGCTTGAAGTTCTGGTAAGATTCCAGGTGAGATAACCAGCTGCGGGGTAGGTGGTACAATCACCCCTTCAGATGTCCCTACCCCTAGGGCACTCATTTGATTTAGGCCAGACAACTTTACAACGATCTGATCAACCAATTTCTCTTGATTCCTGGTGATAGAATCCAAGGTATTTTGATTATTCTGACTCATTTTCTCCTCAAGCTCTTTTTTCAATTTTAGCATATTTTCCTCAAGTTGAGCGCTCTTAGCTTCCATCTTCTTCTTTTTTGAACTGGTATTGTGAGAATGAGGTATGTCCAGTGCTTGATGAGGTGTGTCCAGTGTTTGTTCCTTTTTTCGATGAGACATTTTTTGTTAGTTAACTTGAATATAAAGGAATGCAAAATGCAAAGAAAATATGCAAAAAAAATGCATGATGCAATAAATTTTTGAGGCATTGATCCAAAACGTGTCTGTTATTATAAATAATCTTTATTGGGACAAAAGTTACTTCTAAGAGACCAAAAAACAAGGCAAATGTACATTCTAGCTAGATCCTCTGGACTCCGAATGACTTCTAATAGGTTGACAAGTCTTCTTATTTCTTCTGTCACTGGCTGAATACCCTGTCGAACTACCCCGACTTCTCTTTGTAAACCATGCAAGTGGCGTGCCACTTTCTGTACCTGCTCTAAGAAGTCTTGAATGACTACATCTCTAGCCTTCACCCTTTGTTGAGCATGTTCCTAACGAAAATGCCATTGAAGTCCTCCATCAAAAAGAACTATTTTGAGCTCATTTGCCTACCTTTTGAACTTATCCATGATAACCTCTAATTCAAATATAGTTTTGCCATCATGTTCCTACTGCTTTTGAAGGGAACTTTCCAAATCAGTTACCTTGGTCTTCAATCGTTTGTTCTGGTGTTGACTTTGTGATAATTGTCCTTAGAAAGTCTTTAACATGTCATCTTATCCTTCAAACTTCCTTTTTAGGTTGTTGGTTTCGTCTTTCCAATACTCGAAAGATCTTTTTAGGTTTTTATTCTTCTGGACCTGCTCTTGATACCCCTTTCCCAAATCTTCCAGCTCAAATCATACTTTCTTCTGTTCCTTTTCTAATTTTTCTGCTCGATCTTTTTTAGTATCGACATCTAACTTCCATTAGAATTTTTCAGCTTCTAACTCCTTCAGACTTTGTTTTAGTTCCTCTTTTTCAGGTTCAGATTCTTTTTTGTTATCTCCAGCTCAGATGGTACTGGTTTAAGATGCTCTTCAATGGTCTGAGTGTCTTCATGATTTGGTATGAGAATAGTTTCATTTTTCTCAACTTCCTCCATTCCATATAGTCTGGAGTAAGCATGTCCTTAGCCACCACAACATCTATACGGAAAATCTTCTTCCATGACTCGGTTATATCCTTGACTTTCTTCTTGTAATTATCTTCATAATATGCGAACTTGAATCCAGATATCTGATGTTTGACTGGAATAAACTATCGTTCCCCATACTGCCGAAGTGCTAAGAGTGGGGAATAGCCAATTCCTCCTCATAGCCCAAGTAACATTACTACGTCTGAATCTCCACATCGATAAAGAATGTCTCTATGAGTCAACCAAGGGGCTCTCTATACGATGTCTTTGTCCTGGAGGTGTATAAGTTCCTTCGCCCACGTTTCCTTTGGAACACCTTCTCTCTATTTTTTGTGTAAGGAATTCCTCCAATGATAAATACATCATATTGAACAGTGGTAAGAAATCTCATCCGTTTTTCAAAAATGACTGTGGATCCAAACCTAAAGTAGATGCATGCATCCAATAAAACGTCCTCCACTAGACTTTCTACAATGGTTTAGCACACGAAAAGTTTCAGCTAGGATTGCTGGTGCAGGATTCACTCGCTTTGGCAGTTGTTCAAACAATTCCACCACAATTGCCTCAATGTATCCCAAAGTTTTTGGGAAGAGAACCAATCCATAAATATCGAGTGCAAAAAATCGATCACCTTCCATTCGTCAGTGTGATTCTTCATTAATTGCTTGATGTGAGTCCAGACAATTCCTTCATCTTTGCCTTTGTGTTGAATCCAGTCAGTAACCCATTTCTCATCAACCCCTACAACCTTTTCCAATCCATTTTTGAAAGGTTAACTCTTGATATATTTGATAAAGACCCAATCTATTCTGATTTCTTCACATTGTAACAGGGTGGTGTATTGCTCAATTGTGGGCACCATGTCTTCTTGATTGAATATAAAGCAGTTGTATCCTAGATTCCAAAATTATACCAGGGCTTGGATTAGGGGTTCGTTTATCTTGAAGTAGAGTAGGTGTATGATGTCACCGTATCGTTTGCAAAATTTATGTTTCCTGTCAACTTTCCAACTATCCCAAATATTCTGTAACTCCTGAGTATCGTTTTATTTGAGGTTGATAGAAGCGTAGCTAGCTAGGTCTGACACATAGTTGTCTTACAGACTGTCCCTTTTTTTCTTTCTGAGTCTTCTCTGGCCATATTCGTACTTATGTATTCTTGATCTCTTGCATTATAACCCCTTTGTACATTAATGTCAACTATTCTGGTTTAAACGAACACTTTTGTAGATCGACACCTCTTTAAATTATGCAAATGATAAAAGATGGAAATAAAAAAAATGAAAGGAAATAAGTTAGTAAAATAGAAATAATAATAAAATAAAAATTCCTACCCCATATGATATTTACCACACATGTTTTTATTCCTACCAGGACATGATCTCTATCCCGCGTGTTATTTTCTTGAACAAATCCTAACTGCATATATTTCTAATTTACATGCTTTGAATAGAAAATAAAGCAGTAAATAAATCAAGACATCCTAGGCTTTGAAAAGGAGTTTTGGGGTGGGCTCTAATTTCTTGCAGTATCACAGTTTGGTTCTAAAAACGTTACTCAAGTTCTCCTTGCTGGTGCCCCTTGGGCATGCCAGACCTTCAGTCCTAAGCCCATTACAAGCTTATATGGACCAAGTTAAACTCGAGATGATACATTCTCTTATGTCTGTACGGAGAATAAATTGACATGAAGACATAAGGTATATGAATCTCGAAGGTTACTTTCTAGGCCTATACGGAGAATAAATTCCCACGAAGATGTCACTTTCACCTTTACTTAAAAAAGTTTTGGAGCTCGGGAATATAGCCTCAGATTGAATGAATTTTGAAAAAGATGAAATCATTAAAAACATCAGTACAATTATTTATTCGAAAAATAATCATCAAAGGTAAATAGAAAGGGTCGAAAGGATAAATTATAATTTATACTTACAATTTTCTCTTAAAAGACAATTGTAAATCAATTTTAGCCTGAGTCACTTACATGTCCCCAATAGAGTCGCAAAGTTGTCGTAATCGTCCTTCGAGTGGGCCCAGAATTGGGTTTCAACTTAATTTTCATGTGTTAGAGCCGCCACCAGTCATTTAAATAAGGTTGATCGGACACTTTATCTTATCATTTGTATATCTTCGTTTTACCAGAAATTAAACAAATTCGGGAGTCGATTACAGTCGAGAAAGGATTAGCATCCTTGTACTGCCCTTTCGGTACCAATTTGATTTCTCAGTTGACTTAATTGCAAAAATTAAAAGTTAAAATTAAATTTAAAAATTCGATCCAGACTACTTACCTTTGACGAATTTTAGAATTGACCTAAAAATAAATCAGATTAATGTTAAATTGTAAAATGAAATAAAGTAAATAAATAAACATTAAATAAAAAAATTAAAAAAAAATAAAAAATGACTAAATTGAAAAGAATTTAAAAAAATCAAGGGTCAATTTGATGTTAATTAAAAGCTGGAAGGAAAAAACCAAAAAAATGTAACAGGGCTTAAATTGAAATAATTCAAAATTCAAAGGCAAATTTAAAACATGTAACCAAAATGAATTGCACATCAAACTTGTAGAGACTGCGAAAATAATTAAATTATTTCATAATTACAAGGTGACCCCTTATAAATACCCCCTAAAAACCTAAAAAAATTCATTTTATACCACCTCACCCAAAAAACCCTCTCTCAAAACACTCTCAATCTTCCCCAACCAACCTAGCACCGATCACTCACCGATGACCCTCTCTGTCGCCCGGTCACCACCTCTGGTGGCCGAAAAACCCAAAAACACCCAAAACACTCCTTCTAGCCCCGTGAACACAAAATCTAAGCCTAAATCATGGAAAATAACCCCAAATAGCATAGATATACGCCTAAAGTTTCAATTTTTACCTTTGTTCGATGACGACCTTTCGACTTTTGGCGGTTCCCTTCCTTTTCGAGCCGAGACCGTAGCTTGTCCTTGATATTTTTATTTCTGATTTTTTTTGCTGCTTCAAAAGTTTTTGCATTTTTTGAAGTTTCGATTGCTTTTCTTGATTAGCTATTTCGACTGCTTGGTTGTTTTTTGGTTGCTCTGGTATTTTTTTTCATTGTCCCTCTTGTTTGGCTTACAGGGGCTTATATAACCCTTCGACGGTGGTGGTTTTCGAGCATCTTGGGGTTATTTCTTAGTATTTTGGGGATGTTTCCCGATATTTCATGGTTCATGTTTGACCGGATATCTCGAATGATTCAGTCCGAGATGCTCCAATCTTTGCGTTTCGACTGACTGGTAATCTCGTCGGCGCGTGGTTCCCACGCATTGTTATCGGTGGCTCTCGAGCTTCTGGAACCTTCTAGGATTTGATCTTGGTCGTTGGATTGGTTGCAGATCCAACAGTCCAAGGTTGCCTACGATGTGATGATATTTTAGTGTTTAAAAAAACCCTAGCTCTCTTATAATTTTGGTTATTGATCTTTATCTTGATCTAAAGACCCTCATTTGTGCGGCGCTGGACTTAATGATGAAACCCTAGTGGCTTGGGCTTGTTTCTTGGGTCACGTCCATTGCTTGGTAGATTGGTCTGTTGGATCAGGGAAACCTCTCTATTGGGCCTCCACTTGATTTTGACTTCCTTGAATCCCAATCTGATGGGTTAGGCAGATTGCGTCTTGTCACCCATGCTGGACTTTGGACCTTAAACACATATAAAAAATGAAAATAGATGAGAAAAAAGGAAAGTAAAAATAATAATAATAATAATAATACATAATGTGTATATTAAAAAACTATATAATATATATTATCTTTCAAAAATAATATAATATGTTTTCAAAGGTTATATATATTATATATGTTTTCAAAAACCGTTTTTTAAAAACTATAAATATATGTTTTCAAAATAATTTGTTTTCAAAACCTATATATTATATGTTTTCAAAAACTATATTATATATGTTTTTCAAAAACCATTTTAAAAACTATATATTATATGCTTTCAAAAATTGTTTTTTAAAAACTATATATTATATGTTTTCAGAAATATGTTTTCAAAAACTATATTTTATATATTCAAAGACCATTTTAAAAACTATATATTATATATTTTTAAAATTATATATATATATATATATATATATTATCATATATACTAAATAAAGACCCTTGAAGTCCTAGACAAAAATGGGTGTCTACAGGTCCCTTGAGCATTTAGGTGAGGGTCAACTCAGATTACTCCTTAAATTAAAGAGTCTAGATATAAATCTAACATAAAGTGAAAGTTATAATTAATAACATGTTTAATTATGTTAATTTAAAAATTCTAATTAAAAGTTTAAGGGCTAATGTACAAGGAAACTAAAGACCAGAAACCTAAATGTCAAAATCTAAAATTTAGGGACTTTAGAGTAAATAAACTAAATAAAAAGACTGAATCTATAACAATTTGTCGCAATGAATTTTTCGAAGTGGCGAAAATCAGAATAAATTTAAAAATTTAGAAAAAGATTTAAAAAGTTTGGAGTCGTCATCAACCTTTGGGATTAGGTGGGTTGAAAACCAGAGATACGCCTTTTTAAATAAAAAAATTAAAATGGCAGGATTTGGTCTACGATTCATAGATTTTGGGTTCGGGAGTTGATTACGCTTAGGGAAGGATTAGCACCCCCACAGCGCCCAAAATTAATACCTCCAATTACAATTTTATCCCTATATCAAAAATTAAGAAATTTGAATATTTATTTAGTTAATGATACTTTTATTCCCTAAAATATTTTAAAATTTTAGAAAAGACGCACAATATCTGTTATTTCTAATTAAAGAAGAAACTAACACCTAATCAGAATTAAGACAATTATTTCTTATGTTTTAATCGAAATAATGAAATCATGTCATTTTTAAAAATTAAAGAATTAACCAATTATTAAACCCTAAAGAAAAATTAAAGGTGACAAATTAGGTAAATTATTATTTTAAAGAATAAGGATGTTTCTTGATTTAAAGAACAAAGGTCAAGCCTTTGACGTTAATCAAACAAGTTATCCTTAGCAATTTAAACGTAGGAGCAAATATCTTCCCTTTTATTTAAAATTAGTGAACTTATTCGATTTTTGGGATGATCACTAGATAGAATATTCATTTATTCGAAAAAAATATTGAAATGAATGTCTAATTATTTTAAGACCATCCTTTTCAATATTTTAGAATAAAAGAATATTATTTGTAATCAATTTATGAATTTATGTTTACTTGTTTCTAATCAATATAATTAAGGAAATAATCCTAAAAGAAAATTACAAAACTTATTGATTTCTAATTAAGGAACCTAAATTAAGGTTTTAATTAAAATCTAAGGCTTAATTAAAAGAACTAAGGCCAATTAATATTAGTAATCAAATTAAAACATTCAAAAAACTAAAGGTTTTATTTTACCGTTAAACAAGTGACAGTTTTAAAAAAATTCACAAATTAATAATTGATGTTAATAATTAAACACATTCAATAAAAGATTCAAGGCAATTGAAAAGAAATTAGTGACTAGGTTGAATTCAATTAAAATTCATAGTACAATTTACAAACAATTAGTGACTAAAATAAAATAAATATAAATATACATCCCATAAGTAAAACACGCTAAATGTATGGGGTTTCAATGAATAAATAGCCTAAACATTAAACACTATAAGACCCAAAAATTACAAGAAAGCTCATTTTTACACTTCCAAAAATATTTTCTCCTCCAAATTCTCTCTAGCCTCCAACCGAAAATTCCAACAAATTCTCCAAATTCATCAATTGTTCTTCATGTTCATCTTTTGTTCATAAAAAAAATGCTAGATCATATACAAACAGCAAATCTCATACAAAATTTGTTTTTAAAAGATTAAACACTTATATTTCTCATGAAATTTCTAATGTTCATCATCCAAAATCAAGTTTGATCTCCATTAATACCAAAACCAACCGGAAATTAGTTTCTTTTGTATCAAACCAATCTTTTTCCTCTCTAAGCCCAAGAACCCCAAGAACACTCCCAAAAAACAAAATCCCAAATGTTCTTGATTTCATCCTAAACTAAATCCTGGTTTCAATAGAAACCACCCACTTCAACCTCCCAGCCTACCCAAAACTCGACACCGGCCAAACTATGATCGCCAACTTTAACTCCGATCAACGGTCGCCGTCTACCGGTGTCTTCGAAACCCGAAAAATACACATATTTGAACCCAAAAAAAAGAAATAAAACTCACCCAAAAGTTGTGCTTCCCTCCGGCGATGGTAAGCCTTCTTCCCTCACTTTCTTCCAAACTTTTGATGATTGGTGAGTATTTCCTTGTTGTTGGTGGATGATTACTTGTGTTTAATGCTAATGACAAACTCCTTATTTATACTGATGATTTTTTGCCCCTTAATCCAACTGTTCCCACTCAAAATCGATTAGAATGAGCTTGGATTTGGGAAGGTTCCTTGTTTTTATTTTTTTTCCTATTTTTTAAATGCTTCAAAATGGCCAGAAATGATGGTGGACGGTGGCGACATGGCGGCCACGATGGCGGATACAACCGAACCGGCACGTGAGTCACACGCCGTGTTGATGATGATTAGGTCCTTTGGAGAAGACAACATGGATCCAATGGCTTAGATGGCTTTTTGCTTCTTTGCCATGGATTGATGACATGGCACTATGTGAGTCATTGGATCGAATTTCTCATCAAGGGTCCATATATTTTTGTGTCCAAGGGTCCATATAAATTTGTGTTTGTTTCAGTTGGATTGAATCCTCCCTAGCCATTGGATCCAAGACAATCGATGGTTGGAATTTGTTTGGTTTTCTTTCACTTGGATAGGTGATGTAAGCACCTAAAATGTTGGGCCAATTTAACTTTCAAAACAAAACAAACATTCCCCCAAAATTACATCAAAAATTCAAAATTGGCGGCTGGAGGAGTAGTTTTAGGCATTTTTTTGTTTTCTTAGTTTTTATTATTTAATGTATATATTGTAATATGATGTGGGCTTACGTTGGGCCTATGTAAAACAAATGTAAATAGACCTTCTTTTTGGGTTTTTTTTATTATTTATAACAACCAAAATAAATGGTCTAACACTAACATGAACATAATATGCAAGCGAAATTAAAATGACATGGACTACTACTTATGAACCTTATAATATGCAATGTAATAATTCTAATTATTTAATATCTAATGTAACATGAATAACATGCAATGCAACATGAATTAATAACATGCAATGCTACATTAACTAATAGCATGTAATTATTACTTAATACACTATAATACCTAATATACAACTATATAATATGTAAACTATCTTATGCAAAAATAAAACTATATGATATCATGCATTCAATGCCTGAACTATATTATATGTATTATGCCCACATATTATATAGACTATATATTATAAAATAAAATGCCACATGTCACCACCCGAATAAAATGGGTGATGACATACTTAAAGTTTAAGGACTAGTCAATAAATCAAGGTTCTAATAATTGTTCTAATTAACTATTAAAAATTAAGGGGTTGAACTAAATAAGTTTTAAAATTAGTCAATGATTAACAATTTGGGGATTCGAACAATCGACTCGAGTAAAACAATTTGGGGATTCGAACAATCGACTCGAGTAAGCGAGCATTTTATACAAAAACTCGAATCTAATTGTTCCCTAATAAAAAAAAGGTTAAACCCTAATTACTAAATCAAATTTTAAGTTTAAAGACCCTAATTCATGGACAAATTCTAAAAGGCCAACTAAATCAAATAAATATAAATATAAAGTAATCATGTATTTTGAAGTGTCAAACAAACAATTAAAAAATGTAAAAAGAAATAAACAAACAAACACAAATTTTAATCAAGATCTAACAAATTAATTATAAGGGACTATATCACATTGTGACCAAAATGCAAAAACACAGCTAACTATGGGGACTTAAATGCGATTATCCCCTAACTTTCCCTATAAAACACATTTATTTCCTCTCTTTTTTTCATTTTAAACCCATTTCAGAAAAAAAAAATCTAAAACACTCTCAACCTCCCCTTACTTCTCTATCGACCGACCCCCTGTCGGCCCCTCAACCACCGTCCCGACCGCTGTTTCGACGACCACACACGGTGGCTAATACTCATAAACTAACCCCCAAACGACACGATTCTCTCTGATTTACACTCCTAAGCCTTGATCTGGGGTTAAAACCACCAAATATTACTCCTAATCACCCCAAAAGCTCCCCAACATTTTGACTTTTTCCACTCCGAACGCCGCAAAGACAAACCGACCCTAAGGTATCGTTTCCCCTTCCCTCTATTTTTCCCCCGTAAATATAGATATATATATTTTATATTCGAACTGAGAAGAAAAAAATCTTTTCATATTCAAACTACAAAAAAAATTACCTTTAAGGCTTTTATTGATTTTCCAAAAATACCAAAAAGGGATATTTTTTGCAAGTGATTTTTGGGTTTTATACCCAACATCTTACAGTGATAAAAGTAAAAAAAAATTAAACCTAATATGCATTCTGACATTTTGTGCATGGTTGTTGATGATGGGTATGACAGGGAATGGCCTCCCAATCGGGTTGGTAAGGTCATTTAATGCCTTAATCTTCCCTTATTTTTTGTTGGATTTGCCACCGTTGAGCCTGATTTTGGGTGAGAAATGATGACTTTGGGTTGTTGGTTTCTTGGTAGGGACTGTTACGGTGGCCGAAGCAACTGTCGGTGGCGGCAGTGGAGATTATCATTGGTGGCGACAGCGGTGGCTGAAGATATTAGGATTAGGGTTAGTTAGGTATTGGGCTAGGTTTTTTTAGTTTGGGCTCGGGTGTGTATTTGTAATTGGGCCTGGTTTTGGGTGTTGGGTATTGGGTATGTAAATGGGTTTGGATTTGTAATAGTAATAATAATAGTAATAGTAATAATAATAATAATAATAATAATATAATAATAATAATAATAATAATAATAATAATAATGTAAGGTAAGGGATGAAAAATGGTGACTACACGTTGGTGCACCAAAGAGTTACTAAATGTACCTATTCCTATTTAATCGATAAGATAAAAAATAGGCTGTCGAGCTAGGCGGCTAAGACTCTCTCTCTCTTGCGGTTAGCATCACTCTTGCTAAGGTAGTTTTACAAGTGATTCCTACTTATCCCATGCAAACCTCATGGATTCCGAAAGGCGTGTGTGAGGATATGAAAAGGATTATTCGAAGCTTTATATGGGGCTTTACAAATGATAAAAGCGGTGTCAACCTTGTAAATTGGAACATGGTATAGAAAATGGAGGATTGGAGTTAAAGAAATTGGCCCTATGTAACAAGGCTTTTCTCATGAAGCTAGGATTTCAACTTGTAGCTAATTTTGATAAGTTATTGGTGCACGTCTTGAAATCCAAATATAAATGGACGGGGTTATTTCCGCTGTCTGTAAGAGCTCACAATTGCACTTCCCTTAATCGAGGGAAATTCATTACCTGGCTCTGGTAATGATAAATTAGATGGGCTGAATCTGGTCGATCAGTTGGTCTGTAATCATGTGGAACTGGGAGGCTCGGTTGTTGCTCAATTACTTTTAGATAAAGCAAAAGCTGTTGTCGACGGTGAGCATACAGTGCCAGACAATCTTTTGGGAGATGATGCCATTTGTAGCGAGGACGCCACTGATTGTAGAGATGAAGTGAGTACTAGCTTGTCCAATAGTCGTGTAGTAGAAGATAAGGAAAAAAGAAAGTTATTTTTAAGGGAGCAAATCGAGCTTGAGAGAGTGCGAAAAAAACTCGATTTTAGTATTGGGGGAGATGAACAAGAAGTGGTGCTTGAACTTATTAAATTTAATGGTCTATAGAAACTTGTAGTGATGTCTTGTTGGTGAGTGTTTGCATCGTCGGTTTCTCGTTGGAGCTGGTATGGTGTGGTGGTCATGGTCTTAAATCAATGTCTTTGATGGGACTGTCTTTTTATAAAAATGTGGACAATAGTTGGTGTTTTGCTGTTATGATCAATCTTTGGTGTGGGTTTTATTTCGAATAAGTGACTGTTATGCCATGAAGTTCTTTCTCTAATTTTGTTTCGACTCGTTTGTTTAGCGGATTTGACTTACGTTTGATTACGAGTCATTCAATGAATTCCTAGTCGAGATGTTCAATCAAGTGTTATTTGGTTTCTCAAGTTTTCTTGTGACCTTGCATTTTTATATTTTCAAAAGAGTTGTGTTCGATGAGGATGCTTCGACTGCGATTTTTGGTTGTCTGTAATAGGGCTTGGCTAGTTGTTTTCTAAATTTGAATATTGTTGTATCGTCTTTGAAAGTATGCTTATATTCGTGCGTTTATGGTGTTCCATTTGTTTTAGGTGTTATTTTGCTTGGAGTGTAATCGAATAATTGTTCTTACCTTTTTATTTCTTTGAAGCAATAATTTGTATATTTTGTCATTCGGCGAATATTCTAATTTATTTTTGCTGTGCGAATAAAAAGCTTGATTCTGTTTTAGAAAAAAAAAATAAAAGCTAAAATGTAAAGAAAAGAGGTAAACAGTTACATGATTGCTTCAAAAAAAACAAATTAAGGAGTAGGGGTGAAAATAGGCCAGGTCGGCCTACAGGGGCCTACGGCCTAGTCTATATAAAGTCTGGCATGGTCTGGCCTATTTAATAAAAAGGCTAGGTTTGAGTTTTTTTAAAAGTCTATTAAATTAAATAGGTCAGGTTTAGGCTTATTAAAAAGCCTCATAAGCCTGATAGGTCGGTCTATTTAGAGTGATTATTTTGTAACTCTAAAATTAATGACTAAACTGGAAATATTTGGCTAAATTATAAGGTCTAGAAGTTAATTAAGCCTAAATATAATATATAAACCTAAAACTAAACAAACCCCCTCTCCCCGATTTCTTTATCTCTTCAATCTCTCCCACTCCAATCATCTCTCACGAGCGGGTCTCCCACCATTGCTTCATTCATTTTTTTATTATATATTCATTATCAATATATATGTGTTCAACTAAATTAACGTTAGATTAAAAATTAAACAAAATTATATATTAAGGGTTTGTTTAACTTTTTGGTAAAAATAACTATTAAATGAATATTAAATATTTATTGTGAAATAAGCTTTTAAACAGACTTTTAAACAGACCAGACTTTTAAAAAAGCCAGGCCGAGCCAAAATAAAAGCCTTTGACAGGCTCCAGGCCAAATTCAGGCTTACAAAATTCATCGTAGGCTAGGCTCATGCCTATTAAAACCTGGCCTGGTCTGGCCTATTCCCACCTCTATTAAGGAGTCATGTAACTGATCCGGAGAAAAATTTTGATTACTCATAAACCAGTTGTATTATGTCCTTCGCTAAAATATATGTAAATTTATTGGTATAATAACTGGTATCCGATCTATTGATCGATTAATTCGGATCGGGTATTACAGAGATGAAGACGACTCTCTCAATTCAATTTGCTCCATTCACAAACGTTAGAATTTAAATTTCTAACCATGCTTAAGGGATTTTGTTCCTCATCTTATTGGACCAACTGATTATTAGTAAAATATATATAATTTTGATGGTAGGAAAATTAAAATTAAAAATATTAAAGCTTTTCCATTACAATTTAATTTATTTGAAAATAAATATTAAAGCTTATTTCACATTGCTTTATTCAAGTAGACGATAAGTTGGCTTTGCCAGTAAATGATTATCCCTTGGCAATGAGAGGCCAAAGATTTCGCTCATGTCCAGTTCATTAGGCTGCATCCCATCAGGCAATTCCCAGTCAAAGCAATGGATTAGTTGAGCTAGAACTAGACGCACTGTGATCAAGGCTAATTGCATTCCAGGGCATCCTCTACGACCTGATCCGAACGGAATGAGTTCAAAATCATGTCCTCGGAGATCAATGTTACTACCAATGAATCTTTCCGGCAAGAATTCTTCAGCATTTTCCGACCATATACTCCGGGCTCGAGCCATCGACCAAGTATTCACCAAGATTCTCGATTTCTTAGGTATGAAATATCCATCAACAATAACATCTTCCATGGACTCGCGTGGAACTAAGAACGGAGCAACTGGATGTAACCTCGTACTTTCTTTCACAACCATATCTAAATACAACAATTTTGATAGATCTGATTCTTCAACAAGTCTATTCCTTCCAACCACGGCCTCCAACTCTTGTTGGAGACGAATCATCACTCGACGATGCCTTAGAATTTCTGAAAATGCCCACACTATGACGATAGCTGAAGTATCAAATGAAGCAGCAGTCATATCCAATAATATAGCCTTGACGTTGTTTCTTTCAATTATGTAGGGTTGCTCTTCGTCGTGAGGGTTCATTGGTTGATTCAACATGAAAATCATCATATCAACGAAATCTTTGTGAGGTTTTAGACTATTGGGATCGGTTCCTTGCACATGTTCATCAATTATTTTCTCGAACACTGCATCAAGCAACTTACTCGTCCTCCGAAGCCTTCGTCCTATTCCCTGAGGATGTACGATATAGAAGGGGGATAGTCATCAACCTGAGTTAATATTCATCATCACCAAGAATTCACCATTGTTTGGGAAAGGAAGAGACAAACCTGAAGGTCAAGTGGAGCAAGATAAGGAATAAAATCTGAAATATTGAAGAGTCCATGGAGATGCATGGTTTGATCAATTAGGGACCTCAGGTTGAACCCATCATCCTTATCTTGCCCGAAAATCATCAGACACATGGTATCTTCGATAAGCTCGCCGACCTTTCTGGTAAGGTCCACCACCTCGCCCGCCACCGCTGACTTCTTTACGGATTCAACCAATGACCGTAGATGCGCCTTCCTTACTGGGGTAAATTCTTCAACTTTTGAAGCACTAAGGAGATGCAAAGTACACCATTTCCGAACAGTTCGCCAATAGGAACCGTACTGGGTAAAAACCATGCCCTTGGAACCATAAGACAAGTATTCTGAAGCTTGCATTTTAGGCCTGCTAGAGAAAACAAGGTCATGGGTTTTGAGGAATAGTTCTGCTGCAGCAGGTGATGACACCACGATTGTTGGTACAGAGCCTAGCCTTAGTGACATTATGGGGCCGTATCTTTTGGCTAGATGATGAAGGCTTTGGTGTGGAAGCTTTCCTAGCATATGGAGGTTGCCGATTATCGGTAGGGCGCGGGGACCCGGTGGCAGTTTCCGGCCATTTTTGTCGTGGTTTTGGCGGAATACGGTGGTGCGAAAGATGTAGAAGAAGGAACATAGCGTTCCAATGAGAACCAACGCCAAGGCTAAGATTGAAGACATTATTTTGAATTTTTCTGAGTCAAGTGAGAGAGAAATTCTTCCCAATAATGGAGTTATTTATGTATATTTTTTGAGACACGTGGAAGGAAATTTATGCCTTTGAAAATACAGAAGCATCACCGAAGGGACGAGGCGTTAATGCCTCCACTACGCCACCGAATTTATACGGTGTCCTATCTTATAAATATTTAATATATTTTTATATTTTATTCTCGACTTTGAGTATATATTGAGATTAATAATATTTTTTAAAAGATAAAATAATCAGTTTGTTTCCCCATTAAATGGATTTTGTTTATATGCAAACTATTTAACATTAGTCTAAGTAGAGATGCACATAGCTGTATTTAAATCTGATCCGGATCGGATAAAAATCGATCCGGTTTTTTCACCAAGTCAAAAAATTGGTTTATAAAAAAACTGGTTCGGATTATAACCGGTTTGGAGAGTCGGATGATGTAACCGGTTTGGAGGGTCGGATGATGTAACCGGTGTAACCGATTTCGGTTTGAAAAAACTGGTTTTTAATCCGGTAAAAAATCCGGTCATCCAATTTTTTAAACCCAGACCGGATTTTTTTCCGGATAAAAAATTGGTTTTTTATCCGGTTTTTTTCAAACCGTTTTTTAATCCGGTAAAAAATCCGGTCGTCCAATTTTTTCCCAAACCGGTTATACTATCCGGTTTTAAAATATCCGATCCGATTTAAAAAAAACCGGTTTTTCCCAAATCCGGTTTCGGATATTTTTTACGTAAAATCGGATATTCGGATTTTTTGTGTACCTTTAAGTCTGAGTACAATAATTTAACAAAATAAAATCATTTCTTATTAGAAAATATTAAGGGTTTGTTTATTTCACGGAAAATATAGTTTAGAAAATAATTTTTGTAAAGTGAATTATATTTTTGAAAAAACAATTTCTTGAAATCATTTTACAATATTTGAATGATGTTGTGTAAATCATTTCTTATTGGTTAGTAAATTTTTTAAAAACTATTTATTATAAATATTGAATACAATAAATAATATTAGTTATTAAAAATATTATTATTATTATTTTTAAAATATTAGAATAATTTATTTAATATTTTTATGTGAATACTATTATCAAAACATAAAAATATAATATCATTTATTATTTGTTGAGATAATATGTAGCTAGTCATTTTATAATTAGTTATAATAGTTAGTAATCAATTAGTTACATATTATTCTTATTACTTTGTATTATATAAAATAGTGTAGTATGTAAACATTATTATGATGATGAAATACATGAAGTAATATTTTCAATTGGGTTTAGTTTCTTAACATGGTATCAGATAGCTAGGTTGTTTGAGCTACATTTGTTGGGCCGTTCTTTTTTTGTCTTACGGTTACTCTATTTTATTTGGTTCGTTTGTCCTTTGTTCATTGTTTTTTCTCTTTTTTTTTTGTTTTTCGATCATGCATCTGACAATCGTTGAGATCATTGATCACAACCGCATTCTTTATCTTCATCCTTCTAACACCCCTAGAATTTCTTTAATTTCGCTTCAACTTACAAGCACTGAAAATTATTGTAAAATCTCAAAAATCAGGCGAGTGACTAAAATGTAAAACTTGGTGATGAATTTTAGAAAATTAAAAAGTTTAGGGATTTATTGGGAATATTGTGTGAAGGATTATTTAGTAAATATTGAATGAAATAAGGGAAAATTGGTCTTTTCTAAGGAAATATTTTTATATTCCCTTTATAAGGGATTTATTCACGTGGATAAAGGAATAAAGGGTAAAAGAAAAGTTTGGAAACCATTGTTATCTTCTCCCTCATTGCAGTGAGCTCCATTTAAAAGGTGAGTCTTGGTAAGCTGATTATTTCTTGAGTTTTAAGTTTAGTTTTGATTTTTGGAGTGTTAAGAAAGCTTAAGGAAATATTAAAGTGGTTTAAAACTCAAAGGTGGATAAGTTATGAAAGATTAAATATAAAGAGTTTTTAAGTGAATTGTTAATAAAGATGTTGTAAATGAATTTTGAGGCTAAATTTGACTTTTCATAAGCTGAAATAAGAAATTCAAAGTCTTAGAAATGAATTTGGAACATGTTGATAAATTGATATGATTATTGAATTCAAGTGAGTATGTGGGATATTGGATATCAGGATGAGTTAAAATGATATAAGTTGATTTGAATAAGTGTAGTTAATCTTAAAGGGTTAAAAGGAGGTTATAGAAGAAGAATTATGTGAGTTTTGGTTGATTTATGGAATGGAAATGGCAATTCTGGGCATGGAGTATCGGTACTGGAAGAACAGTATCGATACTTCAAGGCAAAATCAGTTGAATTCAAAGGGTAATATTGATACTGGTTGAATAAGGTATCGATACTGAGTAAGGAGTATAGTATTGATACCAAGGGTATAGTATCAATACCATTTCCAAGATAATTCTCCAGAACATTAAAATGGTATGGTACCGAAGGGAGGTATTGATACCATATAAGGAAAGTATCGGTACTGTAGAGGGAGTACCGATACTATTGAGCATGAAATGATAAATTAAGTATTTATTTTAGCTTAATTTATGATGATTGGTTATAAGTAATTAGAATTAAGATATTCATATCGATTATATGTATCGTGTAGATATCGAACGAAAGCAAGTACCAGATGAGTCAACAAGATAAGATTGATCAAGAAAGAGATAAATGTATTGCTGGGACTAGTTAGGCTAAGTTGAGTGCATGCTATTGTGTATATGGTGGTATGGAAATAAGACTCGCGATGAGTTTATTTCCAAGGTTTGATTGCATGAATTTATGAATATTAGTATGTGCTTGATATGATTATTATATATGCATGAGTACATGAATAGAGCCATAGTTGTCATATGTTATTGTATGTGCTATATAGTAATTGTATGAATACATGTATGTGTGGTAACTATGTGTTATATGTTAATTTATGTGATAAGGATATAGGTAATTACATGATAACAATATATGAATTATATGAATTAGATTTAGGTGATTAAATGAAAAGTGAGATAAACTAGGTAGGGTTGACCTAAATGATAATATGAGAACGGAATATAAGTTAGGAGATATTGACATAAATGAGTATCTGAACATGTCAGATAAGCTATATAAGGAGGTCTATTTGTTTAAATGAAACTATGATCTAAAACTTGTTAGATTCCTATGTGGTATGAGGTATAGTACAAAGATCCAAGAAATCATATTAGAATGTTATAGGAACTAGGTGATAATAAGTTATGAGAATATGTCTATGTGACAAGCTATGTGAAACTGAACTAAGAGAATATAGGAAATTAATATATAAGAAATGTGATATAGTGATTATGTGAAACTAGGATATAAGTTATATGGCATTGATATATGGACTATATGAAAATGAGTACATGATTGTGTAATAATTTATAGGAATTGGTATAATGAAATTATATTAATAAGTGAAAAAGTAAAATAAGCTATGTGAGGTTAACATAAAACTATTATATGAACCAGCGATATAAGATATGTAAAACTGAATTGTGTACATATATGAAACTGTGGTATAAACTAAACTATGTGATGAGGAGTTACATGTTATATGATTTATATGAAGATGTGAGAACAATATATTAGTTATGTGATTTGATTTATGCGACAATAGGATAATGTGGCATAAGCTATACGATAAGATATAATTGATTATATTAACATGTGATATAAGCTACGTGTCAAGGAATTATGTGATTATATGTCTATGTGAAAATGTGATAACAATAGAAAGTGAAATAAGGTATGAGACTATACGAAAATGTTACAGGAGCTATGTGATAAGAAGCTATGAGATTATATGCCTATGTGAAATGACTTATAAGAATTATGATAAATGACAATGCCCATGTTACGTGATAAGAGAGCTAGGGGTATAGTTGGTATGCCAAGAGTCGAGGGTTCTACGTGGTCATTTGGGACATATATGTGGTCCTTCGAGACATTTTTACGTGGTCCTTCGGGACAATTTTATATGCCACTCAGTGGAAATTTATACGAGTTGTGGTGACAGCATTTGTGCACAATCTCAATGTACTCACATATCTTTAGTTCTCACAAGTGTACCATGGACAAATAAAAGACATAACATAATAAACATTGTGTGATTGTTATGTGTGTTTCTGGGTGAAATGTGTTATATGAATTGTATAAATGATAAGTACAATATTACATGATAAATGGTATTAATGAAAATAATATTGATAATGATAACATATGTGTATGTATACATTTTGTTATATGTAATATTATATGATTTTGTATGTAGGATGATATAAAATGTTCTGGTATTGTTACGCATTCAAGTTTCCCTTTATAAGTTTTATATGCCTCACTAAGTCAACGACTTAGCGTGTTCCAAGAAGCAAGAAGATGAGCAATGATAGGCTAGTCAGGTTAGCTTCTCATTTCCAAAGATCAGATTAGAAAAGTATTTGAATAGTATATATTTTTTTATAAAAAATGTAGTTGGCATGTAAATAAATGATTTGTATTGTATACGCTCTGATAAGTTTGTAAACTTTTTGAATTATTGTATGTAAATCATTTTATTTTTAATGTTAATGAAAGTTTAAAATTTTCAATGATTTTGTAAGAGAAAATATTTTGGGAAAAGTTAATGTGACACCTCGGATTCGTATCCAGGTCGGATATGGGTTGGGGTTGTTATATTTAATGGTATCAGAGCTAAGGTTTAGCTGATTCTAGGTATAAACCAAAGTTAAATGAGTTTTAAAATGTGTACATGCCAACAAAAAGAAAAATTTCTGATATGATAGTGTAAGGAGTGTGTTGTCTTATTAATAGAATAGAATTGTTAGGTTATATTAGATGCTTGATTATGAAAGCTTTCGAAGGGAAGTGAAAGGTGATAGACCTGATGGTGGTAGTAATTCACCTACCCTGGCCAGGCAGGATGAAGAGCTGACACCTTAGGAAGTGCCTGTATAAGATCAAGGGTTGTTTTCAATAGGTTATAAACTCGTTAGAATAGTGTTAGAGGGTCTTTATTGTTCTGAAGTGGAATAGTTTCTTTGTATGTGGGCAAGTTAGAGTATAGTGGATAAATGTCATCATGAGAATGTTAAAAGATCAAATGATGTGGTTATTGTTTTTATCAGAGTTCAAGAATGAGTACATAGGTGATCAGTTCAAAAGACAAATGAAGTTAGAATTTTTGAGTTAGATCAAAGGAATTGTATCGTGTATTAGTAAGAGTTTGGGTTTGATAAGTTGAGTAAATTGTTATTGAGTTAGTTACTACTGAAAAGAATGTATGTGATTGGTTTGTGGAGGGCTTGTGCCCTAGATTAAAAGAGTATTATTGGTTTTGAAACTTTTTCCTTTTCAAGAAGTGATTAATCGTGCTAAAGCTCTAGAGAGAGCTCAGAAGGAATAAGGGAACTGGTGTTTCATAAAGTTTAGCACTATCAAAGATAGGCAGAGTTTCTGATTTCAACTTCAGACTTGGTCTGAATTAGCTGTATTTCCTTGTCAGAAGACCAAATCCGATGAGAACCAGACACACTCAAGTAGTAGGGTCTGGTACTAGAAGATTAAATAAGGAGTTAATAATGGTTAATGGATATAAAGTTAAGTTTAAAAATGAACTTGGTGAATTAGATTAACAATTCTGTTAGAAATTATGCAAATTGAAATAGAAAAAGTATTTTAAATGTATTAAGTGAGTATTTATTAATTGAGTGGAGAAAATGTAAGTATAAGAAATGGTAAAGAATAAGGTTCTGTGTAAGTGGTGTGGATTAGCAAAGTTATGAAAATGTGATAAAGATTTGTAATCAGAGATAAGTATGAGTGATATGAAAATAGTATGGGAGCATAAAGGAAAAGATATGACATATGTTACAAGGAGATTTTGATTTGTGGAGGAATAAATAGATAAGTAAATTAAATGATGAAGTTTAAAGGATAAAGTATGAAAAAGATTATATTGAAGTGAGGTGAATATTTCTTGGATAAGTAAGTAAGGTTATATGAAAGGATTGTTTGATTTCAAGAAGTATATGTCTTAAGTATATCTGAGAAAGATTTAAGGTTACCTCAAAGTTATGGAAATCTTTGAACAAGGTCTCAGGAATTTGAATGGAATGTAGTAGTTATATCCAAGCATAGACAAATAGTTAGTATAAGCATAATATTTAGGTTTTTAAAGGTTAGAGGAAGGTGAGTGTAATAGAGTTATCAGATTTAAAGATAATATCAGGTGAAGGTAATCAAGTATGGGGTGGATTTAGATATGATTATGTATCTGGGTTATGTAGAAGTGATGTAGTCAAGGAGATAAGGATGTGTAAATCTAAAGAAAGCTAAAGATGTAGTAGAAAAGTTTGAGATAATAAAAAGAATATGTGAATTGTAATTCAGATAAGGATTGTAGAATAGTAAAGGCTTTGTGTATGTTATAAAGCAATTAGAGAATGATGAAAGAAATCAATTGATTCATGATTTTGAGTGGCAATGATTGGGGTTATTGTCTACATGGTAAAAGACATTATATAGATTTATAAAGGTTGAATTTAGGTAAAGAATTGAAGGAATGAAAAGATAAATCTATTAATGGTAAACGTGAAATTAAAGTAAATGAATCAATATGAGAACATTACAAGATTTGTGTAATCAGTGTTCCCCATCTCTTTGTGCAATAAAAATTCGAGGACAAATTTTCTTAAGGGGAGATTTGTAACATCCCAAAAATCAGGCTAGTGACTAAAACATAAGTTTTTAAAACTTGGTGATCAATTTAAGAAAATTGAAATGTAACATCCCAAAAACTGGGTTAGTGGCCAAAATGAAAGTTTTGAAAACTTTGTGCTCATATCAAAAATTTTGAAAGTTTAAGGACTAAATCAAAATTTCTTTGTGAAAGATTGATTAGTTAAAAAGGAAAGATGAGAATGTATATTGGTGTTTTCCTAAGACAAATTTTTATCTTTCTTTTTATGGGATATAAATCACGAGGGAAAAGGAATGAAAGGGAATAGAAAAGTATGGAGACTTTGGTTCAGTTTATTCTTCTTCTTCTCGTGTCTCCATTGATGAGGTAAGATAATCTCAAGTTAATGTTTCCTTTCAGTTTTAAAATGGTTTTGATTCATGGAGTATTATGAAAACTTAAGGGAAGCTTAAAGTGGCTTAAAACTCAAAGATGAACAAGTTATGAGAGATTAAGTAAAGTGAGTTTTTAAGTGAATTGTTGAAAAAAAAATGAGTAGATGGATTTTGAAGTTTAATTTGACTTGTCAGGAGTTGAAATAAGAAATTTAAAGTGTTAGAAATAAATTTGGAACATGTTGATAAATTGATATGATTATTCAATTCAAGTGTGTATATAGGATATTGGATATTAGGATGAATTAAAGTAATCTAAGTTGATTTGAATAAGTTTATCTAAGCTTAAAGGGTTAAAAGGAGGTTATGGTAGAAGAATTAAGTAAGTTTGGTAAGATTTTAGGGTTAAAGAAATGTATTCTAGGCTAGGGGTATCGGTACTGTTCATTCAATATCGATACTTCAAAGAGAAAATAAGTGATAATTATGGTATGAGTATCGATGCTGGTTGAATGAGTATCGATACCATAAGGTAAAAATTTATAAATTGTTGAAAGAGTATCGATACCAAAGAAGTTGTATCAATACTGGGGGTATCGATACCATTAATCAAGTATCGGTGCCATTTTGAAATAAGGATCACAGAATCAAAAGTGGGTATCGATACCTAGGCTTGGTATCGATACTACAACTAGGGAAGTATCAGTACCATGTATAGGGTACTGATACTATTCAAAGGGGAAACTTGTAGTAAGCCTTTCTTTTAGCATTGAGTTATTAAGAATCGAACTATCATACTTAGAATTCTGATATACATATCAAATGTATGTTTGTGTAGATAACGATAAAGAGTAAAGTCCAGACAAGTCGATCAAGTAATAATCATCGAGAAAGAATAAGAGATCGGTATTGACTAGTGAGGCCAGGTAAGTGCATACTAGTGGTATATGATGTTTATTGGAAATAGTACTTGCGACGAGTTTATTTCCTATAGTAGAATGCATGAATTCATTAATATAAGCATATGTTTGATATGAGTATATGTGTTATACGTTATTTCATATGTTACATGATATATATGAGTATATGTTAGTGTATTTGTGAATGAGTATAAATGATATTTGTGATGATATAAGGATATGCTGTAAGCCATATGATACAAACATAAGGGATCACATGAACATGTGATATGTGACTATGAATGAAATGATATAAGCTATGTGAAAATAGTGTTGTGATTATATGATCACAAGATACGAGCCATATAATGTGAATGATATGATAAAAAACTATAAGAGTATATGACCATGTGATATGAATATGTGAATATGTGATAAACATAAATGATAATGCCCATGTTATGTGTTATGAGAGCTAGAGGTATAGTTGGCATACCAAAAGTCGAGGGTTCTACATGGTTATTCGGGACATATATGTAATCCTTTAGAATATATATGCGGTACTTCGGTACACCTATTTGGTCTATTGGAATATGTATGTGGTCCTTAAGGAGTGGTCATTCGGGACATATATGTGATATATGGTCCTTCGGGACATCTATGTGGTCATTCGGGACAAATTCATATGCCACTAAGTAGGAATTATACGAGCTGTGGTGATAGCATATGTGCACAACCTCTATGTACTCACATATCTTTAGTTCTCAGAAGTATACATGGGCTAATAAAGAGATAATAATAAATATACTATATGTGATGTATATGCTTTTGGTGATATGAAATGTGCTACAAAAATTATATGATGATGTATATATAGTTTGGTTAAGAATATTAGGTACAAGAGCATATGACTAAGAGATAATAATGAAAATAATGCTAATAATAATAAGAATAATAATAAGGATAATGAGATGATATGTATATGTATGTATTTATGTTTTGATGCATAATGTGTTTTATAGTTTAATATGATTACATGAAGTGTGCATAGTAGTAATTAGTATTGAGATGTTATATTTAAGTTTATTTATGCCTCACTAAGTCATCGACTTAGCGTCTGAGTATTTAACACGTAGGTGCCGGAAAGCAAGAAAAGAAGCTAAGAGGAGCAAGACAGGTCATTTTCTCCTTTACGAAGTTAAGATCAGAAAAGAGTTTTAAATCATGTGTATTTTGTTATATTAAATATAGTTGGCATGTACTAAGAGATTTGAGTTGAATATGCTCTAATATGTTTTGTAAAACCAATTGATTTTCATTAATGTAAAATATTCATTTTCTTGAATTGTGAATTTAAATTTTAGTCAATTTGTAAAGAAAAAACGTTTTAAAAAGTCAGTGTGATAGCTCAGACTCGATCCGAGTTAGATACGTGTTGGGGGTGTTACATGAAAAGTTCAGGGATTTATTGGGAATAGCTATGTGATAAGAAGCTATGAGATTATATGCCTATGTGATATGAGTTATAAGAATTATGATAAATGGTAAAGCCCATGTTACGTGATAAGAGAGCTAGGGGTATAGCTGGCATGCCAAGAGTCGAGGGTTCTACGTGGTCCTTCGGGACATATATGTGGTCCTTCGGGACATTTCTACGTGGTCCTTGGGGATTATTTTATATACCACTCAGTGGAAATTTATATGAGCTGTGGTGACATCTTTTGTGCACAACCTCAATGTACTCACATATCTTTAGTTCTCACAAGTGTACCATGGGCAAATAAAAGACATGACATAATAAACATTGTGTGATTGTTATGAGTGCTTTTGGGTGAAATGTGTTATATGAATTGTATAAATGATAAGTACAATATTATATGATAAATGGTATTAATGAATATGTGTATGTATTCATTTTGTTATATGTAATATTATATGATTTTGTATGGCAGGATGATATGAAATGTTCTGGTATTGTTAGGCATTCAAGTTTCCCTTTATACGTTTTACATGCCTCACTAAGTCAATGACTTAGTGTGTGACTGTTTCACACGTAGGTTCCAAGAAGCAAGAAGAGGAGCAATGATAGGCAAGTCTGGTCAGCTTCTCCTTTCCAAAGATCAGATCAGAAAAGTATTTGAATAGTATGCATTTTGTTATAAGGAATGTAGTTGGCATGTAAATAAATGATTTGAATTGTATACACTCTGATAAGTTTGTAAACTTTTTGAATTATTGTATGTAAATCATTTTATTTTTAATGTTAATGAAAGTTTAAAATTTTCAACAATTTTGTAAGAGCAAATGTTTTGGTAAAAGTTAATGTGACACCTCGGATTCGTATCTGGGTCGGGTACAGGTTGGGGGTGTTACAATTAAAATATCTGGAGTCGTTCTCTACGAATCGCATTTCTCACCAAAATTAAGGTAGGGTTTCTGGATGAGAGCTATCAACGTGAGGGGTTTTCTGATTCTCAGCATTCCCAATGGGATATTTATAATACAATTACATTGTCTTGGATTATTAATTCAGTCAGCCCGAAGCTCTTTGTTGGTATTGTTTATATTTCAAGTGCGGCGGCGATTTGTAAGGATTTGAAGGAACATTTTAACAAGGTCGATAGTTCGTGTATTTTTTTCTTCATCGAGAGATAGCCACTTTGGTTCAAGGCGGTCTTTCAATCTCTTCTTATTTTACCAAACTCAAGCTTCTTTAGGATGAATATAGCATTCTTGTTCTAGTTTCTTATTGTCAAAGTGAAGCCTCTCAAACGATCACGGACCATGTTTCACAGCAACACCTTCTTCAATTTCTTATGGGTTTTAATGAGACCTTTACTTCTGTTCGGAGCCAACTTTTTCTCATGCAACCTCTTTCTTCAGTCAATAGGGCCTATTCTATGTTCGTTCAGGAGGAATCTCAATGTATGCATTTGAGTGGCGTTTCCCTTTTCACTGATTCAACTTCTTTCTCGTCAAATATGTTTGGAGTATCATCTTCTAGTTGCCGGTTCAATGGGACTTGTGACCATTGTAAGGTTCGAGGGCATAAAAATAAGAATTTATACCGATTGATTGACTCCCCCCTGATTTTCGTTTATCCTAGAAGAAAGATTCTTCTACTGTGATGCATACTACTGTTGATATCCATTATGTTGTGCCTCCAAATGTTCTTTTTCCAGTTGTGAATTTTGCTCCTACATTCACTCTGGCTCAGTATCAGCAAATCTTACAACTGTTGCATCAACCTTCTTTTGATGATGCAGTAGTTAATACGACAAATACTTTACTTATGCTTTTAAGCATCGCACTTGGATATTAGACACTGATGTTATTGACCATATTTTTTCAGATTTTTTTAGCTTGGTTTATACTATTTCTTGTGTCTTGCATTCTAGGTTTGTTTATCTCCCGAATGAAATAAAAACCTTAGTTACTCATACTGGTTCTTGTGTCTTATCTCCTGATTTTGTTTTACAAAATGTCATGTTGGTTCCTGAATTTAACCACAATTTGCTTTCAATCTCCAAATTAACTCAAGACATGAATTGTGCAATAATTTTTATCCTTATTTTTTCCTTTTTTAGGATCCATCAAGTGGCATGATGAAGGGGATTGATAAGAGGTTCGGTGGTTTATATGTCCTTGAGTCTTCTAGTTTGTCATCTACAAATGTTGTTTTGTTGTTTTCAAATTCATTTCTTGCAAATTCTTCTTGTATGTTTTCTATTTCAACTCATAATAAAAGTGATCTATGGCATGCTCAATTGGGTCATTCCCCTTTGTCAAATATTTCTAGGCTTTCTATTTTATCTTTAGATACAAATTCAACTGTTAAGTATGTTCCTTGGGACATTTTTCCTTTGGATAGGAAGACTAAGATCCCTTTTCCATTGAGTCAGACTAGATCTTCATTTCCTTTTGAGTTGGATTATCTTGATTTGTGGGGCCCTTATAGGGTTTCAACTAATAGTGGTCACAAATTCTTTCTCACTGTTGTGGATGATTACAACAGAATGACATGGGTATATTCGTTAAGATTGAAATCTGATGTTATTATTCATTTAAAGAAATTCTTTGCCTTTGTTTCCTAAGATCTAATAATGGGTTTGCGTTTTTTTAATGAACATTGTTCTTCTCTTTTTTCTTCAATGGGAATAATCCATCAAAGTAGTTGTGTCTCTATACACAATAAAATGGGGTGGTTGAAAGAAAACGTAGGCACTTGTTAGAAACTACTAAGGCTCTCAAATTATATTCTCAAGTTCCTGTTAATTTTTGGGGAATATATTCAAACTGCTTGTTATATTTTTAACATATTATCTTCTTCTATTCTTTAATGGAAGACTCCATTCTCTGTTCTTTATAATAAATACCCGGATTTTTCACATCTCAAAGTTTTTGGTTGCTTGTGTTATGCCACTTCTCTTAATATTTTTGAAACTTTTTCTCCTAAGGTTATTCATGTTGTTTCCATGGTTACTGTCCAACTCAAAAGGGCTATCTCCTCTTTAATCTTCATAAATAAACTTTTTTGGGAACAAAGATGTTTTTCATGAATTTATATTTCCTTTTAAATTTCCTTAAAATCATGCTTATAGTTTTTCCCTACTCAGTCTGTACCTTTAGATTCTAAATTTTTGGTTCAAAATCCTACTTCAGATTCCTCTTCTGGTCAGTCAGTCAGTCCCTTGTGATCATTCTTGTTCTGATCATTCTTTGTCTTTAGCTTCAAGACATTATTATACATAATCTTCTAGTCAATCTTTCTCTCATGCCATATAGTATTTAGATCATATTCCTACTTCTCAGATTACTTCTAGGAAATCTACTAGAGTCTCTAAGCAGCCACAGTGGTTACAATACTATGTGTGTTCTTGCCAATCTTCTGCTTCTTCCAGTAAATACCTTATTATTGATAACATTTCTTATAGTCATTTGCCTACTCACACTCAAGTATTTCTTTATGTTGCATATACTATTGTGGAATCTAAAACCTTTTCTCAAGCCATAACAAATCATGTATGGATTCAAGCTATGCAAGAAGAGATCCAAGCCCTTGAATCTAATCAAACATGGTATGTTGTGCCTTTTCCTTTTAGAAAGACCCCTATTCACAGGAAATGGGTTTATAGGGTAAAATATAAGGCCTTTGGTGCTGTTGAAAGATATAATGTACATTTAGTGGCTAAAGGTTATACTCAACAAGAAGGTATTGATTATATATAAACCTTTTCTCATGTGGTCAAGTTGGTCACTATCAGAACATTGTTCTCCCTTGCTGCTGCTTTTGATTGGCCTCTCTAGCAGATAGATGTATATAATGCATTTCTTCAAGGTGATTTGGTAGAGGAAGTTTACATGGAGTTGTCTCAGGGTTTCAGCATCCAGGGGAGAGACTAGTATGTAGGCTACAAAAATGTATCTATGTTTTAGAACATGCATCTAGGCAGTGGAATATGAAGTTGACTGAAGCCTTGTTGAGTGTTGATTTTTAATAGAGCAAGTTTGATTATTCAATGTTCACTAAAATAAAAGGTGATAACAATTTTGTGATGTTGATTTATGTTGATGATTTATTGATTACTGGGAATAGTGAGGAGTTAATTGCAGAGCTGAAGGAATTCTGAACATGAGTTTTAAGATAAAGGATTTGGAAAATTTGAAATATTTTCTTGGTTTTGAAATTTTAAGGTCTAAGGAGTGGATCTTGATAAATCAGAGTAAATATGCTATGAGGCTCATTGAGGATGTTGTATTAGGAGGTATTAATCCTGCTTTAACACCTTTAGTGCAGAACTTGAAGCTTACCAATGTGGAGTATGATCAAGAGGTACAATAAGAGTCAAGTGATCTAATTTTGAAAGATAGATCAATTTATCAAAGGTTAATAAGCAGGTTGTTGTATCTAACTCACACTTAACCATATATTACCTTTGTTGTTCAATATCTAAGTCAATTCATGCAACAACCAAAGAATTCACACTTAGATGTAGCTTTGAGAGTGATAAAATTTATAAAGTTGAACTTTGGACATGGTTTAATGTTTGAAGAAGCACAAGAAATAAACTTAGTAGCATTTTGTGATTCTGATTAGGTTTGTTGTGTAATGTCAAGAAGATATGTCACTAGTTTTTGTGTTAAGCTGGGAAGGTCTTTGATTTCTTGGAAATCAAAGAAACAAAGCACTATTGCTAGATCGTCAGCAGAGGCTGAGTATAGGAGCATGGCAATGACAGTAGCATAAATTGTTTGGTTAACTAGTTTACTGGAAGAACTAGGAATGAAGCATACAGTAACAGTTAAACTACTTAGTGACAGTAAATCATCCATACAAATAACAACCAATTCGAATTTCCATGAAAGAACAAAACACATAGAGATAGACTGCCACTTTGTTAGAAAGAAACTTCAAGCAAAGTTGATTCAAACATAATATGTGGCAACAACATAACATATTGTTGATATTCTTACAAAGGCATTGGGAACACATAAACATAACTATTTGATGAGCAAGTTGGGAATGAAAGATGATTTTCAGCTACCAACTTGAAGGGGATTATTGAGATAATATGTAGCTAGTCAATTTGTAATTAGTTACAATAGTTAGTAATCAGTTAATTACATATTATTGTTATTACTTTGTATTATATAAATAACATAGCATGTAAACATTATTATGACGGTGAAATACATGAAGAAATACTTTCAATTGGGTTTAGTTTCTTAACATTATTATAATATAATTAAATATATTATTATAACACTGAAAATATAATATTTTATTTTTAAAATTATTAATAAATATATTTTAATAATTCATATTTTCATTAAAATGGTACTAAAATAATATATTAATATTAAATAAATAAAATAATATTATTTTGAGTATTTATGCTTTGAAGTGAAAAGTTTGGAAAACAACTTATAAAAAATCAGAGCGCAAGTCATTTTTCAGAAAATTCAAAGGAAATTATGTTGACCAAGAAAATGAATTACATTGATCATATGTTTTCCATGAATAAAAAACTAGAAAATGAGAAAAACATTTTTCGAAAAACCAATTACAGTGAAACAAACATATCCTAACATAATATTGCATACATTAACAAAACTAGACACAAAATTTATACTAAATATTGAAATATTTTTTTCTAGTTTTTTTCTTAATTGAATAATTAATGTAAATATGGAATAGATACTTAAGCAGTGGTGGATCCAGAAATTCAACACTTGTCAACACTTGAGCCTACTCGATCAACACTTGTAAATTCATCATAATACAATTCAACAAGTCTACGTATCTTTTGTTTGTCAAAGAATAAAAATTTATCAAACGGACTCAAAGAAGCCATGCAAGTCAATAATTCTATACTAACCTCATCAAATATGTTTTTTAATTTTTGAAGTTGAAGATCAATAACTCCAAAGAACACTTCAATTCAAAAATGGTGAATATTGGTAGTATCCAAACGATAACGTTTCTTTCTTCTTGAAGGAGTATACACAACATGTATATCAAGAATATCAATGTCACTCTTGTTACAAAATGAAGTGATTGTAGCACAAAAAGACTCCTACTCGTTTTTCTCACATTTTTTTAATCTTTCTTTAGTTAAAGTGGAAAGAGACATAGCATTTATACTACATTGAACCTTTCTCTGTAAAGCTTTGTTTAATTTATTCATAATCTCAAATGTTATTTTCATCAAGTGAATCATAAAAATGAATTCAAATTACTCTATTGCAAAACTAACATCATCAGATTTTCGAGCGTCATCATGAGCGTCATCACCAATTAAATCAAGTACCTCATGTATTGCATAATACAAATAAATCACATTCAAAATCAACTTATAATGAGACCCCAACGTGTATCACCTGGCCTACCTAAACCAAGCTCTTGATTTAAACCTTTTTCGGTCACAATTTCACCATTTTCAAAGACTTTTATAACTTTTTCAGCTTGTTTTTCGTTAAACAAATCTTTTCGCTTGCAAGACGATCCAACAACATTTAACAATTCTTCAAGTGTATCAACATGATTTTCCCCAATTAGAAAATTACATACTAGGTTATTCTCTTTTCTTCCTAAGCTCAAAAATCTTTTTTCTCCAATAAGATCAATTTCTCACCCGATTGAACTCAAATTTGAATCGATGGGTTTTTATGTTAATAAGATAATTTTTCTGGAGACCCTTATATAAATTTATGGTCCCTTTAATATTTTAATTAATAATTATATAAAATTATAAATATAACTAGGACAACTTAGTAAAATATGACTCTATTGTTGTTTGTTTCTTCTTAAAATTTAAATCTACTTGTATTTCTTCTCTAACTTACCTTGCCGTATCCAAAAGTTTCAGTTTTACATTCTTATACTGCAACAGAAAATTATGAAGAGTTGTTGCCGCTATGAGTGTTTCCTTCTACGTAATTGATTGCAAAGGTATTGTATCATTTTCAGTTTCATCCACAATAGGATTTTCAATAACACTAACTATAATTTATCAATTAATTAACACCTCTTTAAATTAAGAAATTTATGTGATCCCGATATTATTAATTTATAGACGTTTTACTATAAAGTGTTTAATTTTCTTAATATTTTATAAATATTTTTAAATTTAATTTGATATTAATTTATTATTTATCATTTTTATAGATTTCAATATATCTTTGTAATTTTTAATAGACTTTTTAATTTTAAATATTTTATCATTTTAAATATTTTTAAAGATTATATAACCCTCAAACTTTAAAAAATTTAATTAAGGCATCAAATCTTTTAAAACAATAATTAAATTTATCTCGATAACGTCACCATTCATATGTGAACTTTTATGTCAAAACCGTGATTAATCATATTAACATCAACATCATGAATCACAACTTATGTATTGTACTAATCAATGATGATTTATGTTGGTCAAATGACAATATTAATTAATTTTGTAAGTTTAAGAATTTAATTGGATATAAAAAATTAAATGATACATTGACTTTTTTTTATGTTTGAAGGAGTCAATAATCCTTTTTCTAATTAAGTAGAGAGGTCTTGCATTTCCAAAATAAATGTTACGATTCGAACTCACATAAGATAGGACAACAAGAACATTCTTAACCACTTAACCAATTGACAAATTTCAAGTCAATAACACTAATTCTTTTTTTTTTCCTTATATAAAAGTTAATGTTATTTGGATCAACTATACAAAATTATTACAATAACAGAAAATTATTATTTTTTGAATAGTGATAACAGAAAAATATATTGATATAAAAAGGGGAACATATTTATATTTGTCTCGTAACCTTCCTTTAAGCTCGGAATGAGTCTCGACTTATTTGTGAAAAATTCAATTTTGTGAAGAAATGTTTTGGAGTCACCATCGACCTCTTAGGTTAGGTAGGTTGAATACCTAAAAATTATCTTTTAAAAGAGTTTTTAAGAAAACATCATTTTAAAAGATAAGCAAGTCTACGTGTAAACATAAATTCATTTCTTGAATTAAAAAAAAGGGTTCAGGTTTGATTACGCATAGAGAATGATAAGCAACCCCATAACGCCCAAAATTAATAACCCATCGATTATAAATTGTCTCTAATAGTGGAAATCTAAGAATTCAAATATAAATTTAAGTTACAATCCTATTATTCCAAATTCAACCATACAATTTTTATTTAATAGAAAATTCTAAGGAGAAATAGAAAATATTCCAATATTTCCAATCAAAGAGAAAATAATCCCTAAAATACTTTAGCATGAATATTTCTCTTTCCAACTAAAATAAAAAGAATATAATAATTTCTCCCAAGAATTCGAGATTAAATAATTTGATTCAACCAAAAATAAAAAAGCCAATTAATACAAATTAAAAATTTAATAAGAAAAGACAAGGGAAGTTCAATTATTTAAAAGGGTCGAGACCAAATCCCTAATAAAAATTAAACTAATTTTCTCGACAAGTTTAAATAAAGGAACATTTCCTTTTCCTTTTATTCTTGATTTAATTTAAGCATATTCGATTTTTTAGGTTGTCTAGTAGAGTAGTTATTTATTTTAAAATATCGGAATATAACATCTAGTTACCTTAAGACAGTCATTTCTTAATATTTTAAAATAAATAATATCTTTAATCCAATTATGAAATCAGTCGAGTTATGCTTATGAGGCTTTCATATATATTTGAAATATCTAGATCTAAATGTACAAACAAAATTAAATCTTAGAATTAAATATAATATTAAAATGAATCTAATTGTGAATATAGCTAAGGTAGGCATGGATAAACATATTTTAGAGCTTAAATATATTAGACCAGGTGAACAAATATTTGGACAAATTTAATTAATCATGCTAGATGATAAAAATCTAAACTAGAATGGAAAAAATATAAACACAATAAAAAGCAAAGAACAAAAAGAAGCATCACACAACTGTAAATGCTTAAATAAAATAAAATCATAAATAACATAAGGACCAAAATGCAAGATAGTAAAATAAGGTATTCAATGTGATAAAACATGAAAAATGCATATATATATATATATATATATATATATATATATATATATATATATATATATATATATATATATATCATGGGTCTAAAATAGAATAGACAGAAAACAAAGCGCAATAATTAAAAAACTAAAATTAAAGAACTAAAAAATGAAGGGTAAAAATAAAAAAATAGAAAATTAAAGTAATGAAATTAAAGGTCTGAAATTAAATAAATAAAAAGTAAAGGGCATAAATTTTTAATATTTAACTCATACCGTAAATAATGTGAGTCGTATCCCGGGGCGAGTCGTCGCAAGGTCGTACTATGATTCGAATAACAAATAAATAAATAACAAGTTAGCAGTTAGTGGTTAGTGGTTAGATGTTAGTAGAGTCTGAACCATAATAATGTGGATCGTACCCTGGATCGGGTCACCACAAGGTCGAATCGAATAATAGCAATAAATAAATAAATAAATATAACAGTGGTTAAAGTGTAAGAAAATAAAAATCAATGGTTAATTCAAAATAAATAAAAGTATAATTAAATGATTAAATTAAAATGAAACAAAATGGAGGGTTAAAATCATAACAAATAAACAAAATAATACATAGTGACTAATATATAAAAATATGCATAACTTAGGGGGTATTTCGTGATTTTCCTTAAATTAAGTGGTTAGAATGCAAAGAGGTTTTAAACAGATAAGGACCTAAGAGTAATTTAACCATGGAATAATGACTAAAATAAAAATAGACGCCTAAAGTATAGGGACCTAAGAGTAATTAACCCTTAAGTTTGGTGACAAAAGCATGAAATACACTGGAAATGGAGGACCTGACGTATGATTTACCCAAAAGTTTTAAAACTAAAATCCCCCATTATCAACTCCCAGAAGCATGTGAAAACAAAAAAAATCTCTTCCCTTCTTTTCTTTCATTTTCTCTCCAAGACCCAAACTCCCATCCCCACGTCTATGGCTTGGTCGAGAGTCGCCCCAAGCTAGATGTCGGCCATCGTATTTCAGTGGCCATAAACTATGACGACCACCGTTGTAACCACCTAAAGGATGAGAGAACCCTCCTATAACACCCGTGCGCTTAAAACTATCGCATCTCTTTTTCGTCTTTCAATCGAACACCCCCACGAACTGACCCTCTATGCCTCCGACCACCACCATCTGTGGTTGGACCCCACCTTAAACCAAGATAGAGAGAGCCAAACACTCTCTAAGTAAAAACACAAAGACTCAATTTGGGGCTAGAGACCTTGGTCGAGCTCTCTAAAATCCCAATGTTAATCGACACTACCCCGACTCACCGATGAACTAGGCTCCTACGGGGTACCCAATTGATCAAAGGTAAAAAAAACTTACTCCCCTCTCTTTCATTTTATGCTTCAAAAATAAAAAGGTTGCATGTAAAAAAAAAGGAAAAAAGAAAAAAACGAGGTAAAATACCTCTTGAATCTTTATTGTTTCTGATAATTTTGTTTGCGGTTTCAAAAATGTCCCTTTTTACAGTGAAGTTGGGGCTTTTTATAACCCCAAAAAATGTTACATTTTCATTTTTCTTTTTGGTTTTTCCTTGTCTGGTGTAGTTATTAATTTGGTGGTAGTGTGTGCAGGAATAATAGGCGATTGATGTGGCGTGAACTCTAGCATGTCAGGGGATGGTGGCATAGGGCAGGAACAACCAGTGCAGCTATAACCGGGGCATTGAATGCCCTGGATTTTGAGGGATTTTACTTCTCTCTTTTTCTTTTTTTTGTTTTATCTGTATTATTAATAATAATAATAAAATATAGTAGTAAAAAATTAGTGATTACAACTGCCCCTCTTTTCTCATTGTTATGAAACGAGAATGGAGCGAAGACATAAAGCACCAATTTAAACTAACTTGGCCACCTAAAATCTCTGATCCCCAAGCTCTTTTTATTATGAATCTTTCACTCGTTTGAACAATATTCTCTCATTTTAAACCCTATTGAAAGTATGGATCCACCTCTTTCTGTGACAAGTTTGAATAAAAGGTTGAACAAGTTCTTCTCATTATGAATTTCTTATAGAAATGTTGGTCTACCTTATTCTGTGATGGATTTGAAAGGAACTTATTCTTCTCATTACGAACTTTTTCCTTTGGGGTGAGTTCTTCTCATTATGAACTCTTCTAGAAATGTTGGTCCACCTCCTTCTGCGATGGATTTGAAAGGAACCCGTTCTTCTTATTATGAACTTTCTCCTTTGGGGTGAGTTGTTCTCATTATCAACGCTTCTGGAAATATTGGTACACTTTCTTCTGCGATGGATTTGAAAGGAACTAGTTATTCTCATTATGAACATTCTCCTTTGGGGTGAGTTCTTCTCATTATTAACTCTTCTATTGGTAATACTGATCCACCTCCTTCTGCAATGAAATCGAACAAAATGCTGATGCTTGATCTATCTTTTTCTACGATAGAATCTAGTAAAAGGGTGAACAAGTTCTTCTCATTATGAACTTCATCGCCTTCTTTGGATGAGTTCTTATTATGAACTCTCCGTTGGAAATGACGATCCACATCCTTTTGTGATGAATTTGAGCAAAATGTTGATGATGATCTATCTCCTATGATAGAGTCGAGTAAAAGGTTGAACAAGTTATTCTCATTATGAACTTATTCTCTCTTATATGGATGATTTCTTTAAGTTATGAACTCTATTTTAGAAATGTTAATCCACCTCCTTCTGTGATGGATTTGAATCTGTAAAAAGATTATCATATGTCAGTAACAATTGTATTTGAAATTACCGGAGGTATTGACCCAAAGGTCCTCGAATCTTTGCTGAGATCCATGTTTTCAAAGATTGAAAAGTGGACTAATTCTTTAATGAAATCTTCTTCAATAGGGAAATGTGAAATCTTTGTTAACTTTGGAATTCCTGTCAAATATTCAACATCTAGATGAAAATGAATAAGAAATTTGTTTCAAGAGAAACTATCTTAAGTGAAATAAAATTAGGTTTCGAGTGAACAATTTCAAATTTTATGTTACAAGGGAAAATTGTCTCAAGCGAGATGAAATTTATTTTGAGAAAAACAATCTCAAGTAAGATCAATTTTGTTTCGAGTGAAACAATTTCAAAATTTGTGCTTCAAAGGGCACTTATCTCAAGTGAGACAAAAATTCTAAATGAAATAACTTGACAATTCGTATTTCAAGAGAAAATATCTCAAGTGAGATAAAAATTTGATTCAAGTGAAACAATTTCAAAATTTGTGTTTCAAGGGAAACTGTCTCAAGCGAGATGAAATTTATTTTCAAGAAAAACAATCTCAAATGTTCGTGTTTCAAGAAAGACCGTCTCAAGTGAGACAAAAAAATTTCATGGAAAACAATCTCAAGTGAGATAAAAAATTTCGTACTGAATGAGAAGCTTT
This sequence comes from Hibiscus syriacus, assembly GCF_006381635.1. Taxonomy (NCBI): domain Eukaryota; kingdom Viridiplantae; phylum Streptophyta; class Magnoliopsida; order Malvales; family Malvaceae; genus Hibiscus; species Hibiscus syriacus. Next base: position 796,493 of record NW_024061960.1, read on the forward strand.
GAAAATAACTTTCTCATTTTCCATGAATATCATATGAAAACATCATAATGATCGGGTATTATGTCCCACTTTAAAGCAATGATTATTTTGTGGATTGGGTTTATCCACTCTTGAGATTCTGTAACTCCAAACATGATTTCCTCTATTTGGGGTTAAAATTGTGACTTCCTCTTCTTGAGGTATTGATGTCACAAGTCTTCTTCCTTATTTATAAGATCTATGAAGGATCATGCACCTATTTATGAAGATCTGAATACAATTGAATATAGCTAAATGTAATGCATTTTTTATGCAAATGATGTTCTCATGGATGCAAAAATGTTGTTTCATCTTCCTTTTGAGTTCAAAGTGGAGAACTCAATCTTCCTTCACTTAATCAATCTTGGCTAGAGCATACTCGAACATTAGCACGGTGATTTTTCAGGTCAAGCAAGCGTTCTCTGAAGAACAATCTCATCTTCTTGTGTTGTCATGTCTCCTCTCTCCTCTTACTTTTATTAATTCATGAAAATCTCAGAAGAAATGCTCTCTCAATAATTCTTGTTGCGGTCAGATACATGATCTTGACGCCTTTTGTCTCGACCTAATTATTCTATAAGAGCTTTTTCTTCAAGAATTTTCTGCTAATTAAAGCATTAAATGTTTACTTTTCAAAGTAAGTTCTTCTTGTCTTTATCTTCTGCCCCTGATACTCCGAGCAGTGAGGTTTATTCTCAATACATTATTGATTTAAATCTTGTTATCCCCACATAATATTGGTTTTTGGTCATGCCCTAATGTGGGTACCTCTGATGTTCTTGAGTATCATTATTAAAACTTCTTATTTTCAAACTTTCTCAAACAAGTGACCAATACATCTAATACAAGAATGCCCTGAATATTTTTTATGACTTGAGATGCCAGAAAATCCTAAAACAATATATGCCCCTTTCTTACTAAGACGATCATCTGATTCTTGGTCAATTATTGATGATGTCACAAAGAAGTGTGAAAAGTTTTAGTCTTTAGTCTTATGATCTGTCAGACTTCATTGTTCCAAGGATCGGAGAATGTCTCCCTTTCCCTTGCATTTTTATTTGAGGCAGAATAAGCCTCACCAGCTTCAAGGATCTCTATCATTCTTGAGAAAGCATCTTATTTATTTGCCCCAGATGAAAACATCTTGAAAATATGTCTTTAATGGGGATTGAATAGTTGTCCTCATGAATTCATCTCATATATCTTTTCTTGACATACACTCTTTTACAAATAAACACGAGTGTCAAGGTTTTGGGTTATTTTGGATTCCATACACTTTAAAAGATTAGCTCAAAGTAATACCAAGAAATCTTTTGTTTTCTTTTGAACTATGTTAATCTACTTATAAGATGCTTGTAAATGAACAAAATTGGGGTTTGGAATGAGAAAATTAGAATTTTTACAAAGTCATCGCAACCATAGAAAGGATAAAAATCAAGAAATAAAGTCAGATGCCTCAAGCATCACTAGCATGAATTTTCCTTAACCAATCGACTTGATATAATTTGGAGTACTGAGGTAAGATTCTATTTAGAAGATCTCAAATGGTGCCAAAATGTCTATAGATGTGAAGCTCCTTTTAAAATATCAGGCTCTTCTAAGTCAATCAACTGAATACAACCCTGAAGCATAGAGGTGAGCTTGTGTCTAAAGGACTTCAAAATTAGCCAAAATGTTTGCAAACGCGAAACTCATTCCAAAGTACCATAATATTGAGAGGGTTTTACTTACCGGATGCCTAATATCAAAATACATTTGAGTTGTCCTTTCATGTTTTCAACTCAAATCCTTCCTTTAGTTTCTAGACGACCTTTACGAATTCTCATCTTGAACCCTCCTTTCAGTTTTCATTTTTTTTTCTCTTTTTTTTTCTTCAAAATTTTTCTTTTTATTTCTTCTTCTTTTCATTATTTTTTCATTTTTATTTCTTTTTCCTTTTCTCTTTCTTTTTTGCTTTTTTGCTCTTTTTTTTCTCTCATTTCTTTTCTTTAGGTGTAATTCTTCTAAACCTGAATATGAATTTTTTGGATTACTCGATTCATCTTTATCTATCTCTATAAGAAATTATACTCCTCTTGAAACGACCTCATTGACAACGTATGGTCGTTTCCCAATTAGGTATCTATTTCCCACGAAAATATTTATGAATTGGCAAGATCGTTTCAAACACTAGATCATCCTCTCAAACTTCTATTGGACGAACTTTCTTATCATAAGCTTATACCATCTGCTTCTAACACATCTATCCATGACATATATCTTTTAACCTATTCAACAGAGTTCAACTAATTCTACTGAGCTTGAGCACGTCCAGCTTTGTCTCATCTTTACTTCATCCTCATAGTTGAAAGATTACTGACGAGGAACTTCCACATGCTTTCATCACGACTGCTCTTATCTCTAAAGCGCAATCCTCAAATACTACCATATTGTTAATCCAAAATAACTCTTGTCTGCTTGCGCAAATATAACATATATTTTCTGAAGAAATCACCACTGCCCCAAATTTTCATCCCAAAGCATTGGATGCCCCATTGAGGCTTCCAAGATTTGTCACCTTTTTAATTTATTATTCAATAAATATGCACAATAAATCCTCATTTGAAAAAATTAAAACCTAGGGACTCATAATCATCTGATGGTCGTCTTGCAAGAGAATCTATTATGGCATTCCTTTTTGTCATCTTTTGGCTTACGTACACAATGCCAGATTTTGTTAACACTTGATATCGAGTCATTCTTCTAGTCAATGATGGTGACTATGTTAAGCACTTTAGAGGATCAAGTATGGATATTAATCAAGCAGTATAGTATAACATGCACTGTCTGAGCCTTCAGGTAGCCCATACCAAAGCACATCATGCCTCCTAGATCGGAAGGTATTGGATCTTGCAATTAATGAACTTCTTGCTAAGATAATAAATGGCTCGTCCATTATTCTAGACTCATCATGCAATCCTAGCACATATCTCAATGATTTTGCAAAGACAGTGAGATAGAGGATTAATGGCTTATCAGGAATTTGTGCACTACTACATTTGTATTCTATCCTGGTATGTTTTAATAAGACCAGGAAAAGATGCCTTTGTAATATTGAGGCAACCCTATCAGCTCTTATCTTACTTCTTGTGACGAAGTAGTACCAATCTCTATCTCTCTTTTTTATTCATCCATCATAGATTCAAAATCTCGACTTTTTCTTTGTGAGATAAGAACTACTATCTTTATTTTCCACCAGCCTGGATAATTTATTAGAAACATCACATTCTACCTCATTTTTGTACTCATAGGTTTCTACTAAACATAGGCCGCTCGAAATTTATTTCATGATTAAATTTCAGAAACATTCATATTATTAATGATTAGGGCACCTACATAGATATTTTGGAACGAATTTATACATTTGAAAGAGTAATAGACATTTATATGGAAAATGGAATAATAAAAAATGAAATAAAAGAATTTAAAGAATGATAAAGAATATGAAAATGTATAAAATGATTGCCACTTGAGAAATGAAGGAAAACAACTTCAATTGCAAAAAGTAAAATTAACATAAAAGCCATTCACAAAAGATTCCTTAATGCTCGTGGGCAAAAACATAAGGGTTAATTCATGGTAATACTCTAAACTTGATCTAAAAAACTGCAAGAAGATCCTCTATAGTCCACTTGTTTAGTTTCTCTTCAGGGAAACATAGTCAGATTTCAGTGTGAATTTTCTAACCTCAGCATCTTTAGGCATCTTGCTGACATGCAACTCTTGATCTTTCATATTCTCTTGTTCATTAGTTGCTTCCACCAAATGTGATTCAATATTAACCTTTCCAAATTGGAAAGTATTCTTCATATGCCCCAAAAGACCATCATCTTCCTTCAGGCAAACCTATTTCTCTTCTTCTTACTTGTTTAGTCCTTTTCTTCCCTGGTTGGAAATTGAGCCCACATTTGGATCCAAAATAGTTCTTCTCGGGGATGATAGTCTTATTTGGGTTTTGATCATCAGTTGTTGTAGTGATTGGTGGAGTATTTTTCAGACTCTTTGAAATGTATAATGCCCCACTTGTCATAAGAAAATCTGATGCATATGTCTGAGATGTCTTGAGGCTTGTATCATACTAATTTGTTCCCAATCCTATGGGCTGGTCTTGGATTACATCCACTGAATCCTTCTTTCTTAGATTTCCCTTCTCATTCTCTTGTGTCATAAAACTTTCACAGGATTTAATTACATTAATCTATGTTGGGAAAATGATTTATGGGCATCGAATTTTAGCCTTTTGTTTTCCTGTCTTGGATCTTTTAATTTCTTGCTCGAGAGAATCTTGATATTTTCCTTCAAGATTACTAGAAACCTTAGCTGAACATTCTAAGTTTTCAATCTAGTTTATCCAAGAAATCTCTTTATAGGATCATTTCTCATTCGGAGTCCATTGTGGAAGAGTGTGACAGTTCTTGGCTTTCTTGATCGTTATTTTGGCTTCTTCTATGCCCCATTTCTTCTAGTGAGGCCTATCCCTCATTATCAATTCAAGAGAGCCTTCTGGTACCACATCTGATTTCTGGACCTAGATTGAAATACCCTGCTCCCTAATAGGTTCTTGATCATCAGTTGATGTCATTTTGATCCCACCATTATCATTCAGAATCTCATTCACCACCTTTACAGCGGGATCCTCTAGTGATTTTCCCCATGAATCAAAATAGTCATCATATGCATCAATTTAGACATTTGTTCTCTTGACTCATCTTGGAATTTCCTTGCTTGATCAATCATTTCATATTGACTTTTGATGAGTTGCACTTGGAGTTTCTCGATTTTACCAACATTACATATAATAGTTGTATTCAGTTCTTGAAGAATTGTTCTTCATTGCATATAAGGATAGTTGTAATGATATCCGTTCACATTTTTAAACCAATTAGTTAGATGCATGAAGTACCTTATATCCTCGAGGCAGAGGACAAGAAAAACGGCACTTAAAGATTTACCAAGAGCGGTAGCTTCTGCTCTGCATGAAGACCAAACATAAAATCAACATCGTATTTGTGTGCAAATCCTATCATTCAGCAGGTTCTCTTCAGCAGTATAGACATAATGACATTTTGATTCTAGGTTCGGTCTTCATGCAGAGCAGAAGCTATCGCTCTTCGTAAATCTTTAAGTACCAGATTTGTTGTACTCTGCCTCAAGGATATAGGGTACTGCATGCATCTAACTAATTGGTTTCGAAACATAAACGGATATCATTATAACTATCCTTATATACAATGAAGAACAATTCTTCAAGAACTGAATACAACTATTATATGTAATGTTCAATCATGCACTCCTTACGTAGGATGGGTTCAGTCCCTAAACCCTTAAAGGAAGCTTGTCTTACCAATTCCTAGCTTACCATTTAGACTCTGCAACGAGGTTTTATTGGCTATGCAGTCAACATGATTAGCTTCCTTTATCCTTTGGTATTCAGTCAGACTGTAGATATTTGAAATTGTTATCAATTAAAAGTTCTTAAATACTTTAATCCAATTACCATTTCAAGAACAATTATATGAATACATTGATACTTACTGGTTTCTTTTGATTTTATTCAATGTTGATACGCTGGGGCTCCATTTGAACGTCATCATCTTCGCGAACAAAGATTGAACTTTCAACCTATAATAGGTCTATTTCAAGGTCATGATCTTCGTGAAGAAATGCTTATTTAATTTGAAAACACCAAACTAAAAACCTAACCCTATTTTTGAAGACTACAATAATAAAATATTAAGGTTTTGACAACATACCTTTCGATTCGATTGCATCAACAAACAAACAACTACGCTTCCAAAAATGTGCTACCACTATTTACAACAACTAACTTCCCTCTAAAACTACAGTCGTCTTCTATATATTTCTCTGGATTAGGGTTATCTTTTGTAACCTGATGTGTTAATTATATTTAATACTCTTACGAAAGTATCGATACTTGTTTGTACTATATCGATACTTTAGAGACGTCTCTTTTTTTAAAAACCGGTAGCTATTGACCGGTTACATTTTATATTAAACAGTTTTATCAATTTGTAACCTTTTATATCATTATGTATCGATACATTTGTCATAGGTATCAATACTTCTTACGTGCATCTAGTTTTGAGAAGCATGCTGGACAAAAAGTATCACTACATATACAAAAAGTATCTATACTTTATATAAACTTATTTTACCATTAAACCGGTATATTTTTACATCTTACATTGTATATTTACCTATTACTTTAAAGTAATGGTTTCAAAGTTTTAAGAATCGATACTTTTCATACGTGTATCGATACTTTATACGCGCAATTATGGAAACCGGTTTTGTGAAAAAGATGAACATATTATGTTATTTTAAAATCGATACCATTACCCTTATATAAGTATCGACACTTTTATGTACGGTATCGATACTTTCGAGACGTTTTGGTTTTTTTTTCAAAACCAGTAGCAATTTACGGTATGTGTCATATTGAAACCAGTTTTATCAATTTTTAACATGTTATATTATCATGTATCGATACATGTGTCATAGGTATCGATACTTCCTACGTGCATCTAGTTTGGGAAACATACTGGACAAAAAGCATCAATTTTTTATATCAACGTATTTTACCATTAAACCGGTATATTTTTACGGCTTATATTGTATATTTACCTATTAATTTAAAGTAATCAGTTTCGAAGCGTAGTTATTGAAACTGGTTTTGTTAATTTTTTACCTGTTAAGTTATTTATATTGAAACCGGTTTTGTCAATTTTCAACCTGTTATATTGTCATGTATCGATACATGTTTCTTAGGTACCGATACTTTATAGGCGCAATTATAGAAACCGGTTGTGTCCATTTTCAATCTGTTATATTTAATCTATTGTTTTAAATTTTTACCATTTTCTCAAATTGTAACCGATTTAGAAATTCTAAGTATGGAAACTTTTATTGTCGAGATTATAAAAAAATGATACTTTAATAATGCGTGTCGATACATTTGCACGCAAATATAAAATGCATTAATAACTAGTATTGATATTTCAACAATCCTCAAATATAAAATATAGATACGTATAGTATGTGTATCGATACAAAGACATAAATATGGATATAAAATCCCGAACAATCAACCAATAACGATTTAGAGATCAAATGTCGTTATATATTTGGAGTAATCAACCTAAATGAAATGCGAGGGAAATCCTGACCATCATAATTTTGAGTAACAATCAGGAAGATTAGATATGCGAAGAATACCATTCGGATAGTATCCATTTCATCCAGCTCATGAAGATAGGAGAAACGTAAACTGAAACCGTTTAAGAGAAACATAACTGATGTAGAAGCAACTGCATATTTAAAATCTCGAAGGCGGTCCATTTGGTTGTCAAACATTTAAAGCATCAGAAGCATATCAGACTTATGATTTGGGTACTACACGGGAAATGCAACAAAATACAACAAAAAATTCTCGAGAATTAAACGCTAGATCTTTTAATAAAAATGTTAAATAATGGAAGATACACACGTAAATCATAAGTACCGGTACTTGGAATTTCAAAACCTATTACTTTAAAGTAATAGGTAAATTAACAATGTAAACGGATAAAAGTGCTCTGGTATAATGAAAATAGTCGTAAATGACAAGTTGAGACGCTTGTCATGTATGCCTATTAGCATTGCACCGGTAGAATTTTATTGTTTACATTGTTAATATAGCTAAGTATCGATACTTTATACATGTGTACCCTTCAATTATTTTTATTATTATTACAAGTGGTAGCCCTCAATTATCAGGATTTTTAGTTGCCCATTGCTGCAATTCCCGTATACCACCCAGATCATACGTTGGAAACATTTCTGACACTTTAACTATTTGAGAACCAAGTGCATCACCATTGAGATTTTAAATCTACATCTGCTTCTACATCAAGTATGTTTCGCTCTGACGGTTTTGGTTTAGGGTTGACATATCTCAATGACCTGGCTGAAATGGATAATATCCTGAAGGCATTCTTCGGATATCCAATCTTCCTTCTTGTTACTCAAAATTATGATGTTTGGGATTTCCCTTGCATTTCAAGTTGGGGGAAAAACAATGGAAATTAGGAATAATCAATGATAACATGCAAATTGTCTAAGTTAATGAGTATTGAAAAAGGTTATTGTTACCTTACAAATGAAATTTGATGTTACCTCCCAATTCATTGAGCAAGTTGTTGTTTGGAGGGAAAAAATGCCTCATCTCATATTTATAGAGGAGCCAAAATTTAAATTGAAATTGAAACTCATATTGAAATTTAAATTCAAACTCCAATTAAAAATGAAATGAACTCGAAATACAGTCTTAAATTGAACATGGAAATTGCATAATTGATTCATATTGTTCAAGTAGCATGCATTATATACCATCAAGCCGATAAAGACAATATTGATTCAGTTCAAAGCTGAGTTGATGGGGTTGTCACATGGGAATAAAGTAGTCACATGGAAGAAAAGAGGAGATAGATAGATTGTTATCTTTGCACTGCCCCATCCGAATGGAATATTTACTGTGTAAATCATATGTTCTACTATGGAATATTAAAATACACAGTTACTGTGTCATTGTTTTAGTATATTTAAATTGAAAATAGTGCATTATGTGTATTATGTGAATCGAATGAAAATATACACACAATATAAGTAAACCAAACATACATACACAACAATTTTATACATACAATGTTCAAATAATCTACCCACAACGAAATTAATCCGACGAAAAAGGGTTATTTCTAATGAAGTCCGGAACATTAAGCGTCTTCCATAAATTTTCCAAATACTCTCGTATGTTTCCACCTTTTCTGAGGACATATATAAATAATTGCAATTATCAAACTAATCATGTGCAATTTTACTAACAAGAAACTAAATTCGTATAAGCAAGAATAAATTTGTGTCATACCTAAAGCATTGTCCTCCGAGTAAGAAGCGTTAAAGGGATGTGGACATATGTAATTGTATTGCTATATAAAAACATAAATTGTTAATCAACCAATGTATGAACACCTGTTTAACTGGAAAGACATATGGCATAAATGTAACTTACTAGATTATAAATCATTTTTCCCATTGAATCATCTACCAATAGTGTACTTAGGGCGTTAAAATGAGGATACGCTTTCCAAACATCATGGAGATCTTTACAATAGGTAACAGTATCTTTTTTTGCACTTTCCTTGATCATGTTTACAAATAGTCGAGCATAAATATGTAGGAATCATAAACTAATAAAAGTCAACAAAGTTTAATGACATTCATCTTACCCAAATGAATAGAAACTGGTCAGACAACAAAAGTAGTTTCTGAAGTACACGGTCGATGTTATGCCTGATATTGTAATCAATTTTGAATATTAACATCTAATTGTATATTAACGATTTTGTCTATTGTAATTCAATTGCTTAACAGTGCTAACCTCATCTTGGAAGATCAAATGGCAACAATAAAATTTTCTAAACTAAAATGCATAAATTCATATACTCCTGGTCTCAGGATAACATCAACAACATGAAGAAAATGAGATTAAAGTTATACGCTTATATGTTAAAATAATGGATACAAATGAACAAAATTAAAACCTTTTGGATTTCTTGAGAAGTAGGCAAGGACACCATTGACATAAAAAATTACAAGTTTTCTTGTCGGCTATTTTGCAGACACGATATACTTGTTTGGATCTTCATATTCATCATCATCATCTATAATATCGCCATCTTCATTGAGCGCTTGGTTTTCCGCCGCTGTTAAAAGAAAATCAAATACATTTTACAACGTGTAAATGTTTAGAAACAGAAATAATGAATTACCTAATTCGTTTGATCTCGTTGACGTGAAATGACCATCCATCTCAATTGGTAGAGCACAAGGTTCTTAACCTTGAGGTCGTAGGATCGAGTCCCACGGAGGGCATTTCATAATTCGGAGGCCTCTTATGGAAGCTGCTCTCAACCTGGTGTTGGGGGTAGCCTACTATCTTACCTCCCCCTTACCCTATATATATGGGAAAAAGGGACAGCCATTTTTGTTTGATCTCGTTGACGTAATTGGTTACGCAATATGGAGACTTCATCGCACAATAATGCAATATCGACTCACATTTTGCTCACAATAGAATCAATATGCTCCCGGAAATTGACCATGTATTCCATCACTGTCTTAATTATGACATCCTCTCCACTTGTAGAATCTTCTATCGTTGCGTCTCCCATCGGTTGGTGGTCTTCATGGCCAATTGGGTTCATTTGCTCATTCTATTGTTCTACTCTAACGACATCCTTGACAAGCTTCCAACTGACATTTTCAATAAAATCGTATCCTGCTCTAGTGATCGATAACATATCAATCTTACGGGTTAATCGAACAGAGGAGTCAAGTGAAAAATCAACTTCATGCTTCTTCAACAGATGGGTGATGAAACATACATATGGCAATGAAGTTGTAATAGATGCTCCCTTTGTGACTATATAAACAATTGTTTTAAATATCATTTGAGCAATGTTTGGAGCCGTTTTGGAGCAATACTTTGCTAACCACCAATAATCACAGTCTCGAATAACGGAAAATTTTCCTCCAGAAGGTCGAATAAACCAAGTGAGCATTTGGTGAAACACTCTAGACTCTACATCTAGGTGAATTGGGCTATTTCTCTCAACACGTTTTATTGTAGTATCTAAATCATTTTCATCTAAATCCCCATTATTCTCGACATCTATACCCGCAGTAATAGAATCCAGAGATATATATATATATATCCTTCCCCATGACATGCATATTAATTCCTATTATATTATTCTTATTAGGCTCACACTAGAGGGAAGCATTATTGTAGAAGACTCTAACTAGGTTTGGGAAATATTTTGGTTCTATACATAGGAATTCAAGCCAACCCCAAGATATAAATGTGGATTTAAAACTAAAATTATATTTCTCTTCGAACATGAAATCCATGTCAATAACACGTTTGGGACGAATCTTTCTTACTTTGAAACTCCGATGCTATTTTCCTTTCTCCTCATCGATTCTAAAGTTGTGAGTATTGAACGATCTGATTTGGTCAGAATCCCTTTGTTGAGAAGAAGAGCTTGGTTGAGAAGAAGGTTGTCGCTGAGAAGACCTGCGCCTCTGACGTTTTGGAGCCATTTATGTGTGGATATTGTTACATTGGAACACAAAGACATTAAGGAAAAAAAGAGTCCAATCCGTAAATAAATCAAACCCTAATTTATGGTAAATATTGATAAATTTACCTGAAGATCTGATTGTAATTGTTCTGAACACTAGTATTCGTCGGAGTAGAGTTATCTTCTGTCTTTTGGGTTTAGGGTTTTTGATTTAGATGGGAGTATCGATTCTTTTATCTTTTAAATAATGAAGACAAAAAAACATGTGTAATTAAAAAATGTATCGATACTATTTAAAAAATAGTGATACATTTTGTTTACCTATTCTCTCGTTAAATCGGTATATTTTTACCGGTTACATTGTAAATTTACCTATTATGTTATAATAATCAGTTTTGATGTTTTAAGGATCTATATTTCTCATACATGTATCGATACTTTATGTGTGCATCTCGTTTGGGATTATAGTGGACAAAAAGTATCGATACAACTTCAAAAGTATCGATACTTTTTGCTTACATATTCTCTCGTTAAATCGGTATATTTTTACCAGTTACATTGTAAATTTACCTATTACATTATAATAATTGATTTTGATGTTTTAAGGATCGATACTTCTCATACATGTATCGATGCTTTATGGTACATCTCGTTTGGGATTCATAGTGGACAAAAAGTATCGATACAACTTAAAAAAGTATCGATACTTTTTGCTTACCTATTCTCTCGTTAAACCGGTATATTTTTACCGGTTACATTGTAAATTTACCTATTACGTTATAATAATTGATTTTGATGTTTTAAGGATCGATACTTTTTCATACATGTATCAATACTTTATGCGTGCATCTCGTTTGGGATTCATAATGGACAAAAAAGTATCGATACAAATTAAAAAAGTATCGATACTTTTTGCTTATCTATTCTCTCTTTAAACTGGTATATTTTTACCGGTTACATTGTATATTTACTTATTACGTTATAACAATCGATTTCGATGCTTTAAGGATTGATACTTCTCATACATGTATCGATACTTTATGCGTGCATCTCGTTTGAGATTCATACTGGAAAAAAAGTATCGATACAACTTTAAAAAGTATCGATAATTATTGATGACCTATTTTCTCATTAAACCGGTATATTTTTACCGATTACATTGTAAATTTACCTTTTACGTTATAATAATCGGGTACGATGTTTTAAGGATCGATACTTTATGTATACATATCTCTCGTTAAACTGGTAAAAATATACCGCTTACGTTGTAAATTTACCGATTACATTTAAATAATTGGTTTCGAAGTTTTAAGAATCGATACATTTAATATTTGTCTTGATACCAAGAAAAAGTCTTGATACGTTATGTTTACTCATTTTGTCATTTAAAAAATATATTTTTACCACTTAGGATGTAAATTTACCTATTACTTTAAAGTAATAAATGTTGAATTTGGTAGTTATTAATTGTACATACCTAAATATGTCCTAAGAAATTAATGTTGTACCTGCCCTTCAACTACCATATCCTAATATAATTGAAAGCACCACTGAAGCATATTTTTGTATGAACCTTTACTTACATCTCCATCAACTCCTCTAGGGACCGCTAAACTTGCGCAATCAAATTTTTGTCGTTCTTTTGAACCATTAATGATGGATCATACTGCATCAGACAATGTTAAGCCAGCCGAGGAATGCAATGAAGTACATATTGTTGATGAATCTGACAGATTGGTTGGTCAACTCTTCTCTTCACCTAAAAAAGTTTGGGACTTTTACAAGGGATTCATATGTAAACATGATTTTAGTGCACGTATGGAAGGGAATCTGAAGACACAAGAATTTTGTTGTTCAAAAGAAGGGTTTCGAGTATCCAAAGTCAATAATGTTGATCGTAAAAGTGCTTATATGCCAGTCACAAGAACTGGATATAAGGCTAAAGTCGTAATTACAATGATAAATACAAACGATCAGTGGGTTGTATGTAAGTCTTCTCAGCAACATAATCATGCATTGTGCACACCTACTATGACACCATTTATGTGTTTAAATAGAGCTGTGAGTAAGGCTGATGTGGATGAGGCAACAACATTGAAAGACGTCGGTGTTGGCACATCTTAAGTAATGAATTATTTAACGCAGCAGGCAGGGGGCTATTATAATGTTGGATTTACACATAAAGACCTCTACAATGCACTTCAAAGAGGTAAAGCAAAGGAAATCTTCAATGGGGATGTCAATGCGCTTATTGCTTACTTTGATTATAAGAAACATGATGATCCCGAGTTTTTTATGACATACTCGGTAGACGAATCAGGGGTATTGCATAATCTTATTTGGTCTGATTCTACATCGATATCAGATTACATGTGCTTCGGTGATGTAATTACGTTCGACACAACGTACAAAGATAATTTGTATGGTCGACCAATTATGCCTATTGTCGGTATCAATAATCACCATAACACAATTGTGTTTGCTACTGCCATAATTGCTGACGAAATATCCCAATCTTTTGAGTGGGTACTAAAGAATTTTTTAGAAGCCATGATGAATAAATCGCCTATTTCATTTGTCACCGATGGGGATATGGCAATGCAGAGGGCTATCAAAATTGTTATCCCTTCTGCTAAGAACATATTATGTTCTTGGCATCTTTCTCACAATGCACAAGCTAACATTTGTGACCCAAAATTTACAGCAACATTCTCAAAATGCATGGCTTCTTGGTGGACAACCGAGGAATTTGATACTCATTGGCATTCAATTGTTTCAGAATTCAATGTCGAAAAACATCCATGGGTGATTGAGAAGGGAAATACTTGACACATATGAGCACAAGTATATCTAATCGATCATTTCTTTGCTAATATTTGCTCAACTCAAAGGTGCGAGTCTATGAATGCTTCACTCGCGATTGCACTGAAAAATAAGAAGACATATTTAGATGTTATTCGTGCATTTGAAGAATGAATTAGTAGAATACGTATCAACCAGTTGAAATCGGATTACTTAAGTTCCCAATGAAGCCCTTGCAGATCATAAAACTGATTGACCTTGAAAGCAATGCTGCTGAGATTTATACGCGCGAATCTTTTCGTTTGTTCCAAGAAGAACTTCAACGAGAGACATTGTACCGACTTCAGGAAGAGATTCAGTCCTTATCAGATGAATGTCAAAACTATATTTTGACAAAGTACAAAGAAAAAATAAGACATTTGAAATCAGTTTTGATTTTGGTATGAAAACCCTAAATTTCGCATGTAGAAAATTCTAGACCATCGGAATTCCATGTCGCCATCAACTTCATGTTGTGAAGCACTTGGATTACACATATTTGCCCAAGTTTTTTATTCTAAGTATGCGGACTAAGGATGCGAAGGCTTGTGCACCCAGTTTTGTTGACTTGAATGTGCCTCCAGAAGTAATGCAAATAACAAGGTTCGCTGCTTTATGTGCAACGTCAAGTCGGTTATGCTACTTTGCATCAAAGACAAATATGTCTTTCAAAACCGAAAGAAATGAGATGAAAAGACTAACAGCCGAATTTGAAAACCCATTTGGTTTGAATGATTCAGTCAACCGAAGCAGTGTAGTAAACAATGTTCGTGACCCTAAACGAAAACAACATAAGTGAAAAGAAGTAGCAAAGAATAAGGTCGATAAGAAAATTAGGCGATATGGGTTCTGCAACGACGAGGGACATAACAAACTAACATGTCCTCAAGTCAAGCTCAGTTTGGAAACAAGCACACAGCCTACATCAACTGATTTTTTCGAAGACGGAATAGAATGGTCCCCCGATCCCCCAAATGATGACAATTATGTGAGTGACATTTGGAATAATGCATACAACGATCTCCATATATTGTAAATATCAGCATAACTTCTACTATGAATAAGAAACATGTACAACAACACATAGCTAAATTTTGTCATCTCATACATAATTACATTCAGATACAAAATTATAAATCACATACAAAATTTCCCTTACATCATCGGGGATTATTGTTATTCATGTGTCTGATGGAAGCTTTTGTTATCTCCTCTCACTGTTTATTTTGATCGTGGCTTACGATATCATTTAATATTCGCATACGATCCCATTCTCCAACAACCTATATTCAATTTTCAGTACGTTAAGTATTGTTAACCGCAACATTTAATATACGACTTTTAACAATTTAACCGCAAACTAATTTTTCATTCCACTTACAAAATCATCTGTTAATCCTCTAGAACCGATCGCTTCCATCCGAATAATCACATAAATGCCACATTCATATCTGTTACAAAATTTGAATACCACATATGTCAATTATAAAAACTGCATAAATTGCGCTTTCTATTTATAATAACATCTCATACCCATTCAATTGCTCATTCATCTTATGCTCCACAAATTTGAAATGTTTCAAATGGACCTTTAGATGCCCACATGCTTTTACAAAAATGTGTTCCTTATTATATCTATCTAATATTGTCATTTGCATTAAAAAATATCAAGTTATGATCCTAACAAATTATGTATTATAAATTACATAATTTCCTTTCATACATACCAATTTCTTAGCATCCTTCACTCTGTTTTTGGCCGCTGGAGATGAAAATAGACTATCGTATACCGTTGCAATACAAGAAACCATATCCAACACCAACAAATACCAATGGGTACCACAGTCGTTTATTGTGATAAGGATATGCAATAAACTTCACACCCAATTTGACAAAATTCAACATTATATCTCCCAAAACATTATTTGCAATTCGTATGGTGTCTTACCTTGTCACGGTCAGTGAATTTCGAATAGTCATCCAATATCATCTCCCAAAAGCTCGCAACACCAGCAAGAGTTATTTTGTCGTCCAATGCATGTTCCTGCATTTATGCGACAATCATTATTAATTGACCATCTATAACACTACTTTTTAACATTTATTAATTTAACTCACCACTAAGTTGTATAGAATGTAGCCAATCTTCCCATGTTGATGTAATTATTCGATTCGTAATACAATATCCAGCCGACCAAATCAATAACCTAACAAAATTAATTACACAATCATAACATATTCACTAGGTTTTAACATTTTTTACTTTCTACTTACCGTACTGCCAACCCATTCCATAGGCTTCAACGTTTCAACGTTGGATACTGAAGCAAATTGATTTCCTATTTCGATTACAATATATTTGTATGAAGCATTAGGATAAATATTTTGTCATGAAATATTTAAATATCACTCACAAAGCAATATATTTCATTTACGTCGATTGTAACCCACTATTCCATAAATAATCACACATTGCAGCTTCATAATCGCCAATTCCGCTTGGAATTTTCGCTTTTTCAACCTACAAATTTGCATACAAATTTTTGTCACAACAAAATAATAAAAATCAAATTATGTTTTCTTTTATTCAGCTTACCTTCTACTTCTTCTTTGGTGAAGGACATTCTGAATCCAAACCCGCATCTATAACACTCTCCGGTGTATAAATCACATCCACATCCTTCCTTCTCACTTCCTCTATATTTTCTTCTTCATCTTTTTTCAATTCTTCGTATTTTTCCTCCACATAACTCTTCATCTCTTTTATTTCACCCTTCATTTTTCCCCTCCATCCAAAATTTTCTCAACCACTCCCTTCATCCCTCAATTCCACAACTTCCTTCACCACTCCATCAATTTTTACACCCATCACCATCTTAAGTTCACCCCTCAATTCCATAACTTATTTCACCACTCCATCAATTTTTCCACCCACTTCCCCCTTAAGCCTTTCAATTGCCTCTTCGACTCTTGATTGTTTTTGCAAAATATCATAAATGATTTTTTTACCTCCGCCAATTCATAAATCAAAATGTCAAATTTACTTTGTTTTCCCTCACCGTCATCCCCCGACTACCATATCTTCTTCCTTCTCCTCTTCCTCCGCTGCCTCCTCTACCTCATTGCCAATAACCTTCAAAATTAAATTACAATATTAATACATTTATTATATTCTTAATATTATGTAATTACATTTATTACCCTTTCTTGATTAGTTGGTTTTTCCAACTTCAACTTCGCTATCACTCTAACTATTTCTTATTTCCCCCATGCACGGATGCGCGCCACTCCGGTTCTTTTGTATGCCGGCACATTATTACAGTCTGACCAAAAATCGAATAGTACAACCTGTATTTATAATTATATTTATCTATTTATATAATAATTATACTATCATTTTAAATAAAAAAAACAAACACGTCATTCAACTCATTTACCTCTAAGATTGCTATGCACCCTTTGAGGTATCTCTCGCGACCCTTTTGAAAGATGATTATTGATTCAATCAATCTCGAATGGACATATTCAACCCAATAGAATTCACCTTTCAAGCCTTCATCGTAAATCAGTTTCATATTGTCCTTGCTCGGGGATGTATCACCTGTTGGACAAAGAAAGATCCCGACAAGGTACAATAGAACTCGGGACTTCAGGTCATCCCCATCGTAAGATCCGCTTTTGATTTCCTCTTCAAGTTCAGCATATGTTACCTTGTGCTTCAAATCATATTTGGAGGCAAGTGTTTTCCAGTTCATAGTCTTACTGACTTCTATAACACTTTTGCCTTTATTTTCTACCCCAAGACGGCTATAGCACATGGGACCCCCAGAGAAAATGAATAATCACCATATTTAACCATACATTGTTGAACATGGAATTGCTCCACCAAGGATCGACACAATTCTCTCCGAATTGGTCGATCCCTTACTTCGATCAAAGATCCAAACCCTATTTCTTCCAGTATATTAACTTTATTCTTCTCTTTAAGGTGTTTAATTAATGAGTTCACTCTTTTTATGCTGCACCTTGTCAACACTTCCTACATTTTTTAAAAATATATAATGTTATGGTTCTTATATATCTTTTATCAAAGTATTTACAAGTTTAATGAATACCTTCTTTTCATGTGCTTTCCTCCAAGCTTTGTATTATTGTCTATCCATCTTTGACCGTGTCAGGTAAGGTTCATTCTCAGCATCATTCATCGACTTCCATTTCTCTAACACATCATTTTTCACCTAAAATTAAGCATAAATGTTTCTTAATCAATACATTAACGCTAAATAATACTCAATGTCAAATTCATTTTACACACCGAACCGATGTGATTACCAGCTTCCTTCATCCTTTGGCTTCCAGTCATACTGTCAACATTTAAAATTTGTAATCAATTTAAAGTTCTTAAAAACTTTAATCCAATTATCATTTCAACGGTAATAACAAAAATGCATTGATACTTACTAGAAGTACATATATACACTCTTTGGTTGCTTTCGACTCTCGGACTCAATTTCAAATTCATCTTCGCCAACAACAATTGCAAGATCCATTGACTTCATTTTTCCTTCATGTATTAGTTTACGTAAATGAAAATCAAATACTGGTTACATACACTTTATTCAATATACAAATATCGATAACTACTCTTGTAGTAAAGCAGTTTCCTTCAAAAGAATTTGAATGATCACTACTACAAGTATTGGTACATTTATACAACCTACAATATCATTTTCTTCCTATAATATTATATAAAGGTATCAGTGTTTATTTTCTACCTATAATATTATATAATCGGTCTCAAATCCTTTTTGGCTTCGAAATCCTCAAACTAAACCCAAAAACCCTAACCTCTATTTCCTTCAAACGAATGGGAATACTCAATACTATAAGTATCGGTACATTTATACAAACTACAATATCATTTCTACCTATAATATTATATAAAAATATTGATATTTATCATCTACCTAGAATATCACTTTCTACCTGTAATCAATCCCAAATGCTTCTTTACTTCGAAAACCCCAACACATAAAACCCCTATTTCTTATTACTGTAATAATAAAAAACTAGGGTTTTGACAACGTACTTTTCGATTCGAATGCAACAACAAACAAACAAACTTCACTTTAAAAACACTTTCTGAAATGCAGCAACAATTACGCTTCGATTTCGAAAACTACGGCCGTGTTTTATCTATTTTCAGAGGAAATTTAGCTATGCCTTTGATATTTTAACCGGTTATGTTATTTATATTTAATCGGTACAATTACCCAAGTATCGATACTTTTATGTCAGATGTCGATACTTTCGATATGGTTTCATTTTTTTCTTTTAAAAGTATCGATAATTTCTTACGTATACTTATTGAAGTATTGATACCTTCAACATATCCGGTAGCGCTTTACCGGTTTTGTCATATTTTTACCTGTTATATTGTTATGTATCAATACATGTTTATAAAGTATCGATACTTTATAGGCGCTATTATTGGTTTTCTTTTAAATTCCAAAAGTATCGATACTTATTTGAATGGAATCGATACCTTCAACATATCTAGTAGCGCTTTACCGGTTTTTTCATATTTTTACATGTTATATTGTTACGTATCGATACATGTTTATAAAGTATCGATACTTTATAGGCTCTATTACTACTTTTCTTTTAAATTCCAAAAGTATTAATACTTATTTGAATGGTATTGATACCTTAAACATATCCGGTAGATCTTCACCAGTTTTGTCATATTTAATCCGGTTTTGTCATATTTTTACCTGATAAATTGTTATGTATCGATACATGTTTATAAAGTATCTATACTTTATAGCCGTTATTATTGCTTTTCTTTTAAATTCCAAAAGTATCGATACTTATTTTAATAGAATAGATACCTTCAACATATCTGGTAGTGATTTATGGGTTTTGTCATATTGAACCTGGTTTTATCATATTTTTACCTGATATATTGTTATGTATCGATACATATTTGAATGGTATCGATACGTACCGACAAACTAAGTTTGTGGGTTGCAAAAGTTTTTAATATTTCTTCATGATTTCCACCTACAACATTATTATTACTCAACATTTCCGATAGCGCTAGACCGACTTTGTTAAATATCTTATTATGTTTCTGATAACGCCGTATATTAACCGTATATTAATATGTCTTTCCTGAGATAACTCACCCCTTTTAGAGTGAAGTTGGGGCTTTTTATAACCCAAACAATGTTACATTTTCATTTTTATTTTTGATTTTTCCTTGTCTGGTGTAGTTGATTTGGTGGTAGCGTGTGCAGGAACAGCAGGCAGTTGATGTGGCGTTGACTCTGGCATGTCAGGGGATGGTGGCATAGGGCAGGAGCAGCCGGTGCAGCCGGTGCAGCTACATCTGGAATTTGAAATGGTCAATTGAATTTAATTATATGTGTGATTCCTTAGTATCTTTTTAATAAATAGTGCGCCATTCGTGCTATGGACAGCCATAACAACCAATAATTAGTTTTCAACTCTAAACACTCAAAAGCAGCTGAGACAAGTCAGATGTCTGAAAACGACAAGAATTTCACTTGTATATAACATGAGAACATCCTAGGATATGTCAACTTGTCATCATCTAAATTTATATCTTTTTTTGCTTTATTCTTTTCATGTGCTAAAAGCAAAAAATATGAGCGCAAACAACACCACCGGAGAACTGACGGCAGCAGCAGCAAAGGTCCAGCCGATTGCTGCCCAAAATTCAGGGCAATGGACGACGGGTCTCTTTGATTGTTTCGATGATTCTGATAACTGTAAGACACCATAAGCTTAGCTCGAGTTGTTACTTTAATCGTCTGATACTTTTTTAATAGTCTATTAATAACGCACACAGATTCTGTAGACACAATAATTTAAATTCAAATCTTTTTGAAAAAGTAACGTTCTCTTTTATCACTGAAACCACTTAATGAATCTCACTTCATTTATATATATGCATGAATGGTATTATTAAATAACCTATTTATAAATGTGTGATGAAGGGAAACGTGGAGACTATCGATAAAGGGAAAACATGTAAGCAATCTTACAATTTAATATCTCGTCATCTACATTTGTTTGTTTATTTTACGTATTTTGTTGGTAATAATTGCAGCGGCAGGTGAGGCGGCCCGAAATTACTACTTGCTGGGCAGCTTTGGATGTGCATTCTGTTACTCTTATCCGTATCGGACTCAGCTAAGAGAAGTGTTTTCACTGGAGGAGCAACCGTGCGCCGATTGCCTTGTTCACTGCTTCTGCATCCAATGTGCTCTTTGTCAAGAGCATAGGCAGCATAAAAAAACGTGGCTTTGACCCCACTATAGGTAATCAAAATATATTCTGCTTTAATTACACCATTTCTTTTCTTTTCTTTTCTTTTGAGCTTAATTAAAAAAAAAACTATATCTCTTCTCTCATTTAGGTGTTTAAGTTTTTTTATGATCATTGAAGGTGTTTAACATTTTTGACATTACAATTTTAAGTGTATGATCTATCACGGTCGTTAAAAGAATTTATTAAAAATCAATTAACCACTCAAAATGTGACACGTGGTGCATTTATAAATTTTTAAAATTTTTATTTAAGAAAAAATTAAAATATTATTACTTTTCAAAAAATCTAAAATTTCTCTAAAATATCAAAAAAAAAGTTTCAAAATCCTTAATCCCAAAGTATCGACCCTACTCGTCGATCAACAACCTACCCACCTGTTGTCGGTTAATCATAGCCTCAATCCTCAAAACCCCTAAACCTAAATCTATAAATCCAAACCTTACATCCCTTACGATAGGTGGTCGATAGATGAGTGGGTGATCGCCAGTAGTAATGGTGGTTGGTGACGGGATTTTAAGGATATTTTTGGAGTTTTATAAATTTTGAGATATTTTCGGCAAAATAGAAAAAATATGAGTTCTTCTTGAAAATTTATGAATTTTATTTTTTTAAAAATTAAATAAAATTAAAATTTAGGTCACGTGTCACATCGATTGAATGATTAATTTTTAGTGGAGATTTTTTACAGTCGTTACGGATCAGATACTTAAAATAATAACGTCGAAAATGTTATACACATATATTAATAAAAAGAAAATTTATACACTTAAATGAAAAAAGTATAATTTGAATTTTTTTATATTAAACCTTTGGTTTGAAGGTTCAAAAAGTATCATTTCCGTATTCCTATTGTGATTCAAACTCCAATATTTTTGTTTTCTCTCCATCGATTAATTAATGTGGTTTGCCTTGTTTTCTTCTTCTTTGCTTTATGACCGGAAAAGGTTGGGCAGCCAACGTAGCGAAAATGAACTAAAACGGAAAAGTACCGCCAGCTGTTGAACCAGGAATGGTGGCCGGTCCTTGATTAATATTCATTGATCGGTTTGTTATTCGTCCATGAGACGTTCTACTATATGTTTGTTTGTTATATATCTACGTACGATGGGATGCCAGCTCAGTGCGTTTGTGGATTATTATTGTTTTCAGTTGTGTTTACGGTTGAGAATTTCTTTTATGGTTTTTTTTATTAATCTGAAATGTCAGTTCGGTATCACTTAACGTCGAACGTTTAGACTTTTAACATTTATGGTACTCAAACTCATGATCATAAAAAATAATAATAATTCTTTTATCACCAAAATTACAAAATTACTTTATTCGTACACATTTTTACGCTAATTTTGGTAGGATTGGAGTGTGTTTAATGTTTCTCATGTCAAGATAATAAAGTACTTTCCCATTTCCACATCAAACGTCTAAAACTCCAAATGATTGTCAATATTTTTAATTACTTAAACATTTAAATAAAAAAGAGTATGATTAAAGAGAGTATTATTCATTCGAGAGGTTATAAGCCTGAGTATCTACGTGTACAAGATGTATGCATATCATCAATGATTAAGAAAGATTCTGAACAATATTACTTTATAATCAACCATTAAAAAAATAACTCAATACTATTATTTTTTTAATTAAACAATTATTTTTAATCACTAAAAATTAACTTGAAATTTTATTATATATTATGAGAAAATTAAATATAAGATATTCGTATACATATTTTTAAAAATATTGTTTAATATACTCATTATAGCAATAATATATTATATAAAGTTGTCGAAATGATTTTTTTCTCGAAAGGAGAACGAGATTTTGAAAACCACACTATTTTTAATTATCTTCTTTGTGATTGATTTTTAATTAAAAACAATACGATTTTATAAAACCTTTCATTTTGAAATTTTGGAAATTCCTTTATAATAAAAACATACAGTTCGAGGAGTCGCCACCAATATTTGATTAGGGTGTGATTGGGCACCCAAAAACATTTTGTCATTTTAAATAAAAATTAATTTTAATTAAAACGACAAATAAAGGTCTTTGTTACCAAAAATTGAGTTTGGGAGTCGGTTACGCGTGGGGAAGGATTAGCACATCCACAGCGCCCTAAATCGGTACTTAACCGATTAATTAATTTCTTTCCATTAAATTCACAAATTTGAATACACCAAACCATATTAAATTAAAATTTCCAAGCCCTTAAAAAGATAAAGGATATTTGATTATTTAAAAATATTGAGACCAGATCTTTAGGTAAGTTCTAACGACTTTTTCTCAACAAATTTAAATAGATAAATATTTATTTCTCTTTGATTCCCAAATTTTAAATTGATGAATCAAAATTTATTTAGATGTAATTGACGGGATACACTTTTAATTTAAAATGGTCAAAACGACTATCTAGTAAGTTAAGAAAAGTCATTCTAACAACTTTAAATTAAATGAGTATTACCCTTAATCCAATTATGTGATAGGAGTCAAGTTATGCACGTGAGACTATTATGTAAAAATTAATTAAAAATACAATCATTTAACTATTAATAAGTATTTAAAAAAATCACATGCAGTGATATTTACAATCAAAAATTAAATAAATATATTTTAACTAATAAACTATATATATATATATATGTGTGTGTGTGCGTATTAAACATAATATATAAATATGACCAAAATAATAAAACAAAAATAAAAACTAATAAACCACTTTACATAATGAAACCATAATAAAACTATGATTAATATAATGGTAATAAAGCCAAACATACTCATAATGAAACATGCAAAAACTTAAAGATCCAATGTCTAAAATTAAAAATTAAACACAATATGTTTTAGGACTAAAATTAAATGTGCATGAAATGAAGGAACAAAATTATAAGCATAAAACTCGACATAGGGACTAAAATGAACTTGAGTAGAGACTATGGTGACTTAACATTTATTTACTTTAAAATTATAATATAAAACTTAATTTTAAACTAAACCTAGGCTATATTTACACCTAAACTCGTACATAGCCGTTTTGCTCCTTCCTATGCCTCCCTCTTCTTCTTCTTAGATGGCATACAAAACAGAGGCTACTCCAAATCTTGGCCACCGTACGGTGCTGCTCTCCCTACGCCTCTGAACACCACTGAACCACAGGGCTTTAACTCACATAGGCCACCACAGATCGCTCATCTCTCATCTCTCCCCTATCTTATTCTTCTTCAATCGAAAGCCCTAGGGGCTTCCTTATTCTCGCCAAGTTTATTCTCGGCATGTTTTTAACTCCTTTTGCAGAGTTGGCTAACGAGTTTGGCGTTCCTAGCTACGTATTTTTCACCTCGGGTGCTGCTTTCCTTGGCTTCAAATTCCACGCTCAAACTCTATACGATGGGCAAAACGTGGACCTCCTTCTTCCTTACAAACGCATGTCACGCTCATATTCAACGTCGATGGCCTCCGGTGGACCATTCTACACTATGAAGAGACTAACTGCCGGTAACACACTAAACTCTTCTCTTTATTTCTTTTCCCAAAAGAAATCCACTGCTTATTAAGAACTTAAGTCATGAAATCTTAAAATTAATTTTCAGTATTCTGATTTTTTTATTTCTCAACTCAACCGACACTGTTGTGCCATAAAACTACGACTAGACGAGCCACGCATGCAACAAATTCCGATCAACATAACAGGTAAATCGAAACTAGTTTAATATTTCTACTTATTTCGAAAGAAAAACAATAAACATGCGCTTAGTATATAAAGAAAATTATTACTTGTATTGCCTTCGAAAGAGATAAGAAATGATGTTTACACACCCTCCTTTTCCTTCTTGTTATGTTGTGTAAAAAAGGAATGGGGGAAGGTTTTTTCTTGCTCCTCTTTTCGGGTTAATTGCTGATGGCAAATGGTTGATTTTTTCTCTCATTTTTTTCTTGATGAAAACCGAGACCCCCTGTTCGACTCCTCTATTTTTTGTTTTTTTTTTCTAGCTAATCCCTCTCTTTCCCCCATTATCTTCGAAAACTACCCCTTTTATCTATATTTTCTTCACCGAATATCCTTATCATTTTGTTGCATGTTGATAGGTTTAGGTAGAAATCATTGATTTTTTATGGATTAGGTTGCTTTTCTTCTTGACTTTGAGCCATTTTAGTTGATGATTTGTGCAGCTTCAATGGTGGCATGATTGGCGGCATCTTATTCACGCAGATGAGAACAACTCCTGGACTTAAACCAAGTTACTTGTAATTATTTTGGGGTTGTTGGATTTTTTTAGGGTTGCATCGGGCTTCAGGATTGCTTTTGTTGTAGTGGGCTTGAGCTTCAGCCTACATAAAATAATTTAATTTATATTAATAATAATAATAATAATACATAATTAATATTTATAATATTTTTAAGCCCGGTAAAAAACGGGTGTCTACAGCTGCCCCTCTTTACACATTCTTGTGTTAACAAGAATAGGGCAAAGATGAAAAAGACAACCAGTTTTTGTCCGATCTTCTTTTTTTTAGTGTGTGATTTGGATATCCGTCGTTGTAAAGCATTGGATTAAACAAGTTATTCTCATTATGAACTTCTTCTCTCTTGTTGGATGAGTTCTTCTCATTATGAACTCTTCATTGGAAACATTGATCCACCTCATTCTGAGATGGACTTGAAAGGAACAAGTTCTTCTCATTATGAGCTTTCTCCTTTAGGACGAGTTCTTCTCATTATGAACTCTTCTGGAAATATTGGTTCACCTCATTCTGTGGTAAATTTCAAAGGAACAAGTTCTTCTCATTATGAACTTTCTTCTTTAGGATGAGTTCTTCTCATTATGAACTCTCCATTAGAAATATCAATCCCGCAAGCGAGGCGTCACTGATTTGAAATGCCATGAATCGAGTGATAGGTCGAACAAGATCTTCTCATTATGAACTTCTTCTCCCTCTGTTGGATGAGTTCTTCTCATTATGAACTCTCAATTGGAAATGTCAATCCCTCAAGTAAGGCGTCACTGATTCGAAATGTCGTGAATCGAGTGATAGGTCGAACAAGCTCTTCTCATTATGAACTTGTTCTCCCTCAATCGGATGAGTTCTTCTCATCATGAACTCTCAATTGGAAATGTCAATCCCTCAAGCGAGGCGTCACTGATTTGAAATGTCGTGAATCGAGTGATAGGTTAAACAAGATCTTCTTATTATGATTTTCTTCTCCCTCTGTCGAATGAGTTCTTCTCATTATGAACTCTTAATTAGAAATATCAATCCCTTAAGCGAGGCGTCACTGATTCGAAATGTCATGAATCGAGTGATAGGTCGAACAAGCTCTTTTTATTATGAACTTCTTCTTCCTCTTTGGATGAGTTCTTCTCATTATGAACTCTCCATTGGAAATGTTGAAAACATTCTTCCCGAAGGTCTTATCATCTTGCTCGAAAGGCTTACAGATGACCCGAAGGATTTAAGCATCATGCTCGAAAGACTTACTGATGACCCGAAGGATTTAAAAATCAACCCGAAGGACTTAAGCATCATGCTCGAAAGACTTACTGATGACTCGGAGGATTTAAAAATCAAGAAACCCCTGAATGCTTAGTTTCTAAAATCTCATTTGAAAATATCATGCACTGAAGGTCTTATGGATGGCCCAAAGGACTTACAAATCAAGAAACCCCTGAGGATTAGTTTCTAAAATCTCATTTGAAAACATCAAGAAACTTCCAAAAATAAGACTTAGTTTCTTTGAAAACTCATTTGAAAGTCATCAAGAAACTTCTGAAACTCGGACTTAGATTCTAAAAAACATATTAGCTGGGTAACATGGCCCACTTCAAAAATGATGATTGTTTTATGTATTGGGTTCCTCAATTCTTGAGGTTCTACCACTCTGACGTGATTCCTACATTTGAGGCTTGAATTTTATCTTTTCACTCTCTTTTTCTTGAAAAATCTATAAAATTATGCTTTGATGCATGAATGCAATGGATATGTATTTAAATGTATTGTATGATTCATTATGCAAATGATGTTCTTATGAATGTAAAAATGTTGATACAATATTCATTTGACTCCAAAGTGGGGAACCAAGCTTTCTTCATCTTGATCATTCTTCTCTAGGGTTTACTTAGATATCAGTATAGCAACTTACTACTCTTGGAGATCTGCCCAATCATCTTGTTGTCTTTGCTTTTTGTCTTCATTTTAGATAAAGTGTTTTCTCTCTCAACTTCTTGTTATGGTCAGAAACATGACTCCGTTGCCTCATTTTTGGAGACTATGCATATGACTGCGCTAAACTCCACAAAGATCAATGGAATAGTAGCATCTATTATGATTTGACTATTACAACATATCACAAGGAGGATTTATCCCATTTTTTTTATGTTACCACATCTAATTGGATATTAAACAAGGCTTATTTATACCATATCATATCTAGAGGTTTAATAACAACCCATCATTTAACCTTAACTGGTTCTATTAGTTTCTCACTGTTTAAAATCCCATCGCCCTTTTCGTGGAAAGAAATCTTCATCATTTCTCCTTTTTAACCTTGGAGATTGTAGAAAACAATATTCACCTTGGGTAATGGAAACAACACATGATCACCACATTGATTCAACACCATATTCACTGGTTCGTAAAACATTTGACAACACATTCATCGTTTCTGTGGCTTCTGCTCATATCTTTCAACCAGAGTAGCTCTTTGCATAGAGTTCAGAGTTTTTGTAGGACATCACTTAAGAACAAAGCTTAGTGAGATAACAAGTAGGATGCTTTAACTGCCAACATTAAATCAGAATAATGCAATTGCATGATGAACAAAGCAATTGTGTATAGCCAGCTCCACTGTCATTGTTTTACCATTTTCATTCTTCATACCTTTTGTCTTATTTGAAATATTTGTTCAAATCAATGATCTTGACACATGAAGATATGGGCCTCTAGCATGCCCCAGCATTTGTTGATGTGAACATTCAAAATGTATTTAAAATTGTTTCTTGCTGATATGAGCCTTCAAAATGCTCCACATAGATCATTTTTGTCTATTCATGCTGATGTGAGCCTTCAAGATGCCCCACATAGATTACTTTTGTCTTTTCATGCTGATGTGAGCCTTCAAGATACCCACATGGATAACTTCTATCTTTACATGCTGATGTGAGCCTTCAAGATGGCCCCATGGATAATATGGACCTTAAAAAATATTTCCAACCTTCAAGTCAAAAGGTTCTCTCTCAATGTCCATTGAATTTGAATCTCATGATTCCCACGAGGTACAACTTTGATAATGCCCCATTTGTGGATCATTGTGGCTCTATTCGTGCTCAAATATATTTATCTTGAATACTCTCATTCTGGTGTTACTGAACAGTGGTATTGTCAAGTAACTCGAGGGATTATCTTCATGTTGTCAAAAACTTAAGAAGTGATCAATTCTTATGACAAAAATGTCTGAGATATGTGTATCTTCTAAATAAGGTGGTCATCTTTTTCTTGACTGGTCTTATTCTTGTCTTTTTTTGCTATGCACTGAGATATATGCCCCTTTCCTATAGGGTAATCATTTTCTTGATAGATTGCTGACAATGTCACAAAGGAGTATTACAAGCTCCATTCTTCAGTCCTTCTGATCTCTCGAACTATTTACTTTCAACACTGTGGAATGATTCATGTTCTGGCATCGCTTATTCCTTTTTCAATAGAGGCAAAAAAACATCGCCAGCCTTAAGGACATTTCACATTTGAGACTGTCCCGTTTGAAAATGTTTTTCCTTTTTCTCTTATTTTAGGGATCAAATAATGAAAGAATTTTATAAAACATTGCCCCTTAATTCAGGCTCACAATTGAATCAAATCTTTAACATGAGTTCACAGAATATCAAAAGAGTCAATAGCTTTTTAATATTTTCAGAGTTATATCTATTTGACAAGTGTCAAAATTGAGGGGTTGGCTTCAGGTTGGCTTTCTATTTTCTAAGGTTTCGACCACCAAAATGTCTTTTCTTTCTTGGTCATTGTGAACATCGCAACATTCCCTTCCTTCTTAGCTTGGTATTTTAATCGGATGCGGACAAAATGACGCAACTATCATAATCAATTACTACACTTTCTAAAACACTTCTATTTCAGTTCTCTGAAATCTTCCATTTGTTAAAGCTTCGTAGACTCCTCTAAAAAAGGCAATGCATAAATATCGATCTAAAAATTAAATTCCTGAGTGCTCATGTGAAATTGACTATAACAGGTGTTCCTTAACTCCCTTAGTCCATCTTTACCGAAAATCCATATTTAGATAAATTTGGCATGGTTTGGCTAGCTGAAATCAGTTTTATTGTAATTTTCCTTTATCGGGATAGCTGAAGGATTCATATCACCACAAAGTCTTTGACTTGACAATCACAGTGGAGCATACACCGAATTGTCGAATACCCGATCAATGTCATGGTTTGAATATAATCTATTCGTAAAGTCAGGGCTTTCGAGTTTCCTCTATAACCAATTGCTTTAGTGGAATAGCTCAACTTTATTGTATACATACATAATTACATTATGGGTATACGGATTCAATTTTTTAATCTTGTCAAGAAGAACCTGTTATAGTCCTGGTGTTGTTGAAAGTCAGAAAATCTCATCGTTAGAGTTTAATTTCCAAGAAACTGACCTAAACTAGATTCACCTACTCTACTATTCCATCAGTAAAGATCATAATCATCACTGAACGTCATCAACAAAAGTGTAATCTAGTCAGTTTTGTAACATCATACACAAGAGATGCCCCATTTTGTCTGCTCCTGTACATACCCGAATACCAAGCCTATTGTTAATTCCCTTATGATAGAAAAAGGCTATATCGGTCCATGCAATAAAAAAGGTATGGTGTTCAATTATATCTTCTGGGGATAAGGTCAAGGTTCTTATTTTATCAGGTTTCAACCTTGTTATTTTGTCAAAGATTTATGACCCTAGTTATTTAAAGAGTTTTTAATTCAGTTGATATTCAAAGAATTTCAAGTTACAAATTTGATTCAATGCTCACCATCCTTAAAGTAACATGGATTCATTTAAATATCATTACAAAAAGCTGATGAGAAAGTTTAAAGAAAACATGTTCAAACAGGATGTTGCAAATGAAATAAAGCTCCATGATAAATGAAATGATCTTTTCCTAATTATGATGCCCCGTTTTCCATCTAACGTAGAAACACCTGACCCAAACGGATACTACATTATGTGTTTTGACGCCTCACTCGAGCTCATCATCCACTGTTTCACCAATTCTTGTGTTAACATCCCATTTTCCACAAGTATCTCTATCTCCTTTAACAACGGCCTACAATTTCCCATAGAATGCCCCAATGTCCCTAAGTGAAAATGACAGACACTATCTTGATCATAGCTATGAACAGAAGGGTCAGGTTTAACTTTTACTGGCCTTAGTGTGAGGTATTGACCTTTAACCAAATGAGATACAGATCCGAGATAGAAGTTTGGAACACTTTCAAAGTCTTTTTTGATCTTTAGACTTTCTTTTGATGACTTGAGTAACTTGTTGCCCCTTTTCTTTTACGGTTGTAGGAGCTCTGGATGTGACATTCATTCACCTCATTAGCATTTTCCTTTTGATCGGTTGGACTTTTGGAAGTGAATTTCAAGTTTCGTTTGTTGATTGCATCTTCAATTAATTCCCCAGCTGTCATAAGATCCTTGAAGTCATTCGTCGAATTTCCTAGCATTAACTCAAAGAAAGAAGCTTGAAGAGAATCGTGAAACATATATGATATTTCTTCTTCTAAAAAAGGAGGTTGAACTTGTGCTGTCACTCATCTCCATCTTAGGGCATATTCTTTAAAGCTCTTAATAGCTTTAATCCTTATCCTTTGAAGATCATGACGTTTTGGGGCTAGGCCTTTAACATATTGATATTGCCCCAGAAAAGCATCAACTAAGTTGACCCATGTCTTGATATGCTCTTTGTTCAAACCATTATACCATACTACAGCTGGCCCAACAAGACTATCATGGAAGAAATGAATTAGCAAATTATCATCATTTAAGTACCCTTCCATCTTTTAGCAAAACATTTTCAGATGAATTAGAGGGCAACTGGTGTCATCATATTTCTCAAAATTAGGTACCCTAAATCATGTGGGATGATCAAATCAGGGACCAAACTGTGTTCCATAGCTTCTAACTCATTGTGAGAGGCATTAACAACCTTCATATCTTTAATGGCTTCATTAAACCACTTGAAATCATCTTCAAATAGCTCATAATTGACGAGGCTCATTCCTGGGTTTGAGTTAGATGCTCCAGGGCAAATTATCACTCTTGATGTACCAGTCTGATGACACTGATTTCCTTTATCATCCATTTTATTTTTACCAATAGCTTTAGTTGCTAGCGCCTGGATCATTTTGTTTGATAAACCTTACAGAGAACCCGATGCTTGATTCCTCGCATCTTGTGTCAATCCAGCCAACTACTCATGTAACTGCTCTTGTGATCACTCATCAGATTGCTCCATTGTTTCCATTTATGTATTCATGATGACGAGGAAGTAGTATGAATAAATGATCTTGGTATTACTGTCACATAACCTTCCATAAATTATTTTCATGTTTTCATAACTAGTGCATGTAAAATGCTTAAATAAAAAATGTGATGCAAATGCATGTAAGCAAAAGGTGTCATTCTAGAGTGATCATCTTAAAACAACTTTCATTGAACACAAAGGTTTTGATACTAACAACTTTACACATAAGGAATAGCGTTAACTCATAACTTCTCTATCTCTCTCAAAAACCAGGTTAACTTCCACTCATGTTCGAGTGTCGAGTTGGCCATCTGCCCCAATTTTCTTGCAAAGCCAGCTAGATCAATCAACTTGTGAGCCAAATGGCTTGCTTGGATTATAACTTCTTTCATGACGTTGTCTTTTCCCTCCATCTTGCGTATCAATTCTTGAAGTTGTAAACGAAGTTGTTCATTTTTCCTCGTAAGAAAATCTTCATTGTTATGAAATCTTTAGGTAATATTTTCAAAATTATCTACCATCCTCATCAATTTCTTGTTACTGGCTCTAGTGGTTTTTACCTCAGCATCAACCTCACGCTTGTATCACTGATTTGAAGCCTCCATGTTGCTATGGACAAATTCAAAATCTGATTCTCGGCTTGATATTTTCCCAAATCATTAACAACTATATTGCACTTTTTTCTGCAATTTGTAAATCATGAGAAAGCTTCTCGGCTCGACCTTCGTGCACCTTGCAATTCTTTCTCCATTGTTCGACATCATTTTTATGTTTAGTGACCCCTATTATCCACTATTTTGGGATATTTCCTATACCAGTACATTTAAAAGCTTGACTGATCCTTTGAAAACCATCCCTCATGGCTTCCATCTCTCTACTCAGCTTATCATTTTCATTCCTTAAATGATGAATCTGAAAATCATATTTTGGCAAACAATCTTCTTCTTGGATGTCCTCACTGATACCCTAGCCTTTGGTTACTTTTGGTTCAAACTTAACAGGATAATCCGTTACCAAACTGGGTTATCCTTTCAATTCAAACTCCAATACTCCATGATCTAGAAGAAGTTGGACTCGACGTTTGAAGGTAGAACAATTCTCAATAGAATGTCCTTGAATTCCAGCATGATATTCACAACGAACGTTGACGTCATACCAACTTAGTTATGGAGGCTGTAGAGGTTTCACATAATGTGGGGCCACTTCTCAGGCTTCTAACATTGCATCATACAACTCCTTATATGATATTGGGATGAAATCACAATGAGAGCCACCTCTCAACTTGGGTTAGACTGGAATTTCTAGTTGGACTGGAATTTCCAGTTTTACTTCCCCTGATGTTGGGAGTAGACTATCAAACACCAACGAGTTCTGAATGCATGGCTTCTTTTCATCCTTCTGAACTTTTACAGTTGCCACTATTTCCTAAGCATTTCCAAACACCTTGTTGATACGAATAATGATTGTGCGTGATTTGTCATACTGGCTAGAATCAGCAGGCTCTAAAGTAGTCTCTTGCATATTTGACACCTCAATATTGTTTTCATCGAGCTCTTTCTTTTCTGTTGTAGAAGCCCCACTTCTTTTGGCCAAAGCATCTATTCTATCCATCATCCTGGACATCTGCTCTTTTATCTTTCTTATCTCCTTTTGCTCTTCCTCAGCCATACGATCTTTGAGCGCATATCTCTTCACTATTCTCGAAGCTTTCTTAGGATGCCATTTCTCATATGTATTATAGTCTGCTTGATCACAAAACCCCTTTGTCCATCATGAAAACCTTCTACTATGATGACAACTCACAAATCAACACCTTTTGATTATGTCATAATCATGTAATGCACACAAAAATAAAAACAACATAAAAAACAACTTAGTACAAATATGAATGCAAAATAAGAATGCAAATGCAAATGTAAAAGGTGTTAATTCCAAAAGTGACCACCATAGAACAACCTTCATTTAGACAACAAGAATTCAGTAAGTACACCATGTAGTCAAAATACAATTGTGATTCTTCATTTCCTTGAGTCGTACTCTTCATGGAATCTAACATTGCACCCCAAAGTTGTCGGTGTATTTTATACCTTTGATGACATCGAATGTCTTAAATGGAATCTTGAAATCTCCATTCTTACCTCCAATGTGAAGTGGTTTCATGTCTTTATGAAGGGTCTTCTCGTCCTTGGTACGATTATATCTATCTCTTGAGTCAATATCTTGGCCTTTGCACCTTTAAAGGAATTCTTCATCAGCTTCAGATTTCTTCATTCATCGGATGTCCTTCTTCATGGATTATTTGAACATCTTTGGATTTCCAGATTTTGACTACGTGGTTGAGAATTTCTTGTCTCAATATGTCCAACCTTCTTATTAGTCAATCACTTGCGAATTAACACCTTTGAATGATATGAAGATGTAAATGTAATAAAATCAAAATAAAACAAACACATAACAAAAATGGGTTAGCACATAAGATAAACAACAAGATAGTAATTATCGTAATTATTAAATAAAACATACCCTCACATGATGGCTACCCAATCATGCTTTAGTAGATACTACCCAACATGATATATACCCACATGCTTTGTTATTCACAAAAAACCCTAACCTCATGATATCTAATTCACATGCTTCGTACGGAAATATGAAACCTAATTGCATGCTTTTCTAGTTCTCATACTTCTTTCAAAAATAAATACATTCGAGGAAAAGGTTAGAATGAGTTTCCCCTTGTGACTTTTTAAGAATCGCAAAAAGAGATTCAATATAAGACGGGCTGAGATTTGGTAACACTAACAGGGTCCTCGAATTGTACTTTACTGGTACCCCCTTGGGCTTGCCAGACCCTCGACCCTCACCCATTATAGGTTTAAACGGGTCAAGTTCAATTCGAGAGGATACATTTCCCTATGTCCATGAGAGGAAACTCAATGTTTCACTCGTAAATGAGTTTCACTCGTAGCGTTCACCCCTACCTAATGGGACAGAGCACAGTTATAAGGCTCTAGATATCGAAAGGTTATAGCGACGGTGGGGGAAACTCATAATCATTTGCCTCGATCAAAGAAAACAACAGACTAAAGTGAAGGTCATAAAACTGAAATATTTAATTCACACGTTAGTACAATTATTTATTTGTTAATCAAATTACAAATTAAAATGCAAACAACAATTTAACACAAACAAGGGACAAAAAACATACCTTATAATTTTCATTTGCAAAGACAATTAATTAATCGACTATCGACCCGACTCTCTAAAGTCCCCAGCGGAGTCGCCAAGCTGTCGAAACGATTTTTTTCTCGAAATGAGAACGAGATTTTGAAAACCATACCATTTTTAATTATCTTCTTTGTGATTGATTTTTAATTAAAAACAATGCGATTTTATAAAACCTTTCGTTTCAAAAATTTGGAAACTCCTTTATAATAAAAACATACGGTTCGAGAAGTCGCCACCAATATTTGATTAGGGTGTGATTGGGCACCCAAAAACGTTTTGTCATTTTAAATAAAAATTAATTTTAATTAAAACAACAAATAGAGGTCTGTGTTACCAAAAATTGAGTTCGGGAGTCGGTTACGCGTGGGGAGGATTAGCACCCCCACAGCGCCCTAAATCGGTACCTAACCGATTAATTAATGTCTTTGCAACGAAATTCACAAATTCGAATTTAACTTGGTTTATAATCCCTTAAAACAATAAAATGTAAATTTTATAATGAAATATAATAATATTATAATATTTGAATACACCAAACCATATTAAATTAAAATTACCAAGGCCTTAAAAAGATAAAGGATATTTGATTATTTAAAAATATTGAGACCAGATCTTTAGGTAAGTTCTAACGACTTTTTCTCAACAAATTTAAATAAATGAACATTTATTTCTCTTTCATTCCCAAATTTTAAATTGATGAATCAAAATTTATTTAGATGTAATTGACGGGATACACTTTTAATTTAAAATGGTCAAAACGACTATCTAGTAAGTTAAGAAAAGTCATTCTAACAACTTTAAATTAAATGAGTATTACCCTTAATCTAATTATGTGATAGGAGTCAAGTTATGCACGTGAGACTATTATGTAAAAATTAATTAAAAATACAATCATTTAACTATTAATAAGTATTTAAAAAATCACATGCAGTGATATTTACAATCAAAAATTAAATAAATATATTTTAACTAATAAACTATATATATATATATATATATATATATACATACATATATGTGCGTATTAAACATAATATATAAATATGACCAAAATAATAAAACAAATATACAAACTAATAAACCACTTTACATAATGAAACCATAATAAAAC
Organism: Hibiscus syriacus; assembly: GCF_006381635.1. Lineage (NCBI taxonomy): Eukaryota > Viridiplantae > Streptophyta > Magnoliopsida > Malvales > Malvaceae > Hibiscus > Hibiscus syriacus. Next base: position 832,755 of record NW_024061960.1, read on the forward strand.
TATTATTAATATAATGGACTAATATTATAATAAAGCCAAACATACTCATAATGAAACATGCAAAAACTTAAAGGTCCAATGTCTAAAATTAAAAATTAAACACAATACGTTTTAGGACTGAAATTAAAAGTGCATGAAATGAAGGAACAAAATTATAAGCATAAAACTCGACATAGGGACTAAAATGAACTTGAGTAGAGACTATGGTGACTTAACATTAAGTTACTTTAAAATTCTAATATAAAACTTAATTTTAAACTAAACCTAGGCTATATTTACACCTAAACTCACACACAGCCGTTTTGCTCCTTCCTACGCCTCCCTCTTCTTCTTCTTAGATGACATACAAAACAGAGGCTACTCCAAACCTTGGCCACCGTACGGTGCTGCTCTACCTGCGCCTCCAAACACCACTGAACCAATGGGCTTTAACTCACGTTGGCCACCACAGATCGGTCATTTCTCATCTCTCCCCTATCTTCTTCTTCTTCAATCGAAAGCCCTAAGGGCTTCCTTATTCTCGCCAAGTTTGTTCTCAGCATGTTTTTAACTCATTTTCCAGAGTTGGCTAACGAGTTTGGTGTTCCTAACTACGTATTTTTCACCTCGGGTGCTTCTTTCCTTGGCTTCAAATTCCACGCTCAAACTCTATACGATGGGCAAAACGTGGACCTTCTTCTTCCTTACAAACGCATGTCACGCTCACACTCAACGTCGATAGCCTCCGGTGGACTATTCTACACTATGAAGAGACAGACAGCCGGTAACACTCTAAATTCTTCTCTTTATTTCTTTTCCCAAAATAAATCCACAGTTTATTAAGAACTTAAGTTTTGAAATCTTGAAATTAATTTTCAGTATTCTGATTTTTATTTCTCAAGTCAACCGACACTGTTGTGCCATAAAACTACGACTAGACGAGCCACACATGCAACAAATTCCGATCAACATAACAAGTAAATTGAAACTAGTTTAATATTTCTACTTATTTCAAAAGAAAAACAATAATCATGCGCTTAGTATATAAAGAAAATAATTAATTGTATTGCTTGAGATAAGAAATGATGTTTACACACCCTCCTTTTCCTTCTTGTTATGTTGTGTAAAAAAGGAATGGGGGAAGGTTTTTTCTTGCTCCTCTTTTCGGGTTAATTGCTATGGCCAATGGTTGATTTTTTCTCTCGTTTTTTGTTCTTGATGAAAACCGAGATCCCCTATTCGACTCCTCTATTTTTTCTTTTTTTCTTGCTAATCCCTCTCTTCCCCCATTATCTTCAAAAACTACCCCTTTTATCTATATTTTCTTCACCGAATATCCTTGTCATTTTACTGCATGTTGATAGGTTTAGGTAGAAATCACTGATTTTTTATGGATTAGGTTGCTTTTCTTCTTGACTTTGAGACATTTTGGTTGATGATTTGTGCATCTTCAATGGTGGCATGATTGGCGGCATCTTATTCACGCATATGGGAACAACTCCTGGACTTAAACCAAGTTACTTGTAATTATTTTGGGGCTGTTGGATTTTTTTGGGCTTGCATCGGGCTTTGGGATTGCTTTTGTTGTAGTGGGCTTGAGCTTCAGGCCTACATAACATAATATAATTTGTATTAATAATAATAATAATAATATATAATTAATATTTATAATATTTTTTAAACCCGGTCAAAAACGGGTGTCTACAAAAGTTTCTGTAAATTTGAATAGTATAACAAAAATAGTTTTATAAATTTTCGTACAAATAATTTTAATTTAATATTACACATTTAAATTGTTAAAAAGAATTTTATTCTCAAATATAATCTTATATTCGTGATCAAACACAACCTAATTGCTCTAAAGTTTAAACATTAAATTAGATAAGCTTTTATTTACATTTCCACTTTAATCTATATTATTAATCATTTTATTCTTCTATCATGTCTTTTTTATACACACCCCTACATTACATTACCAATCTTATGATTTGAACCTCACTCTAAGTTGATAATAAACTTTTAGTTACCATTAGGTCAAACAACATATTTCATGTTAAATGTTTTACATTTATGCCGGTTTAAATATTTGGATTCTAGCTAGAACCCATTAAGTGATCCCAGTGGTAAAATGAAATATTATTTTCTCTAAAGATTTTCGATTTGAGCAGTCGTGTTTATAGAGTGTGTGCATTATCAATAAATTAAAAAAGTTTTGAACATTTTAAAAGTAAATAATTTTTATTGATGTGTAAATTCTTTCAATCAAAAGAAAGAAACGTCAAGCCTCCAATACATTTGAAAATAAAACTAAATTTGAGGGGCCAAAGTTGATAAAAAAAATAATTGAAAGATTAAAGCGATAAGAAATAATAAAATGATCAAAATGAAAACTTTATTATAATATAGGAGGTAAAATAAGTATTAATCCTTTTATGGTTTTACCTATGATAAGTAAAACATTGGTTTATACACTTTTAATCTTTTTTAGGGTCGTGTTTGGAACATGGAATAGTTGTATGTAATTATTATTTTAATAAATATATTTGAATAATTATAAAAAGGTTTAATTTTTAGAAGTGTTTAATTAGTAGAGTGTAATTATATCTCATTTATCTATGTAATGTTTTATAACATAAATTAAAATTACACAATTGTATTTATGGTGTGTAGAAAGCCATAATGTAGTTGTATTTGGATGTTATTAGGTGTAATTACACTGTTGTAGTAGGTTTAGGCAATTAAGGTAATTAGAAGTCTTCAAATTGTACTATTTAATTTTTAGGAAAAAAGTGAGAATTAATATAATTATATTGTATAATTAAGTCACTTTAATTTTATAGTTAACACTATATTAAAATTAAGTCAATTTAATTTTATAATTAAGGGTCGAACTGAATTTGTTTGGGGTAAATGGTCCCTCACATTATCGGTCCATCCGATTTAAGTCCCTTTGCTATTATTTTCCGTTAACCCCCTTTTCTTTAAGTTCCTAACATGGTTGAGAGACTCAAATTGAACGAGAGTTAATGGCTGAGGGATTAAAATGGAACGGATCGATAACATTAGGGACTAAAATCGAACGGATCGATAACGTTAGGGATCATTTTCCCTTAATTTTTAAATTGATTACTAAAGTCGGTCAGATCTAAAACATAGGGAACTATTTGCATAGTTTACCCAATTATAATTTGTGCTACTAATATAACATAAAAAATTATAATGTAATTACGTTATGTTCAAGAACAGAACCGTGATTAAATATTGGGAGGGACAAGGTACTTGAGTTCAAAATAAGAAGGATTTATTATGTATTTAATCTAAAAAAGTTTGGCGGGACAAAAGCATAATTTTACTTAAATTTAATCAGATGAAATCCTAAAATGTTATTAAACCAAAAATTTTGAAAGGGGTAAGAGTCCCTCCTACTCTCTATATAGATATGTTCCTGGTTATATCAATTAAACATATTTTAAAAATTGGATTTTCTATAATAATGTAATTATTAGGTAGTAATTATATTTTTGTATAATTATATTATGATGTTCAAATATGTCATAATCATAAAATTAAATTGACATAATCACATTATTTCTCATTAATCCTCCAAAAATTTAAGGTGATTTTACCGAAATATCACCTGTACAGGTAATAATTACCTATAAGATATCCTTTCTCTTAATTTTACCGATCTAGCACCCTTTCTGATAAGGCACGGTGTCAACAAACCTTTTCGTCCTACTAGGATTCAAACTCCTAAAAATAGGATAGAATTTTGCTAGGATTCAAACTCCTAAAAATAGGATAGAGTTCTACTATGATTTAAACTCCTAAAGATAAGATCCACAAGCACTATAAATAGCCATTGTAACTCACTATTGTAACACACGATTTACAGAACAAATACAGAGGAAAACACGGAAAATACAAAGGCAAAGCTATTGCAAACGATTCGAAAAGGAAATAAAAGGTAGCATTTTTTTTTGATTCGTTCATTTCTCGCATGTGCACATTATTTTTTTGAGATTTGGTTTGAATAACCCAAAACGTGGGTTGCGCCGATGACCAAAAATGGGTGGGGTTTTGAAGTTTCGAACCTAGATCTACCCTGAGTCTTGTTCATTTTTTATCCCCCTAATGCGTAATATCAACGTTAATTGTCTTTCAAATTTGGCCCCAATCTTTATTTTTCTTTATATTAGTCCTTTTATTTATTGTATAGATATTTTTATTTATTTATTATTTACATTATTGTCATTATATAAATATATATACATATGTTTTTTTAAATGATTTTCAATTGATTTTTTTACACTATATATTATTATATATACATATTTTTTTTATTTATTTATATTCATTTGATTATTTTTTAATACTATATTTATTATTTTTTTTTATATATATATACTCTTTTTTTAAATATTTTACTTATAAGCGTATTATTACTATATATATATATTGTAATTATCTTTATTTAGTTTTTTTTTCATTTTATCATTATACGTATATATGTATGTTTTTAATAGTTTATTTATAAGCCAATTATCATTATATGTATACTTTTATATTTGGTTTATATATTTATTTATTTTTGGTTTTTGGTTTTTTTTATTTATATTATATTTTCATATTACTATTATTATTGTTATGATTATTATTTTTCTATTTTTCTATTTTACTCATTTATATATATATATATTTTAATATTTCATTTATTTATTTATTTTTCCTTTTATTTTTTTTACTTATTTTTATTCTTCATTTTTTCATTTTTTTTCCTCTAACTCATCTTATGACTTTTTAAGGGTATTTTCGTCAATTAATCAGAGGTAAGTAATTCATGATCAAATTTTACCTTTTAATTTAAAATTACAATTTTCTTAATTAAGACAACTGGAAATTACGTAGTACCGAAAGGGCGGTTCAAGGGTGCTAATCATTCCTTGACCGTAACCGACTCCTGAGCTCGACATATTTCTGGTAAGACGCAGATCAGGTAAGAAATAGGGTATCCGATCAACCCATTTATTTTTAAATAAATGATCGGTGGCGACTCCCAATCCACATTTTTCAAGTCGAAGCCCAATTCCGGGGCCCAACCAAAAGACGGTTGCGACAGCTTGGCAACTCCGCTGGGGATCCTCAAGTGAGTCAGGCTAAGGTAATTTTCAGTTGTCTTTTTAACGAAAAGGGTAAGTTTAAATTTTAAGGTAACATTTCGATCCTTATTGCTTACTTTTGATTATATTTTTTCGAGTAAATAGTTGTACTAACCGTTTTCTCAATGATTTCAGCCCTTAAAGTCTTTTTTCATCTAAGGCTATAAACCCGAGCTCCGAACCCGTTTTAAGTGGGGGTGAAAGCGACGCATTCGTGTGAATTTATTCACCGTATATGCCTAGCAAGTAGCCTTCAGGATTCATATACCTTATGTCTTCGTGTGAATTTATTCTCTGCATAGACATAAGGGAATGTGTCCTCTCGAGTTTAACTTAGTCCACACAAGCCTGTGATGGGTTTAGGACTAAGGGTCTGGCAGGTCCAAGGGGGCACCAGCAAGGAGAACTCGGGTAGCATTTTTTTAGAACCTAACCCGAGAGACTTTGAAGAATTAGAGCCTACCCCAAAACCTCATTTCAAACCCTAGGATGTCAGAATTATTTCATGCTTTACCTTTTGTTCAAAGCATGCGAACTAGACAAATATGCGGTTAGGATTTGTTTGAAATTAGAATGCGAGATAGAGATCATGTCCGGGTAGGAATAATAAGCATGTGGGGTAGATATCATGTGGGGTAGGATTTTCATTTTTATGATCGCTTTTGATTATTTTTCACCTCACTAACTCTTTTCATCTTTATTTTATTTTATTTTATTTTATTTTATTTTATTTTCATCACTTTCATCATTTAAAAGAGGTGTTGATCCACCAAAAACGTGTTTGTTAAACATGAATAATTTGCATTAATGGACAAAGGGGTTGTAATACAAGAGATGAAAATACAAAGGATAGTCTACAAGGCGACTATGTGTCACATTCAATCCAGAAGACGTGGTGCCCACAATTGAAGAGTGTATCACTCTGCTGCATTATAAAGGACTCAGAATGAACCGAGTCTACATCAAGCACAATGAAAGCTTATCTTTGAAGAACTGACTGGCAGAGGTTGCAGGGACAAGATGAAGGTTATGTATCTTGGAAGTCTCTTTAAACACGAAAATGGCAAAATGATAGCTGAAATTGGAGACCATTGCTGGCGAATTCAAGAAACAGACTAATGAACTTCACATAGTTCCTATCAGTTAAGGGCTCCAATGACGAATTCGTTAGGAACAGGCTCAGCAAAAGTAAATGCTCGAGATACGGTCATTCGAGACTTCTTGGACCAGTACAAAAAACAACTCAACATTTTCACGGTTCATCCAGAGACACCGGAGCGGATCGACGGGTTATTCAACCGGTGAAAGACGAAAGCAGAAGACTAGTCAACATGTCAGAAACTGTTAGGATATTTTTGTCTCTTAAAAGATAAAACATTTTTGTCCCCAATAAGGATTATTCATAATAACAGGCACATTTCTTGGATCAATGCCTCGAACATCTCATGCATTTTTGCATTTTGCATTTTGCATCTACATTCATTTTAAGCATTTTCATAAACATGAAATTTCTTCACGGAGGATTCGATAACACCACAAAGAAGCAAGATTGTAACATCAAAAGAAAAAAACTGAAAACAATACAATGGGAGCCCGATCAGTTGGTTGTATGACTAAGTCTGCTAGGATGGTCTAAGAAAAGAATCCCCATATCTTAAGGGCTACGATGTTGAAGCTGTTAGCTGTTACCACATAAGAAGCCCCAAACATTCCTCTGAAAACTGTAAGGCGCTTGCCAAAGAAAGGGGCATGGCATATACCATTTGCACTTAAAGAATTGTTTTGTTTGAACACGCCTTTGATCTTTCATGTTTTCTTAATCTTTTGAATTTATGCTACTTTCTAAGGTAGAGCAATTGAACAAATTCTAATCTTTAGTTCTTCGAATATTAAATGAATCAAGGATTCTTTTAATTCTTTAAGAATTATAGATTTTTGACATGTGACAAGATTAGGCCTTTCTTATCCTGTTTCAAACCCCAAAATAAAATACCTCGATTCTTTACCCAAAATAACTCATGGTCATTACCAAAAGACCTCCCTTTGAAATTTTTGAACATTACCTTTATCTTTTTGATACACCCACACCTTTCTTTGAGTCAATAAGATCACACCACTGTCTTTTTAGGCTCAAAATTAACCTTTTTACTATTAAAACCCAAGGCATTGAGTTGTTCATTTGAACATGAGCATTCTTATAAGACACAATTTGGGGCATCTTGCCGGGAGCCTGAACATTGAGACATGTTGGGAGCAAAAAGAAGAAGAATTCATTCGAAATAATTCTATCACGCATTAACTACACTATTTTCATGTGAATGAAGTTAATCCTGAAAATCTAACCCCCTGGGGATACCTCTTCTGTGAATACTTACATGTATGAAATGATGAACGGCTTTCTTTCTTTATCCCTTCACAACAGGAGAAAATATATATCCCTTGTGTCCCCTTTTGAGCCTATAGTATTTTTCTTCTGATTCAACCCTAACCAAGGATCACCCTTCACACTGGGGGGCAATGTGGAAGAAATTTGCTCACATGAGTGAAGACATCAATCCAAAGCAGATACCAAAAGGTGGACCAAATGGTAAGTGCGAAGATCCAATCAAAAACAAAGAAAAAAGAGAAACAAAAGAAAAAAGAAAGAACAAAATCAAAAAGAAAAAGGGACAAAAAGCACATGCAAAGATTCCCTAAAGAAAAATGGCACATCAAGCTTCAAACTATGAGATTGATCAAGCATAATCATTCTCGAATCACTGAATCACTTCACTCGAAGATCATAGAGCATCAAGAGAGAGAAACATTTTGAGCAAGATTGAAGGCATCAAAATGAATTGATCATTGGTTCAACACCCTGAAACACTTGTTTGAGCCTATTTATCATTTTTTTTCATAACCATGAACCCTGGCCTATATTACGTGCCTTAAAAGTCTCTTCTAATCATACATGGATTTCTAAACAGAAGAGACTATCTTCAGATTTCATCCCGCCCATCAGGATTAATCTTTGTTTGCAAAAAATAATGTAATTAATGCATGGTAGAGAAAAATAACAAAAGGGGGTTCAAGACGTAAATCCTGAATAACATCTTGAAACCAAAGGAGGGTTCGAGTTGAAAACCTGAAAAGGCGGCTCAAATATAAAAATTGTGTAACTGAGGCGATCACACAAATTCCTTGATACGACATCGCACAATCCGAGTGTGACCATGAAAGCTGGCAGTCGGAGAACACTTCCAGTAGAGGAGCATGCAAGCTACCCCATCAAACCTTTGAGCATCAAATGACAAACCTTTGAGCATCAAATGCCAAACCTTTGAGCATCAAATGCCAAACCTTTGACCAAACATAATAGCCTGAGAATTTTTTTTATCATTTCCTTACTTAACCACTTCCCAAAAATAGCTTTGATCTTGGCACTTGTCAAATAGCTATAATTCATTGAAGGATTAACAGTATAATAAATTCTTTGATATTCGAATAACTCTAGTTTATGATTCGTCTCAATTGTAAAACCGTGAAAGTGACAATATTTTCAAAACTTTAGATCAAACATTTTTTAAAACTCTTTTAATTGATATTTTCAAAACTTTGAAAATAAAAGAGAAAGAAAAACATTTTTTTTCAAACAAGACAATCTCTCTAGAATGGATCTTGGTAAATGACATGTGACTCTTAGACACAAAACTCATGCTCAGAATCAATACTGAAGCAAGAAATGAGGAACATTTGGGGCATCTTTGAAGATTCAACATCAAATATTGGGGCATTTTTGGATTCAACATCCTAATGTAAATTATCAGACCTTTTTAAGGAGATAAAATATAACCAATTCATGTTACATGCATCTTATGCATACATTTTAGAGCATCATATTTATCATTTTCCACATACATAATTTTTTATAGCTTTTAGAGTCAAGTTTCGACTTCAAGACGAAAGATACTCGATTCAAAAGCACCTTTAAAGATTGATGTTGGTTACTTAACTCAGTAGCAAGAAGCTACACTTCAACCAACTCGACAGATTGAAAGATCGACATTCATCTTCAGATTCGACATTTCCAATATAAATTTTGTCTCTCTTGAGACAGTCTCATTTAAAACAAGATTTTATCTCGCTTGAGATAGTTTTTCTTTGAAACAAATTTCGTCTCCCTTGAGACAGTCTTCCTTGAAACAAATTTTGTCTCCCTTGAGACAGTTTCTCTTCAGACAACACAAGTTCAACTTCACGACGAAGGGACCGCTGGTTGTCAATAAACAATTTCCCAATTTCAGAGCCAATTTCAACTTCACAGCAAAGGATATTGGACTCAAGACAGCACAAGCTCAACTTCACAGCGAAGGGGCGGCTGACTGTCAACAAACAACTTCTCAATTTCAGAGCCAATTTCAACTTCACAGCGAAGGATATTGGACTCGAGACAACGCAAGTTCAACTTCACGACGAAGGGACCGCTAGTTGTCAACAAACAACTTCCCAATTTCAGAGCCAATTTCAACTTCACAACGAAAGATATTGGACTCCAGACAACGCAAGTTCAACTTCACGACGAAGGGACCGCTGGTTGTCAATAAAAAATTTCCCAATTTCGGAGCTAATTTCAACTTCACAGCGAAGGATATTGGACTCCAGACAACGCAAGTTCAACTTCACGACGAAGGGACCGCTGGTTGTCAATAAATAATTTCCCAATTTCAGAGTCAATTTCAATTTCACAGCGTATGATATTGGACTCAAGACAACGCAAGTTCAACATCAAGACGAAGGGACCGCTGGTTGTCAATAAACAACTTCCCAATTTCAGAGACAATTCCAACTTCTCAGCGAAGGATCTTGAACCCAAGGCAACACAAGCTCAACTTCACGACGAAGAGGCGGCTGATTGTCAACAAAATTTCATTCAGAGTCAATTTCAACTTCACAGCGAAGGATATTGGACTCGAGACAACACAAGTTCAACTTCACAACGAAGGGACGGCTGGTTGTCAACAAACAATTTCCCGGTTCCAGAGCCAATTTCAACTTCACGACAGAGGATATTGGACTCAGAACAATGCTACTTACTTGGATTTCAACTTCACGACGAAGGATATCCAATTTCAGGCTCAACTTCACGACGAAGGGGCCACCCGCGGTTTCAACTTCACGACGAAGGGAATCGTGCACACAAGCATCATCCATCTTTAGATTGGATTTCAACTTCACGACGAAGGATATCCAACTCAAAGAAGGAGTATCTGTCAACAAAGACACGCTCAGCTCCAAGGCACATCATTTACAGCATAACTCAAGGCTATAAGGGTTATCTGCCATCAAAATTGTCGAGTTCGATTTCATTCAGCTCGATGATACATCAATCGCACTACTTTCCGGTTGCAGTCGAGGTTTTCAAGTCTAGAAGAGGACCTGAGTTAACCGTGCTTTAGTGACAAGCAACCATTTTCAAGCAAAAGCTATCTGTCAATGAATATTTCTGAGTTCAATTCCGATCCAAGGTCTTTAAACCGAGAAGAAGACCGAAGGGCAATGAGAAGCCACGTGCTGATTCAAATTATGAACTACGGCTTCAATTTCATATCATTTCAAGATGAACTCGGCTTCACGACGGAGGAGTCATCCGTAACTCAATTCGACATGGAGTTATTGAAATATCAGAGTCAATTTTCAACTCCACCGAACGAAAAGTGTGTCTTTTAATCTTTTCCCTATCCCCGTTACACGACTATGGGCAAAGAGGGGCAGCTGTCAACACACCTTTTCGTCCTACTAGGATTCAAACTCCTAAAAATAGGATAGAATTTTGCTAGGATTCAAACTCCTAAAAATAGGATAGAGTTCTACTATGATTTAAACTCCTAAAGATAAGATCCACAAGCACTATAAATAGCCATTGTAACTCACTATTGTAACACACGATTTACAGAACAAATACAGAGGAAAACACGGAAAATACAAAGGCAAAGCTATTGCAAACGATTCGAAAAGGAAATAAAAGGTAGCATTTTTTTTGATTCGTTCATTTCTCGCATGTGCACATTATTTTTTTGAGATTTGGTTCGAATAACCCAAAACGTGGGTTGCGCCGATGACCAAAAATGGGTGGGGTTTCGAAGTTTCGAACCTAGATCTACCCTGAGTCTTGTTCATTTTTTATCCCCCTAATGCGTAATATCAACGTTAATTGTCTTTCAAATTTGGCCCCAATCTTTATTTTTCTTTATATTAGTCCTTTTATTTATTGTATAGATATTTTTATTTATTTATTATTTACATTATTGTCATTATATAAATATATATACATATGTTTTTTTAAATGATTTTCAATTGATTTTTTTACACTATATATTATTATTATATATACATATATTTTTTATTTATTTATATTCATTTGATTATTTTTTAATACTATATTTATTATTTATATATATATATATATACTCTTTTTTTAAATATTTTACTTATAAGCGTATTATTACTATATATATATATTGTAATTATCTTTATTTAGTTTTTTTTCATTTTATCATTATACGTTTATATGTATGTTTTTAATAGTTTATTTATAAGCCAATTATCATTATATGTATACTTTTATATTTGGTTTATATATTTATTTATTTTTGTTTTTTGGTTTTTTTATTTATATTATATTATATTTTCATATTACTATTATTATTGTTATGATTATTATTTTTCTATTTTACTCATTTATATATATATATATATATATTTTAACATTTCATTTATTTATTTATTTTTCCTTTTATTTTTTTTTACTTATTTTTATTCTTCATTTTTTAATTTTTTTCCTTTAACACATCTTATGACTTTTTAAGGGTATTTTCGTCTATTAATCAGAGGTAAGTAATTCATGATCAAATTTTACCTTTTAATTTAAAATTACAATTTTCTTAATTAAGACAACTGGAAATTACGTTGTACCGAAAGGTAGGTTCAAGGGTGCTAATCATTCCTTGACCGTAACCGACTCCCGAGCCCGACATATTTCTGGTAAGATGCAGATCAGGTAAGAAATAGAGTATCCGATCAACCCATTTATTTTTAAATAAATGATCGGTGGCGACTCTCAATCCACAATTTTCAAGTCGAAGCCCAATTTCGGGGCCCAACCAAAAGACGGTTGCGACACACGGGGTTTTCTCTGAGTTGGCGCCACATCAAGATAGATGCAGATCACCATTCATGCCTTTCTGGGGCATCTGATACTCGTACGTAAGGCACGGATGGTAATCTACGCCTTTCCTTTAATACCCCAACCGGTCACCTCCCACATTTATGGAAAATCCGGCTACCCCGTCCCCTCTTCCTATAAATACCCCCTCAACTCTTCCTTCAAACACAACATCCAAATCACTATCAAAGCTCAAATTCTCTCATTATTATAGTATCAGTTTTTCTATTAAGAAGGTAAAATATTTTTATTGTATTATAATAAATAAATAATTTATTATTTTATTAAATTTTATTATACTAACTTTTTACTAATTTTTGTAGTTATAAAATGGAAGGCAGTTTGCTAAGTTTAGATGAACATCATATCTCGAGGTATTTTGTTGATACGGTAAAAATTTTAAATTCTATTTTAATTTTAATTATTGTTAATATTTTATTTATTTAATTTGTTTAATAGTAGTTTATATTTTAATTTCTATAATATTTATTAAATTAGGAGACAGATCGTATATTAGATCCATTCATTCATAATCTTAAGTTAGAGATATCTACCCGTGTATGGTCGTATCTAGTCGAGGTTGGATTCGGTTACGTAGAAAAATATGAAGGGCACTGTAACCTTGAACCCAACCTTATTTCTATATTGGTTGAGACACACATATTCCATATTCCGTGTGGAGAGTGCACAATTACGCTGGAGAATGTTTCCATACATTTAGGGTTTTCGGTAGTTGGGAATATGATTTCTGGGATGGCGTATGGTGACTGGCATTCCTTGTGCGAGGAGTATCTTAGAGGTGTTCCGCCTAATTTCAACAGTAGTCAAATTCCATTAAATTGGTTGGATACAACTTTCAAGCATTTGAGTGGAGAAGCCTCCGAGGAACATGTTAAAATGTATGCACGGGCTTGCATACTACAACTAATAAGAGGGCTCATTATGCCCGATAAATCGCACAATGAAATTCATTGTATGTTGTTGTGTCACCTCGCAGATTTTCATCACACTGTTACACTGAGTTAGGGCTCCACAATTTTGGCATTTTTGTATAGGGAAATGTATCAAACTACTGACTATAGAAAAATGCTATCGGCGGATGTCTCATTTTGCTCCAGTCTTGGGCGTTGTATCATATGTCCTTTTTATGTTTGGTGGTGGAAACCCGTTGGTCTTCCCGCTATTTTTTAGATAATTACAATACTAATTTTGTATATTAATGATTTTATTTAGTATATAATAAAAATTATTTCGTTGAATAGGTGGTCAAGTGAAAGAAAAGATCATCGAGATTTACCTGATGAATTGGAAGAAATTAGGCTACTCATTGATCAGAAGGCTGATACAGAGGTATGTATTTAAATAAAAAATGTACTTTTAATTATCGTTATATAATTAGAATATTATTTTGATAAGAATTATTTGTATTTGTTTTAATTTCAATGGGCTTACTGAAAAGATGAGGATTTGCATCCCATATCACATAAGAGGCCCATTAGATGTCTGGATGGCAGTGGTCCCTCTGATATGTTATGCTATTGTCGAGTGGCATCCCACTTATCGTGTACTCCACTAATTTGGTTTTATACAATCTATTTCGGAAGCACCCAATAATTTCAACGATTTGCATATCATCGATAGACGAGGCAAAAAAGAAGTCGATTGGCTGCTGAAACACATTGAGCGGGTAATGATATGAGAGGATCGACTTGGGCGCATTCTCCATACCAAACACATTTATGTAGATCATTACTCTGTTACGGATGATTATTATGAGTGGTTCAATAGGAATGGGAAATCGTTCCTACTTTCCGAGAAAGCACGAGGCGTGAGCATTCATCGACATCGACAAAGACGTCCACCGTCACAACATCATCGTCCCCTGACTCGTGGACAAAGTGCAGACACTTTCGGTTCGTCCTCAGTTGTACCACCGAAACTATCATAGCAACCACCGTCTACACCGCTATACATTCCACAGTCGTTTCAGATGGCACCGTAGCATATCAGATGGCACCGCAACCATTTCATATTCCACTACATTCAGGTCATATGCCACCACTTCCATACCAAATGTCACCACCGCCGTAGAGTTTTATGACCCCTCATTGCAGATATTATAGTTCTATGTTTGCATATCCAACTTGGGGTTCATATATTGGTTATTTGGCGGGTGAAGCTTCACTGCATGCACAAACACCTTCTGTACAGTTTTTGCACTCATCGATGTCGGCCTTTTCATCGTTTTCACAGTTTTCTATGAGCGGTGGGATAGTCAGTCATACACTTCTAGGGTCCTTATTCTATGGAGGTGATACATAATTGTTCGTTCCTTATCAACAAAATGTGTAACACTAAATGTAACCCCCTCAGACCGATGCGGGTAACCCGATACGATCTGGAGTGTCACATTAGGGCCCCTAGAGTGACCCACTGTAAAAATAGCGAAAAATTTAAAACTTTTATTTAAAACATGTAACTTATAAAATAATTTATTAGTATGCAGAAATAAAATAGATTTTCAGACTTGTATATAAAACAAAATACAATTACATGCCCCTAATCACATGTACCATTATCTGGAAGTAACGCCGGAAGAACTCCCATACTGATGACGATAGTTGCACTGGTACAATTCTTTTAACCTGCAATGTTGAGTAATAGAGTGAGCTTCGAAAAGCTCAGTAATAAAAAAACTACCATATGATGCTAAAGAACGTGCAGATACAAATAAACATATATTTCCTTATTGGTTCCGACATCTATAGATTTTTATGCTGAACGAAGATCCTACTGATATTTCAGGTGGTAACGGAAAATGAGTTTTCAGTTCAGATAAATATTTCGGATGTCTAGGTTCAGGAGATTTGAATAGGTTATCTAGTGTGTTCCCGTAAAACCAGTTAAAAGATACATATCTTTTAAAGCAGTAGCAATTTAAAACATATTTACCCTGTGCACAAAGCAGAGGAGCATGCAAAAACGATAAGGTCTTATCCTTGCACATAACAAAAGAGCCTGAGGAAACTGTAAGGCTTACTCTTGCACACAACAAAGAAACCTGAGAAACTGTAAGGCTTACCCTTGCACACAACAAAGGGACCTAGGTAAACTGTAAGGCTTACCTTTGCACACATCAAAGGGACCTGGGAAACTGTAAGGCTTACCCTTGCACACAGCAAAGGAACCTAGGAAACTTTAAGGCTTACCCTTGCACACAGTAAAGGGACATGGGGAAACTGTAAGGCTTACCCTTGTACACAACAAAAGGACCTGGGAAACTATAAGGCTTACCCTTGCACACAGCAAAGGAACCTGGGAAACTCTAAGGCTTACCCTTGCACAAAGCAAAGGAACTTGGGAAACTGTAAGGCTTACCCTTGCACACAACAAAGGGACCTGCTGTAACAGTAATTAATCCATTAAAATATGAAAATGTTCCATATTTAGAAATCATGTACAAAAATACCGTAACCAGAAACCATATCAAAACATATGGTAAATCAGATATCAAAATAAACTGTATTTAGAACATCGGGTATTGTCTCATAAAAATATTCAGTATGTGATTTATCAAGATCATGTTTTCCAATAAAAATAGGAAACCCAATAACATATTTCAAGTAAACATAGTTCATAAAACCAGTAGATTCCGTTAAGTCATAAATCAGGAATAATTCATATTTTTCGGTGAAACCCATAATCGGAAAACATATAACATGTTGGCATAGTTCATAAACCAGTAAATCAATAATTTCAGTGAAACTCATTTAAAAACATATAAAATCGTCATGTGGTACATGTGGAACACATTAGGATATCCAAGTATATCTCAGAGACACTTGGTAGTTATCAGAATGGATAACATGAAACTGATGTAATTTGACCATATTCCAAAAATGAGGTCCTATTGAAGGGAATCAATTGTTAACCAATCTAGTCCGACATTTAAAGTTGATACTTTAGAATTCTGCTATGATTCATATGCATCAGGAAAGTGTTCAGAAACCTTTATACAAAATATGCCGTTTGATATGATTATCGAACAACTCTTATATGAATAGTTCCTAGAACTAATTCTGATGGATTGGCCAATTCATTGTTCTTCCAAGATATTTACTCTTTAATACCATAAGTTCTTGTCCATAGATCATCTTCGGAATCATTGTTGAATAGATCTTCCAATGTCTTTATTTCATTTCCATGCTTCCACAATATCATGAAATGTTGACATGCTTGATTTGTAGTTCATGACCCAGAAGTACAATACATCATGTAAGTTCATTAGCATTCCCAGACTCATCCAAATCAATTATTTAACCCTCAGTCCTTGAGATTACTTAGTTCATTTAGCATTCAAGTCCAGTACAGTTACTTCAGGATTTTCCAGAGTAATACAGACGTTTTTGAATTCAGATACATATTGTACTTTCGTTCAGTTCAATTAGATCTTTGTGGTTGATTTCTCTAAAACATATTCATTTCTTAGTACCAGATGTTATCCAGAGTCGAGTTGAGCTGGTTACTTCCAAAATTATCATCGATCCATTCTTAATGAGATGAACAAATATTCAAGTGGTATTTATATCATTCAGATAATGATATAGCACAAGCGTTGGTTGACCACTTAAGCTCGTTCCAAAACTTTTAAGAACAGTACAACATCCATATTTATTTGGATTTCTTAATTAATCCAAGACATTTACTTAGTCTAGGACATAAGGGTATTTTGATCATTTTGGTGCTCAGTTTTATTCCATTTATTTCAGAGCTCGAGGATATCCAATCATTCCTGAGCTTAGTACTATTCTTGGGTCATTTCCATTCCAGGGTATTCTGGACATTTTACAGATCTAATGTATTACAATCATTTTCTTCTGTCTGATCTTATTATCGAATTCAAACTTATCATCTACTCCAGTCCTTTCAAACAATTCTGACAAAAGAGCACCCCCAATAAATTATTCTCCACCAGGTCAATTGTCTTCTCAGAAGTTACCAACAGGTTATCAAGAATTTTCTGTAAAAAGACAGGATCTTAACAATTAAATCCGTAATTTATCGAGTTAAGTATGAATCATCGAAGTAATTTCTCATTCAGGGTCAACTCGGACTATTTTTACCTCTCAAAGGCATTTTCGTAATTTCTTAACCAGATAACTTCAGTATTAACTCTTAACGAAAATAATTATAATTTAGAGATCCTATAGTTAATTTCTTTCCCGAACATTCTCTGATCTTGAAATGATTCCTTAACAAACTTCTAGTATTTTTTACAAACCCTCTTGGGGTTAAAAACCGGTTATTCAAAATTTCCAAGTAAAACTAACATTCCTTATGCACATTAGTAGTTTTATCAGATTAATATGTCTTTTCCGATTTATTAATCAATTTGCAGTGATAATTCTTGTCATTTTCCAACATAAGGGTAATTTTACCTAATCGAAGTATTTCCATACATTATCAAATGAGATAAATTATAAATTGCTTATCCAGCGCTGATTCCTATATCACTTAATCTCATAACTTGTAATTGAATTCAAATTGTTCATCAATTTCATATATTAATCATATGATCCATATTCAGTTACAGAATTTTTTATTATATTTGAATCGAGTGTGGAACTTCATTAATTACACATATGCGACCAAACATTTTTATTCATGCATTTACCAATACCAACATGTTCTATAAAGCATAAAGAGGTAGTAATGAATTCAAACATTTTCGTGCCATATTGATCGACCATAAAAAATTCATTCGAACGCCCCCATTCTTTAATTTAACTTTCAATAATTCCTCAAATACATAACAATATAAATCTCATAAAAAATGGGGCTTAATTCTGAAAAATGGATCGAATCGGATGATAAATCAGTGAAAACCAACTTACAGGGTTCGAATTTGGCGAAACGGACCTAAAAACGGATTTAGTACGTCGAAAAATGTCAGAATAGGTATACCCGGTCAAAGTCAAAGGTCGTTCAACGCCCGGTCAACACCGGTCAAAGTTCTGGTCAACTGTGGTCAACGTCGGTCAACGCAGGTTAACGGTCAACAGTCGACCGTTTTACAAAAATATCACCCTAACTGAAATTAATTACAAAATTAGCCACCTTCTACAAATATTTACAAAACTAACACCCAAATTTTACACAAATAGCACCCAAACAAAAATTAATTACAAAATTAACACCCTGCGGCCAGACGAGACCCACTATCAGGGGGTGGTGCGTGGGGCGCATGAACAGAGATAAAGTGTCGGAAAATTCCTGGAAAATTTTTTAAAAATTATTTTAAGCAATATTGAGGCACTTACAAAGCTCGGTTCATAATTTTGAACTATGGAGAGCTCAATTTCAACAAATCTGAAACTTTGACCGCTTCACCTCCTCACGTGCCACCACTGATGGAGACAATGAGGACACCGGCAAACTCAGAACGACACAAGGAACATGATGGTGCGGGAGGTGTCGAAAACGGATGGCCGGATCGTCGTGAATCGATGAAAAACCAACGAAATCAAGTTAGAACCGACGATACTTCCAACTGAAATTAACGACGAACGACGACGATTCACGATGAAAGGTTTGAGGGTTTTTGTTCCTCGGTCGAGAACGAACACGATGGTGGTTTCGGTTCGTCGATCGGAGGTCGAATGGTGAGTAGATCGGTGTTGAAAGGAGGGTTGAAGGAGAAATAAAACTGGGAAATATGCGCAGAAACAATCGGGGAAATAAGGTTTATATTTTCTCCTAAAGAAAAATGGTGAAATCATGAGTTTAGCCACAGAATTTCCTGTACTTCTTAATGGTCTTTCAACTTTAAAATTTTACAATTTAATCCACTGTTTCTTCAAAATACCAATTAAATCCAATACTTTATAATTTCTAAAATTTAGCCCCTAAATTGGGGTGTTACAATTCTCCCATCCTTAAAAGAATTTCGTCCTCGAAATTCATTTATGTCATATAATTGCAGAAATGCAACTTCCATAAGTTATTTCATACCTTCAGGTAGCTTTTATAGAAATACGGGTTCTTTACTAATCATTAACCAGCTGAGTATACATTCTTATCAGATCTTTTCCTCATTTTAATAAAAGATTTCGAACAAAAATTTCCTCGAGTAATCAATTCATTCTTGGTCACGAGAATAGGCTCATAGAGCAATAGCACATTCCAATTTCATTTCTGGAGTCGAGTCAGAATTTCTCAGATGAGTAACTCTCACATGGGTCATGAGATACTTTACAGAGTTTAGACAGACGTTACTGATATTCCTTTTTGCAAAGGTAGAGTCTTAACGAATAGAAAACTTAGGTTTACTCATTTCATATAAGGACTCAACCTTGGAGTTCCGGCTCAGAGAAATATGATTGTAGTCTAGGGGCATGTACTGATCAGACATCTTTTAAAAATTCGATCGACCTATCTAACTTGAAAATTTTGACTCAAACCATAGCTCTGATACCACTAAATGTAACCCCCTCAGACCGATACGGGTAACCCGATATGATCTGGAGTGTCACATTAAAACTTTTATTTAAAACATGTAACTTATAAAATAATTTATCAGTATGCAAAAATAAAATAGATTTTCAGACTTGTATATAAAATAAAATACAATTACATGCCCCTAATCATGTGTACCATTATATGGAAGTAACATCGGAAGAACTCCTATACTGATGACGATAGTTGCACTGGTACAATTTCTTTTAACCTGCAATGTTGAGTAATAGAGTGAGCTTCGGAAAGCTCAGTAATACAAAACTACCATATGATACTGAAGAACGTGCTGATACAAATAAACATATATTTCCTTATTGGTTCCGACATCTATAGATATTTATGCTGAGCGAAGATCCTATTGATATTTCAGGCGGTAACGGAAAATGAGTTTTCAATTCAGATAAATATTTTGGATGTCTAGGTTCAGGAGATTTGAATAGGTTATCTAGTGTGTTCCCGTAAAACCAGTGAAAAGATACATATCTTTTAAAACAGTAGCCGTTTAAAACATATTTACCCTGTGCACAAAGCAAAGGAGCATACAAAAACGATAAGGTCTTATCCTTGCACATAGTAAAAACAATAGTTGAAATATGCCTAATTAAATAAATAATATATGAATTAAAATATAAACTAATAATTTTTTTTAAATTTCACAATAATTTAAATAATATAATTTTATATTGTTATTGTATTGGCAAAAATGTCTCGAGGTATGATCACACTTTCTAATTTTACAACCGCAAAAAATAATACAAAATAATTAGTACAATAATTTTTTTTTCAAATAATCATATATAAAATAAATATAATATAATAAAAAATAATTTTACCTTACAACAAAAATAGAAGGAATCGATGAAGCAAAATAGAAGGAATTGATGTGGTGATGTTTGCATAGAGGGATGTTATTTATAGGGGAGTGGAGAAAGGCCGAGCTGCTTGGGAACCAATAATGTAAGGCGCACATGGTGATTAGCGCCTTACGTACGAGTGACAGAAACCCCCGAAAGGCGTGGATTGTCTTGACCCGGCGCCAGCTTGGATAAGGCGCGGATGGCCATCCACGTCTTTCATGGCGTGGTGCCAACTCGGACAGAACCCCGCAAAGGCACGGATGACAATCTGCGCCTTGTCAAAAAGGATGCTAGATCAATAAATTAATAGAAATGATGTCTGACAGATAATTATTACATGTTAAGGTGATATTTTGGTATAATGGCCAAAATTTGAAGAGTGTAATTATATACCTCTAGTTATACTCAATTTAACAAGACTAATAATTTACTATGATTGACTAACTATGTCACATCTATATATAATATGTATGACATTACACCAAAATTCAAAATTATTATGTTACTCTCTAAATATGTTCAAAAGACACCTAACTTTTTACTTGTTGTTCTCTTATATTTTTAGTCATAATTTTTAGTCATAATTTTTAGTGAAAATATGAAAAGACATTTCGATTAAAATTTGCCTTAGAAAAGGAAGAAAAAGATAACTTAGACAGATCAAAAGTCAAAAATAAGAAAAAAAATAACACAAATAGTTTGAGATAATTATTTATATATAGTGAGCGGAATAGAATTACTCATTGAGGATTGATTTTTAATAGTTTAAATGATTATAAGGTAATACATAGTCATAATTTTTGTTAGATAATGACAACACACATACACTTTGTTAATACCTTACCGATGTAGTTATTTTTGAATTTAATATATCAAAAGAGAATAACACACCTTTTATAATTTTGCAAAATCAGGCAAATAATGCAAGTGAAATAATTAATTAGTAAAATAGGACACCCTCAAATTTATTTTGGGATCTAAGCTATTTGTTATAGTGTACGTAAAATAAGTCACGTAAAGGTGACGAGTTTCATAAAATATAAAATAGAATCAGTCATATGAAATTGATTAAAATTATATGGAACTTATCACCTTCACATGACAAGTTTTAAACTGGTCACCTCTACGTGATGAATTTTACGTATACTGTAATAAGTGGTCTAGATCCCGAAATAATTTCCAATCACCCCTATTTTTCAAAATATTTTTCCGCCATGTATTATTTCCCTGGTTTTGCCTTATATCATCGATGACTGTTAAAATTGCATCTATACGGGCTCAAAAGTATAAGTGATGTGGTGGATGCAATTTGAAAACGGACTGGCCTAATCAAGGCTTTATCCAAATCTAGCTTAGCTTGGAACTACAACAACCCAACAGAAAACAGAAAGATATTTTTTTAGTTAATTGCACCACATGTTCTTAAATTATGATTTTCAGTTTAAATTGAGTCCTAAACTTTTGAACATTCTAATTTCATTCTCAGATTATGCTTTCATTTGAAATTAGTTCCCAAGTTTTGAACATACCAAATTCATCCCCAAACTATAACCCTCATTCTATATTGATTCCCAAACTTTTAAATATTCTAATTTAACTTTGAAGTTTTGAATGATTTAGGGGGATATTATTGGAATGTTCAAAAGTTTAGGGAATAAATTAAAATAAATGTCATATTTTGAGGATGAATTTTTAATGTTCAAACTTTTGGGAACCCATTTAGAATGGGAGTCATAGTTTAGGGATGAAATTAAATATTCAAAAAGTTTATGGATCTATTTAGAATAAGAGTCATAGTTTAGGGATGTATGGTGTAATTAACTCTTATCTTTTAACATAACAAAAGCCATTTAATTTATTTCTTGGGCAAACTAGACGTTTAGTATCCTAAAAATTACTTTTGTTCTAATTTGTTCACTCAACTATTTTTCATTTCAAAATCATGTCTAACGTTACGATTTAATTTCATTTTAGTCACCCACTGTTAAAAATTAATGGTGAAACTAACGTATCATCATAGTGTAATGCCAAATCATCATTGATTTTGTAAATGCCACGTCAACAATTCTGTTAACTTTTTTAATAATGGGTGACCAAAATGAAACAAAAACATAATATTAGGAATGCTTTTGAAAAATAAAATAGTTTGGATTAAAACAAAATAAAAGTGATAGTTGGAGTATTAAACATGTAGTTTTCTCTTATCTCTTTCGATACACTACGTATTTAGTCACCTAACTATTTATACAGTTTCGTTTTTATCACTCAACTTTTTTTTTTAAAAATCATATCTAACGTTATATTTTGATCACTCGTCGTTAAAAAAATAATGATGATGCTGACGTGTAACTATAAGATAATATCATATCGTTACTGAAGAAAAAGTACCTTGTCAATATTTATGTTAATTTTTTAACCATTAGTGACAAAAAAAATAAAACTAAAATGTAACGTCAGATATGATTTTAAAAAAAAAATTAACTTGTAATAATTGAATGACTAGATACTTAGTTTACTCTATTTCTTATGATCTGGTTTTATTTTCTTCTAATTTTGGAAGAAACTCTAAGGATCCAATTTAGTATTTCAGTTCAAGGTTTTCACAGATCTACAAATCATCCAACATTTCCCATAAAATTCTTACCCCACTTACCTGATCTTATTACTATCCTTTAGAAACTGATTCAAATCCTAGGAATCCATTTTCAACCAACTAAAACTCTACCATTTGGTGAGATCAGAATTCCACAAAATGGATGCTCCGCAAGGTGGATCCGACGGCGACAAATCCAATCCTTCCTCTTCTCCTGTCTCCGTCGTCTCCAATTTCTGGAAAGGTATCATCAATTTCATCTTCACTAAACTTATTTTTACTTCTTTTTCTCAAGTGTTAATTTGATTTTGGCAAGCTAGTCTTTCGATTTATGAGGTTGCTTTAGATCAGTTTTCAGTTCAATGATTTTCGTTGGAATGATATTTAGATTATAACAAATGAAGACTGCATTTTTTTTTGAAATCATTTGCTGCTTATAGTTTGTTTGTTGCTCATTTTCTGAGTACAGGAGAGAAAAATGAGATAAAATAAATTAGGAGAGGTTTCCATTTCTATCCATATTCACAAAAAAAAAAAAAAGAAAGAAAGAAAGAAAGAAAGAAAGAACCAATCTTCTTGAAAATTGGATAGTTTTGGAAAGTAGAAAGTGAGGAATATGGTAGTGAAGTAATGGAAATTTTCAAGGTTGTTCAAAATTTTCATCTGCGTTTGGGTGACTTTAAAGAAGATGATTAGCAAAAGAATTTTGATTGGTTTAGCCTGTTTTATATTATTAATTTCCCTTGTGTAGTATTTTTAATAGAATTATAATCAGAAATGCTAATATATAATTAGTGATCGATGAGATTTTAATTCTTAGTGGATTCTACAATTTATGGTATTTTTAGTTTCACTATATGTCTATTACCTTGTTTTTTTTATTTCCCTATTAAACCATTTATAAATTTAAAAGTGTACTATTTATACTGGAAAAGTTTAGTCTAACAAATATATTAGCAATATAACATTTATTTACGTGCAACATACGTGACTTCGTGTTAGGATAATCAAGTAGGAAGCTAATTATTCTTGGGATTGGTATTCATTTCCTTGTTTTTTCCATCCACAGAATTTGATTTGGAAAAGGAGAAAAGTGTGCTTGATGAACAAGGACTCAGAATAGCTGAAAATCAGGAAAACAGCCAGAAAAATAGGCGGAAGCTTGCTGAGAGTACAAGAGGTATTGTTTTCTCCTACATGTATGGCATGTGTATACAGTAATCATTAATACTCTGCACTTTTCTTTACAAGGATGCAGGGTAGCCTCAAGATGCTATGTTTTCTAATAACAAATACAGACGAGTTGACATTCTATTTTCTAGGCACATTTTGTCAAAACTAGACAATAGTGCCACAACCTCAAGTGTTTGATCTTTTTTTTAATCAAAGAAATCCCTATCAAAGGAAAAACTGCTAATATCTTTTTCCATATTTTTGGTTCAGTTTCTGAGCAAAGTAAGAATAGAAGAGAGAAGAATGCTATCTAATAATCTATAGAAAAAAAAAATCAGAAAGTCCTAATGTTGGTTGTTTATTACTATGAAAATTAGTCTAGTTGAAAAATATGTGCTCTTATATTTCCTTTTTTTTAACAGTTTACTATATGTAGAGAAATGCCTTAGTCGTTGTTTCTCATCTCTAACAGATTTCAAGAAAGCTTCACCTGAGGAAAAATTAAGTTTATTTAATTCGTTACTTAAGGGTTACCAAGAAGAAGTTGATAATCTTACCAAGAGAGCAAAATTTGGTGAGAATGCTTTTCTAAACATCTACCAAAAGCTTTATGAGGCTCCTGATCCTTATCCTGCTCTTGCTTCGATTTCTGTAAGTATTAGCTCTGATGTATTGTACTTCTACGAAGGAGATCCCTCTAAAATTTGCATTCTATAAGTTGTATGCCTGCCTAAATTCTGTTTCAAATTGATTGGAATTCTTTAATGTCGTTCAATGATTTCTTTTTGTGAGATGGTAGTAACACTAAGGACCAAACCATAAATATACATTTTTTTGGATTCAAATAAAGCAATCTTGGGGGGTAGTATTTTGGTGACATTAATTATGCAACTGTATGCAAATGGTCTAAAAAAACATCTGATTTTTAACATAAAAAATATTGTTTCATCAGAGGGTAAACGAGTAAAATTATTGAAATGAGTTACTGTAATAACTTTTTCATGATGCAAAATCTTAAGTTAGTGTATATTTTATTTGCCTTGATATGCATGTGAGTCAGTAGCAATTTCACTTGGGTTACATCTAACAACAGTGTTTATGGTTGCAATTCCTCATATTTATGTTGCAACAACTAGTATTCTGCTTCTCGTGAACTCAATTGCTTTTTGATTTGGGTAAAACCTCTGCTTCTAGCAATTGGCGTACAGAACGACTGAATTGAATGAGAAAATGTTAGGAAAATAACACTAAAAGAGAACATTTTATCTGTTTTTGACATTTTTTAAAAAATAACTATGAAGAGTTTTATATGCCTAAAATGAAAGTATGCATTCTGATAACATGTTACTTAAAAACTGTAAAAATGTTGACAAAAACAGTGTACATTACATATGGTGTCCTCCACTCTCCTCTGTATAAGTAGCTCCATGCCTTCCTAGCAAAAGTATTCTTTCTACATATTTTTTCCATGTACTATATGTTTGTTTCATTGAATTCACATTTCCCTTCAGGAGCAAGATCTAAAAATTGCTGAACTGGAATCTGAGAACCGGAAGATGAAAGTTGAACTTGAAGAGTTCAGAACAGAAGCAATGCACTTAAAAAATCAGCAGGCAACATTAAGAAGACTTGAAGAACGGAATCGTCAATTAGAGCAACAGGTTAACAGTGTTTAGTTTTCTAATAATAATGTAATTTCAGTAATGGAGTGTTGTGCCTTGTTGTTGTTGTTTTTTTTTTTTTTAATCATAGTCTTAAACTGGTCTTGTGAACTGGGGATATTTATGTTTGATAGTGACAATGTGATAAAGTGTGACTCCAATAACATAGTAAAAAATGCAGAAAATAACTAAATAAACGGAAGTCTTTAAGAAAACATACAACATTAACTCCTTAAGTAATTAGAAGTAATGATTGGTGGACTTTAGTTTTGTATGCATAAAAAGCATTGGCTTGTTGTCTTAAACATGACCTTCTCCACAGAATTTGTTATAAAATCTAAAATGTACCCCAATTCCCAATCTCTGGTTCATTTCTTTTTGTTTTCTTTATTCTACATCTTTATTCCAGTTGGTGGCATCTAGAAATTTTTTGTTACTTTGAAACTTATGTTAAAGATCAAGCAACATAAAATTTGATAAATGGTTCATTTCATGGAATTGGTCTTTCCTTTATCTAATTGCATCTCTTATCTTTATATGTTTTTCTCTTTTACCTTTTGTTTGTTCTTCTAGGGACAAAGAAGATAACAGAGTAGTTTCTATATTCTGGGTAATAATTGTTTATAGGGTCTATGTATTCTGCATGAAAAGCTCTATCATCTGTAAATGGTGCAAGATTTGGCCTCATGCTGAATCTAAAACAAATTAATCAGTATGTGAACTATAAGGAAAATGAAACATTAAGAAATAGAGAAGTAGTCAAATCTCCAATGATCATAGTTACATTTTAATGTGACCAAGTATAGACATAACTTAAAGTTGTAGTATGGAGTTTTCAGATAACCCATACTTTCTTGAATACTAAGAAGCAAACCCGAGACTTAAGCCACCCTAGTGTTTGGCTTCTAATAGTCTTTAAGGTTGGATAAGAGTGCTTGTCTATATCCATGCTAGTTGTTGGCAGATCAATCTTATTCCTAGGGATGAAAAATGATGGCTGATAGATTCACTAAGGCTGGCATTAGCAGAGCTTCAGAAATGCTATGTGTTGTTGGTTAATTGGTTGTGTGTTTGTTTGTGACAATGATTTTTATCTGTTTTCTATTTGATTTGCTGCATGAGGTCCCTGTTTATGGTTCTTTGTTGGAGTCAACTTGAGTTTTTTGGTTTTGCTACTGTAGAGGGATTTAGCAACATATTATAATACCTGTTACAATTGTGCTCAAGTTTTCTTTAAGAAGTTCAATCATTTTCTAAATACTGCCGTGGCATTTAATGTATGTTGCATGGTTGCTTGCCTTGCGTTTGAAAGAACAAAAATAGAGGTGGCTTTGCATGTTGCCTTGTATTATCAACATTGGAGTTCAACCGTTGATTTAGTTAATTTTCCTTGAGATATAATCTTATATTGAGTTCACAAAATAAAATAGCAAATTATCTGTTGTGAACGTTAGTTATTATAATGATAATCATAATTATAGGAAAATTAACTTTTGATATTCAGTTTTAAACGTGATTTAAGATGCATGAACAAGAATCTAATGCTTACTTCTTCCCGATTCAGATGGAGGAAAAAGTGAAAGAAATTGTGGAGATGAAGCAGCACAGTTTAGCTGAAGAGAACCAGAAAACACTAGAAGTCTTAAAAGACAGGTATCTTTTGCTCCTAGTGGTTTATCTGTTAGATATTCTTGTCTGTTTTCAGAGACATACCCTTGCTTATGCACATTAGTTAGTATGTAAATGCAAATTGCACAAGAATTTCAATAAGAATAGTTGGTGTGTAAATTGTGATAATTTGTACCATACTGGTATTGGCTCGTACCGGACATACCAGTCTTAAAGTGGTATAAAGTAGTTTAAGTTCAGTTCCTGTCAAAAGTTTGGTGTCTTTTGGTCAGTTTTGGTGAATATGGGCTTGAATTGGTGTTTACAGGCCTGTACTGGTTTGTACAATATTTTAGTATTTTAAACCAATTTTATTTTATTTTGTTTTAACTTTTTTTATTTTTTGCATAATTACATTTAAACACCGAAAAACACTACCAGTATGTATCAGTACCAAAGAAAGACGATACATCCACTGGTATGGTACTGTGTAAATATCTCTCTTAATGAACCTGTTCTTTGATTTCTGTTATTATGATAGCTGATGTATAAATTTTCTACTTCATGCAGGGAGCAATCTTTGCAAGATCAATTAAGGCAAGCTAAAGAAAGTGTATCAAATATGCAAAAACTGCATGAATTTGCACAAAGCCAGTTGTTTGAACTTCGTGCTCAGTCAGGTGATAGGCTGACCTGGCTGTTCTGTTCTAATATTCTGTTATTTGACTCCAATAATTATCAAAGAAATTTTATTCTCCTTTTTTGGTTACGTTTTCCCTTATTTCTATCTGCTTTTCTTCTGTCTTACACCATCTTTAACAATACAGAGGAAGATAGGGCAGCAAAGCAGTCTGAGGTCAACCTTTTGATGGATGAAGTAGAGCGAGCCCAAACACGGCTTTTTAGTCTAGAGAGAGAGAAGGTAAATAGAAAATATGATAATTTAGCTTATTTTGATGCAATAAACATGTCATCAGTTTAAGATCTTGATTCGCCAATATGAGAGCAATGGGGGGAGTGTAGTTGCATCGGCCTATCAACACTGACCTAGTTGTAAATAAAGGGCCACAACTGCCTTTGTCCAACTTGGAGCTATGTGGCTTCCAATCACTGTAATTATGATTTAACTAAATGCTTCAATTTCTGTGTTCTGCTACTTATAAATATGCCAAGTAGATCATGCTTGCAATTATTATTCTGGTATTTTCTGTGGCTGATTCTGTTGACATAGTCATTACAGCATATTAATTATGTGTTTGGATATTAATTAAAATAAAATAAAGAAAAGGATTCTAAAATCTCCTCCATTTCCTTCCAAACTCTTATTTTTAGTTACTTCAAAATGGGTTCGGGGTAAACTCAGAGGAAAGGATATATATGAATTTTTAAAAATATAAAATGACTTTTATATCCTTATTATTATTTTTTATTTTCTAAAGAATTATTTAATATTTAATTTATTTATTGACCATGCATTGAAATTTTAAACTACTAAATTATTCTTCATTAATAAATCAATTTCTATTATTTTTAAAATTTATGATAAATTATTTTTGGATTTATTAAAAAAATTAAATGAAGAAAATTACTAAACACTAAAGTTATAGGAAAATGAAAATACTTATTTAAATTTATTTTAACTTTATTAACTATAAAATAATATTTTTAATTAAAATTTTCTTTTATTTTTAAAATTATTTAAAATAATTAATTTCAAAATTATTCAGGTGATGTGTAAAAAAATTGATTTTAATTTTTACTGCATAAACAAATGAAGGTTGTGATCAATCCTTCCCTTTCCTTTCCCTTACCCATTTTAGCTGTCCAAACAAAGAAATACAATATCATTTACATTTTTTCCCTTTACTTTTCCATTATTGACTTGAATCCAAACATAGGGTAAGAGCTTGCAAGCATTATGTTTGTTCGGTTAATTGGTTTATATCAGTTTGATGTTCCATGTTGGTAATTGGATGTTCTGTAGGGGCTTCTACGCTCTCAATTGCAGTCAGCAAATGAAGAGTCTGAACATAAGAGAAGGTAAAGTACTTCAATGCCATTATCCTTTGAAAAAGTGCAATCCTTTCTATTTATTATGTTTTGCCGAAGAAATTAATGAAACAGGTACTGGTATCTATAATTTTAGGCATTAATATCTTATGCTGAATAATTGATTTTATCTTACTTTACGAAGTTTTTACATGTCATGCAGAAGTGTGGAGTTTAGATTGTTATTGGGAACAGAATTTCTGTGCATTTGTAGATAGTCATAAATTCACAAACGTGCTGTAGTGACATTGCTTTTCAGTTGCAGTACTGCCAATGCAGGTGGCAAAAGGAGGAGGCCACCTAGACCTTTTTGGTCTGGGACACCCACTCTTTAAGTTCTCAGTATATGTTACTTGATCCGGACTAGCTTGTTTTTACTTTACTTAAATCACATATCATATATCTCCAACTTCTTTCTCACCTCTTCCTTTCTTTGGTTCATTATATGCTCGAATCTCCTTCTGTTCTTTACCTTACAGCTGGCTGTATAAATATTGTGCGCGGAATTTGAAATGCCAAGTTTCCTTTTATGAAGATAAGTTAATGTGAAGTAAATATGTTATATATTAAGGAGCTATTAATTCTTAAAGAATTGTTTTCTTGATTCTGCTTCACATAATAATTGCCTTATATGCTGGTCTAAGCTTGTTCTAGAGGTGGTATGTGAACAAAGATAATAGTTCATTTGGCCACATCTTCATCCAATTTTCTACATTTTCCATGTCATATTTGCAATGAGTTTTTCTCAATTGATCATATCTTGGTACAGTGATGTAGATTCAAGTACTATCCTTGAAAACTCCCTAAGTGCCAAAGAAAAGATAATCTCGGAGCTGAATATGGAACTTCACAATATTGAAACTACCTTGTCCAATGAACGAGTACAACATGTCAACGAGATCAAGAAGTTGAAGGCATTGCTCAATGAAAAGGTAAATAACCCTATCACTATTTTTGTTCATCCTCAGACTATGTCGTAACTTTTTTTTTTGTCCTAGTCTCTAAAAGTTGGGAAATTATGCCCTTTGGTTTCACTTTAGTAATAAAACACCTTGTAGTACATCTCTTGGTGAGAGAAATGCAATTTTTAGTTCTCTCCGAAATTTTCAAGAAAAATTTTCGGCTAATCAAAGGAAGCCTCGTTAAAGTCGAAGCAAGAGTTCTCAGAGGTAGGTTAAGGAAGTGGAAGTTGTGGAACTGTCAGGTGACTCCTTTCTATTTTTTTGTATGGAGTTGGTAGTTCGGTTGGCCTCTGTCGACAAGTCGAGCAAGAAGAGGCAGTAAGGAGGAAGCTGATTCTTGTACTCTTTTCGTGCGGATGTTCAGGGTTTTGTTTTTGATTTTTCCTTTTATGGATTGAGCCAGCTGTGTTATTCGGTCTCTGTTTTAGCTGTTATGTTTTTGTGCTGGTCGTCGGGCTAAGTTCAGGTGTTAAGTCTGGTCAGTCATTCTTGTGACTGTTGTTGTAGCATAGATGGTTTCCGCTGTGTTAGTGTGGTTGTGTAGGGTTTTTTCGGTTGTTTTTGGTTGTTTGTTTATGTTGGGGGTGGTGACCTGGTTGTATCTTTTGAATCTTATGGTTAATGAAATCGTAGGGCACTCTTTTCCTCCTTCCGCTGATTAAGGAGCTTTGTTACAAGATCCTTTAATCAAGAAGGAGGTTTTTAATGAGGCCTTCAATTCCTATAAAAAAAAAAGCATTTTCCCCCCTCATCCCCAGCACTGTAACTACCTATGATAACACAATGAAACCATGGGTGTTTTATTGTTAAGAACAAAACCTCATAGGGTTTTAGTGCAATTTTTATCCTATAAAACCATCAGTCTATTCATTAAAAAATAATTTCCTTGATTTGGTGTTTTAATGGTAATCAATTCTTTCCTTCACACTCAAGACTAACTACCTATAATGACAGAATGAAAATGTTAAGAACAAAACCACATAGGGTGTAACTGCAATTTACCCTTTAAATGTCTAGCCTATTCATTTACAAATAATTTATGATTTGGTACTTAACATGTTGCTTACCATTACGGTTTAATCAAAGCATAATTATAAGATTATATCAACTTCCACTGAGCTTGTAGAATTCTTCCATGGTGCTTTATTCAATGTGTTGGAGATAGGACTCGTATCAGAATTGATGTTCTTTTGTTACTTCTTTGGTCTCTGTATTGGTTTTATATTTGTTGAAATGAATTTTTTTGTCTGTAAAAAGGGGACTTTTCTCCTATTTTTCCTTTCCCTCTTCTTATATCCAAAATAGGAAGTTGC
Organism: Hibiscus syriacus; assembly: GCF_006381635.1. Classification (NCBI taxonomy): domain Eukaryota; kingdom Viridiplantae; phylum Streptophyta; class Magnoliopsida; order Malvales; family Malvaceae; genus Hibiscus; species Hibiscus syriacus. Next base: position 864,825 of record NW_024061960.1, read on the forward strand.
TCTTGAGGAGTTGAAGAAAGAACTTCAAGCAAGGCCAACAGAAAAAATGGTTGATGATTTGCACAAGAAAGTGAAAATTTTGCAGGTACAATCATCCTCTAAATGGTTTCTTGTTTATATAGATCTCCATGGGCTAATTACTTTTCTTTAGCCTGCCAATTTTAAGAATTTCATGCAACCAGGTTTTTAAAGTTAAGATGATTCTTACATAGAATTTACCAATTCTGTTAGCTAACTAATTTCTCTTGCTTGTGATTGTACTGTAACTGATGATGCTAACTTCCAATCATATAAGAATTATAAGGAACTCCCTTGGTTGTTGCTTTTGTTATAATTTCTTAGACGCAAAGCAATATAATTTCTGAAGATTTAAAGTTAAAGCCCTAAATCTTCTTGATAACAAAATGTACGTTCCACTTTTAGACACAAATAACTTCTGTAATTTGTATCCATTAGTTTTTCTTTTTTAAGTTAATTTGATTTTTATTTTTTACTCCTCTATTTAGCCTTACAGAAACTTCTTTGAGCAAGAATGAAGCAGCCTGCCATCAATACCATATTCGCTTTACACTTTGATGAGTATACGGCTTTTAGCATGTGGCAATAGTTAATGTTTCATCTAAGCAACCTTTTTTGTGGTGACTTGTAGCCTTTCTAGTATCATGGGGTTAAACCATTAAAGAAGGTATATAATGCAAATTATGGATCGATAAGCTTGTAGAGGATTAGTCGGTGCTTAATTTATGCTCAAATTGCTGTGCTTTTTTATTTCAATCCAAAGTCTGCTAATCATGTTTTAATTTTTTACCTGGAAAATGAACAAACGAGAACTATTTTGTTGGTATTGCTCCCTGTGTATTGAAGTTTACACACGTTCTATACTGTGACTGACTTTATGTTGGCATTTTCTTGTTTCTTCACGCTTGATAGCTTCTCAATATCTCTCGTTGTTGCCTGTATAGGCGGTGGGTTATAATTCAATTGAGGCTGAAGATTGGGAAGCAGCTACCAGTGGAGAAGAGATGAGTAAAATGGAATCTCTTCTTCTTGATAAAAATAAGAAAATGGAACATGAACTCACACAGATGAAGGTATGAACTGTTTTTGGATGCTTTGCTTCCTAGTTTTTTTTTCCAGTTCTCTCCGAAAATGGTGCATATGAATAGTATTTAGATCTCGTATATGAAACTATACAAAAGTCAATTTCTTGTGGATGACTATGGTTATCATACATGCCAAAAAATTTGGAGTTTAGTTAGATTTTAATTCTTTTGATTTGGTTTAATTATCATGTACTAGCAGTGTCAATGTATCTTTTACCGGTTTTCAGGTCAAACTTTCTGAGAAAACATCTTTGCTGGAAACAGCTGAAGGCAAAATAGTAGAACTTGTGGAAAAGGTTAATGAACAACAAAAGCTGATACAGAAGTTAGAAGATGATATATTGAAGGTTTGGACTAGTTTCTTCCAATGTTCTGAAAATGGCACATTTGACCAGCTTCATTATTTTCTTACAGCATTTGCATTTAGATGCCTTACTGGCTGCTGTATATATGTGAATTCTCTTACACTGAAATATTGAAACTGTCAGTTTCTCTATGTTGCTCCTTCCATTTAATGATGTTCGACTCGACTTAACAATTCCTAGGTGATGCAGGACTGCAGACTTTCATTTTCATCTCAATCTTTCTTTCTTTAATGCAGGGTTATAGTTCCAAAGAAAGGAAAGGGACTCTTTTTGATGATTGGGATCTTTCTGAAAGTGGATGGAATGAAATGTCCGAGGTATATCTCTTGTTTGCTACTTTACGTGTATAAATTACCGGAATGTGTAACCTATAAAATAGAAGTTAATCTGTATCAAAGAAAACAGGAATTTGACTCAACAATTTGGTCTTTTTATTTTTTACATGTGCATTGTACCAATCTTAATTGCTTAAATAGCTTTCCTTACCAGCTTGATCCTCAGTGTGTATGTGGTTTATGGAATTTTATCAGACTCGTTCTTAATCCTTTGCTTCCTTATTTCATATGTCGCTATCTTTTGCCTCTCTCTCTATGTATGTGTGTGTGTGTGGGAACGAATTTAGTTACTGAGATAACACATCCTCCATCAAGATGTCAGATTGTCCAATTTTTAACTGAAAATTTCAATGCGTGTTAAGTATCTATTAGCAGCACTTGCTGATTTTCTTCACTTAAATGTTAGGAAGAATTTAGTGTCCTATGTCCCTACGTATTCATTGAGAGCGGCATTGATTTATCTGTTGAGGCTGCAGGGTCATGGAGGTAGTGTTGCTGATAGAATCATGTTTCTGACTAGTGAATAGTGATGTTAAGTTTTACATTTTAATTCTTGATATCATGGACCGTAAATACAGGAAATGTTTTGCAAGTGAAATGATTCAATTTTCACAGTGAGTTATCATTTATTAATTCAAATCCTATTGTGGAACAGAACACAGAACACAAACAAGTTTCCTCAGATCAAGACCAAAGCTCAATGCTGAAGGTGATATGCAATCAGCGTGATCGGTTTAGGGCACGATTGCGGGAAACTGAAGAAGTATGGTGTTTATCTTTCTGCACGTTGTTGCATTTTCTTCATTTTTTATTCCATGGAATTTTTATTTCATGCTTGTTTTGGTCTCTGTAAAATAACGTTTCTGAATGTTCCATGTCTTATAGGAAATAAGGCAGTTAAAGGAGAAGATAGGGGAGCTAACAACAGAACTGGAGAAAACAAAAGCTGATAATGTTAAACTTTATGGAAAGATTCGCTATGTTCAGGACTATAACCAGGAGAAAGTAATTTCTAGAGGATCAAAGAAGGTATTTGTCGTTTTTAATACATATCATAATTCTCATCAAGTGTCTATAGTATCTTGAACCCAAGCTCTTGTTGATTTTTCAGTACGCAGAGGATCTTGAAGGTGGCTTCAGCTCAGATGTTGAATCCAAGTACAAGAAGATATATGAGGATGATATTAATCCCTTCGTGGCTTTCTCAAAAAAGGTTGAGCCCCATTCATGAATATATAACTCTGTTCGATTTGCAAATATCTAGTGATCTAGTTTGATTTTTGAACTTAGGCCTGCAGAGCTCCTTTTTCTTCTTTCATTAGAAATTCACAATATTTTAGAAGAGAAGATTCAGTGGGTGTTTGGCAAGCTTCTTGTTTGTATTTACACGATTTCCATGAACTTAAATTTTCTTGATCACATATCCTCAACTTCAAGTTCATACTGTGTTCCATCATACATGCTATTAATGATCAGATGGCTCTAGTTTCTTTGAAACAATGCTCAAGTATTTGTTCCCTGTGTAAATTTCAGGTTAGATTCAAGATAAGATGTTTATATGAACCCTTCTAGATTGCTATGGGAATTATGTTTATCAGGCAAATATACTGTTCAAGAACGTCCTTATAAAGCTTATTTTAGTTGGGAACAAAGTTGAACATCCAAGACACACATACTGTTCTCTACCACCCAATCCTAGGAAACATGAGAATATCAAAATAATCCAGTTAGCATTTACATCCAGGGAATCTTTGAATTCTGATTATATTTCTATTATGCTGTGTTTTATGTAATGATCGTTTTTGTTTATCACGTAGGAGAGGGATCAAAGATATAAGGAGTTGGGCTTTAGAGACAGAATCACGCTCAGCAGCGGACGTTTTCTTCTAGGAAATAAGTATGGTTTTGTCTCATCTTCTAATTGCACACACAACATATCAGAATGATCTCTGGTTCCCTTTATTGTATGTTCCATTGAGAGTGTATGCACATATATAAAGGTGGTCATCAAGCTTGTAGATTTGGGGTGTCTAGCATTCTGATCGAGGCTTGGTTTAGGCTAAATCTTCTTTCCACTTCATATTTTGTTTTTTGGTTTGTATGACAATAGTGGGCCGGTCAACTTTGGTTTCATGTTGGTTGGGTGTGTTGCAGTAGGTTCAACTTTTTTCACGTTTTGTTTTGCAAGCCATATAGTAATTGGACTTGGGGTTTGGGTCATTTCAGGCAGGATGATTTTGTAAGGGTCATTGACTTTATTCGAAACTTTTGTACAGGTTAAATTTGGTGAACATGCTAAATCTGTTTCATAGATAACTACACATAATAGCACTGATTTATTGGCCAGCAGTTATATCAATGCAGTCATTGTCGTATAAGGGGGTCTGAATCGATTCCCTGTGCCACGTATGTGGATGTATTCATACTTATTGGTCAGTTTGTTGATTTGCTAATGAAATGCCGCCTTTACAATTTCAGGTGTGCTCGAACATTTGCATTTTTCTACACAATTGGTTTGCATATCCTGGTCTTCACTTGCCTATACCGAATGTCGGCTCTCAGCTACCTCAGGTGATAATGTGGCCTAATCTTTATGATAACTCTGCCCTGGTTCCCTTCGAAGTTATGTGACATTAGATATGTTTTTGGTAAATGCAGCCATGGCTCTGAGGAACCCCTCGTGGTTGAAAAAAACCTGAACCTCCCGCGTGGACATTAGTGTGGTGTGGTCTACTACTACCCTTGCCAATTACTTCATTTATACTTTGATATTGTGAGAACAATATGGCATTGGAATTAAATTTACAAACTTGAATAAACTTTACATGTGTAACACAGGGATGTTATGTTCAAATAGTTGATAGTCTTCGTCCACTGTTTCTTTATTTGTGCTCAACTTGAGTTTTTTATATTCTGCTATTTCACAAGATTAATTACATATTATAAAAGTGAAAAATGTCCCCACCAGCCACAAAATGTTACTTGAGTTTTTATATTCTCTTTTTATAACATTGAAAGAAATACATATTATACAGTTATAAAAATAAGAAGTATCTTATTAAAACATATAAAAATCACTTAAAATGCTAATTTTATAACATTTTTTTTATAATATTACTAAATTTTAGAACTTCTATAATACTACTGGATAATTTATTTTTAGCCCTTGACATTGTTCACCTTCTTTTGGATAATTTATATCTTTATATATCTAAAGAAAGTAATAGGCGATAAATTATAAAAAAAACGCTACTAAAATTATGATGTTTAAAGCCTAAAAACTTGATAGAAAATATAAGAGTTTATTGTTAAATTATTGGGCTTGTCATATTCGATATATAAATGTTTGATGTGCCCTCAAGTGAAGAGAAATGACTAAATTGTGCTTATGGTTTAAAATGACTAGAATACCATTGTGGGTTAAAATGATTAGAAGACCCTAGGAAAATGAAATATTTGATTTGTCTTTAAATGGGAAAGTGATTAAATATTGTTCATTGTGAAATATTTGAATTTCCTTTAAATGGGATTCCATGGTTATCAGTATCCGGAACATACTTATCATTGATATCATTCGTGTGAGAGGAATAACTTGCAATTCTGCCCTCAAGACTACACACTGAATCGTCAAGCATGTTGAATCTACTTTAATAATCAAAGAATATGACACACGAATGATATCAATGATGAGTACATTCCGAATACTGATCTTAGAGGTATGTATTCACGGTCACTTTATAAAAACTAATCAATTGGTTTTAAGATTGACTGAGCCTAAACTATGATACTAATAATATAAAACCTCCGATTAGGGGTGTAAACGAGCCGAGTCGAGCTCGAGTATTGCCGAGCTCGACTCGAACTCGAAAACTTTAAATGTAGGCTCGACTCGACTCGAAAACTCGCGAGCCTAAAATTTTCAAGCTCGACTCGAACTCGAAAGATAATATTAAAACTTGACTCGAACTCGAAAAGGCTCGAACTAAAAAAAATTCAAGAGCTCGATTGAAGTTCGAGACTCTAGCTCGATTGAAGCTCGATTTTGAGCTCGATTCAAGCTCGAACTCGAACCTACAAAAATCTTATATAACATTTAAAATATATAAATAATTTTTCCCTTTAATCAACCATCACCAATACATTATAATATGAATGTATGAAATATAAAAAATATAAAAAAAAATACAATTACAAGAGGAAGCCCGAGACAGTGTGCCACCCACGTGAACCCACCGAGGAAAACCCATGCTGGTCGGCCATCCACCGAAACCAATGCATCCACCAAGAGCAAACAACTGTGCCAACTGTGCCCATATTACAAATTAACTAATGATTATCATGCTGTCAATGCACGCATAACAGCAAATATAGAAAGTGACTTTTGAGAGGATTGAGAAAGAATAGTTGCGTTAACAAAAACTGCACAAACCTGTTGCAATGTCAATTTTTTTACAAATAATATCCCTGCCAACTCGGATTCTACGCGTAGATATAGCTTGCATTAGTTCATCTGGAGCAAAACCCATCAACCTGGTAGCACTGGTTAAAGCTGCAACAAGGAATAAGATCTCACATAAATAAGCATCTTATAAAGACAACATAATAACAACAAGCACTTACATGAAAAACAAATGCTAACTAAAGATTTAACTTAAAACAGATTCAACAAAACAAGTTATTTTAGCAGGCATAAGACAAATGATGATGATAAAAATCATGGATGATGAGGTCTTCAGAGCACACATACCTTCATCGGCAGATGCCTCCACATGATTTTCTTTGTCAATTACTTGAAATGATATATTTCCCAACCATAAAACTGCAGCAAGCATTGCAAATGCTTGCTCTTGCTCTTCTTTACAAATTTGAACAATGTTCATGGCTTCCTGCAGAAATGCAGAAAATATTGCTTAAAGGCCAATGAGACAAATTAAGCGGTTAAAAAAATTGCTACACTATTGATGGTACATTAAATATAGTCTTTTTGAATTTACCGTAAGCTTTTGGAATTTCTGAGCATCATTAACACCATTAATCACCAAGCACTCACTCTGGCCTAGATAGTTGTACTCATTAGCTGTTTTAAGATTCAATCTCTCTGCAAAGACACGATTCCAAGGATCATAAAAATGTTTCACAAATTCAATCCAATGAACAAAAGACCTGTGGCAAGAATAACTTTAGCAACCAAGAGCTTTAAATGATATGATACAATATAATAACCCAAGAGGCATTTGAATAAGGGTTCACAATCACACCATGAGGTGTTGGTTGAGCCGCAGAGGACCTTTCGCTTATCACACCACTTACCCCCGAAACTTGAAGCCTGGTTTTTGGAGTCCCATGTTCGATTTGACAGAAGAGAGTAAGCCTTAGCATCGCTTAGATCCACTTTACACCCTTCTACTTGACACCTTGGAGGCTAAGCCCCTTGCACCATTCCACTAGCCCTTCCCTTCCTACCCGACCCGGATAAGCTTGAAGACCCTTCACCGGACTTGGACGATGTCCCCATGATTGCAGTGGCGGATGTGGTGGCGGAAAAGGAGATATTTTTCCCGGTGTTGAAGTCGTTGAGTGACTCGGCGGAAGAGTTGGTGGCAGAACCGCCTGACTCAGTCAAAGAGCCTGAACCCATCTCCATGAGCTTTCCTAGTCCCCAACCATGGGGTTTTGCTTTTGTAGAAGTTTTTGATCTGGTTTACCCTATTGTATTAGGGTCTTCGTCGGAGAATAAGAGGACCATCATGTTGAGAGTGGCGCCGTGTGTGCGTGAGAGGGAGAGATGAGATTGAGAGAGCTGCCGAGAGAGGCTGTTGGAGAATAAAGGGGCTGTGCGGCTGTGTTTGGTATTTTGTGTGCGTGAGTTTAGTTTAGGTTTAGTTAAATTTAGGTTTCATATTAATTGTTTTGGTAAATTAATTTATAATCCCCCAAACTTGAGCACCATTTTGTAAATCCCTAATTTAATTCATGATTTGTATGTTGAATTTTACGTTTATTTAAATTTAGTCATTAGTTTAATATGTATATGCATGTTTAATAAATTTATAGTTTGGTATGTTATATTTTAATTTTTGTATTTCAATCACATTTGTTTAAATTTTCTTATTTGTTTTAAATGTTCAGGTGTCATTTATGTTATTTTTCATATTATTTTAGCTTAAACCGAATAGGATCAACTGCACATAAGACCCTATAGTTTATGCGTATTTTGTATTTAAGTCATTGGTTTAATTCCAATTTTGTATATTTATTTTAGTCTCTGTTTATGATTGTTTTCTTTAATTAGTTGTGTATATTTATTTTTCATGTTGATATGTTTATGTATAAGTATGCGAATGATTTATTTAGGAGTCACATAACATCTTTTCATAATTTGTATGTTACCTTCATGCGTATAACTTAAATCTAAACCCTAAACACTAACCTTAACACGTAAACCCTAAACCCTAAAATCTAAACCTTAAATCATATCACATAAACTCTAAACTCTAAACCCTAACACATAAACCCTAAAACCATAAACTATAAACCTTAAATCATATAACATAAACCCTAAACCCTAACCCCTAATACCTAAACCTAAACCCTAAACTATAAACCTTAAATCCTATCACAAAAACTCTAAACCATAAACTCTAAACTCTAAATCTTAAATCATATCACATAAACTCTAAACCCTAAACCTTATAACATAATTAGAAGGAATGAGATGACTTAGTGAAAGGAGAGAGAGTATACTTGTTTTGATATTTTTTAAATTATTAATATTTAAATTGAATCATATTTTTTATTATATTATATTTATTATCAAATAAAAAATTAGTTATGATGTAAGTACAATATAATATCTTGATATTAAATGCTCAAACCCTTGATATTTATGATATTTGAACTCGAAACCTCAAAATATAACAACATTTAAAAATTAGTTATTACAAATATTATCATTAGAAATATATTAAATATTTGTCATTAGATAAATAATTTTTTTATTAATTTAAAATAAATATAAGAAAATTTATTCAAAAATAATTTTTAACCATTTTCATTCAAGAATTTTTATTAATCAATAATGTATTTTTAATATATTTTTAATAATGTAATTTTAAAAAATCTAAAATTACAATATAACATTTTTTCGAGCTGCTCACGAGCTTTTCGAGTCGAGTATCGAGTAGCTCGTTTCGGCTCGTTAAGAACTCGAGTCGAGTTCGAGCTCGAGTCGAGTCCATTCGATCCGAGTATTTATCAAGCCAAGATCGAGTCGATCTCGAGTAGCTCGCGATCTGTCTCGTCTCATTTACAGCCCTACCTCCAATACAACATAAAGATAGGCCAAAGATACCACATTGGGTATTAAAGTTACCACTTAATTTGAAAACCTATTAAAAATTTGTTATCACAATTTCATATAAATAAGACCAAAATAATAATGTTTTTAAATTATTTATAAAAAAAAATTGGAGCTCTATAATAGTTTGATACAAACCTAAATATTCGAAATAATGAATACAAAGTTAAAGACTAAAATATAACCAAGGGTACTATGAATATATATTCCATCTAAAGTGATCAAATATTATACTATGATACGAGGTTGTTGAAATTCCTCTGATGGCGATGCTCCACAACATGATTTCTGATCAACTAACCTTTAAACAAAAATATCTAAACACTGAACTTTGCAATCCAACAACACACTTTTTACTCTACTATACTTTGTGCAATTTATAAACATACATGCTAGTAGTATAAACAAAGAGCAATGAATCTAGTCATATTTCATCAACAATAGGCATAACATGTTTAACACAATCATTTATAAGTCATACATTAAAATTCTCATGCACAATATAGTCCTCTAGGGTTAATTTTAGATTTATATCATTATCAATGGGTTATATGGTTTAACCTAATATTAAATAATAATCAAGAATAGTCAATAATCATTCATATTCATAAGGATAAACAACAATACTCATTCATATTCACCTAGCAGTCATGTATGCCATAATGATAATAACAAATGATATTGACATCTAGTCTTACTAAGCAATTAGGTAATAAATAGTAATGACAAATGGTGTCATATAAGTAATCAGGTATCGATAGCAGAGATGATACTCGGTCTCATTAAGCAATCAAATATTATTCCATCAAATATAGACATAAGAAATGGTTGCTTGGTCTAACTAAGAAATCAAGCTAAGTAAGCACAGATACTCGGATAATCTACCGCCCTACATGGTTACATACATGCATCAATGCCCATAGGCCATACATATCTAAAATTATCATTAAGGCCAAACAGTGTAGCTTACTACACGATCACCTCTATGCAAATGCAATATTGATATCTCATGAATGAGTATCAATACTCCACGAGCATTTTACCCAGATTTTTACTCTAATTTCATATGATATTGATGCCATAAGAACGACATCAATACTAAAACCCAGAAATATCTATTTCAAGCTTTCCTACTACTCCTCTAAACCCTTAGTTTAAGTGCTTTGACGAGTGTTTAATATTGCATATATTTATTGTTATTTTCTCCTTTTTTCGAATTTGATATTACTGATTTTTCTTTATTTTGGGTTTATTTTATACAGGAGCTTTATTGGATTAATTAGCCCAAATAGTAGCAGATTTTGATGGTTGAGTCAACATCTTCTAGAAGATGAGCGAATTATCTTGAATATTTAATTGAAATTTACCCGGCATAAGGTTATTCATAAGATGAACTATAATTCAACTAGAAGTACAAGACTTAAATATTTATTTTTATCTTTTTTGATAAACTTTTTAGATTTAGGATTTTTAGTTTGATTATTTTATTATTACTTTTTTATTAAGGATTTTTAGTTTAATTATTTTATTATTATTCTATTTAGGAATTAGTTATTTTATTAGAACTCTTGGTGGGATTTTTAGTTTGATTAGGAATTAGTCATTTTATTTACTTAGAACTTTCGGGTTATAAATACCCCTTAGGTTCAACCTTTGAACTCAGATTGGAATTTATATTTCACTGGCTATTTATTGAAATTCTACTTTTATTTCACCTTTTTACTTTTCTTTCATTGTTTTCTTTTCACAATGCTAAGCATGATCCAATCCATGCTTGGCTAAACTCCAATTAGCCAAAAGTTGAGCAACAAATCAATCCGTTTCATGAGAATTGAAAAGCTCTTCATACCTTCATGTATCTTTCTTGATTTTCTGCAAACTAGGATTGACGATCTGGCTTTCCTATAAAAATCTCAACACTTTCAATTCAAAGATTACACCTTGTCTTGAATGTTGTTTTAATTTACTATTGGGAAGAAAAATCAACTTGTAGCAAATTCAACTTCCTAAGAACAAAATTAACGACGGTTCGCTAAGGGAAATCAAGATCAAGTTCGACTCTTATTGAGACATTATAATCTGAGCACATGCTTTTCCAGCACTTAAAGTAGTGATGGTGTTAACATCGCTAGTCGTTGTTAATCCAAACAAGAATTAAATTTCAAGGATTAACTTTGGAAATTAATTCAAAGGAGAGAAGAACAAGTTACAAGGGTTGGGCCTTATAGACTATAACTGACAAGAATCCCAAAGTAAAATCTATTTCAGCGATAGAAACAAATTGAGGCGATTCGTTGGAGGCTATCTCTCATCATAATTATTTTCAATCATCTAATTTTCTTATTTTTCTTATTTTTATTAATTTCAATTTATTCAATTTATTTTGCTAAACCCCCTTTATTTTACTTTTATAGTTTTCTTGGACCAAGATCAATTCAAACCGATATTGGAAATTTCTTAGTCCCTACAGGTTGACCATTTCTTCTCTATACTACATTCTTAGTTTATTTATTTGACATTTTCGATGCTTGTCAAATTGGCGTCGTTGTCGGGGACTTCGGTAAATTACTGACATTGTTTGTTTTGATTTATGATCAAGAAGAATCTAGGCAAACTAGTTGATTTTGAACCCGAGATCGAAGAAGTAGCCCTAAGAGTACACATATGCATAGGGAAAGTAAACAACAACAAGATAGTAAACTGATCCCTATGGTTGATCAAACAATCTGACAATTAGCTGTGGCACCTGTCGATCAACAACCATTATGCATCACATCCTCAAATAGAGAAACACCATTCAAACTCAAGATCGATTTGATTTATCTTCTACCTACTTTCCATGGATTATCGAGTGAAAATCCTCACAAAGACCTTACTGAATTTCATATGGTTTGCTATCGTATGAAACCATAGAGAGTATCCGAGGATCAAATTAATCTTTGTGTTTTTCCTTTTTCCTTGGCCTATTTGGCTAAGGATTGGTTATTTTACTTACCGCCTAATTGTGTTACTACTTGGGTTGATATGACTCGTCTTTTTATTGACAGGTTCTTCCCTGCTGCGAATGTGAGTGAATTAAGGCGAAACATCTTAGGGAATCCAACAAAAAGATTGAGAGTCGTTATACGATTATTGGGAAAGATTCAAGAAACTCAGTGCTAGCTGTCCACAACACGAGTTAACCGAACAGACTATCTTCCAATACTTTTATGAAGACTTGCTTTATTTGAAGATGAAGATAATTGAAGCAACTAGTATAGGAGCACTTGTGAATATGACCCCACATGCGGCCATAAATCTAATTTCTACCATGGCCGCTAACTCTCAACAGTTTGGCTCTTTCAGTGAACCTACTCGACAAGTTCATGAGATAAGTACAATTTCATTGGAAAGTAAAATTGATAAGTTGGTTGATATTGTTCAATCTCTTGTTGCAGGTAAAACATGTACCACTAGACTTAGCATAATATGCAAAAGGTCGAACCATCCAACTGATTGTTGTCCGAAGTTATAAGAAGACACTACTGCCAAGTAAATACAATTGGTAATTTTCCAGGACCTCCCCAAAGACCTTACAATCCTCACGCAAATACCTATAATCCGGGGTGGAGGGATTATCCGAACTTCAACTATGCATAAAATCCTAGACCAAATCAAGCATATTAACCAAGGCTGTTAACTTCCTAAAAAGGTAACTTTTAAGAACTTTTTTACTTAAGTTATTGTTTGTTTAAAATCTCATTTTAGGCATTTTAGGATCATGTAGTTGCATTTAGTTGCATTTGTGGTGGTAGTGCCATTTTATTTCTTAATGATGCTACTTGAGGGAAAGGTGTAGTTTGTCTATGGTGTGTAGGAAATATCAAGCAAAAAGGATTCGATGGGAAGTAATGCCACGACATCACACGTTACTGAAGCAGATTGAAATGCCTTGGAATTTCTGGCGCAGAAAACGTTAAAAAGATACAGCTGTATGAGGACAGCTGGCTCTGCACATGAAATGATTGCTGTAACCGCCTGCCAGAGCTGCTATGGGACTACTGCAACCTGGAGGATAAGATTCATGCTTAAGGTGTGATTCTAGGGGTATGAGAGGTATTTTGCACCCAACAGCCTCATCATTACCCCTAGATATTTTTATTATATATTACACCTCAAGGGAGACACTACAACATGTGAAGAGGCACACACATAGAGCAGAAAAAAATCAGATTTTTATTTCCTTTTCCTTTCTTCTTCCTTGGGTTTTCCTCCATTGATAAAGCTCCAAGGAGTGGCGAGCTAGGTGCCGAGTGAAGCTAGCGAGCTAAGGTGATTCGTGGTGGCCGAGGAGACCTCCGGTGACATGTTGAAAGCTTCTTCTCACTTCCCTTTTTGCTACTATTTTTCTATTTATTTGTGGGTTATTGGAAGAAATATGTGCATGACTTTGTGTTTGGATATTTTGAACCCCACCATGAACTAAATTATTTGGTGGCTGGTTTAATGGATGTTTAGACTTTATTTTAATGGTTTATTTAAGTTTATTTTGTTTCTTTATTTTATTTGCTTATGAATGCTTCATCATCTAGGCTTGTAAGAGGCATGAAAATGTCCATTTTTTAGATGAAGTTTAGGTATTCAGGAGAAACCTAAGCTAAAAATATTTGTAAGTATTCGAGAGAACCGCAAGACAAGATCCTCATAAGCAATGGGTTATAGTATTTTCAAGGGGCTTTGAACCGGCCTAGGAATATTATAACCTAATCCTTTAGATCTCGGGAGAGACTAGGATAGGATTTCAACGACTAAAAAGGGTGTCGTTATCAATAGGGTAGGCTGGCCAACATTGTTGAGTGAGAGCAGATACCTTGGCATCTTATTCTATTAGGTTCCTTTAAGAACATTTTAGGAAAGCCCTGTCGAGCAAGTAAAGATTAGATAGCTTAAATATGCCTGGGAAATAAGTTTAGCATCCTTAGATCAATCCCTACCATTCATTTCATTGAAAGCTTGTCACATAAGGATTATCTTATTTTCATTTTATTTGTTGTTTATTTACTATCTTTAATTGCCTCGAAATTACACCATTTTCAACACTAAACATCTTATCTTGCCACTACAGTTCCATCTGCTACACCATCAGACCATTCGTCTACATCCACCTTCATACACATTTTCATTTGTCGTGACATTTGTATATATAAAGACTAACTATACATAGATAGATTAATACTTAGCTTTGGTTAGACTTTTGTAATTTCACCCAATCCCTGTGGAGACGATACTCACTCATCATTGTATTACTTGAGTGATTGTGTATACTTGCACATTATTTATGTATATTTTATAGTACTCACAACACGCGAACAAGTTTTTGGCGTCGTTGTCGGGGACTGGCAGCCTGAAGTTATTTAGTTTTGCCAGAGCATTTTGTTTTGTATTTTTATTTTTGTATAGTTTACTTTATATTTTTGTTTTATTTTTCAGGTTTATTTAGTGTATGCCTAGAAGAAATTCTAAAGAGCCTTTGGAACCGATAGAACTTGAGATTGAAAGACTCTTTAGACAAATGAGACGTGCTCAACGCACTAGAGGAAACATGTATCAGATTGGAAACCAAGGCATTGGTCAGGATGACAGAAATCAGAATGCCGTGGCATTAGACAATGCTAATACTGCTCTTAGGTCGCGCGTTATTCGAGATCGCTTAAATTCGATGCTGGATGATCTAAATCCTGAGATTGTGGCACCCGAGATTCAAGCTGCACATTTGGAGTTGAAACCAGTCATATTCAACATGTTGAATTCCATTGGGCAGTTCAGGGGTATGCCAAATGAAGATGCCAGGCAGCACATTCGCAATGTTTTGGAAGTTTGTGATTCTTTCCGCCAAGAGGGAGTGCATGAAGATTTTCTGAAGTTAAAGTTGTTTCTGTATTCATTGCGTGACCGAGCAAGGGCTTGGTTGAGTGGTGTACCAGCCGATTCGATGGAATCATGGGTAGATCTTTGCAAGAGTTTCTTATTGAGGTACTACCCACCGAACATGAATACGAAGCTAAGGAATAAAATATCATCTTTTCGCCAGGGCGACGACGAATCTATGTATGAGTGTTGGAATCGCTACAAGAGTATGCTTCGAAAGTGTTCAAATCATGGTTTTCACGATTGGACTCAAGTAGTCATGTTCTATAATAGAGTCAATGCACCCACGAGGATGTTACTTGATGCCTCGACAAATGGGACATTGCTTGATAAATCACCTACTGAGGCGTTTTCTATCTTGGACAGAATTGCTAACAATGATTATCAGTTTCCTTCCTCAAGACTTGTGAGTGGGAGGAGAACACCTGGAGTATTTGAGTTAGATACCAAGGATTCAGTGTCTGCTCAACTCTCAACTATCACCAATATGCTGAAAAACTTACAACGCTCTACTGAGGTGAAGGAAGTAAAAGCAACTAGCTTGGCATGTCTATTATGCCAAGGCAATCATCATGAGACTTACTCTAACACTTATAATGCTTGATGGCGTCAGCACCCCAATTTTTCATGGGGAAATCAAGGATCCCACAACGCTAATCACTCTACTCGGCAGCAAAATCACAATGAGCCTGAAGGTTACCAGAATGCTATGCCATGGCATAATACTAAAAAAGGAGCTTCAACTTCAACAAGCATGAATTCCTTGAAAGCTACAATTCAAGAGTTCATATCTACTACGAAGACAATGCTGCAAGACCATTCTACTTCAATTAAGAATCAATGAGCTTTACTTCATAGTCAAGGCACCTTACTTCAAAGCCATAGCTCGTCTTTGAGAGCTTTGGAAGGTCAAGTTGGTCAGATTGCTATGGCATTGCAAGAGCGTCAGCAAGGATGTTTGCCAAGTGATACTGAAGTCACTAAAGGGCATGGAAAAGAGCATTGCAATGTGTTAACTCTTAGGAGTGGAACACAAATCAATCAACAAGTCAAAGCTAGTGGGGCACAACATGATGACTCTATTCCCACTAATGAAAGTGGTGAAGCTGACTTACAAGATAATAGCATTTCTGAGAAGGACAAGGAGGAGGATTTAACAAAGGCACCAGATTCTGATGCCAAGGAAAAGTAATTACAATGATGAAGTTCAGTTCAATAAGTTCGTGGACATTCTTGATCAGCTCCATATCAATGTACCTCTCTTGAAAGCTATTGATCAGATCCCGATGTATGCTAAATTTCTGAAGGAAATCTGTACCAAGAAGAGGAAAGTAGAGACTGTTGCCACTGCAACAGAATTTTGTTCTCCATTGAGTAAGTTGCCGCCAAAGCAAAATGATCCGGGCAGCTTCATTATTCCTTGTTTGATTAGAGATAATTTTGTTGGAAAGGCACTGTGTGATCTTGGTCCAAGTGTCAACTTAATGCCGTAATCTATATTCTTGAAGTTTGGTATAGGAGACGCAAGACCCACCTCGGTAATTTTTCAACTAGCAGACAGATCCCATGTGAAACCTGAAGGGAGAGTCGAAGATGTCATAGTAAGGGTAGACAAGTTTGTGTTTCTAGTCGACTTCTTAATTCTGGACTGCGAAGTTGATTCCAAGACACCAATTATTCTGGGAAGACCTTTCCTAGCCACTGAACGTATATTGATAGACAGTGAAACAGTTGAACTCACCATGAGAGTGACTGATCAGTGCGTGACTATCAATGTATTTCGAACGCTCAAATATGTTGATGACACTAAAGAATGCCAAGACATTTCTGAATTGAACTCAGTGATTGAAGAAGAGACTGAACATCTTTGGCAAAACAATTTCATTCAGCTAACAGAAAATGAATATTTGGTGGATAATGAAAGCTTAGTGGAGTCCGATGACTTTCCAATTTTGGAGGAGCAATCTAGCTTACTACAAGTTAGATCAGGTATGAATTTTAAACCTCTGAATTTTGATGAATTTATTCCTCCTAAGCCTTCATTATTGCATGCACCTACTTTAGAGCTTAAAACTTTACAAGGGCATCTTAAATATGTTTACTTAGGTAGCGATGAGACTTTATCGGTGATTATTTCTGCTAACCTTACTGCTAATCAAGAGAAAAGTTTGTTAAGTGTTTTGATGCAGTATACGAAACAAATTGGTTAGACTATGGTCGACTTGAAAGGCATTAGTCCCATGATCTGCATGCACAAGATTCTGCTTGAAGATTGCCACGACAATTCAATCGAACCACAAAGAAGACTCAATCCTGTTATGAAGCAAGTGGTGATGAAAGAAATTCTGAAATGGCTTGATGTTGGAGTGATTTATCCTATCTCTATTAGCTCATGGGTGAGCCCTGTCCAGTGTGTTCCGAAGAAAGGAGGCACGACTGTGGTTACTAATGAGGATAATGAGCTATTTACCCACTCGTACCATTACTAGATGGAGGATATGCATGGACTATAGAAAGATTAATAAAGCTACGAAGAAGGAACATTTTCCTCTACCTTTCATCGACCAAATGTTGGATCGATTGGCCGACAAAGCATTCTATTGCTTTTTGGATGGGTACTCGGGGTACAATCAAATTGTCATCGTACCAGAGGACCAAGAAAAGACTACATTCACTTGTCCCTATGTCACTTTTGCCTTTAGGAGGATGCCTTTTGGACTCTGCAATGCCCCGGCAACATTTCAGCGCTGTATGCAAGCCATATTTTTAGACATGGTTGAGGATTTTCTAGAGATAATCATGGATGATTTTTCTGTTTGTGGGGACGATTTTGAACGATGCCTCGGCAAATTAGAAAATGTTCTCAAAAGATGCGAGGAGGCTGAGTTGGTCTTAAATTGGGGAAAATGTCACTTCATGGTGACTGAAGGCATTGTACTAGGCCACAAAATTTCACACAAGGGTATTGAGGTGGACAAGGCAAAGATTAAAGTAATTGAAAAGTTGCCACCACGAACTTTGGTCAAGGGAATAAGAAGTTTTCTTGGACATGTTGGATTCTATAGAAGATTTATCAAAGACTTCTCCAAGATTTCTAAACCCTTGTGCATGTTACTTTAATAAAACCAACCCTTTGTTTTTGACGAGTTATGCCTCGGCGCATTTACTGAGCTGCAATGACAACTGATCTCGGCACCCATTGTAGTTCCTCCCGATTGGACATCACCATTTGAGCTGATGTGTGATGAAAGCGATTATGCCGTAGAAGCTGTTTTGGGGCAACGCCGAGGTAAAATCTTTCATGTTATTTATTACTCTAGCCGCACTTTAAATGAAGCACAATTGAACTACACTACCACTGAGAAAGAATTACTTGCCGTGGTATTTGCTTTTGATAAATTTAGACCTTACCTAATAGGCACAAAAGTTATTGTTCACACTGATCATTTGGACATAAAATACTTAGTGAAAAAAAAATGATGCCAAGCCTAGACTTATTAGGTAGATCTTACTTTTGCAAGAATTCGACTTAGAGGTGGTAGATAGAAAAGAAATTGAAAATCAAGTTGATGATCACTTATCTAGGCTAGAGAACACTTCTGAATGCCATGACACTGTAGATATCCAAGAGGAATTTCCTGATGAGAAACTTTTATATGCCACGACAATCCCGTGGTACGCTGACATTGTTAATTTTCTTATTAGTGGAATTCTGTCTTTTGATTTAGATAGTCAGGCTAAAAAGAAATTCAAGCATGATGCAAGGTACTATTTTTGGGATGAGCCATATTTGTTCAAGCATTGTGCCGATCAGCTCATTAGATGATGTATACCCGAAGAAGAACAGCGCGACATTTTGTACCATTGTCATTCGGCCCCATGTGGAGGCCATTTTGGTGGAGCAAGGACTACTGCTAAGGTCCTGCAATCAGGCTTTTACTGGCAAACTTTATTTAAAGATGCCCAAGCATTTTACAAAGCTTGTGACTGATGCTAGCGGACTGGAAACATCTCCAGACGACATGAGATGCCACTGCAAATATTCATAAGGAATGATTCCAAGATCGTACTTAAGTTTTTGCACAAGTATATTTTCACACGGTTTGGAGTACCTCGTGCTATTATTAGTGATGAAGGAACTCGCTTTGATAACAAGTTGATTACCAAGGCATTGAAGAGATATAGAGTTAGACACAAGATTGTCACGACATATCATCCTCAGACAAATGGCCAAGAAGAGATATCAAATCGAGATATCAAGCATATTTTAAAGAAAGTGGTGAACCCAAGGCGTAAGAATTGATCGCCAAAGTTGGATGAAGCACTTTGGGTGTACAGAACAATGTTCAAAACTCCTTTGGGGATGTCACCATTCAAGCTAGTGTATGGTAAAGCTTGTCATCTCCCGGTTGAGCTTGAACATAATGCGTATTGGGCCATCAAGCGATTGAATTTTGATGCTCAACTAGGTGGGGAGCAAAGACTACAGGAACTTAATGAAATGGAAGAGTTTAGAGCACAAGCATATGAGAATGTTCAGATATACAAAGAGAAAACCAAGATGTGGCATGACCAGAAACTGATGCTACGGTATTTTTATGTGGGACAACAAGTCTTGCTTTACAATTCCAGACTTAAACTCTTTCCTGGGAAGCTTAAATCTCGATGGTCAGGACCATTTGAGGTGCATTATGTCTACCCCCATGGAGCTATTGACATCAAGAGAATAGACAATGAGACGATCTTCAAGGTTAATGGCCAGCGTCTAAAAGCCTACAATGGAGTTCCACCACCGCACAACAAGGAAGTTTTACATCTGCACGATGCTGAAGCGTGCTAAGAGGAGAACCAAAAATTTGATTCCATGTCATTGAATTTGTGTCTGTGCATAAATAAAATTTAAAATTTAAGTTTTTCTTTTCTTTCATTTGATTTGATTTTATTTTGTAATTAATTTTTTAATCTGATTTGTAGGGACCACAGTGCTGCAAACCGTGCAGAGAGCGATTACCCAAATGGAGGAAAGGATAGCGCATTAATGGGAGAAATATTCTTTGATTTTGTTTCTTTTAATTTATTTTTTCTGACATTTCTTTTCTCTCTCCAACAGTTTTGTCTCATCATCATCATTTCTTTGGCAGTTTTTCTTTCCTTCCCCATACACGCATAACCCCCACCCACTAATTTCTCCCTTAACCGTCCTATCACCCCTTTTCCCTCTTAAATATTTAACTTTTTCTTTTCTCTTTCATCCTTAATATTTTCTTTTTAGCTTTTATTTTTTATCTCTCATATTCTTCATCTTCTTCCTTTATTTCTCTCCATAGCCGAAACCTCCCAAAAGCTTTATCCTTTTTCGTTTTTCTTACTTCAACAACACTGAAAATGGTACGTTCAAGACCGGCTCCAACTGACGTTTCTGCTGGGCAACAGTTCGAGGATGACGAGGAAAAGGCTCGGTTCCAAAACTTCAAGAACCGCAAACTCTTCTTTGTGTTAAGTTTTATTTTTACCGAGGAGACCGATGGCGGCTTTGGACCCGATGTAATGGACATTATGACGCTGCTCAAGTGGAAGAAATTTGCACGCCATCCAGGTTCAATGAATGCCTCGTTGGTTAAGGAGTTTTTATGCAAATATTTCCAAGCCCAACCAACACTCCATTTTTGTCCGAGGTAAGCAGATTCGTTTTACACCCATTGCGATTAATCGGTATTATCATTTACAGGATGTGGTGGACCGACATGCCGAGTTCGAAACAGAGGTCGATAGCCACACATACGATGAAATTCTTGAGGACTTATGCTTTGCAAACACCGAGTGGAATGGGCATCAAATGAGTCGATATTCAGTCAACCGTGAGCGTCTTCAGCCGCGCGCCAAGTTATGGAATCAATTCCTTAAGCACAAACTCATGCCTACTTCTCACAATACGACAGTATCATTTTCACACTTACTGCTCTTACATTCGATAATTGTATCCCGTCCTATTGATGTTGGACACATTATTGTTCAGCAAGTTAATGACTATTTAGGTAAAAAAGGTAAGTGCTTTGGTGTTTTCTAACTTAATTACTGCTTTGTGTCGTAAGAAAAAAGTCGAGGAAAATGCTTTTGATGAAATTTTACCTGGATTATCGGGCATTACTAGGGCTAGACTCCCAATGCTATTGGTAATTGAAAATCCCAAGTCTAAAGATCCTGTTCATGAGCAATCTGCAGGAACTACACAATCCAATTTCGAGGCAAAGTTACCTGCTCTCGAGGAAGCTGTGATGCAGACTCAAGCTCAGTTGCATGCTTTACATGGTGACATCCGTAACTTCTTTGGATATGTGAAGAATAGAGATGCTGTGGTGGAATCAATGTTTCAAGAAATTATTCCCCATGGTCAACAGAATTTCCTTGGTTTCCCAGACGAAATTCTGCATTCAATGCCGAGGCATCTCCAGAGCCCGAGCAAGATGAATATGATCCTCCAGTTGATGAACCGACTCCTAATCAGCACCGATCTGACACCCCTGAATATCCACCTACTGTCCCTGTCGAAGAAACACCTAGTCCTGTCCCTGTACCCAATCCTTCGCCTGCACCCCGTAGTGATCGACGCACCAAGACCACAGTTGGATGAATTATGCGTCATTACTCCAGTTCTTCCGAGTCCAGCCTCGCACCCCTTAGCAAGCGCACTAGACGAGGAGCTACTAGCACCTACAAACCCACACCACCACGCAAACATTGAGGTACCTCACTTGCATTCATTTTCATTTAGCTTGCATTTCATTGCATGGCATTTAGTTTATATTTAGTTTGGTTCTCTTTAAGCACTGACGACAACGCTTCTCTTAAGTTTGGGGGAGGTAGTGTTCTTAGTAGGACATATGCATAATAGCATTAGCGTAGTATTATGCCATGGCATCAGTAAATGGTAGGATACTTAGATAGAATGTTTTGAGGATACCCGATGATGATGATCTTTTGAGGCTTGAAATTGAATGTAAATGACTGTTGAGAATGATAGAACTCACTCTAGGGCTTGATGCTTTGTGAAATTTTTTTACACGATTTGTATGTTCTCTATACTTAGAAAATTTGGAAAATTTTTATGAAGGAACTTTAGTTAGTTTTGGCATTGAAATATGGTATTGTACTAAAAAGAAAAAGAAAAAATAACTCCCTTATATATAAAACTGTGAATAAATGCTTAGGCATAGCTGTAGAGGGACACTCTCTTTGTCGTGGCATTGCCTGGAACTCTCTTTAATAAATGGCAGCCATGTGCATATGAGTGAATGAAAGAAGTCATGAGATGACTCTACTTAACTAGCTCGGGGTGGAATGTATACTCCCTTTCACCTAGAGTGTGGGATAGTAGGTGTGATGAGCTAACTCCCTTCGTAACAACATCTAAAAAAATCAGAAAAGAAAATGGGAGTAAAGAAAATGTGCTTAATGAATAAGTAAATGCCGTAACAAAAACTAGGGGACTTGAGTAGAAATTATCTAAGTTTGCTAAGTATAGATTGGATACAATCACGAATACACATTACCACAAAGGATCTTGACCTAGGGAAAAGTACTTGAATTCTTGATAAGTCTAACATGTTGAAGCCTAGTTCTCTGAGGGTTGAAATTCAATTTTGTCCTACTATTAAATTGTTGAAACTTGCCATGACATTTTGCTTGTGTAACTGCTATACATTGCTTGAGGACAGGCAATATCTTAAGTTTGGGGGTGTGTTAACTTCCTAAAAAGGCTACTTTTAAGGCATTTTTCACTTAAGTTATTGTTTGCTTAAAAGCTCATTTTAGGCATTTTTGGATCATGTAGTTGCATTTAGTAACATTTGTTGTGGTAGTGCGATTTTATTTCTTAATGATGCTACTTGAGGGAAAGGTGTAGTTTGTCTATGGTGTGCAAGAAATAGCAAGCAAAAAGGATTCGATGGGAAGTAATGCCATGGCATCACACGTTACTGAAGTAGATTGAAATGCCTTGGCATTTTTGGCGCAGAAAACGTTAAAAAGATACAGCTGTACGAGGACAGCTGGCTCTGCACGTGAAATGATTACTGTAACCGCCTGCCAGAGCTTCTATGGGACCACTGCCACCTGGACGATAAGATTCATGCTTAAGGTGTGATTCTAAGGGTATGAGAGGTATTTCGCACCCAACAACCTCATCATTACCCCTAGATATTTTTATTATATATTACACCTCAAGGGAGACACTACAACACGTGAAGAGGAACACGCATAGAGCAATTAGATTTTTATTTTCTTTTCCTTTTCTTCTTCCTTGGGTTTTCCTCCATTGATAAATTCGAAAAAAGGAGAAAATATTGTTATTTTCTCCTTTTTTTTTCAAATTTGATATTACTGATTTATCTTTATTTTGGGTTTATTTTATACAGGAGCTTTATTGGATTAATTAGCCCAAATAGTAGAAGATTTTGATGGTTGAGTCAGCATCTTCTAGAAAATGAGCGAATTATCTTGAATATTTAATTGAAATTTACCCGGCATAAGGTTATTCATAAGATGAACTATAATTCAACCAGAAGTACAAGACTTAAATATTTATTTTTATCTTTTTTGATAAACTTTAGATTTAGGATTTCTAGTTTGATTATTTTATTATTACTTTTTTATTAAGGATTTTTAGTTTAATTATTTTATTATTATTCTATTTAGGAATTAGTTATTTTATTATAACTCTTGGTAGGATTTTTAGTTTGATTAGGGATTAGTCATTTTATTTACTTAGAACTTTCGGGTTATAAATACCCCTTAGGTTCAACCTTTGAACTCATATTGGAATTTATATTTCACTAGCTATTTATTGAAATTCTACTTTTATTTCATCTTTTTAATTTTCTTTCATTGTTTTCTTTTCACAATGCTAAGCATGATCCAATCCATGCTTGGCTAAACTTCAATTAGCCAAAAGTTGAGTAACAAATCAATCAGTTTCATGAGAATCGAAAAGCTCTTCATACCTTCAGGTATCTTTCTTGATTTTCTGCAAACTAGGATTGACGATCTGACTTTCCTATAAAAATCTCAACACTTTCAATTCAAAGATTGCACCTTGTCTTGAATGTTGTTTTAATTTACCATTGGGAAGAAAAATCAACTTGTAGTATAATCAACTTCCTAAGAACAAAATTAACGACGATTCGCTAAGGGAAGTCAAGATCAAGTTCGACTCTCATTGAGACACTATAATCTGAGCACATGCTTTTCCAGCACTTAAAGTAGTGATGGTGTTAACATTGCTAGTCGTTGATAATCCAAACAAGAATTAAATTTCAAGTATTAACTTTGGAAATTAGTTCAGAGGAGAGAAGAACAAGTTACAAGGGTTGAGCCTTATAGACTATAACTGGCAAGAATCCCGAAGTAAAATCTATTTCAGCGATAGAAACAAATTGAGGCGATTCGTTGGAGGCTATCTCTCATCATAATTATTTTCAATCATCTACTTTTATTATTTTTACTATTTTTATTAATTTCAATTTATTCAATTTATTTTGCTAAACCCCCTTTATTTTACTTTTATAGTTTTCTTGGACCAAGATCAATTCAAACCGATATTGAAAATTTCTAAGTCCCTACAGGTCGACCCTTTCTTCTCTATACTATGTTTTTAGTTTATTTATTTGACATTTTCGATGCGGGTCAAATTGGCGTCGTTGTCGGGGACTTTGGTAAATTACTGGCATTGTTTATTTTGATTTATGATCAGGAAGAATCCAGGCAAACTAGTTGATTTTGAACTCGAGATCGAAGAAGTAGCCCGAAGAGTACACATATGCATAGGGAAAGTAAACAATAACAACAACAAGATAATAAACTGATCCCTATGGTTGATCAAACAATCTGACAATTAGCTGTGGCACCTGTCGAACAACAACCATTATACATCACATTCCCAAATAGAGAAACACCATTTGAACTCAAGATCGATTTGATTTATCTTCTACCTACTTTCCATGGATTATCGAGTGAAAATCCTCACAAAGACCTTACTGAATTTCATATGGTTTGCTATCGTATGAAACCATAGAGAGTATCCGAGGATTAAATTAATCTTTGTGTTTTTCCTTTTTCCTTGGCCTATTTGGCTAAGGATTGGTTATTTTACTTACCGCCTAATTCTGTTACTACTTGGGTTGATATGACTCGTCTTTTTATTGACAGGTTCTTCCTTGCTGCGAATGTGAGTGAATTAAGGCGAAACATCTTTGTAACACCCCAATTTAAGGGCTAAATTTTAAGAAATTATAAAGTGGTAGATTTAATTGGTATTTTGAAAGAAACTGTGGATTAAATTGTCAAATTTCAAAGTTGGCAGACCATTTTAAGAAGTGCAAGAAGTTCAGTGGCTAAACTCATTATTTGACCATTTTTCTTTAAGGAGTTAATATAACCCCAATTTCCCGTGCATTTTCTGCAGAAAATGCTCATAATTCCTCTCCTGGTTACCAACTTTCAACTCCGATCTACTCGCCGTCCGACCTCCGATCGATGAGCCGAAACCACCATCATGTTCGTTGTCGAGCGAGGAACAAAACCCCTCAAACCTTTCGTCGTGAATCGTCACCGTTCGTCAATAATTTCAGTCAGAAGCATCGTTAGTAATAACTCGGTTTTAGTTGGTTTTTCATCGATTCACGACGATCCGGTCATCCTTTTACGACACCTCCCGCACTATCGTATTCCTTGCATCTTTCCGAGTCTACCGGTGTCATCCTTGGTCTCTGTCGACGGCGACGCGTGAGGAGGTGAAGCGGTCAAAGATTTTGATTCATTGAAATCGAGCTCTCCGCCGTTCAAAATTGTGAACCGAGCTTTGTAAATATCTCGGAATCGCTCAAAATAATTTTTAAGAATTTTTCCATGATTTTTAGGCAGCCGGAAGGGGCCCCACGCGCCCCCACGCGCCGCCACTGTGCATGGCGATGGTCCAAATGACCGGTTTGACCAGGTTTGGATCAGAGTTGACCGGTTTGATCGGTCACAACCCGACCCGACCCGTTGACCCGACCCGTTGACCGTTGACCGGTGTTGACCACTGTTGACCAAAACTTTGACTGGCTTTGACCGGGCATTAAATGACCTTTGAATTTGACCGAGTATACCTATATTGAGATTTTTCGACGTTCCAAATCTGATTCCGCTGTCCGTTTTCGAAATTCGAACCAGAAGACCTAGAAATTACCGGTCAAACCCTTTGACTTTGATTTTGACCGAAAATTCCAAATTTCCAAAAAGTCATATTTTATGCTTTCGACGTCTTGAATCTGAATCCGAGGTCCGTTTCACCAAATTCGAACCCGATAAGCTGTTTTTCACTGATTTATCACCCGATTTGATCCGTTTATCGTAATTAAGCTCCATTTTTTATATAATTTATGTTGATATGTATCTGAGGAATTATTGGAAGTTGAATTGAAGATCAAAGACGTTCGAATGGAATTTTTATGGTCGATCAATATTGTACGAAAATTGAGGTAATACTTTTACTACCTCTTTATGCTTTATGGAACATGTGAATATTGGTTTAGATGATTTTTATAAGAAATTGAGGGACTGTTAGAATTAAATTACAAGTTCTGTGCTTAGTGATAAAGAAATCAACATGGATTTGTAACTTATAGTTTATTTCATCAAAGGTTAAATGTTAAAGGTACTTGGATGGGAAATTATGATAATACTCCGATAGGGTAAAATTACGAAAATATCCTTAAGTTGTAAGATGTCAAGAATTGTCCCTGGAAATTGATTAATAACTCTGGAAGGATATATTGATATGATAAAACTACAAATATGCTTAAGAAATGCTAGATTTTGCTTACGAAATACGGATAACCGGTTTTTAACCCCTAGAGGGTTTGTGCAAGATATTAGAATTCTATTAAGGAAATATTTCAAGATAAGAGAATGTTCGGGAAAGCAATTGATCATAGGATCTCTAAATTATAATTATTTTCGTTAAGAGCTAATATTGAAATTATCTGGTTAAGAAATTACAAAAATGCCCTTGAGAGATTAAACAATCTAAATTGACCTTGAATGAGAGAGTACTTTGAGGATTTGTACTTAACTCGATTAAGTACGAATTTAATTGTTAAGATCCTGTCTTTGTACAGAAATATTTATGATATTCCGTTTGTAAAATCTGAGAAGACACTTGACCCGAAAATATTCGAATAAGGAGTAAATACTTGAAGGGTAATTTATCGGAGGTATTCTGCTGTCAGAATTGTTCGAAAGGACTAAAGTAAATGATAAGATTGAATTAAATAATAAGACCCGACGGAAGGAAATGATTGTAATACATTGTATCTACAAAATGATCAAAATATCCCTAGAATGCAAATGACCAAGAATTTCACCAAGCTCAGGAATGATTGGATACCCTGGAGCTCTGAAATGAATGGAATACAACTGAGTACCAAAATGACCAAAATACCCTTATGACCTAGAATAAGTAAATGTCTTGGATTAATTAAGAAATCCAAATAAACATGGATGTTTTGCTACCAGTAAAAGTTATGGAACGCAGCTTAAGTGATCAACCAACGTTAGTGCTATATCATTACCTGAATGATATAAGTACCATTTAATTGTTTGTTCATCTTCTCAAATTAGGATCGATGATAATTTTGGAAGTACTTGGCTCAGCTCAACTCTAGAGCGTATACAGTACTAATAAGTGGGTATTCGTGAGTCAAATTAACCACGAATACCAAAATGACTTTATTATATGAATAAATTGAACTGAAATGAAGTGCAACGTGTATTTGAAATTCAGAAACGTCTGAATTATTCAGTAAAACGTTAAAGTAATTGAGATAGACTTGCTTACTAAACGAACTAAGTAACATCAATGACTGATGATTAAATAGGTGATTGGATGAGTTTGGAAACACTGTTGAACTTACATGATGAATTGTCCTTATGGGTTATGAGCCATGGATGAAGTACGTCTGTATTTCCTGATATTGTTGAAACGTGGAAATGAAATAAAGACCGTTGGAAGATTTATTCAGTGATGATTATGGGGATGATCTATAGATCTGCGTTATGGTATTAAAGAGTGAATACACTGGAAGGATAATGAATTGACTTGTTGACATGTATCAGTTTGGGAGTTGTGTAACTCGAGTTGTTTGATAATATGATTGATAGTCATAGATTGTAAATGAGTTGAATCTTCGATTCTATATTTTCATCTAAAATCATTTCGGTCATGTTGGAAAACGCAAGTAACGCAGAAGGAAAAGATTTTGAATACCTCATTTGGTTCAATTGGGCTGAAAACCTATGAATTTAAAGTATATTCTTGAATACCTCTGATTGTTTGGGTAATGGAATCACTCGCAGTAAATCTGAATTTAGAATTATTATGTATAAAGGTTCCTGAACGTTTTCCTGATGCATATATAAACTTAGTGGAATTTTAAAAGTATCAATCTGAAATGTCTGATTAGATCGGTTAGAAATCGATTCTCTTCAAGAAGATCTTATTATTGGAATCCGATCAAATTGCACAAGTTCATGTTATCCTTACCGATAATTACAAAATGCCTCTGAAAAATACTTGGATCCTCTAGTGTGTTCCCTAACTACTATTTAATTATTTTATCTGTTTTGAAATATGGTACATTGAAAGCTATGATTTATTGTTTATTGATGGTTTATGGACAATGACTGATATATGACTATTGGTTTTCATTAATATATGATAACGATGTTTACTGATTTATGGAAATTATGCTTACTGCATAAATAGTATTTTTGAAATACTGATTTTGGGTTGGATTGAATTACGGAGGTATAGCTCTGATCAAGCTGGTAAACCTTACGGACTTAATGGACTCTTGGGTAGGCTCACGAGCCCCAAGATGCTCTATTAGGTCGGCCCTCTTTGCTGTGTGCTTAGAGTAAGCCCTACGGACCTAAGGATACAGGCCCAAAAGCTTATCCTTAGGTAGGCTTCCTTTTTGCTGTGTGCTTAAGGTAGCCATACGGACGCAGTTCTAGGGAAC
The DNA here is from genome assembly GCF_006381635.1 of Hibiscus syriacus. Classification (NCBI taxonomy): domain Eukaryota; kingdom Viridiplantae; phylum Streptophyta; class Magnoliopsida; order Malvales; family Malvaceae; genus Hibiscus; species Hibiscus syriacus. Next base: position 893,949 of record NW_024061960.1, read on the forward strand.
TGCGGTTGGTGTACAGGAGAAGGGATTTAAACTACGAGTTTCAAAAGTTAAACTTCATTATGATTTTATGATGATTTACTAAACTATTACTCGTTTATTGTAACTACTATGATTTTATCGTACTGTTGGAACACACTAGACATACTATTCGATCTCAAGAAAACGTGATACTATGAATGCTTTCTATGAACTGTGATCTTCATGGTTTCTACTCGATGAACTACTAATGGAATCTCAGATTATCTTGCAAACTGGTATACGTTTGATTCAATAAGGAAATTATGGCTTCACATTTATCTGTATGTCCTTTAGCATCACTTGGTAGTTCTGTATTACTGAGCTTTCCGAAGCTCACTCTATTACTCATCATTGCAGGTTAAAAGAATTGTACCAGTATCACTATCGACTTCAGTAAGGGAGTTCTTCTGGCGTTGCTTAGAGAGTATGGTACATATGATTAGGGGGTATGTAATTGTATTTTGTTTTATATACGAGTCTGAAAATTTGTTTTATTTCTGAATATTAATAAATGATTTTATACGTTACATGTTTAAGAAAAGTTTTAAATTTTCCGCTATTTTTACAGTGGGTCGCTCCGGTGGCTCTAATGTGACACTCCAGATCGTATCAGGTTACCCGTATCGGTCTGAGGGGGTTATATTTAGTGGTATCAGAGCTATGGTTTGAGTCAAAATTTTCAAATTAGACTGGCCGGTCGAATGTCAAAATATGTCTGATCGGTACATGCCCCTAGACTACAATCGTACCTCTCTAAGCTGGAACTCCATGGTTGAGTCCCTATCTGTAATAAGCAAACTTAAGTTTTTATCCATTAAAGCTCTACCTTTGCACTAAGGAATATCAATAACGTTTATCTGAATTCTGTAAAGTACCTTACAAGCCATGTGAGAGTTACTCATCTGAGAAATTTCGATCCAACTCCATAAATGAAATTGGGATATGTTATCATTCTTTTGGCTTATTCTCGTAACCGATGTTGAATTGATTCTACAAGAATAAGTATGTTCTGATTCTTTTATTGGAATGAGAGAGAGTTATGATAAGAATAAATACTCAACTGGTTAAGGATTAATAGTGTATCGGTACGTCTATAAAAGTTACTTGAAGATATGAAAGAACTGTTGGAAGTTTCATTTCTGCAATTATGTGATATGAGTGAATTTCGAGGGCGAAATTCTTTTAAGGAGGGGAGAATTGTAACACCCCAATTTAGGGGCTAAATTTTAAGAAATTATAAAGTGGTGGATTTAATTGGTATTTTGAAAGAAACTATGGATTAAATTGTAAAATTTCAAAGTTGGCAGATCGTTTTAAGAAGTGCAGGAAGTTTAATGGCTAAACTCATGATTTGACCATTTTTCTTTAAGGAGTTAATATAACCCCCATTTCCCGTGCATTTTCTGCAGAAAATGCTCATAATTTCTCTCCCGGTTACCAACTTTCAACTCCGATCTACTCGTCGTTCGACCTCCGATCGACGAGTCGAAACCACCATCGTGTTCGTTGTCGAGCGAGGAACAAAACCCCTCAAACCTTTCGTCGTGAATCATCACTGTTCGTCGTTAATTTCAGTCGAAAGCATCGTCGGTAATAACTCGGTTTTAGTTGGTTTTTCATCGATTCACGACGATCCGGTCATCCTTTTACGACACCTCCCGCACTATCGTGTTCCTTGCATCGTTCCAAGTCTGCCGGTGTCATCCTTGGTCCCTTTCGACGGCGGCGCGTGAGGAGGTGAAGCGGTCAAAGTTTCCGATTCGTTGAAATCGAGCTCTCCGCCATTCAAAATTGTGAACAGAGCTTTGTAAGTATCTCGGAATCGCTTAAAATAATTTTTAAGAACTTTTCCATGATTTTTAGGTAGCCGGAAGGGGCCCCATGCGCCCCCACGCGCCGCCACTGCGCGTGGGGATGGTCCAAATGACCGTTTTGACTAGTTTTGGATCAGAGTTGACCGGTTTGACCGATCACAACCCGACCCGTTGACCGTTGACCAGCGTTGACCACTATTGACCAAAACTTTGACTAGCTTTGACCGGGCATTAAACGACCTTTGACTTTGACCGAGTATACCTATCCTGACAATTTTCGACGTTCCAAATCCGATTCCGCTGTCCGTGTTTTGAAATACGAACCCGAAGACCTCAAAATTACCGATCAAACCCTTTGACTTTGATTTTGACCGAAAATTCCAAATTTTTGAAAAGTCATATTTTATGCTTTCGACGTCTTGAATCCGAATCCGAAGTCCGTTTCACCAAATTCGAACCCGGTAAGCTGTTTTTCACTGATTTATCACCCGATTCGATATGTTTATCGTAATTAAGCTCCGTTTTTGATATAATTTATGTTGATATGTATCTGAGGAATTATTGGAAGTTTAATTGAAGATCAAAGATGTTCGAATGGAATTTTTATGGTCGATCAATATTGCACAAAAATCGAGGTAATACTTTACTACCTCTTTATGCTTTATGGAACATGTGAATATTGGTAAATGCATGATTAAGATAATGTTGGTCTCATTTGTGTAGTCAATTAGTTTCTACACTCGATCTGAATACGGTAAAAGGGTTCAGTAATTTATTATGGTTTAGATGATTTTTATAAGAAATTGAGGGATTGTTAGAATTAAATTACAAGTTCTGTGCTTAGTGATAAAGAAATCAACATGGATTTGTAACATATAGTTTATCTCATCAAAGGTTAAATGTTAAAGGTGCTTGGATGGGAAATTATGATAATACTGCGATAGGGTAAAATTACGAAAATACCCTTAAGTTGTAAGATGTCAAGAATTGTCCCTGGAAATTGATTAATAACTCTGGAAGGATATATTGATATGATAAAACTACATATATGCTTAAGAAATGCTAGATTTTGCTTACGAAATACGGATAACTGGTTTTTAACCCCTAGAGGGTTTGTGCAAGATATTAGAATTCTATTAAGGAATTATTTCAAGATAAGAGAATGTTCGGGAAAGAAATTGATCATAGGATCTCTAAATTATAATTATTTTCGTTAAGAGCTAATATTGAAATTATCTGGTTAAGAAATTACGAAAATGCCCTTGAGAGATAAAACAATCTGAATTGACCTTGAATGAGAGAGTACTTTGAGGATTTGTACTTAACTCGATTAAGTACGAATTTAATTGTTAAGACCCTTTCTTTGTACAGAAAAATTTATGATATTCCGTTTGTAAAATCTGAGAAGACACTTGACCCGAAAATATTTGAATAAGGAGTAATTTATCGGAGGTATTATGCTGTCAGAATTGTTCGAAAGGACTGAAGTAAATGATAAGATTGAATTAAATAATAAGACCCGACGGAAGAAAATGATTGTAATACATTGTATCTATAAAATGATCAAAATATCCCTAGAATGCAAAATGACCAAGAATTTCACCAAGCTCAGGAATGATTGGATACCCTCGAGCTCTGAAATGAATGGAATACAACTGAGCAACAAAATGACCAAAATACCCTTATGACCTAGAATAAGTAAATGTCTTGGATTAATTAAGAAATCCAAATAAACATGGATGTTTTGCTACCAGTAAAAGTTATGGGACGCAACTTAAGTGATCAACCAACGTTAGTGCTATATCATTACCTGAATGATATAAGTACCATTTAAATGTTTGTTCATCTTCTCAAATTAGGATCGATGATAATTTTGGAAGTACTTGGCTCAGCTCAACTCTAGAGCGCATACAGTACTAATAAGTGGGTATTCGTGAGTCAAATTAACCACGAATACCAAAATGACTTTATTATATGAATAAATTGAACTGAAATGAAGTACAACGTGTATTTGAAATTCAGAAACGTCTGAATTATTCAGGAAAACTTTAAAGTAATCGAGATAGACTTGCTTACTAAACGAACTAAGTAACATCAATGACTGATGATTAAATAGGTGATTGGATGAGTTTGGAAACACTGTTGAACTTACATGATGAATTGTCCTTATGGGTTATGAGCCATGGATCAAGTACGTTCGTATTTCCTGATATTGTTGAAACGTGGAAATGAAATAAAGACCGTTGGAAGATTTATTCAGTGATGATTATGGGGATGATCTATGGATCTGCGTTATGGTATTAAAGAGTGAATACACTGGAAGGATAATGAATTGACTTGTTGACATGTATCAGTTTGGGAGTTGTGTAATTCGAGTTGTTTGATAATATGATCGATAGTCATAGATTGTAAATGACTTGAATCTTTGATTCTATATTTTCATCTAAAATCACTTCGGTCATGTTGGAAAACACAAGTAACGCAGAAGGAAAAGATTTTGAATACCTCATTTGGTTCAATTAGGCTGAAAACCTATGAATTTAAAGTATATTCTTGAATACCTCTGATTGTTTGGGTAATGGAATCACTCGCAGTAAATCTGAATTTAGAATTATTCTGTATAAAGGTTCCTGAATGTTTTCCTGATGCATATATAAACTTAGTGGAATTCTAAAAGTATCAATCTGAAATGTCTGGTTAGATCGGTTAGAAATCGATTCTCTTCAAGAAGATCTTATTATTGGAATCCGATCAAATTGCACAAGTTCATGTTATCCTTACCGATAATTACAAAATGCCTCTGAAAAATACTTGGATCCTCTAGTGTATTCCCTAAGCACTATTTAATTGTTTTATCTGTTTTGAAATATGGTACATTGAAAGCTATGATTTATTGTTTATTGATGGTTTATGGACAATGACTGATATATGACTATTGGTTTTCATTAATGTATGATAACAATGTTTACTGATTTATGGAAATTATGCTTACTGCATAAATAGTATTTTTGAAATACTGATTTTGGGTTGGATTGAATTACGGAGGTATAGCTCTGATCAAGCTGGTAAACCTTACGGACTTAATGGACTCTTGGGTAGGCTCACGAGCCCCAAGATGCTCTATTATGTTGGCCCTCTTTGCTGTCTGCTTAGAGTAAGCCCTACGGACCTAAGGATACAGGCCCAAAAGCTTATCCTTAGGTAGGCTTCCTTTTTGCTGTGTGCTTAAGGTAGCCCTACGGACGCAGTTCTAGGGAACTGCGGTTGGTGTACAGGACAAGGAATTTAAACTACGAGTTTCAAAAGTTAAACTTCATTATGATTTTATGACGATTTACTGAACTATTACTCGTTTATTGTACCTACTATGATTTTATCGTACTGTTAGAACACACTAGACATCTTATTCGATCTCAAGAAAACGTGATACTATGAATGCTTTCTATGAACTGCGATCTTCATGGTTTCTACTCAATGAACTACTAATAGAATCTCAGATTATCTTGCAAACTGGTATACGTTTGATTCAATAAGGAAATTATGGCTTCACATTCATCTGCATGTCCTTTAGCATCACTTGGTAGTTCTGTATTACTGAGCTTTCCGAAGTTCACTCTATTACTCATCATTGCAGGTTAAAAGAATTGTACCAGTATCACTATCGACTTCAGTAAGGGAGTTTTTCTGGCGTTAATTACATAGTGTGGTACATGTGATTAGGGGGCATGTAATTGTATTTTGTTTTATATACGAGTCTAAAAATCTGTTTTATTTCTGAATACTAATAACTGATTTTATACGGTACATGTTTAAGAAAAGTTTAAAATTTTCCGCTATTTTTACAGTGGGTCGTTCCGGTGGCCCTAATATGACACTCCAGATTGTATCGGGTTACCCGCATCAGTCTGAGGGGGTTACAATCTTAGGAATCCAAAAAAAGGATTGAGAGTCGTTATACGATTATTGGGAAAGATTCAAGAAACTCAGTGCTAGCCGTCCACAACACGAGTTAACCGAACAGACTATCTTCCAATACTTTTATGAAGACTTTCTTTCTTTGAAGATGAAGATAATTGAAGCAACTAATACAGGAGCACTTGTGAATATGACCCCACATACGACCATAAATCTAATTTCTACGATGGCCGCTAACTCTCAACAGTTTGCCTCTTCCAGTGAACCTACTCGACGAGTTCATGAGATAAATACAATTTCATTGGAAAGTAAAATTGATAAGTTGGTTGATATTGTTAAATCTCTTATTGCAGGTAAAACATGTACCACTAGACTTTGCATAATATGCACAAGGTCGAACCATCCAACTGATTGTTGTCCGATGTTACAAGAAAACACTACTGCACAAGTAAATGCAGTTGGTAATTTTCCAGGACCTCCCCAAAGATCTTACAATCCTCACTCAAATACCTATAATCCGGGGTGGAGGGATCATACAAACTTCAACTATACATATAATCCTAGACCAAATCAAGCATATTAACCAAGGCTGTTAACTTCCTAAAAGGCTACTTTTAAGGCCTTTTTCACTTAAGTTATTGTTTGTTTAAAAGCTCATTATAGGCATTTTAGGATCATGTAGTTGCATTTGTGGTGGTAGTGTCATTTTATTTCTTAATGATGCTACTTGCGGGAAAGGTGTAGTTTGTCTATGGTGTGTAGGAAATAGCAAGCAAAAAGGATTCGATGGGATGTAATGCCGCGACATCATACGTTACTAAAGCAGATTGAAATACCTTGCCATTTCTGGCGTAGAAAATGACAAAAAGATACAATTGTACGAGGACAGCTGGCTCTACACGTGAAATGATTACTGTAAACGCCTGCCAGAGCTGCTATGGGATCACGTCCATCTGGAGGATAAGATTCATACTTAAGGTGTGATTCTAGGGGTATGAGAGGTATTTCGCTCCCAACAACCTCATCTTTACCCCTAGATATTTTAATTATATATTACACCTCAAGGGAGACACTATAACACGTGAAGAGGCACACACATAGAGCAATCAGATTTTTATTTTCTTTTCTTCTTCCTTGGGTTTTCCTCCATTGATAAAGCTCCAAGGAGTGGCGAGGTAGGTGCCGAGTGGAGCTAGCGAGCTAAGGTGATTCGTGGTGGCCGAGGAGACCTCCGGTAGATCGTCGAAGGCTTCTTCTCACTTTCCTTTTTGCTACTATTTTTCTATTTATTTGTGGGTTGTTGGAACGAATATTTGCATGACTTTGTGTTTGGATAGTTTGAACCCTACCGGGAACTAACTTATTTGGTGGTGGCTGGTTTAATGGACGTTTAGACTTTATTTTAATGGTTTATTTAAGTTTATTTTGTTTCTTTATTTTCTTTGCTTATGAATGCTTCATCATCTAGGCTTGTAAGAGGCATGGAAATGTCCGTTTCTTAGATGAAGTTTAGGTATTCGGGAGAAACCTAAGCTAAAAATACTTGTAAGTATTCGAGAGAACCGTAAGGCAAGATCCTCATAAGCAATGGGTTATAGTATTTTCAAGGGGCTTTGAACCGGCCTAGGAATATTATAACCTAATCCCTTAGATCTCGGGAGAGACTAGAATAGGATTTCAACGACTAAAAAGGGTGTCTTTATCAAGAGGGTAGGCTAGCCAACATCGTTGAGTGAGAGCAGATGCCTTGGCATCTTATTCTGTTAGTTTGCTTTGAGAACATTTTAGGAAATCCCTGTTGAGCAAGTAAAGATTAGATAGCTTAAATATGCCTGAGAAATAAGTTTAGCATCCTTAGATTAATCCCTACCATTCATTCCATTGAAAGCTTGTCACGTGAGGATTATCTTCTTTTCATTTTATTTGCTGTTTATTTACTGTTTATTTACTATCTTTCATTGCCTCGAAATTACACCATTTTCAACACTAAACATCTTATCTTGCCACTACATTTCCATCTGCTACACCATCAGACCATTCATCTACATCCACCTTCATACACATTTTCATTTGTCGTGACATTTGTATATATAAAGACTAACTATACATAGATAGATTAATACTTAGATTTGGTTAGACTTTTGTAATTTCACCCAATCCCTGTGGAGACGATACTCACTCATCATTGTATTACTTGAGCGATTGTGTATACTTGCACATTATTTGCATATATTTTATAGTACTCACAACACGTGAACACCAAATCAAGCAAATACCTATAATCTGGGGTGGAGGGATCATCCAAACTTCAGCTATGCATAAAATCCTAGACCAAATTAAGCATATTAACCAAGGCCACCACCACCTCAGCCATATCAACCGCCGACATCATCATTAGAGTCCATCGTCGAACGTTTGGAGATATCTCTGGATAAGTTTCAACAAAGGACTGAGATACATTTACAAGATTTAGATAAGCAAATGGCCTAATTGGATCAAACCTTGGGATGAATAGAATTGCAAGATAGACTACCATTTCAAACCGAGGAAAATCCACGAGAAAATATTAGTTTCATTACCCTTTTGAGTGGCTCCGTCTTTGAACCTATTCCTAATAATGATATCGCTAAATCCAATGAAGAAAAAGATAAGGAAGAATCACGATCCCAAAGAAATCAAGAAGAAATTGATTCAAGAGAGAAAGAAAAAAGAAGAAGAATCAAGACCCTAGGAGGAAGAGGGAGTTAACGTAAAATCCCAGAGGAAAAAACAAGGTAAATCATATCCCTCTCCCTCAAATTTTCCCTATGCGATGCCACTTCCCTTTCCATCAAGATTGCTTAAACAATATAAATAAGCCAATGAGAATGAGATTCTTGATATTTTTTAGAAGGTAGAGATTAATATATTTGCTTCTTGATATAATCCAAAAGATACCGAGGTACACTCGATTCTTGAAAGATCTTTGCACTACAAAAAGTAGACTTATCAGTCATTACAAGGTAAATTTAGGTGAGAACATATTAGTTGCCTTTCAATGTAGGCTTCCATCGAAATTAAAGGACCAAAGTATGTTTCTTATTCCCTGTAAAATAGGTAAGGTGGGCATTAAACAAGCTATGTGTGATTTGGGTTCTTCCATAAATGTTATGCCTCTTTTTGTTACAACTCACTTTCTGTTAAGCCTTTGAAGGAAACTAGAGTAATAATTCAACTCGCCGATTGATCCGTCATTTATCCTGAAGGAGTTCTTGAAAATGTTCTGGTTAAGGTAAATGAATTAATTTTCCACCTGATTTCTATGTCATCAATATATAAAATGAGCGAACCAACACTTCCTCTGAAATCCTTCTCGGTAACCCATTCCTAAGAACCCTACATACCAAAATCGACATTAAGAGTGGAATTATTAGTATAGAATTTGATGGTGAGGTTGTTAGGCTCGACACTTCCAAGGAGATGAAATAGTCAGATAATGTTGCAAGCATTAATTTCCTTGATTTTGCTGAAACTAACTTATACGATGATTTGTGCAAGGAGTTAGAGAATTACTAAGAAGAAATCAGGGAGTTAGAAAACATATTTTCCATTCATTCTGATTTGTGCCTAACTCCATCTAAATCTAAAATTTTACCTTTCATTTTGCATGTACCAAAATTGGATATAAAATCGTTGCTGAAACATTTGAAGAACACATTTTTTGGTAAAGAAGATATTTCACCGATTATTATTTCAGAAAATCTTTCAAAGATGAAAATGATCCAAAGAAAAGCTTATGAGAATGTCAGAATCTACAAGGATAAAATGAAAAAAATTATATGATCGTAGAATTTCTTGTAAGGAAGTTCTCAATTGGAAATAGAGTGGAGAAAGTATCTCTCGAAGAACTTGTAGTCTGAACCAAGTCGTTGAGCTAACGACATTAAACAAAAGCGCTTTAATGGGAGGCAACCCATTTTTATTAGTTTTCGTTCAGTTTATTTATTTTACTATTTTATTTTTCTAGTTATCTGTTTATTTTTCTTTGTAGTTTTAGGTACACCATGTATTTTGATTGAGCTCAGAGATATGACCATGAAGTTTATTCATGTCTCATCACATTAGACATGGGGAGTATTCTACTTTCTTTCACTTTGTGCTTTATTTATTTCGTATTGGGACAATACGCTTAAGTGAGGGGCAGAGTGAGAATTTCATCTTGCTTATTCATGCTGGTTTAATGGGATATTTTGATGCTTATGACGGTTGCTTACCTTAGTTAACTTGTTAGGTTTGTCATAATCTCCTGCTTACAAGTTTTAGTGACCTTGTTATGCATGAATAATTGATTTGATTTGATAAGATGATTTTATGAAATCCTTTAACCTTATGATATAAGTGTTACTGTTGCTTAAATATGAGCTTGTGATTAATGTTATCTTCAGGTGTATAACTTTATGAGATTATCACGAGTGGTAGATCATTTGAATGTGACCGAATTGGAGAAATAGGGTGAGGTGCTTGGGTTGCCATCTTGTTTCCAGTTTAAAGATTCAGTGATGAGTCGAGACTACAAAGTTTAAAAAAAAAGAAGCGCATAAAAAAGGGAGGAATTTAAAAAAACAAAAACAAAAAAATGAAAAATAAAAAATTTGAAAAACAAAAAAAGGAGAGAAAATAAGCGTTTGAATAAAAAAAAAGAGTGGGTGATACAAAATGGGAGACAAATAAAACTCACACTCCGTCAATCGTTTCTCGTGAGGAAACTCAACTTGGTTCTATTTCATCTCATAAGCAAATAGCAAAGTCTCTGCATATCTAACCCTTATTCATTTGGTTAATTGTTGTTCATTGGATTAGTTTGTCACTTTTATTTGATTATATTGTTTAATTTTTTCAATTCATGCTTGAACTGGATATTTGACAAAATATTTTGAGTGAATCTTTTGGTAAGTGATGGAAATATGGATAGAAGTATGCTTGAGGAAAAACATTGAATGAGTGAGTGGGAATTTGATGAGTGTTTAATATTGCATATATTTATTTTTATTTACTCCTTATTTTTCGATTGTATATTACTGATTTATCTTTATTTTGGGTTTATTTTGGACAATGGCTTTATTATATTAATTAGCCCAAAAAGTAGCAGATTTCGATAGTCAAGTCAACATCTTCTAGAAGATGAACTAATTATCTTGAATATTTATTTGGAATTTACCTGACATAAGGCTATCCATAAGATGAAGCATAATTCAACCAGAAGTACAAGACTTAAATATTTATTTTTATCTTTTGTGATAAACTTTTTAGATTTAGGATTTTTAGTTTGATTATTTTTTATTTTATTTTATTTAGGAATTAGTTATTTTATTAGAACTCTTGGTAGGATTTTTAGTTTGATTTGGAATTAGTCATTTTATTTACTTAGAACTTTCAGATTATAAATACCCTTTAGGTTCAACCATTGAACTCATATTAGAATTTATATTTCCCTGGCTATTTATTGAGCTTCTACTTTTCTTTCATCTCTTTATTCTTTCATTATTTTTTTTCACAATGTTAAGCATGATCCAATCCATGCTTGGCTAAAATCCAATTAGCCAAAAGCTAAGCAATAACTCAATTCGTTTCGTGAGAATTGAAAGTGCTTTATACCTTCAAGTATCTTTCTTTATTTTCTACAAATTAGGATTCACAATCGACCTTTTTCTCAACACTTTCAATTCAAAGATTATACCTTGGCTTGAATGTTGTTTTGATTTACTGTTGGGGAGAAGAATCAGGTTGTAGCAAATTCAACTTCCTAAGAACAAACTTAGCGGCGGCCCGCTAAGGGAAATCAAGATCAGGTTCGAATCTCATTGAGACACCATAATCTGAGCACAGGCTTTTCCAGCACTTAAACTAGCATTAGTGTTAACATCGACAGTCGTTGTTAATCCAAACAATAATTAAATTCCAAGGATTTACTTTGGAAATTAGTTCAGAGGAGAAAAGAGCAATTTACAAGGGTTGGGCCTTGTAGACTGTAACCAACAAGGATCCCGAAGTAAAATCTATTTAAGTGATCGAAACAAATTGAGGCGAAGCGAAGTTGGAGGCTATCTCTCATCATAGTTATTTTCAATCATCTACTTTTCTTATTTTTATTTATTCAATTTTTTTTCCTAAACCCCCTTTATTTTACTTTTGTAGTTTTCTTAGATCAAGATCAATTCAATTCGATATTGGAAATTTCTAATTCCTTGCGGATTGACCCTTTCTTGTCTATACTACGTTCTTAGTTTATTTATTTGAGAAAAATATTTTATTTATTTGATAATTTCGACGCTTGTCATCCTTACTCTATTTCCAATGCTTATAGGGGTAGTATAAGAACAAATAACATCATTTACACCCATTTTTAAAAGCACATTTAACAATTATATCACAAAACATTCTTGAAACTAAAAATACTCAACAAGCGTCATACACCAAGAAAAAAATTCATATTATTAAGTTCAAGAAGCATTTCAAAGTAGGAATTGTACTACTTTAGCTCCAAAACACCCAAAAGACTTCTTGCTCAACTCTCACCAATCTTGCATTTCCTTTGAATCTAGAGGGCTCTCCAACCTCTTTCACTACTCAAACAATCATAAAAAGAGATTATAATCAACATAACATGGAGATAAATACTAAAAATGAATCTAAAAACATTTGAATGACGTGGATTAACTCATAACATCCCGAGGCTAAAACCATTTATAAACCTCTAAGCTCTCTACACCACCTTTCATGGAAGATGTGTGATGTGTGTTCTAAATAAATAATATTTACTTGTCTATTCTTAGATCTTATGGGTTTATTGTTATTGATTTGGTTGTGTTATGATTATTTTCATGTAGGATCTTACTTTCCAAAATTAGCAGTAAAAAATGGAGCATTCTACATTTTTATTATTATTTGGTCACGACTAGAGACATGGGCATGACTCTGGTCATGACATGGTCTGACATGGAAGCTTCTAGAAGGTCTAGTCAGTAGCAGTTTTCTAGAATATCTAGTCAGCACCTTCTGAAAGGTGGACGGGCAGAGATATCTTAGGAGATTTATTTTTAATTTTAAAGTTTAAATTTAGAAAACATCTGGAATTATCATTAGGATTATTTTTTCTTTTAATTTTTATGTTTGTCTCCAGGGTTTTAGAGGATATAAATACCCTCTTGGGGTAAGCCTAAACCTACAACTCAGATTTCATTATTCTTATTATTTCTAGTTTTATAAAGTTCTTTCTTTTCTTTTCTTTTCAAGTTTTCATTTTTAATTTTATTTTAAGTTTTATTTTTAAACATACTTAGTATGACTTTTGTCATGATTAAGAGATGACTCAATTCCATCGTGAGAATTGAAAAACACTTGAATAACTTCGGAATATTTCTCTCAATCTTTGTGTTTATTTTCAAAAATCAAAACAATTTTCAAAATCAAAGATTGACTTTGGTCAAAATGTTGTTGCGATTAAATGTGTGGAAGGAAGGATCGGCTTATTGAAAGCACATTCAACTTCATGGGAACAAACTTGGTGAGATTGTCTTGCAAATAGGGAATTGAGATCGGAATTAGTAGTTATTGAAACAATAATTTGAGTCGGTCTTCACGAACTTAAACGGTTATTAACCTACGACAATTGATGCTGATTAGATCAATTTTCGAAGCTAGAATCAAAGATTGCATTGGGTATTCGGTATATAAAGAAGAGTCACGATGATTCCCCTTGTAGACAAAGTAACTGAAATGAAACCCGAAAGGAAATCTAATTCGATGATCCGAAGGAAATTGAGTCAAAGCGAGACTTGAGGCTATTTTTAACATATTCATTTTCAACTTTACATTATTTATTTTCTTTATTTTTACTTTAAATCGCTTTTATTATTTAATCATTTTACTAAAACTTTTTTTTATCTACTCCATAACGTCTGGTCAAGGCAATTCAAACCGAAATTTAGGAAATTTCTAAGTCCCTGTAGATTGACCATTACTTCTCTTTACTACGTATTTCCTTTATTTATTAATTGTGTAGAACTATGTTTCGATAAAAAAATTTAAGGAAAAATATTTTTGGACTTGAATTGAATTTATTCAAAGTTTTCAAAAGATTTCAAAAATAATTCAAAGTCTATTAAATTCGGATTTGAGCAAAAATATTAAGAGGTATTGATACCCCTATGAATAGGTATCAATACCCCCTATGAATGGGTACCTATACCCCTATGAAAGGGTATCAATACCCCATGAAGACTCAAATTACATAATGTAAAATGGGTACCGATAGCCCTTTAGAGGTACCGATACCCTAAGGCTCCAACGACTAGTTGATTTAAATTTAATGAAGGGGTACTGATACCCCTATTATCAATACCCCCTATTATGGACAACCTTGTTTTGCAAAAAAATAATCCTCAAACTACTCCAAAACAGCCCAACGGCTATATACGACTTCAAACTCATTTAAAGCTATAAATACAAGCGGAGGACACTTGAAGAAAGAGAGAACAAAAATCCAAGCATTCAAACACAAGAGAAGAAGTTTTTCATTCTTATTTTCATTCTCTCTTGTAAATATTATTCTAGTGAGCTTAATTCTTGTAAACACCTACCTTTGAGAGGTTTATTTGTTTACTTCTTTTATCATTTTATAAAGGGGAAAGGTTCTAGCTGATCCCGTGAAAAGTTAGGGAAAGGTTCTAGTTTAGCCCGTGAAAAACTAGGGAGTTGTAAAGGTTATCTCTTTGTCCTTGAAAAAGAAAGAACAAATTAGTGAATTTGTTGGAAAATCTTTAGTGAGGATCTAAGGTAGTGGAAGTATACTTGACTAAGAAGTCGAACCACTATAAATCGCTTTGCAATTTTCTATATTTCAATGTCCTTACTCCCTAAACACAAAAACCGTTCCGACCCCTCTTTGCAAACCGTTTCAGTTCTCAATTCGAGCTTCCAAAAATCCTAACAATTGGTATAAGAGCTTGACTCTTTAGAAGGCTTAACATCCTTGAGACGATCCTTGAAGAAGCTCTACCGATTCCCAATGCAATAGACAAAAAGATGGCTCCAACCTCCGGTGCGTATTACGTTGAAGATTCACATATTATGGATTCACAACCGGTTAACAAGACACCTTTCTTCAATGGAGAAAATTATGCTCATTGGAAGAATAAGATGATATTCTTTATTAGAGCCTATGATCTAGGAGTTTGGAACTCATTCATGTGGGGTTACTCTAATCCACCCGGTGAATACGACGATTGTAGTAATAAAGAGAAGAAAAAGTTCCAGCTTAATTCTAAGGCTATACATATTCTCTTTTGTGCTTTAGGCCCAGATGAATATTCAAGAATAACCACTTGTTCTACTGCCAAGGAGATTTGGGATAAGCTCCAAGTCACTCATGAAGGAATTGACAAAGTGAGGGAAACAAAGAAAAGTCTTCTCAACCATAGCTATGAGAACTTCAAGATGAAACCCGATATTAACATTAAAGCTATGAAAGATAGATTTTCTGTGATTGTCAACAGTATCAGGGGATTTGGATAAGTAATCTCTAATGAGAAACTTGTGAGGAAGATGATTTACTCTCTTCCAAAGTAGTGACAATTGAAGAAGACAACCATTATCGAAGCTAGAGACTTAAAGTCTCTCACTATTGACGAGCTAATTGGTTCTCTTCTCACTCATGAGATGATGTTGAAGGAAGAGGAAGAAGGTGAAGAGAAGAAAAACAAGAAAGAGAATGAGGTAGGCATTGCCTTCATATCCACCAATGAAAGCTATCAAAATTCAAGTGATGAGGTGGATGAAGATGATGATGAACAAGAAGATGAGATGGCCAAACTCTTGAAGGAACTCAAGAGATTCATGATTTCCCAAGGAAGTGAAGCTTCAATTGTCAAAGAAAGGGACATGTCAAATATGAATGTCCTCTTCTAAAGAAAAAGGGGTTAAGCAAGAAGAAGACATTTGTTACATCTTGGAGCGATGAAGATGATTCCAATGAAGAAGATGAAGTAGTCAACCTATGACTCATGGCCACTCAAGAAGAATATGAGGTATCTTCTAACTCAAATGAATTTAATTCATTTACTTTTGATGAGTTACAAGATGCTTATAATAGGTTATATTTGGGATTTGAGACCATGAATTCCAAATATATGAAATTAATTTCAAAACTCATAATTGAAAATAAATCGATTTTGAAAGCAAGAGTTGATTTGGAAAATCAAAATGAAATTTTGAAAAATAATTTAGAGCTTTCGAAAATCAAAATAAATGATTTAGAAAATAAAAATTTTGAGTTAGAAGTTAAGCTTGAAAGCTTAACAAAAGAAAAAGAATTAATTTCTAAAAACAACTTATTATGTTTAAAAATGGAAAAATACTCACATTGTCATTTCATGGTCATTTGGAACATACTTGTCCCATAAAGAAAATAAAATATTTTAAAATTAGATAAGTATGGGTTCCCAAGGGAACAAGGGGCATTGAAACTAATATTCAAGGATCCAAAGCAATTTGGATAACAAAATCTACTTAAATGTCTCTTGTAGGTGTGTGGGAACAATGGTGATGAAAGTAATGATATTCAAGATGCTCTAGCCACACATGAAAAAGGAATGGGTAACCTCTAAGCTTAATGCTTTTAATTTTGGTTATTTGGTTGCTCATTTGATTTTAATAATGCATGAGTTTTTGTTTTAAATGATTCTGCATTATTGTTTTAATCTCATGTATGATAAAAAGATTTATGATGAACATTTTAAAGTTTTAATGATTTTTCATAATTTTTAGTTCATCATAATAAAATTTTTGTCAAAATTGGTTTTAATGCAAATGATATCTCTCTAACAATTGTTATCAACTTTTCAAATACTTTGATTTTACAAATTTTATATTTTTGACCTAAATTTAAATGTTTATGCATGTGTTTTAAATGTAATAGATATCTCTCTAACAATTGATATCAAAATTTTTAAATGCATAACATTTGTTTTGGAAAACTTTATGCATATGCACTTAATTCAATAATTGGTATTGCATAAAGTATTTTAGACTCGGATATATTGAATTTCATGTGCTACTAACATGTTTGTTATTCTTTGTTGAAATTCAATTTTTGTTATAAGTGTCAAGTTCTTAAAGCTAAATTTTGTTTAAAATGCATTTATTGAGGGGGAGCTTTTGATTTTTCAAATAAATTTTAAATGTTAAATTTATCACTTACTCTCCAATGTTATTTTAGAACTTCAAAGATTGAATTATTTTTTATATAATAAAAAGGGGGAGAAGTATGGTTTGAAAAATTCAATTTCTTAATGAAAAAGAGAAAACTTAACATTTTCATATATTTTCCAACAATTGGTAACAATTGGTATCTTTTTAACAATTGGTATCCTTTTGTAATTGGTATCATTTTGTAAACAATTGGTATCTTTTTCATTAAAATTTTAGATTGTAACCTAAAATGTTACTGAAATCATAACAAATTATATAAAAGGTGTAACATTCCCGATTTTCGTCACCGTTTTTCGCTCGGGTGGGGAAAAAACCAGTACGACTTAGGGGTTTTTTCTTTGAAAATATTTTGAAATGTGAGGAGTCGCAACAATCATTTTAAGGTGCGATCGGGACACCATAAAAACTAGATAACTTTAATAAAACATTTTTTATTTTTTTAAAATACCAAGTTTAGGGTCTATGAAAACTAGAAAATAGGTTCGGGAGTCAATTACGCGTGGGGAAGGGTTAGCACCCTTATAGCGCCCAAAAATTGGTACCTAGTTTACCCTATATTTAGAATTGAAAATTTTGATTTTGAAATTTATTTAATTTAAAAATCATTAAGGATGCAAAATTAAAAAGGGTATTCATTTATTATAGCCAAGAACATTCGCCCTCTAGCAGGAATGCGAGAGATCAACAATTGTTCCCAATAATCGAACATTGCCTCGATATTTTTGAAAGTCATGATGCGGTTTTGAAAAGGATTTCAACCTATTTTGGGAATCACCAGTAGTCACCCCCGAGCATACCTGCGGGAGAGATACTACTGACTCCCTAATAAGTGAATATTTCCTTGTGTTTGAAAATATACGCAATCAATCAGTTAATCGATTATAATCCTAATTTTACTAGGTGAGTTTATTAAAGGATTTCTAGCCTAAAAGTTGTCAAATTATGTAATTAAAATCTAGATGCCTAAACCTAAAAATGTAGGTTCTAATATTAATCATATTTGATTTTAACTTGTTATTAAATCAAATAATCAAGATGGTCCCTTGAGCATTTAGGCGAGGGCCAACTCAGATTACTCCCTAAATTAAAGAGACTAGTTTGAAATCTAACTAAAACTAGAGGCTCTAATTAATAACCTGTTTAATTTTAATCAATTGTGCAAGTCGAATAATTAAAGTGGAATCTCGAGCAAAAATGAGGACCAAATTAAGAATTCTCCTAATTTAAGGATTAAGTATGAAATTAGGCCTAAGATGGGGGCTCTAATATTAACTTAAATTAATTTTAATCAATTATGGACTATTGAATAATTAACTCGGAACCTCGAGCATATGCGATGACCAAATAAAACATTCTCCTAAATTAAAAGTTTAGGGACCAAATTTAAAGGAGTTTACATTTAAGGAGTAGACCTAAAATCTAAGTAATATAGATTAGTAATAAAATATTCTAAATCTAAATCAAAAGGTTTAATTTAAAACCTAAAATTTTAAGACTAGATTAAAGAAACTGAAATTAAAGATAAAAATTAAAAGCAATTAATGAATACAAAAAAGACTAAATTAAAATAAATAAAAAATGCAATGTTGAAATTAAAACATAAAGTAAAGGACAAAAATGAAAGAGATCAGAATATAAAACTTAAATTAAAACAGTGCAGAAAAATTTAAAGATGGAATTTAAAGGACTGAAATGTAAGTACTGAAAAGTAAATGCACAAATCAAAAAAATAGAAATTTAAAGGGCAAAAATATAAATAACAGAAAATAAATTATCAGATAAAAAAGTGTTAGAGGTTAATTTAATTTTACCCGGACCATGAATAATATGGATCGTACCCTAGGATGGGTCACTACAAGGTCGTATTAAGGTTTAATATTCATAATTTAATAACCAGGATCATAATGTAATAAAAAAAATAGTAAGCAAATCATAATTAATCAGTGACCAGAAAGCAATAAGATAGAAAACAATGGCCAAATTAAATCAAACAAAATAGCAAAAATAGTGATCGAGTTAAAATAATAAGAAATAATATGCATAAATTAAAATAAATAAACAAGGGATCAATGATTATAATGTAAAATTACTCATAAATATGGGGGATTAAAACATAATTTATCAATTTTAACCTAATAATAAGCTAATAAAATAAAAAAGGATTAGCATATCCAGACCCTAAAAATCAAACTAAAATAAAAAACCCCAAGATTAGTGACTGAGATGCAAAAAGGCGACAAAGATAAGGGGAACTCAATGCAAATAAACCAAAAATTAGTGTTAAAACAAAAAAGTGGAAAATAGCAAGGAAATGACACTAAATTAAAAAAATAGATGAAATATATTGAAATTAGGGACCAGAATGAACAAGGGAGGAATCAGTAAACACTGCGCGCGCGATTAGACCATCGAAACCAAAACGCACATATGGGGCCAAAACGGCGCCGTTTTGTTCCGACTATATAAGTTTTTTTGTTCTTTTTTTCATTTCCTTATTTCCCACACTCTCTCTTCATTATTAACTCTTTCTTCTCTTTATACCTTCCTAGAATCCGACAGGAGTCCAACCATCGACCACCGTCGCCGGTGGCCGTTGGCCACCAGACTACACCAGTCTACTCGCCTTGATGTTGTATATATGAATTTGGGGTTCATTTTGAAAAATATCCCCAACATCGTGAAATATGACCAAAAATCTTCGTATTCTAACGCTCCAATCTCCACAGTCCACCATTGGATCGGGCCGATTTCGAGATATGTTGCTCTGGGCGGTGTTATTTGCCTTCTCACCATTCGAATTCACCAACGGAAGCCCCTAACATCACTGAGGCCATGGCTGAGAGATAAAACCATCTTTTTTCTCTTTTATTTTGATTTTTTTTACGTTTAGTTTCTTGTTTTTTAGATCTGCCCCTATTGAAGTGGCTTCCCCTCCTTTTTATTATGGTTGCTGCCATTAATGGTGATTGATGGCTCGGTTGGTGAGATTGGGTATCAAAAATTTTGGGTTTCCTGAATTTTTGGGATTGGTTAGATCCCCTATTTTTTTAAAATGATTTTTTTGTTATTTGATTATATTATATATATATTGATTATGTAGTTGGTTTCTTGGAACATGGGAAATTTGATTAAGGTGGCCGACAACACGGAGTTTCGGTTGGCAGTGGCGGCGGGAGTGAAATGCGGTAGCTACTGTTAATGGTTTAGGTGAAGGTTAGGTTTAATTAGGTTTGAGCTTGTTTGTATTGGGTTGATTGTGTAATAAAATAATAATAATAATAATAATAATAATAATAAATATATATATATATATATATATATATATATATCCCAAAAAATGGTGATTACAACTGCCCCTCTTTGCTCATTGTTATGGAACGAGAATGAAGCAAAGATATAAAACACCATTTTTTTCGGCTCAATAACTATTCTTCGAGCTGCGAGTTCTTCTCATTATGAATTCTTAGTCGGGGATGTAAATCCACTCCCTTATACGATGGGTAAGACTTGATTGAACAAGTTCTTCTCGTTATGAACCTTAGAAATATTGACCCATCTCTTTTGCGATGGTTGACCCAAAGTGATGTTGATCTAACTCCTTATGTGATGGACAAGCCAAGGTGATATTGATCCAACTCCTTATGTGATGGACAAGCGAAATGAAGATGTTGATCCAACTCCTTATGTAATGGACGAACGAAATGGTGATGTTGATACAACTCCTCATGCGATGGGATCGAGCTAAGGTTGAACAAGTTCTTCTCATTATGAACTTCTTCTCCCTCATCGAATGATTTCTTCTCATTATGAACTCTCCACTGGAAATGTTGGTCCTCCTCCTTTTATGATGAAATCAAACAAAGTGATGATGTTGATCCAACTCCATATATGATGGATGAGCCAAGTATTGGTGTTGCTCCAACTCCTTATGTGATTGAATCGAGCTAAGGTTGAAGAAGTTCTTCTCATTATAAACTTCTTCTCCCTCATCTGACGAGTTATTCTCATTATGAACCATTCCATTGGAAATGTTGATCTACCTCCTTTTGCGATGGAATTAATCACAGTAGTGGTGCTGATCCAACTCCTTATGCGATGGATAAGCAAAGTGTTTGAACAAGTTCTTCTCATTATGAACTTCTTCAATGGAAATGTTGATCCACCTCATTCTGTGATGTAATCATCAACTTTTTGCTGCAAATGATGTTATTTTTGCTTCATTTTCTTGGTTGAGTCTCTATCTATAGTTCTTCAAACTTGATCTCACACCAGGGTTCTTCCTTGATCTTTCACCTATTCATCCTCTCATCTTACAATCTAACGGATTGCCTCTATGAGTATTTGAAAATCTTCTCATCTGGCTTGCTCCAACCTCACAAATGAAGAACCTGAGAAGAATACATCCACCATTAATTATCACATCTAGGAATTTATTATTATTATTATTATTTTAACTTCTTTCATTTTTGCATTTCTCATTTTTTAGTTTCTTTTGTTTTTCTCTTTTTTTAACACCATATGAAAACATCCTAACCGAAGGTCTTACAGATGGCTCGAAGGACTTATCAATTACTCGAATGGCTTATAGACGATCTGAAGGATTTAGGCATCATGCTTGAAAGACTTACTGATGGCTCGAAGGGTTACTAAGTAAGAAACTTTGGAAATAGTTTTCTTACTTTTAAAAAAATCAATTTTTAGAAAAGATTTAAATGAGAAACTTTGGAAATTGCTTTCGCATTTTTCGAAAATCATGTGAAAACATCCTGCCCGAAGGTTTTATGGATGGCCTGAAGGACTTATCATCTTACTCGAAAGGCTTGTAGATGACCCGAAGGATTTAGGTATCATGTTCGAAAAATTTACTGATGGCCCGAAGGACTTACTAAGGAAGAAAATTTTGGAAATTATTTTCTTTAAAAAAAATCAATTTTAAAAAAGATTTAAATGAGAAACTTTGGAATCATTTTCTCATTTTTAAAAATTATGTGAAAACATCTTTCCCGAAGGTCTTATGGATGGCCCGAAGGACTTATCGTCTTGCTCGAAAGGCGTATAGATGTCTCTAAGGATTTAGGCATCATGCTCGAAAGACTTACTGATAGCCCGAAGGACTTACTAAGTAAGAAACTTTAGAAATCGTTTTCTTACTTTAAAAAAAAATCAATTTTCAGAAAAGATTTAAATGAGAAACTTTAGATTACTTTCTCATTTTTTTTTAAAATCATGTGAAAACATCATTCTCAAAGGTCTTATGGATGGCCCGAGGGACTTACTCTTCAAGAAACCCTTGAAAATCAAGCTTAGTTTATTAAAAACTTTTGAAACCATCATATTGATTGAGTAATCGACAAGAAACCTCTGAAAATCAGATTTATCTTCTTTAAAAACTCATGTGAAGAAGTCATTTAGAAACTTCTAAAAATCAGAATTAGCTTCTTTAAAATTCTTTTGAAAACATCTTGTCAAGAAACCTCTAAAAATAAGACTTAGTTTATTTAAAAATGCATTTGAAAACACCATGTCAAGAAACCTCTTAAAATCAGCCTTAGTTTCTTTAAAGATATGATATCGATTGAGTAAAATGTACCAATTTAAAATAATGATCGTTCTATGGATTGAGTTCCTCAATTTTTGAGGTTTTGCCACTCTGAATGTAATTCCCTTCATTCGAGGCTTGAATTCTGATTTTCTCTCTTCTTTTCTTGGAAAATCTGTAAGAATTATGTATATATGTATAAAAATATGAATGCACTTAAATGTATCTAAATGTAATGCATGATTTTATTGTATGCAGAAATGTTGATCATCTTTCTTCTTGCATCAAAGTGGAGTTCTCAGTCTTCATTCAACTTGATCATCTTTGAATAGATTCTTCCTCAATATTGATGTAGCAACTTTCCAGCTCAGGTTTGCAATCTTCTGAGGATCAGTTTGATCATCTCATGGTCTTTGTTTTCTGTCTTCATTTCAAAGGAAATGACTTATCTCTCTCGAATTCTTATTATGATCAGGTATATGGTCTTGACGCCATTTCTATCCTTGATACGGTCACTCAATCAAACTTGTTTCTTAGGACTTATCTTCCAAATGAAGCATGAATGGTCCATTTCTCGAGGTAAGCTCTTTTTGTTTTCATTCTGCCCTTGGCAATCCAAACAGCGAGGCTCATTCTCTATGTCTATTTGATTTGAATCTTGTGATCTCCGCGAGGTCTGGTTTTGGTAATGCCTCAATGTGGGTACTCATGGCTCTCTTTGTGCCAAAATATTAATCTTGAATGGTCTTACTCTTGTGTCACTAATCAACAATAATAGGCCATTAACAGAAATGTTATCGAATAGTTTAAGGGCTTCTCTTCTGTAATCACCATTTTTTTTGACACCACGCCATACCCTGCTGGTCCAGCCCATGCCCATGTTGCTATTGCCACCCATTAGTCGTGACCATACTACTGTAAAGAACCACAACCATGCCTTGCACAACAACCGCCTACTCCACGCCATTCTTAGTAGGTCACCAATCAAAAAAACAAAGAAAATGATTTTTTTTTGCTTTCATGTAATAGGGGTTATAAAAACCCTAAATCATATTATAAAATAAAACGGGGATTTCCCTAGTTTTTCATAAATCAATACAATGTTCAAAGGTTAATCTTTTTTTTTGTTTCTTTATTTTCGAATAAAAAAATAAAGAGGAGAAGAGAGACTCGAAGGGTTGTTTACCTGAGTCCTAGGTCACCGGTGAGTCGGGGCAGTGTCGAATGGCGTAGGTGGCCGGTTTTAGGGCGATGTGGTTCTTAGTTGAGTAAGATAAAAGAGAGAGGGGTCTACTTGAGGTCTCATTTTGGCCTTGATTAGGGTTGGTTTGGCTCCTCCATCGGTTTGGGGTGGCCAGTCAAAGTGATGAGGCCACCGTGGGGCTGTGGCCGGCTTATTTAGCCTTGGCTTATTGGAGTGAATGACCGCCACTCGTGAAAAATGGAAAGAGACAGAGTTGTGATAAATGAGATGTTGGGTGCTATTAGTTTTAGTTTAGTTTTAGGGTTATATATTAGATTTATGGTTAATTACCACCTAAGTCCCTCTTATTTAGTCACATAATTGCATTTTGGTCACTAGTCTGGCCATTTCGAATTTAAGTTGAATTTCCAGGGTTTGTTTATGCTAATTTCCCTTTCTTCTTTTGTTATGTAATTGCCAGGGTCTTTAAAAGGGAAAACTAAGTTTTAGTCCCCATGAGTCATGCACATGTTTACAAAGTAGACACCATTGCTTCTTTTTTTACTTATTTGGATTTTGGCCTCTAACTTGCTTTTTATTTAATGATAGTCGTTTATGTCATTTTTGTTACTATTTTTAATGCCCATGCTTGTATTATTTCAATTTGGTCACCATTCTTATTGTTTTGTTTTGATTTAATTTAGCCATTGTGTTTTATTTTATTCCAATTTAGTCATTGCTTTTAGTTTATTTATTTATTGCTATTGTTCGAATCGACTTTGCGACGACTCACCCCGGGGTACGACTTGCATTATTTACGGTATGGGTTAAATATAAAAAATTAACACTAACATTTTATTTTTATTGCTATTTTATTTTTGTTATTCAATTTTATGCACTTTAAATTTTTTCCTTGTACTTTTTATTTATTTATTTAATGTCAGTACTTTAATTTGATAACTTTAATTTTCTGTCTTTTTAGTTTTGCCCTTCATTTCTCAGTACTTCAATTTTAGTCCTTTAATTTTTGCACTTTATTTTATGTTTGTTCTATTTTAGTCCCAAGAATAAAGAGGGAGCATTCTTTTATAGAGAGGAAATCGATGAGATAGCATTCCTAGTAGTTGGAATACAAATATCGTGGTCTTTTCTCAAAATTTGGAATATTCTTTATTAAAAATTTCAAAACAAATTAATCAATGTTCAATAAATGGATCATAATTTAATTTTCTATTCGAATTTCAATTTTCACTATTACGATAACGTATAAGCAAATAGGTACCAATTTTGGGCGCGGTGGGGGTGCTTACCCTTCCCCACGCGTAATCAACTCTCGAACCTAAAATGAATATTTAATAAGCGTTGACCATTTTTTTCTTAAAATTGTTTTAAAGACGTTTTTAGTTGTTTGACCTACCTAACCCAAAAGTTGATGGCGACTCCAAATCAATTTAATCAAAATAAACACAAAAATTAAAATTTTCCTAAATAAATAGTAATTTAGGGTTTTTATCAAAAACATATTCGTTTGTCAAAAAAGACGTTACGACAGCTTGGCGACACCGCCGGGGACACTTTAGAGAGTCCAGCTATAAGTTGTTTATATATTGTCGTAGTGGTGGAAATTATGAATTTGAGTCTATAGTTAGCTTATAACCTTTTTATTGAATTTTGCATTATTTATTTATGTAAATAGTTGTACTAATGTTCAAATTCATGTTTTCAGCTTCACCAAAATTTCTCTCAAAAGTAATCATTTTATTTTTTATTGTTTTGTTTGGCTGAAGGTTTGTATGTTCCTCTTCATACACCTCACGTGCATTTACATGACATAAACTCTACACCCTAGCTCTGTCCTAATTAAGTAGGGGTGAACTATTTACTCTCGTAAGAATTTATTCTTCATATGAGCCTTAACAAATAAACTCTGTGGTATAGATGCCTTATACCTTCGTAGGGACTTATTCCTCTTATAGGTATAAGGAAGTGAATCCCCTCGACTTGAACTTGATCCGTTCAAGCCTATAATGGGTGAGGATTAAGGGTTTGGCAGCCTAAGGGGGCACCTATAACAAGGGTGTATCCTTTCCCTGTTAGAGCCGAATCTATGCATGTAGTGAACCATAGAATGGTCACCCTAGGTAGAGCCATACAAAACCTTTGTCCGTTAGTAGGTACCGAAATAAGCGTACATGAAGGTGGAACAACTCTAAACCTTTACATTTTTCTTTAAATTCATAGAATAGACTTCTTTTGAAAGCTGTGAATTAGATATCATGTGGATAGGATTAATTTCTTGAAGTAAATCATTTTGGGTAGAAAGAATGTCCGGGTAGGAATGCTATTTAATAAAAGCATGTTTGGGTATATATCATAATTGGGTATGTGTTATATTTATCTTTAAATAGCATTTTTTAACACTATTGATTATCTTGTCTGTACTAATTCATTTATTCTCATTTTCTGTATCATTTATCGCCTTTTTTCATAGCATAGTCATGGCATAATGGAAAGGTGTTGATCCACAATTGACTATCGGATAGAAATGTTTTATAACGGGGAAAAATAGTTTTTAATCAAATAGTCGCATATACAGACGTGCACTGATGGCTAAAGGAAGTCCAGAAAAAACAAAGATAAAGCATCAACCTACCTTAGACCAAGAGAGAGCATGTCTGTAAACATGTACTATATTGTAATAGTGAAGACTTTTGTCTCTAATAAAACTTGTTCTATGATATTCATCTTTGGGACAAACATTTTTTGCATTCTCATCTTTGCTTGCATTTGCATTATGCACTCGTATTTTGTTTGTTTCAAATCTTTTCTATATATATCCAATCATGAAAAGTTGGAGTAATTCGTGGAGTATTCAATGACAGAAATTCTAAAAAGAAAATTGGAGTCAACTTGGTATTCTTAGAGAAAGATAGGAGCCATGAATGAGATCTTATCACATGTTAGAAGAATCAAGAAACTACAAGAACAACTTGTTAGAACTTAGCAAGAAATGACTGATCAAGCAAGAAATTATTTTGATCTATAGAGAGAAACCACCAGAGGATCCTTCTGTAGAGGCTTTCAATAAGATTCTGAACGATAGTAGTGTGACCAATATGGCACTAGAACATGATCAAGGACTTGTTAAAGAACATCATAACTCGAGCCAACTCCAAAAATTTGATGTGGTCCCAGAAATCTCTATTGAATTGATAATGAGGGATAGATATCACTCGAAGAAAAGAGGGATAGAAGAAGTCCGAATACCGATCAAGAAAGTCAAAAACTGTCAGACTCTTCCACAATGGCCTCCAAACGAGAAATGGTCCTATAATGAGATTTCTTGGATGAACCAGACTGAAACCCTAGAACGTTCAGCTAAGGTTTGTAGTAATCTTGAAGGAAAATTTCAAGATCCTGTCGAGCAAGAAATTAAGAGATCCAAGGCAGAGAAGCAAAAGGTCATACTTTAATACCCAAATATTTATTTCCCAATAGAGACTAATGCAATCAAGTCCTGTAAAGGCTACATAGCGCAAGAGAAGGAGAAATGAAATCTAATAAAGAAGGTTTCAGTGGATGTAATCCGAGATTGGCCCATAGGATTGGGAACAAATTGGTCAGATGCAATCCTCAAAGCATCTCAGATGCCTATATCATATTTTCTGATGGCAAGTGGGGCATTACATATTTCAAAAAGTCTGACAAATACTCCACCAATCACTGCAGCAACTGATGCTCAAAACCCAGCTAAGATTTTCATCCTCAAAGAAAATCATTTTGGATCCAAATTTGGGCCCAAGTTCCAACTAGGGAAGAAGGAGTTGAATAAGCAAAAAAAGTGAAAGAGGTCAGCCTAAAAGAAGATGATAGTCTTTTGGGCCATATGAAGAATGCTTTCCAGTTTGGAATTGTTAATGATGAACTATAGTTGGTGAAAGCAAGTGATGAAGAAAAACACGTGAAAGATCAAGAGTTGCATGTCAACACGAGGCTTGAACATGCTGAGGTTGGAAAATTCACATTGAAATCTGACCATGTTTCCATGAAGAAGAATTGAACAAGTGACTAAAAGGGATCTCATTGTAGTTTTATGATGAAATTTAGAGTGATACTCGAAATTAACCCTTATGCTTTTGCCCGTGAGCATTAAGGAATCTTTTGTGAATGACTTCTATGTTAATTCTACTTTTCCTGCAATTGAAGATGATTTCCTTCATTTCTCAAGTGGCAATCATTTTATACATTTTCATTTTCTTTATCATTCTTTATATTCATTTATTTTATTTTTGACATTTTTATTATTTCGTTCATTTCATACAAATGTCTATTACTCTTCCAAATGTATATATTCGTTCAAAATTTTCTTTGCAGGTGTCCTAATCATTAATAACATGAATGTTTCTAAACTTTAATCATGAAGTAAATTTTGAGTTTCCTGTGTTTAGTAGAAATCTATGAGTGCAAAAATGAGGTATAACTTAACATATGGTCAAATTTATCTCCTAAACTTATGTGCTTGATCAATATGAGACAAAAATTATGGGATAGATGGAGTAATATTTTCTTAAATATGATTATAAAGATTTACCTAGTTTTAGAACATCTATTTTAGGGGAAAAAAACTAACAAGCTTGTTATAAAGTTTATTTTGAACTTTTATAAAAAATTTGAGTATCTTTTCAGCATACTTTTAATGGAGGTTTGGTTCGTGAAAAAGATCATTATCAAGAGAAATATTTTTTTCAGAATTGTATTCTTATGCTTAGTTCGCAAGAAAGATTTTTACTAGATAATAATTTATTATCAATAGTAGCATTTTTTATTAAAACGGTGGGAATACAATTACCTTCATATTCTTAGGTATTACATAATTCTCACCACTTTAGACAATAATACCTCTAGAATAGTGACTTCTTTTCATTTAGATCCATCTCAATTTTTATTCTTCATACTCTATTCAAAATTATAAACAAAATAATAATATACAAAGAGTTTTATTTAATAAAATATTAATAAATTTGATTAGTTAAAATTATTTTATATTTTTAATATTTTAATTATTTATAATTTTATGAGGTGAAAAAATAATATTTTTATAAAAGTGTAATTATTTAATATAATATCTAACTTTGATTTATAATAGATCGTATACATTGAAAAAACATTATCTTTGTTCATTCAAGATTACAAAATTATTTTTTCATATTATATTATATTTTATACAAATAAACATGATATTTATGAAAATTATTTAACTAGTTATATTAATTATATGTTAAATGTATTTTCTTTAAAAATTAGATAGTGTAACGATTAAAATATATTTATGAATTTTCATTTAAGTATTTATAATTTAATATTAAAGTTTAACTTGTTGAAGAAAACGTATATTACAAGGATACTTTGGTATAATATGCAACCAAGTAATTTTATATTCCTACAACCAAACACTGTAATTTTACATTCTTGGTGAACAAACTAAAAAATGAAATACAACATTCCCAGAGTAATTTTACATCCCAATAATTTTATTTTCAAAGATATCTTATATTCCGTGAACCAAACACCCTCTAAAATTTTATCTCATTTTATAACATATAATTTTGAAAGAGGAAAAAATTAACGTATCCATTGTGAAGCTCATTTCGACCTGCCTATACTAATCTCTCACCAAAATCAGACTAAAAACTGTTTGGCCAAGAATATTGAATTTAAAATGTATATGGGTATAGAATTTAATTTTAATTTTATTTAAACATCCCCAAAAATTAAATATTTTTATTGGAACATGTAATTAAGTCTTTGGATAAAATTTAATTTTATTACTTTTAGGTAAATTTTACACTATTAGTGTGGGGATGATTAGATCAAAGTTTCCCTCCTAATTTTTGGAATGATACAATTATGACAGTAAACGAGAAGAATAGAGTTTAAATATTATTGAGTTCGACTCAATTTTAAAATTCTAAAATAGAGTTTGACTCAGCTCGAAAACTCACTTGTCTAAAATTTCTAAGCTCGAATCGAATTCGAAATCATGAATTGAATCTCGTAAAAGCTTGAAAAAAATCTTAAATTTAACTAGGTTAAAGCTCAAAATCGAACCTAAATATTAAGTAAATGAAAAACTTATACTGCATTTCTTAAAAAACCAACACATAAATTTTAATATTATTGATAATTTAATTTTTAAAAATATTATATTTCAATATATTATTTTTTCGAGTTGCTCACGAGTTTTTTGAGTCGAGTATCAAGTAACTCGTTTTGGGTGTTTAAGAAGTCAAGTTGAGTTCGAGTCGAGTCCATTCGAGTCGGGTATTTACCGATATTTGATCGAGTTGATCTCGAGTAGCTCGTGATCTGACTCGTCTCATTTACAGCCCTAGAACTTGAGACATGATTAAGCGATATCAAACTGCTTACCACTTGTATAAATCTCGTTGATATTATTTAAATTTTAAGTCATTCACATAATTCAATTTGAATAATGAAAACAAAATTTTTTTATTTTAAATATATATTAATTTAGATTTTAACTTTTGCTCATCCAATAAATTTCAATTTTTATCTATATCAATTTTTAATATTATATTACAATTCTTCGTTTAAATCAATAGCGTAAACTGCTTATAAGAGTTATAATTCATTTATTCTCATCAATAATAAAAATAAAAATTTTCTTTTTGTTGGTATTTACATAATAAAATGTAGCATACAAATAAACATAATATATAAATTATAATATTTATATATTTAAAATAGTTATTTTTTTACATTATATTTTTAATTATGAAAGTTATAAAATTATATACATGTATATTTTGTTGAAAGGAAGTTGGTAACATAGAGAGTAATCTATTAGAAAAATAAGAGGTGGATATTAGCTTGGAACAATAAATGTAGAATTGGCCACGTTTTTTGGAGACAGAACAAGAGAATGGCAACTTTGGACCAATTCTCTCCCGCCCCCACGCCCTTTCCTAGGCTGTGCGATTAACTACCCTATTTCTCGTAGGGGTTAATGATTTTGTTATTTAAAATACATTTTATTTATAAAAAAATCATTATTAAGAAAAATAATATTTTTTTAAAATTGTATGCTTTACGAAAAAAAATTATTGGATAATAACTTATTACTAATAATAGTTTTTTTTTGGTTAAAATGAGGTGAATATTATTATCTTCAAATTCTAAAATATTAGACAATTCTTACTACTTTGGACAAGAATACTCTTGAAATATTTAATTTTATTCATATGTATTTTTCTTAATTCTCTTTCTTCGTGTTTTACTTAAAATTATAAACATAATACTAATATACAAATAGTTTGATTTAATAAAATATTAATAAATTTAAGTAGTTAAAATTAGTTTATATTTTAAATATTTAATATATTAATTATTTATAATTTTATGAGGTGTAAAATGATATTATTGTAAAAAGATATAATCATTTAAAATAATATCTAATTTTGAGTTATTAAAAAATGGATCTAATGCAATGAAAAACAATATTTTTGTCCACTTGAGATCACAATATTATTTATCATATTATATTATATTTTATATAAATAAATATAATACGATTAAAATTATTTAAAAATATACGTTTGATATACTAATTATATAAATTATATGTTAAATGTATTTTTTCTTCAAAAGTTAGATAGTGTAACTATTAAAATATTTCTATGAATTTTTCTTTAAAATATTTATAATTTAATATTAAAGTTTAACTTGTTAAAATAAACATATATCACAAGGATATTTTAGTAAAATATGCATCCAAGTAATATTATATACCTCCATTGTAATCTTATATTTCTACTAAACAAATCAAACAAGATAATACAACATTCTCATATTAATGTTATATTCCACTAATATTCATAAAGATAATCTTATATTCCTTGAACAAGATTTCGGGTTCGAGCACCGCGTATACAGGGTATGAGCGTTCATTGTCAAATGATTAAGAGTCTTTGAACAAATATTACTTTGTATTCACCCTATATTTATCCAATGAACAAACTTAGGATTTTATATTAGGAGGACAAACCTCTAAATTTTTAAGATAAGATGAACTTATATAATTTTAAACATGTACAAATTAATTATTTATAAAAATATAAAAATTAAAACATATGATAATTTAAAGTTTTTAAAAATTACGATTTCCCTCGTTGTGCCACCAATTAAGTCAATCCCTACCTCTATAAGGCATTAATTAATTATTAGATCAATAAATTGGGCAGTTTAACGGATTTATGTTTTAAAAATGTATAATTAGTTTTTAATTCCAATAATTTTAAATATGAAAATTAATTTTTTTTAAATTGCATGATTTTAAATTCAAATTATTTTGCATTTATTGATTTGAATTTCATTTAAAAAACATTATTTTAAATTAGATAGTTTTATATTCAAATTATTTTTATTTTCCTTTTTTGTATATTTAACCACTAAATTTGGTAATGTCTATTTTTTAATTTAAAAATAAGATTATATAATTTGTGCAATGCATAGATTTTTTTATTTTAAAATTATATTAACTTATACTCTTTTAATTAAAGAATTTTGTTTTTCTAAAATATTATAATTTTTTAAAAAAAATTAAGAAAAATAGTTAACTTATTGTGTCAAAAAGTGTCCATAATGCAAACGGGTTCAATATTTATTGAGAAAAGATTATTAAGAGTGCTT
Source organism: Hibiscus syriacus (assembly GCF_006381635.1). NCBI lineage: Eukaryota > Viridiplantae > Streptophyta > Magnoliopsida > Malvales > Malvaceae > Hibiscus > Hibiscus syriacus. Next base: position 926,374 of record NW_024061960.1, read on the forward strand.
ACATTTATCCTCTCATCTTATCATCATTGAGTAATTGGGGCTAAAGTTCATCACATGTGTATTGTTGTTGTTATTGTCTATATCGATAATCCAAATCAATTTTTATGATGAAATATTATTTTATTATAGTTTTATATTTTACTGCTATTAACTATTATAAAATATTAAAAATATTTTATAGATATTAAAATAATATTTTGACCGTGGAGCTAATATATGTTGAGGGTGTCAATTGATACTAAAAAATTTCAAATATATATATATATAGTATAGTGAGAACGATATATTTAGAAAGGTTTTGACACTTTTTAAAAAGGAAATTAGCACATATTTTTTTAAAATATTTGATAATAAAAAATTATGACATCATAATATAAAATTTCAGCAATAAATATAAACTACATGCTTGCTAATGTGATAGTCCGATAGTGGTAGTTGACTTAAGTAGAGATGTGCAAGCATTTACCTCATGTAGGGGTGTGTAAAAAAAATCTGATCTGATCTGTTGATCTGATCCGAAAATTCGAATATCCGATCCGTTTTTTAATTTTCGGATAGTTCAGATCGGGCATCCGAAATTTTTTTCAGATTATCGGATCGGTAAAAAAACTATTTTCGGATTATCCGAAAACCCGAAAAAAATTAGGGTGAGTTGCCGGAACTGTCCAATGAATACTTCAAACATGTTCTCAAGATCCTGTTTAAGAACGTTCATGCATCAAAGTAGAGAAAACTAATGGAACCATGTGTATGGAAGAAATAGAGAGAGACAGATCAGAGGAGAGGGGGCAGCAATTTTTTGTTGAATTAGTCGTGCATTATCTAACCTGTATTGGAATTATGTTCTTGGCACTGGGCTCAAATTCTGAATCATTTAAACAGCCTTGGGGATTCCAAACAATAACACCTCCCCACATCTAAAAGGTTTCATGAGAAGTAATAAGGTAATGCAGCCTCACAGAATAATTAGTAGTGAAAGCATGAATATAATGAAGTCTAGATAACTAACTGGAGATATAAAGCCATTTGTCTTAGAAATCTCTCCATTTGGTAGCTGGAGAAGAAGAGAGCAATCAGAGCATTCCTTTGCAGATGGTACATATCTGGTGACAAACGAAAAAATAAACACCTTGAAAAATAACTTGCAAGCAAATAACAAATATGAGAGAGCGAACCAGAGAGGTTATTGAAAAAGGGCATATCAAAGCGGGCTGGCACTCCTGAATCAATATTTTCTCCCAAAATGGACATCGAACCAAAAAAAATAACAGGAATGGAACCACGCAAATAATTTTTTTTAATTTTTTGCAAAAAAGAAAAAAAAAATCGGATTCAGATCCGGATATTTAGATATCTGAACCGAAATTTCAGAAACTCGCATTTTTGGATATCCGATTTTTTCGGATCGGATACGAATCATTATTTTAGGTATCCAAAATTTTCGGATATCCGAAAATTCGGATCAGATAATATCTAATATTTTTTAACATTTACAGTAAAGTGCCCAATAATAACAAAACCGGTAGAAAAAATAATATTTTAGGTAACGCTTTACCAGATATATTAATAAAACCGGTAAAGCACCCAATAATAACAAAACCAATAGAAATAATAATGTTTTCGGTATTTTTTTACCAGAAATGTTAAAAAATAATAACAAAACTGGTATCGTCTTTCCTTATCAATATATTACGGCTGCCGCACGTTAGCTTTCCCCTAACAATTATAGATTATCTTTACCGTACTAATAGACTTATTTTTTTAAAAAAAAAAACTATATTTATAAATGTAACACCCACAGACTGATGTAGGTGACCTGATCCGATCGAGGTGTCACATTAGAGCTACCAGAGCGACCCACAGTAAAAATCCAGGAAAATTAAAATCTTTGTTAAAACGCGTAAAATCATAAAACAATTTATAATTAGAATATAAGTTCAGAAAATCATTCATATATATATATATATATATATATATATTAAAAGTATAATTCAACAATATCCAATAATAAAATAGGTTTCAGACTCGAATATAAAAACATAATACAACATACACCCCCTAATCACATGCACCGTACTCCGCAAGTAACACCGGTGGAACTCCTTTACTGATGTTGATAGTTGCACTAGTTCGATTCTTTTAACTTGAAATGGGTGACTAAAAGTGTGAGCTTTGGGAAGCTCATTAATACAGAACTACCAAGTAATGCTGAAGGACATGCAAATACTAAGCAAGCATAAAAATTTCCTTATTGATTCAGACGTCTACAGGTTTTCGGGATAAACTGTGGTTCTATTGGTATTTCTTCGAGTAAAAGACATGAAGATTTTAGTTTAGATGAAACATTTAGAAGACCAAGTTCAGGAGATTGAAATAGGATTCTAGTGTGTTCCAACAAAAACATAGTACTGTATATAGATCATTTAAAAACGTTAATAGTTTAAAACATATTTTAAAACCACAGTAATACCCTACAACTGAACAACTTTATGCAGTTTCCTCATAACTGCATCCATAAAGACTTACCGTAAGCACAAATCAAATGAGTCACCCTAAGGGAGTGCCTTGGGGCCTCTGAGCCAAGCCAAGAAAGTTTCTAGAGACCTTGGAGCCTACCTAAGGGTCACCTTAGGTCCGTAAGAAATTACCATCTCGATCGGTCTGAACCTATATAAGGAATTACTAGTTTGACCGAGCTGAACCTATATACTCCAACCTACCCATACAGTTCCCAGTAGAAATTTGATTTAGTAGTACCCTGTAATTTCAAAATCATGATCCAATAGTTTATTGTAAAAATGATCAAGTAGTTATTTAAATCACATGAAGGCCCTATACCCATACACCATATGCAATCCCATGATTTACCCAAGGGAGTGCCTTGGGACCTGAGAGCCTACCCAAGAAAGTTTCTCGGAGCCTAACCAAGGGTCACCTTAGGTCTGTAAGGAATTACCATCTCAATCGGTCTGAACCTATATAAGGAATTATCAGTTTGACCGAGCTGAACCTCCATACTCCAGCCTACCCAGATAATGTCTCAATAAAATAGTTCAAGTAGAAACCAATAGATCTCATGATCCATAAATTAGAAACGAATATATTTTTCAGTGAAAACAGGTAATCAGAGAACATATATCATGTAGCCATAGTTCACTAACAACAAATCAAAAATTAGTAAATCTGTAATTTCTTAAAATCATGTTTTAAAATAGGTAAAACAATTACATGTCACGTATGGAACACACTAGAGGGTCTAATTATTCTTTGGAGGTACTTGGTATTTATCATGTACGGAATCATGAAACTTTTGTAATTTAATAGGATTTCAGAATCAAGATCCCTATAAAAAATGGGGTTTGATAGTTAACTAATTCATCAATCATTCGGGTAGTGATTTATCAAGATTATACAATATTCATATATTTTTTAGAGGCACTAAGCAATTGGGAAGGTATTCAAAATCTTTTGCATCAGAGTTACTTGAGATTTCAGGTATATCAAGAGTGATTCCATTATTCAGAAAATCAGGGGCATTTTGGACATTTGGTTCTTGAAGAATTCTTAGTAATTTAATCTAATAAGAGTGAAACGATGATTCATGGTATTTAAGATTTATGTCGATTTATCAGAATATCGAGTTAACTCGAACTGAACAAATCCCATCACTATGGTACCGTCAACCTGTCAAATCGATGCACTTCAAGGATATTCACACTTTAATATTGACATCACTAGTCGAACTGATCATCTTCAGAATCATCATTGAATGGATCTTAGGGAGACGAACAGGTTTTCCAATGGTATTTATTTCATTTTTGTGTTGCAAATAGTATCAAGAAATGTTGACGTACTTGATTCGTGGTTCAAACCCCTTCGGTCATTAAGGGTACTTAGGTCATTTAGTAGTCAAGTTTATCCCATACACTTAATACATTGAAAAACCTAAAATATTACTTTTTGAAAATTTTGACTTTTCGGTCAAAGTTAACAGGTTGACTAGGATGAGTTGACTCAGAAGAGTTGACTCAATATGGGTTAACTCGGTTTGATCCTAGTTGAATCAGACCGGGTTGACTCGGTTGGGTCAAACAGACCTGGTTCAGACCGGGTTGGGTCGATTTGAGCCGATCCAGACCATTCTAGAAGAAACCAGAGATTAGGGAAATCCTCACGCGCACCCGAAGACACGTGCCGACGCATGAAACTGCGACAAGGGGAAAATCAGTCATTTGATTACTTCAGTGCATCTACACATCACTACCAAGCCATTTCAACACTAAAAATAGGCTATATTCATCGAAATTTAAAACAAAGGGCTGAAATGCTTACTCCGATGGCGGACAGACAAAATTGGCGGCGGTGGATGACGGCATGGGTGGGGTTCTGGTCGGAATTGCCTGAGGAACACAGCACTAGAGGTAGTGAGGTAACCCTGTGTTAGGTTCGACCAAAAACGAGGAAAATACGAGCGACGACTGGGGGGTTTCGATGAAGCTTTCAAATAGTTCAATCCTGACAAACAACGACCACTTTTGACGATCGACCTTAGGGGTTTTGGTCGGACGGTCGCGACGCTTCGACTGGAGGTGGAGGTGATACTCACCGACGTTCGAAACAGGCGGATCGAGAGAGAGAGGCGACTGCTAGGTTAGGAAATTTTGGGAATTTTCTCACCGGGGGTATTTCGATTTTTTGGGTTAAAACCCCAAACCAATAATATAAAACTTATATTTTATTATAATAAACACTAATAGTAGTCTAGCCTAATGGCTAGGGCATGGGTAGCCTTACCCGGTGGACATAGGTTCAAGCCTCTCCAACCACTCCAATTTTTTTTTTCTGTCATGTGAGTATGGGAAATATTATGAAGTTAGTCCCTAAACTTTCTAAACTTTTGAATTTGACCCAAAAATCTTCAAAATTATTCAATTTAGTCCCTTAATTAAATTAAATTAAATTAAATTAATTTAATATATAATATGGGGTGTGACAATAAAGATAACAAGATGATTAGAAAACACACAATAAATAAAGAGTAGCACTGAAAGAAATTTCTTCGATCAAATGATCTTATAAAAGAATTATTCAAATCCTTATTTGATTTATGCAGTCTATTAAAAATAAGAAATGGGATCTTCAAAATATTGATGTTATTATTAATGAAATATTTTTCAAGAGAATTATATTTCTATTAGAAACTATTTTTGTTGATGAAAACGGGTAAAGAAAACGAAAGATAGGCGGCACTAGAAGTTTTATTCAATATGTTTTAGGTCTAGGTTACATCTCTATTATAATAGAAACTCTGGTTACATAATTACAAAATTAACCCTGTATCGTATCGCGGGGCTTGCGCCCCCGCACCCCCAACCCACATAATTCGTAACCTACTACGAGACTTTCTTTGTAAGGACTTTACCGGTATATTTATGAGCCATACCTAACAAATCTCCACCTTGGCGAATATCCTGCCCTTTGAAAACTTCAATGTGGGTTGTGTTATCTTACTTCTTTAACAACTTGAAACATTTAATAAGTCCAAGCAATACTTGAACTTGTCTATCGTAACTGGCTTAGTGAACATATCAGCGGCATTCTCATCAGTATGTACCTTTTGAAACAGAACCTCTCCAGATGCAACCAACTCTCTGATCTTGTGGAACCTTACATCTGAAACAGAACCTCTCCAGATGCAACCAACTCTCTGATCTTGTGGAACCTTACATCAATGTTAGTTCTAGCATACACCTGATTCTTAGCCAAGTGAATAGCACTTTGATTGTCGCAAAGCAATTGAACTCCACCTTGCTGAACACCCAACTCCTTCACCAAACCAGTAAGCCATAAAGCCTCTTTTGCAGCTTCAGCCGCTGCCATGTACTCAGCTTCAAATGTAGATAGAGCCACAATAGATTGAACAGTAGACTTCTAACAAATAGGCCCTCCACCAAGAGTAAATACATACCCTGTCGTAGATCTTCTATTATCCAAGTCACCTGCATAGTCTGAATCCACATATCCTACAACCAAAGGATTATCCTGCTGACTCCCAAAAATAATTCCAACCGAAAGATCCACTTGACCGCTTCCCAATGTTGCTTACTAGGTTTAGACATGTACTTACAAACTTGACTAACAGCATGAGCTAAATCAGGATGAGTACATACCATCGCATACATCAAGCAGCCAACATCATTAGAATACGGAACATTTGCCATATCTTCAGCTTCCTTATCTGTCTTAGGACATTGTTCTGATGAGAGCTTAAAGTGATTCGCCAATAGAGTGCTAACTGGTTTCGTGCTGCTCATCGTAAACCTTTCTAGCATTTTCTCCACATAACCCCGTTGAGATAGCCACAGTTTCCTTGAGTCTCTGTCCCTGCAAATTTCCATTCCAAGAATTTTCTTTGCAGCACCTAAATCTTTCATATCAAATTCCTGACTCAATAAAGTTTTCAAACCGATAACATCATCCATGTTCTTCGCAGCAATCAAAATATCATCAACATACAATAACAGAAAAATAAAAGAACCATCATCAAGGCTCTTAACATAGACACAACAATCATACTCACATCGGTTGTAGCCAATCTTGATCATATAGGAGTCAAACCGTTTATACCACTGTCTCGGAGACTGTTTCAACCCGTAAAAAGATTTCTTCAATCTGCAAACTAAATGCTCATTTCTAGGTTGAGTGAAACCTTCAGGTTACTGCATTTAGATCTGCTCCTCTAAATCACCATGCAAAAAAGCAGTTTTAACATCCATCTGCTCTAATGCAAATCCCAACAAGCCACCAATGCATAATGCTCAGATTGAAGGTGTCTGACTACAGGAGAAAAGATTTTATCATAATCAACTCCTTCTGCTGTGAAAAACCCTTCGCTACCAAACGAGCCTTGAACTTCTCCCCCTCTTTTTCTGTTACTCATCCGTAGTGAACCACCAGAAGTCGGTTGAGAAGTTTCTGATTTCTCAACTGGAAACTGCTCGAAATCCACCACTGTCGTGTTTTTCTTCTGCTGCAGCATGGACTGTTCATCAAAAACGACATCTCAACTGATCACAATTTTCTTCGCAACTGGATCCCAGAACTTGAATCCTTTGACACCTTTCTTGTAACCCAGAAAAATGCATTCCTTCGATTTTGCATCAAGTTTGGATCTCTCATCAGCAGGTACATGCACATAAGCAGGACAACCAAAAATTCGTAAGTTATCAAAACTAACATCATGACCAGCCCATACCTCTTCAGCAACTTTCCCAGCCAGCGATGCCCTTGGAGATCTGTTGATAATGTAACACGCCATGTTAACAGCCTTAGCCCAGAAGTGTTTGGGAAGCCCCGCATTCAACCGCAAACATCTGGCTCTTTCATTCAATGACCTGTTCATCATTTCCGCAACACCATTCTGTTGTGGTGTCTTGCGCAATGTAAAATGCCTCTGAATCCCATGCTCCTTACAGAAGAACTGTAACTGTGAGGTGTACCATTTTCAGACCAGACCGCAAATACTTGATTTTTTGTCCAGTTTGGTTTTCTACTTCAGCTTTCCACAGCTTGAACTTCTCAAAAACTTCAGATTTCTGTTTCAAAAAATACACCCAAACTTTCCATGAAAAATCATCAATAAAAGTAACATAGTACCTAGATCCACCCAAAGACGATGTCGTGGAAGGCCCCCATACATCAGAATGCACATAATCAAGAATCCCTTGAGTTGTGTGCTTCGCAGTCTTGAAACGGACTTTAGTCTGTTTACCAAGAACACAATACTTGCAAAAATCGAGCTTACAGCTTTTGACACCATGCAACAAGTTTCTCTTCTGTAATTCTGCCATACCACGTTCACTAAGATGAGCAAGGCGCATATGCCACAATTTTGTCGTATCATCACAGGACTCAACAGAATGAACTCCACCTGCAACGGTACTCCCTAACAATCTGTAGATATTCCCTGCAGTCATCTTGCCTTTCATCACAGTCAATGCTCCTTTAACAATCCGAATGGTTTCCCTATCCTCGTCAGCCTTAGGGATAAAACCATTCTTGTGCAAAGTGCCCAAGGAAATCAAATTCTTCTTCAAGTATGGGATATGTCGAACACCACTCAACGTCCGAACAGAGCCATCGTGCATCTTAATTCTGACATCACCAATACCAACAATATTGCAACATCGATCATCACCCAAATAAACCGAACCAGAATTAACCGTCCTGTATGTCGAAAACCATTCCCTATTTGGCGTGATGTGATAAGAACATCCAGAATCAAGAATCCAAGCATCCTTCAATTGTGTCATTGAAATAGAAAGCATATCACCCTCACTGCAATCAGAATTATCATCCTCGACCATGTTCACAGACTTGGATGAGCCATCACACTTCTCATCAGTCTGCTTTTTCAACTTCGGACAGTCTCACTTCATATGTCCCGCCTCCTTGCACTTGTAACAATAAATTGTCTTCTTATCCCTAGATTTGGATCTGGAATTCCGCTTCCCGGACCATGCCTTCTCTGGCTTCCGTCCACGATCTCGATTACCCTTGACATATAAGCTATCGGCTTGAGAGCTTTCCCCTGCATTCTGCTTCCGCTGGTTGTGAGCCAACAAGGCTGCAGTAATCTCCTCAACGTTGATAGTCTCTTTCCCATATGTAAGAGTAGTCACCATGTGTTCGTAAGAGGGAGGCAACGAACACAACAGGATCATCGCTCTATCTTCATCCTCAATTTTCACATCAAGCCGAGCCAGATCAGAAACGATTTGATTGAATACATTCACGTGTTGCGCCAAATCGTGATCATCCTGCATCTTCAGCCCATACAGCCGCTGCTTCAGATACAGTTTTAAGGATTTGGACATAAACTGACTTTCCAACTTCCTCCAAATTTCGTCTGGAGATGACAGATGCATGACGTGATATATAACCTCATCCGCCAAACATAATCGTATTGTTCCTGCCGCTCGCTGCTGTAATTCTTCCCAATCTTCCTCATCCATCGACGCCGGCTTTGTAGGTCGCAAAGCCTTCAAGATCCCTTGCTGCGCCAATAGATCCTTCACCCTCGTTTGCCATAATCCGAAGTTACCCTGACCATCGAATTTCGTGACTTCGAATTTTGCTCCTGACATCTGATACCAATTGTTGATAAAACGGGTAAAGAAAACGAAAGAACACGAGAATTTTAACGAGGTTCGGCAATGTGCTTACGTCCTCGGTGCCTAGGCAGCGCTAGAAGATTTTATTCAATATGTTTTAGGTCAAGGTTACATCTCTATTTATAATAGAAAACCCTGGTACATAATTACAAAATTAACCCTGTACCGTACCACGGAGGCTGCGCCCCCGCACCCCCACCCCACATAATTCGTAACCTACTACGAGACTTTCTTTGTAAGGACTTTACCGGTATATTTATGAGTCATACCTAACAATTTTCAATCTTATTCTAAAATGTTTCTCGTATTCAAGAGAATAATAAAATAATAATTATTATATACTTTGAGATGATTCTGGTTAAAGATAATGATCAAAAGATCAAAGATACAAAAAATGTTAGAATTATCAAGTCCACTTGAATCTTATTTCTCTGCCTATTAGTTTAGGTAATGTAGGTTTGTTGCTTATAAATTTATGTTGTTAATTTTGTGTGAATTCTGTGTTAAAAGAATGATTCTTTAAATTAGTCTTTAACAAGATGGAATAGTTTATATCAATTCATAAAGTATAAAAGACTAAGGTATTGTTGCATTTGATAATTTTTTTTTGGTTGTTCTCTTGGTTTGAAGGGTTTGTCTTGACTAATTCAGATCAATTCGTGTCGCACACTTGACTATGACGGGTGAGCATCCCAATAGGAATTTTCAGCATACACAAGAACTCAAACTCTAGACATTGCTTAAGTGATATCACATTGCTTACCACTTGAACCAACCCCTGTTGATGTTAAATTGATGAATCGAGTATTGGTCTTAAATCTTGTATAATTTTATAAAATACAATTGTGAGTTATAAGTGTTATGAAAGCATAAATTATGAGAATTATTAAGCATAACTTGTTATAAGTTCATTTTAAAGAAAAGAAAATTCATAAATGATTGATTGAAAAATATTGTGATGGTGTAGAAATACAAAATTTACCAAGTTTAGGGATTATATATTAAGCCTTCAAAATTGAATGAAGTTTGTCTCGTGAACTAACTTGTATAACATTTTCTATCCTCAGAAGCCATTTTGATTTAAAAAAGTACTAAGTTTAGGAGTCAATTTGTGTATTAATCTTTATTTAGGTAAATATGTTTAAAGTAAGAATTAATGACCTGGTCTTAAACAGCATTACTCGCTCTACCGTATCTACCTTTGCTCGAAGTAACAATTGGACTCAACATTTCTTTGATTGTATAGTCACGGTAAAAACCTCACAACGGTCCATCTCATCTTTCATCCAATGGAGTAAGCCCCCACAAGGATGGTGTTGTCTCAACTTTGATGCTGCTGTTTCCTCCTCAACAGGCTCCGGCTCCATCAGTGGTGTCATCCGGGATCATGAAGGTAGATGGCTAGCAGGATATCATAAAACAGTGGGCATCACCTATGCCTCATAGGCATTATTGTGGGGATTGGTCATTGATCTCCACATTGCATGGTCCTATGGACATGGGAAGATCCAAATCCAAACAGATTGCTCGACTGCAGTGAGGCTCATTGAAGAAGCCGACTCCTCTCCAAGTCCTTTTTCTCTCGTTCGGGTTATTCATCAATTGCGACAACGTGTAAGGATGACTGATATTATTTGGGTTCCCCGTGAAGGCAATTTGGTTGCTGATGGCATTGCCAAGTTGTCATTATTGGAATAGGATCAAACCCAACTCTTGATTTCGTCTCCTCTGTCTCTTCAAAATATTCTTAATAATGATGTTCTAGGACCTCCGTACTGCAAACTTGTTAAAATCCAATCATATGGATTAGGCCTTTCTTATTAAAAAAATATAAACTTTTGAAAGGTCAAAATATAGTTTTATCCTTTAGCTTATAATTATATACTTCTTAAGGTAATAAACTGAAAATTTATCATTTTTGGAGGCACAAAATGAAATTTTACCATTACCTTAGCTTTAAAACTTCAAAATCTGAAGGGACTAACGTGAAATATTTATTTTCTTAAGCAAGAATGATGTGAAATTGTGCGCGTGGTGGTAATGTTTTAAAAAGATTCTGTGGGACCTTTTCTCCCTTATTTTGCTCCCTCATGATTAGATGAATTGAAAAAGAAAGTTTATTTTATTATTTTTCTTTTTATATATATGAACATGACAATTATGAATCACTTACAAAGTGGTCCTTATCAATTTCATTTTACATATATTTTTCGTTTTATTCTCCCTTAATATATTCTATACTATATCCTCTCATACACCTTATCCTACACTCTTCCCTTTTGTAAATGCAACCAAGCTGTTCAACTAGGAGAATATTTCTTCAAGCTCAGAAATTCCGTGACCATTTCGGAAATTCCGCGACTATAGGGTAAATTCGAACATTTGTAGAGACTAATTTAGCATGTCAGCAAGTGTTGGGTGGAGCAGAGAAGAAGATAAGGCATTCGAAAAAGCGATTGCGATGCATTGGATGGAGAAGGAAGAATCTGAAGAGCAGTGGGAGAAGATTTGTTCCATGGTTCCTAGTAAAAGTGTTGAGGAATTGAAGGAACACTATGAAATACTAGTGGAGGATGTTACTGCAATAGAGGCTGGTCAAGTGCCACTTCCTTGTTATAAAGGAGAGGAACTTTCCTCCTCTAGTAAAGATCATTTTCATGGAGTTCCCACTGCTGCTAATTCCGATAGGAGATCCAATTCCAGTTATGGAAATGGGTTTCCGGGGTTAACGGTTGATTCGAGTGGACATGGAGGGAAAGGAAGTTCGAGGTCGGACCAAGAACGAAGGAAAGGAATTCCATGGACCGAAGAAGAGCATAGGTCCCCTCTGTCACTTTCAGTCTGTTTATTGTTAGTACTAAACTGTGTTTGGTGCCCTTTGACATCTTTTTGTTGTCACAAGCAAAATTACTTGTGTGCTATACAGGTTGTTTCTACTTGGTTTAGACAAGTTCGGGAAAGGAGATTGGAGGAGCATTTCGAGGAACTTCGTGATATCGAGAACTCCGACACAGGTGGCTAGCCATGCCCAAAAGTACTTCATCCGTTTAAATTCGATGAACAGAGATCGACGGCGATCTAGCATCCATGACATCACGAGTGTTAACAATGGGGATACATCTCATCAAGCACCCATCACTGGCCAACAGGCTAACTCAAACTCATCTGGCGGAGTAGCCCTGGGGCAATCGGTGAAGCACAAGGCTCAGCCGCATTTGCGTGGTTTAGGCTTGTATGGAGCGCCCGTCGGACGGCCGATTGCTGCTCCGGGACATATGGGATCTGCCGTAGGAACTCCGGTTATGCTTCCTCCAGGTCACCATCCCCAATCCCCTTCTTACATTGTCCCAGTTGCTTATCCCATGGCTCCACGAACTATGCACCAATAACAATCATGAAGGGAAACATAACAAATTCTGTATTTTTTGAAACATGAAATATGCAGAAGGAATATAGTAGATAGATCATATCAGAGAACTCTTTTTCATTCTTCTTGTAGTAATCTATCGGCATATGGGCTTTACAATCGAATCTTCATTCCTTGACTGCCAAAACGCACATGTTTATTAATTGCTTGTATGTTCCATTGTTAGCTGGGTGTCCTCATTAAAACCTATTCCATTTCCTTCCTCTTATCAAAATGTAAAATACACTTATTAGTACGAACTAAAGCCACCTTGGTGGTAAATGAATTGATGTTATTTCTTGAGATCTTGGGTTCGAGCACGGGAAATGCAGGGTTTGAGCTTTCAATGTTAAATGACACAAAATAAAATCTAAACTAAACGTTAGGTATGATTTTGAAAAGAAATAAAGTTTATGAACCAAAATAGAAATAAAAGTAATAGTTTAGGCAATAAAAGTGTAGTTTATCCTAAATTATAATTGTTTTATAATGGCACTCACATCTAAAATTTTAAAAAAACTTAAGGCAGTCTAATATTAAAATAAAAAAATATTTTTAATTTTTTTTTTAAAAAAATTTGAACGATGTAACCATTTAAATCAAATGAATAAATCAGAATTTTTATGTTAATTTAGTTTAACTAGTTAATGTTATTTAATTCTTAGTTTTGAAAATTCAAGTCAATTAAATTAAAATAAATTAATTAATTTTTAATTGATAATTTTTATACTCAACCCATTATACATAATCCAACCAAATTAAGAATATAAACCCAAACCAATTACTGAATCTAAAAACAATTAAGACTTAATTAAAGAAAGTGTACAAACTATACTTCTTATCTACTTTAGGTTTTTAATTTTTTTTTGAGTCAAAGTAGGTGTCTAATATTTCAAAATTAGTATTTAAAGCTTTGTCCGTTAACATCTGTTAAAAAAATTCGTTATCCGATCGGTACTTGACTCATAACATATTTTTTCTTTATTTTTTTAAAAACTAAAATCATTAATTTTCTTAAAATTCCTAAATTATCTAAAATCCCTAAATCTTATCACTAAATCTCTAAATCACATATGTTATCGTCGAATCAACCACCATTGGTCACCCTTTTTGTGATCAGACTCCCACCAATTGGTTGTCTCCCTTGACGTCGCACATCGTCACTAGAAATCACATCTTGTCTCACATTGTCCATAAAAACTACCGCACAAAATCATTTTGATTAAGTAATCATTGATGGATTTTTTTTTAGTCGCAGTTAATAAGATAACCTTAAAAAAATGACAAAATGTAACTTTATGTACCTTAAATAATAATGAATAAAACATTAAACACTCACTTTGACGTAAAAACTTAAACTAAACAAAATGTACAATTTGAACACTTAATTTTTAATCATTTTTATACAATTTACAGTATGGGGAGGGATGAGGGCATTTTTTTTTAAAATTTAAGTGACTTATGGTATGTTTGTTTCACGTAAAACGTTTTTCAGAAAATGTTTTCCTCATTTTTCAATGCTTAGTTAGAGGAAAACTAGTTGGTCAACGTAAAACATTTTCCTGGTCAACAAAAAATTCATTTGTGTTTTCTGGAAAATGACTTACGGTCATTTTCCGAACTTTTCACTTCAAAGAATAAATACTCAAAATAATTTTATTTTATGAATTTAATATTAATAAAATATTTTAATATCATTTTAATCAAAATATTAATTATTAAAATATTTAAAATATATTTATTAATATTTCTAATAATATAATATTATATTTTTAATATTATAATAAAATAATCAATTATATTATAATAATATAAGATATTATATTTTTATTTTAATAATATATAATAAATTATTAATAAAATTTATATTATTTATTAATTTCATAGAAATAATATTATTTAATTATTAATAATGAATATTATTATTTATATATTTAATAATAATATATTAATCTAATAATATTTTAATAAAGATATTTAAAATATACTAATTAATATTTTTAAAATATAATATAACACAATTACTTTAACAAATAATTAATATAATTTATAATATTTTTATTTCAATAAAATATACCAATATTAATATTTTTAATTAATACAATTATAAAAATAATATTTTTTATAATAAATAAATTATTTTTAATATTTTAAAAATATTAATATTAAGCTTTATGATAAATAATATTATTTATTGTATTTAATATTTGTAATAAATAATTTTTTTAAAAAAATTTATCAACTAGTGGAAAAAAGGTTTAAACAACATCTTTCAAACATCGTAAAATGTTTTTCAGAAAATGTTTTTCAGAAAATGTAATTTATACAAAAAATATTTTCCGAAAAACGTTTTCAGTGAAATAAACGGACTCTTATTTGGTTCATATTTTGGCACACAATCCATGAAGCACATAAAGCATGGATTCCCAACTCAATTCAGATGCATTCACATGCAATGAGCAGCTCATACTTGATTTAATGTCCTTGGAAATGATTCACGGTTATGTTTTGAATATTTTTTTAGGGTGAGTTTGGTTCACGGAATATAAGATTATCAGTGGGAATAAAAGATTACCATAAATATGATTACTGGAAATGTTGTATTTTGTGTTTGGTTGGTTTAGCAGGAATGTAAGATTACCGTGTTGGGTTAAATGAATAAAAGATTATTGGAATGTATATTTGACTAAATTGTCCTTATTATATATTTGTTTTTTTAACAAGTTGAATTCTACTATAATATTACTATAAGATATTTCTTTAAAAAATTTAAATTTATAAAATTTATATAATTTTTTTTTACAAAATTGAAAATATAAAAAGTTTTAATGAATGGGTAAAACTGAACTTCATATAAAATTTTAATTATAGACTTTTTTTGTAAATCTAAAATATTTTAAGGATAAATTTATAATTTAACCTTCGTAAAATTTTTATTATTTAATGACAGAAGAAGTATATTTTTGAAAAAAATATTTAGGGCATTTTAGTCCAAAACATCGGTAATCCAACAATACCTAAGGGAAGGAAGGGAAGGGGGATAATGACATTCTCGGTAATATATCCCAAAAAATCCACTGTTGGTAATAAAATATTATCGGGAATGAGATTACCGGCCAACCAAACGGGGAAATATAGATTCCATTCCCGGGTGAATCTCACATTCCCCGAACCAAACACGCTCTAAGGGCGAGGATATGAGTTCTTGGTGGAAGAATCACGTGGGGGCAAAAAGGGGACATGACACACCCTAATTTTTATGGTTTAGTTTTGTTTTAAGCCCTTAAAAGTTTTAAAACCATTAAAATTTAAATCTTGACTCTATTAAATTTTTTGATTTAATTATTTTTTTAAGATATTATCAGTTTTAAAGTCGAATGAAATTAAGTCTTACCTCTAACTTTTTTATTTAATTACTTTTTAGGACATTATAATTTTGAAATTAGTGAAATTAAACCCCCAATCCTCTATTTTGTAGTTTAATTACCTTTTAAAACCTTGTTAGTTTCAAATATAAGCAACTTGGCCCCTTCCATAATTTCATCCTAATTCCACCCTTATAAATTCTACTTTTCTTTTTCAAACAGAATACAAGTTCAAGTCTTGGAAACTGCACAAGTTCAAGTCTTCTTGAAAACATTTTCAAATAATACACAGACAAAATTATAATCACCTTTAGTTATAATGATAAATTAACCCTCAATAATTATATATCGATCAATTTAACCTTAATATTTTTCAATTAAATATAATTAAAAAGTTAAAATTTTCACAATACTAATATGACAACTCGCATGATAATCTACTTGTATTTCAACATTGAAGTTGTACAAATATATATTAGAAAATAATTTATTACAAAATAATACACGATGATATAAATTGTAACATCAATGATGAATTATACACAAAAATTAATCATATCAAGATTTTTATTAAAATAACAAAAAAAATCAAGAAAACAATAATTTTATTAAAAATTAAATTTAATTAAAAGTTCAAATTTAGTATCATACTAACTTACTTGAATTCATTGAGTGAGCTTAGAGATTGAACGGAGTTTTGTTCTTCCTTGAAATCCTAGATTCAAACAACTACGTTAACAGAATGTGTACATTGTTAATGATTAAAAAATTATAAATATATGCTACCTCATATTCACCTCAAAGTTATTCGAAAAAATATCATAACTTTGAGTAAACTGCAACTGCAACATTACAGACTTTGTGAGTGTCGTAATCAACCATCAATTCAACTTCCTCCATTATTCAAAATTTTACAGTTAAAATGAAAGATGGTTGGTTTGTGGTCCACTATACAACATGCCTCTCAATGTCGATAGCCATTGATGTTTATTGAATGACAGTAACTCTCCACAAAATTCAAAAGAGCAACCAACCAATTTCACCCTGAAAATTTTGCACTTTTTTTCTCCAATGTCTCAAGGTTCCATCAGACACATAACAATCAAACCCAAAATCTAGAAAATAACATCCTAATTTAAGAATAAAAGTCGACGGAAATCAAGTGCAGTCGAAAATATTATAACAAAATATAATGTTTTAGATTAGACGTAACTCAAAATATTATATTCTTCATAAAATTTTCAGTTGTAACTTAAAATGTTACGAATAATATAAAAATATAACATTTCAAGTTGTTTCTAACCTAAAATATGATTTTTATAACATTTTTTTATCACGTCTAATTTCTGCCCTTTTTTTAGCCTAATTTTTTTAAGTTGTACCATAAAACTACCCCAATCAAACCCAAAGCTGAATCTCTTCATTTCACCGGCCGAGCAAAAGAAAAAAATATCATTCCCTGTCACCCTTTCAAAGCATTTAAATTGAGATTATGAATATAGTTTTGGTTTAAATTCACATAAATTTTACTTGTGGTTGCGAATGTTCTGTCGGTTACGAGCAAGTTATAAAATAATCTAAAGTATATGATACACAGTATATAATACTGAAATTATATTATTTTCACGTTTTCTTTTTCCAAATATCCATGTTTAACGCTTATTCGGATATAAATACATATTAATAAAAAATATAAATATATAGTACGGTATCCATCAAATTACAATATATATACATATATAAGATGAGACAAATACTCTCATCTAATATTCACACAAATGTAAGCAACATAGTTTTCAAGTATCATAAATATCCAACAAATTACACAGACTTTGCCACATTTATGAGTAGATTTTCAATCTCTACATCTCATGTTGAATAAAGAATTTTCTAACATGTACCATATTATTATTGTTACACCTCCCGTTGATCTCTTATAAATTCTTTGGTTTGCTACAGTACTTTAACATGACAAACAGTAGGCCCACATAATTTGTAATTTATTGTATGAAAGTATATCTATTTAGCTTGTCAATCTATGAGTAGTCATTAAAGCTCATACACCTAACATCAACACTAATATAAACCCCTATGACAAGTAGAAAGATAGCTTCTTCTTCATCTTTATCTTCTTCTCCATCATATATTTTTGTTTTTAAAATGTCATGAACCAAACGACCTGAATCGCCTATAATTCCATCACAAACAACCGGATGTAGCTCTCTGCCCAAATTAGAAGGGGGAGTTGCTAGCACCCAAATGTTACCATCCATAATTAGTGCAATGAGCGTTGAGTACCTCCTGACAGAAAGGAATCAACCGAGAAGAAACCTTACATCTTTTACTCAAACATCTCATGCAAGTCCACGACCTGTCAACATGTTTAAAAGTTTGCTAATGTCACTCTCGAACTTGTGGCAGATGATATCGTATATGTGAGATATTAGTGATGATATCCTCAGAAAGACTTTGGTTAGATCTAAAACGGATTTCTGATGAGAAAGATGGATTCATCGAGGTAAATTTCCATATTAAAAACCTAATCTGATGCCATGTAGAAAATATTTATTTTGGGGGAAACTACCTCTTAGTACATATTAATGTTGCAACACCTTTAAGGCACCCAAACATCGAAGTTATACTTTCTCCACTTAAGTACTGGAATTTCCCAAAGGCATGTCTTCAACGACTACCTAGGTAAGCCCTCACACAGGTACGTAGAAATTTTTTGTTTATATTATACTTGTGACGTGGTAAGCATCCCTCATTATATACACAAACATCTGGGTTTTTATTCCTTTATTGTAAAATTAAAATTGTTCAAAGGTACATTCTCGACACCTCTTATTATTACTTCCACGGATATGTTTGTAACCTTCTTCATGCTGCCATGACTTCGAGACACCTCTACTGTGTTGCCATAGTGGGGATGTCATCTCTCTAAGCGAATGTGTTGAGTTACCTATGCATTAATCGACCAGACGAGCTAAGATGTCACTATTTTTAAAGGAAAACAGAGATGTCTCTACCTCTGAACACCAATGAGATATCTCCGTGAGGAGTAGAGATGCCTCCACCCCAAACTTAGAGCTAATGAATTAACCCAAGGGGATAGAGAGCCTCCACTCTATTAATAGGACTAATTCTATGGTGACTTAAAGAGTGTCAAGATGTATTTTACCCTAGCAAGAGACATTCCAACTGTCGAAACGGTTTTTCAAAAGAGGAAAAACGGGTCATTTCAAAATTAATTCTTTTGATCGGTTAACGATAAAACGTGGTTCGAGGAGTCACCATCAATCTTTATTAGGGTGTGATTGGGCACCCAAAAACCTATTTGCCATTTTAATAAAATATTAATTTTAATTAAAATAACTGTCGATAGTTGTTTTTGTTCGAGTGTCATTTTTATTATATAATAATATATATTATTATTATCATATTATTATTATTAAATTGTTACAAGACCCGAAGGCCCAATTACAAAGTAAGATCCAATCCCGATTACAATAACTCGGTTCAGGACCAGAACCAGATCAACCGAAGCCCAACAACCCAGCAGGCCCGAGAAAGCCCAAAGACATTTAGGGTTTTATCATCTTCTCCAACGCCGCCAACAGCCCTCAGTCGTTCGATCAAGATGCAGATCAAGGGTCTACAGTCATTCAGCAGAAGCCCTAGGGTTTCATTACACCCTAGGGCCTATTCCGGTCGCCGCCTCCAGCTGCATCAACCCACGGTTTCCACGCCTCCATCGCCTCACTAGAAATCTCTTGAAAGCTCCAAAAGAGTAACAAGGATCATACAACACATCAGTCTACGGTGAGTCACCATCGTAGGTTCGGTGACTCATCAAAATATCATCATTTCGGTCGAGCTTTTGAAGCCTATAAAAGGTGACCATTACCTACAAAGAAAGGAGGAGACAGAAAGCATCCATACGCAAAAACAAGAGAGTGAGAACAAACCAAAAAGAACATAAAGAGAAACTTACTGAGGAGTCCTCAACGTCGCCGGAAAATTGAAAAACCGATGGTAAACTTATATATCTAGGCCGATTTTCCAACTTTTAGCAATGGAGAGGCTTAGATTCGGGTAGGGGTGCTACGATTTACGTTTTGGGAGAGTTTGCAAAATTTCGGCCACCGTAAGTGGTGGCCGATTGCGGTGATCGATGCCGGAGCACGGTGGCCGGCCGATGGCCAGATTCCCTTCGGTGAGGGAATCCTAGAGAGAGTAGAGAGCTTCTCTCTCTAGAGAGAGAGAAGCCAAATAAGAAATGGCATTCAAAGGGTCCGTTAGGGTCTTTAAATACCCTCCCGAACGACGTCATTTTGGGGAGCGACTGTCTGTGTAATTTGGGAATGGTTAAATCCCACGCGTGGTCCCTCTGGCTTTGTAATCTCACATTTTGGTCACCGAATCAGGTTCTTATGCGTTTTAATTTTTTTTTTGAATTTTGTTTATTTTTATTTTAGTCTATACCTATATATATTTATATATTTAGGTAAAATTATACGTCTAGTCCTTATTATTTTAATATTTTATATTATTATTATAGGGTTAATTATACTATTAGTACTTATATTTTATAATATTTTTAATCTATATATTTTATAATTTAACCTATGTAATTTTAATATTTAAATAAACATGGGATTATTAATAATTATAATAAATAATATATTAAGTAGTGGTTTAGTTATTTTATTTATGATAAAATTAAATATAAATTTTACTGCAAAGACAAACCAATTAATAAACACTGGTACCAATTTTAGGCATTATGGAGGTGTTAATCATTCCCCGTACGTTAAAAAGACCCCTGTTGTGTTATTTTAATATTATTCTTAGGAATTTTATCAAAATAACATAATATCTGGTGACCAATCACACCTAAATAAATTATTGGTGGAGACTCTACAAATTAGTGTTTTATCTTATGCCAGAAGATAAACACTTACTTTTTCGAGACTAGTTACACTTAAGTGTACTATTTATTTTTTCCGTCGCCAGGTAATAAACGTCTCGACAGCTTGGCGATTATGCTGGGGATATTTTTAAAGAGAATCAAGCCATCAGGTTATTAATTAATTGTCTTTGCAATAAAATTATAGGTCTGTAATAATTTTGTTTTAATTATTTTAATATTTATACTAACTTGTTTTTTCCTTATTTTCATATTTATTTAAAGTCTTTAGAATAGAATAATAGGTTGTACATTATTTTATTATTTTTATGCTTTTCCTCACCCAATATGCATTGCATTCTTGACATGAGCTAAAACCCCGCTCTTATCCTATTTAGCTTGAATGAGAAACTACTCCCTCGTGTGGTTCTCACCTTCGTATGGGATAGGGGATCATTCTTTGAACTCACACCTTATGTTCCTTGTGTGGTTTTCACCTCCTTATAGACATAAGGAAGTGTGTTCATTCGAATTGAACTCGATCCGAAAGTCTCTAATGGACCAGGATTGAGGGCTTGACAGTCCAAGGGGACACCAAAAAAGGACAATTCGTTGACCCTTTTTTCCTTAGAGCCAAAACTCAGCTATAGTGAACTTAGAACTTGAGTCTAGGTGAAGCTTAACCCAAATAAGTCTTGTAAGGCTAGTACACAAGGAAAAGCATGTTGAGTCTTTTAATTTACTCAGTATTGATTTATCTTCTAAATAAATGCATGCGAACTAGAAATCATGTGGTTAGGTTTATTTTCTAAACAAAGCATGAGACTAGAAAGCATGAGGTTAAGATGTATATATAAATACCATGATTGGTACTGACCATGTTATATTCTGTAAATACATTTTTATTAATTTCTTTTGTTTATATTGCATAATCACGACATAATCAAGAGTATTGATTCAAGAGTGGCCATCAAAGTCAAAGGTTTTTATTATGGACAAAGGGTTTCATGATCAAGTGAATTATAACTTAGTCAAGGATTGGTATCTTGAATAAGCTCTCAAAAAAGTTGAAAGATATGTACCCAATGGTCCTGTTAGATTGGTACTAAAAGCATTTTATGGTAAGAGCATCAATAAAAGCATTCAGAAGGGAGAAAGTTTTTATGAAGCTCAAGCACGTTTTTGGAAAAATGAAAACAAGAAATTAAGTACAGAGGTTGAAGCCATGCTTAATAATTTTCGAAGAATTATTCAAGCCTTTGAAAATGTTGGTCTAGGAAATACTCCAAAAGAATGGATAACATGAATCATTAAACTGAAAAATGATACTGAGCACTGGAAGAAGAATGAAGAGATACATGAGCATCAAGTGAAGAAATTCTCTTATGATTTACAGGTTGCAGAAGAAATGCGTAATAAAACCATCATCAATTTGAGAAAATGTCAAGCTGAAAATCAGATATTGAAGAAGGTTATAGATAACTTGGAAACCTCATATCTAATCCATCAACTTGAGATTGATGCTAAATGAGAAGCAACTAGAGCCAAGAATCACACATCAATGAAGATGGTAGAAGATTATGGAAATATTGTACAAGAACTTCTTGAACACAAAAGCTCTCTTATAAAGGAAAACGAGCAGCTTTGTCTACAACTCCAAGAGATGACATATAAGATTCACGAAAAAGACAATCATATGAAGAAAGTCTCTGTTCAGGAAAGCAATGTGGCCCACAAGCTTATAGACTTAGCCGGCTTTACAAGGGAATTGAAGCAAATGGACAACTTGACTCTGGAACATAAATGAAAATTAAATTGTCTTTTTAAGGAGATAGAGAAGTTAGAAGGGAAAGTTATCCCTTATATGTAAAGATCTTTTGAATGTACTAAAAACCTTTTTTGTTCAATGAAAGCTGTTTTAAGATGATCACTCTTGGATCACACATTTTTCATTCATACATTTGCATAACATAGTTGTTTTTTTATTTTTGCATTTACATTCATGTTCTGCATAGCATGTTAACATATATCAATAATGAACACTTTGGGGTAATCAGTGAAGGATTTTGAAATCAGAAGTTCTAAAAGTGCATTCAAGAATTGGGCCATGTCTCTAAAAGATTGAAAGAAATGAATGGAATATTGGCAAGTGTTGGAAAGATTGAAAGAATCCAGAAGCAACTTGTAGAAACTCAACAAGAAATGATTAAGGAAACAAGAATGTTCCATGCTGAGTCCAAGGAACAGATGGCCAAGTTGATAAATATGATGGTCACTATAATGTATAGAGAGAAAATGTTAGAAGACCCTATTGAATATGAAAAGATGAAAGCCATCAGAAAAAGTATGAATCTTAATGATATGGTTACTGCCATAAAGACAAATGATCATGAACCTTTTATGGAATTTAGAATCTTGTTCAACTCCAAAAATTGAGAAATATGACAGAAACTAAGATGAGAGAAGTGTAGATTAAGGGTGAAACCTCTAACATGGAAATTGAAGTTGATTCAAAGAAGTGAAATATGGAAGAGGATCAAATCCCATTGAAGAAGGCAAAAAAGAGAAAGAAGAAAAAAAGGATGACACATCTCATTCCAATTCCAATCTCGCATTCAGACTTGTTACCCTTTCTATTTGAAAGTGGCCTTGTAACACTCATTCCTCCTAGTACTTACTTGCACCCGGAGTATCAAGATGTCAAAAATTCATGCAATTATCATTCTGGAGATTTCAGTCACTCTACAGAAAATTGCATAATTATGAGATTAAAGGTCCAAAACCTCATTACATAAGGGTTGTTATGTTTTGAAGATGATAAACCTAAACTCCTCATGAACTCAAAACTGGTTGAGAAATAGAAATTTTTGACTCACAGTCTCTCTCATGATGTTGGTTAAAAGTCAAATGTTCAAAGAAAATAGTTTGGTCATTAGGCACAAGTCTTCAAGAAAGCAAAGTAAACAATTGTAAGGAGACAATAATATCAAGGAAGATTCTACCTAAGTTTCCTTCAATTTCGTCCAGCAAGTTATATCCTGAGTTACTCATAGCCCATCTTATTGCCCCATGTCTGGCTAAACCTTTGTTGCCTCCATACCCAAGTTGGTATAATGAGAAAGTCTCTTATGAATATCATGTTGGAATCCAAGGACACTCTATTGAGAATTATGGTAACTTCAAACGAAGAATTCAAGACCTTTTGGTTCATGGAATCATAGAGGTAGATGTTAACACTCAATTCATTTTGATCAAACATTTAGGAGTTAACCCCCAAAATGAAGTTGATAGTGTCAAAACAAGTGAAATTCATACAACAGAGGATGTTAAAAGAGAAAAGGACAAGACCAAGGAAGGTGAAGTATGTGTGACATATTCAATTCTCGATACCTCTTTAAAGTCAAAAAATAGGAAATAGATGAGAAATGAAGAAGTAAAATGAAAGGTAATTCGAGATTGGCCTACAGGCTTAAAAATAAATTGGGTAAATACAACCCTGAAGACGCCTCAGACACCTATATCAGATTTTCTAAAAACAAAAGAGATAAGGGGCAATTTAGAAAGTCTGGTGAATACTACTCCAATCATAGCTGCGAAGAACAACCAAAACCAGGACAAAACTTTCATCACTAAGGAAAATTTTTCTGAAACTAAATTTAAGCCCAATGTTTAGTCAATGAAAGAAAATATGTGCATCTGAAGGTTTGTCCAAAGAAGCTACTAAAGAAATGATCAAAAAAATGGATGGAAAATTAGGACAAAAGATCCTGGTTCAATTACATGTCCAACATTATAGGAATAATGAGGCAGTTAGATAAATAAAGTGGAAGCTATTATCTACCACCATTGTACCTTTCATTTTCAGCATATTGTTTGAATATGTTTTTGTTCCTTTCTCTGGCTTTTGTGTAATAAATAAATTTGTGTTGCTTTTAAGGTTATGAGCATTGAATCAATTTTGAAATCTTACAGTTCTTTGAATATCATTAGATTAAAAACTCTTTGTGATTATAGTTATACATCTTTGACAAAGTATCAAGATTGAAAACTAGTAAAACAAGGACCTTGACCTTACCTCAGATGAAATATACCCAAACACTGTACCGTTTTATAAATATGAGATAACCTTATCAGTGTAAGGAATTAGACAAAATGCTTGATATTCATATATGGGAGTGTACAAATGGGGCATCTTTTGTGTAACATTACAAAAGCAACTAGATTACTCTTCTATTAATGATATTTGATGATGAAATCTTTACAAATCTAGTCTAAGTCAGTTGCTTAGGAATTGAACTCTAACGATGAGATTTTCTGAATTCCACAAAAACACCTAGACTATAACAGGTTCTTCTTAACAAGTTTAAGAAATTGAAATCGTATACCAATGTTATATTATACAATAAAGCTTGATTTGTCTCTCTAGAGCAATTGGTTAATAGCCCTGGCTTTATAGATAAGTTTCAATAAAGGTTAATTTCAATAAAGCTGAGTTCAGCTAGCCGAAATGGAAAAAGGTTACTAAACAAGAAGTTGTTTTAAAGGAATTAAGAAATAATTGTTATAGTCGACTTCACACGTGCACACAGAAATTTCGTTTTTAGACCGATATTGTTACACTACTTTGGTTAGAATCAAATATTTCAGAGAACTGAAGAAAAATATGATTGCCTCATTTGAAAAAGGTGCAAATATTTCAAAGCATAGTAAAAAGGCAAAAATGCATCCAGTCAAGAAAAAGATGATCACCTTATTCAGAAGAGGTACATATCTCAGACATTTTTGTCAGAAGGATTGATCATTTCTTAAATTTGTGACAACATGAAGAGAATCCCTCAAATTACTTAACAACACAGTTGTTTGGTAACATTGGAATGAGAGTATTCGAAATTAACAGATTTGGCACCAAGATAGCCACGAGTACCCACAAGGGGGCATTATCAAAGTTGAACCTCGTGAGGATCATGAGATTCAAATTAAACAGACATTGAGAGTGAACCTTATAACTTAGAATGTTGAGGCATTTTGAAGGCTCATATTAACAAGAAAATGATGGGGCATGTTGAAGGCCCATTTTAATCAAAAATAGAATGTTGAGACATTTTAAAGACCCAGTTCAGATAGAAATGATCCATATGGGACATGCTGAAAGCTCAGTTCAACCAAAAATAGAATGTGGGGCATTTTGAATATTTGTATCAATAAATGTTTGGGTATGTTGAAAACCTGTATCATCCAGCGGAAAGATCATTGAATTGAGCAAATATTTCCAATGAGATAGAAAGGTATGAAGAATTGACTATATATGATCACTTTGTTTATCATACAGTTGCATTATCCTGGTGATTGCACCTACATTTGATGCTGACAAGTTAAAGCAACCCACTTGTATTCCTAAAGAGTTTGTTCTTCGGTATCCTTGTGACATCATACAAAAGCACTGAACACCATACAAAGAGTTTTTTTAAGGTGAGAAATTTGAGCAG
The DNA here is from genome assembly GCF_006381635.1 of Hibiscus syriacus. NCBI lineage: Eukaryota > Viridiplantae > Streptophyta > Magnoliopsida > Malvales > Malvaceae > Hibiscus > Hibiscus syriacus. Next base: position 952,713 of record NW_024061960.1, read on the forward strand.
AATTCACAGGAAATGATGAATGTGTTGTCAAATGTTTTACGAACCAGTAATTATAGTGATAAACCAATGTTGTGATCATATGGTTTCAATTTTGTTAACTCAAGATGATTATATTCTAAAACCCCAAGGTTAGAAGTGAGGAATGATGAAAATTTCTTTCCAAAGAATGGCACTGGAATTTTAACAACAAGAAACTAGTGGAACCAACTAAGATTGAATGGTAGGTTGTTGTTAAATATCTTTACATGATGTGATACAAATAACCTTGTTCGAGATTTGATTAGACGTGGAGACACGAAAGGAATTAGAATAAATCCTCATTCTGGTATATTTTAAGAGTCAAATAAGAACAGACGTTGCTCTCCTAATTAATCTCTGCTAAGATTGGCATAGTCACATTTACATCATGGAAAGATGATAGATTCTCTTTTCAAAGACGAAAAGTTTTATTAGATTTCTACACAAGGTCATGTGAAGAAAGCCGGTATTGTCAGAATTCTGGGTATGGCAAGAGTTCCATAAATAAAACTGTTCTTCTGAGACTTTAATGCAAATGAAGGAAAAAGAGATACAAAGTTACAAGTTGATCAAATGTTTCTTCAGAAATGCAAGCTTAATAGCATAAATTGCTACACTGATGTTTGAAGCAACCCTGGAAAGGAATGATCAAGTGAAAGAAGATCCAGGCCCGATTACAACAACTCGATTCAGGCCCAGACCCAGATTAACCGAAGCCTAATAACCTAGCAGGCCTGAGAAAGCCCAAATATATTTAGGGTTTCATCATCTTCTCCAACACCATCAGCATCCCTCAGCCATTCGATCAAGATACAGATCAAGGGTCCACAGTCATCCAGCAGAAGCTTTAGGGTTTTATTACACCGTATGGCCTATTCCTACCGCCACCTCCAGATGCATCAACCTACAGTTGCCACGCCTCCACCACCTTACTAGAGCTCTCCCAAAGGCTCCAGAAGAGTAACAAGGATCGTACAACACATTAGTCTACGGTGAGTCACCACCATATGTTCGGTGGCTTACCAAAATATCATTATTTTGGTCGAGCTTTTGAAGCCTATAAAAGGCGACCATTACCTGCAAAGAAATGAGGATACAGAAAGCATCCATACGCAAAAACAAGAGAGTGAGAACAAGAAAAAATAGGAGAAAGAGAAACTTACCGAGGAGTCCTCAACGTTGCCGAAAAGTTGAAAAACTGAAGGTAAACTTGTAGATCTAGGTCGATTTACCAACTTTTAGAAAAGGAGAGGCTTAGATTCGAGTAGGGGTGTTACGATCTACATTTTGGGACAGTTTGAAAATTTCAGCCACTGTGAGTGGTGGCCGACGACGACGATCGGTGCCGGAGCACGGTGGCCGGCAGTGGCCAACTGATGGTCGGATTCCCTCCGGTGAGGGAATCCTAGAGAGAAGCCAAATTCAAAATGGCCCTTAAAGGGCCGGTTAGGGTCTTTAAATATCCTCCCAGAATGACGTCCTTTTGGGGAGGGACTGTCTGTGTAATTTGGGAATGGTTAAATCCCACGCGTGTCTCTCTGGCTTTGTAATCTCACATTTTGGTCACCGAATCAAGTTCTTATGCGTTTTAATTTTGTTTTCGAATTTTTTTATTTTTATTTTAGTCTATACCTATATATATTTATATATTAGTTAAAATTACATGTTTAGTCCTTATTATTTTAAAATTTTATATTATTATTATAGGATTAATTACACTTTTAGTACTTATATTTTATAATATTTTTAATCTATATATTTTATAATTTAACTTATGTAATTTTAATATTTAAATAAATATGGGATTATTAATAATTATAATAAATAATATATTAAGTAGTGGTTTAGTTATTTTATTTATGATAAAATTAAATATAAATTTTAGTGCAAAGACAAACCAATTAATAAACACTGGTACCGATATTGGGCGTTATGGGGGGTGCTAATCCTTCCCCATACGTAACCGACTCTCGAACTCATTCTCTGGCAAGCAGACCCTTGTAGTGTTATTTTAATATTATTCTTAGGAATTTTATCAAAATAACATAATATCTGGTGACCAATCACACCTAAATTAATGATTGGTGGCTCTACAAATTAGTTTTCTATCTTATGCCAGAAGATAAACACTTACTTTTTTGAGACTAGTTAAACTTAAGTGTACTATTTGTTTTTTTCCGTCGCCAGGCGATAAACGTCTCGACAACAACAAACTTGCGGTATGTGTTACCAAATTTTGTGTTCAAGAGTCGGTTACGTGTGGGGAAGGATTAGCACCCCCACAGCACCCTAAATCAGTACCTAGTCGATTAATTAGTTGTCTTTGCAATGAAATTTATGAGTTCGATTCTAATTTAATTTAAGATTCCCTAAAAATAATATTCTTTGAATTTTTGGACGAAACATCATAATATTTAATTATTTCCTATCAAGAAGAATCGATCTCTCATACCTTAAAGCAATTGATTCTTGCTTTAATCGAAGTAAAGAAATATTAAAATTTCATTCTAAAGTTTATTATTAATTCAAAATAACAACACCCAAAATAAGTTTAAGAGAGAAAGCGATAATATCTAATTATTTCCAATCGAGAATAAATGACCTCTCATACCTTAAAACAAACATTTATTACTCCAATCGAAATGAAGAGATATTAATATTACGTCTAAAAATTCAATATCGATTCGAGTGAACATGATAATATCTAATGATTTCCAATCGAGAATAAATGATCTCTAATACCTTTAAGTAGTCATTTATTGCTCCAATCAAAATGAAGAGATATCACTATTTCATCTTAAAAATCAATATTAGTTTGAGAGAAAACGACTATATCGAATTATTTCCAATCGAGAAAAAATGACCTCTCATGCCTTAAAGTAATCATTTATTACTTCAACCGAAATGAAAAGATATTACTATTCTCAATATCGATTCGAATGTTATTATTTTGAAAACCCATTGGAAAACACATGCAAAAATAAAGCAAATTAAAAGCATATCAAGCAAGTATAATTAAATATTTATTTTATTAATCTTTAATGAGAATAAGAATGATCAATTATTTAAATACCTTGAGAAGAGACCTTAGATTTGATCTAACAATCTTTTTTCGATGAATTTAATTAAAAGATCATGATCTTTTTCCCAATCCCCGAATTTTAAAATGAATTCAATTTAATTTGTATTACTAAATAGGATAGACTTTCATTTTAAAATTATCAAAAGTAACTTTCTTATACGTTAAGACAATCAATTTACGACAATATTAAAATGAACGAATACTACCCTTAGTCAATTTATTTTGATTTGAGTCAATAGATGCTTATGAGGGTATCGTGCAAAATTAATTAAGGACTAAAATGAACTAATATACAAACAACATGCAAAAATTAAAATAAAAAAAAAGGACTAAAACATACACAATCAAACTATCATGTCAAAATTAAAATAAAATAATAGTACAAAAGTGACTAAAATGAACAAATTACTAAGAATAAAAATAAATAAAGCATGGGGACTAACTTAAAAATAAAATAAAATTGCATGGCCAAATTATAAAAATAAAAAGACATTCTGGTTCGAAATATAAACATGCAGAAATTACAGGGGCTATTTACTAAATATTCCTTTTTTCTAGCCTAAAATATACATTTTAAAAAAAAGGGAAAATTACTAAATCAGTCCCTAAGTATTTTTAAAAATTAAATCATCACTACACATGATCAAAATGTAAAAACACGCTAAACATATAGGGATTAAAAAGAAAATAACCTTAAAAATATATAACACACATAAAAGTGGTTAAATTACAAAAACAATCCCAACATGTGATTAACATGCAAAAAAAGGCTAAAGTTAAGGAGACTAAACAGTAATTAAACCAAAAATTTATAACATGCACAAGAAACATGTAAATTTTAAAAGAGGTCCCTCCAGGTGACTATTCTGTAAAAACACACATTAGTTAAGGGACCAAAACATAATTTCACATAACTTGTTCTATATATACAAACTTTTGGGGGGTTTTTTCATTTGAACCGATTTTTCAAAAATACCAATCTCTTATGTTTTTTTCTCTCGTTTTCCTTCAGCTGGCTCATAGTCTGTCGCCATACCTCGCCCATGGTCATCGTTCGATCACCGTTCAGGCCGCTGCACACGGCAGTCAAAACTCTCAAATCTACCTAAAATACCTCTAAACTCCATATCTATACTCCTAGATGCTTATCTAAGCCTAAAACCTCCTAAAAAAACTCTTAAATGACCTAAAAATCCTAAAAAAGCCTCGGCTTTTCGCCTCCTCGCACGCTCCGGATGCCGTCCAAGAGGAATTGGCCCTAGTCTACTCCCCCTAACTAAGGTAAACCACTCAATTCCTTTTATTTTTATTACATGCAAGTAGTATTTGACTGTTTGGTTTTTATTTTTGTATTTTGAAACTAAAAAAAATAACAATACCTTCCATTTTTCTTCCTTTTTTTGCTTTTTATTGATTTTTTCAAAACGAAAAAGGGGCAACACCTTTTTACATTTTCGTCCGGGCTTATATAACGTATTTTTACATATAATTTTTTTGGTTTGCTTGCTTGCTAAAACAAAATGATTGTACAAAAATCAGTGTTTGTGGTACGTGTGTGTGTGGATTTGTTTCTTATGTGTTGATTTAGGCATCTAACAATGCAGGGGCTTCTGTTGGTGACAGCATTGATGGCTAGGTATTGGTGAAAATGGGTGGAAGTTGAGATGACCCTTGGTGTGATCTGGACCATTGGATGGGTCCAGATCGTGCGGTTGAGATGAGTGGCGGCTGTAGCTAAGGGTAAAACCATAGCTGGTAACTAATCTAGGTTGTTGGATCTCTCCTAGATCCAACAGTTGGGATAATACAGGGCCAGAAGAAGAGAATAAACATTAGGGTTTTTGTTCGGGCCTGGGTTTGGTAGTTGGGCCTGGTCTGGATGACTTGGATGTTCTGTTGTACTGGTCATGCTGCTTTTAAGGCACAATTGGGCCTATTTTGGGTTTTTAAAGCCTTAAATTATAAAAAATTAATTAATAATAATATTAATAATAAAAAAACATCGAAAAGAAAATTATTATCGATAACTACCCTTCTTTGCTCATTCTCGTGTTAACAAGTTTAGAACAAAGACGAAGAGACAATGAGTTTTCGTCCGGTTGACTCCATACTTTGAAATCTGATGAAAGATTTGCTCCACTGTTTCTTCAGGGTAGATCAAATGGAAAAACATTAACTCATTCCACTGTTCTTCAGGGAAGATTGAATCTTGAAAGAGAGGGATATGTTCTGCTTTTTCTTGTGGGAAAATCATATATGGGGACGTTGATTCATTCCACTATTCTCCAGGGAAAATTGAATTGAGGTAAACTTGTTCCACTGTTACTCAGGGAAGATCAAATCTTGAAAGAGAGATTTGTTTTGCTTATTTTTTAGGGAAAATTAGATATGGGGTTGTTGATTCATTCCACTATTCTTTATAGAATATTGAATCGAGGCAAACTTGTTCCGCTGTTACTCAGGAAATATCAAATCTTGAAAGAGAGGGATATGTTCCGCTTCTTCTTGAGGGAAAATATGATCTAAGGATGTTGATTCATTCCACTATTCTTCAGGAAAGATTGAATCGAGTCAGGCTTGCTCCACTGTTACTCAGGGAATATCAAATCTTGAAAGAAAGGGATTTGTTTCGCTTCTTCTTAGGGAAAATCAGATCTGGGGACATTGATTCATTCCACTTTCTTCAGGGAATATTGAATCGATGCCAACTTATTCCACTATTACTCAGGGAATATCAAATTTTGAAAGATAAGGATTTGTTTTGCCTTTTCTTGAGGGAAAATCATATATGGGGACGTTGATTCATTCCATTGTTCTTTAAGGAATATTGAATCGAGGCAGACTTGTTCCATTGTTACTCAGGGAATATCAAATCTTAAAAGGGATGGATATGTTTTGTTTATTCTTGAGGTAAAATAGATCTGGGGACACTGATTCATTCCACTTTTACTCAGGGAAGATTGAATCAAGGTAGACTTGTTCCACTGTTACTCACAGAATATCAAATCTTGAAAGAGATGGATCTGTTTCGCTTTTTCTTGAGGGAAAATCAGATCTGGGGACGATGATTAATTTCACTGATCTTTAGGGAGGATTGAATCATGTTCGATTCTCTTTTCTTATCTTCAAGAATATCAAATATGAAAATTAAACATTAACCCTTGTTAGTATATGTTTGAGGATTCAAAAACATCATACCTAAAAGTCCTAGGAGGATAATCTTAGGAAAATGATATCTCTTGTGGGAGCTTGTCTTGCCACCCCCAAACATGGAAATATGAATTAGTTACTTTTATGTTGGGTCCTTACATCTCAATCATTTCCTTTTGGAGAACATGTAAGTACTCAATTGCATTTATCATTATCATGTATTTTATGTCAAGATCTTATTTATGCCTAAAATGTGTGCAATGGTGCAGTTCTTTTTAGGGTATTTTTCGTTTTAAATGAGAACTATCTTTTGTCAACAGCCTTGTAATTCAGTTGAAATATTGGGCACGAAAAATCAACAGCAGTTCACCCTGACTGACAACTTTGGTTAGACACTCTTTGGTTGAACATGACTTCGATTCTCTATACTCTTGAACACAGGTGTTACTCACGACCAGCTACTTGATCGCTGACAAACCTCTTGGATTATCCCAATTTGTGGAGCTTTTACGTGTAGCCCAAGGCTTTACCTTTCTGTAGCCCAACATCATGTAAGCCTCATGCTAAATCCATTTTCAACTTTAAAATACCTGCACTTTTCCAAAACTTTTTGTACAATAATGCATGATGATCTCATGTTTCTCAAGCTAATCTACATGTTTTTATTTTCAATTTGGATGCTTGCAACATGGTTATAACAACAAAAATACCTCTTTTATTTATATAAATAAAGAGTTTTTGGGTAAATACATAGCGAACTTTTAGCTTGAATAATCAAAAGAAAACATAGTAGGCGTCCTCATATATCAATAGTACGAATGCTTTTGAACTGTCACATCGCAGAATGACTTGAGTGTAGCTTCTGTCAAAGGGATCTTGAGGATGGTGACAATGCTCAAGGGTGTGAAGTTCCCTCTGTACTACCAAATTCCCTGAATATTGAATGCCATAAACCAATACTTGAATCTTATTTACTTTCTAGTTATCGAAGCCTTTTCGATCTCCAATCCTAACTCTGACCACTATTTCAAGTCTTCAAAACTAATTCAGAACCTCCACCATGCACGAATTCTGAATTTACACAATTATCAAGCCGCCCTTTGCGGGTTTTCAACTTGAGACCTCCTTTGGTTTCAAGACACCCTTTTCGGGTTTTCATCTTGAACCCCCTTTTATTTTTTATCTTTTTCTTTTCTTTTTTCTTCTCTCTTTCATTTTTATTTTTTTTCTTTTTTCTTTTCATTTTTTTCATTTTTTTCATTTTCTTTCTTTTCTTTTTAATTTTTTCATTTTTCATTTTTCATTTTTCATTTTTCATTCTTCATTCTTCAGGCGAAGTACTTCTTAATAGCATCAGAATTCACAGGGTTAGGTAAGTCTAGTCTATCCATCTTGGTGAGGATCAACACTCCTCCATAAAAGGCCTTCTTTACAACATAGGGTCCCTCCCAATTTGGCATCCATTTACCTCGAAAGTCTTTCTGAATTGGCAAAATCTTTCTCAAAACCATATCTCATTCCTGAAACTCTTATGGGTGAACGTTTTTGTTATGTACCCTTATTATAGCTTTTGGTACATTTGTCTTCTCCTCGATCATATTCAGATGGTCATACCTATTTTACACCCATTCTGTTTTGTTAAGTTTAACTTGTGATAGTACCCAAAGTGACAGAATTTCAACTTCGATGGGTAACACAGCTTTTATACCATATGCTAAAAAAATGGAGTTGCCCCAGTTGACGTTCTTACTGAAGTTTGATAGGCAAACAGAGAAAATGGTAACTTCTCATGCCAGTCTTTAAAAGTCTCAGTCAATTTCTCTATGAGCCTCTTGATGTTCTTATTGGTTACCTCTACTACCCCATTCATCTTTGAGCGATAAGTGGTGAAATTATGATGTTTTATCTAAATTATTTACATATTGATTCCATCATCTTATTATTTAAATTCAAGGCATTATCAGTGATGATCCTTTCGGGTAATCTATACTGGCAGGCAATCTCTTTCTTCAAGAACTTGCAAACTGTTGACATAGTGACATTTCCATAAGAAGCCTTTTCTACCCACTTAGTGAAGTAGTCTATTGCCACCAATATAAAATGGTGACAATTAAAAGCTTTGGGTGAAATTTGCCCAATGACATTCATGCCACACATAGAGAATAGCCACGGAGAGGTCATCACATGCAATAGATGAGGAGGGTATGGAACTTGTGACATTTTTCAACGTAATTGATATAATCACTTTCTAGGGTCGACCAATAATACCCAAATCTCATTATTTGTCTAGCCATTGCATGTCCATTATCATGGGTGCCACATACTCCCTCATGCACTTCTTCTATGATTAGTTTAGCTTATTTAGCTTCCACACACCCCAACAAAACCTAATCATGACTTTTCTTGTACAAGATCTTGCCATCAAGCATATATCCTGTAGCCATTCTTTGAATAGTTCTTTTTTCATTCTCAGTTGCCTGCTCATGGTAGATTTGATATCTGATGTATTACAGGATAACATAATACCAGCGATTTTCATCCTCTTTCTCTTCTATGATATAACAGTGGGTTGGATACTCATAAGCATGCATCTCGATGGGCATCATATTTGAATGCTCATTTACTTCAAAGATTTCTGCCAAAGTGGATAGAGTGTCCACCATTTGATTCTCTTCTCTAGGGGAGGTAATGGAATGTTACTTCCTTAAACTTTTTGATGAGCTCCAGGACCAACACACGGTACTCCACCAACTTGGTATCTTTCATTTTGCATTCACTTTTAAGATGATGAATTACCAAAGCTGAATCCCTACACACTTTGAGTGTTTTTACTCTACGCTCAACGACATCTCTAAGACCAATAATACATACTTCTTACTCAAACATGTTGTTTGTGCAATCAAAATTCAACTAGCTGAGGAAAGGATAGTGGTCTCCACTAGGTGAGACCAGAATTGCCCCAATCCCGTACCCCAAGGCATTCAAGACACAATCAAAATTCATCTTCCATTGTTCACCAGTAGAAGTAACTGCCTCTTCGGTTGAAATAGACATTAAGTATTCATCTGGGAAATTGAAGTTCAGTGATTCATATTGTTCCGAAGCCCTACTTGCAATGAAATCTACTATAGCACTCCCTTTAACTGCTTTTTGGCTTACATATTAGATGTCAAACTCAGACAATAAAATCTGCCAACGAGCCAATCTCCCAGATAAAGCAGGTACACCCATTAGATATTTCAGAGGATCAAGTCTAGAGATCAGCCAAGTAGTGTGATACATCATATACTGTCTGAGCCTTTGAGTAGTCTAAACTAAAGCACTACACAACTTTTCTATTGGTGAGTACTTTACCTCGCAATCAGTGAAATTTTTGCTGAGGTAGTAAATTGCTCTCTCTTTTTTCTCTGTTTGGTCATGCTTCTCTAATATACACCCCATTGAATTCTCGAAGATTGACAAGTAAATAGTTAATGGTTTGCCCGAGATTGGTGGCATTAAGACCAGAGCATTTCAAAAGTATCCCTTTATTGCTTCAAAAGCTCCTTGGCAATCATCGTTACATATCCCTAGGTAATTTTTAAGGAGAATACGAAAAATGGGATCACACTTCTCAGTTAATTACGAAATAAATTTGTTGATGTAGTTTAATCTTCCCAGGAATCCTCTAACTTCTTTTTGTGTTTGTAGGGGTGGTAAATCTTGAATAGCTTTGACTTTTTCTAGATCTACTTCAATCCATTTTTTACTCACTACAAACTCCAAGAGTTTCCTAGATGTTATCCCAAAGGTACACTTGCTTGGATTGAGTTTCAGCTAACCTTTTCTTAATCTTTGGAAGAGTTTCCTCATATTCTCTACGTGTTCTTCCTCCATTTTTGCCTTAACAATCATATTGTCGACATAGACTTCTATTTCTTTATGCATCATGACCTGGAACAATGTTACCATGGCTTTTTGGTAGGTTTCCCCTACATTCTTTAGCCTAAATGGCATCACCTTGTAGAAAAATGTGCCCCATATGGTGACAAAAATAGTGTTCTCCAAATCTTCCGGATGCATCTTTATTTCATTATAACCCCAAAAACCCATCCATGAATGAAAATAGGGAGTTTCCAGTAGAATTGTCCACCAGGGTGTCTATGTGTGGCAAAGGGAAATTATCTTTCAGGCTTGCCCTATTAAGATCTCTGTAGTAGACGCACATGTGAACTTTCCCGTCCTTCTTGGGTACTAGAACAATGTTTGCTACCCATTCCGGATATTTGGCTACTCCAGGAACCCAGCATCTAATTGTTTATTTACTACATCTTTAATTTTTAGTAGCATTTCGAGTCACATCCTTCTGAGCTTTTGTTGTACCGATTATATTCTGGCTTTATCGGTAATTTATGCACCACTAACTCAATATCTAAACCTAATATGTCCTCATATGACCAAGCAAACACATCTTTGTACTCTTTAAGCAACTTAATCAGACTTTGTCGTCCCTCAGTGGATAGGGTGGTGCCAATCTTTATCTCTTTCTTATTTTCCTCTGATCGCATATTCAAAATTTAAATGAGTTCTTTATAAGGTAGAATTTGTTTATCTTCCCTCTCCACCATTTTTAACAATTCAGAAGGTAAGTAACATTTCTCATCATTATCATAACTCTCAGCTTCCCCTGACATATGGGCAGCTCGAAATCTATCTCTGAGTCGGAGTTATCAGTATTCATACTATTGATATCAGAATCCCTGAAAGAATAGCGAACGAGAGGATATATATGCATATACACATACATGAGAAAACTATCTCATATCAAAATAGAATGAAATAATAATAAATAAATAATGAAAAAAAATATGCACATGAGAATATTTGTCACTTTGTGAATTGACAAGAATGCATCTTTCATTAAATATTTCAACAAAAAAAACAAATAGATTAACCCTTTACAAAAGATCACATATTACCCCGGATTTTAGACAATAGGGAAAGTTTTTGTGCATTACTCTAAAAAAGTTTTGTAAACTATAGGTAATTCCTCTACAGTCCAATTGTTTAGCACGATGCCCGACGGTGCAGGATAAATTCCTACAATCTTCCTTTCTCAGCCTCATCACACTATATCATATTAATGCCTAAACCTCATGTTTCCTCATCAATTGCATTGACCCCTGCCCCTGCATGGTTTGGTAGTAGGTTCTGAGCCACATTTGGTTGCACATTGTCACCAAAGTTTATGATGTTCCTCTACCTTAATCTTTGGACAATCTTTTTAAAGGTAATATAATTTTCTATTGAATGCCCTGAAGCCTTTGTGTGATATTCGCATTGGGCATTGGCATCAAACCACTTTGGGTAAAGAGGCTGCATCAGTGAAGTGTGATAAGGCGACACAACATGCTTATCATACAATATCTGAAATAATTCTTTACAGGTTATGGAGATCGGGTAAAATTGAAGTCTATCCCTCTCATGCCATTGTTCTATAGTCCCTTTTCTGGAACGGTTTTGTGTAGATGACCCAATGGCTTAAGGTCGGGATACGATAATGTTGTTAGAGTCATACTTTCTCACGTTATTGACCTCATTATCCTTTCTTTTCGTTGGTGGCTTCCTGTTAGATTCTCCTCCGTCAAGTTTCCACTCTTTATTATCATTTCGATTATCTCTCCTATTGTGACCACATCAGCAAAACTCTTGTATGAATTTCCTATAAGGTGGCCAAATAATAGAGCTCTTGGGTATTTATAAAATGCATGTTGGTTTCTTCTTCCTCAAGCGGTGGATGAACTTGTGCAACCACATCTCTCCACTTTTGGACATTTTGCCTAAAGCTTTCGTTTGACCTCTTCTCCATGCTATGCAACATGATTTGATTAGGCCTCACATATTTCACGTACTTATACTACTCCAGAAAAGATTTAGCCAAGTCCTTCCAAGGATTTAATTTAAGCCTAGCTCAACTGATTGTACCAACAGATGGATGATCATGTTATCTTTTAAAAGTAGTGGATTAACATTTGATCATCCCCCACATAACTGGTCATTTTTCTGCAGAACATAGTAATGTGTGCAGAAGGACTCCTTGTGCCATCAAACTTTTCAAAATCTGAAATTTTGAACTTGGGTAGCAACACTAAATCAGGAACTAGACTTATATCCTTGGCATCAATCCCATACATGTTAGCATCTTCTTTCATAGCTCAGATCTCATCTTTCATTTGTTCTCATTCCTCCTTAAATTGCTTACTCTGCTCTTTTTTTCATCCTCATCAAAATCTAAGACATTCCACGAGGTACAGATTTACAGAAGTACCAGGTAAGTTTATGTGTATTCTTCTTGGCTGAGCAGTCGCTGCCTACTGTGCCCTAACATATGATTGGTGTAAAGCCAGGGGATATAAGGGTTCTTCGGAGGAGCCAACAGTGGAAGCCTTTCTACGATCAGTTCATGGTTCAAAGCCTGGGGGATACACAGGTTCTTCGACAACAGCATCGACAATTGGATTTTATTCCCGACTTGTGTTCTTTCCTTACAAGATACCTATCAGCCTTTCCATCATATCATTATGTGCCTTCAACATTTTCTCTCACATATCCTCTTGAGCTTTCTTGAAACTCTCTTGGACTTCGAGTTGAGTCCTCTTAATATGGCCAATTCTTTCATCTATTACCTTTTTGAGTATGGTACGGATGCTTAGAAGTGTCCAGTAATCTACCATACAACCTTTTTATTAATATTGGTATTTTATAATGAATGTGAAAAACATGACTATTAATGAATAAAATGTAATGTGAAAGGTGTATACAATGTAGATGCAATGTAAATGTATTGCAAGGTGTTGATTCTAGAATGATTCCTTAGAACAACTTTTTATATTAGAAACTAAGTTCGGTTACAAGGCTAAAACATATCACAGATAAATATGAGCTATTTCTCCTAATTGTTGCATATGCCCCAATAAATCTAAAATTCTCTGGGCTTCTTCAGGCTCCAATTATTCACTTACAGCATCAACTTCGTGCGACAACTCAACCAAGTACTGAGCCACTCTTTGAGCATGATGTAGGTAGCTCGCGATGAGGTCATCCCTTTGCTTAACTCTCTACTGAGCATGTTCCCAATAATGACGTCATTGTATAACTCCTTCATAGGGGACTATCGGCAGTTCACTTTCCCTTCTCTAAAAAACTAGAACCAAAGCTTCAAGTTCATTCACACGCTTCTTCAAGTTTTCAACTTCAGCACGGTTTAAACTACTTTCTCGACTTTGATATCGTCTCAAATTTATCTCTAAACTCAAGATTCTACCCTTCAATTTCTCGTTCTGGGCCCAACTCTCTTGCAGTTGTTGCTCTAACACACTTTTTTCTCTTGAAAGTAGCTCTGCCTGATGCCTACTCAAGCTCTTCACCGCTTTCCCCGACTTTCCTATTTAAACTTGCCACTTCCTGTCCCCATTCAACAGGAGAATTACTTAAGCTAGTGGCATCTGAGCCTTGATCATTTGTTGGTAAGATAACTGGAGATCATCGAAGTCCAATTTGAGTTATTTCTCTACTTTTTCAATCTGGTCAGCTCGACCCTTTTGGATATCAATTTCTAAGCTTCTCTAGTAAGACTCATCCTCCAATATATGTAACGTCTCCTTTTATTATTTCCTTTCATCCTCAAAATCAAGTCGGGCTAGTGCTAGCGGAGATGGTACCCTCAGAGATGTTTTTCCAAAGGCTGATTATTTTTCAGGATTGACCATCGGGATATTATCATTGACTCTATTGTTTCTCCACTCCTCATACTCTTGGGATAGCCTTAAGTCGAAGGTAAAGAGATTTACTCTATGAGTTTACCTCTATGCATCGGCAACCCCTTTGACTTTATTATTGTATTACTCTCCTCTGAACACGAACTCAGAGCCGAATAAATCCCAAGTTGCTGGAATAAATTGTATCAACCCATACTATTTGGAAACTAGTAACAGAGCATACCCTACAAAACCCCATATGTCTGGCATCAGAACCCAATCTCTTTCTCCACACATATATAGTATGTTTGAGGAAACGTTCCATGAAGCGCACCACAAAATTTCACCATCTCAGATATCTTTGAAAAATAACCATCCACTTCTCTTTAGTAAAACCCCCAGGCCATTCACTAGAAAGAAAATCCTTCAAAGGTGAAAATCCTTCTAGAAACACTTGACCAGGTGCCCCATCGACGTGTTTAAAGTGACTGAGGATCCAGACCAGCAACAATAGTGTGCATCCTATGAAGCGTCTTTCTCATTCTCACCTACAAGAGTTCAAGGAACGAAACGTTTCTGCTAAGATAGCTGGAAGAGGATCCACATGTTTGCCTAGTCTCTCGAACAAGTCAACCACTGATACACCAATGTGCTCTAGAACCTTCAAGAATATGACTAGCCCATAAATACCCAGAGAAAATAGGTTAATCTTCTTTCATCTGTCTGGATGACGGTCGATCACTTCTCTCAAAGAAGTCCAGGTAATGCACTCGATATCTCCTTTCTTTTTTATGCCCCGACGACCCACTCTTCAATCATGTAGGTCATCATAAACAAATTCTTCTTAAAGGAATGAGTATTTGACAGTTTGGTGTACACCTTGTCTACTTGGAATCTCGGACAACGAATCAAGGTGTGGTACTCCTCTATGGTAGGTGTTATGTCCACTCGACCAAAAGTAAAACAGCTATAGGCGGGGTTCCATAATTTTGTCACAGCTCTAAACAGATTACATTCAACTGAAACATCTCAGAGCTACGAGATGTCACCATAGAGTTGATAAAACAAATTCTTATCGGATGCTTCCCACTTTCCCCAAATCTCTTTCAGCCCACTCAGATCATTTAGACGGACATTTATGTGAGTGTACCCAATCAGATCTGACACTTATTCAGGCTGTAAACTATCTCCACTCGTTAGCTGGGACTACTTGGACCTTCTCATAACATCTGCATCGTCTTCCACCTCTTTTTGAATCCTTCGTTCCATATTATTAGCCTTCTATATGGACATCAATCACATATCAAGACTATGGGATAAATAGTGAAATGCAAAATGAGAACAAAATAAAACAAAAAGACAAGAGAAAATTAGTCAGTAATCATAAAGGAATTAATCGGACATAATTTAATCTATCGATAAAACCTACCCCATATACTGGCTACCCAATCATGCTTTAGTAGATCCTACCCAAACAAGATTTCTATATGTATACTTTGTTTATAGAAATTCTAGCCTCATGTCATCTAATTCGCATGTTTATTCGAAAAATAAATCTAACTGCATGATCTCTAGTTCGCATTCATTTATTCAAGAATCAAAATTACACTACAAAAATTAAAAGGCTCAAAAAGGCTTTTCCTTGTGTACTCTCCTCACGGGATTCTTATGATCTGGGTAAGGCTATATATGGGTTCTAAGTTTACTATATCCTGGGTTTGGTTCTAAAGTAAGAGGTTCTCGAATTGTCTTTGTCGGTGCCCCCTTGGGTTGCCAAACCCTCAATCCTGTCCCGTCACAGGTTTTCGGATTGAGTTTAATACGAGGAGACACGCCTCTTTTTGTCCATACGGAGGTGAAAACCATCACTAGGACTATAAACCATGAGCCCCAGGAGCAATTCACTATCCCATACAAAGATGAAAACCATATGAAGGAGTAGCTTCTCACTCGTACTTAAACAGGATGGAGCGGGGTTTTAGCTTATGTTATGCAAATGTGGTTTTACAATGTGTGAGAAAAAGCGAAAAAAATGCAAACAACACCAAACAAAAAAAATCAAAATTCTGAACAATTATTTACTCTAAAAACATTAGCAAACAAATCAGTAAAATTATTTAGTGATTAATTAAATTACAAAAAAAAATATTCAAACCACACAATGGATAAAAAATCAAATTAGAGCGAGCTAGTAATTTTCATTTTGCAAAGACAACTAATTAGTCGACTAATGGACTGAGTCTCTAAAAAAGTCCCTAGTGGAGTCGCCAAGTTGTCGAAAAGGTTTCTGAAAGGGGGAAAAAGGTTCTCATTTCGAAATAATTTTTTGAACGGTTAATGATAAAATATGGTTCAAGGAGTTGTGTAACACCCCTAACCCGTATCCGACCCGAATACAAGTCCGAGGTGTCACATTGTCTTTTCAAATTGTTTATTTTTACAAAATAGCTAAAAATTCAATTTCATATTCAAATAAAATGAATAGTTTACATTAAATTCAATCATATTGTTTTACAAAATCAATCAGAGCATAATCAACTCAATTATCTTATTACATGCCAACTACATTCATTATAACAAAATACATATGATTCAAATTCTTTTCTTATTTGATCTTTGGAAATGAGAAGCTGACCTGTATCGCCTATCTTTGCTCCTCTTTCTTCTCGAAACCTACGTGTGAAACACTCACACACTAAGTCATTGACTTAGTGAGGCATATAAACATATAATGGAAACTTAACTACCTAACAATTTATAAACATTTCATCCAATATTATCATACAAAACCATATAACATTTCATCACACATATCATCATATACAATTTATTTATGTTATCTCTTTTAATAGCCCATTTACACTTTTGAGAACTTAAGGTATGTGAATGCATTGAGGTTGTGCACAAATGTTGTCACCACAGCTCGTATATTTGCACTGAGTTCCATATACAATTGTCTCGAATGACCATATATATGTCCCAAAATACCTCATATAAATTTCCTGAATAACCATATATATGTCTCGAAGGACCGCGTAGGACCCTCGACTCTTGGCATGTCAATTATACCCTCAGCTCTCATATCACATAACATGGGCTTTACCATTTATAACAGTTCACATTACTTATATCACATAGGCATATTCACATATACATGTAATCACATAGCTTGTATCATATAACTTATACTTTGTTCTCTTATGTTCACATAGATCACATGCACATAGAAAAACATATAACATATAAACTTATGTATTTACTCATGTACACATTTTTATATAGTCTCGTAGATCAATTTATATAGCTTATCTCACAGTTTTACATAATCACTTATATTATATCACATCACTTATATACAAATTTCATATATTCAATTTGTTCAGTTTTACATAATCACTTATATTATATCACATCACTTATATACAAATTTCATATATTCAATTTGTTCAATTTTACATAGCTTGTCACATAGGC
Organism: Hibiscus syriacus; assembly: GCF_006381635.1. Taxonomy (NCBI): domain Eukaryota; kingdom Viridiplantae; phylum Streptophyta; class Magnoliopsida; order Malvales; family Malvaceae; genus Hibiscus; species Hibiscus syriacus. The sequence goes on from NW_024061960.1 coordinate 970,173, forward strand.
ATATATTCTCATAACTTATTATCACATAGCTCCTATAACATTCTCATATGGTCACATAATTCATTGTCATATAACACATATCATATAGGTTCATACCACATAACATGTAATACGAACAAGACATATTCACATCTTACAAAATCACAATCATGTTTCCACTAATGCATTCATATATTCAAAATATAGGAAACAAACTTATCGTAAGTCTAATTTCCATATAGAAATACATATTTTCTAATAGTATGCACTCACGTTAGCCTCACTAGTCCAAGCAATACACTTATCTCTTTCTTGATCGATCTTATCTCGTTGAATCATCCAATACTTGCTTTCGTTCGATATCTACATGATATATATAATCGATATGAATATCTTAATTTGAATCACTATTAATCAATCGTATATAACATAAGTTATACAAAGTACTTAATTCACAATTTTCATATGAGTAGTATCAGTACCCAAGGTATAATACTGATACTTCTACCCTATGGTATCGATACTATACTTCAGTATCGATACCCAATTTTGATTCTGGAATTCCTCTTCAAAATGGTATCGATACTTGCTCAATGGTATCGATACCCCTAGTATCGATACTACTCCTTTGGTATTTATACTTCTTAAAGATTTCATCAGATTTTATCTTATGGTATCGATACTGTTCTTCCAGTATTGATACCCCAAGTTCAACTTCTACTCATATTGCTTTGAAGTATCAATATTGTTCATCTAGTACCGATACCCCATGCCCATAACTTATTTATTTTACCCGAAAATTTTCCAAAACTTACTTAACTTCCACTCTATTAACTCCTTTCAATTCATTAAACTCAAATATACTTATTAAAACTAACTTATATCACTTAAACATCCAGAATACTCATATAACACTTGGAAACAAAAAATCACACCAATTATCAAACATGTTCTTAATTCACTTCTATTACTTTTAACTTCTTAATTAAACCCTTGACAAGTCAAATATAACCTTTAAATACAATTCTGAAACATTTCTCATAAATTCACTCAAAAACTCTCTTTACAAATCCCCTCATAACTTATCCATCTTTTAGTTTTACACATTATTAAGCTTTCCTTAAGCTTATATATCACCCATAGACCAAAATCCAAACTTAAAATTCTAGAAATAAAAAACTTAAAGATCACTTACCTTAGCTAAGGAGTCATGGTGGAGATGAAGAAGAAAGTTGAAGAATGCTTTGGATATCTCTTACTCTTTCTTTTCCTTTTTCCCACGTGAACAGTATCGTTTTTGGGATGTTACAAGTCTTACCTTATCTAATGAATTTTAAATTCATTTTCTTGCTAAATGACTATTATGGCCTTTCAATTTCCAAACTTTGCTACTAAATCCAACACCAAGACACTCCAATTAAGTCCCTTAACTTTCAATTTTTTCAAAATTTATCACAAAGTTTCAAAACTTTACATTTTAGTCACTAGTCCGGTTTTTAGGATGTTACAAGTTGCCACCAATCTATAATTAGGGTGTGATTGGGCACCCAAAAATGTATTTTCTATTTTATTAAAATATTAATTTTAATAAAAATAAACAACAAACTTACGGTTTGAATTACAAAAATTCGAGTTCGGGAGTCGGGTGGGGAAAGATTAGCACCCCCCATAGAGCCCTAAATCGGTACCTAGTGGATTAATTAGTTGTCTTTGCAATGAAATCTACGAGTTTGAATCTAATTTAATTTAAGATCCCCTAAAAATAATATTTTTTAAATTTTTGGACGAAACCTGATAATATTTAATTATTTCCTATTGAGAATAATCGATCTCTCACCTTAAAGCAATCGATTCTTTCTCCAATCGAAATAAAGAAATATTAAAATTCCATTCTAAAGTTCATTATTAATTCAACATAACAACACCCAAAATAATTTTGAGAGAGAAAACGATAATATCTAATTATTTCTAATCGAGAATAAATGACCTCTCATACCTTAAAATTGTGATTCATTACTCCAATCGAAATGAAGAGATATCACTATTCCGTCTTAAAAATCAATATCAATTCGAGTGAAAACGATAATATCTAATGATTTCTAATCGAGAATAATTGACCTTTCATACCTTAAAGCAGTCATTTATTGCTCCTATCGAAATGAAGAGATATCACAATTCCATCTTAAATCAATATTAATTTGAGAGAAAACGGTAATATCGAATTATTTCCAATTGAGAATAAATGACCTCTCATGCCTTAAATCATTCATTTATTACTCTAAAAAAATTAAAAGATATTACTATTTTCAATATCGATTCGAATGTTATTATTTTTAAAAACCCGTTGGAAAACACATGCAAAAATAAAGCAAATTAAAAGCATATCAAGCAAGTATAATTAATTTTTTATTTTACCAATATTTAACGAGAATAAGTATGTTCAAATATTTAAGTACCTCGAGACGAGACCTTAGATTCGATCTAACGGTCTTTTCTTGAAGAATTTAATTAAAAGAACATGATATTTCCCAATCCTCGAATTTTAAAATGGATTCGATTTAATTCGTGTCACTAATTGGGATAAACTTTCATTTTAAAATTATCGAAAGTAACTTTCTTATACGTTAAGACAGTCACTTTACCACAATAATAAAATGAACAAATATTACCCTTAGTCAATTTATTTTGATTCGAGTCAAGAGATGCTTATGAGGGTATCATGAAAAATTAATTAAGGAATAAAATGAACTAATATGCAAACAACATGCAAAAAGTAAAATAGGACTAAAACATAAACAATCAAACCATCATGTCAAAATTAAAATAAAATAAAAGTACAAAGTGACTAAAATGAGCATGCTTTATATTGAGTGTGAAAATTACAAAGAATAAAAATAAATAAAACATGGGGACTAAATTAAAAATAAACTAAAATAGCATGGCCAAATTAAAATAAATAAAAAAGATGGATTATGGTTCGAAATATAAACATGAAGAAACTATAAGGGCTATTTATTATATACATTCAAAAAAACGAAAATTACTAAATCAGTCCCTAAGTATTTTTTAAAAAAATTAAATCATCACTACACATGACCAAAATGTAAAAATACGCTAAACATACAGGGATTAAAAAGAAAATAATCCTAAAAATATATAACATGCATAAAAGTTGGTAAATTACAAAAACGGTCCCTACATATGACTAACATCCAAAAACATGCTAAAGTTAAGGGGACTAAACAACAATTAAACCGAAATTTTATAACTTGCACAAGAAACGGGTAAATTATAAAATAGGTCCCTACATGTGACTATTATGCAAAAACACGCGTAAGTATGGGAAACCAAAGTGCAATTTCCCATAACTTGTTCTGTATATACAAACTTTTTTTCATTTGAACCGATTTTCCAAAAAAACAATATCCTCTATTTTTTTCTCTTTTCCTTCAGCTGGGCCACTGTTAGCGGCCATACCTCGCCCTTGGATGCCGCATACGGCGATTGGAACTCCCAAACCCTAAACCCCAAAAAACCCCTAAAGCCCAAATCCACACTCCTAGACGCTTATCTAAGCCTAAAACCACCTAAAAACTCCTAAAGAACCCTAAAAAGTCTCAACTTTTCACCATATCGTACGCTCAGGCCGCCGTCCAAGACGAACCGACCTCGGTTCTACTCCCCCTAACTAAGGTAAACCACTCAACCCCTTATGTTTTCCTTACATGCAAGTAGTATTTTGTTGTTTGGTTTTTATTTTTGTATTTCGAAACTAAAAAAGCGAGAATACCTTCCACTTTTCTGTCCTTTTTTTTGCTTTTTATTGATTTTTCGGAAACTGAAAAGGGGCAACCCCTTTTTACATTTTCGTTCGGGCTTATATAACCTATTTTTATACATTTTTTTCTTTGCTTGCTTGGTAAAACAAAATGATTTAAAAAATCATTGTTTGCGTTGCGTTTGTGTGTGAATTTGTTGCTTGTGAGTTAATTTGGGCATCTGACAATGCAGGGGATTCGGTTGGTGGTAGTATCGATGGACAGGGATTGGTGGAAATGGACGGCATCTGAGATGATCCTTGGAGTGATCTAGATCATTGGATCGGTCCATATCGTGCGGCTGAGATGAGTGGTGGCTAGAGCTAAGGGTAAAACCCTAACTGGTGACTAATCTGGTTCGTTGGATCTCTCCCAGATCCAACGGCTGGGATGATGCGATGCCAAAAAAAGAGAAGAGAGCTTAGTGTTTTTCTTCGGGATTGGGTTTGGTAGCTAAGCCCAGTCTGAATGAGTTAGGTGTTCAATTGTAATGGGTCAGGCTACTTTTGGGGCCCAATTGAGCCTATTTTGGGATTTGTAAAGCCTGAAATAATAAAAATTAATTAATTAATTAATAATAATAATATCAGGATGCAAATCGTTGTCGACACTAACAATTCATTTCTACCAAGGGAAAAATACTTCGATCACACCAATAGGATTTTCTTAAAGCGTAGAGATGCCATCGTAATACATGCAGTGCATTACCAAGGTATGAGTTACCTCATCGAACCGGTCAAGAGATTTGAGTTGCCTTCGTTTCTCCATAAATTCTTCTTATATCGAGAAATAAAGTTAAGATGTCTCCGTCCTGGAAATAGGAATAACTCAATTGTCACTTTACAGAACATGAAGAAGCCTTCACTCAAAAGCATTGAGATGCATTCGTATGACTCATTATATTATACCAGGTATGAGTTACCTCACTATCAAGCTACCACAACTCCACAAGCCCTCCAAAGAGTGTCAGGATGTCTCCGCTCAGCAACAAAAATTTATTCGTTGTTATTATGAGTACAGAGATGCCTTTGTCATATCAAGGTGTAGAAATATTATCATTGCTCTCCATAAAACACATAGATGATTTCAATTGAATTGTTGATATTTCTGTTCAAGGAAATATATATATAACCAAAGAAAAAACCACCCAAATTAATCGAAACATCCTACTAAAGAATAGAGAATCCTCCATTAAAAAATGTGTTCAGAATTAGAGATAACTTTACCACGTACAACTCTTTAAAGTATCTTCCTTAGAAAATTCATGCATGACTGGAAACAAATCCACCCAAAAAATTAAAAATATCTCGCTGAAGCCCCGAGAATCATCCGTAGGAAAATGTACACAGGATCATAGATGTCTCCACTAATAAAACTCCAAAAAAGTAAAATATTTCTCTAAAAAATAAGATAATATTACCTCGCCAATATTTCACTAAAAACAGCAAAAAACCTCTACATAACATACACATAGGAATTGGGACAACTCCACTTGTCCTTCAGATCTTTTATAAGGGCTTTGAGTTTCCTCTCATCTGGTTGATAGCATTGAGGTGACTCAACTTTGTTACAACTAAAAGGAATTTCTTGTTATCTCTATATTTATCAGCTAAAAAAACATCGATATGCCTCCGTTCTGGTAGTAAGAGTCTCTCCATTGTCATTCATAGAATGTATAGATACCTACACCTTGAAAGTGTAGAGATATCTTGCACATTTAATGATATTATATCAAGGAGAAGTTTTCTCACATTCTGGCCATTAATGGATCCTTAAAAGAGTGTAGATATTCCTCCACTCATAACATGAATTTCTCTATTTCCATTACGAGTGTCGAGATGCCTTTTCTTAAGCGAGAGGGACAAATAACTCCTTGATGCTTCTACCAGGGCGAAGATGCCTTAGTCACACTAGTAGATTTTTCTTAAACCATGGATATTCCTTAAGAATACAAGTGTTCATCAACCAAACCCCTTTAGGGCGTCGAGTTGCCTTCTCCATGATCGAAGGCGTGAAGATACCTCCAACAATCAACAACTTTGTGACCTTCTTACCGATCAAATGACGTATAGATACCCCCTCTGAGGTCAAAGAAACTTGTCCTTAACCTCTAAAAAATATAGAAATAATCATCAATAAAGTGTTTAAAATCCTCTATAGGGAATACATGCATATTTGGAGACAACTTTACCTAAATTAATTGAGATATCCCAAAACTGTTGAACATCCTCCGTATGAAATGCATACAAATCAGGAATTAACTAAACCATGCTTTATTTCTCAAGATCCAAAATGAAGAAGAGATACCTCCGTCAAAGCTGAGGGAATTCTCGATTTCCAAAAAATATAAAAGTTGTTGAAAACATTTTGATGTTTCGATATAACAAATAAAGTGTTAATAAATTTTAAGATTTTATATTCAATTTCAAAAAAAATATTCGATTCAATTAATCAAATATCACATATATTACTCCAAGATTTCAAATGTAAATTTTACTCCTTTCTTAAGTGAAAAATTGTGTTTCAATCTTAAAACATTTTTGAAACAATTTTTACAAAGTATTTCGAACCTTAATCAAGCCAAAAATGAGTTTTAAATAAGGAGGTATCGATACCCTCTTACAGAGGTACTGATACCCTTCATATTTTGAATGCAAAAAGGGTACGGATACCCCATTGGGTACCGATACCCCTATACAAAGGTACCGATACCTATCCCAAAGGTATCGATACCCCTTATGTTGATTTTGGCTCCGAGAAAAACAGAATGCCCAATGGGTACCTATACCCCTGAGAGATACTGATACCCTAGTCTTATAACGGTCAAAATATTTGAATTTTACACATGACATATTGATACCCCTTGAAGGTGTACCGGTACCTCTACTCTCCCAACAACTTTTTGAAGTAGAATTCACACCACAACGGCTCTATTGACTTCACCAATGATCTCCAATGTTCAGAATTGATCCAAGGTGTATTTAAACAAGTTCTGAAGCCTTTGATCTTCAAGAATTGAGAGAGAAACAAAAGAGAAAGCCTTAAACATCAAGTTTGAGCAATTCAAGCCAAATTCCATTTAATATTCATTTTGCTTTCAAGAACACCATTTGTGCTCATTGTATTTATTCTTGAGTGTTCTTTCTTTGTTCTATAATTGTACAAACATCTTGCCTTTTAAGGTTTTTCTGTAAGTTTGCAAAGTTTGTAATTTTCTCTTTGAGAAACAGTGTTCTCAAGAATTTGGGGTATAATTCTTGAGGGAGTTGTATAGTTACTCTTTGTCCTCAAAAGAAAGACAAATTACTGAATTTGTGGAAAATCCTTAGTGTGGATAGCTAAGGTAGTGGACGTAGACTTTGGTTAAGAAAGTCGAACCACTCTATATCACTGTGCAAATCTTTTCAATTTTCTGTCAAAGTTTCCACCGAAATTTTAATTGCCAATTCACCCCTTCTTGGTCGATTCATCCGATCGATTAACTTAACAATTGGTATCAGATCTACACTCATTTGAAGGTTTTACCACCTCTTGAGTAGATTCAAAAAGAGTTAAATCAATATTCAAGTCATTAATGTCCTCTACATCAAACTTCAACTTCGGTCTTGATTCTCAGCCTGTCAACAAGCCTCCTTTATTCAATGGAGCTAACTATGCTTATTGGAAGAATAAGATGAGGTACTTCATTCATTCTAGTGATATGGGAGCATGGAAATCGTGATGAACAGATACGCTGAACCATCCACAAATCTGAATTTGTGGAGTGAAGAAGAGACTAGATTATTCCAGCTCAACTCGAAGGTTATACATATTATTTTCTGTGCACTTGGACCAGATGAATACGGGAGAGTATCATCTTGTACAACTTCCAAGGAGATATGGCACAAACTACAAGTCACACATGAAGGAACTAATGAGGTAAAAGAATCTAAAATCAGTCTTCTCACTCATATCTAGGAGAAGATATAAAAGCTATGACGAATAGATTTTCTGTGATTGTCAATGGCCTCAAGTCATATGGAGAAATTATTCCAAACGTGAAACTTGTGAGGAAGATAATTTATTCTCTTCCAAAAGCTTGGCAATCAAAGAAAACTACGATTATAGAAGCTAAAGACCTAAAGTCTTTAACTCTCGATGAGCTCATTGGTTCTCTCCTCAAGCATGAAATAATGATTCAAGGTGAGGTAGACCTCGAGAAAAAGGATGAGACAAAGAAGGAGACGGAGAAAAAGAAGAATGTTGGAGTTGCTCTCAAAACCACAAAAGATAAGAGTGATTCTGATGATGATGACGATGATGAAGAAATTGCATTATTTGCCAAACGGTTCAGAAAATTAATAAAGCCCAACAAAGGAAGAAAATTCAAACGAAATGAAGGCTTCAAAAATGAACCAAAAGAGAAGGACCCTATCATTTACTATGAATGCAAAAAACTCGGGCATGTCAAATATGATTGCCCATAATTAAAGAAGAATGGTCAATCAAAGAAGAAGCACAAGGCACACGTGGCTACTTGGAGCGATGATGAATCATCAAATGAAGAGGAACAAGAAGTAGTAAACCTGTACTTGATGGCCACTAGGGAAGATTCTCAGGTAACCTCTAACTCATTTGATTTAGAATATTATTCTTTTGATGAGTTATTAGAGGAATATAATGGGTTGGCTCTGGATTATGAGAAATTGTTTTCAAAATAAAAGAAAGATATTTCAAAACTGAAAACCAAAAAAGATCGCATATTCAAGACCAACATTGATCTTGAAAGTAAGATTAAAAATTTGCAAATCAAATTAGATGAGTTTGAAAATAAAAAATATTGATTTGCATAACTTAGTTTCAAGAGTAAATTATGATCATCAAAAGAAAATTGATGATCTTAAAGCTTCTTTTGTTAAAGTTGGAACAAAACGTTTTTAAAAATGATAAATTTCAAAATCCAACTATATTAGAAAAAGCTTTAAATATTACAATCATAGAGGTCCCCAAAGAACCTCTAATGGTAAAATCGTTAGAAGTATATGGGTTCCTAAAGGACTCAATACTACTAAAGATAAAGATATCCTAAATAAATGGATTCCAAAAGGGACTAGGATTTTAGGAACTAATGAATATGGACCCAAAAGAATTTGGGTACCAAATATCAAAAAAAAATGTTTGTAGGAAAAGTAGCATTGCTTCAAGGTACGAAATACAAGTTCAAACTCATGGTTCCTTGATAGTGGATGCTCAAGACACATGATCGGAGACAAGAGTCGGTTTATAGAGCTTAACGATAAAAATGGAGGAGTGGTAACCTTTGTGACAACTCAAAAGGTTACATTGAAGGTATAGGTACTATAGGTAATACCTCTTCCATACAAATAGAAAAAATATTATATGTGAATGGGTTAAAGTATAATCTATTGAGTATTAGTCAATTATGTGATAAAGGATACAATGTCTTGTTTGAAACAAATGGTTGTAAAATTATTGACATTACATCTAATCGGATTATGCTTATTGGTCATAGAATATGAAACATTTACATGGTGCATTTAGATTCAATAAATATGACTAATTTATGCCTAGTTGCCAATGATGAACATGATAGTTAGTTATGGCATAAGAGACTATGACATACAAGTATGAGTGTTTTACAAAGACTAATTTAAGGCAATTTAGTAAGAGGGTTGCCAAAGCTAAAATTTGATAAAGATAAAATTTGTGACGCATGCTCAAAAGGAAAACAAAATAAAGTTTCCTTTAAATCCATTAATAATGTATATACTAGTAGAGTTTTACAATTGATCCATATAGATATTTTTGGGCCAATTAGGACTACTAGCTTGGGTGGAAAATAATATGCATTTGTATTGGTATATGATTACTCTAGGTATACTTGGGGTCTATTTTTAAGTACTAAAGATGAAGCATTAGAAAATTTTATCACTTTTTAAAAAGTAATCCAAAATGAAAAATGGTACTTCATTTCAAGTGTTAAGAGTGATCATGGTACTGAATTTGAAAATCTTGTATTTACTGAGTTTTGTAATTCTAATGGAATTAGCCATAATTTTTCAGCACCTATAACACCTCAACAAAATGGTGTTGTTGAGAGGAAAAATCTAACTTTAGAAGAAATGGCTAGAACCATGCTTTGTGAAAACAATTTACCAAAATATTTTTGGGTGGAAGCCACAAATACCGCTTGTTATGTTATAAATCGAGTAATGATTAGGCCTATTTTAAAGAAAAATCCATATGAAATTTTCAAAAATAAAAGCCTAACATTAGCTATTTTCATCCTTTTGGATGTAAATGTTTTGTTTTAAACAACGGTAAAGATAACCTTGGCAAATTTGATGATAAAAGTGATGAAGGAATTTTTTCGGGTTATTCCTTCAATTCTAAAGCTTATATGTATTTAATTAAAGAACTTTAGTGGTAGAAGAGTCTATACATGTTGTTTTCGATGATAATCCTATTCCAAGGAAGGATTCTTGTGTTGATAATGATGTAGGTATTGTAAATGCAAATGACGTTGGAGAACTATCATCAAAGGAAGAAGTAAAGGATGGGGAAACTCAAGATGCCTTCAAGAATCTGAGAATTGAAGAAAGGGAAATCACATACCCAAGAGAGTACAACTATGTCAAGGATGGTGAGATTTTAGGTGATCCATCCAAAGGGGTAACTACTCGATCTTCTCTTAGGGACGTATGTAATTATATTGCATTTATCTCATGCATAGAGCCTAAAAATTTTAAAGAAGCATTAACAGATGAAAATTGGATCATGGCTATGCAAGAAGTGTTAAATCAATTTGAGAGAAGTAAAGTATGGACATTAGTTGAAAGGTCTAGTGATAAACCTGCTATAGGTACTAAATGGGTATTTAGGAACAAACTAGATGAGAGTGGTAATATAGTGAGGAACAAGGCTAGACTTGTTACTCAAGGCTATAGTCAAGAAGAAGGAATAGACTATGATGAAACACATGCCCCCGTAGCTAGGATGGAAGTAATTAGAATGTTATTTTTGAAGATTTAAAATTTCCAAATCATGTTTTTAAATTGAAAAAAGCTCTTTATGGTTTAAAACAATCTCCTAGAGCTTGGTACGAAAGATTGTCAAACTTTTTAATTGAAAAAGGTTTTTCAAAAGGGAATGTTGACACTACATTGTTTATAAAAAGAAAAGGTAAAGAATTATTAGTAGTTCAAATTTATGTTGATGATATAATATTTGGTTCTACTAATGATGCTCTTTGCCAAGAATTTTCCAAGCTAATGCAGAGTGAATTTGATATGAGCATGATGGGGGAGCTTTCATTTTTCTTGGGTCTCTAAATCAAGCAAAGAAAAGATGGCATGTTCATCAATCAAGCAAAGTATGTTCAAGATATGCTCAAAAATTTTGGACTGGAGAATGCGAAACCTCAAGCCACTCCTATGAGCTCATCTACAAAGCTTGACAAAGATTAATGAGGTAAATGTGTAGATGTTAAACTTTATAGGTCTATGATTGGCTCTTTGCTTTATCTAACCATAAGTAGACCGGACATTATCTTTAGTGTTTGTTTATGTGCTAGATTTCAATCATGCCCTAAGGAATCACATCTAAAAGCCATAAGAGAATCTTTAGATACCTTAAGGACACTCCTAGTTTAGGACTTTGGAATCCTAGATACTCTAGCTTTAGCTTGCATGCCTTCTCTTATGCGGATTATGGAGGATGCAAAATAGATAGGAAAAGCACCTCTGGTACTTGTCAATTCCTATAAAATATGTTGATTTCTTGGTTTTCAAAGAAAAAAAAATAGTGTTGCATTATCTATCACTAAAGCAAAATACATTTCAACCGGTAGTTGTTGCGCACAAGTTTTATGGATGAAATAATAACTTTTTGATTATGGAATTGAAGTAGGTACCATTCTTATCAAGTGTGACAATACTAGTGCTATTTGTCTCACTAAAAATCCCATCCAACACTCTAGAACTAAGCACATTGAAATTAGACATCATTTCATTAGAGATCATGTCATAAAGAGAGATGTAGTTCTAGAATTTGTTGATACTTTGCATCAAATAGCTGATAATTTTACAAAACCTTTAGAAAAAGAAAGGTTTTGGACACTTAGGAGAGAATTAGGTTTAACTGGCCTACCTTGACTTAGTGTTTAAAATGATTTTAACAATTTTTAATTAGCAAATGAAAAATGCTTATAAAAATAACATTTTTTTGCCTTCTATGCTAATATCTAGGGGGTTTATGATTTTTAGTGAGAATTAATAATATGTTCAAATAATATTTAAGGGTAGATTTGATTGATTGAACATAGTTAATTTTTGTAATATGAGTTGCCAATACCACTAGAGATGATTAATTTTGCATGTTGAATGATTAAAAGCAGATTTTTAACATTTTTGTGCACTAGGTATCGATATCCCATAAACAGGTATCGATACACCCTTGCTAGGTATTGATACCTCTTCAACACGTATCGATGCCCTCTTTGAATGTGTATTGATACCCCTCGATGGGTACCGATACCCACTTTCGGGTTTAGGCTTTAAAACCCTAAAATTTCATTTTACCAAAACCCCAAAACACAAAAACACTCCGCCGGTTGCTCCTCCCTCAATCCTACTCTCTATTTTGCTCAAAATCTTCAAAACATGTCGGAATTCAACTAGTTTCCAACATATAATCCTGCTACATTCATCAAAATAGTGCAAACATCAACAAATCTCACTCAATCTTCAAATTTCAAGGTAATTTTTCTAAAACCACTACTTTATTGATTTCTGAACATAGAACTAGTTTTAGTTAGTTCTAGTTCGAAATATATATCAGGCATTTGATATATTTTAGTCTAGAACTAGAATCTACAACTAATTTCATCAAAAACACAAGATGTTTTTAAAAAAAATTCAAAAAAATATTTTGTTTTTAAATTGTTGTTTTTGATTTAATTATGTTGTTTTCATGAAAACTGTACATATTTTGATTTTTTAAACATTGTTTTCAAAATAGTTTTCAAATTTTGCCCATTAGGATATTATTTAGAGAACCTTGAATATTGAGGACTCATATTGAGTTTTGGGATTGATAATTGTTACATACATGTGTTTTAAAATTGCAGGAACTCTTATTTCGATTTAGTAAATCATGTCAAAATGCCCTAGGTCATCTTCGAGTCATTCAAACCGACCTCCAAACCCACTTCTAAATCTACCTCCTATTCCACCAAACCCAAATGAACCCGAGATGACAATTAGAAACTCGTGATTTAACGAACCTGGCCGTCGGGAAAATCTCTACACTAGGTTTGTTCATCTCTTTGAGTCTTATAAAATTTGGGAAGAATGTATTCCTTCTCTTCAAGGCATGATTGATATGAAATTTAAATATCTTCCTACCCTCCAAGAATGGAAATTTGATAAACTATTTCAACTTGAACCAGTTGTTTACCAACAACTTGTTCGTATTTTCTATTCCAATGCGATATGTATCCAAAATGAGTCCCAAGCCGCCACAGTAGGTATTAGGTCTTATCTCTTAGGCCAATACGTTTATATTGACTCATACTACATCGCTAATGCATTTGGTTTAGATAATAACGGCTTAGATAATGAACGAGAAATAATAGGTACTCCTCACAAAGCCAAGTCATGTGCGAGTGTATTAGATCACCATGAACGTTTTCTTCGTCTAATCATCTCTTGGTGGTTTAGACCATCCGGAGCTAAATACTCCACTCTTAGAGCTGACCTATGGTGGATATATTGTATCAAGAAAAATAGGAAAATAAACCTACCACAAATTATCTTTGCCGAACTCATTCAAATCGTAAACAATATTCCCTCTAAACGTGTATAAACTTTAGTTTACTATTGTTTTTCAAGTAATATGTTTATCAAAGCCAAGCTTAAGGTAGAGCTTGATGTAGCCATTCCTCTTACCACCCAAATAAATCTAAAAACTTTGCGAGAATTGGGATGGAGCGGTGATAAGGATCAATGGGTTTGATCAACCCAGAAAACACCAGGTGCATGCTCTTCTCGAGCTGCTCCAGCTCCGGCTGATGATCCAGAGTTTGACGATCTTCTTCGGGATGTCTATGATCCTATTAACCTAGCCGAGGACAAGCCAGCACAACAAGAGAGTTCGATGCCTCCATATTTTAGCTTATTCATGGAGATATTGGATATGAGGTTTGTATTATTAGAGTCCCACTTGACTACTATGGGGACTCAACAATTGGAGAATCAACACGAAATTCGAGCTAACCGCGAAGCAATGAATAATTGATTCAATGTTATGGACGACAGACTTGATGCGCTTACATGAGATGTGGCTAATATATGGGCACATATATCTTCTCCAGATCCTCTGATGGATGATTGACCTCCATTTGCTAGTTTTCTTAGGTTGAATTTGAACTTAAATATTGTTAAAACATTTTGAATGATTTGGATGGATGTTTGAATATTTTGATATTTAAACTTGGATGTTTGGATTTGTTTGATTTTGGTTTGTTTGTTTGTTTTAATGAGTATTAGTTATTTGCACTTAAATTAAATTTTCAATAGTTTTTGCATCATCTACATATTAGATATCAAATGACCAATTACCATTACACATTATTTATGAATATTGATTTATGGACTAATGGCAAATCTTTCTCTTGACTTTGATCTTAGCAGCTTTATATCTATATAAATCAATTGACTATTATCATTAAAAACTTGTTTAAACTTTTTGATAGAGTCTTTTTGATTTAACAAAAAAGGGGAGAGTATAGTAAGGGGGAGTGGGAGTAAATTTTTCAAAAATGATATTTCAAAAGAAAATCTAAATATCTCTAAAACGTTTTGTTATATCAAAAAGGGGGAGATTGTTGAAAACATTTTGATGTTTCAATATAACAAATAAAGTGTTAATAAATTTTAAGATTTTATATTCAATTTCAAAAATAATATTCGATTCAATTAATCAAATATCACATATATTACTCCAAGATTTCAAATGTAAATTTTACTCCTTACTTAAGTGAACAATTGTGTTTCAATCTTAAAACATTTTTGAAATAATTTTTACAAAGTATTTCGAACCATAACCAAGCCAAAAATGGGTTTTAAATATGGAGGTACCGATACCCTCTTACAGAGGTACTGATACCCCTCATATTTCGAATGCAAAAAGGGTACGGATACCCCATTTGGTACCGATAGCCCTATGCAGAGGTACTGATACCTATCCCAAAGGTACTGATACCCCTTATATTGATTTTGGCTCTGAGAAAAACATAATGCCCAATGGGTACCGATACCCCTGAGAGGTACCGATACCCCTAGTCTTATAACGGTCGAAATATTTGAATTTTACATAGGATGTATAGATACCCCTTGAAGGTGTACTAATACCCCTACGCTCCCAATAGCTTTTGGAGGTAGAATTCACACCACAACGGCTCTATTGACTTCACCAATGATCTCCAACATTCAGAATTGATCCAAGGTGTATTTAAACAAGTTCTGAAGCCTTTCATCATCAAGAATTGAGAGAGAAACAAAAAAGAAAGCCTTAAACATCAAGTTTGAGCAATTCAAGCCAAATTTCATTCAATATTCATTTTGCTTTCAAGAACATCATTTGTGATCAATTGTATTTATTCTTGAGTGTTCTTTCTTTGTTATAGAATTGTGCAAACATCTTGCCTTGTGAGGTTTTTCTTAAGTTTGCAAAGTTTGTAATTTTCTCTTTGAGAAAGAGTGTTCTCAAGAATTTGGGGTATAATTCTTGAGAGAGTTGTAAGGTTACTCTTTGTCCTCAAAAGAAAGACAAATTAGTGAATTTGTGGAAAATCCTTAGTTTGGATAGCTAAGGTAGTGGACGTAGACTTTGGTTGATAAATTCGAACCACTCTAAATTGTTGTACAAATCTTTTCAATTTTCAGTCAAAGCTTCCACTGAAATTTTAATTGCCAATTCACCTCCTCTTGGTCGATTCATCCGATCGATTAACTCAACAAAAGTAATACCACAAGTTAGAGGATGCCTCCAAGAAAACGCATAAAAAATTAAAATAAATACTTGCTAACATAGTTGAGATGCCTTCACTAAGGCTATAAGACTTTACCCTTGACTTTGGCAAAGCATCAAGATGATATTATCTCTAAGGCATCCCATTGAACCATTGAGAATCTTTCGTGTTATATATAGGAATAGAAATAATTTTGCCTAGTCTGAAACTTCCCTACCTGAATTTTACAAAGATTGAGATAAACAAAACATTCAAGCTATGGACCTAGGTGAATAAAAACATTGAGAATAATCCTCATGGTATATATATAAGCACAGAGACAACTTCGTTCAGCCTAAAAATTTACCGATTAACTTTCATAAAAATTAAGATGATAATGCAGCTAAATTATTTGCTCACACGAACTTAAATGATGATATCCTCCAACATGTTTAAGCATAGAGATATTTATTTCCATTTGTCATTACCCTGTAATAGTGTTTAGAACCCTCCATTGGATGTATAGATGTTGAAACATCTCTGTACATTTGAAGAATTAAGGTTCTTTAACAGCATGTTTAAATATCGAGATGTGTACCTTTATCCATTTGTCATTTTATATCAAAACATCGATGCCTCCACTACCTCTTTATCGTCTGGACAAGAGAGTTAAGATGTCTCTGCTATGATTACTGAGTTTTACCTATTTCTCATATAGAACGTTAAGATTTTTTTGTTTCCTACATTACCTCCTCAAAATGTCGAGATCCATCGTAGCATACTTAATCCAGAGATGTCTCTATTTTAGTTCCCTCATTATCTCATGAGAACATCGAGAACCCTCTGCTACATATTTAAAAATACAAATGCCTACTCGATCAAAATAAGTCATCGAATTATTTTTAAAGAAACGACTCTATAAAAGTAACAAATATTTTAGTATGCGAGTGTTGGATCAAATCATTTTATGTCATTCCCTTTACCAATGAGAACAATTCTTATACCTCTTGTAGATCACTTTTGAAGTCCTATATCCCCCAGCTTGCTACAACACCTAGACATGAGAAACAATAAGCCCACATGACTTGTAGTCCATTATTTAACAATAGATCTATTTAGCCTTCCAACTACAAGTAGCCATCATGGACTTACACATGATATCAATAATAAATGTTAGTATATAAACCCGTATGACAAATAGAGATGGGGGTTCTAATTCATTTTTATCTTCTTCTCCATCAGTTATTTTCCTTTTATAAAAATTCATGATGTAACACCCTCAGACCGATGTGGGTGACCCGATCCAATCTGAGGTGTCACATTAGGGCCACTGAAGCGACCCACAGTAAAATCCAAAAAAAATTAAAATTTCTGTTAAAATGCGTAAAATCATAAAACAATTTATAATTAAAAATACAACTTTAGAAAATCATTCATATATTGTAAATAGAATTAAAATCATACAAGTTCATACTCGGTATAAAAATCAAATGTGGCATGCATGCCTCCTAATTACACTTGTATTGTACTCTTCAACCCAAGCCAAAGAAACTCTCAATACAGATGTCAATATCTGCACTGAATTCTTTTGACCTGAAAATAAGAGCAAAAGGGTGAGCTTTGGGAAGCTCAGTAATACAGAACTGCCAAGTGATGTTGAAGGACATGCAGATAATTGGAAAAGCATAAATTTCCCTTATTGATTCAGCTATCTATATGTTTTCAGGATGAGCTGAGGTTCTACTAATATTTCTTCGAGAAAAAGACATGAAGATTTTAGTTTAGAGGGAACATTAAGAGGACCAAGTTTAGGAGATCAGAATAGAATATCTAATGTGTTCCAACAAAACCAAGTAATGTATAAAGATTCTTTAAAAATGTTTGTAGTTTAAAACATATTTTAAAACCACGGTAATACCCTCCAACAGAACACCTTTATGTAGTTTCCCCAAAACTGCATCCATAAGGACTTACCCTAAGCAAACAACAAATAAACCACGCTAAGGGAATACCTTGGGGCCTATGGGCCTACCCAAGGGTCTCCTTAGGTCTGTAAAGAATTACCAACTTGATCAGAGCTGAACCTCCATACTCCAGAATCATACCTATACAGTATCCAGTAGAAATCCAATTGAGTAGTAACTTTAATATCAAAATCATGGTCTAGTAAAATATCATAAGAGTGACAATGAAGTTATTTATATCACATAATTTCCCTCCACCCACACACCATATGCAGCCCCCCAAGGGAGTGTCTTGGGGCATTAAAGCCTACCCAAGGTCATTTTAGGTTCGTATGGAATTACCAGCTTGATCAGAATTGAACCTCCATACCCCAGCCTACCCAGATAATGTCCCAATAAAATAGTTCAAGTAGTAACTAGTAGATCCCATGATTGACAAATCAGGAATGATTATATTTTTCCAGTGAAAATAGGTTATCAGAGAACACATATCATGTAGCCATAGTTCATTAACAGTAAATCAAAACATCAGTAAATCTGAAATTTCAAAAATTCACGTTTTAAAATAGGTAAAATAATTACATGTCACATAGGGAACACACTAGAGGATCCAGTTATTCTTCGAAGGTACTTGGTATTTATCAGGTAGGGAACCATAAAACTTTTGTAATTTAATAGAATTTCATAATCAAGATCCCTATCAAAAAAAGGTTTGATAGCTAACGGATTCATCAGTCATTCGGGAAGTGATTTATCAAGATCATATAGTATTCGGATATTTTTCGGAGGCACTAAGTAATCAGGAAGATATTCAGAATCTTTTACATCAGAGTTACTTGAGATTTCATGTAAGACAGGAGTGATTCCATTATTCAGGAAATCAGGGGCATTTTGGACATTTGGTTCAAGAAGAATTCTTAGTAATTTAATCTAATAATAATGAAACGATGATTCATAATATTTAAGATTTATGTTGATTTATCAGGATATCGAGTCAACTCGAACTGAACAAATCCCAACACTATGATACCTGTCAACTAGTCAAATTGATTCATTTCAAGGATATTCACACTTTAATACTGACATCACTAGTCGAACTGATCATCTTCATAATTATCGCTGAATGGATCTTAGGGAGACAAACAAGTATTACAATGGTATTTATTTCATTTCTGTATTGCAATGGTATTAAAAAATGTCAACGTGCTTGATTCGTGGTTCAAAACCCTTATAAAAGGTACAACATATAAGTTCATCAGCATTTCCATACTTATCCAAGACATTTGGTTAATTATAGGTCTTTTAAGGTACCTAGGTCATTTAGTAGTTTAGTTTATCCCGATCACTTCAAATTTTCCAGAGTAATTTTGTCGTTTCCACAATTTGGATACGTATAGTACTTTTATTCAGTTCAGCTTGGTCATATAATATAGTCATTTCGAGAAATTCATACGTGTAAAGTACCTTCGGTAATTTAGTCTCTAGGTGTTCGCATAGGAAATAGAAATTCTATGTCATTTTGGTATTCGAGATTGATTTATTCATTTTGGATCTTGAGGGTATTTAGTCATTTCAGGGCCTGGAGGTACTTTGGGTCATTTTACATTTCAGGGGCTTTTTTTCTTTTACACTTCAGCGGCATTTTGGTCATTTCCTTCAATCCAGTCTTTTAATTTAATTCAATTTCTTGAACAATTCAAACACGAATAGTACTTCTGATGCTTTAGTCTTTATGTGCTTGCTGATAAGTCAGTAATTCTATGCCTTGTACCTTCTCTGAATTTTAGGATCTGATTATTAATGATTTCCTTAGCAAATCAGAAATTTAACAGGTGAATCAATAGTCTATCGAATTAAATATGAATTCTCAAAGTACTTTTACTATCAGGGTTAACCAGGGCCATTTTTTACCTTATAGGGCCAATTTTGTAATTTTATATTCAGGTGTTTCGGTATTAAAGTTTTTAACGAGGATAA
This sequence comes from Hibiscus syriacus, assembly GCF_006381635.1. Taxonomy (NCBI): domain Eukaryota; kingdom Viridiplantae; phylum Streptophyta; class Magnoliopsida; order Malvales; family Malvaceae; genus Hibiscus; species Hibiscus syriacus. The sequence continues at coordinate 989,921 of NW_024061960.1, forward strand.
ATAGAATTTAGAGATTCTGAGGTTATTTATTTTTCAGATAATCACTGAACTTGAAATCATTCTTAGCAGTCTTCTTGTGCCTATGTAGGTAGTCTGATCCTTATTTAGTTTAATTTATTTCATTTCGCAATCGGATCGAGTTTAGAAATTTTAACTACACACATGTAACCATATATATATTAAACCATGCATTTACCAATTCCAGCATGTTCTATACAGCATGCATAAGGTAGTAATGTATTACCTCGATTCTTGAGCCATAATAGTTAACCAATTAAACTCCATTTGATCACCCTCGAACTTTAATTCAATGGCCTATAATGTCTCAAATACAAGGCAAAACCAATTACATTAGAAATGGAACTTAAACGTGAAAATTTGTATTGAATCGGGAGATAAAATGCTGAAAAACTGATTATCAGGATCGAATTTGTTGAAACAGACTTCGAATACAAACTCAGGATGTCAAAAAACATAAAATATGGCTTTTCTGAAAATTTTGACTTTTTGGTCAAAGTCAACGAGTTGACTCGGACGAGTTGACTCAATCCGGGTTAACTCGGGTGAGTTGACTCTATTCAGACCGTTTTGACTGGACCGGTTCCAGAAACCTCCTAGACTAGCGGAGGAGACCCACACACACTGTCGGCGCATGCGGTGACGATAGTGGCTTTTTTGATCGGTCGAGTCTTTCACAACAAGCTATACACCATTATCAAGCCAAACCAACTCAAAAATCAGCCAAAATCACAACAATTCATCGAATAAACAAGATCAGGAGCTCACTCACGGCCGTCGACGAAAATGCTGCAACATCGGGCAATGATTTTGGTCGGGTTCTGGTAGGAACCTCTTGGGGAGTACAATGATTGTTGCATGACGTTCATCGACTGCTGGAGAGACCGAAATATGTGAAACACCGATGGGAGAAAAATGGATTTTACATGGCGAGGCTTCAATCGTTTCTTCCCGGTGAACGGTGCTCTATACAGCGAGTGACTGGTTAGTTTATGGTCTTATAGAGGTGGCGCTTAGTTGGGGTTGACGGTGACACCCACTGACGGACGGTGGCGTTGAAACGAAGCGGGCGAACTGACAGTTTTTCCATGATTTTACGCATAATGGCGGTTGGATCAGACAATCAGAAGGATGGGGTTGGATCACTGGTCGTTGTTGAGCTCAGTGGTAACATCGGTGTACACAACTACCGATCGGAGGCGGTTGGCCGGAGGGCAACGTGGAGGAGGTGATTCGGGTTGGAGGAAAAATGGGTTTTGTTTTTACCAAATGGGTTAACACCCAAAAATATATAATATGTAATAAAATTTTAATTGTTACATATCACAACAGTAACCTAGCCCTGTTGGTAGGGACATAGTTGGCCACTCTTGGGGTTAGAGGGGTTCAAGCCCCACCAACCACACCTTATTTTATTTTAGGTATCACGTGAGTTATGGGAGATTTACGGGGCTGGTCCCTAAACTTCCAAAAAAAATTAAACTAATCCAAAAATTTCAGAACTTGCACTTTAGTCCTAAAAATCAAGTTTTGGGGTGTGACACATGAACCAGACGACTTAAATCATATGTAATCCCATCACGAATAATCAACTGTAGATCATCTAAATTAGAATTGGTGAACTTTCTTTAGTTGTCCCAACTCAAATGTTACTATCAATAATTATAAATAAAAAAATATAAAAAAATGAAAGATCAAATCTATCGATAGAAATATGGCAGTTGTAAAGTAAAACCACTAGTGCTAATAGCAAAAATAAATCGTAAGAAATAAAATGAGTTCAACTTTTTCGTGGCATAAACTATTGTCTTAAAAGTACATTTTTCTTAATCGGTGTAATCATTTAATGGATGTCACCTCCTGAGATTAATACAATTTTAATAAGTGCAAATTATCAGTGTTACTTCTCTATAAAAGGATATTTTTCACTCTTGAAGAAATACAAAGAAGAATCTTAAGAATATATATATATATATATATATATATATTTATATTGTTTGTTTAAAATGAGTGTTTTGTTTCGTCTTGCTTTATATAGAGAAAAAAAATTTAGGGTCAATTTTATCCAAGTAGTTGTTACATAGGTTTAATTTCTTATTTGAGATTATTAAAACTTGTGTTTTTATTTTCGACAAGTTAATGTAACATCATCGATCTGAATCTTGACTAGATCGGGTTAAGGATATTACACTTCCCCTTTGTAACATAAATTATCTACATGGCCATCTTGCTTACTCATTTCTAACAAATGTGCCATAGCCTATCACGCGTCAAACATGGAAACAATGCTATGAATAGTTCTCTACAGAGGCTCAACATTTACGCCCCTCAAGATTAGGAATGTAGAGGTTCTTTGCATAAAGAGAATGATCATTTCAACAGAAGCTCTTCACTTTTGTAACATAAATATTTTGAAGGCCCATTTTGTCTAGTCATTTTTTTAATTGTTTCATATCCTATCATGCATCAAATGTGGAGACAATAATGTGAATAGTTCTCTTTAGAGGTCCAATAGCTACACCTCATCAAGAATAGACGATGTAAAGGTTTTATGTATAAAGGGAAGTCATGTATTAGTAGAAGCTCTTTGTCACACCCCAAATTTGGGCCTAGAATTTTTTTTTTAAAATTAATTTTCGGGATTAAATTGAAATTTTAATTAAATTCAGGGACCAAAGTGAAATTATAATTAAATTCGAATCTAATTTCATAAAGTAACAAGAACTAGAGAACCTATAATGTAATTATACCATTTTCCAAAAAGTGTGGCCCTAAAACTTTCCATTTATGGAAAGTTTAAACCTCCTCTCTCATTTCCTCTTTTAGTAAGCAATCTTCAAACGACGTTTCGTCGCCAAACGTAGCTTCGTTTTTTACACCTCCTGTAGCATCGTGTTCCTTGTATCGTCCTGAGTCCACCGGTGTCTGCTTTGTCTCTGTTGCTACAGATGTATGAATGAGTGAGGAAGGACAAGTTTCTGATGTTACAAAATCGAGCTATCTGTCATTCAACGTTGTGAACTGAGATTGAAGTGATTCAAAATTTCATTTTAAGCTCGTAGGAATTTTTCTGTAAATTTTCCAAGCCTTGAAGAGCCCCCACGTGCCGCTGCTAAACATGGGGCTTGTCCAATGCCTGGTGAAGCTTCCAAAAGTGGGTCAATCTGACCCTACTCGCTTGCCCGAACCAATCGTCTTGCCCAAACCCAAACCGACCCAGTTCGAACCAAACCGAACCAATCCAGTCTGAATCAAACCATGTCAATCGTTGATCGGTGTTGACGTTTTTTGAAAACTTTCCTCTTGACTTTTTTGATGACCTGAGTCTAGTTTTTGTGGTCTGTTTCGAAATTCTGATCTAAAAGCCCTAAATCGAGCTCGTTAACCAAAAAATGCTTAGTATTTTTAGTATTTTTGCTTAATTATTTGAGATTTGATTATGTAATTGATTCATGTATATATTTTTATGAATGTATTTGTGTTTCTCCCAATCGAAAGTCGACTAGATCCCGTGCTACTCGTCCGATAAATCCGCACGATCTACGTTCTTCGAGAGTTACTCGTAGGTTTTCGTAAATTGTTTAAATGAAAGTTATTATTTATTCATATTAGGATTGTGATATAGTTTTTCTAATTCGTAAGATCTAGCTCTGCCATTGATCATGATAGGGAGACCCAGCAGTAGGTTACCTGATCAGACTACTCAGAGCGATACAGGTGTATTTCTTGATGGTGTTACATTACTGTTTTGAACTATTTATTTGAATTGTTTTAAAATTATGATGATACTAAATATTTTCACGACATGATATCTGATTTTCTAAATATTCTTGATTTGACATCTGATTTACCATATATTTCTAATATGATATATGGTTATTGTATTTATGTATCTTATTTCTAAATATGAAATATTTTTATATTTAATGAATTAAACTATCGTTTTCACTTGAATACATATATGTTTATTACTGTCATGGGGGTATTATTGGAAGAAGTATCTCAGGCCTAGTTTATGACTTGTAAGACCTTACCGTAATCTCATCTGCTTTGTGCACAGGGTAAGTCCTTACCGTATGTCCTTATGTTATACATATAAGGCCCTTATCGGGTGTACAGGTGGGTGTATGGTTCAAAAGAACCTACACATTCTGGTGATCGGATGGGGGTAGTGAGGAACTGCTTTTTTTTACTTAAGTATTTATATGTATGTTTTTATACACTGCAAGGAGCACACTAGGCTTTTTAGCTCACTCTTTAAATTTTTAACCTTTTCAGATAGTAGCACACACTAGACTAGCAGACTTGGCATCAAGAGGACCGATCACTCCTTATTTTTGTACCATTGTATATCTCTATATGCCCTTTTTGTTATAATTTGGTTACGTGTTTTTTGTTACTGTTTCGATATAATTGTATTATCGGTAGGTTTTTGTATATGTTTTATACGATTTTTCAATATATATAGTTCAGTATTATACAGTAATATGGATTTCAACTTTGTTTTAAATATGAAAAGAACATCTGAATACAATATGTGACCATCTAGATTTGGTCATAATGTCTAAGCTGGGTTTAGGGGTTATACTCTTCCCCTTTATAATATAGATTCTCTATAGGGTTATCTTGTCTAATCATTTTCAATAATTGTGTCTTGTCTTATCATACATCATACAAGGAGAGAATGACACAAATAGTTCTTTGCAGAGATCAAACACTTACACCAGATCGAGAATAAGGGATGTAAAAGTTGTATGCACAAAGGGATGCTCGTTTCAACAGAAGCTCTTCCTTTTTGTAATTGAGATTCTCTAGAGGATTGTGACACCCATCTCCCGTATAACTTTTCATACACGAGATATAGATGTCACATCACTTTTAAAACAGTTATTCTTTTAAAAACTCGTAAAAAAATTTTTTTATAAAACATTCCTTAAACTTAATTACATAACAAAAAGTATCATTCCAATGTTTCATCATTTTACAAAATTGTAAATCAAATGTTTTTCAGAGCGTTCTTACTAAATATTTTATATGTCAACTAAATACATCAAAAAGTAGACATGTATGTCATACTATTACTGACGAGGCGACCCTTGCTTTGATGTCTGATGATCTCCTTACTCCGATTGTATTACGACCTATGCGTGAAATAAACACACATTAAGTAGTTACTTAGTGAGGCAAGACTAATAGTACAATGAACTCATCATTTCCTTATTTTATATTGATCAAATACCAATTCATTAATTCCAAGTTAATATTATTTCGTTACGATGCACACGTAGTGCCTATACAGTCATTCATAAACTCATTATGAATTACGTGGATTGCCCACATAGTGTCGAAACGGTTATTCATCAACATACGATGAATTTCGTGAATTGCACACTTAGTGCCGAAACGGTTATTCATCAACATATGATGAATTTCGTGAATTGCACACTTAGTGCCAAAATAGTTATTCATCAACATATGATGAATTTTTTTAATTGCACACTTAGTGCCGAAACGGTTATTCATCAACATATGATGAATTTCGTGAATTGCACACTTAGTGTCGAAATGGTTATTCATCAACATATGATGAATTTCGTGAATTGCACACTTAGTGCCGAAACGGTTATTCATCAACATATGATGAATTTCGTATTTTGCACACTTAGTGCCGAATTGGTTATTCATCAACATATGATGAATTCTATAAATTGCACACTTAGTGCCGAAACAGTTATTCATCAACATATGATGAATTACGTACTTTGCACACTTAGTGTCGAAACGGTTATTCATCAGCATATGATGAATTTTGTACTTTGCACACTTAGTGCCGAAACGGTTATTCATCAACATATGATGAATTCTGTGAATTGTACACTTAGTGCCGAAACGATTATTCATCAACATATGATGAATTTTGTACTTTGCATAATTAGTGCCGAAATAGTTATTCATCAACATATGATGAATTTTGTACTTTGCACACTTAGTGTCGAAACGGTTATTCATCAACATATGATGAATTTCGTGAATTGCACACTTAGTGCCGAAATAGTTATTCATCAACATATGATGAATTTCGTACTTTGCACACTTAGTGACTATTTGGTAATCACCCCACACATATTAAGCAATTATACATATATGACTAGTATAACATATAGTTACACAACATATAGTTACACAATTAAATGCTCTCACCTGGATTTCCTCGCTATGTATCCAAAACGTAAAGCTGATTACTCTGGTGCTTTGCCTTTGCCCTTAGTTTTTGTTGTCTCGGGAGCTTGATTTTGATCTTCTCAAGCATCCATTAAAGACACGTACAATGTCAATTGTTAGTATATTTCCTAACAATTATACTTAAATAATACTCAAAAGTACATATTGTTAACTTTCTATAACAATCTCAGCCTAATTTAACATTTCTGATTCAATAGTGTCGATACCCCTACCATGGTATCGATAATACTATACTATGGTATCGATACCCTAATATGGAATCGATACCATTTTTGCATTCTGTTATCAGTGGTATCGATACCTTCCTCACATTATCGATACCCTCTTTCGGTATCGATACTTCTTGCATCAGTATCGATACTTCTTGCATCAGTATCGATACTTCTGGCATCAGTATCGATACTTCTTGCATCAGTATTGATACTACCCAGTTGTTCTTCCCATTTTAAGCCTATAGTATCGGTATTGTTCTATCAGTATCGATACACGTGCTCAGATTTTCCAGTTTTCAACCCGATTATTACCCAAATAGGGTCAAATTTTGTTATGTTTACACCCAACAATACTATTAAACTCTTCTTTACCTATCCATACTAACTTTCCTTTATTTAGCTTCTTAAAACATTTAAAATCATCCAAAAACATTTAAATCTAAGAATCACACCACTTTTTCTAACATGTTCTTAATCCTATCCAATGCTTCTAATCTCTCATTTACCTCTTTGACAAGTCAAATCTACCAATAAACATCAATAAACACTCATATATTAACATATCATTTCAAAACGAAAGGATAAACTGGTAATTTGAAAACTCACCTTTGAGCTATGGAGGAGAGCTATCCACGGGAAAAGAACAAGAAAATAGATAATTTTTTAGCTAACTTACCTTTTTTCCTTATTTAAATACCTTGATAACAAAGGTTTTAAATTCAATTTCCCCTTAAAGGACCAAAATGCCCTCTTAATCATCCATTACTACAATTTAGTCTAAACCACTATTCCAAATCATTCTCATCTTTTATCAATTAATCAAATAAATCCTCAAATTTTAAATCATTTCAATAAAGTCCCTAATTCGATATTCGGGGCATTACAAAGATCATCTTGCCTAATTATTTCTGATAGTTGTATCATGTCCTATCATGCATCAAACATGGAGACAATGACATAAATAGCTATCCATAGATGTCCAATAGTTACACCCTTCTTTGCATAGATGGAAGGTTTGTTTTAGCAAAAGCTCTTTCCCTTTGTAATAGATATTCTCTTCGAAGATATCTTGTCTAATCATAGAAACAATGAATGGTTTTTCAACTTTAACTTTTGGTTGTATGATATATATATGATGTTTGGCTTGTTCAGTTTAATGCATTCTCTTAAATTATAAGCTCCCCTCTCTCAAACTCTCTAGCTATTCTCTCTCATACTTAAAAGCTTACTTGATGGCTCAATTTTTTTACTATTGTGTAGTAGGATGGCCAGATTCGTAAAATTAAGATCAGAGTTTCTTAATCAGAATAATATTTTGAGTAGGATATCAAGTAGCTTACTTTGATTCATTAAGAATTCGAGTTAAGTTCGAGCTCGAATCAAGTCTATTAAATTCGAGTGTAAGCTAAACTTTAACCGAATCAAATCCGAATAACTCATTATCTGTCTCGTCTCATTTACAGCCATACACCAAACCTGCCACACTTAAATTAATTGTCACTGCAACTTCTATGCTATGACCAAAATAATGCTTTGTGCATATTACCCATCCCACGTGTATCAAATCGCAAAGATAAAACTCTAAAGCTCGGAATTTCTTTTCTTTTTATTGTTTCTTTATTATTACTGAATTTTATTCTATAAGGTAGCATAAATCTTGTATTTCAGAATACCAAAACATACGAGTAGTAGATATATATTTATATGTTATAATGAACATATTCAGATATGATAATTCAATAGTGAATTTAAATATTTAAATTAATTTTTATAAATTTAAATATTAAAATTTAGATATCCAATAAAAGATAGATCGGGGGAGGAGGGGTGAGGATAATCATACAAATTTAAAATTATCATATATATATATATATATATAGAGGTTTTCTATCCCCTCTTAAAATTTTAGAAATTTACCCTCTATCACAAAATAATACGTCCATCTCTGGTCAAAATTGCCATGTACTGCAGAATCAGAGTAAACATAGGACACACGAGACATCTATTATCAAAATCCGTATTATCCATGTATATATTAATTATGGATTTAGATTTCCAAAACCAAACTCCAAATTACAAAATGAAAAATCTATTTGCTTCAAAGGAGATTCGAACTTTAATCGTCCAAAATTTTAAACAGACTTATGGTTTTGAATTCATATAATTAAAATAATACAGGCACACTGCATTCAGATATTGTTTAGCTTTTAACATCTAGAGGTTCTATTTAAAAACACGTCTACCGTATAAAGAATTACTATTGAAAGGTATTTAATAAAGCGATCGTTTGGGAAATTACTATTTCAAAAACATGGCAATCTTGAAACCATACTAATTGAACTAAACACATTTACAATGCAGTAACAAATTCAGAAATTTAAAAATTGGAGTTTTAACATGTAATACTTCTTTTAGAAAAAATGAGTTTACAAATTTCCTTAATAATAATCTTCCAATTCCCAAAGGTAACATCAGATTGCTCTAGACAACATGCCTCTCATGGTTTTACGTTGAATGGTTTTGAACAAAACCTATTTGCTCAGGACAAATGCATGAAAAGGAAATCTTCATGACCAGAGATGCTTTTGTTAAAACCATGTACAACATCTTGGTGGAAAGAATTTGCAGAATCTTATGTAACTATTGTAGGTGAGTGTTTTGTGAGACTAATACACACTTAAAAACTGTTGATACTAACGGAGTTTACATTACATTCCAAGGGGATAAAATTGATATAACCAAGACTCAAAACTCTGGATCCTGAGGTACCAACAAAGAGACTTGATCACTTGCTCCTTTTCATTGTTAGGGTTCTACATGCAGTTACACAAAATTACATAATAAGACAAAAACGCTTAACTTTATATTAGTCAAAGATTTGGTTAAATGGGTGTCTAGATATAATGAGAAATATTTGCTTGAGCAATGAGACTTCGTTAAATGCTCATATTGTAAGTAAATAATGTTGATTGTTAAACACTTAGGGCTGCATCTAGGGGGCAGAGGCGGTCATCCTCCTACTATTTATAATCTGTTTTTATCTCCCTAAAATTTTAGAAATTCATCCCTTTATATAAAATCTTGTGTCAACCCCTAGAAACACTAATATACAAGCATCATAACAATATTTTGGTATGGTAATATGATAGACTGCTCACGCATTATTCTTTAACATTACTACTTTAAATTTTAGGATTTGGGTTTCGATATGGTGTTTACTTATTATATGCAAAGGTTTTGAAAACTACGTGAGAAAAGTTGTGCAAAAACTAACAAAAGGTGTGAAAGAAATACACGGGGGAGTGGTATTAGTTGCACATTTTACAATATAACAAAAAAAAGGACCGATACATATCATTCTGTACTACTTACTGAGTTAACAAACTATCAAAACCTTACAATCCCATGTCAGAAAATCATTCCTATCAAGAAACTATATTTACATTCCCAATGATAATTATAACATAAAGGAGTTCCTTTTTCTTTTTTTGTAATTATAGCATCGTTATACTAGCTCATGTCAATTCAAAGAAGCAGCACTCTCTAATGTGAAAACTTTATAAAAACATCTGACCTATCAAGTTACTTGAGGTTTGCTTTGCACTCTAATTTTTACGGAGAACTTGCCAAGTTAGAAATTAAACATCATATACAAGTAAGTGTTCCCTCGATGGTGACACGACAGATTGGGCATTTTCTACACTTCTCGCAGCAGGTACTGCAATTGAAAGTAACTCATGAGCATAACAGCAAAGAGGATTGAACTTCAATGGGAGACATCTGAAAATGCAATGGCATCAAAAGAATGACTATACCTGCAAAGAATATGATGCCTACAAGGGAGCCAAACCACGCTAATCTCTCTCTCAAAGCAAACCCTACATAACACTTTCTCCTGTACAGTACATCAAGAGCACATGGATGTCAACCAGAGAACAAATAACATATCACATGCAAGAACAGGATCATTAAAATTCCTGAAATTGTAAATATATTACACTGAGACGATGCCAAAAGTGAAACCATAACATCACATGGAAGAAAAGAAACACATGTAAGAAAATGTGGTACAAAGTACAAGGTGCAAGAAAAGAGATGCAGTAACCAAATCAAAAAACAGAAAGGAATGTTAGAAGAACCATAATCACCTCCTCAGCTAGATCCTTTTTAGGCATTTTCTTAACTATCTCAGGTGGATAACCAGAGAAGGTGTTATACCTACATGGAGAAGTCAAATTAAAAAGTTAGGAATAAAGGTACTGAAAGAGTAAAGAATAATTCAACAGCTTGATTATCTAAGAGTAAACTCAAGTAACCAGAATAGATGATCAGTTAAAAATGGGAAAATGAAATAACATCCGTGAACACCAGTAACTGAAAATTTTGCCACATCAAGAAATTAAATCACTCATCTCGTTCTCTTACAGTATATTCTAGAGTTCTAGTTTTTCGAAACCATAAGTGTGTTTTGCAACCTCCACAACCCAAAAGCAAAATATTAAATTCTTTTAACAAAATGGACAGTTCCTTGCATCACATTTGCTTCCCCAATGAAGGTGCAAAACTCACTCAAACCTGCATCACGAAATAACATCACCATACCGTTCTCTTACAGTATTTTCTTGAGTTTTAGTTTCTTTAAACCCATAAGCGTGTTTTGCAACATCCATAACCCCCACCCCCAAAAAGAACCCTCAAACCTTGCATCATGTTTGATTTCTCGATCTAGGTGCAATACTCACTCAAACCAGAATGCCCCAAAAAAGATCAAAACAAAAACAGAAGACCAAAATCCATTATTTGAACACAGTTCAGTACATCCAGTATGTTACTCTTTTAGAGAAAAACGTAGAGAGAGAGAATTTGAAAGGAAAGTCAGTTCCTGATGAGTGTTGGTCGGCGTTTATCGACAATCTTAGTAGAAGGGTCTCCCATCGTACGCTTAGGGAATTATTCTTAGTCCATGGTCCTATTATGAGAGTTTTTATTCCAAGCCAAACTAGAAATCCGAAATACAGATTTTCCACTTTTGCTTTTGTTCATTTTGAGAGGGAGGAAGATCTGAAGAGGGTTGTTGATGAGTTTAACGGGATTGTGATTGATGGAAGGAAGATCTCAATTAGTCCTGCCAGATTTAAGGATGAACGTTCAAGGTCAAGGGTGGTGCTTTCTTCTTCAAACAAGGTTGCTGGTCAGATTAATGCAGAATCTTCAAAATCAAGTGAAAGGGAAAACAATAATAGAAGCAGAAGGGATGATAGAACTTATAGGGATGCTCTGTTGTCTAATGGGAATAGAAGGGGGAACAATGATCTATTGTCTGAGGATATCCAGAGGAGGAATGTCAAGAAAAATGTATTTGAGATGCATATCCCATCAGAAAGTGCCAACTGGGTGAAGAGGTCGTTAACAGGGATTATCAAATACTCTTTTCAAGTTGAGTTCATTCGGAATGCATTATTAAAAGAAGGCTATGATGTTCAAATTGCTAGATGGGGCTATGTCTGGAATTCTTGTGTGATAGTTCTTAAATCTCATGAGGAGATGCTGGAGTTATGGAGCAAAAAGGAAGAGGTTTTAAAACAGTGGTTTGAGCGAGTGGAACCTTTACTGAATGAAACCGGGGTACCAATGGCCTTTTGCATGGCAGAATTAAAAGGGAAGTTGGCTGGTAGATGGGGCAGTGTGGTAGATATTCATGATAGTACAAGGAAAAGAGAAGACCTCACAATGGCAAGAATTTTATTGAAGGTGGAAAGTCCCTTTGATGTTCCAGAGGTGATTACTCTTGGATCGTATGGAAGATCATTCAAAGTAAGTATCAAGATTGGATCAGCTAGTGAGTATTCTAGTTCGTTTTTCAGTAATTTTCCGGTGGAGGATTCCGGCGAGATATTTTTTGAAGAGAGTATGTCTGAGAATGATGAAGACAGATTGTTGTCAGTTCATGGGGAAGGTGAAACTTGCGCAGTAGGGAAAAATCGTCTGTCAGTGGACAATTGGATTGACCAGGGAGTGTTTCGTGTTTCTGGAGGAGCTAGTTAGGACAGACAGCTAGCAAGACTTTCCTTAGATAGGAAAGATATTAAATGTGGTCTGTCAGAAAGTCAGACTGTTGGGAATTTTAAAGTTGGTGAGTATGCAGGTTTGGGGATTAGAAGTCAAAATTATTCGGCTGATGGATCTCAGGCCCATTCTGAAGACTCTGGGCAGTCTGGGTCAAAATACTTTTCGGGTTTCATTTTTGGGCCAGCATTTACAATTAATAAGTTTGGGGAATTGGTTGAAAACCTTCATTTATCAGGAAAAAACAGGGGAGTGTCCAATGTATTGGAGACGAGCCCAATTGTAGAGAAGTCATTTAGTGCAGAAATAGAGCCCGAAGAAGAAAATTTAAGACCGATGGAATTGGTTTCAACTAACAACTCAAGGGGGAGGCAGTTACATTGCTCTAGAAGAAAGTTCACAACAGAGAGTAATGTGCTGGAAACTAAAAGTCTGAGCAGTTGCAAAAGGGTATACAACAGGTCGAGGGAAAGAAGATACTGGTATGGGGATTTGTTGAACATCTCGTCTGAAACAGGGGGTACCATAGTTAAGCAGAGGGAGCTAGATGTTGATTCCAGTACTAAAAATCAGCTTTGTTTATCAGCAGAGAACATTGCTGATGGGAGTCTTTTTCCTTATCTTGACAATGGATCTGGGGGTGGGGAGCTTAGAGAGGGAGATTGAAGGTTACTTTTCAGAAGGTGATTGCTTAAAGTCCAATTCTGGTTTGTTGATCAGAAGGATGAGAAGAACTAAAAGGATCTTGTATCGAGAAGCCCTTGACCAGGTGAGCATTGATACAGCATCCTCCTCAGCTTTTTCGATTCTATTGAAAGAAGCGGTAGAAACTTGGGAGGTTAGCAAGCTTTTGGGTGTGTCTTTTAAGGAAGGGAAAGAAGCCTTTTTGGAAAAAAATCATAGCTTTAGAGAAAGGCGTGAATAGGGTTAATAAAGGTTTGGTTGATTGAGGGTTGTGTCTGCACTTATTTCCTTTTATGAAGATGACAAAGTTAGTAATATGTTCATTGAATGTTAGGGGCTTAGGGAAAAACAAAAAAAAGAGGGATGTTCAGAATTTAGTCACCAACTTTAATCCTACTTTTCTTTGGCTGCAAGAAACTAAGACTGAGAAATTTAGAAGGTCTTTTTTTAGGAGAAGTGGAATTAATAAGCTAAAAGGAATTTTGGAATCTCCTTCAGTTGGATCAGCGGGGGGCCTGTTGTGTTGTTGGGATGACAATGTTTTTGAGCTGGAGAGTCAGTTTATTAGCAGTAGATTTATAGCTACTTTCGGTAAATTTCGGAGTAATAATTCCAGGTGTGGTTTCATCAATGTTTACGGTCCAGCAGTGGAGGAGGAGAAATCTGGTTTTTTTGAAGAATTAAGCAGTTTTCTTAGTGGACAGAATTATCCCGTTTGTGTGGGAGGGGATTTCAATGTCTATTTACAAGAGAAGATGAGAAAATGGGAAGGGGTCAAAGTAGGAGTTCAATGGAGATCTTTAATGAGTTCATTCTTCATAAGGGCTTGATTGATCTCCCTATGAATGGGGGTAGGTTCACTTGGTGTAATAACCAAGAGAATCCCACTTTTGTAAGATTGGACCGTTTTTTGGTTGATTGTCGCTTTCTAGAGTTGTTTCGGGGCATTTTGCAGTCTCTTCTACCAAGATCTTTGTCAGATCATAATGCTATAGTTCTGGAGAATAAATGAGTGGACTGGGGTAGAAAACCATTTAGATTATTCAATTATTTGATGGATGAGGAGGGTTTTGAGGATCTGGTTGTTTCTTCTATTCAGAGTGGTAAGGATAGTCAGAAGAAGGCAGGCGTTTTTAGTCTGATGAGGAACACCAAACATGCAATTAAGAAGTGGTCTGAAAACAGAGATAAGTATCCAGGAGCTTTGATTTCTGAGTTAGAGAAGAAAATTTCGTTGATAGAGGATGATATTCAACAGAAGCAAGGAGTTGTCGACAGTGAGGTATTAACAGAGTTGAAAAATTTTAGAGCAGAATTGTGGAAGCTTCACAAGATTCAGGAGCGGATCTGGTTTTAGTACTCGAGAACTAATTGGATTGTAGATGGGGATCGCAATACTAAATACTTCCATACTTGTGCTACGATTAGGAATAAAAGGAATGCTCTACTTGCTTTAAATTTCAAAGGGGAAACAGTTGAAGATCCAACTGCAATTAAGGCTATAGTTAAAGAGTATTTTTTTAAGATCTATAATGAACGAACTACGTTAGAAATTGATGATTTGAATCTGGATTTTCCCAGAATTTATTTGGAGCAGAATCAGTTCTTAGAGCAGGAGTTTTCTGAGGAGGAAGTTTGGGATGTTGTGAACTCTTGTGGTAGTAACAAAGCTCCGGGTCCTGATGGCTTTAATCTAGGATTTTTCAAGAGGTTTTGGCAGGTCCTTAAGGTAGATATTATGAAATTCTTTCATAATTTTTACTTGGGGAAGGAATGGGAACATGGAGTAAATCACACATTCATTACTCTTATTCCTAAGATTTCAAACATTGGTGGTCTGGACGATTTTAGACCTATAAGCCTAGTTGGTGGATTGTATAAGATACTCTCTAAATGTCTGTCAAGAAGATTTAGGAGTTGCATTTCAGATTTGATCAGTCCAAGTCAATTCGCTTTTATCCCCGGTCGGCAAATCCTGGATTGTTCTCTTATAGCCAATGAAGGGATTGACTTTTGGAGGAAGAATGGTTTAAAAGGTTGTGTTTTCAAGGCTGATTTCAAGAAGGCATATGATACTCTTGACTGGCCTATTTTGTTCAGAATAATGAAGGAAATAGGCTTTGGTTCTAGATGGATAGGTTGGATTTCGAAATGTATCACATCAGCAACTGTTTCAGTTTTGGTGAACGGGGTCCCTACCGAGGAAATTCCAATGGCGAGGGGTCTTCGGCAGGGCTGTTCCTTGTCTCCATTGTTGTTCAATATAGTTGGGGAACTCTTGAATCTATTAATACTGAAGGTTGTTTCAGGAGGGCTTTTTTCGGGTTTGGTCATTAGAAAAGAGGAGAGGAATTTTAATTTAACTCATTTGCAATTTGCTGACGACCTTATTATGTTCTGTGGGGCGTCGAAAAAACAGATCTTGAATGTAAAGAGGGTGCTTCGGGTGTTTGAGATTATTTCTGGTCTTCAGCTGAATTTAAAGAAGTGTAAATTATTTGGGGTGAACTTAAAGGAAGAGGAAATTAAGGATTGGACAGCTATGATTGGATGTTCAGTGGGCTCTTTTCCCTCAGAATATTTGGGACTCCCTCTAGGTCCACATAGGAACTCCAACATTCTATGGGATCCAGTGGTTCAAAGCTTTAATAAGAGGTTAGCGGGCTGGAAAGGCTCCTCTCTGTCACCGGCAGGCAGGCTAGTTCTAATTAAATCAGTTCTAAGCTCACTCCCTATATACTTTTTGTCAATGTTCAAGGTTCCAGCTTCAGTTTACAAGACTCTAAATTCTATTATGTCAAATTTTTTATGGGGTGGTGGAGATGGGAAAAAGAAGATCCATTGGGTAAGCTGGTCTGACGTTTGTAAACCAAAAATTGAAGGAGGCTTGGGGGTTCCTAATTTAAATGTGGTGAATAGGGCACTTTTGGAAAAGTGGGCTTGGAGGTTTGCTATTGAGAGGGAGGCGGTTTGGAGGGAAATGCTCTACATCAAATATAAATTGGACCCTTCCTTGATGCAGTTCGACAGTAAAGTTTCTCCTAAATTTTCTTGGATGTGGAGAGATATGGTGAGTAATCATTATAAAGCTGATTCGTTGGGCTGTAGTATCAGAGGTAAATATAGCTATATAATTGGCAATGGGAGGAACATTCGGTTTTGACAAGACAATTGGGCAATGGATCATCCTTTGATGGTATTGTTCCCTAGACTATTTTCTATTGCAGTGAATAAAGCAGGAAGATTATTTCAGTTTGGGGAGTTCAGTTCAGGGGGTTGGATTTGGAACGTTCAGCTGAGGAGAGAGTTGAATGACTGGGAATTTGAGCAATGGGCGAATTTGATGGCTGTTATCTTTGATTTTTTTATTTCTGCTGATGCTGTTGATGAACTGTTTTGGAAGGGGACTGGAGAAGGGGTTTTCACTGTGAAATCATGTGTCAATCTATCTTATTCGGGTTCCCCTGATTCGGAGGAAGCTAAATTTTGGAAGTCTAATGTTTGGAGGGGTCTGTTGCCTCCAAGAGTAGAGACTTTTCTTTGGCAAGTTATCTTAAAGAAGTTGGCAGTGAAGACAGCTCTAGTTAAGAGAGGTGTTCAGGGCATAAATGATACTTTGTGCTCTTTTTGTAATCTAGAAGAAGAGTCTTCATCGCATTTATTTTTTTCCTGTTCGGTTGTTTGGCCAATTTGGATGAAATTCTTGGGCTATTGGAATTTTCAGTCTGTTTTTCATGCAGATGCTAAAAGATTCCTATAGGCTTGGAATGACTTGAAGACCAACTCTCTTATCTGGTCATTTATCCCTGGAGCTATTTTATGGACAATTTGGAAGACCAGGAATTTTATAGTGTTTGAAGGAGGGAAGCTTGATCGAGCAGAGATTTTCTTTCTAGCAAGGTGCAGGCTTGCTTCATGGTTTCTAGCTAAGGAAACTCATATTAGTATTTCCAAGGATGATCTTATTGCTGACCCTTCCTTAGTGGATTCCTACTCGTCCCATTCTAATCGGATTTCAACCATGTTTCCTTGATCCCCTCCTCCAAAAGGTTTTATTAAACTTAATGTGGATGCGGCTACTTCGAGTGATTGGAAGAGGAGTGGGTTTAGGTGGTATTTTGAAAGACATGTTTGGTTCGATTCTTGGCTCCTTCAAAGAGCCTGCTGGTCCGGGGCCCCCAACTTTAATGGAATTGAAGGCTATCCTAAAGGGTTTAGATTTTTATGAATCTATTTGTCATAGGTTTAAAGATAGATTGATTATTGAGAGTGATAGTAAGGTGGCAGTTGGCTGGGTTAAGGATGTGGTCTCTTGTCCTGTTGTTTATGTTCAAATTGTTAAAGACATTATTCAAAAGCTTAGTGTTTATGAAGGTTTTATTAGTTGGGTTAGTAGGACAGCCAATATAGAGGCGGATGTCCTAGCTAAGGCTGGTATTGGTTGAATTATGTTCTGTTAAGGGCTGTTTCTTTCTGGTTTTGTATCTCTTGAGGGAAATTAGTTTGTATTACTTTGTTATATTTGAGTTTAATGAAATCCTAGGGCACTCTTTTCCTCCTTGTGTGGATTAAGGAGCTATTTTTAAGTTCCGTTAATCACGAAGGGGGTTTTATTGAGGCCTTCTATTTCTATCAAAAAAAAATATGGTTCAGTTTTTCAATATGTTCAAAATCTCAAACTTAACCAAATAACACACACGAAGTCCAACCCATCTATTATTTCACCTTTGTTAACATGAGCTGATAAATGGATAAACACTTTAAGTAGACATAAATAGTGTGGATATGAATTGATAAAAAGTCCACCCGACTAATGCCCTATTACTAGCCATGTATTACCTCGTGATGTATTCTTCATAAATCATTTGGGTAGTGAGATTTTAAGTTGAATAGAGCAGAATCAAATATTGAGAAGTGATGCACCAACATTTACTAAGCAGTTGCTCCTATTAAATTTTGCTCATCACCTTTCCTTTAAGAGATGTCTAAAAATTTGAACCATCTTTCCCATTTTGAACACCTAAAATCTTACACATCATATGTGCTCCATATCTTTTCTGTGATACTTCATATTTTCTTTTGGCATTAAAAACAGTTCACATCAATACAATCAAACTTCATTAAAAGCGTAAACAAGTAGCACAGAACATACACATTTATTAACTATTAGTATAGTCTATCAATATTTTTCTTATCAATTTTACCTTCTTCGATATTATGAAACTTGATTCACATTTTTTTCACACATCCAGACAAGCAACAGTGGAAGATGTGGACTGAACCAAAAGCAAGTGGAAAGAAAAACTATACAAGCAGTGCGTCTATAAAAGGTTGAAAAATGCTAAAACTATACTAACCCAGAGGGCCCATCATGATAAAGTCGTGCCTGTTCCTCTCTACTTCCTTCATCAATTGACCACCAACCTAATAACCTGATTTTAGAGATAGATATAGAATCAATTGTGTCAATTCATAAACCACACAATCTAGACTAACAAAATTTGCAGCCTAGCTACAAACTAATTTGCCGGTACCTAGAACCATGGTGCAAGAATCCCATGCAATCATGGGCTCTGGATGAAAATCTGAAGTACAATCCTGTGCCAGCCCCACTACGTAGTAAAAGAACAATTTTCTCTATTAACATTGAAGCGGCAAAGAGCACACCAAGCCCTTGGAGTAGGAAAAGAGGAGAGAACAAAACTGGAAGTGGTATATCTCTAGCACCAGGAGGTGTTCCCTGAAATTTGAAACAATCATAGAATCGTTGACAACATACCACAATGACACTCATACACCAATAATATGCATACCTCTAAATGCATGCAGAGAAGGACTTGGAAACCAATTATTGGAATTTTCATGAGGTGACCACCAATCTCTTGCAGGCCACACAGAGTATCCTGCTGCTGGTCTTCCTCGGGAGCAACTACTAAGCCACTGTTCCAGTCAAGATATCTGATAGTTGGAGTAGATGGACCAGCTTCTATTGCTGGGGAACTTCTATGAATTATGGGATTAGACCACTTTGTACACACAAGAAAAGAAAAGCACTCAGCAATACTGCATGAAGAAAATGTATTAGCAGTTATCATATTTTTCTAGCCACTCTTAAAAAACACAAATCAACAAAATTAAAGCAGCAAAGCTGTACCAAAAATTTATGAACAAGTCCCACCAGCCAAGCGCACCTACATCACCTGAAATACATGTACAGGAAAACAATAATCGTAAACATGGAAAATTTTAACCAAAACTAAAGTTAGATGAATCAATCTACTGCCAAAAGAAGTGCAGAAAAATCAAACTGCATGTTAGCAAGCAATCTTCCAATGGTCATTAACAAAAATATTTTTAAAAGAAAAAGATAGAAACTAAAGCACCAAAGCAGTTATATTAATCACATTTTGGTGCTCAGAAGTGATGACATTCTGAGCTGGAATTCTGGGATAGGTATATGAAAGATAGAATACCATTCTATACGAGAGTTTGGCTATATCGTTTTATTGATGCAATACAGAGCCAACAACCCATGCCAACTCTACATAAATAGGATATTTAGGGATGGTAATCTGATAATGAGGTCCCTATAAATGGTTGAAATACTCAATACTAGAGTAGATAGTGTCAATTGAAGACCTCTTATGTGTAAATATTCTAAGAAAGAAAAGTGAGAACGTGAATGAAGAGAGAACATAAGTTCTGCTCGAATTGCTTGCTGAAAAAAATATAAAACAGCCTGCTTTTATTGGCTGAGAATTACAAAAGTAAAGTTTAGCTAGGTATCTTTCTCCTAACCTTTATCTCCTAAAAATCTTATCTTCTAAGAAGATAAACCCAATCATAAAGTATAAGTAAATTACAATTAGAATTAGAATTTAAGATAAACAAAAGCTCCTTTTCTAATAGCTTTTTAATCACAACAGCTTTCCACATTATGATACCAAAATCATTATTCCTTAATCTGCTTATGCACAAATAGACAGATAATCACTTTAAGTGCCAAGTAACACCAACCCAGGGAAAGGGACATCTAAAACTTAAATAATAAGGATAATAATGGATTAAATGACTCCTAAGGTGATAACTGACAACACAGCAAACTAGCTCTTCATGAAACCATCAAAATTAACAACTTCAGGAACTGAAAAACACACTACTGATGTCCTGCAGCAAAATACCTTACAGGATTGGGAATTTCATTTGGTTTCAAGCAAGAATACTCTATCCAATCTACAAAGAGAGCAAAATTCAAGCTTCTGAAAACTCCAGGACTAAATTTTGTGTACTTTTTTGTTTTATAAGAAACTGAAACCACAAAGCACGCTGGTTTATGTGGTAGCAGTCATGAGCCACTTGAATTTCACAAATCCAGAGACCTTCAAAGTATCAGAAAACAGTGCCCATTACCAAGTAATGTATCATTTTGCCCATACAAGAGTGATATGTCTTTGTGGAATGATATAGATAACTGGATCAAGAACTACAATATAAAGCCTCTGTAGAGAAAAAGAAAATGCCTACTTTGTAACACCTCCATACTATATTATAGTTAGTTGAGTAAAGAAATTACCGCATAACTTCAGAAGGGTGAATACAGTAGCAGCAACAAAAAAACCATTGAAATCGCAACCCAGTACAATATAAAGCCTCTGTAGAGAAAAAGAAAATGCCTACTTTGTAACACCTCCATACTATATTATAGTTAGTTGAGTAAAGAAATTACCGCATAACTTCAGAAGGGTGAATACAGTAGCAGCAACAAAAAAGACCATTGAAATCGCAACCCAGAAGTGCTACAAATTGAAATAAGAGTTAATTAACAGTGAGAGGTTTACATCCCAAATAACAGTAAAAATTTCATTACAAGAACCAAGTTTCTAAATTTCATGGTTAAGTTGAAACTTGAAAGTGCTTAAGGTTCAAATCTAACACACAAAATCAAATATTTGAAGAAAATCATCAAATTTTGAATCTAAGTTCTCTTAGATTAATATGTAATTCCGTAAAAGAACACCAAAAAGACAGGACCATCAAACTGACAAGTGCAGTAGAACTTACAGGTAGAGTCTCCCATATTGCTTCATCACTAATGCTTTCATCATCTCCAGGCATCAGAGCTCTACACATTCTGAAGAACAAAATGAAATCAATAACTATAATAGCTGCTTAGTACCTGCAGAGGCAAATGAATTACTAGGAGAGAAGGGAAGGATAGGAAAAAAACAGCTCAGAATTTCAATAATTTGGCTAAAGCTTATTTATCCTAATCCAAATTTCTACCATGCAGCAGTAATGTAAGAAGCATAATAAAGAGAAGGAGAAAATCAAATCTGATATATTTCCAAGACACCTACCTAAGACATCACATGCTACATTGAAGTTGTTACCAAAAAGGAAAAAATAAAAGTGAAGTAACTAGCTAAGTCCAATCATTCAGAAGTCACAAAGCCACCGGAAACTTATGGTTGTCTTGCTTTTACATTTTCTTTGAAATATAATGCACTCTTTCTAGCAGGGATTGCACAAACAACTCAGTTCGGCAGGCTTCATCCCTACTCATCATAACATATTAAACTTTTTGGTCCTTAGATAACATATCAAAATGATGAAAGCAGAGATGCCTACAATAAACAGTTAATGGATTGGTTTATCTTCTTCGTTATATAACTCTGGGGAAATTATCAACCATTTTTCAATATTACTAGATAGTTTCTGGCTTGGCTATCATAACCTCTACCTGACTGACAAGATAAAGTTCATCAGACGTTATTTATGGACGAAGCAATTTTTTTTTTTGGTGTTTGGGGGGGGTATACTGATCCAGAACATGAAGTTTACTTTCTCGCCCTCTAGCCTACTTTTTACCCTTAGAAGCTACTAGCAGTTGTGCTAACACAATAAAATGCTTTCTTTACTTTTGAAAGGTCTGCATTAGAAGCCATCATCCTGCCTAAGGCCTTTTGCCAACACTACTGATAATCTGAGTTACTGCAAGGAAGAGGAAGGAATGAAACAGAGCATTATAACAGCCCACTTATTCCCGTGATTACAATACCCAGAAAGGTACAGGTGAATGTGGATATTTGTCCATGACTTACAAGATGATAGCACTATCCTTCTCATCCTTCCGTTATTTATCCCTAAATAAAACCAAATAGTATAACAATACAAGAAAACTTGAATCTCTTCATTTCCTAACATGCACTCAAGTTTTAAAATATTTAAGTCTAATAACATGGCATATGTCCTTGAGCATTGTTGCTCGATGAATGAGTGAAGCTACAAATCGGACAAATCCTAAATGCCCAAATAAAGTCTCAAGGACAAACACAACCCAAAATTACAAATTGGTTAGTCCAATTTGCTACAAATCCACATATAGAGAACATCATCTGAAATAACCCCACCCCCATATTCCCAACAATAAGAAAATGCAAAGAAAGTATTAGAATGTTGTTCTATTGAGTAAGCAAATTACATTATTTTAACAGATAATGAATGAAAACATAAGTTTTTAGCTTTAAATTACCTGAAATTGTCAATTAGAATAATTATTTCAAACGCCAATAGTGGAAGGAAGACGACCTTCAAGTTTACAGCAGCAAAACCATAAACTGTGACAAACGAATAAATAAAGTTCACCAACATTCCCCATAAAAAATAATGTAAACACTAAAATAGTCCACCACTATGTTACTGAGACTTGGGTGTGAGTGAAAGTATGTGTCTTGAACATGTGTGTTCAATTTTTCTTTGCAATTTTTTCTCATGTATTAGGTGGGTCCTTAAAGGGAAATATCACAATACTTGTGTATGTGTTGGACATGGTTAGACGTCAAATGAATACTTGAAATTGAAGAACTAGAGCAACATAGTTTTACTGTTTTTACTTCAACTACAACTAAAAATTTGAAACAATGATCATAGGGTAACCCAATTAAGAGATGAAAGAATTCAAACCCCGCAACATGAAAACAAGGAAAAGCAAGTTGATTCTATACCGTCTACACTCTCAAGATATATACAGAGAAGCAGCTCAAAAGCAATTAGTAGTGGTGTCGCAACAATGGCATGACATGGTGCCCACTGTCCAAGAAAAAAAAAATAATAATGGTTATAAAACTTGATTATGAATCTGAAACATTCACAACCAGAAGACCCTAAATAGGGAATTAATGTTTCAGTTAGTCAATACTTAATTCAAGTAAAATAAAGGACATGGTAACAGATAAACATACTTGACGATTATGTGGGACTGATGGGGCAGGTAAGGAAAACCTTCCTCGTGAAACAACTCCATGAAACAACCAAAGTGGGAAAAATATTGTCCTGCAATCAAAAGCCACTAAATAATGCGATTAAAACCTAAAATCATTGAAAGGATATGATGCTAAAAGATAAAATCTCATAATCTCAGGGTAATTGAAAACCACAGCCTATAGAACTGCATATTCAAGCAACTTGTGTTCCCCTCACTTCAAAACAACCATTGAAGAGAAAGAATATGTTCCACTCATGAAAAAAAAAATCCGCTTTTCACTCTATAAGTCACCAAGTCTTATGGCTTTGGTTTTTTACATGAACCATCGATCCCTTTGCATCTTCGGGTTGATGTTAAAGATTTCGTATAAGTTTTATCTCAGATAATAACACTCATTCAAATGTACCCAGTTACAGATAGAAAAAGAAAACTTCATATGTTTCACGTTTTCTATTGACTGCAAAATCATAAATTTATCAAAACTATAGCACAAACCTATTAATTTTAAGTCACCCCAAAAAAAAGAAAAAAAAAGAATCATTTTTTACAACAATTGTTTTCCCTTCTCTAATAAATTGCTACAAGAAGACAAACTTTACAAGCAAAAACATTTTCTCCCCAAAAAACAAAAAATTAAAACAGAAAAGAGATGAGGCTTTTCTTCAGCAACAGCAAGCGTTGGTAAATAATCATTTAAACTTCAATTGCCTCACACAGACCCAAAAATTCACAAACAATAAAACAGTCTTTGTAAGTTGTAGGGAGGACCTCAATTCCTCTCAAAATTAAAATGGAAAGAAAGAAAGAAAAAGGTCGAAATTGAGAAGCGAATTCAACCAAAAACAAATTGAAACGCAAAAATGTAAGAATAAACAAATATGTAGAGAAAGAGAAATGAACTGACCACCAAGAATAAGAAACGACATGATCCAGCTTAAGAAGAAGCAGGAGCGTGAAACAAAAAAGCAGGGTATGCGCTGCCAAAGCCTGAGCTGACTTCAAAACTCTCCTCCAACTCATAATCATCTTCCTCCTCAAATTGCCCCAGAGAAATAAGTATTTTTAAGTCATACGCAGAAACAGAAGAGCCCTAAATTTTACTACAAAAGGGAATAAATATCTTTGGAAAAAATTAGTGGGCGCCAATCATCCATTGTGCATTTACTTAACCTTTTCTCTTCAACTTGTTTTTTCATTTTCTTTATTGTTTTTTTTTTTCTTTATTGGTTTTTTTTCTTGATTGATGAGTAAAACAACAAAACGCATTTACTCTCTCTTCATAAGAAAAGAAGACTTGGCTTTCACGCCAATTCCTTGCTTTTTTTAATTTGTTTATTACTACTTTCTTGATATAATCACGTTAATATAATTTATTAATTGATTAATTTAAATTAATTATTATACAGATATAATGATCTTTTTATTTTAATTTATTCAACGAAAATTTTAAATTTTACTTAAAAAAATTAAAAATTTTAATGTATTATCCTATTATACCAACATATTATCGATATTTGTTTATTACTTCACTGAGCTCTGCAGTTGGATTTTGTTCCATTTTCATTGTACATTATTTTAATTTCAACCCACTTGATTCCCAATTCTTTTTCTCATGTTTTATTATTATTTTGTCCTTTGCACTATTCTTTACTAATTTGATTGCGTTTGATTAATAAAATATTGTTTTTAAGAGTATAGTTTTTAAAATATACTATAATTTAATATTATTAATAATATTATTATTTTATTTTAGGGTAAAATATACAAATGATCTATGACTATAGGGTACTATTTTGTTGAGTCATCGTCTATTAAAAGTTACAAAATGGTTATCTGACTATTCATATATTTCAAACTCATCATTTTCCATCAAAATTAACAAAAATTTGAATTGGACATTAACATATTAATTAAGATATAATAGTCATTTGAAATTTTGAAATCATATTTTATCATCTCTGTCTTTTTTTAATGCTTTTGTAGTAATTATCATGACTTCTACTTTTTATAAGTTTCTGTCTTTGGAATTTATGAAGGCTTAGAACTAGGGTAGCGGAGTAGTTGTTGCCTTTTTTTAAGTGTTAACACATTTGACTTTATTCCTTCTCGTAGCTTGCTATTGGTGACTTCTGTGTATCATTCTCTTCATGATTTCTATTTTTAAATTTAGTCAGGTCTTACGTTTTCCTGGCTATATGCAGAGATTTTTACGCAGTGATTTATGTGCATGGATTACTTCTCATTACAGTCGAACATATAAAGACATATATACATGCATTGCATTTTATCTTTATTTTTAATTTTCTGACTGTCGGATGTCTTCCACGGAAGCTGCTCTCAACCTGGTGTTAGGGGCAGCCTACTACCCTACCTCTCCCTTATCCCATTGCATATGGGAATAGGGTTTTATTGTTATTGTTGTTGTTGTATATTTTATCATATCTCAATCAACAGTTTAACGTCTAACTCATACTATCATCAATTTTGACGAGTTTAGAACATTTGAATAGTCGAGAAACTAAACACAAGAACACTCTATAATCGAATGATCATTTTGTAACTTTTAATAGTCATGGGATTCAACAAAATAGTACATATAATTGAGGGGCCATTTTTGTACTTATCATTTATTTAATTTATTTATTATAATATAATATTATAATATTTAATTAAGAGAATATAAGATTATCATAATAAATATTTTATTAAATTTATATTAATCGTATTTTTAAAACAAGTTCATATTTTTTTCATAATTAAAAAAATATTTACATAAAATTCATAGAAAACATATTTTTCTACTATTTCTAATTTATATATTTTCTTTAAAAATTACAAAAATTTAATATGTTAATGTCATAGTACAATATTATATATATATATATATATATATATATATATATATATTATATATATATATATATATATATATATATATATATATATATATATATATATATACAACATGAACCCCGGTTATCTCGGTGGTAAGGAATTATTGTTGTTCATTGATGTCTCGGGTTCAAGCACCAACAATGCTAGGGGTACGAGCGTTCGATGTCAAATGGTTGAAAATTATTTTAAACAAATATTATTTTATACTTACCACAGATTAATCAATATATATATATATATATATATATATATATATATATATATTTCATTTAATTACTTAATTTATTATATATAATAAATTAAAAGTAATTATTTATTGTGTATGTATATATTTACACTATTTTTAAAATTCTAAATTCATTCTTTAACCTATAAATTTTTTAATATTGCCCGTGAAAAACATTATTTTAGGGGCATTATAGTTTAAAGTGGTATGAATTGTTTAATATGTAAAAATAGAGTGGGAATGGGAATGATATTTCCATTATATGGAAATAAAAGTTATTATTAGCAATAAATTATTACCACATATGGAGAATTATGTCAAACTAAATGTAAGAATATAATTTTGAAAAATATTATTAGAATTAGTAATAGTTTTTTCCGAATCAAATGTCCTTTAAATTTTATCCAAGTGGGTGGAAAGATTAAAAAAATTATAATAATATTTTTTGTAAATAAAATATCTTTCTTACATAATTAACAATCAATTAAATCTAGGAAAAATTAATTTATATTACTTAATTCATATCTAACAATACGTTTTGATTCTATTTTAGTCATCTACTTTTAAAAAAATTAACAGCGATGCCAAAGTGTCATTTTTATTTTTTTAATGATGATGTGACATTATTTTATGGTGAAACATCAGTGTCACTGTTAATTTCTTAACTACATGTGATAAAAATAGAAGCAACACGCAACGTTAAGTATAATTTTTAAAAATAATAATAATTGATCTAAATAAAAACTAAATAATATATGAGTGACCAAATAAGAATCTTACTCTAAACTCTATATTATCAATTCATCAAAATTTTAAATATAATATATATAAATATATTTTTTAATATAATCATTTATACAATATTCATTGTTAATTTATAGTTATATATGGTTATTTAGTAAAGGAGAAAGAAATAATAAACAAACCGAAAAAATGATGAAGATTAAAAAAGAGAGAGAATTTGATCTCCTTTCTGTTGAAAAGTCAGTCAAAGTTTGGTGCAAAGTTTGGTGCAGTTCAAAGTCCTAATTTGTTGCAAATTTGATTTTTAATTTTGGTAGCCGACGGCTAGATGATTCAAAGGTGGGCAGCTGATTTTTGTTGAAAAATTAACATGGGAAAAGTGCTCTTTTAATTCCTGGACTTTAGGGTATTTATAAGATTGGTCCTTAAGTTTCAACTATAAATACCCTAACCCATTTAACTTCAAAATCATCCCAAAATCATTTTTTTTTCTCCTAATATTAAAGAGTTTAGAGAATTTTCTTGTGAGTTATGAGTGTTTTGTAAACACCTGTAAATTTTCTCTTTAGTAAAAGATCTGTAGCAGTCTGGAGACGTAGGCATAATTGGCCGAACTTCGTTATCAATTTCAAATACTATTTTTTCGTTTTTATTTTCGCATTCTCACTAATCTGGTTATAGGGAAATTACTCGTTTATTTCTTAACAACTGGTATCAGAGCTTTTGGTGGTTAATTTTGTCGGTTTTTCTACGAGGTAACTATTCACGTGAATTGTGAATTTTGTGAATAGTAAAATTTGGTCGGCGATACAAGTTTGTTGAAAGAGGTGTTCTAATACACGGTGGTTTACAGAAATTGTCAGAAACGATCCAAAAGAAGCAAGATTCGAGTGGGAGTGATGGCTGCAGATGAAGGGAATGTGAAAATTGAGAAGTTCGATGGTACGGACTTTGGCTTTTGGAAGATGCAGATTGAAGATTTTCTGTACCAGAAAAATATATATCAATCTCTTTCAGGAAAACAACCAGAGGGCATGAAGAATGAAGACTGGGCTCTTCTCGATAGACAAACCCTCGGAGTTATCCAACTGACGTTATCCGCAATGTTGCTTTCAGCATAGCAAAGAAAAAGACCACGACGGGTCTTATGACGACTCTCTCAAGTATGTATGAGAAACCATCAGCCGCAAACAAAGTTCACTTGATAAGACGATTATTCAATTTGATGATGGTGGAAGGGGCATCAGTGGCTCAACACCTAAATAACTCAACACAATCACAACCCAGTTGAGTTCTGTGGAAATTAAATTCGATGATGAAGTTCAAGCTTTAATTCTCTTATCATCTCTACCAGACAGTTGGAATGTTATTGTTATAACAATCAGCAGCTCGTCGGGAAATAGTAAATTAAAATTTGATGATGTTCGAGATCTGGTATTGAGTGAAGAAATTCGACGTAGAGAATCAGGTAAAGCATCAAGCTCCCCAGCCTTGCACACGGAGTCTAGAGGGAGAACTTCATAAAGAAATTCAAATCGTGGTAGATCGAAATCCAGAACGGGAAAATTAAGAACAGGAAAGAAAGATTTTAACTGTTATAATTGTGGCAAGAAGGGTCACTTTAAAAAAAGATTGTCGAGCACCGAAGAAAGATACTAGCGCACAGGAATCTGCCAGCATGACAGAGGAGACAGGTGATTCCATGATTCTAAGTGTTAACAGTCCAATTGAATCATGGATCTGGGATTCATATGCATATTTCCACTCCACCTCATACCAATAAATCATGGAGAACTATGTCAGTGGTGATTTTGGAAAGGTTCATCTAGCTGATGATGAAACATTGAAGATCGTCGGAAAAGGAAACGTCCGATTAAAGTTGTCAAACCATAACACCTGGAAGCTGAAAGGAGTGAGACATATTCTTAACCTCAAAAGAAATTTGATTTCTGTAGGACAGTTTGATGGAGGAGGATATAGTACAACCTTTTCAGGCTGTGAATGGAAGATTACCAAATGAGCACTAGTCATTTCTCGTGGTAAGAAGACTGATACTCTCTATGTAACCTCAGATTTAGAGAATATCATTGCAGTAGCAGATGCTGATGGAAAATCAAACATATTGCACCAAAGGTTTAGCCATATGAGCGAGAAAGAGATGAAGACACTTTTATCAAAAGGGAAGTTGTCGGATCTAAATAATATAGATGTCGGACTATCTGAAGATTGCATCTTTGGCAAATAAAAGAAAGTCAGTTTTGCAAAGATTGGCAAGACACTCAAGGCTAAAAAGTTAGAGTTGGTTCATACTGATGTATGTGGATCATCTCCAGTTCCATCTCTTGCAGGCTCACTATATTATGTCACCTTCATCGATGACTCTACAAGGAAGGTGTGGATTTATTTTCTGAAGAAGAAATTAGAAGTCTTTGATACCTTTAGAAAATGGAAGGCCATGGTGGAAAATGAGACTGGTTTGAAAGTCAAGCGGTTGAGGTCTGATAATAAAGGAGAGTAAAGAAATAGTAGATTCAGAGAATTTTGCGCAAACAATGGGATCAAGACGGAGACAACAATTCCCATGACACTGCAGCAGAATAGCGTAGCAGAGCGCATGAATAGAACTCTGAATGAACATGCCAGAAGCATGAGGATACATGTCGGCTTGGCCAAATTGCTATAAGCTAAAGCTATCAACACTGCAACTTACCTGATCAACCGTGGGCCCTCAGTTCCCTTGGATGGTAGAATACCAGAGGAAGTTTGGAGCAGAAAAGAAATAAACCTTTTACACTTAAGAGTGTTTGATTGTATTTCTTTTGTACACATAAATTCTGCTGAAAGAAATAAACTTGATGTTAAGTCTAACAAATGCGTCTTTGTTGGTTATAGTGGTGATGAGTTCGGTTATCGGTTTTGGGACTACAAAAACCGAAAGATCATCAGAAGCATAGATGTCATTTTCAATGAGAATGTGATGTACAATGACATGTCAACCATAGAATCAAGTAGCTCCAATACCGAAGCTGAAACAAAGGAATTTACTGAGTTTGAGGATATTTCTAGAAATGATGTTCAAATTAGTCCTGAAGCAGTTCAAGAAGAACCAGACACACTAGAACTGAGATGCTCCTCTAGAATTCCTAAATCAACCCAATGTTATTCACCTTTTTTGCACTACTTGTTGTTAACTGACAATGGTGAATCATAGTGCTATGATGAAGCAATGCAGGTGGAGGATTCAGTCAAGTGAGAGTCTTCCATGAAAGATGAGATGGACTTGATTATGTCAAATCAGACGTGAGAATTAGTTGAATTACCACCAGGCAAGAAAGCTCTCCATAACAAGTGGGTTTACAGGATCAAAGAAGAGCACGATAAGAGCAAACGCTACAAAGTAAGATTGGTTGTCAAAGGTTTTCAGCAAAAAGAATATATTGATTACAATGAAATTTTCTCTCCAGTCATGAAACTGTCTACAATCAGACTGGTGTTAAAAATTATAGCTACAAAGAATCTACATCTTGAGCAGTTAGATGTGAAGACAGCTTTCCTTCATGGTGATTTGGAGGAAAAAATCTATATGAGGCAGCCATAAGGATTTATATAGGCATATAAGAAAAACCTGGTATGCAGGTTGAAGAAGAGCTTTTCTGGTTTAAAACAAGCTCTTAGACAGTGGTACAAGAAGTTTGATAGCTTCATGTGTAGCAGTGGTTTTACTAGATGCCAAGCAGATCATTGTTGCTACATCAAGAAGTTCGACAACAACTTCATTATTTTATTGTTGTACATTGATGCCATGCTCGTTGCAGGATCAGACATGCAAGAGATTATAAACTTGAAGAAAAAATTGTCGAAGCAGTTTGCAATAAAAGATATGGGCGCTACAAAGCAGATTCTTGGGATGAGGATTAAGAGAAACACAAATTCGGGGATTTTGATGTTATCACAGGCTGAGTACATCAACAAAGTACTCTCCAGGTTCAACATGCAATATGCTAAACTAGTACGTATACATTTAGGTGTTCATTTTAGACTCTCCAAAGAACAGTCACCAAAGACAGAGGAAGAACGTGCACACATGGTGAAGGTGTCGTATGCCTCAACAATTGAAAGTCTGTTGTATGCCATGGTTTGTACCAGACCAGATATTGCTCAAGCAGTGGAAACTGTTAGCAGGTACATGAATAATTCGGGAAAAATACACTAGAAAGTAGTCAAATGGATCCTCAGATATCTGTGGGGTACCACAAATAAAGCACTTTGTTCAAAGGTGGAGATACGATACTGACATGTTATGTAGATGCTGACTTAGCCGGAAATGTTGACATCAGAAAAAGCACTACAGGATATGTCTATACTCTAGGAGGTGCTGCAGTGAGTTGGGTTTCTCAACTACAGAAGATAGTTGCTTTCTCCACAACTGAAGCAGAATGTCGCTGTTACGGAAGCCAGCAAGGAGATGGTTTGGCTCCAAAGTTTCTTGGAAGAGTTAGGCAAGAAACAAGAAAAATAATGTTTTGTATTGCGACAATCAAAGTGTTATCCATCTAGCAAATAATCTGTCTTTTCATTCCAGGAAGAAGCACATACAATTGTGATATCATTTTATTCGATCTTTTCTGGAAGATGGGATTTTGAAACTTGAAAAATTAGTGGAGCTCAAAATCCTGCAGACATGTTAACAAAGACGATGACTACGGACAAACTGAAGTTGTGTTCAGTTTCAGTTGGCATGCTAGAGTAATAAGACCAAAAATGCTGCTGCATTGATCTATGTGTGAAGACAGATTAAAATCAGTCTTCAAGCGGGAGATTGTTGAAAAGTCAGTCAAAGTTTGGTGCAATTCAAAGTCCTAATTTGCTGCAAATTTGATTTTCAATTTTGGCAGTCGACGGCTAGATGATTCAAAGATGGGCAACTGATTTTTGTTGAAAAAATAGCATGGAAAAATTGCTCTTTTAATCCCTAAATTTTAGGGTATTTACAAGATTAGTCCTTAAGCTTCAACTATAAATACCCTAACTCATTTAGCTTCAAAATCATCCCAAAATTATTTTCTTTCTCCCAATACTAAAGAGTTTAAAGAGTTTTCTTGTGAGTTGTGAGTGTTTTGTAAATGCCTGTATTTTCTCTCTTTAGTAAAAGATCTGCAGCAGTTTGGAGACGTAGGCATAATTGGCCGAACTCCGTTATCAATTTCGGGTATTATTTTTTCGTTTTTATTTTCACTTTTATTTTCGCATTCTCACTAATATGGTTATAGGGAAATTACTCGTTTATTTCCCAACACTTTCTCTAGACTTACATGACAATTTATTATAAATTTTAAGCATTGGTGTTAGGGCCTTGAATGATGATAATTATTTTATAATTTGACATAATAAATAGATTTATTGTCATATAATAGATTTAGCTAGTAGATCACAAGAATTCTGTTATTGGTTATAACAAGAAATTATAATTGAGCAGCCATATAAAATTATAGAGACTTCAAAAAATTTCAAATTTCGATAGACGAAGATATGATAATAAAAAAGGTTTGAAAAAGAAGAATATTATTATTATTTGACAATAGAAAAACCTACATGATTGCATCATATGAAGGTGGTAAACCAGTCGAATGAGGATTCAAATAAAAGAAAGGATAATGATTATCAAGAGTTAAAATGTTCATGTCATAGTTGATCAATCCTTTTCTTAATTAATAATTAATTAATATGTTGGAGAAGATCATCTTCTCACATGAGATTAAGCTTTAACTAATTGAAGATTCATTTAATGCGAATGAATAAATTAGGCATTAAATAATACCTACAAACTACACGTATTTACGAAATTACTCACGAAAATGACATCAAATAAAGTGATGTGTCCAATTGGTTTTTCGGTTATTATAGTTGTAACTCTCTGGACAACTCACATCTTGATTTCTGGGCTGTTTTAGGAAGATGCAAATGCATGTTTTTTTTTCCATTTATTATTATTAGTATTATTAGTATTATTTTCTAATAAACATATTAAACTATTTCCTCCGTTAGATGTGTCTTTTATTGACTTTTTAAAAAATAAATATTTCAAAATTTTATTAAGATTATTTTAAATATTTCAAACAATTAAATTTTATAAAATATATATTTAAAAACTATTAGATTTAAAGTTATCAAATAATATATATCTTTATCAATAATAATTTTAAAATAATAATGAGTCAAAATTAAAAAAAATAATTAAAAAAGATCAATAAAAGATATATTTAATGAGACATATGGAGTATTTTTTAAATTAATAAAGTGTGATTACAAATTAATATATATTTTAAAGATTATCAATTACTTAACAATAAAAACTTAAACACCCCGTAATCTATAATGCTTGAACCTATGACATCCGGATATAACAATCCTCCTAGTATTAACTATTGTGGTAACTTGGTACTTGCAAAGGTCAGTGGCGGCACATAGTGGGGACATGTGGGGCTATGCCCCAAATTTTAAAAAATTCAATTTTAGACCCTTAAATTTTTTTAAAAAATTATTTTGGTCCCCAATTTTTTTTAAAAATTCATATTAAGCTTTAAAATTTTTAAATGTTCTTAATTAAACATCTCCCATAATTTTTAAAAATTCTCATTAAACTTCTCAATTTTTTTTAGAAAATTAGTTAGACTTGAATTTTTTTGAAAAAAAATATAAACTGAACTCTTCAAAAAATTTAATTTAAACTTTTAATTTAAAAAAGTTATAAATTGACTCCTAAACTTTATTACCAAATATCTGGCATTTATTTTAGAAAGGTCCAATTAATCATATTAAATGGTTTACGCTTATCTCGCCTCTAAATGCAACTACCCCATTCTCTATGCTATAAAAACTCATTTCTTTATTTTTCACGTCAAACTCAAACTTATTCTACTTCAACTCTAAACTATCTTGAAAATTTTCTCCTACCCAAGCCTTAAATTCCTAATTTTAAAATGGCGACATCTAGCTTCCTTTGCAACAACCGTAGTATATTTGTTATTATTAGGTTTTACCTAAAATGTAATAAATTAATTGTTTTTAGGGAAAATTGTGCATTTAGTACCTAAACTATAAGTTTTGGTCCGTTTTAATACATAAAATTTTATTTTATTTTCAAAACCATACATGACGTTTAGTTTTTATTTTATCTTAGTACCCGCTATTAAAAACTTAACCGACGGGCTCGCAAACCGTCGCGTCTATAGTCGTCGTTCGTCGCATCCATTGGCCGATGAAGCCTAAACTTTTCAGCTCGCACCTTTTCGACCCCCTGAACGCGATTCTAGCCTCCGTTTCATCAGAAAATACCACAATCTCCCCAAATCAACGATGAACTATTCAATTTCTTCATCCCGATCTCCATGGTCCACCATCTGATGAGCTTGAAACTTAACTATGTTGGTCAACTCATCATTCTCTTATATATGATCCACCGTTCGGATTGGTCGTTCCTCCACCAGAGCTATGCCACGTCAGACTGTCCGTTAAGTTTTAACGGCATGCTACTAAAATGAAACAAAAACTAAACATTGGTATAGTTTTGAAAAAAGTGAAAGTTTAGGTACTAAACGCGTAGTTTATCCTATTTTTTATTTATAAACTGTTACTGAGAAAGGAATCGATGTTGAAGAAATTTGAAAATCATTGAGCCAAACTCATTAATTGTTGGTGCCGAAATTGATTATTGTTCTGTCTTAAGCCCATACACTTCATTTTTCATACAATGTTAATAAAAGAACTCCAATTAATCAATTATTAGCATAATTGAGTTCATTCAAACTCAATGATGTATAACCTGTATCTTAGTGATTTTTGAATAAATTGTAAGATTGATCACTTTCGTTTAAATTTTATAAATGTTTTCTCATTAAATTTAAAAATATAATATTTGGTCACTTTTAATCTTACTTAAAGGATCTAGTGTCTTATTCTACTAAACTAACTGATTGTTGATTGATAGTGTATGCCATTTATTATAAAAATATCATGAGTAAATTACATGATTGATCACTTTCGTTTAAGTTTTGTACATTTTTTTCTCATTAAATTAAAAAAATATAATATTTGGTCAGTTTCGTTTTTATTTAATTAAATGTCATTTATCCTTTAACAGATTGTTGACATGATACATTAAATTTATAAAATTAAAAAAGGTAAACTACACAAATGGTTACTAATATTTAAGTAAGTTTTTGTTTTCTCCACAAAAGTTTCAAAAATAACAAATTAGTCACTAAAACATCAAATAGGTCTTTGAACAATTATTTTATATCTAATTTATTCATTTTTTTTTAATTTTTTGTTTATTATTCGAAATATGTGATTGCTTCATGTCCAAAAAAGTTAATTTCTAAGTTCTATTTTTAAAATTTAAAAAGTATATATATATAAAAGTTGGAAAAAATGGAAAATTTAGAAAAGCTTTTGGGGTAAATTAGATATAAAATCATTGTTCAAAGACATATTTGATGTTGTAGTCACCAATTTGTTACTTTTGAAACTTTAGTGGAGAAAACGAAAACTTACTCAAACATTAATAACCACTTGTGTAGTTTACCCTTTTTTAGTTGTATAAATTCAATGTGTCACGTCAATAATCCGTTAAAGCTCTAACGACGGTTAACTCTCAGTGACCACGCTTTAATTAAAAAAATGAAAATGACCAAATATTATGTTTTTTTAATTCAATAAGAAAAAGTGTACAAAACTTAAACGAAAGTGATCAATCATGTAGTTTATTCATGATTTTTTTTACAATAAATGGCATCTATTATCAATTAACAATCAATTAGTTTAGTGGGATGAGACACTAGATCTTTTATGTAAGATTAAAAGTTCAAATCTTGATATTTACAAATGGACAAAACAGAATTAAGATATCGTCCCATAATAAACTTTTTGATATAATCATAAAAAATGTGTATTTTATTGAATCAAATCATTCTGAATTCAAACGGAAGGCTATAGTTCATTGATTCCCACTTGATATAATCATTTGACGCGATGATATTTCTTCTCTTCTTTGTCTTCTATTCATTTAAATATCTTATATAGAATC
This sequence comes from Hibiscus syriacus, assembly GCF_006381635.1. NCBI lineage: Eukaryota > Viridiplantae > Streptophyta > Magnoliopsida > Malvales > Malvaceae > Hibiscus > Hibiscus syriacus. The sequence goes on from NW_024061960.1 coordinate 1,026,358, forward strand.
CAAAGGATCTTCACTAAACCCCACAATGTGCTGAAACGGTTTACGTTTTCATTTTACTTGTAAACACCAAATATCATCCTCAGAGTTTTTTATTTTGCTCTCTTTTTCTTTCATAAGGTTTTGGTAAATGACAAAACAAAATATCATAAGCCAAAAGTAGCTATTATCCGCATTGATGATATTTATTTATTTATTATATAATAAGAAAAAAATTAATAATTATATAAAGCCAAATTCAAGATTTAATGTATATTGCTTTTTTTTGTGAGTTTGAGAATATCTAATCTCAAAGGCGAAACTTGGCGATGTAGATTGAGGGGGCATTTAAAACTTTAAAAAATTCAGAGGTTTAAATTAAAATTTTTAAAGGGTTTAGTTTACAATTTTTCCCAAAGATTAGGTCTAAATAAATTTTTTGAAATTTAGAGAGGCTTAATGAGAATTTTTTAAAATTATGGGAGGTGATTTAATTAAGAACATTACAAAATTTAAAAGTTTAATATAAATTATAAAAAAATTTGAGAGCCCAAATTTAACTTTATAAAAATTCTAAAGGTCTAAATTATAATTTTTTAAACTTTGGAGGGTCCATGACCCCACTATCCTCTCTTGTTCTGCCACTGTCTAATCCGGAACAGCCCTTCGGCTTTAGAGAAGGTGCAGCCCCTGGCTGGGTCACTATTCTTTTGAAGGATAAAGCTAAGGATAATGAAATATGTGTACTTTAGTTTCCCTTTTGAAAAATTTAATTCAGACAATACAACAAGCTAAATTTAAGTATCTTTATACACCAACTCAAATATCTTACACCACTTGTCAAGCTTTTTCTTTTAAATATATATTTTAAGGTAAATTATATTGATATGCATTTAAGTTTTTGTGCACTTTCATTTTGATCATCGAACTTTTAAAACTTAAATTATAATTATTAATTTTTTAGTTCGCTTTCATTACTGTTATTGTCGTTAAAAAATGTTGACATGACATGTTAAAATATTATTCACCAGAGAAAACCATAATTTTTCAAATTTGCAGTCACTACAAAGGCAGAGTTTTTTATTTTTTATTTTTATGAATAGATTGGATGTCGGTTAATCCCAATGGTGAAAGGCTAGGGATGATAATTTAGTCCAAATTTGAATCAAGTCTAATTCATTATTATGTTTTATGATTTGCGTAAATGATTTTAAAAAATGGTTAATCACTTCCGTAATTTCGTGTAACACTAAAATCTTTCAACTTTGTGCCAGATCGAATTAGGATGTTACGATAAAGCTCAAATTTCAAAATTGTTTTTCCTGATGAATGTTGATAGGTTTTGATGATCGAGTTTGGACAACAACATCCGCGATTACTTTCAGCACCACTATTATCATAATACAATGCCATATTTATTTTTGGATTTGTATATTCATAGGACCTTTACTGTCATTTGATTTGCAAACTTTATTTTAAGCTTCTCCATTTATATTTAAGTATTATACTATAGCTCCAGTTTTGTAAAAGCTACTTTAAACTCAGTTTAATATAATTTGTTGATTGTGTTTGAATTATTTATAACAACGTGATGATTTGAGATTAGAAATAGTAGATGATTTGTTTATAAATTAATTCAGTGACCCATTATGATATAAAAGAATAGATCTGTCACATATTTTAGGGTCGGGTTCAAGGGCTATAAAATCGAACATACTAATATAATATTATCAGTAATGTGTATAGTAATTTTACATTCCGATAATTCATTCACAAAGATAATGTCATAACTATTTTTTAGAAAAATAATTAATTTTTTTTTAAGATTCGGACAAAAATAGGTGTCTACAGATAATATTATATTTTACGACTCAAATACTCCCTTAATGTAACGCGGTAAGTTAACAACCGCAGTAGATGAATTCTTTGAGAAAGAAGAACCATATTGGTGCCAACGATCTTGTGTTTTATAGTTAAAAGGTGGAGACCGTAACACTGTTTTCACTACAAACTATCCTTAATCCTATTAATCAAAATCAATACCCTCAACTTATCACTGCTTTTCATTATTTATCTTTTACGTGGCTTGATCTTGCTTTTATTGCTAACAATTTGTCACAAGTCAACTGTTGTTCACTAGCAAGAAACCGGACATGTACTTCCATATCTTAAGGCCACTTATCACTATGCTATTGGTACTACATGCGAGCCTGCTACTTATACAAACCATCAAACCTAGCGAGCCACTTATGACCTACGTAAGCATTTAACGATTTGACCAAACCGATATCGTTTAACCGAATATCTCCCTTTTTAGCACCGTTTGACTTATATTTCTCGAAGTGGCACCCTTTCGGCTGAGGTGGCGAAAGACGCATCCCCGGGGACACGCTTTACCTGATTGTACGCCGAGTTATATGCCACGTGTGAAAGGCGCATCCCCGGGGACGCGCCTTCACGGGATTTTGCTGATTCGGTTACCACGGTGGTTTTTTTAATAATAAAAATTTTATTTTTATTGTTATTATAAATTAGTAATATATTATGTAAATTGTTTCGGTTATAATTTAATAATTATCGAATATTTTTTAAGTGTGTTAAAGGTGGGTGTATTATCCACATAATCGGATAGAACGATAGATGAAAACTAGTTTTTATTTTATTGTAGTTATATGAAAAATGTATAAAATTATTATATTACATGTATAGTTTTATTATTATTTTTTATTTTGATTATCGATATATTAATTTTATCACTTAATTATTTAAATATTATCAATCTAGTCATCTGTATTATTATTTAACCAAAATATTGATGCAGTTAATAAAATTAGTATATTACATTTAATCTGTTATTATTATATACATTGAGAAATTATAGAAAATGCAATTACATTTAAATATTAGAAACAAAAACATTCATTTAAATAGAATATTAGGTTACAAAGGGTTAACGGTTATGTGATGATAGTAGAGCTGGACATTTTTTTTCTATTGTATCCGATGTTTCTACAATGCCCACATCGTTTTTGTTCTGTTGACTTCTCCAGAATATCCATATCACAATGTATTCTAGTAGATTTTGGATGACCTGAGTCCCTCAATAGCAATGGATCTGGTACAATTGTAAGCCAAGTTTCAATCTCATCTGGGTCTCTTTCGTTTCCTATGGGCGGAAACTCAAATTCATATACCTTGAATACTTGTGAAAGTTGGTATACGGGATCAAATAATTTTTGTAGTCCAAATGCGAATGTGAGCAAGCTGCAATGACATGAGAGCATGTATATTTGAGTGCTTGAAAGAAACCACAATCGCACCACCTCTCATGCAGATTAACTCTGAAAGAGTTAGCTTCAATCCCTTGCAACAGACGTGGCATTTTGGTTACACGAAACAATTCACGAGTACGAGAAAAATTTGTAACCAACAACTCATTTGATGCAACCATTTTTTTTCTGTAAATCAGTTACTAGTCTTGGGTGGTAAATATGGTCATTTTGCATCCAAGTAAGAGCTTGACCATCGAGCTTTGCAAAGAGTTGACCCAAACAAAAATAAGTCATTTTGACCAACGCCGTGACTGGTAAATGACGCGCCCCCTTTAAGGTTGAATTTATTACTTCAGCCAGGTTTGTTGTCATATGACCATAGCGATACCCCCCGTCATACGCATTTGTCCATATTTTTTTGCTGATGTCCATAATGTACTCGTACCCCTTCTTATTTTTGCCAAACAACTCTTGTAGCATCGACTCAAACCTTTGAGGTAAGAGTTCGTAACCTAAGCCATTAGGAATATGTAATAGTTAATATAAAGTATAAATAAGAAATACGAAAATGATAGAAAAATTGGGGAAAAGTAACATACCCATCCGCACGACTAATTGACGTTCATCGTTCTTTTTGTATTTTCCGTAATAGTTTGCAACAATATGACGGAAACAATAATGATGTTGAACATGTGGAGGTCTATACATTGTACCCAAAGAGTCCATTGCTGCTTTTATCCCGACTCCTCGGTCTGAAATAATGCATACTCGTTCCCTGGTGACAATATGTAAACGTAAATTTTTAAGGAAAAAAGCCCAAGACTCAATGTCTTCTCCTTGAACGAGGGCAAACGCAACGAGAAGAATATTGCGGTTTACATCTTGGACCACAACCAATAATAAAACTTGTTTGTATTTCTCATACAAGAAAGTACCATCAATTTGGACAACTGGTTTACAGTACTTGATTGCATTAATACATTGAGGGTAAGTCCAAAAGACACAGTAGAATTGGCAGCGATCACGAACCACTCGATCATTCACGTAATGATGTTGAGTTTCGAACTCAACAATTGTCCGGGGATTGAGTCTTTGCACAACATGAAACCAACTTGGCAGCTCATTGTAAGATGAATCACATTCACCATGAAGTTTGCAATGGCATTCTGTTTTACCAACCAAGCTTTTTATATGAGACGTACCATATTGTGACTGTATAGTATAAATCAACACTGCAACAACTATATGAGAGCTTTGCTTCACAATGGGCATGATTGCTTGGCAAATAATGTTGGAGTCCAAGTTGGATGATCCTGGTTTATACCTCTTGCACAAACGTATGAGGACCGTTGTATCTGGTTAGTTCCCTAAGTGTTCTTCTTCCTCTTGATACACGACCTCCTTCGATGCGAACTCCATTCCAATATGTAAATCACTATCATTGACTGTTGATTGAAGTCTATAGTTGCCAACATCAGGAAGATCCGAAAATTCAGGCTCATACATTGCATCATAATCAGCCCCATACATATGTGCAGGAAGTTCGGCTGGTGTTGTATTTATCGGAACGACATCCTCGTCATCATCATAATGTACGTTAAACTGTGGTGAGTCAGGTTCAACGAATAATCTCATTTCATCACCATCTACACTTGGCTCCCGAAGAGGTTCTTCTGGTGGAGATGAGGGTTCCTCCGATAATCCAATGTTGAGGTCAAATAAGTTCCCACTTATGTGTCATCCTCTTGAACTTGAGGCCATTGTATCATGTGGGATGTGAATAGACTACCGTATCGTTGGCATTTCCATATGTAAATCGAAAACATTGGCAGATAAATGTCTTCCCCTTAAAGAAGAAGAGATGTTGCCATATGGATTATTGGTGAAACCACGTGGGTTGAGATCATAAGCAGTTGCAGATGAATGTCTTTCTATTGAACTTGATGGTATGGCGTCTGGCGTTGGATCTGCCATTAATGATGTGAAATCATTATAGATCAGTTGTGTCGGGCTATCAACTTGATCAGCTTGATATACAATGCAAAAGTGAGGAATATGAGAGACCATGAGAAGAACGAACCTCAATAAAAGTGGCATACATTTCGATAAGAGATTCTGAACTTCCCATATGAGCATCAACTATCATAGAAACATCATCATCGTTTGAAAGCTGAAATGATGTATAAGTGAGCGGAAAAGGTTCAATAGAAAATCTGTACTAAAGTGAAGATAGTCTTCTCCGGCATGCTACACGAATCTTTAACGAAATTTTTGTGATTAACTCCTCAAGAGTGATGTTTCTCTTCAAGGTTAAGGGGATATAATGATATGACTCAAAAACAACCCCCTATTCAGCTTCCTTAATTTCTCCATCATACAAAACAACAGCAGAAAGACGACTCATTTTTAGAGAATAGAGGATTGAGATTTTTAAGAAATTTAGAGTTTGAGAATTTGAAAGCTTGTGAACTAAAGTTTATTTTGAAAGTTTATAATACGTTGCATATAATAGTGTCTATAACTGGGGTACTATTCATGTGAAGGCGCGTTCTTGGGGACACGCCTTCCATTATTTTATCAGAGAATATGTTATCATTGCCATATTATGTCACTTATGTCCCCCGAGAACTATTCATGTCAATACCTATTATTCCTTAGGGGACCGTGAAGACGCGTTCCTGGGGGCGCGTCTTCCATTATTTTGTCAGAGAATATGTTATCATTGCCCTATTATGTCACTTATGTCCCATGGGAACTATTCATGTCAATACCTACTATTTCTTAGGGGACCGTGAAGGCGCGTTCCCGGGGGCGCGCCTTCTATTATTTTGTCAAAGAATATGTTATCATTGCCCTATTATGTCACTTATGTCCCCAGGAACTATTCATGTCAATACTTACTATTTCTTAGGGGACTTTAAAGCGCGTTCCTAGGGAACTATAGATGGATGGTGAAATCAAATAAATTATAACCAAAATTTAATTTTTTTTGGAAGTTCAACAAGTTAAGAATAAAATTATACATATAGATAAATTTAAGTTCATAACTTAAATTAAAACGTTATGTGAAGTTTGAATAAATTAGATAAAATGTTATGGATAAATTGAATAAATGTGAAGTAATAAGTTGATTGTGTCCCCCGAAAATTATATGGAATGAGCATCGACATGTTTTTACGAATAAATGTAAAATGATACGTTGATTTTAATGTATACGTTTTAGTATATATATTAATGATAAAATCATATGTATGGATAAATTTAATTTCAATTTAAGTACTGTTAACTATAATTAGAATATAACTTTTAATTTCAAATACAATTGGAATATTAAGTTGAATTTAATGTTAAATTTCGAATACTATAATTTATATTTAAATTTTGAATAATATTATTTGTATTTTAATTTTAAATTTCGAATACTATAATTTGTATTTTAAAAACATTTATTAAACATTTAATGTTAAATTTGAATAAAAAATAACATTAAAAATATTGACAGTAACAACCATGAAACATTTAAATAACATAATCAAATTACATAAAATTTTGAAATATAACTATTTAAATAACATTAAAATACAATTGGATCACCGATGTCGTCTTCTCGAATGAGTTCCACATGGCGGTGGTTGTCTATTTCGACGAGAATTTCTTCGTGGAACTTGTTCTTCAGTCTCCTCATCTTCACTATCATCATCAATATTTTCTTCATTTGGCGTAGATGACGCTGAAGGGGCTCAAAGGCCTGTATAAAATAACGACCCTGGAGGAGTGCTAATAACAATCTCACCGCTCCCCGAGAACTGTGAAAACTGTGGAAACATTGGCATCGATGTCTGTGATCCAGATGAAGATTGAGGTGTATGTGGAGAAACACCACCAACTAAATAAGATGCATATGAATCATATGCTGGATCAATAAACATAGTCGTATATACACCTCCATATGGTATAAAACCCTACGGGCTAGCATGTAACTTGGCGGGCTAGGAATGTAACCCTGAGGGCTAGGAATGTAACCCTGCGGAGATGACATATAAACTGGTGTGCTTGGCATATACCCATGAGGAGATGGCATCTGAACTGAAAGGTTAGGCATCATCATCGGTGGATAGGAATGTTGTGGTGGGACTAATACAAAACCGGTAGCACCTTCTCCCTGTCCACGAGTCGGGGGACGATGATATTGAGACGGTGGACGTCTCTCTGTGTGCCTAGGAATGTTAACCCCTCGTGCTTCAGCCGAAAGTATAAACAACTTTCCATTTTCATTAAACCAGTCCATATAGTTATCCGTAACCATATGACCAGTTTCAGAGTAATATTGTCGAGGGGTCAACTGTGCATACCGATTCTCCCAAAGCGCAATCCAATCTCAGTGTCTCAATACCCAGTTAACATCTTTCTTTCCTCGTCTAAATTCCTAGGTGCTTCAGGAATATATTGCGTACTACCATACTGACGGAGCACGCGATCAATTGGATGCCACTCAATAATAGCATAACATATAAAAGGTATAACCGACATCCAAACCTCTAATGACCCACTAAGGTGGGGTGGAATACAAGCCTTCATTTCATCGCTCGCATAAGGTATCCATTGAAATTGAAATATAAATATACAATTCAAATAAATAAAATATTCTAATTATATCTAATATTTTAAATTAAAATATTAATATTTAAACAGATGTAAAAACATACCTCAGACCCAGTTTTTGTATCAATAAGTAATCGAATTTCCTCTAACCCAGTATATATACTTCTATGGTTCTTTCTTTTCATCGACCACCTATGAAATATAATATAAACTAAATATCACCCTATTTAATTAAAAATATTTAAATTAAAATTTAGTTCGAAAATTACCTCAATAATAAGGGAAATACATATTGTTCATTCACGATCGGACATAAAAAAAGGCATACGGAACTACGCCAATGATTGTAGAAGCAGAAGACATCCACCGATAACAATTTTCTTATAATTCGTCGCCCGACACATTTCTCTAAAGAGAAATGCTAAAACTGCAACACCCTAACTATATCTTCTAGCTTCATCAAAATCAATTAGATGCCGCAACCACATTCAATGCACCTGGTTGAGAGATTTGTCGGGCATCAATATTCCTCCAATTATTCGTAAAATATATGCCCGAGCACATGTCTTTGCTTGATCCTCTGAAGCATTTTCATTTAAAACCTCAAAATTAACTTTCAACCAAGATAAAACTATTCTACCTCCATTAAACTCTGGCGGAGCAACTCCAAGATAATTGTTGAAAACATTTTTGATATTTCGATATAACAAATTAAGTTAAATAAATTTTAAGATTTTACAAATGATTTTACAATTTTATATTCGATTCAATTAACCGAATATCAAATTATTACTCCAAGTTTTTCAAGATCAATTTTAAACCTTACTAAATGTGTAAAATTGTGATTTGTACTTAAACTATTTTTAAAACAATTTTCACAAAGTATTTTGAACCAAATCAAAGCCTAAATTCAATTATTTGAGGTGATGCACCGATGCATCAACCATGCATCGATGCATTAGTGAATTAATTGAAACATCGAATGCATTCCATGCACTGATGCATTCTCCATACATCAATGCACTCTGAATATTTTCAAAACATCGAATGCATTTGATGCATCGATGCACAAGCCATGCATCGATGCACTCAGGCTATTTTCAAACATCGAATGCATTTCATGCATCGATGCACACTTGGTGCACCGATGCATCAAGTGTTCCAACGGTCAAAATATTTGAATTTTACACGAATGCACCGATGCATCCTTGATCATGCATCGATGCATGAGACGCTCCACCTAGAAAAATTAATTGTTTTCACACTTAAACGGCTCTATTGACTCCACTAATTATCACTAACGTTCAGAATTGATTCAAGGAGTATTTAAACAAGTTTTGAAGCCATTGATCAATAAGAAGAAACAACAAGAAACATCAAGCAACTAGAATCAAGAGAGAATCAAAGATAAAGCATCAAACCTCAAGTTTGAGCATTTCAAGCCTATTCTTTATTCAATATTCATTTTGCTTTCAAGAACACTTTTGTACTCAATTGTATTCATCTTTGAGTGTTCTTTTCTTTATTCTAGAATTGTGAAAACAGTCAACCTTGTGAAGATTTCCTTGTAAGTTTGCAAATTTGTATTGTTCTCTTTGGGAGAAAGTTTTCTCAAGAATTTGGGGTATAATTCTTGAGAGTTTGTAAGGTTACTCTTTGTTCTCAAAAGGAAGACAAATTAGTGAATTTTTGGAAAATCCTTAGTGTGGATAGCTAAGGTAGTGGACGTAGACTTTGGTTGAGAAAGTTGAACAACTCTAAATCGCTGTGCAAATCTTTTCAATTTTCTGCAAAAACTTCCACATAAATTTTTATTGCCAATTCACCCCTCTCTTGGCCGATTCCGTTAATCGATTAACTCAACAATTGGTATCATAGCCTAACTAATTTTAAGGTTTAATCGCCTCTTGAGTCGATTCGGGAAAAGTTATATCGATTATCAAAGTCATCAATGGCCTCCGCTTCAAACTTCGACTCCGGTCTCGATTCAATGCCCGTTAACAAGCCTCCTTTCTTCAATGGAGCTAACTATGTCTATTGGAAAAATAGAATGATGTACTTCATTCAAACAAGTGACATGAGAGCATGGAATGCTGTAGAAGAGGGATACATCAAACCTCTCACTCATCCAAGGTTGTGGAGTGAAACAGAGACAAGAATGTTCCAGCTCAACTCCAAAGCCATCCATATCATTTTTTGTGCTCTTGGACCATATGAATACGGAAGAGTTTCATCGTGTACAACCGCCAAAGAAATATGGGACAAACTTCAAGTCATTCATGAAGGTACCGATGAGGTAAAGAAATCTAAAATTAGTATTCTAACGCATAGCTATGAAAATTTCAGGATGAAACCGAATGAAGATATCAAAGCTATGACGGATAGATTTTCAACGATTATCAATGATCTCAAATCATATGGAGAGATCATTTCAAATAAAAAGCTTGTGAGGAAGTTAGTCTACTCCCTCCCAAAATCGTGGCAATCAAAGAAGACGGCAATCATCGAGTCTAAGGACTTAACGTCCTTAACTCTTGAAGAGCTAATTGGGTCACTCATCACTCATGAAATGATGCTCGAAGATGAGGTGGACCTCTACAAAATTGACGAGACACTAAAGGAGAAGGAGAAGAAGAAAAACATTGGAGTTGCTCTCAAATCCACAAAAGATGAGAGTGATTCGAATAACGATGACGATGACGAGGAAATGGCATTGTTTGCCAAACGGTTCAGAAAAATGATGAGACCTTATCGAGGAAGAAAATTCAAACGAAATAAAGGCCTCAAAAATGAACCGAAAGAAAAGAACCCAATCATTTGCTACGAATGCAAAAAGCCAGGGCATGTTAAATATGATTGCCCACAATTGAAGAAAAAGGGTCACTCAAAGAATAAGCACAAGGCTCATGTGGCTACATGGAGCGATGAAGAAAGTTCCGATGAAGAGGAACAAGAAGTAGCTAACTTGTGCTTGATGGCATTTGGGGAAAATTCTAAAATAACCTCTAACTCATCTGATTTTGATGATTCATCCTATGATGAGTTATTAGAGGAATATAATGGGTTGACTTCGGATTATGAGAAATTATTTTTAAAATATAAAAACGATGTTTCAAAATTGAAAAATGAAAACAAACTCATATCCAAAACCAACAACGATCTTGAAAGTAAAATCAAAGATTTGCAAATCAAACTAAAAGAGTTTGAAAATAAAAATTTAGATTTGCAAAATTTACTTTCAAAGATCAATGATGATCATCAAAAGAAAATTGATGATCTTAAAACTTCTTTTTATAAAGTTGGAACAAAACATTTTGAAAAAGATGGAAATTCAAAATCCAACTTTGTTAGAAAAAGTTTTAGAAACTACAATCATAGAGGTCCCCAAAGAACCTCTAATGAAAAATCGTTAGAAGTATGTGGGTTCCTAAAGAACTCATTACTACTTAAGATAAAAATATCCTACACAAATGGATATCTAAGGGGACTAGGATTTTGGAAACTAATGAATATGGACTCAAAAGAATTTGGGTACCAAAAATCAAAAATTAATCTATGTTTGTAGGGAAAGGAGCATTGCTACAAGGCACGGGAAGCAAATTCAAATTCATGGTACCTTGATAGTGGATGCTCAAGACATATGACCGGAGACAAAAGCCGGTTCATTGAGCTTAACGCCAAAAATGGAGGAGAAGTGACTTTTGGAGACAATTCAAAAGGTCACATTGAAGGTATTGGTACAATAGGTAATACCTCTTCCATACAAATTAAGAATGTTTTATATGTGAATGGATTAAAGCATAATCTATTGAGTATTAGTCAATTATACGATAAAGGATTCAATGTCTTATTTGAAATTAATGGTTGTAAAGTCATTGACATTGCATCTAATCGGATTATGCTTGTTGGTCATAAAATAGGAAACATTTACATGGTGCATTTAGATTCTTTTGATATGACTAATTGCTAAAGATGAACATGATAGTTAGTTATGACATAGGAGACTAAGACATGCTAGTATGAGTGTTTTGCAACGGCTAATTCAAGGTGATTTAGTTCGAGGGTTGCCTAAGCTTAAATTTGATAATGATAAAATCTGTGATGCTTGTGCTAAAGGAAAACAAAAGCATGTTTCTTTTAAATTCATTAATGACATATCAACTAGTAGAGTATTACAATTGATCCATGTAGATCTTTTTGGGCCAACTAAGACTACTAGCTTGGGTGGAAAACAATATGCATTTGTCTTGGTAGATGACTATTCTAGATATACTTGGATTCTATTTTTAAGTACTAAAGATGAAGCATTAGAACAGTTCATCACATTTTCAAAAATAATCCAAAATGAAAAGGGTTACTCTATAACTAGTGTTAAGAGTGATCATGGCACTGAATTTGAAAATCTTGGATTTATTAAATTTTGTAATTTTAATGGTATTAGTCATAATTTTTCAGCACCTAGACCCCTCAACAAAATGGAATTGTTGAGAGGAAAAATCGAACTTTAGAAGAAATGGCTAGAACCATGCTTTGTGAAAATAATTTGCCAAAATATTTTTGAGTGTTCTTTTCTTTGTTCTAGAATTGTGCAAACATTTTACTTTCAAGAACACTTTTGTTCTCAATTCTATTCATCTTTGAGTGTTCTTTTCTTTAGTGTTCTTTTCTTTATTCTAGAATTGTGCAAACAATCAACCTTGTGAGGATTTCTTTGTAAGTTTGCAAATTTGTATTGTTCTCTTTGGAAGAGAGTTTTCTCAAGAATTTGTGGTATAATTCTTGAGGGTTTGTAAGATTACTCTTTGTCCTAAAAAAAAAGATAAATTAGTGAATTTGTGGAAAATTCTTAGTGTAGATAGCTAAGGTAGTGGACATAGACTTTGGTTGAGAAAGTCGAACCACTCTAAATCGCTGTGCAAATCTTTTCAATTTTCTGCAAAAGCTTCCACAGAAATTTTTATTGCCAATTCACCCCCCCTCTTGGCCGATTTCGTCAATCGATTAACTCAACAATAATTCATGCACATTGACTGCCAATCACCATCCGCCATACCACACATCATATTTTCGTCGACGGGAAACCCTAAATGCATAGAGACATACTCCAATATAATTATAACCTCTCCACATGGAAGGCGAAAAGTGTGTCTCGGGTCTCCACCTCTCAATCAATACAGAAATTAAGACAGATTCGAGTTTGCAACCGCTAATAATTGTTGCAATATATCTAAACCCGGCAGAAGCCAAATATGACAAAATACGTTCCGGTATCGATATACGTGAATTTTTAATAAATGTCTCTAAAATACGATCAGTCAAAGCAGGAAAATACGTTCTGGAATTGACGCAGACAACTCCTGATGTCCCACTCCAGCTGGTCGGTATAAATAAAGGGTGAACAGATTAGCCATATTAACTAATTATGGTAATAGACCACAGTCAAAGCAGGAAAATCATCTAAACAAACAGTTTTGCATGACCAGAACCAGAATTCAGATATATTATAGCCTTGTGACAAGTACTACAACAAAATAAACAACCAAACCTCTAGTTTAGCATCAACTGAAATCATTGAAGTTGGAGAGAAATCTTCCAGTTCGACAGCCTTTTCTCTTGCAAGGGCAACAACACTTTTAGGAAAATTGGCAAATTCTGCCACATGAATACCAAAACTTTGATCACATGCCCCTGGCTCAACCTGGTCATATATCAAGGATTCAAGGTTGAGTAGTAATCTTTCATTAAATGGAGAGTAGAGCATGGTCCATTATGATAGACTAATTAAGAACAAAATAGGGATTTTACAACCATATAGTCATTCATGAATGAGTAGCCAATCTGTTAACTCACCTTGTACAACATTGTCAATTTGCGACTTGATGAGTCGATGTGAGCACTGACATGATAGTTTGCCACACCAATATTGTGCTTTTTCTGCAACTCATGATTGACATTTTCATGAGCTAATGCAGTCAATTCATGGAAATGGGTAGCAAACAAAGTTGGTGCTTTGATCACCTCAACAATATGCTCACATATGGCCCATGCTAAACCTGTAAATTAGGTAAAAAGCCACAAATAGAGATAATTGTTGCAACGACTGTATGCAATTCGCAACAGAAATCAACAAGGTAAATAGACACTTGCAATATACATTTGGCGCAGGTGCATGCTATGCAAAGGGGAAAAAGGAATAGAAACTTTAAGGACGTGACATATTCATAGGATATATTGCTTGGAAAGGGTTCCACTTTGTCCTGAACCAACACTTTAACCGAACAATTATTCTTTCCCTAGCCATAGCAATTGTGAATGCATCAATTCAAAGTAACTAAATGCATCTTTGCAGTTGAAATTAACCATATATAACTATACAGATACATTCAACAGGAAAATGATGATCTCAAAGAAATGCCCATGTGTTAGTCATGCAAAAGTTTGATAGACTTTACAAGAATCCATGTGACTCAAACACAGATCACTTATAACTGACAGAATGACTTTCTCTCTCATCTATTTACTTTTTAGAAGTTTTCCATCAAAATGCTAGACAAGTGAAATTTGTAGTGCTCACCCATTACCACTTCCATTTAGTTATCTACTAGACAACGCTATTAATCACAATAAACATGAGGTCGAGCAGAGATTGTTAAATCTTAGGAAATAAACTAACCAAATCCATCATAGGTTGATGTTCCTCGCCCCAATTCATCAATGATTACCAATGACTTCTCAGTAGCTCCTTTCAATATTGATGCAGTTTCAAGCATTTCTTGCATAAAGGTAGAAACTCCACGTAGCTGCACAAGAGCAAATATTGTTTAGTGTGCATGATACTGATAAGAAAATACATCCTACATCCTTTTCCTTTAGGATCACAAGAAACACAATCTGCTGACAGAAGACGATCCTGCTTTATTGATTGTAGCAAAATGGAATCAAGATAAAATACTCAATCAAAATTAAATTCAATTTTTAACCATACCTAAAACTCAACTACAGTTTGCAGGCACAATGCTCAAAACCTCAGAATGAACTACTAAAAATAATCATTAATGTTAGATATTAAGTGAATGTTTTCTGTCCATAGGTCATATGCTTATGAACAGGCAAGCAGTTTTCCACTTTAACTTCTAGGAGGGAACAGGAGAGACAGAAAGCATAGTGTAATTGAAAAAGAAGACATGATACTAGTGAAGCATTGACCGAGAGAAGCAATAACACAATCAATTGGTTATGGCAACTTGGCAAGTTTATCCAAAAGTTACAACTTTAAATGTATGTTCCAAGTCACTTACTTGGCAATCACCAGCACCAACACGAGCAAAAATGCAATCTCGAATAGAAATGCTAGCTTTCTCACAAGGAACAAAACAGCCTACTTGTGCCATTAGAATGTTAACACCAATCTGCAAATTCAACCAAAATCATACATGGCAATACAATTTTTTATTATCGATCCAAGGGTGACATCTGACACAATGAAGCATAAGTAACTTGTTATTTAATTACATAAAATTGAAAGAGAACTATGTAACTGTATCATCAAAATAGCACCTGGCAAATGAACGTTGATTTCCCACCCATATTAGGGCCAATGATGATCTGGAACCAGCTCCTGCCTCTTACCTGTATCACATGAAAAGTTAACAAGCACGAGTCACTTTTATTTGAAGACACCAAAAGATGCTTCGCGCCCTGGATCACAGTAATACTCACAAGTCTACAATCATTTGGTATAAAATTAACCCACTCTTAAGCCTCCACACAAGGATGTCTACTTGCTTACAAAACAATATCTCCCACATCCTGTTATATCATTAAAATAACCATAATGTGAGGAATGGACCTTCTGAAACAAGAAATAAAAAATACCCATCCAAGAACTGAGAAAAAAGGAAACAAGGAAATATGTACAGGTGGAATAATTTCTGGTCTTGTGTATGGGGCAGGGCAAGTTGAAGCTAAATCTGCAAAACTAAGTATGACATCCAATTCAGAGAGCAACCAAGCTAAGGGCTCAAACACCTACAGCAAGAAACATTGCTTAGTAAGAGTTCTACAAAGAAAGAAGCCAAAAGATAGATAGGAGTATATATACCTCAGAGAAAGTTGCTGTAGTTTGAACCACTCGGTTAACTAGCTCTTTTTGACAATTGTTGTACTCCTCAAGTACCTTTTGGTACTGGTCGCCCAACTTCATAAGCTTCGTGTTAGTGAATTTCACTCCATCCTTTCGGGTTTCAAGGACAATAAATTGGGTGGAGAGCTTTTTCCTTACTTTGGGCTCTTCTTTCTTTGTAATTCTGAGAACATGTCCAAACTGTGTGCCCTTATCTAACTTTAAGGCTTTGTCTACTTGCAAATCAAGATCAATAGCTGTTTGTTTATGTAAATTGTGTATTTGGCGCTCTAGTGACTCCTGCTCATTTTTAAGTGCAGCTAGTGCATCATCATAGCTAGGTGAAATCATGTATTCCCCATTTTCAAGCTGATCTAGGTCGACAGAAGTTTCAACAAGAGCAATGAACTTGTTCAAATGATCATCACCAGTCAAGAGCTCAAAAGGATCGAGATACCTTTCCTTGATCAAGGATGAAAACTGTTCACATTTTTCCAAGGAACTTTTAATGTAGGGAATTCTTATACTTAACTGCACCCAGAACATGAAACAAGGCAAACAAGACAAAATTTCAAATAAAATATAAAGAAAATAAGAGAAACGATATACACTCTCTTAACACACTGAACCACATAATTCTAAAAATACTGTCAAAAGATAACATAAAAAGTTAAATTAAAGCACAACCTTTGAGCAAATAATGAGTAGAAATAGTAAAAACTATTTAATAAAACATGAATCAGCAAAAACTTACTAACTTTGGTCTTGATCAGATCTTTGACCAAAGAGATGACAGTCAAAACAAAGGAGTGTTGATGGAGAACATTGACAACAATAATAGCATTTTTTGGTGCATGGAAGATGACTCCCTTGTTAAGGAGCCAATTCCTCTGCAGTAGCTCTTACAATGGATATGCAGACATCTGATACAGTGAAATATTAGGGTTTTAACTCACCTGATAAAGCTTTACAATATGCTGCAAACCAGCACTTCTTCTTTCGACGTTTCGCATAAGTCGTTCAATATCTGAAATTCTTCTTAGATGCTGTCTCAAATTTTGACGAAGCTCGGTATCCTCGACAAATGCTTG
Source organism: Hibiscus syriacus (assembly GCF_006381635.1). Classification (NCBI taxonomy): domain Eukaryota; kingdom Viridiplantae; phylum Streptophyta; class Magnoliopsida; order Malvales; family Malvaceae; genus Hibiscus; species Hibiscus syriacus. Next base: position 1,043,421 of record NW_024061960.1, read on the forward strand.
CACCAAATCAAGCCTTGAGTTTATCTCTCTTACGTCTAACAAAGGCTGTTTTAGCCACATATGAAGCAACCGCTTACCCATCCCAGCAGTACAGGTTCTATTCATAAGACCAAACAACCTAAAATTTTTGTTTGCATCAGTTTTGCTTTCTAGGACATTCAAAGCCTTCATCGCAGCAGAATCTAATCTCATGTAGCTACCCAGGTTGTACCTCGAGATGCTATAATTTCTGTAATTGCCTTCATCTGCTAGTAATTTAGCATAAGATAGTAAGGCTCCTAAAGCAGCCGGTGCAAATTCAAACCCAGAAACCAGGTCTCGAACTGGTTCAATGGAGCCTTTGACTAGCCTACCAAGATCCTGCATCAGATCCCTAGCTTTAAACTCAGTTTTCTTTCTCTGAGTTACCATAACGCCACATCTGATCAAAGCATCATTCAGAGTTTTACATTCACTGGACTTTCCAATCTCCATGGGCAAAAGGCACTCCTTGCAACCAAGAGCAACCAAAGCCGACTCCACATTAGTAAAGTGACTATCATCAAGAAACTCAGCCAAACTAAGTATTCTCTTTGTTAAATCAACATAACCAAACCCAACAGTGCAACCATTTTCATGGAAGCTAGGAAGCAGTGCAACAATAAAAGGTGTGTCCTGCATCTCATTGTTGGCAAAGAGAGCATCTTCAAAACTGCTCAGATTCCCAGGGCTGGCACTTTTCACCAACCTCCAATTGGAGCCACTACCTTCATAGAGCTCTAGAGTGTGGTCTGTTCTCTCCAGGAAAAGATCACGGGTGATTGTTTCAAACATATTTTTATTAATACTTACACTTGAAAGGCCATTAGAGCCACTGCCGAGTTGCCGGAGAGCAGTAGTAGTATGATAATATGTATTAGCAATAAAGGTTGCATTTTTACCATGAGCAGTATAATAATCCTGTACATTAAGAAAAGATTTTTTGGAAATATGGCACATACAAAAAATAAATAAATAAAAACTAGCATTACATGAAAGAATGAATTGATAAAAGTTTTAGAAACCTAATAATACACACATATATATTAATCTAAGAACACATTAATGTCTGTTTGTATAGTTTTACAGGAAGCATAGGACATTTACGAATTCTGACCGATGGTGTAGGCCAGACAAGATGGACAAGTAGAAGGGAAAAGGTACATACATAAAAATGGGTAATTAAGAATGGAGCATTGCAAATTGCAATATTGTATAGCATGACTAAATAAATTTGAAATATATTTCCCACACTGCCTATGTTGTTAGGTTCATCGTTGAAAAATATTATTTTCCCCCTAAACGTCAGTAACATAAACATATATTACATACATGCATATATATCGTAATTTCCTCAAGAACAGTTATAAGCATACCAAATTTCTTCTAAGACACCTCTAGTAGTTACATTCCATATTTCCATTTCTTTTTTATATATTAAGAAATAAAATTATTGAAGTTCAAAGACAAAGCAACTGACATTTGTTAATGATGGATGAAAAAAAGCACCCAATTCTAAGTCAATTATTTAAAAGATAATAATAATTGAAGTGAAGACTGTTAGTATATTGAACTGAAAGCCTGAACAAACCCGGCGATCAAAAAACCGAAGAGCTCTTGGATCCTGTAAAGAAAGAGTACAAGTGATCAGGGAAAGGGAAAATAGTTCAAATTAAGTAATTTTTTTCCAAACAATATTAGATATTAACATCCCCCCCCCCATTTCCCCCGTTCTTGTGTGGCTTCGTTATATAAGTAAATAGACAATAAAAGAAGACCCAGAATTTATAATCTAAATTTCCAATAGATGGAGAAAGAAAAGAGGGCTTATATTCGGTAGAGTTTTGAAGAATGAGAGAAACCCTTGAGCCTGTTTAGCGTCTGTTAACAGTAAACCAAAAAAAACAGAAAAAAGTGGTTTAATCAACCATAAATTTCCTTTTTGAGAAACAAATAAAAGCATAAAAGAACTTTCTAACTGGAAAAAAAAGAGTGATTGGGTACCCAGTTTCAGCTCTGGAAGACTGTTTTGTTCATCAAAATTTGCATCCATCTTGGAAACACCTCACCAAGAAACCCAAAGGGGGGGATTGCTTCTTTTCAGCTTCAGAGAAACGATACTATACGTTTCCCGAGTCTGTAGAAATAAAAACCTAAAATTTAAGCGCCCTTTTAATGGCGGGAAAGGACTTGGCGGGGTTTGGGAAAGGGTGCGCGTCCTTTCCACTCTCCAAAACACTCTCCTCGATTCTTAGATGGAATTCATATGATGAATTCAATTTATGATTCCATATTTCTTGCTTGTGTTGAAGGTGTGGATCAAGCTGATATCTTTGGGATTCAAATTACAATAAGAATTAGGCCTTGTTTGATTTGATTAAACAATGAACAAATTTGTATGTCCATTCTAATTATGCAATGGAGTTAATTAAAAAAAACATAATTAATATTTAAATTTAATAAAAAATGCTAGGTGTTAAAAGAAAAATAAATTATATTTTTTAATGTTTATTTTTTAAAATTTTTAATAACTTTGCTTTTATGACACATTTTTCTCTATCTTTATGGCACATTTTCGGTTGTTTGATCATTGTTTCGTTTATCATTTTTCTCAGGGTTGGATTTAACATCTCCACGACTGCTCAAGACGACGCTTATTTGTTATCATCATGATATTCTCTGTTCTGGACTGTCGGATTGAATGTAGATATGCGATTTACTTTCGTAGATAGTTTTTTCACATCGCCCGACTCAGTAAAAATTGAGATTGAAAAAAAATTAAGGGTCTTAATTATAAAGGTAAAAAGTGAGATTGAAAAAATAGGGGCTTTTATTAAAAAGTGGGATTGAAAAAATTAGGGGCCTCAATTATAAATATAAAAAGTGGGATTAAAAAATTAAGGCCCTCTATTATAAAGGTAAAAAAGTGGTATTAAAAAAAGTATGGGTCTCTATTATAAAGAGAAAAACAAAATTAAAAAAATTAAGGGTCTTAATTATAAAGATAAAAAGTAGGATTGAAAAAATTGAGGCTCTATAAAAAATGGGGGCCCTGGGCAATTGCTCAGGGTGCTCCCCTTAATAGGCGGCTCTGATTATAAATAAGTGTATTCGGTTCATTTATATTCACAAGCAAGCTCGTTTATAGACTCGTTCATTCAGGTTCATGAACAAGCTCATTTAATGACTCGTTTTTAAGCTCGTTTACATTTTATTTTTTACATTTCAAATATTGATAAATATATGAATTAAATTGAATACATTGTGAAATTTAGAGTTTAAACTATGAAATTTAAAGAGTTTAAGTATTAGTGGCATAATTTTTCATTTTTAACTTGCAAACGAATATATTCATGAGTACTAAACGAACTTGTTTACTAACAACACTAAACAAACACATAAACGAATATGTTTGCAAATGTTAAATGAACATGTTTACGAATGCTAAACGAACAAACACAAACCGAACAATAACACCTTTAAAAATAAATAAATAAATACAAACACAACCTTATTCATTCAAACTCGTTTCATTTACACCCTAACACTACACTAAGTAGCTGTTTTTTTATGTCATCCTAAAATACAAAATTTTGTATTTTTAGCATTCAATCTTACAACCATTTATAAATTTGCCTCACTTTTATAATGGAGGGATTAATATGCTCCTAAAACTATTCTACAAGGACTAATTTGTGAATTTAAGCAAAAGTATAAAAATAATGAAAACTAATCATTCGAAAGACAAATCTTCTCTCCAACTAAATAAATTCACTATTTAATTTGTGATTATTATATAGACTAATTACGCGATCATCTTCACACCATATTCCTTGGCATCATTGTATTTCTCATCGATTATCCTTTTTCCCCGTTGCTCAACCGTATCGGACCCTACTGGATGCATGCCGTTTACGTAACGATACGACCATAATAACACCGCCACGGCAACAGCTCCGAAGCTGCATGCTGACAAGAACCCGGCGATGCTAACAAACAGCAAGGCGCCAATAGGGAACCACACGGGGCTAGAAACCAAGGTCAACGGCATGAAAAAGATGAAACCGAGAATGGGGGCCAGAATGAAACCGAGAAGTTGACTGGAATCTGGTGCTAGGGCCTTGACTTTCTGTAACAAAGTGTAGGACTTGGGTCTCTGGTAATAAACCTTCGATCGAGTGATTACCTCTTTCATTTTCATCCACTAACAGTCGACAATCTAGAAAAAAATAAGTCTAAATAAGAAAACCCAAATTAAATCTAATTTATCTAAAGTCATTTGATCGGTGGAAGAGTTTTAAACCCTTTTAACTTTTCTCAAATTTTTGTACGTCATTTGAGATTTTTTTTAATTTTTATTAAGCTGAAAAATAACAATAACATGCCACGTTAGATAAAACTAACGGGAGGTAACGTCAGGGACCTTATTGAAAATGAACTAAAAATTCAATGATTGTATTGTAAGTTTTAAAAGTTGAGTGACCAAAATGCAAGCATCCTAAAATTATAGTGACCATTTATGTAGTTTTCCCTTATTTAAATTCAATCTTTTATTTAATTTTCAAATCTACTATTTTAGCATTTTAATTTAGCATTTATTTCATTTTGGTCCTTTATTTATATTTCATAATTTAATTTATTTATTTTGAATTTGCATTTTACTTAATTTAATCCTTCATTTTGCATTTACATACATTATTCATACTATAATATTATAAGAATGTGTTTGGTTTGAATAATGAGATCATTCGACAGAAAGGTATTCCTATTGAGGATTCTGATATGGGATCCGATGAATTGGTAAACAAAGTTTATGATAGATGCCTGATTGAGATTCAAGGTCAATTGTTCCTGATTGACTTAATGGAGTTGCCTTTTTTTGAGAGTTTGATGTGATATTGGGCATGAATTTGTTATCTGAGCATGATAGAAGTTTGAAGTATTGAGTGAAACAATTAAAACTCCATGGGTTGAATGATATTAAAGTTTTAGTATCGAGTGAGAAAAGTGAATGCATCATTTATGTTATTTTGATACTGTTATCTCAAAAGAGGATGAGTGAAACCTTTTTGGCTTATATTGTAGACCCGAGGGTATCAAGTCCAACACTGAAGGATCTTTGTGTTGTGAAAGAGTTTACGAATGTATTTCTTAAGAAATTTCCATGTTTAACCTTAAATAGAGAGTTAGAGTTTGAGATTAAGGTTATGCACGATACAACTCAAGTGTTCATATCTACTTATCGAATACACCAACAAAACTGAGAAATTGAAAATTATTTTCATATTCAATGTCTCAAGCTCCTTTCTAAGCCAATCCCAATAGTGAAATGAAGCATCTTTGAAAGTGGGAAAACATTGTTTGGAATTGATGTTATTCGACATTGAATTTAGGGATATCATAAAGAGAAAGTTTAGGGGTTGTATGTTAAATTTGTGGAGTTTAGGGTATTTATGGTGATATGAACATTTGATTTATGTTAGGAAGTAAAAAATGAGTGGACTAGAAATTTGGGGTCCAACATTAGTCAGCAGCAGTGTTTGGCTGTATTTTTTATTGTTGTTGAGAATTAAGGTGATTACAAGCAGTATCTGTTTTAAAGATTCTCAACCATTTGACAATGAAAGCTCAAATATCTTTGCAGTCTCTGGTGCTCAAACCTGTGACCTCTAGGGATAACAATCATCCCTTTAATCAATAAGATAACTTAGTTCATGCGTTTTAAGTTTCTTTTAAGAAAGTGAAAATGAATGAAATAAAATAGATCTTTTGTAATTTACCCAAAAATAAATATAAATAAATACTGGAATCTTCAAACTTAAAAATTAAAAGTAAATGACAACCTAAGGGATCACTTTTTCATTCAAAACCATATTATTTTATTTAGAAGGCTAAACATGCAACTTCGTTGATGTCCTTTTCCAGTTACAAAACATAAAAGACCGTTACTATCAATCCAAAATGCAGCTAATTATTCTTAGATTTTACACAATTATATTTTAAATGATCCTTATTTTTATTCAAAAGCATATTTATTTAGAAGGCCAAACATGATTGTGATACTCCCCAAGAGCCCACAATGGGAAAACATTCACGTATGATGCATAGTGTAACATATTATTCTTGAAGAAAGTTCCACCCAATCCCTGTAATTTTTAATGTGATCCAAAATTTAAACACACATATACACAAATCATATGTAGTCTATGATGAGTGTGCTATATATGTATAGTTACCTGCTGGGGGAAACCACCGTTTGACAGTTGGGAATTTATCAACAATTTTGCAGCTCGATGCAGAGGTATAAGGTCCCGGTCAGCCTATTCAGAAGTATATTTGTATATGTATGGTGATTATAAAAATCTACATAGTAATATATATGTATAGTTTCTTTGCTTATTTAGAATTGTAAAATCATTGTTTATTGCATGTAAATCATACCTGGCCACCAATAATTAAACCCATCAAAGCCTGTGCAGTATTTACCAGATTTGATTCTTTTCCTTCGATGGTATATATACCTTTTTATGAATAAGAAAAAGTACAAATAAAATTAAAATATGTGTATATAATGAATAAAAGAATAAGCTATCTTAAATACCATTACCTTTCTGGGATTAGAAAGATAGCTCTCACCCTAACCACCATCTTCTCTTTGGATTTTAAGCAAAAAATCAACTCCTTTACAAATAGCTAAGCAATTTTTGTAGTTCTTCCCAGCAGCCTTAAAGCCTAATAGTGCATACCATGTGGCGTAAAAGAAGCAAAGTCCCCAACTTCCATACTTGTGATGCATACGTGGGAATTATATATGCTTGTTGTTATGGTTAAAACCCACCAAAAATGATTTGAAATAAATAAAATAATAAAGGCTCATTTATTCATTTCCAAGAACCATCTAGGTATTGTATGTTTTCAAGGAACTTTGCAGATTTTTTTATGCTATTGTCAATCTCTTTTGTTCTATGTTCTGGGTATAATTTTGTGGCAAGAACTAGTGCCTGCATGACAGATGATGTGCATTATACATGCCTGAATTTTACACAAAAATGAAAATGATTCTCATCAATATAAAATTTAGGTTTTTCATTATATGGAATAATTAATGAAATTAATTAAAGAGAAAAATAAGAATCTTACTCATGTTCGACGATTAGATCCTCAAGAAACTCAATTGGATTCAACCACTAAAAAGATAGTTGAAGGTGAAAAAATGTTTTTATTTAAGTCATAGCAGGTTAGATATATTAAGATTAGTACACATTTTAAAATGGATTATGGTTATTACCTCCCACCAAAAACTACCTCCTGCTGGCTACCAAGTTGGATAACCACCATTTATATAAAATATTTATTTAGTACACTAAAAATTATTTGTGTAGTTGAGATCGATTCTTATGTATATGGATTACTTCTAATAAAGTAATTGACTATAAATCAACAGTACAAGAGTTGATTTAAGGTCAACCACACACTATATATGCTAATTCTAAACTGTTGCATTCCTCGTACAATTTTTTCATATTCCTCTTCTACTAAGCATTCCAATACGTATGACAATGCATAAACGTTACCTGTACAGATAGAAGCAAATGGACAGTGTCAAAAATATGCTCTTTTTCCATTTTCTTTCCAACCATTTATGGTGCCATCATTGCAAAATATAGGCAACACTGCAAAACAATTAACACATTATTAAGAAATAATTTTTGTTTCATAATCAAAGTCTCACATTTAATCAAACCAAATAAAACTACCTTAAAAGCTTCTGCAGTACAATTAGAGACTTGCCATCCATGATCTCGATCAGAAAATGTCCATGATCCTTTAGAAATGTGTCTAAACATTCTTTAAAATCTCCTGGAGGATTATCCCTAACCTTCAAATTTCAACCAAGCCATCAATTTGTGGTGAAAATTGAAGTAGTTAAGAATCTCTATAAATAAGGTTTACGATTTTATAGTTTGGGGTTTAAGAAACCTGTGAGTTTTTGAGGAAGTTATGCCCCTTCATTATAGTATGTCCAATTTCATCGGATAAATTGCTAGCAAGCAAAGCTTGGAGAAAGAAACTAGCATCCCAAACTTGACTTCCAAAGCTCTGCATGGTGAAATATTGAAAATATACATACTAGTTAACTAAGACAATAATGAACAATTAAAGTCTTAATATTTTAATAAAAGTTTAACTTAATTTTAGTGTTAAATAATCAACAAACCTGCATCTTCATTCCATCTTCTGCAACCCACAAATAATCAGCAACCCTAGCAAGATGCTTTTTAAAATAGATTCTATTTGGATCTTCTACTTAACAAGAAAACATACATAAACTCTGCCCAATGTATTATTTAGTTGTTGAATAATAATCAAGTCTTAACTAATTAAATAATTAGAAAGCATTATATAATATATATTAACAAATACTATTCAAAATTAATTCTAAAACCTTTTCCACACATCCAATGGTAATATAGTGACTGCTTTCATCTTCATAATGAATGTTATCCATTGTTAATTTTAAGAGCTTTTTCTCTCAACTTATTGAAGGGCCAACGATTGAGGAGAGGCTCTACAAATGTGTAAAGACTATCCCAAAGCAATATTTGAAGCAATGTATGAGGATAGTGGAGATCTTCCTACATTCAACATCATAAATAGTTGTTATTCACACTTTCTCTGATTAACATGATATATATTATGATTATCAATTTACCTTTGCACATAAATGTCGCTTTTTATTCCAATTGATTTCATTATAAGGTTCAGTGTGGAGTTCTTCTCTTAACTGTGAAATGAGAGGTGTGATTGGACCCACAAATTGTCTTCCATACAAATACGGCATTGGCATGTAAACTAATCGACAATAACACATCATCTTTGCTGCATTGCAATAATATTGTTTGTTTTTGTTAATGGTTTCCAAGGTAAGTAATAACAACGCTGCAACAAATTGCATAGCCATACCAGCACACAAAACAACCTGCAACTGATCATAAACAAATAAACATTGCAAACCTGGATGAACGGGAAAATAAGAAGGGAGCAGCCAAAACTCTGGGGGCATTGGATTGCAGCCAGACCATTCATAAATACCCATTATCTACATTAAAGAAATATATATGAAATCATGTTTTAATGTGTAGAGATTAAGTTGGTGGTAAATAAAAGAAATATTTCATACTGCTAGCCAAGTCTTTCCCCAAGAGGTAATGTACGTGACACCCCCTCGATCCAAAATCCATTTTCGGCCTCTCTCACAAGCATTATCGAGGCCACCATCAGGTTCCACTCCTAGTAAACGCATACATATATAATTGAGAGTTGTGCCGAACATTGAACTATGATGACCCCCTGCGTATAATCCCCAACCTCCATCCTTGTTATGTATGATTTAAAACAAAATCTTATTACAAATTGAAGAATGTTTCAATATTAAATTTGGAATTTGAAAAACAAAGATAATCCTACCTTTTTACAGAAAAATGTTCCAAATTTATTACCTGTTGACAGTAAATGTAACGGAGAATTTCTTTGCGATGCTCTGTAGTGAATATAGAATTAAGATGACCTGTAATGTACAAACACATTACCTGTATTGCAAAATATTGGTGAGTTTCATGCTAGGGAAACTAGAAGAAATATATGAACGAAAGATAAGGAACTAGAGCAGATACCAGAGGAGGCATAAAATACATGGGGCCAGAATTCTCAGAAGGCCAGTGGCCATGTTCTGATTGCAGAGTTGAAACTAGGTGTATAGTTCTTCTCAGTGTTGCTGTTGTATCTTCATATGTCATTTCCTTGATATCATTTATCTTTGGTTGAGGAATCGTTTGCTTCATCTTATTCTTTCTTATAAACTGTATCCATTAAACATGATTAGTGATAAATTGAATTAATCATTTTGACTAAATAAGAGAACTAAGATAAAATTCAAATTCAACAATATTTCATTTTATTTATAAAAACAAATGGGTTGTGTCTGTCATTGTCAGTTAATTCCTTCTTGTTCAGGTGAATAGATGTAGTTGGTGCAAGGAAGGTCATTAGCAAGTGGTTTTCTGTTAGAATTGGGAGGAGAAAGATAGTGTAGGAGAGAAGATAAGTAATATAGGTGAGAGTAAGAGAGTATCCCCTCCTAGTCTTTCCTCAAGGTATAAATATCTGACTGTAGGACGACTGGTATCAAACTTATGATGATGATAACTATCTATAAGTTGATTTAATAAAGATGGCTACAACTGTTGCAGGTTTGTCTCTGGTAAATTATGTGGGATTGTAGAAGGCACTATCGTGGGGTTGTTTCCATATAGGGAGTGAGAGGTTTCGAATGGAACATGGTTGGATGTGCTATTTTCATAGTATGTTTTTGGAGGATATCTCCAGAGGTATAATATTTTCTCCCTTGATTGAAGGAATGTCATAAAGCGGTCTGATTCAAGGGCTATAGAAAATATATCGTCCCACTGTTGATTTTTTCCAATAATGGAAGCATCTCTACGATCTCATTTTTGGGATAAAGGTAGCTCATTTTCCTTTTTATAAGAGATCGATCTATAGGTGGGATCATCTTTGCATTGATAAAGGCATCTCGATACCAAAACAGTGACGTCTCAACCCCTTGGATAGATCTATAGTCATAAGCCAAAGTAAAGGTAACTCAATGCCCTTGCAGCTAATTTAACATTTTTACAATTACGAGTAGATGCTTATCCACTTTTAGAGTTATCTCGATTCTTTTAATCGAAAAGGAGACAATTTAACATATTTCGAAGAGGTCTCAAGAATGAGCAGATGTGTCTTTACGCTAATAAAAGGGTAGGAGAAACTCGACATTTGCGAAAATGAAGGATGACAGTCTTTGTTTAGAAAATGGCTCTCATCTCCGGAGGCGTAAGCGAAACCGGAGGATAAAGGTTCTTTCATAGAGTGATATTTTCTCGTAAAGAATACAATCTCATGCGAAGGATATGAGAGAATGATGTATGTATCTCGATGTTACGAAAGACAATAGATGTACATCGACTCATTTGTTTAGACACTAGCTCAGTGGTAGAGTCAACATATCAAAGGATAAGGAATAATATTATCAAGATCTTTGTTGGAGAAGAGGCATCTTATTACTCTCGGAGAGATCTGATTGTCGGGGCGGAGGCATCTTTACTGTGGTGACATCAAAGGATATATGTCCACTTTTTGAGTTGGTTTTGAATCCTTGAGTGGTATAGAAGAATAAGGAAAGCTTTAAGGTGAATAGAAACTAATATTTTGTGATTTAAGGATGAATTTGTAAAATGGGTTTTTAAGTGAAAGAATGAATTTTGGTTAGTAATTGAATTCTAAAAGCATATTTGACTTATCATAGGTGTAAATAATAAATTTAAAGTGTTAGAAAGGATTGAGAACATGTTTGAAAAATTGGTATGATTTTTAGTTTCAAGAGTTCTATGGAGAAATTAGGGTATTAAAGGGGTTTTAATGGATATAAGTTAGTGGTAATAAGTGTAAACAAATTTAAAGGCATGAATAGAGTTTGAAGTAGGATATTTAAGTGAAGTTGGGTAATTGTCGAAGTGAAATAGATGAATTATGGGAAAGGGTATCGGTACTGGAAGAACAATACTGATACTATAAGGTTAAAATTTATGGGAAAAATATGAATACGATGAATAATATCGATACTGATTGAAGTAGTATCAATACTGACGTGGAGGTATCGATACCAAGAGTAAGGTATCGATACTGTAATTGAAATCTGATTTCCAGAATGTCAAAATGATATCGGTATTGAAGTGGGTATCGTTACCATAGAATAAATGTGTCGATATTGTGGGTAGAGTATCGATACTATTCAGTTGAAAATGTTAATTAGGTGTTTCATTTCTTTTAATTAAAGGTTAATTGGTTAGATGTTAATTCAGTTCCGATATTTATATTGATCATGTTAATGTGTAGATTCGATTGAAAGCAAGTGCTGAGCGAAATGACGTCTAAAGTTGGGGAATGAAAGTGAAAAGAATGTATGCTTAGGACTTAAGTGAGCCAAAGGTGAGTGCATTCTTACTTACTTTGTATAAAATTAGAGGACGGCTTGCGATGAGCCAACCTCAAATGTTTTTGAATCAAATGATTTGTATTATGTTATGGTTTTAGCTAAACAGTATTTTTTTAAAAACATTGTTTTGATTTCATTGTTATGAATATATATATTTTATGTGAAATATTATAAGTATATGAACTATGTGAACATGTCCTATGAGAACAAATGATAAGTTAAGTAAATGCTATGAATAATTGTTCTATGTGAATAAATAATAAATTCAGGTAATGCTACGGGAAAATATATGAGTATATGTCATGTGTGAATATGTGATAAGTAAAAACATTCTATGTGAATAATTGATAAAACGAATAGATTTTATGTGAAATGAAATGCATTGAGTATATGATCTATGCGAATAAATGATAAGTTGAGAAAGGCAATGTAAAATGTCATAAGTATATTAAATATATGGATATGATCAACGTGAATATATATATATATATAAATGTTCTACTTGAAAATATCCTATGTGAATGTGCTATACGTGGATAAAACATACTTTGAATTATGAAATGAAAAATAATTATACGGTTAAAGCCCAAAGTATATTTTATGAGAATTAGGGGTATAGTTGGCATGCCAAGAGTTGTGGGTTCTACATAATCATTCGGGACAATTCTATGTAGTCCTTTGGGATAATTCTATATGGTCATTCAGGACAATTCTACGTGGCCCTTTGGGACAAATTTCTATGTAGTTCTTCGGGATAAATCTATGAGGCACTTCGGTGCAAATTTATATGAGAATTGGTGACTGCATTAGTGCACAACCTCAATGTACTCACATACTTTGAGTTCTTAGCGATATACGTTGGGCTAATAAAACAAATTTGATATAAATTGAAATATGAGTAATAATATTAAAATGTTAATTAAGTGTCTATTGGTTTTATACGAAATGTTTCAAATGAATGTATAATCAAGTGTCAAATGCACGTAAATTAATCAATGAGTAATAGTATATGTTATAAGTTATGCAGACTATGATGTTATAATAGTTAATGATTCTTTTGGAAATATTTACATAACTTTTTTATTATTTTACTATACTCTTTATTGCCTCACTAAGTCATAGACTTAGCGTGTGAGTGTTTTCACACGTAGGTTCAAAGAGATTCAGGGAGTAAGCCAAGTAAGCAAGGACATGACAACATGACTAAGAAGACTATCAAATCAGAGAGATTTTGAATTATATGTGTTTTGTTATTTGAAATGTTGTTGGTATGTACTAAAATGTTTAAATTGTAGATGCTCTAATATGTTACTAAGTTTTCATTTTTCTTGTTTAAATAAAAGTAAAAAGTCAAATTTTATACAGATTTTCAAAGTTTTCAAGTGTTAAGAGTCAACATGACACCTCAAATTTGTATCCGGATTGGATACAGGTCGGGGTGTTACATTTATTGGTATTAGAGTTTAGGTTGAGTCAAGTTTTCGAAATAGACTGGTCGGTCGATTGTAAAAAAGGTTTGGTTTGTACTTGCCAACGAAATAACAAAAATCTCTGATATGATAGTGTAATGAGTATGTTGTCCTTGCTAGTACAATTAAATGATTATACTTTAATAGATGTAAGATTAAGAGGTCTTCCGAAGAGAAACGGGAAATAGAGTTGATAAGAGAAGTAGTAACTTGGTAAAGTGAATACCAGACACCTCAAGGAGTATTTTCCGGACGATGGACGCGATTCTGAAGCTTTTCCAATCATCTACTTCCCTGTTATTAGAAGGAATGTTAGTAAAGAGTTAAAAATTTTATAAGAACCTGAGTTTAATGGAGAAGCTGAGGAAAGTTCTGTTTCTGCGAATTGTTGGTTAAATGATAAGAAAATTTTGTTGGATGATCTTCATTATTCTGAAATGGAGAAGTTGAATGTAGTAGTTTCACTGCTAAGTGGTCAAGAAAATGTATGATGGATTAATGTGATATGGAGAGTAAACATATTCCCTATTGGGATTTTGGAAGTAATTATTATGAAGTTATTGTTATAAAGTTAAGTCCTAATAAATTAATTAAGATCAAAGAATGACCTGAAATAGAATTTTGAGGAAGGGTTTAAACTTTCAGAAAGAAGATATTGGTGATATGGTAGAAAGTATAATATATGTTCGAGTTATGATTGAGTGGAAGTTTGAAAAGTATTTTGAATTCTAAATCTTATGGAATTCTTTGTTTATTCAAAATATTCATGGAGAAACTCTCTAAGAACCCTCCATACTAAGCCAGTTATTAGTTAAGAGGCAATAGTTATTTGAATTAGCAAGAAACAAGGAAATGCAAGGTATGTCTTATCAATTAGAAATTGATAGTAGGGAAAAATAAGTCGGAAAAATAAGTCGGAAAAATAAGTGTAGTTGAGTAAAGGATATTTGAAAATGATTTTCAAGTAGTACAGAAAATAAAGCAAGAGAGTTTCGTTCAAGGTAAGAGAAACTTATTTTGAAAAATAAATAAGGACCTAGGAGTGGTTAATTGATAAGAAGTTAGATAAATATAAATTTTACGATATGGATTAGAAGATCCGTTAGAAATTGTGCAAATTGAAGTAGAATAAGTATTTTAAATGGTTAGATACATATTTGAATTTAGTTATGATGAATCAAGCGGAGAAATTTAAGTAAGGATTAATAAAGAAAAGTGTTCTGTACAAGTAGTGTAGACTATCAAAGTTAGGAAGGTGCAATAAAATTGGCAAGCAGTAATGAGTACAAGTAGTACGATGATGTTTCTTATATTGATATGAGAAGGATATTGGAGTATGAAGAAAAATAGATGACCTATGTTACAAGGAAGTTTTTGAATTAAGAATAAAAATTTTCTGAGTTATGAGTAAAAGTTAGCAAATAATGTACTTGCTTAAAGATGAAGGCAAAGTATTGGATCAACTGCATTGGAGATAAAGAAGGGAAACTTGAAGGGCTATTTAAATTGCAAAGTCAATAGTAAGGCAAATAAAAATATTAGGACTTTTAGGGATTATAAGAAAGTTATGGAAATTGATATGCTATGTTGATTATTGTTGGAAGAAGAAGATAACACAATGAATGCAGAGGAAAGTTCAAGTTTATTTTGTTGGAGTAAAGGAAGTATATATAAGTACATGTTAAGGATATGACAAGAAAATTGAGGAAAAAAATTGATGAGTATAGGATATGTTAAAGTAATAAAAACAAAAAGAATTAAAGTGAAAGGTTTAGAGAACCAAGTATGATAAGGATTTTAAAGAGGTGTAGCTGATAAGCTTGACAAGTTGAAAATAAGGTATTAAATAAATTTGGAATGAAAGTAAACAATTTTTAGTTCTTAGTAGAAATGAGAAAGAGTTTCGATGGATTTCGTAACTGAGTTACCTTTGACATTGAACAAAAATGATTCAATATGGGTAATTGTTGAGCAATTTACAAAGACCACGCATTTCATTCCTGTTCGAACTGAGTTTTTCAATGGAGATAGTTAGACTACATAGAATGCCAGTGTTAATTATATCTAATTCGATCTAAGGTTTACTTCAAGGTTTTGGAATTATTTGATCAAGGCCTTCGGAATTTGATCTAATTTTGGCACTATTGTCTATCTGTAGGTAGATGGTTGGTCTGATTAGGTTATTCAAATTTTAAAAGTTATGTTAAAGCATGTATGATCAAGTTTAAAGGATCAGGAGGAAATGGTATGCTAAATTGACCAAGCATAATTGTGGATTTTCTAAGGTTGTATTTCGTGGCCATATAGACTCAGCTAAGAGGAAAAGGATATGTATATTAAAGAAGCACGAGATATAGTCGAATGAAATTCCAAAGAATATTGATATAAGTTCCAATGTCAGTAATTAGAATTTGGAAAAAAGATTATGTCTATCATAATTAGGACGTGGGTTTATGCAAGAGTAAAGGTTTTGGTTTATATTGCTAAGCAATTAGAGAAGTATGAAAGAAATCAACTGACTCACGATATCGAGTTAGCAATGATTATGGATACTTTATTGTTAGAACACCACTAACTATACGACAAATGACATTATATCCATAAGAATCTCAAAAGTCAAAAGTATGCGTTGAATCGAATGAGTGAAAAAACAAGAAAATGTCTTGAATTTATTGTAGATTGATGACGTGATGGTCAAATGCAACCATGAAAAGTTAAGGTAGTGATTGATATGACAAAGCTAAAAGATAATTTATACTTTGAAAGTGTTAAATACATGATTTCTTTAAAAGAAAGATGAATTTTAGTGCTTGTTAAATATAAAATAAGTAGGAAAAAGGAGAAATTAAAAGCTTAAAGTTTGATGAATGTTTATATGTCATGTTAAAGAGTTCTCATCGAGTTGCTTTTAAATGAGTAACATGTCCGCAAGTTAAGAAATTATCAAGATAGCTTCATATAAAGTTTTTCGTAGAAGAAAATGTCAGACACCATTAAGTTGGTTAGAATTGGAAGATAGAGACTTAGTACGGCCATATTCGATTAAATAAGTTGAAGATAAATGAATATTAATAAAGATAATCTTAATATATATGATGATCGAAAAAAGTCCTACACGGATTTTAAGAGAAAGGAAATTGATTTTCAGTAGGTGATAAAGTGTTTCTTAAGTCTTGTCTTGGAAGAAGATTCTCTGTTTTAGACGAAAAGTATAGCTCAGTCCTAGAATCATTGAACCTTACGAGATCTTAAAAAGAGTTGGAACAGAATTACAATGTCTTTCATGTTTCGAGGCTCGAGAGATAGCGATCAAATCCTTCTCACATCTTAGCATTGGAAGAAATATAAGTTTAATCTGATTTGACCTATGAGGAAGAACCACTACAGATTTTAGCCTATGAAGTCAAAAAAACTAATAAATCAGATGATTCTATTAGTTAAAGTCTTTGAGAAATCACAAGTAGAAGAGGCGATTTGGGGAATGTGAAAAGGATATGAGAAGATAGTTACTCATCTCTATGTACAGTGAAAAGTCGAGGATGAATTTTCTTAAGGGGGAGAATTGTAATACCCCAAATTGCGGGTCAGAGACTGAAAGGTAATGATTTAAATTTGATCATTTAAATTGATTAAATTGAAAAGTTCAAGAAATTATTTGAAAATATTTTTCTAGGATTTGTATTCAAAGACAGAAAAATGGAAGGTAATTTAAAATTTATTTCCTAAGGCTATATAAAACGTGATAAAAAGAAGAAACAAATGAAGGAATAGTTTGGAAGCTTTTCTCTTCTCTTCTTATTCTTGCCCGTGAAACTCCATTGTAAGGTAAGTTAATTTCAAGTTAGTTAATCCTTTCATTTTTGAGTTGGTTTTGAAGCCTTGAGTGGTATAGAAGCTTAAGGAAAGCTTTAAGGTGAATATAAACTAAGATTTGGTGATTTAAGGATGAATTAGTAAAATGAGTTTTTAAGTTAAATGATGAATTTTGGTTTGTAATTGAATTCTAAAAGCATATTTGACTTATCATAGGTGTAAATAAGAAATTTGAAATGTCAGAAAGGATTGAGAACATGTTTGAAAAATTAGTAAGATTTTTAGTTTCAAGAGTTCTATGGAGAAATTAGGGTGTTAAAGGGATTTTAATGGATATAAGTTAGTGGTAATAAGTGTAAATGAATTTAAAGGGATGAATAGAGTTTGAAGTAGGATATTTAAGTGAAGTTGGGTAATTTTTGAAGTGAAATAGATGAATTATGGGTAAGGGTATCGGTACTGGAAGAACAATATCGATACTATAAGGTTACAATTTATGGAAAAAATATGAATACGAAGAACAATATCAGTACTGATTGAAGTAGTATTGGTATTGATGTGGAGGTATCGATACCAAGAGTAAGGTATCGATACTGTAATTGAAATATGATTTCCAAAATATCAAAATGGTATCGGTATTGAAGTGGGTAAAGGTACCATAGAAGAGAAGTATCAATATTGTGGGTAGAGTATTGAGACTATTCAGTCTGAAATGTTAATTAGGTGTTTCATTTCGCTTAAGTAAAAGTTATTTTGTTAGATGTTAATTGAGTTCCGATATTTATATTGATCATGTTAATGTGTAGATTCGATTGAAAGCAAGTGTTGAGTGAAGTAATGTATAAATTTGGGGAGTGAAAGTGAAAAGGATGTCTGCTTAGGACTTAAGTGAGGCAAATATGAGTGCATTCTTACTTACATTGTATAAAATTGCAGGACGACTTGCGATGAGCCAACCTCAAATATTTTTAAACCAAATGATTTGTATTATATTATGGTTTTAGGTAAACGATATTTTTTAAAATGTACTGTTTTGATTTCATTGTTATGAATATATATATTTTATGTGAAATACTATAAGTATATGAACTAAGTGAACATGTCCTATGAGAACAAATTATAAGTTGAGTAAATGCTATGAATAATTGTTCTATGTGAATAAATAATAAATTTAGGTAATGATACGAGAAATTATATGAGTATATGTCATATGTGAATATGTGATAAGTATATGGATATGATCTACGTGAATATGATATATATATATATATATATATATATATATATATATATATATATATATATGTGAATGTGCTATATGTGGATAAAACACACTTTGAATTATGAATTGAAAAATAATTATATGGTTAAAGCCCAAAGTATATTGTATGAGAATTAGGGGTATAGTTTGCATGCCAAGAGTCAGGGTTTTATGCGGTCATTTGGGACAATTCTATGTGGTCATTTGGGATAATTTATGTGGTCCTCCGAGACAAATTTCTACGCGGTCCTTCGAGACAAATCTATGTGGCACTTTGGTGCAAATTTATATGAGCAGTGGTGATTGCATTAGTGCACAACCTCAATGTACTCACAACCTCAATGTACTCACAACCTTGAGTTCTCAGCGATATACGTTGGGCTAATAAAACAAATTTGATAGAAATTGATCGATGAGTAATAATATTAAAATGTTAAAGAAGTGTCTATTGGTTTTATACGAAATGTTTCAAATGAATGTATAAGCAAGTGTCAAATGCACATAAAGTAATCAATGAGTAATAGTATATGTTATAAGTTATGCAGACTATGAAGTTATAATAGTTAATAATTCTTTTGGAAATATTTACATAACTATTTTATTATTTTACTACACTCAGTATTGCCTCGCTAACTCATAGAGTTAGCGTGTGAGTGTTTTTACACGTAGGTTCAGAGAGATTTGAGGAGTAAGCCGAGTAAGCAAGGGCAGGACAACATGATTGAGAAGATTATCATATCAGAGAGATTTTGAATTGTATGTGTTTTGTTATTTGAAATGTTTTTGGTATGTACTAAAATGTTTAAATTGTAGATACTCTGATATGTTACTAAGTTTTCATTTTTCTTTGTTAAATAAAAGTAAAAAGTCAAATTTTATATAGATTTTCAAAGTTTTCAAGTGTTCAGAGTTAATATGACACCTCATATTTGTATCCGAGTTAGTTACGGGTCGAGGTGTTATACCTATAGTTTGAGAGAAGCGTGAGACATCTCAATGTTATTTGACCTTATACATGAGGCTACTCAATTTGCGACAATTCACTTTGGTAAGAGCGAAGGCATACCAATGTGTACCATTCATGATAGGTAAAGCTTAGACATCTTTTTCATGATAAAGGCAAGAAAAAGAAATCTTAACATTGTAGCAGAGACATCTCGACTCATCGGGTAAATTCATGGTCGTAAAACGAGGTAAAGACAACTCAACGCCCTAAAAAATATCTCACAGTTCTATAGGTACGAAGGTGTTAACTTCCTAAAATGGCTACTTTTAAGGCCTTTTTCGCTTAAGTTATTGTTTGTTTAAAAGCTCATTTTAGGCATTTTAGGATCATGAAGTTGTATAAAGTTGCATTTCTGGTGGTAGCACTATTTTATTTCTTAATGACGCTGTTTGAGGGAAAGGTGTAGTTTGTCTGTGGTGTGCAGGGAATAACAAGCAAAAAGGATTCGTTGGGAAGTAATGTCACGGCATCACACGTTGCTGAAGCAGATTAAAATGCCTTGGCATTTCTGGAGCAGAAAACGACAAAAAGATACAACTGTACGAGGATAATTGGTTCTGCACGTGAAATGATTGCTGTAACAGCCTGCCAGAGCTGCTATGGGACCACTGCCACCTGGAGGATAAAGTTCACACACAAGGTGTTATTCTAGGGGTATGAGGGGTATTTTGCACCTAACAACCTCATCATTACCCCTATATATTTTTAATATATATTACACCTCAAGGGAGACACTACAACACGTGAAGAGGCACACACATAGAGCAGAAAAAAAATCAGATTTTTATTTCCTTTTCCTTTTCTTCTTTGTTGGGTTTTCCTCCATTGATAAAGCTCCAAGGAGTGGCGAGCTAGGTGCCGAGAGGAGCTAGCGAGCTATGGTGATTCGTGGTAGCCAAGGAGACCTCCGGTGGCGCGTATAAGGCTTCTTCTCACTTCCCTTTTTGATACTATTTTTCTATTTATTTGTGGGTTGTTGGAACGAATATTTGTATGACTTCGTGTTTGGATATTTCGAACCCCACCATGAACTAACTTATTTGGTGGTGGTTGATTTAGTAGATGTTTAGACTTTATTTTAATGGTTTATTTAAGTTTATTTTGTTTCTTTATTTGCTTTGCTTATGAATGCTTCACCATCTAGGCCTGTAAGAGCCATGGAAATGTCCATTTCTTAGATGAAGGTTAGGTATTCGAGAGAAACCTAAACTAAAAATTCTTGTAAGTATTCGATAGAACCGCAAGACAAGATCCTCATAAGCAATGGGTTATAGTATTTTCAAGGGGCATTGAACCGGCCTAGGAATATTATAACCTAATCCCTTAGATCTTGGGAGAAACTAGGATATGATTTCATCGACTAAAAAGGGTGTCTTTATCAATAGGGTAGGTTGGCCAACATCGTTGAGTGAGAGCAGATGCCTTGGCATCCTATTCTGTTAGGTTCATTTGAGAACATTTTAGGAAAGCCCTGTCGAGCAAGTAAAGATTAGATAGCTTAAATATGCCTGAGAAATAAGTTTAGTATCCTTAGATCAATCCCTACCATTCATTCCGTTGGAAGCTTATCACGTGAGGATTATTTTCTTTTCATTTTATTTGTTGTTTGTTTACTGTTTATTTACCATCTTTCATTGCCTCGACATTACACCATTTTCAACACTAAACATCTTATCTTGCCACTACATTTCCATCTGCTACACCATCAGACCATTCATCAACATCCACCTTCATACACATTTTCATTTGCCGTGACATTTATATATATAAAGACTAACTATACATAGATAGATTAATACTTAGCTTTGGTCAGACTTTTGTAATTTCACCCAATCCCTGTGGAGACGATACTCACTCATCATTATATTACTTGAGCGATTGTGTATACTTGCACATTATTTGTGTATATTTTATAGTACTCACAACACGCAGACAACTTTTTGGCGTCGTTGCCGGGAATTAGCAGCCTGAAGTTATTTAGTTTTTCCAGAGTATTTTATTTTATTTTGTTTTGCATTTTTATTTTTTTGTATAGTTTACTTTATATTTTTGTTTTACTTTTCAGGTTTATTTAGTGTATGCCTAGAAGAAATTCTGAAGAGCCTTTGGAACCGATAGAACCTGAGATTGAAAGACTCTTTAGACAAAGAAGACATGCTCAACGCGCTAGAGGAAACATGTATCAGATTGGAAACCAAGGCATTGGTCAGGATGACAGAAATCAGAATGTCGCGGCATTAGACAATGTTGATCCTACTGTTATGCCGTGCGTTATTCGTGATCACTTAAATCCGATGTTAGATGATCTAAATCCTGGGATTGTGGCACCCAAATTTCAAGCTGCACATTTCGAGCTGAAACCAGTCATGTTCAACATGTTAAATTCTATTGGGCAGTTTGGGGGTATGCCAAATGAAGATGCCAGGCAGCACATTCGTAATTTTCTGGAAGTTTGTGATTCTTTCTGCCAAGAGGGAGTGCATGAGGATTTTCTGAAGTTAAAGCTATTTTCGTATTCATTGCATGACCGAGCAAGGGCTTGGTTGAGTGGTGTACCAACTGGTTCGATAGAATCATAGACTGATCTTTGCAAGAGTTTTTATTGAGGTAAAACCCACCGAACATGAATACGCAGCTAAGGAATGAAATATCATCTTTTCGCCAGGGCGACGACGAATCCATGTACGAGTGTTGGGATCGTTACAAGAGTTTGCTTTGAAAGTGATCAAATCATGGTTTTCACGATTGGACTCAAGTAGTCATGTTCTATAATGGAGTCAATGCACCCACGTGGATGTTACTTGATGCCTCCAAAATGGGATATTGCTGGATATATCACCTACTGAGGCGTTTGATATCTTGGACAGAATTGCTAACAATGATTATCAGTTCCCTTCCTCAAGACTTGGGAGTAGGAGGAGAGCACCTGGAGCATTTGAGTTAGATACCAAGGATTCAATGTCCGCTCAACTCTCAACTATCACCAATATGCTGAAAAACTTACAACGTTCTACTGAGGTGAAGGAAGTCAAAGCAACTAGCTTGGCATGTCTGTTATGCTAAGACAATCATCACGAGAGCGAATGCCCGACCAACCATGAGTCCATTAACTTTGTAGGCAATTATAATCGAGGCAACAACAATCCTTACTCTAACACTTATAACGCTAGATGGCGTCAGTACCCCAATTTTTCATAGGGAAATCAAGAAGCCCACAACGGTAATCACTCTACACGGCAGCAGAATCACAATGAGCCTCAAGGTTACCAAAATGTTATGCCATGGCATAATACGAACAAAAGAGCTTAAACTTCAGCAAGCATGAGTTCCTTGGAAGCTAAAATTCAAGAGTTCATATCTACTATGAAGACAATGTTGCAAGACCATTCTACTTCAATTAAGAATCAAGGAACTTTACTTCATAGTCAAGGCGCCTTACTTCTAAGCCATAGCTCATCCTTGAGAGCTTTGGAAGGTCAAGTTGGTTAGATTGCTACGGCATTGCAAGAACGTCAGCAAGGACGTTTGCCAAGTGATACTGAAGTCACTAAAGGGAATGGAAAAGAGCATTGCAATGTGTTAACTCTTAGGAGTGGAACACAAATCAATCAACAAGTTAAAGCTAGTGGGGTACAACATGATGACTCTACTCCCACTAATGAAAGTGGTGAAGCTGAATTACATGATGATAGCATTTCTGAGAAGGACAAGGAGGAGGATTCAACTAAAGCACCAGATTCTAATGCCAAGGCAAAAACAATTCCTACTACTGCAGTTAAGGAAGATAGACCTCCACCACCCTTCCCGCAAAGATTGAAAAAGCATAATAATGAAGTTCAGTTCAAGAAGTTCGTGGACATTCTTGATCAGCTCCATATCAATGTACCTCTCTTGGAAGCTATTGATCAAATGCCGATGTATGCCAAATTTCTGAAGGAAATTTGTACCAAGAAGAGGAAAGTAGAGACTGTTACTACGGGAACAGAATTTTTTTCTTCATTGAGTAAGTTACCGCCAAAGCAAAATGATCCGGCCAGCTTCATAATTCCTTGTTCGATTGGAGCTAATTTTGTTGGAAAGGAACTGTGTGATCTTGGTTCAAGTGTTAAATTAATGCCAAAATCTATATTCTTGAAGCTTGGCATAGGAGATGCAAGACCCACCTCGGTTATTTTACAACTTACCGACATATCCCATGTGAAACCTGAAGGGAGAGTTAAGGATGTCATAGTATGGGTGGATAAGTTTGCGTTTCCAGTCGACTTCTTAATTCTGGAGTGTGAAGTTGATGCCAAGGCACCAATTATTCTGGGAAGACCTTTCCTAGCCATTGGAAGTATATTGATAGACTGTGAAAAAGGTGAACTCACCATGAGAGTGGCTGATCAGTGTGTGACTGTCAATGTGTTTCGAACGCTCAAATATGTTGATGACACTGAAGAATGCCAAGGCATTTCTGAATTGAACTCAGTGATTGAAGAAGAAACTGAACATCTTTGCCAGAACAATTTTATTCAACTAGCAGAAAATGATTATTGGGTGGATGATGAAAGCTTAGTGGAGTCCGACGACTTTCCAATTTTGGAGAAGCAATCTAGCTTACTACAAGCTAGATCAGGTATGAATTTTGAACCTCTGAATTTTAATGAATTTATTCCTCCTAAGCCTTCATTATTGAATGCACCAACTTTAGAGCTTAAGACTTTGCCAGGGCATCTTAAATATGTTTACTTAGGTAGCGATGAGACTTTACCGGTGATTATTTCCGCTAACCTTACTGCTAATCAAGAGCAAAGTTTGTTAAGTGTGTTGATGCAGCATAAGAAAGCAATTGGTTGGACTATGGCCGACTTGAAAGGCATTAGTCCCACGATCTGCATGCACAAGATTCTGCTGGAAGATTGCCACAGAAATTCAATAGAACCACAAAGAAGATTCAATCCTATTATAAAGCAAGTTGTGATGAAATAAATTCTGAAATGGCTTAATGCTAGAGTGATTTACCCTATCTCTAATAGCTCATGGGTGAGCCCTGTCCAGTGTGATCCGAAGAAAGGAGGCACGACTGTGGTTACTAATGAGGATAATGAGCTATTACCCACTCACACCATTACCGGATGGATGATATACATGGACTATAGAAAGCTCAATAAAGCTACGAAGAATAACCACTTTCCTCTGCCTTTCATCGACCAAATATTGGATCGATTGGCCGACAAAACATTCTATTTCTTTTTGGATGGGTACTCGGGGTACAATCAAATTGCCATCACACCAGAAGACCAAGAAAAGACTACATTCACCTGTCCCTATAGCACTTTTTCCTTTAGGAGGATGCCTTTTAGACTCTGCAATGCCCCGACAATATTTCAGCGTTGTATGCAAGCTATATTTTCAGACATGGTTGAGGATTTTCTGGAGATCTTCATGGACGATTTTTCTGTTTGTGGGGTCGATTTTAAAAGATGCTTCAACAATTTAGCAAAAGTTCTCAAAAGATGCGAAGAGGCTGAGTTTGTCTTAAATTGGGAAAAATGTCACTTCATGGTGACTGAAGGCATTGTATTAGGCCACAAATTTTCACACAAGGGTATTGAGGTGGACAAGGCAAACATTGAAGTAATTGAAAAGTTGCCACCACCAACTTCGGTCAAGGGTATAAGAAGTTTTCTTGGACATGCTGGATTCTATAGAAGGTTTATCAAAGACTTCTCCAAGATTTCTAAGCCCTTGTGCACATTGCTTCAACAAAACCAACCCTTTGTGTTTGACGAGTTATGCCTCGGCGTATTTATTGAGATGAAATGACAACTAATCTCAGCACCCATTGTAGTTCCTCCTGATTGGACATCACCATTTGAGCTGATGTATGATGCAAGCGATTATGCCGTAGGAGTTGTTTTGGGGCAACGCCGAGGTAATATCTTTCATGTTATTTATTACTCTAGCCACACTTTAAATGAAACACAACTGAACTACACCACCACTGAGAAAGAATTACTTGCCGTGGTATTTGCTTTCGATAAATTTAGACCTTACCTAATAGGCACAAAAGTTATTATTCACACTGATCATTCGACTATAAAATACTTAGTGAACAAAAAGGATGCCAAGCCTAGAATTATTAGGTGGATCTTACTTTTACAAGAATTCGACTTAGAGGTGGTAGATAGAAAAGGAATTGAAAATCAAGTTGTTGATCACTTATCTAGGCTAGAGAACAATTATGAATGCCATGACACAGTAGATATCCAAGAGGAATTTCCTGATGAGAAACTTTTATATGCCATGGCAATTCCGTGGTACGCTGACCTTGTTAATTTTCTTGTTAGTGGAATTCTGCCTTTTGATTTAGATAGTCAGGCTAAAAAGAAGTTCAAGCATGATGCAAGACACTATTTTTGGGATGAGCCATATATGTTCAAGTATTGTGTCGAACAACTCATTAGACGATGTGTACCTAAAGAGGAGCAACGTGATATTTTGTACCATTGTCATTCGGTCCCATGTGGAGGCCATTTTGGTGGAGTAAGGACTGCTGCTAAGGTTATGCAATCAAGCTTTTACTGGTCAACTCTGTTTAAAGATGCCCAAGTATTTTACAAAGCTTGTGGCTGATGCCAGCGGACTGGAAACATCTCCAGACGACATGAGATGCCGCTGAAAAATATTATGGAAATAGAACTGTTTGATGTTTGGGGCATCGATTTCATGGGACCATTCCTATCTTCTGAAGGAAAATTATATATCTTACTTGTTGTGGATTATGTGTCAAAGTGGGTGGAAGAAATAACAACATCAAAGAATGACTCCAAGACTGTACGCAAGTTTTTGCACAAGTATATTTTCACTCGGTTTGGTGCTATTATTAGTGATGAAGGAAATCACTTTGATAACAAGTTGAATGCCAAGGCATTGAAGAGATATAGAGTTCGACAAAAGATTGCCATGAAATATCATCCGCAAACAAATGGTCAAGCAGAGATATCCAATCGAGAGATCAAGCAGATTTTAGAGAAAGTGGTGAACCCAAGGCGTAAAGATTGGTCGCCAAAGTTGGATGAAGCACTTTGGGCGTACAGAACAGCGTTCAAAACTCCCTTGGGAATGTTACCATTCAAGCTAGTGTATGGTAAAGCTTGCCATCTCCCGGTTGAACTTGAACATAAGGCATATTAGGACATCAAGCGATTGAATTTTGATGCTCAACTAGCTGGGGAACAAAGAGTACTGGAACTTAATGAAATGGAAGAGTTTAGAGCACAAGCATATGAGAATGCTCGAATATACAAAGAGAAAACCAAGAAGTGGCATGACCAGAAACTGATGCCACAACATTTTCATGTGGGGCAACAAGTCTTACTCTATAATTCCAGACTTAAACTCTTTCCTGGGAAGCTCAAATCTCGATGGTCAGGGCCATTTGAGGTGCATTATGTCTACTCTCATAGAGCTGTTGACATCAAGAGAATAGACAATGGGACGATCTTCAAGGTCAATGGCCAGCGTCTGAAAGCCTACAATGGAGTTCCACCACCGTACAACAAAGAAGTGTTACATCTGCACGATACTGAAGCATGCTAAGAAGAGAATCAAAATTTGATGCCACGACATTGAATTTGTTTCTGTTCATAAATAAAATTTAAAATTTAAGTTTTTCTTTCATTTTATTTTATTTTATTTTGTAATTAATTTTTTTATGATTTGTAGGGACCACATTGCTGCAAACCGTGCAGGGAGTTACCCAAATGGAGGAAAGGACATCGCATTAATGGGATAGATATTCTTTGATGTTGTTTCTTTTTAATTTATTTTATTTCTGACATTTCTTTTCTCTCTACACAGTTTTGTTTCATCATCATCATTTCTTTTGACAGTTTTTTTCCTTCCTTATACACGCATAACCCCCCACCCACTAATTCCTCTCTTAATCGTCCTATCACCCCTTTTCCCTCTTAAATATTTAACTTTTTCTTTTCTCTTTCATCTTTAATTTTTTTAACTTTTACTTTTTATCTCTAATCTTCTTCATCTTCTTCACTCTTTTCTCTCCATAACTGAAACCCCCCAAAAGCTTTCAAAAGCTACTTCATTTTCTATTTTTCTTACTTCACAACTATTGAAAATGATGCGCACAAGAGAGGTTGCACCCGAAGGTTCCAAGTTCCAATAGTTTGAGAACGAGGAGGCCAAGGCTCGGTTCCAAAACTTCAAGAACTGAAAACTCTTCTTTGAGTTAGGTTTTTTACCGAGGAGACCGATGGTGGCTTGGGACCCGACGTAATGGACATTGTTACGCCGCTCAAGTGGAAGAAGTTCGCACGCCATCCGGGTTCAGTGAATGCCTCGTTGGTTAAGGAATTTTACACAAATATTTCCAAGCCAAACCAACATGCCATTTTCGTGCGAGGTAAACAAATTCTTTTTAACCCCACTGCAATACATCAGTATTATCATTTGCAGGATGTGGTGGACTGACATGCCCAGTTTGAGGATGAAGCCGATAGCACCACCTACGACAAAATTCTTGAGGACTTGTGCTTCGAAAACACTGAGTGGAATAGGCGCCAAACAAGTAGATACTCGGTCAATAGAGAGCGTCTTCAGCCGGGCGCCAAGTTATGGAATCACTTCCTTAAGCACAAACTCATGCCTACTTCTCACAATACGACGATATCATTTTCATGCTTACTGCTCTTACATTCGATAATTGTATCACATCCTATTGATGTTGGTCGCATTATTGTTCAACAAGTTAATGACTATTTGGATAAAAAAGCAAGTGCTTTGGTTTTTCCTAATTTAATTACTGCTTTGTGTCGTAAGAAAAAAGTAGAGGAAAATGCTTTTGATGAGATTTTAACTGGATTATTGGGCATTACTAAGGATAGACTCCCACTGCTATTGGGAATTGAAAATCCCAAGTCTAAAGACCCTGTTCATGAGCAATCTACAGGAACTACACAATCCAATGCCGAGGTACTTGCTCTCGAGGAAGCTGTGATGCAGACTCAAGCTCACCTGCATGCTTTACACGGTGACATCCGTAACTTCTTTGGATATGTGAAACATAGAAGTGTTGTGGTAGAATCAATGTTTCAAGAAATTATTCCCCACAGTCAAAGGAATTTCCCCTGTTTTCGAGACGAAATTCTGCTGGCATTTAATGCCGAGGCATCTCTAGAGCCCGGATGCAGCCGATCCTCCACTTGATGACCCGACTCCTGATCAGCACTGTTCTGAAACCCCTAAATATCCGCCCACTGTACCAATCGAAGAAACACCTAGTCCTGTCCCTGCACCTGATCCTTCTCCTGCACCACGTAGTGGCCGACGCACCAAGACCACGGCTGGACGCATTGCGCGTCATTACTCCAGTTCTTCCGAGTCTAGCCCCGCACCCCTTCGTAAGTGCACCCGACGAGGAGCTGCTAGCACCTCCAAGCCCACACCACCACACAAACATTGAGGTACCTCACTTGTATTCATTTTCATTTAGTTTGCATTTCATTGAATGACATTTAGTTATATTTAGTTTAGTTCTCTATAAGCATTGAGGACAATGCTTCCCTTAAGTTTGGGGGAGGTAGTGTTCTTAGTAGGATATATGAATGATAACATTAGCGTAGTATTATGCCATGGCATCAATAAATGGTAGGATAGTTAGATAGAATGTTTTGAGGATATTTGATGATGATGATCTTGTGAGGCTAGAAATTGAATGTAAATGACTATTGAGAATGATAGAACTCACTTTAGGGCTTGATGCTTTGTAAAATTTTTTTTTACACGATTTGTATGTTCTCTATACTTAGAAAATTTGGAAAATTTTTATGAAGGGACTCTAGTTAGTTTTGGCATTGAAATATGGTATTATGCTTAAAAGAAAAATAAAAAACAACTCCCTTATATATGAAATTGTGAATAAATGCTTAGGCATAGTTGTAAAGGGATACTCCTCTTTGCCGTGGCATTGCGTGGAACTCTCTTTAATAAATGGCAGCCATGTGCATATGAGTGAATGAAAGAAGTCATGGGATGACTCTACTTAACTAGCTCGGGTGTGGAAGGTATGCTCCCTTTCACCTAGAGTGTGGGAGAGTATGTGTGATGAGCTGACTCCCTTCGTAACAGCATCTAACAAAAATTCAGAAAAGTAAAAGGGAGTAAAGAAAATGTGCTTAATGAATAAGTAAATGCCTTGACAAAAACTATGGGACTTGAGTAGAAATTGTCTAAGTTTACTAAGTATAGATTGGATACAATCACGCACACACATTACCACAAATGATCTTGACCTAGGGAAAAGTACTTGAATTCTTGATAAGTCTAGCATGTTGAAGCCTATTTTTCTTGAGGGTTGAAATTCAATTTTGTCCTACTATTCTATTGTTGAAAATTGCCATGACATTTTGCTTATGTAACTGCTATCTATTGCTTGAGGACAAGCAATAGCTTAAGTTTGGAGGTGTGTTAACTTCCTAAAAAGGCCACTTTTAAGGTATTTTTTGCTTAAGTTGTTGTTTGTTTAAAAGCTCATTTTAGGCATTTTAGGATCATGAAGTTGCATATAGTTGCATTTGTGGTGGTAGTACTATTTTATTTCTTAATGATGCTGCTTGAGAAAAAGGTGTAGTTTTTCTGTGTGTGCAGGGAATAGCAAGTAAAAAGGATTCGTTGGAAAGTAATGCCGCAGCATCACACGTTGCTGAAGCAGATTGAAATGCCTTGGCATTTCTGGCGCAGAAAATGGCAAAAAGATAAAATTATACGAGGACAGCTGGCTCTACACGTGAAATGATCGCTGTAACTGCCTGCCAGAGCTGCTATGGGATCACTGCCACCTGGAGGATAAGGTTCACACACAAGGTGTGATTCTAGGGGTATGAGGGGTATTTTGTACCCAACAACCTCATCATTACCCCTAGATATTTTTAATATATATTACACCTCAAGGGAGACACTACAACACGTGAAGAGGCACACGCATAGAGCAGAAAAAAATCAGATTTTTATTTCCTTTTTCTTTTCTTCTTCCTTGGGGTTTCCTCCATTTATAAAGCTCCAAGGAGTGGCGAGCTAAGTGCCGAGAGGAGCTAGCGAGCTAGGGTGATTCATTGTGGCCGAGGAGACCTCCGGTGGCGCGTCGAAGGCTTATTCTCACTTCCCTTTTTGCTACTATTTTTCTATTTATTTGTGGGTTGTTGGAACGAATATTTGCATGACTTCGTGTTTGGATATTTCGAACCCCACCATGAACTAACTTATTTGGTGGCGGTTGGTTTAATTGATGTTTAGACTTTATTTTAATGGTTTATTTAAGTTTATTTTGTTTCTTTATTTGCTTTGCTTATGAATGCTTCACCATCTAGGCTTGTCAGAGGCATGAAAATGTCCATTTCTTAGATGAAGGTTAGGTATTCGAGAGAAACCTAAGCTAAAAATACTTGTAAGTATTCGAGAGAACCGCAAGACAAGATCCTCATAAGCAATGGGTTATAGTATTTTTAAGGGGCTTTGAACTGGCCTAGGAATATTATAACCTAATCCCTTAGATCTCGGGAGAGACTAGGATAGGATTTCAATGACTAAAAAGTGTGTCTTTATCAATAGGGTAGGTTGGCCAACATCGTTGAGTGAGAGCATATGCCTTGGCATCCTATTCTGTTAGGTTCATTTGAGAACATTTTAGGAAAGCCTTGTCGAGCAAGTAAAGATTAGATAGCTTAAATATGCCTGAGAAATAAGTTTAGCATCCTTAGATCAATTGCTACCATTTATTCCGTTGGAAGCTTGTCACGTGAGGATTATCTTCTTTTCATTTTATTTGCTATTTATTTACTGTTTATTTACCATCTTTCATTGCCTCGACATTACACCATTTTCAACACTAAACATTTTATATTGCCACTACATTTC
The DNA here is from genome assembly GCF_006381635.1 of Hibiscus syriacus. Taxonomy (NCBI): domain Eukaryota; kingdom Viridiplantae; phylum Streptophyta; class Magnoliopsida; order Malvales; family Malvaceae; genus Hibiscus; species Hibiscus syriacus. The sequence continues at coordinate 1,074,962 of NW_024061960.1, forward strand.
CATCTGCTACACCATCAGACCATTCATCTACATCCACCTTCATACACATTTTCATTTGCCGTGACATTTGTATATATAAAGACTAACTATATATAGATAGATTAATACTTAGCTTTGGTCATACTTTTGTAATTTCACCTAATCCCTATGGAGACGATACTCACTCATCATTGTATTACTTGAGCGATTGTGTATACTTGCACATTATTTGCGTATATTTTATAGTACTCACAACACGCGAACAGAAGGTAATTCAATGTCTCTGTAGTTAACAGTCAGAGGTTTCTCTGCATTCGGAGGTATCTCAGTTCTTTTGACCAATGGGTAGAGGCATCCCTACTATGGCAACATAGTGGAGACATCTCATGCTATGACAACACAACAAAGGATAAAAGAATTTCAAGAGAAAGGGTTGGGGCATACTTGGAGGATTTATCGAGTAGGTGGAGAAGGTGGGATTTTAAAATAATATTTCCATATATAGAACTTCCTACTGTTTGGTAATGATGTCTAAATGAATATTTGGTTTAAAAGTTAGGTTTGAAATCAAAATCATTATCAAATAGATAAAATTTAAAGGTAAAAGTGTGTTTAGAATGGTGGTTTTAAATCAATCACAAAAGTTGGATTTTCTAGCTTTTTCTGTTCGAATTTCTGTTTGGAAGCAAAAATATGTTTTTACCTTTACTATGATGCATTGACTCCACTCCTTTACAAAAAAAATCAATTGTTTTTATAAATTATGTATTAATTATATACTAATTGAGTTTTATCAAGGAAAAACTTTTAAATTCTTTTTATATTTTATGATAATAAATAGTTTTCACTTATAACTTTTTATAATTTAATTGATATTTTTATACATTAAAATATTAATAAATTTAAAATAATTTAAATTAATATATTTTTAATTTACAATATAATATCTAAAAGAGATATTTTCTCTTATTAAAAGTATTTTATGATAACAATAAAAATATTTAAATTTTAAACTGGACTTTTGAAATGTACTTTTAAAAGTCACTTTTTAAAATTAATGTCAAACTTACTCTTAAGAAATTTAAATCCACAAATGATTTTAATAATATGTAAGTTATTTTTCTGTCAGTTAGTTAATTTGATAAAAGAAAATTTAGAGAAGCAGTAAATTAAAAATTTTATGAGTAAAATGACTTTTTCTTTAGAAATTCGAGGACCAAAAATGTCCTTAAACCTTTCCTTCACATATATATTTATATGGTTACTGTTAATATATATATTAATAACTGGAGTGAGACAAACCACATCAACATGCATTAGGAATGGCCATGCAATATTTTAATGTTTAAATTTTATTAAATTAAATAATTCAATAGGCTCAAATCCCAGCCCTCTCTCTCTGGCTAAGTTTTAACTATATGTCTTTACTCATGCCATTTTACAAGCCTGGTTAGGAAGTATCCATTGGGTATCAATAATATCTTCATTCAACTGTTTAACCATACAATCCAAGGGGGGCACCGTATGTGTCATTATCAATAAAAACTATAATGGGATTCATGAGCTGGTAGATAGTGGTATTATAGTGGTGTGCCCGACAGCTTTTAGGAATCCAGCTGACTTTAGTGTGGCTGTATTTAGAATTGTCCTATAAATCACAGGTTGTAGGTCCGACTTAAAAAATGTAAATTCTGCATTATTTTTAAAATGAGATTTTTAAATACTTTATAATAAAATGAAATTGTAAAATATTAAAATTTAAGATGATTGAAATTAAGATAGACGTAAATAAGATTTTTTTCCATTAAATAAAATAAATTTAATGATTTTTAAGAAAAATTAATTAAAATTGAATTCTTAAGGTTAAATTTTACCATAAAAATATTTTTTCTAGGTTACCATTTTTTTAAAAGTGGGGGTCCTTAAATTTTGAGTCTATCACAAACTACATTTGCCAATGGATGGATCTGACTAGTTATTTGTGTTTTTTAAGGAACAACAACTTAATTTAAAGCTAAAAAAGATGCAACCGAAAATATTAAAGAAATTTAATATTTTCGATTGAGAGCAACCTAAAATGTTAATTTTTATTTATTTTTTTCGGTTGCACACATTCTTCATAATATTTTTAGTCTGCAACAGAAAATATCAAATTTTTCATAACATTTTTTGTTCAACCAAAATTATTGAAAAGTTTTAAGTCACGCTCAACTGAAAATATTATATATTATTTTAATATTTTTAATTGTGTCTTTCTTTAATCTTAAATTAAACTATATGTAGAACTTCCAAAATGGGAATATACAAGGACAACAGCTTAATTCTTCCATATGAGTGAAGATAAAAGAAACAAGTTGGATATACCTGCAACTGCCAGAGGAGATCAGAACTAGGCTGAACATTGTTACAATTGTTGTAGAAGTTGGTTCGAGCTTCTTCAACCTCACCTCGCTCTTCAGCTGTGCCTGCATTCGGATCGAACTCTCCCGTTTGTCTTCCCAGAAACTTGTTTGTACTGAAAATGTAGGGATTATTCCCACCTTCCCCAACCTTAAGCCTCCACATTTTCTTTCCCACAAACTGAACCTTATTTCTCTTTAATTTCTTGCCTATTTCATGAACAGAACCTCCACTTTATATAGAATTGACTTGACCCCAATTCTTTGCCATTAATTGTAGAGGAACAACTAGTATTTTAAATAGAACACAAATAACACGTTGATCATTAAATAAAAGGGTAAACTACATAAATGGTCCCCATGTTTCTTACTGATGGAATTCATATGATGACTTCAATTTATGATTCCATATTTATTGCATGTGTTGAAGGTGTGGATCAAGCTGATATCTTTGGGATTCAAATTACAATAAGAATTAGGCCTTATTTGATTTGATTAAACAATGCACAAATTTGTATGTCCATTCTAATTATGCAATAGAGTTAATTAAAAAACATAATTAATATTTAAATTTAATAAAAAATAATACGCTACGTGTAAAAGAAAAATAAATTATATTTTTTAATGTTTATTGTTTATACATCAATCTTCTTATTATATATAGAATACTGTATACAATATATTGTTAGGACTTGCATATTAGATGTGATATAAAATATAATATGTTTAATAAAATGAAAATAATATGCATTCAAAATCAATTGAGAGGTTTTAGTGGTAAAACATTTTTTTTGAGGACCCGGGTTCAAACATTTATGCATATAAAATGTGTGAGCATTGTCAACAAGTTATGAAAATTATAAACAAATATTGCTTTATAATCACAGAAAACTATTTCAAAAAACATTTATTTGATTTAAATTATAATATAGTATAATCTGTTTAAAAGTTAAATCTTAACGTTTTTTTAATCTTAGATTTCTCTCTTTTTCTTTGGCCACCACTAGTTTCTTTTCTTCTTTGTCTTTGTGACCAACGACAACACTAATCTTGATGATAGTCGTTAAGCACTGGTATTCATTGTTTTTCCTTTATTTTATTATAGTATATCTTTATTTTTTTTAATTTTTAATAACTTTTCCTTTATGACACATTTTTCTCTGTCTTTATGGCAAATTTTCGGTCGTTTTATTATTGTTTCGTTTATCATTTTTCTCAGAATTGGATTTGACATCTTCACGACTGATCATGATGACACTTATTTGTTATCATCTTGATCTTCTCTGCTTTGGACCCTCAGATTGGATTTAGATACGCGATTTACGATCGTGAATAGTTTTTTCACGTCGCTCGACTCAGTAAAAAGTGAGATTGAAAAAAAATTAAGGGTCTCAGTTATAAAGGTAAAAAGTGAGATTGAAAAATTAAGGGCCTTCGTTATAAATATAAAAAGTGAGATTGAAAAAATTAGGAGCCTCAATTATAAATGTAAAAAGTGGGATTGAAAAAAATTAAGGACCTCTATTATAAAGGTAAAAAAAGTGGGATTGAAAAAAAATAGGATTCTCAATTATAAAGAGAAAAAATAAATTTAAAAATTAAGGGATTCAATTATAAAGATAAAAAATAAAATTAAAAAAAATAAGGGCCTCACTTATAAGATAAAAAGTAAGATTGAAAAAATTAAGGCCCTATAAAAATGGGGCTCCTGAGCAGTTGCTTAGGGTGCTCCCCTTAATAGGCGACTTTGATTATACATAAGTGTATTTGGTTTGTTTATGTTCACAAGTAAGCTCTTTTATAAGCTCATTTATCAACTCGTTCATTCATGTTCATAAACAAGCTCATTTAATAACTCGCTTATAAGCTCATTTACTTTTTATTTTTTAAATTTTAAATATTGGTGAATATATGAACTAAATTGAACACATTGTAACATTTAGAGTTTAAACTATGAAATTTAAAAAGTTTAAGTATTAGTGGCATAATTTTATCATTTTAGCTTGCAAATGAATATATTCATGATTACTAAATGAACTTGTTTGCGAGCAACACTAAACAAACACATAAACGAATATGTTCACGAATGTTTGTTAGGATTTTCGGAAGCTCGAATCGACAGTCGGAACAGTTTGCAAAGAGGGGTCGGAACGGTTTTATGTTTAGGGAGTAAGGAGATTGAAAGATAGAGAATTGCACAGCGATTTATAGTGGTTCGACTTTCTCAACCAAAGTCTACGTCCACTACCTTAGCTCATCACTAAGGATTTTCCAACAAATTCACTAATTTGTTCTTTCTTTTGAGGATAAAGAGTAACCTTATAAACTCCCTATTTTTTCTGGGCTAAACTAGAACCTTTCCCTAGCTTTTAAACGGGATAAGCTAGAACCTTTCCTCTTTACAAAAGGATAAGAAATGTAAACAAGAAAACCTATCTAAGGTAGGTGTTTACAAGAATTAAGCATACAAGAACAAAGCATTTACAAGAGAAAGATGAAATAAGAATGAAAAACTCTTCTCTTGTGTTTGATTTCTTTGATAGTTGTTCTCTTACTTCTTCAAGTATCCTTAGCTTGTATTTATAGCTTGGAATGTGTTTGAAGTCGTATATAGCCGTTGGGGATGTTTTGGAGCCGTTTGGAGATGAGAAACCATTAATAAAACAACTTGGAGCGTGGGGGAATCGATACTCCCTCATAGGGAATCGGTTCCCTAATTACAATCTGTTTTCGACTGTTAGACAGGGGGGAATCGGTACCCCCTGGGGGGAATCTGTACCCCCTGGACATTCTGTAAAAACCTGTAGGGGGAAATCTGTACCCCCTGGACAATCTGATTTTTCTTGAAACGGTTCGAAATACTTTGTAAAATTGTTTTAAAAATAGTTTAAGTATAAAACACAATTTTACACTTTAGTAAGGATTAAAATGAAATTTGAGAGACTTGGAGTAATATTTTGATATTCGAATTATTACATCGAATATACTTAGAAAATCTTTTGTAAAATCTTAAAATTCATTTAACTTAATTTGTTATATCGAAACATCAAAATGTTTTCAACAATCTCCCCCTTTTTGATATAACAAAACATTTTAGTAATTTTAAGATTTTGAAATTAAACACGTTTGAAAAATTACTCTCCCTTACTTTAACACTTCTCCCCCTTTTTGTTAAATCAAAAAGACTCTAATCTTTGAAGTTCAAAATAACTTTGGAGAGTAAGTAGTAAATTTGACATTTTAAAAATCATTTGGAAAAAAAAAATCAAAGCTCCCCCTCAATAATAGCATTCCAAACAAAATTTAGCTTTTAATATCATGACACTTAAATAAAATTGAATTTCAACAAAGAATAACAAACATGTTAGTAGCACATGAAATGCAATACATCCAAGTCTAAAATACTTTATGCAATACCAATTGTTGAATTTAATATCATATGCATAAAGTTTTCTAAAAATGTTATGCATTTGAAAAGTTTTGATATCAATTATTTTCATTTAAACCACATGCATAAACATTCAAATTTAGGTCAAAAATTTTAAAGATTTATAAAATCAAAGTATTTGAAAAGTTGATATCAATTGTTAGAGAGATATCATTTATATTTAAAACTAATTTTGACCAAAATTTTATTATGATGAACTAAAAATTCTGAAAAATCATTACAACTTTAAAATGTTCATCATAATCATCTTTTCAACATACATGAGATTAAAACAATGATGCATAATCATTTAAAACCAAAACTCATGCATGCTTAAAATCAAATGAGCAACCAAATAACCAAATAACCAAAATTAAAAGTATTAAGCTTAGAGGTTACCCATTCCTTTTTCATGTGTGGCTAGAGCATCTTGAATATCATCATTTTCATCACCATTGCTCCCACACACCTACAAGAGACATTTAAGTAGATTTTGGTATCCAAATTACTTTGGATCCTTGGACGTTAGTTTCAATGCCCCTTGTTCCTTTCGGAACCCATACTTGCCTAATTTTAAAACGTTTTCCTTTCTTCAAAGGACAAGTATGTTCCATATGGCCATGATAATGACAATGTGAGCATATTGTTATTATTGAACTAAATGAATTATTTAAAATGATTTCTTTTTCTTTTGTTAAGCATTCAAGCTTAACTTTTAAATCAAAATTTTCTTTTTCAAAACTATCAAATTTTATTTTTGAAAGCTCTAAATCATTTTTCAAAATTTCATTTTGGCTTTCAAAATCTATTTTTGTTTTCAAAAGAAAATCGTTTTCGATTTTAAATTTTGAAATTATTTTCTTATATTTGGAGTTCATGGTCTCAAACTCCGAATATAACCTATTAAAAGCATCTTGTAACTCATCAAACGTATATGAATTAAATTCATTAGAGTTAGAAGATACCTCGGGCTCTTCATAAGCCATTAGAGACACCACCTTTGTTGGTTCTTCTTTCTTGTTTCCATGGATTTCCTCTAGCTTATTCCAAATCTCCTTGGCACTTGAACATGAAGAAACCCCTTCATAGATTTCATGACCAAATGCACAAAATAGCATGTGCATGGCCTTGGCATTAAGTTGAGCTTTCTTCCGTTCTTTGTCACTCCTCTTCTTCTCCTTCTTCTTTGGTGAAAAGTAGCCATTTTCGATTATCTCCCATGCATCAAGATCATTGGATTGAATGAATACCTTTATTAATTTCTTCCAATGATGATAGTTGACTCCATTGAAGTATGAAGGTTTGTTGGTTGGTAGGGAGTCTTCCATGTGGAACGAACCGGAGGTGGAAGCCATCTTCTCGGTTGTGTCAGGAATTGGTAGAGCTTCTTTAAGGATTGTCTCAAGGTGGTTAAACCTTCTTAACGAGTTAGGCTCTGATGCCAATTGTTGGGATTTTCGGAAGCTCGAATCGACAACAGGAACAGTTTGCAAAGAGGGGTCGGAATGGTTTTATGTTTAGGGAGTAAGGAGATTGAAAGATAGAGAATTGCACAGCGATTTATAGTGGTTTGACTTTCTCAACCAAAGTCTACGTCCACTACTTTAGCTCCTCACTAAGGATTTTCCAACAAATTCACTAATTTGTTCTTTCTTTTGAGGATAAAGAGTAACCTTACAAACTCCCTAGTCTAGAACCTTTCTCTAGCTTTAAAATGGGATAAGCTAGAACCTTTCCCCTTTACAAAAAGATAAGAAATGTAAACAAGAAAACATCTCTAAGGTAGGTGTTTACAAGAATTAAGCTCACAAGAACAAAATATTTACAAGAGAAAGATGAAATAAGAATGAAAAACTCTTCTCTTGTGTTTGATTGCTTGGATAGTTGTTCTCTTACTTCTTCAAGTGTTCTTAGCTTGTATTTATAGCTTGGAATGTGTTTGAAGTCGTATATAGTCGTTGGGGATGTTTTGGAGCCGTTTGGAGATGAGAAACCATTAATAAAACAGCTTGGAGCGTGGGGGGAATCGGTACCCCCTCATAGGGAATCGGTTCCCTAATTACAATCTGTTTTTGACCGTTAGACAGGAAGGAATTAGTACCCCCTGGGGGGGAATCTGTTCCCCCTGGGGGGAAATCGGTACCTCTGGGGGGGAATCTGTACCCTCTGGACAATCTGATTTTTCTTGAAACGGTTCGAAATACTTTGTAAAATTGTTTTAAAAATAGTTTAAGTATAAAACGCAATTTTACACTTTAGTAAGGATTAAAATGAACTTTGAGAGACTTGGAGTAATATTTTGATATTCGAATAATTACATCGAATATACTTAGAAAATCTTTTGTAAAATCTTAAAATTCATTTAACTTAATTTGTTATATCGAAACATCAAATGCTAAACGAACGAACACAAACCAAACAATAACATCTTTAAAAGTAAATAAGCGAACACTAATACATTACACAACTTTATTCGCTGATTCATGTACACCCCTAACACCACACTAAGTAGCTCTTTTTTATGCTACACTAAGTTGCATATTTTTTTAAATTTTTAATAACTTTGCATTTATGACACATTTTTCTTTGTCTTTATGACACATTTTCGGTTGTTTGGTCATTGTTTTGTTTATCCTTTTTCTCAGGGTTGGATTTGACATCTCCACGATCGATCAATATGTCGCTTATTTGTTATCATCCTAATCTTCTCTACTTTGAAGTCTCGTATTGGATTTAGATACGTGATTTGCGTTTGTGGATAGTTTTTTCACGCCGCTCGACTAAGTAAAAAAGTGAGATTGAGAAAATTAAGGGTCTCAATTATAAAGGTAAAAATTGAGATTGAAAAAATTAGGAGCCTCAATTATAAATATAAAAAGTGTGATTGAAAAAATTATGGGCCTCAATTATAAAGAGAAAAATAAAATTAAAAAAATTAAGGATCTCAATTATACAAATAAAAAATAAAATTAAAAAAATTAAGTACATCAATTATAAGATAAAAAGTAAGATTGAAAAAAATTGAGGCCCTATAAAAAATGGGGGCTCTTAGTGGTTGCTTAGGGTGCTCTCTTTAATAGCCAACTCTGATTATACATAGGTGTATTCAGTTCGTTTATGTTTACAAGCAAGTTCCTTTATATGCTCGTTTATCGTCTAGTTCGTTAATGTTCATTAACAAGCTCATTTAATAACTCGTTTACAATCTCGTTTACAATTGATTTTTTAAATTTCAGATATTGGTGAATATATATATTAAATTGAACACATTATGAAATTTAGAGTTTAAACTATGAAATTTAAGGAGTTTAAGCATTAGTAGCGTAATTTTATCATTTTTAGCTTGCAAATGAAAATATTCATGAGTACTAAATGAACTTATTTGCGAACAACACTAAACAAACACATAAACAAATATGTTCACGAATGTTAATTGAACATGTTCACGAATGCTAAACGAACAAACACGAACCGAACAATAGCACCTTTAAAAGTAAATAAACGAACACGAACACAACCTTATTCGCTCACACTTAGTTCATTTACACTCCTAACACTACACTAAATAACTCTCTTTTTATGTCCTCTTAAACTATAAAATATTGGTATTTTTAGCATTCAATCTTACCAACATTTATAAATTTGCCTCACTTTTATAATGGATGGATTAATATGCTCCTAAAACTATTCTACAAGGACTAATTTGTGAATTTAAACGAAAGTATAAAAAGAAAACTGAAAATGTAGAAGCAAGACATTAAGAATGAAAACTAATCATTCGGAATAGAAATCTTCTCTCCAACTAAATAAATTCGTTATTTAATTTGTGATTATTATATAGACTAATTACGCGATCATCTTCACACCATATTCCATAGCATCATTGTATTTCTCATCGATTATCCTTTTTCCCCGTTGCTCAACCGTATCGGACCCTACTGGCTGCATGCCGTTTACGTAACGATACGGCCACAATAACACCGCCACGGCAACAGCTCCGAAGCTGCATGCTGACAAGAACCCGGCGATGCTAACAAACAGCACGGCGCCAATAGGGAACCACACGGGGCTAGAAACCAAGATCAACGGCATGAAAAAGATGAACCCGAGAATGGTGGCGGTGGCGGAGAGGCCGGTGAGAACTATGAGAATGGAGGCAAGAATGAAGAGGGTGATGAAAAGGAGAAGTTGACCGTAGTCTGGTGCAAGGGCCTTGAGTTTCTGTAACAAAGTACTGGACTTGGAACTCTGGTGGCTTGGACGATGATCGGCCATGGTTGGGAGGTTGAAGGAGAAAGGGTGAAAAGGAATGAAATGATATAGGAGGAGAAAAGAACGGAGACCATTGATTGACCTTTTCTTTTTGAGTACATTCATAATCATGGATGGTGGGTGTTTAACTCTTTATTAAGGGTATTATCTACTTTATTTTGAGATAATGGTTGCTTTTGCCCTAAAAATTGGATATCCTCACTTTATTCGATCTTTATTAACTCAAAATTTTAAGTATGTAATACATTTAATTATTTTTTAAGTTTTATAATCAAAATCATATTACTAATTTGCTATGAAAATGATTCACATTTCGATCTGTTTGATTTTAATCATTAATTTAATAAAAATTAATTTGGATCTCTTATGTTTATGGTTAGTTTAATTTTGATCCTTCAAGCATTAACTTTTATTAATCTAATAAGAAATTTGACTTTGACATTTAAATAATAAAATAAAAACCACTTAAATGATCGTACGTATTTTAGTCATTAATTTAATAAAAATTAATTTGGATCTCTTATGTTTATGGTTAGTTTAATTTTGATCCTTCAAGCATTAACTTTTATTAATCTAATAAGAAATTTGACTTTGACATTTAAATAATAAAATAAAAACCACTTAAATGATCGTACGTCATACTTACAAGAAAAAGCAGAAGAAATTCTAAAATTATGAATTCCTCGCCATTTCAGCACCACATAGATCTAGGACTGTAAACGAACAGAGTCGATCTAGAGTACTGATGAAATTAACTCAACTCGAAAGGTATAAAATTTAGCTGAACTCAACTCGAAAACGAATAAATTTAAAATTATCAAGTTCAACTCAATTCAAAAGTCCATAAGCTTAAAATTTTAAAACTCGACTTGGATTTTAAAAAATTTAAACTCAAAACATTCTTAGATTTAACTCAATTGAAGCTTAAATTTGAGCCCGAATCTAAACCACAAGTACATGAAAATTTTATATTATATTTTTTCAACATAAATATTAATTTTACTAATAATTTAATTTAAAAATTAAAAATTAATATATTATTTTTTCGAGTCGCTCTCGAATTTTTCGAGTGAGTATCAAATAACTCGCTTCTACTAATTAAAAGCTTGAGTCAAGTCCATTCAATTTCAGTGTTAATTGAATTTTGTCCTAATCGATCTCGAATAACTCATGATCTATCTCGTATCATTTACAATCCTATCTAGATCAACCCAACGAGTGGTTTTCATGGCTGCAAATGTAGAAAACAAATCATCTCCTTGCTTCATTTCTCTCCCTCTCTCTTTATATCCGATTAGTTTTCCTTTAAAAATTCCTTCCACCGCTAAACAAATGGGGTAACTTAAACAAAGACCGGTCTAGTGAATTGCCTATTCATGACTAACACAAGAAGCAAAAATCGTAAAAACTTAAGCATTGGTGACATAAACCAGAAACGCCGACTCTTTCTATTTATTAAAGACTAGACTTTTGAGATTTGAGTTGATTCGACAATGGCATAAAATTATGATTTTGATGTAAAGAATGATCTAGTTACCACGTGATTACAATAACATATTTCATGGTACCATCTTCGCCAAAATGGATTCCTTTTTGACTCTCTGTGAAGAGCTTTCATTCTGCATAAAATCTAACAGGTACTATATCAACAAATACTCCTTCCGATACTCGCGCACGATCACAGGTACACTCGTGGGAGGGATCTGAGCCACAAAACAATATAATGAATCAAAATCTGCTAATGCAACTAACCTCAGGCAAGCTTTGAGCATCTAAACCATCTAATCCTACCAAGAAAGAAGGGTAAATGGCCAACAAAGTATAAATAAACAATGAACGCAGAGGACTTGGGTATTCCTTGGATTTCAAGGGATGAATACACCTTAATATGAAATCTCCACCAAGGGAAGGAAGATATTTTGATACTACTTACCATGCCGTAATCTGTGACAATCACTGAGATGTAATCTGAAGGAGTGGCATCGTATCTGTTGTGATTCACACCAAGGTAAGAGGTTTAGAGTCATTTAGAGGTCATCATTAAATCAAATAGTTTCTTTCTTTGGAAGAATAGATCTAAAAGCTTACTTTAAATTAAGAAGTTGATGGCTTTCCTTTTGTTTATCAATCAATTTATCCAGATAATTCACATCCACTCTTCCTGGGACCATTGATATGGCATCTGGATCACCTGCAAGGTAGTCCAAAAGGAAGGCTTAAGTTGTCTACTACAAAATAGAATGTGATATACCTAGGAGAAAAAGGAGATTGAAAGTCCAATCCAAGCCTTCTCAAGTCCAATCCAAGCCTTCTCTCTTTTTTGAAAATAAATTTTTCATTTCTTTTTGGAAAAAGGAAGAAGGGAGAGAGTTTTGACCTGTATAAACACCAACATACCTAGCTCATTAAAGCAGATTGAATCAAGCTGCACCCTTTCATGAAATTTATATGCTTCACAGCAGACCAAAACTGGAACATGGAATGCATGAGCAACCATAGCAACAGATGCAGTTCCAACCCTTGAGTATACAGTTCCATTAGAAAATATCGAGGAAGCCCCAAGAAAAACTCGGGTGACTTCATGCATGACATAAGAAATAGCATTTAATTGAGTATAAGTACAACTCAGGCCCTTTGCCACCAGCCTCCGAAGCAGCTTTTGGCCTTCAAGCATCGGACGTGAGTCTACCACCACAACTCGAAACCGTTTCCCAAGCTCATGGGCATACAAAAAAATCATTTCAACAACACATGATGATCCATATGTCAGAAGAACATCGCCGTCTCTGATCTTTGTAGCAGCATGCCTAACTATTACCTTATCAGCAAGAACTATCTTCTCATTTATGAAACGATCAATGTCAGAACAAAGGGTTGCTTTTGCTTCTGATTCAGAGAGAGCTAGTGGTAACCTGGTAATACGACTCTTCAGAAACCTGATTGCATTTCCCATGCTCATAGAAAGTGGGCGGCATTCAATCAGAAAAGAAACAAAACCACCAATTTTGGAAGTTAAATCTCTGTTGAGGGTTTTTTCTGGTGGTGTCGAATAGTCTTTGATAGCTTCCCGGAATGCCTGAAGCATTGCGATACAACGAGCATTTCCTCCTGACAAATCTCCAGTCAAATACTTCAATCCAACCTGAAAATTTCATACAACATAACATTTGCCAGGAAGTCATTTCTCTGTTATCAACTTAAAAGATAGGAAAAAAATATGTTTTATTACTTTCCAAATAAATAGAAACCAGAGGAATTCATGCACCATGCAATAATTAACATGTTCCATCATTCTGATTCTGTTTCCCAGTTCCCACAATATATCCTCACACCAAGTACACCGAAATTTACAGAATTTGAAATAACAGAACCTTTAAAACTTCGAGAAAGAGAAAAACAGAAAAGGAGTTCATGAAGCTAACAAATCAAAGGTTGATGTAGCGTTCTCAACGATAAGTTCGCATTGTCAATGTTATCATTATCCAGGATATTTAGCATGCATCAAATTTTTAAAGGGGAAACATCTACCCCACCACCCCTCTTTTATTTTTCATTTTTGTCAAAATTATAAAATTAAAAGTTAAATTGCAGAAACAGCTACCATAAGGAACTTCCATTTACTTCCCTTTAGACAATTGGTCAGATAGGAAGGCTGAAAAAGCTCAACTTTAACTAAGAGGTAAGAGTACCTTGTACACAGCAGGATGCATCTCATGAAGTTCAAAAAATTTTGATTCCAAATAAGGAAGCTGAGATCCATTTTTGTGTGGCGGAAGATGGCGAAAGAGTTCAACTCTATTCCTAGCTTCAGGTTGATTCAATACAGACCGCCTTTTAGCCTTACCCACACGACTCGCATCATCAAATTGCATACGTGGAGGAGGAAGATCTTTCTTCCTCTCTTTCTCTACTGGCCGATCAACTCCTATTCTTTCAGAAGCAGCAACTGAAGATGCAGCTGGAGGACCATCTTTCTTTTGTGGTGGCTGCTTCATGTGTTTAGAAGAAGCAGCTCCTCCAGGTGTACTGGATTTATTTGCCTCAGCTATAAAATTAAAATTAAAACCTTTTAGTGCCAAGGGCAAAGCTAACAAATTATATGCCAATAGAAAACTGAGTGCAATTGGTCAGAACAAATATAAACATAAAATGAATGTAACAAAACTCATCTTTCATCAAAATCAGAAAAGCCATTGCCTATGTTAACAAATATGAACAAATACTAAGTAAACGCTAACAGACTTCAAGAAGCTATTCAATTCTTGAATGTCATAGGAGTTGAAACCAGAAACTAGTTGAGCTGCTTGCTAATTATTCAAACTTGGCTCATTAGATTAGAAAACAAATAAAGCTAGACTTTGATGATGAACCCGCTTCGTAATATCTATTTCTCTTTCAATGAGATTAGGAACCTCTTACTTTAAGGCAAGGGGGAAAGTTTGCAACTGATTACAATATGAACCAGAGAAAATCGTTTATAATAATCATATATAAAAATTATACGGCATTTGCAATTTAAGACATAAATACAGTTAGATAAATAAGTACAGTATTTATTAATTGTATGGTAATCATTATACCTTGCATGTTTCTTTGAGTCACATGTCATTTCCAACATATTTGTACTGCATCCTTTAGATCTGTTTTCAAATACCCAATCCTAGTCTCTAATGTTTCCCACATCCACCATCAATTTCGCAAATATTACTAATATATGTTAAAACTAACCTACTTTGGGATGAAAGGGACAATCAGATAAACTATATATTTTGTTCAGTTTAATTCAAATAACAGTACTTCAAAGTTACCCATAGGCATAAAATGAAGAAAAGACTGTTTTGAACCTTTAGAAGCAGCTTTAGCAGCCCGTTGAGATTCCTGCAAGGCACGCCTCTCAGCCTTCGTTGTTTTCGCTTTTAGAGGTTTTGAATTTGATGCCTGCTCCTTTTGCGCTTCGCTTTTTTCTGCAATGAAACTTTGTTTTAGGAAACCCCAGTTATTCCAAATACTTTGAAACTTATTATATCTAAAGAAACATTAATACCAGGCAGTGGATTCTTAGCTTCAAGTGCAGCAACACTTTCCGGTTGCTTCACTGGAGAGAAATTGAAACCGCCACTGGGCAAACTTGTCGCAAACTTCGCTGAATTACTCCTCCGATACCAGTCCGTCCCCTCCGAGAACTCTTCATCACTAATTCGACTACGAGTGGGTGACTCCAACCACAACACCGACTCCGAGGGGTTGTAGCTTCCGACAGTAGCATGATCTCCAGCGTTTCCACGTCCAGGAACGGGAAGAGCGGAGGTGCGTCCGCCAAGGTTGTCGGAGAGGTGACGCGCCGGCGGAATCATGACCGGAGAGAGGGTGTTGCTGGCGGGAGATTCAGAGAGTGGCGGCGAATCGGAGGTTGGAGGGCCTGATTGGGAGCGTGTAGGAGGAGGGTGCTGCGCCGGCGTGTTGGGGGTGAAGAAGCCGACTTGGCGGACTCTGGGGACGGCACGTGAGACACGACGCGTGTCCATGGAAACTTGCCGTTCGTTCGAAGAAGCTGTTATTTTGTATAAAAGAAAATAAGTTAGGGTTTGGAAATCATGCAAATTAGGGTGAAGAGGAAGATATGAAGACCATTTACAAAGAAGAACGATTTATTTACTTCACTTTTTTTTAAAAAAAAACTTTTAATATTCGCTACAGTTGTTAGATTAGAGGAGAACTTTTTTTTTTTAATTCTGTTTGATTGGCTGTAATTGATTTTTCGGAAAATGAATTACTGAAATTTGAATTATTGAAATTTGAATTACTGAAAAATGAATTATTGGAATTTGAATTCTGGAAAATGAATTACATTTCTGAAAAATGAATTACATTTCTGGAAAACATCTGAAAAATATTTTATGATGTTTGAAAGATATTATTTAAACCTTTTTTCTACTAGTTGAAGAGTTTTTTAAAAATTATTTATTACAAATATTAAATATAATAAATAATATTATTTATCATAAAACTTAATATTATTATTTTAAAATATTAAAATAATTTATTTATTATTAAATATTATTTTTATAATTTTATTAATAAAAATATTAATATTGGTATATTTTAGTGAAATAAAATATTATATATTATATTAATTATTTATTAAAGTAATAGTGTTATATTATATTTTAAAAATATTAATTAGTATATTTTAAATATCTTTACGAAAATATTATTTAAATATATAAATAATATTATTCATTATTAAATATATAAAAATTATTATATATTATTAAAATAAAAATATAATATCTTATATTATTATAATATAATTGATTATTTTATATAATATTAAAAATATAATATTATATTATTATAAATATTAATAAATATATTTTAAATATTTTAATAATTAATATTTTGATGAAAATGATATTAAAATATTTTATTAATATTAAATTCATAAAATAAAATTATTTTGAGTATTTTTGCTTTGAAGTGAAAAGTTCGGAAAATGAATTACGGAAAATGAATCCGTAAGTCATTTTACAGAAAACACAAAGAAAATTCTGTTATTAAGAAAATGAATTACATTCCGGAAAACGAATTACGTGAAACAAACACGGGAAAACATTTTTCGGAAAACGAATTACGTGAAACAAACACGGAAAAATATTTTCCAGAAAACGAATTACATGAAACAAATATGAGATTTCGGGAAAACCAATTCCGTAATTGGTTTTACGTTAAACAAACACACCTTAGTGGAGAATAAGTTTTCACTTAGCCTCTTGTTTATGTTTTCTCTTTTTGATGTTTTTTTTATAAGTCTAAGGATAATCAAAATACTCGAACCCTATGAGTCTCGACTCGACTCTATAAAAACATTTTTTTTAAAAATTTTGAGGTTCAGGGAGGTTTATATAGTATATAAGTTCGAGCGGGGCGAGATTGCGTTTAAGGTAAAAAAATCATCGATCTGACCCGACCCGGTTAATTTATATTTTTTTTATATAAAATATATTTAATATTTTAGGAATTTTAATTTTATATTATTAAAATATGTTTTTAAATTATTAAAAATATAAAAATTATTATAAAATATACTATTTTAACCATTTAAAATTATAATAAATAATTATAAATATATAAAATATATTATTTTTTAATTATTTTAAAATATTAATATATTCAGTTTGGGTAGGATTGGGGTCGGGTTTAGCCTAAAAATCAGAAAGGGTTCGGGTGGAAGAAAACTAAAATTTATCAGGATGGGACGAGGTCGGATATAAGAAATATGTTCATAAATCGAGGTCGGAGAGGCTAAAAACCCAACCCGTCCCGACCCATGCACATCCCTAGATAAGTCTTCTCTTTTAGTTTCATTTAACTTTAAAACTGATAATGTCTTAAAAAATAATTAAACCAAAAAATTTTAGGAGGATCAGGACTTAATTTTAATGGTTTTAAAATTTTTAAAGACTTAAAATACAATTAAACCGTAACAGTTGGGATAGGCTATATCCCCTTCCGCCTTCACATGTTCCATCACTGATTTTATGTTTTGTCTAACTTAAAATTTTATGTTTTTCAATCATATTCGTTTCTATCGATTTTTAATCTTAAATTAAGCTACCATTTTAGAATTTCACATTAGGTACGCATGTATGCTTGAAAATAATAGTCCTTTAAAAATGTTATTGTTATACAAATTATTTTCTATTATGAATAAAATTATAAATTTAATAAAATACCTATGTAGGCAAAAGTGTTACATTTAATTATCTCATTTCTCATTTATATTAGAAAAAAATCATAAAATAAAATAAATAGGGAACTAAATCGTCAAGTACTCGCTACATCGAATATTGCCGCCTGTGGTCTGATATGTGAACTCGTGAAACGTAACAAGCCGATTATTCTTATTCCAGTAGACAGGTTAACAAGTTAGAAACTACCAAACATATTTTGTTATTTATATTTATATAATTATGTAATTATAATTTACAGTACCAAACAAAATTAAAAAAAATACTTTCACCTTACCAATCAGACATGTTTATAAGATTATGAACAAAGAAGAAAATAGAAAAGAATTAGGGAGGGGGGGACAAAATGAATCTAATGCAGTCGATTCAATAAGGCTATACCAGCTCTCGCCAAGGAGAGAATAGATAGACCACGACGAATCTAAAAATATTTTTTAGGGTTGTAAATACGCATATATTAACAACAAAATTTTTTTGTATGAGATGAATATAAATAGAACTTTAAGGTAAATACCATCAGTAAGAATAGATAACCGGCGTAACGAAATTCGGATTTGAACACTTGCATCTGTCACTAGATGGGACCTCAACTGGACCACAAGGAGCTAAGCCTGGATGCCAGTTTCGCACTCTTGTAGTCGTCTCTAAGCTGAATAAACCAGAGTAATACAATACCCGAATCAAAACTAGCAACCTTCACAAACAAAAATGACCCCTTTCATCTCATCTTTTCTTTTCAATTTTTTATACCTAATAGATTTCAATTTGAAACTTTCATAATGTCATCATTTCTTTTAAGCCAATCGACTTAGTAGATCATCATTTATTATGAACTGCATACACCAAGTAAGAACATAATTTAAAGTTGCAAAGTTAATATTTGTAAAATACAACTATATAGTAAACTTCAAGTCCGGGTTATTTTTGTATTCAAGTGGTTTTTCGAGTTTGGGTTGATTGAGATAGGATCAAGAAATTGTTTGAACTTGAGAGTTGTCCTATAGAAAATTTTCACCATCTTTTGAGTCCAAACAATCAATAAATGCTGGCACCATGGCCTACTACTTTCCAAGGCTCTAGAGCAAATTTGTTTGAACTTGATAGTTGTCTAACTACCATGTGTCTAGGGACGAGTACAAAATTTTATGTTAGGAGGAGTGAACTTGTAAAGTTTAGGGGAGAAATTATAAAATTTTAGGGGAACATATTTTCAAAAGAAAATATATAAAATATATAAAAATTTGAAATTTTTAGGGGGCTGACCATCCTCACCCACCCCCTCTAGGTCCATCCCTTGATGTGTCCCTTACTTGGTGGGCCTTAGATTCAACAGATACCTCCTTCACCAATCGTATAATACAACTAGCTATTTGACTCCACATCAAACCAGAGTCTACCACATAAAACAAAATTGCTGAATATTATCAAGGGATGATGCCTCACTTAAAGAACTATTTCAAATGAATGGATGAACGACGAAACACAGTTTTTATAAGTTGGTTGAATGAAGTTCTTGATGTGTGAGAGTAATTTGTTCAATATCTAGTGTACACATAGAGTAATTTAGTAGACTCAAAAGTCATAGAAATATATAAACAATAATCAAGGGAATTAAAATTATAAACATCATACCAGTTCAGTCTGAAATGCTTGTTTGGTAAGACCCTCTAATGCAGTGAATGCAGCCTCGAGGACTCGAGAAAGATAAGCAACAACTCTAGACATGGCTATAGAAGAGATCTACAACAGAAAACTGAATTTGTTTAGTTCAATCATCAAGTAGTCAACAAAGAGGAACATAAATGAAGTTAAAATAGGCACCTTTATAAGCATCACCCTCCGCGCTAGACATTGCTGTTGCCATTTCTTCACAAGCAGCAGCATGAGCACCGTCCACAGGCAATAAGAGCCGAGATATAGAATTTGCAAAGTACTGCAGATGAAAGGTAAGATTAATTCAAAACCATGAAACCAAAATATTCTTTCATATGTGCACTTTTCTGTAAGAAACAACCAAGACATCGATGTACTTCCTGAATTATGACCACACTACTGCCAGAACATTGTACTGCGACCATGAAAGATTTGAAACTGTTTTCACCGGAAGCTACAGCAGCTTCTGCCTGCTCATCAATTAATTAGCCACCCTTATTTGCATTATTTTTCATTAAATTGAAACTTAAAATGAATAAGATAAATCACAATTAGTTATGTACCTGAGAAGTAGCTGCAGCAGCCACCCTTCTACTAACACTTGTACCTATCACAAATCTTTCCCTCAAACCTGCAGCTTCAGTCAAGTTATCTCTAGCCCGTTCAAGTCCATCTGTTATGTATAGGCTAACCTGAAAAATGAGACATTGCAATTAATGTATTGGCTAACAAGTAGAATGGTATGCTTAATTAACCAACTTACTTGGTCGAGTAAGCAAGCGAACACTGCTCTTACATTGGCTGCAAGTGTAGCTGGCTGTCAAAGACATTACAATAAATTAATCATTGATGACATTTAAGTCATTATATATGGTTTCTTTCTCTCCACCCAGCCTTGGTTTCTTTTTAACAAACCAGTCATGGTGGTGGATACGGCCTTTGAATTGTACTGTTTAAAAGTTTTGAAACAAAATATTTGCCCAAATGGAGCCTAAGAAAACCCCAGAATGCTAAGATTTAAACAAATTTCAAGAGCAATATAGTTAATAGAAACATTGGAAACCCTCAATTTCTTCCCCTACATCCCCTTGTAGGTGTTCAGCCCAGTACCTTCAGTCATGTCTCGTGACATGCAGAGAAACTGCACAGAACTAAGTGAGCATAACTTTGAAAAGTGGATAAATTATTACCAACAAAGAAAATAACGTGCATCTGGATATTGCTTCTTCATTCCACCACACATACTCGGTTACAGCTGCAACAGATATCTCCGGGGGGGGGAGGGGGAGCCACTGAAGCCCCTCTAGAACGCCCTATTGTTACACTTAACTCTGAGACTTTCTGGCTTTCAGCACGCAGTTCTTCCAACTGCACAGCATCACAGATGTTACAGGCTGCAACAATGAAGCAAATAAAGCATTGAATCTTTAGGTGAACTAAATGCAAACCTTGGCTTGATACAGTTGTTTAAGAGAGGCTTGCTCATGTTCAGTATATTCATCCTTGTGAGAAGAAAAAAGAGACTCTGCAAGACCCGTAATAAAAACAAATTTCTGATTTAGTCATACAAGGAGCATAAAATAGCTATTGAGAGTGGTTACTTTCACATTTGTTGTTGGGAAAATAAACCCCTTGTAATCCAACAATCCATTTAGATCACAACATTAACAAAAATACTTGAAAAATAAAATAGAAAAAAAAACACAATAATTTAACGTGGAAAACTCCCAAATGGAGAAAAACCACATTGTCAAAAGACAACCAAGAGAAAAAATATTTACTATGTGGAAAATTATTACAACCACACTACAAACTATTTAACTCTCACACATGCCCAAAAGCTAAAGTACACCCCAAGAGAATTTCCCTTTAAATTCTCTACTAGTATAGCTAATAGCTTTCTAATACACCACTTGTATTTTGGTAATTGACATACATTTAACCAAAGGGAAATGTTCTATTTATAGGTTAAGAATTTTTCCATCCTTTGTTAATTTCCAATGTGGGATTTGGCCAATTTTTGTCAAAAACTAACAAATCTCCACATTGGCAAAAATTCCATACAATTCTTCACCATAAAAACAACAGCTACCTCAATAACACCATCAGCTATGATAGTCACGATTCTAAAAAACAAGAATTGTCATACTCCACCATAAGAGTATACACACTTGGAATTCACTAACTCCAAGAATTTTTACCTTGACCAGTTCATGTCGAAAAACTGCTAATAAGTTATGGTGCAACTTCTAATGTTGACTTTCTAGGAAGTTCATTAGCCATCGACATCAATTCCACCACACACCTTGCATCAACTGTCAACCAATGCCCATGTATAAATGTGGACATGCTACCTTTTCATACATCCTTTTCCATGGCAACTTAATTGGTAGCTATCATGCCATGAGGATATATATCTTTCTTTACAAAGCAAATTCATCGTCTTCATTTTCAAAGACGACTACATTAGTAGCATCACTTTTGGAGCCATTAGCCGAATTAGCTCCACCGTTTTTGCAATCCTTCTTTAGATGTCCACGTTGCCCACATCCCCAGCAGATAATTTTCCTTTTGGAGCCTTTATACTTCTTCCTATTTCCACAAACCGACAATGCTCCACTATCAGAAGATTTGTTCTCTCCATTTTTAGCCTTCTTTCTTCCGAAATCAGCTTACTTACCACTTCTGAAAAATTCACATTCTCTTTCCCGTACATTAAAACGGTTTGCATGTGCTCATAGGAAGATGGAAGAGACCAAATAAGTCTCAATGCTTTATCTTCATCATCAATCTCCACTCCAATAGATTCCAGTTCAGAAACAATCCCATTTAGTGCACTAAGGTGGTCATAAATTTTTGTACCTTCTTCCATTTGCAATTTGTGAAATTTCTCCTTCAAATATAACCTATTTGAAAGACTTTTAGCTTGATACATTTCCTCAAGCTTTTCCTAAAGCTCTTTTGTTGATGACCATCTAGCAACATTAGCAAGAACATTTTTGGCTAGACAGAGACGAATCTGACTTGCTGCTCTCATGTCTAACTCCTCCCATTCTTCTTCACTCATCTTGGATTTTCCCTTGTCTCCACTGCTGTCACTAGGTTTATCTGGTTCCTTTCCTTCGGACAAAGAAGCTGGCTTTCCCTTTAAGGCCTTATACAATCCAGACTGGATTAGTATATCCTTGACTTGTACTTGCCACAACCCAAAATTAATTCTCCCATCAAATTTCTCAATATCAAATCTGAAACTCATTTTTGCTCAACAATGCTACAGTGATCTCACACGTGAATAATGAGTGAACAATTGTGTCTACAAAATGCACTAAGAAAGTTTCCAGGAAAGATTGGCGGGACACAAATGGTACTGCTTAAGTCCCAACCTCCTTAGGCGATTATAGCCTTTGTGACAAAACTTTCTTGGCTGCACTTACTTACACAATACCACACTCAATAAACACAATAACGTATTTAAAGGACCTCCAATTGGACCACAACAATTTCTAAAAAATCTTTTCTGATGTAGAAGATCGGACAAAGCCACAACCACAGAGCATACTAAGAATTTTAAAGAAATTCCTACACCGCCTTAAAGTTTATCTTTTACCAAACCATTGACTCCGATACCAATTGTTGGGAAAATAAACCCCTTGTAATCCAACAAAACCTTTAGATCACAACATTAACAAAAATACTTGAAAAATAAAAGAGAAAAAAACACAATAATTTAACGTGAAAAACTCTCAAAATGGAGAAAAACCACAGGCGTTGTCAAAAGACAACCAAGAGAAAAAAATATTTACTATGTGGAAAATTATTACAACCACACTACAAAATATTTAACTCTCACACATGCCCAAAAGTTAAAGTACACCCCAAGAGAATAAATTCTTTTTAACGTGGAAAACTCCCAAATGGAGAAAAACCACAGGCGTTGTCAAAAGATAACCAAGAGAAAAAAATATTTACTATGTGGAAAATTATTACAACCACACTACAAAATATTTAACTCTCACACATGCCCAAAAGCTAAAGTACACCCCAAGAGAATTTTAAATTCTCTACTAATATAGCTAATAGCTTTCTAGTACACCACTTGTATTTTGGTGATTGACATACATTTAACCAAAGGGAAATGTTCTATTTATAGGCTAATAATTTTTCCATCATTTGTTAATTTTCAATGTGGGATTTGACCAATTTTTGCCAAAAACTAAAATTTGTTTCACTCATGTCACCTCTCTTGATTGTAATGCGACATTATACATTTCCATTTAACATTTCCAAATTCATCTGACACGATCATAATCTATTTTGGACTATTTTTATTAAATCTCATCAGTAGTTCCAAATAACCAACCCTAAACTATCTACTTTAATCAAATAATAGTGTATCTGATTCCAAAAATGCATTTAACATTATAGAAGGACAATGCACAACAAGGTGATCTGCAAAGGAGCTACTGTGATATTGTTACCTTCAACATCCAAATCACCACATCCAACGGCTCGCCGGTCTCTAGCAAGTTCTTGAGTCTTCTTATACGCCACAGCTAACACTCTCAGATACTGAAGCCTCAAGTGAAATATGATATAAAGTCAATCCTTACTTCTACTTACCATTAGAAAAAGATGACGTGGATGCTTCTTCTATAAGTTTACTTACCAATAAAATTCCACCTTCCACCATGGGACGTGGCAAGAGAT
Source organism: Hibiscus syriacus (assembly GCF_006381635.1). Lineage (NCBI taxonomy): Eukaryota > Viridiplantae > Streptophyta > Magnoliopsida > Malvales > Malvaceae > Hibiscus > Hibiscus syriacus. The sequence continues at coordinate 1,099,147 of NW_024061960.1, forward strand.
GGCTTCTCCAGTAATTTGTCCAAAAGAGAAGTAACTCGCTGCAAGTGACATAGGAAACCAGCCATAATTAGAAAAAAAAATTACTCATAATGGTGATGCATCTGCATTGAAAAAATGCAATAATATGGGAACATGAAGGACATAATCAAGGCACCTGAACTAAGATTGACATAACATCATTAGGAGAAGGGAATACTGCCATAATTGTGGCAGCTTCTTTTTCATACAGTATCTGTGGGAGAAACAACATAGATACAAGAATTCTTTTTGATGAATTCAAGCCTTTGAATTTATATAAATATAACTAATCTCTTGGCCTGTAATTTCTTTGTATAATTTAGAAAGACAACGCCCAACATAGTTTGGAGAAATTCGGTCACCAAGAACTAAATTAGTGCTGAATTCATCACTTCCACATCAATGATTAACATGTTCCATCATTCTGATTCTGTTTCCCAGTTCCCACAATATATCCTCACACCAAGTACACCGAAATTTACAGAATTTGAAATAACAGAACCTTTAAAACTTCGAGAAAGAGAAAAACAGAAAAGGAGTTCATGAAGCTAACAAATCAAAGGTTGATGTAGCGTTCTCAACGATAAGTTTGCATTGTCAATGTTATCATTATCCAGGATATTTAGCATGCATCAAATTTTTAAAGGGGAAACATCTACCCCACCACCCCTCTTTTATTTTTCATTTTTGTCAAAATTATAAAATTAAAAGTTAAATTGCAGAAACAGCTACAATAAGGAACTTCCATTTACTTCCCTTTAGACAATTGGTCAGATAGGAAGGCTGAAAAAGCTCAACTTTAACTAAGAGGTAAGAGTACCTTGTACACAGCAGGATGCATCTCATGAAGTTCAAAAAATTTTGATTCCAAATAAGGAAGCTGAGATCCATTTTTGTGTGGCGGAAGATGGCGAAAGAGTTCAACTCTATTCCTAGCTTCAGGTTGATTCAATACAGACCGCCTTTTAGCCTTACCCACACGACTCGCATCATCAAATTGCATACGTGGAGGAGGAAGATCTTTCTTCCTCTCTTTCTCTACTGGCCGATCAACTCCTATTCTTTCAGAAGCAGCAACTGAAGATGCAGCTGGAGGACCATCTTTCTTTTGTGGTGGCTGCTTCATGTGTTTAGAAGAAGCAGCTCCTCCAGGTGTACTGGATTTATTTGCCTCAGCTATAAAATTAAAATTAAAACCTTTTAGTGCCAAGGGCAAAGCTAACAAATTATATGCCAATAGAAAACTGAGTGCAATTGGTCAGAACAAATATAAACATAAAATGAATGTAACAAAACTCATCTTTCATCAAAATCAGAAAAGCCATTGCCTATGTTAACAAACATGAACAAATACTAAGTAAACGCTAACAGACTTCAAGAAGCTATTCAATTCTTGAATGTCATAGGAGTTGAAACCAGAAACTAGTTGAGCTGCTTGCTAATTATTCAAACTTGGCTCATTAGATTAGAAAACAAATAAAGCTAGACTTTGATGATGAACCCGCTTCGTAATATCTATTTCTCTTTCAATGAGATTAGGAACCTCTTACTTTAAGGCAAGGGGGAAAGTTTGCAACTGATTACAATATGAACCAGAGAAAATCGTTTATAATAATCATATATAAAAATTATACGGCATTTGCAATTTAAGACATAAATACAGTTAGATAAATAAGTACAGTATTTATTAATTGTATGGTAATCATTATACCTTGCATGTTTCTTTGAGTCACATGTCATTTCCAACATATTTGTACTGCATCCTTTAGATCTGTTTTCAAATACCCAATCCTAGTCTCTAATGTTTCCCACATCCACCATCAATTTCGCAAATATTACTAATATATGTTAAAACTAACCTACTTTGGGATGAAAGGGACAATCAGATAAACTATATATTTTGTTCAGTTTAATTCAAATAACAGTACTTCAAAGTTACCCATAGGCATAAAATGAAGAAAAGACTGTTTTGAACCTTTAGAAGCAGCTTTAGCAGCCCGTTGAGATTCCTGCAAGGCACGCCTCTCAGCCTTCGTTGTTTTCGCTTTTAGAGGTTTTGAATTTGATGCCTGCTCCTTTTGCGCTTCGCTTTTTTCTGCAATGAAACTTTGTTTTAGGAAACCCCAGTTATTCCAAATACTTTGAAACTTATTATATCTAAAGAAACATTAATACCAGGCAGTGGATTCTTAGCTTCAAGTGCAGCAACACTTTCCGGTTGCTTCACTGGAGAGAAATTGAAACCGCCACTGGGCAAACTTGTCGCAAACTTCGCTGAATTACTCCTCCGATACCAGTCCGTCCCCTCCGAGAACTCTTCATCACTAATTCGACTACGAGTGGGTGACTCCAACCACAACACCGACTCCGAGGGGTTGTAGCTTCCGACAGTAGCATGATCTCCAGCGTTTCCACGTCCAGGAACGGGAAGAGCGGAGGTGCGTCCGCCAAGGTTGTCGGAGAGGTGACGCGCCGGCGGAATCATGACCGGAGAGAGGGTGTTGCTGGCGGGAGATTCAGAGAGTGGCGGCGAATCGGAGGTTGGAGGGCCTGATTGGGAGCGTGTAGGAGGAGGGTGCTGCGCCGGCGTGTTGGGGGTGAAGAAGCCGACTTGGCGGACTCTGGGGACGGCACGTGAGACACGACGCGTGTCCATGGAAACTTGCCGTTCGTTCGAAGAAGCTGTTATTTTGTATAAAAGAAAATAAGTTAGGGTTTGGAAATCATGCAAATTAGGGTGAAGAGGAAGATATGAAGACCATTTACAAAGAAGAACGATTTATTTACTTCACTTTTTTTTTAAAAAAAAACTTTTAATATTCGCTACAGTTGTTAGATTAGAGGAGAACTTTTTTTTTTAATTCTGTTTGATTGGCTGTAATTGATTTTTCGGAAAATGAATTACTGAAATTTGAATTATTGAAATTTGAATTACTGAAAAATGAATTATTGGAATTTGAATTCTGGAAAATGAATTACATTTCTGAAAAATGAATTACATTTCTGGAAAACATCTGAAAAATATTTTATGATGTTTGAAAGATATTATTTAAACCTTTTTTCTACTAGTTGAAGAGTTTTTTAAAAATTATTTATTACAAATATTAAATATAATAAATAATATTATTTATCATAAAACTTAATATTATTATTTTAAAATATTAAAATAATTTATTTATTATTAAATATTATTTTTATAATTTTATTAATAAAAATATTAATATTGGTATATTTTAGTGAAATAAAATATTATATATTATATTAATTATTTATTAAAGTAATAGTGTTATATTATATTTTAAAAATATTAATTAGTATATTTTAAATATCTTTACGAAAATATTATTTAAATATATAAATAATATTATTCATTATTAAATATATAAAAAATTATTATATATTATTAAAATAAAAATATAATATCTTATATTATTATAATATAATTGATTATTTTATATAATATTAAAAATATAATATTATATTATTATAAATATTAATAAATATATTTTAAATATTTTAATAATTAATATTTTGATGAAAATGATATTAAAATATTTTATTAATATTAAATTCATAAAATAAAATTATTTTGAGTATTTTTGCTTTGAAGTGAAAAGTTCGGAAAATGAATTACGGAAAATGAATCCGTAAGTCATTTTACAGAAAACACAAAGAAAATTCTGTTATTAAGAAAATGAATTACATTCCGGAAAACGAATTACGTGAAACAAACACGGGAAAACATTTTTCGGAAAACGAATTACGTGAAACAAACACGGAAAAATATTTTCCAGAAAACGAATTACATGAAACAAATATGAGATTTCGGGGAAAACCAATTCCGTAATTGGTTTTACGTCAAACAAACACACCTTAGTGGAGAATAAGTTTTCACTTAGCCTCTTGTTTATGTTTTCTCTTTTTGATGTTTTTTTTATAAGTCTAAGGATAATCAAAATACTCGAACCCTATGAGTCTCGACTCGACTCTATAAAAACATTTTTTTTAAAAATTTTGAGGTTCAGGGAGGTTTATATAGTATATAAGTTCGAGCGGGGCGAGATTGCGTTTAAGGTAAAAAAATCATCGATCTGACCCGACCCGGTTAATTTATATTTTTTTATATAAAATATATTTAATATTTTAGGAATTTTAATTTTATATTATTAAAATATGTTTTTAAATTATTAAAAATATAAAAATATTATAAAATATACTATTTTAACCATTTAAAATTATAATAAATAATTATAAATATATAAAATATATATTTAATTATTTTAAAATATTAATATATTCAGTTTGGGTAGGATTGGGGTCGGGTTTAGCCTAAAAATCAGAAAGGGTTCGGGTGGAAGAAAACTAAAATTTATCAGGATGGGACGAGGTCGGATATAAGAAATATGTTCATAAATCGAGGTCGGAGAGGCTAAAAACCCAACCCGTCCCGACCCATGCACATCCCTAGATAAGTCTTCTCTTTTAGTTTCATTTAACTTTAAAACTGATAATGTCTTAAAAAATAATTAAACCAAAAAATTTTAGGAGGGTCAGGACTTAATTTTAATGGTTTTAAAATTTTTAAAGACTTAAAATACAATTAAACCGTAACAGTTGGGATAGGCTATATCCCCTTCCGCCTTCACATGTTCCATCACTGATTTTATGTTTTGTCTAACTTAAAATTTTATGTTTTTCAATCATATTCGTTTCTATCGATTTTTAATCTTAAATTAAGCTACCATTTTAGAATTTCACATTAGGTACGCATGTATGCTTGAAAATAATAGTCCTTTAAAAATGTTATTGTTATACAAATTATTTCTATTATGAATAAAATTATAAATTTAATAAAATACCTATGTAGGCAAAAGTGTTACATTTAATTATCTCATTTCTCATTTATATTAGAAAAAAATCATAAAATAAAATAAATAGGGAACTAAATCGTCAAGTACTCGCTACATCGAATATTGCCGCCTGTGGTCTGATATGTGAACTCGTGAAACGTAACAAGCCGATTATTCTTATTCCAGTAGACAGGTTAACAAGTTAGAAACTACCAAACATATTTTGTTATTTATATTTATATAATTATGTAATTATAATTTACAGTACCAAACAAAATTAAAAAAAATACTTTCACCTTACCAATCAGACATGTTTATAAGATTATGAACAAAGAAGAAAATAGAAAAGAATTAGGGAGGGGGGGACAAAATGAATCTAATGCAGTCGATTCAATAAGGCTATACCAGCTCTCGCCAAGGAGAGAATAGATAGACCACGACGAATCTAAAAATATTTTTAGGGTTGTAAATACGCATATATTAACAACAAAATTTTTTGTATGAGATGAATATAAATAGAACTTTAAGGTAAATACCATCAGTAAGAATAGATAACCGGCGTAACGAAATTCGGATTTGAACACTTGCATCTGTCACTAGATGGGACCTCAACTGGACCACAAGGAGCTAAGCCTGGATGCCAGTTTCGCACTCTTGTAGTCGTCTCTAAGCTGAATAAACCAGAGTAATACAATACCCGAATCAAAACTAGCAACCTTCACAAACAAAAATGACCCCTTTCATCTCATCTTTTCTTTTCAATTTTTTATACCTAATAGATTTCAATTTGAAACTTTCATAATGTCATCATTTCTTTTAAGCCAATCGACTTAGTAGATCATCATTTATTATGAACTGCATACACCAAGTAAGAACATAATTTAAAGTTGCAAAGTTAATATTTGTAAAATACAACTATATAGTAAACTTCAAGTCCGGGTTATTTTTGTATTCAAGTGGTTTTTCGAGTTTGGGTTGATTGAGATAGGATCAAGAAATTGTTTGAACTTGAGAGTTGTCCTATAGAAAATTTTCACCATCTTTTGAGTCCAAACAATCAATAAATGCTGGCACCATGGCCTACTACTTTCCAAGGCTCTAGAGCAAATTTGTTTGAACTTGATAGTTGTCTAACTACCATGTGTCTAGGGACGAGTACAAAATTTTATGTTAGGAGGAGTGAACTTGTAAAGTTTAGGGGAGAAATTATAAAATTTTAGGGGAACATATTTTCAAAAGAAAATATATAAAATATAAAAATTTGAAATTTTTAGGGGGCTGACCATCCTCACCCACCCCCTCTAGGTCCATCCCTTGATGTGTCCCTTACTTGGTGGGCCTTAGATTCAACAGATACCTCCTTCACCAATCGTATAATACAACTAGCTATTTGACTCCACATCAAACCAGAGTCTACCACATAAAACAAAATTGCTGAATATTATCAAGGGATGATGCCTCACTTAAAGAACTATTTCAAATGAATGGATGAACGACGAAACACAGTTTTATATAAGTTGGTTGAATGAAGTTCTTGATGTGTGAGAGTAATTTGTTCAATATCTAGTGTACACATAGAGTAATTTAGTAGACTCAAAAGTCATAGAAATATATAAACAATAATCAAGGGAATTAAAATTATAAACATCATACCAGTTCAGTCTGAAATGCTTGTTTGGTAAGACCCTCTAATGCAGTGAATGCAGCCTCGAGGACTCGAGAAAGATAAGCAACAACTCTAGACATGGCTATAGAAGAGATCTACAACAGAAAACTGAATTTGTTTAGTTCAATCATCAAGTAGTCAACAAAGAGGAACATAAATGAAGTTAAAATAGGCACCTTTATAAGCATCACCCTCCGCGCTAGACATTGCTGTTGCCATTTCTTCACAAGCAGCAGCATGAGCACCGTCCACAGGCAATAAGAGCCGAGATATAGAATTTGCAAAGTACTGCAGATGAAAGGTAAGATTAATTCAAAACCATGAAACCAAAATATTCTTTCATATGTGCACTTTTCTGTAAGAAACAACCAAGACATCGATGTACTTCCTGAATTATGACCACACTACTGCCAGAACATTGTACTGCGACCATGAAAGATTTGAAACTGTTTTCACCGGAAGCTACAGCAGCTTCTGCCTGCTCATCAATTAATTAGCCACCCTTATTTGCATTATTTTTCATTAAATTGAAACTTAAAATGAATAAGATAAATCACAATTAGTTATGTACCTGAGAAGTAGCTGCAGCAGCCACCCTTCTACTAACACTTGTACCTATCACAAATCTTTCCCTCAAACCTGCAGCTTCAGTCAAGTTATCTCTAGCCCGTTCAAGTCCATCTGTTATGTATAGGCTAACCTGAAAAATGAGACATTGCAATTAATGTATTGGCTAACAAGTAGAATGGTATGCTTAATTAACCAACTTACTTGGTCGAGTAAGCAAGCGAACACTGCTCTTACATTGGCTGCAAGTGTAGCTGGCTGTCAAAGACATTACAATAAATTAATCATTGATGACATTTAAGTCATTATATATGGTTTCTTTCTCTCCACCCAGCCTTGGTTTCTTTTTAACAAACCAGTCATGGTGGTGGATACGGCCTTTGAATTGTACTGTTTAAAAGTTTTGAAACATAATATTTGCCCAAATGGAGCCTAAGAAACCCCAGAATGCTAAGATTTAAACAAATTTCAAGAGCAATATAGTTAATAGAAACATTGGAAACCCTCAATTTGTTCCCCTACATCCCCATGTAGGTGTTCAGTCCAGTACCTTCAGTCATGTCTCGTGACATGCAGAGAAACTGCACAGAACTAAGTGAGCATAACTTTGAAAAGTGGATAAATTATTACCAACAAAGAAAATAACGTGCATCTGGATATTGCTTCTTCATTCCACCACACATACTCGGTTACAGCTGCAACAGATATCTCCGGGGGGGGGGGGAGCCACTGAAGCCCCTCTAGAACGCCCTATTGTTACACTTAACTCTGAGACTTTCTGGCTTTCAGCACGCAGTTCTTCCAACTGCACAGCATCACAGATGTTACAGGCTGCAACAATGAAGCAAATAAAGCATTGAATCTTTAGGTGAACTAAATGCAAACCTTGGCTTGATACAGTTGTTTAAGAGAGGCTTGCTCATGTTCAGTATATTCATCCTTGTGAGAAGAAAAAAGAGACTCTGCAAGACCCGTAATAAAAACAAATTTCTGATTTAGTCATACAAGGAGCATAAAATAGCTATTGAGAGTGGGTACTTTCACATTTGTTGTTGGGAAAATAAACCTCTTGTAATCCAACAATCCATATAGATCACAACATTAACAAAAATACTTGAAAAATAAAAGAGAAACAAAACACAATAATTTAACGTGGAAAACTCCCAAATGGAGAAAAACCACATTGTCAAAAGACAACCAAGAGAAAAAATATTTACTATGTGGAAAATTATTACAACCACACTACAAACTATTTAACTCTCACACATGCCCAAAAGCTAAAGTACACCCCAAGAGAATTTCCCTTTAAATTCTCTACTAGTAAAACTAATAGCCTTCTAATACACCACTTTTATTTTGGTAATTGACATACATTTAACCAAAGGGAAATGTTCTATTTATAGGTTAAGAATTTTTCCATCCTTTGTTAATTTCCAATGTGAGATTTGGCCAATTTTTGTCAAAAACTAACAAATCTCCACATTGGCAAAAATTCCATACAATTCTTCACCATAAAAACAACAGCTACCTCAATAACACCATCAGCTATGATAGTCACAATTCTAAAAAACAAGAATTGTCATACTCCACCAAAAGAGTATACACACTTGGAATTCACTAACTCCAAGAATTTTTACCTTGACCAGTTCATGTCGAAAAACTGCTAATAAGTTATGGTGCAACTTCTAATGTTGACTTTCTAGGAAGTTCATTAGCCATCGACATCAATTCCACCACACACCTTGCATCAACTGTCAACCAATGCCCATGTGTAAATGTGGACATGCTACCTTTTCATACATCCTTTTCCATGGCAACTTAATTGGTGTTAACTTCCTAAAAAGGCTACTTTTAAAGCCTTTTTCACTTAAGTTATTGTTTGTTTAAAAGCTCATTTTAGTCATTTTAGGATCATGTAGTTGCATATAATTGCATTTGTGGTGGTTGTACTATTTTATTTCTCAATGGTGCTGTTTGAGGGAAAGGTGCAGTTTGTCTATGGTGTGCAGGGAATAGCAAGAAAAAGGATTCTTTGGGAAGTAATGTCGCGGCATCACACGTTGCTAGAGCAGATTGAAATGCCTTGGCATTTCTGGCGCAGAAAAGGACAAAAAGATATTTCTGCATCAGGACAGCTGGCACTGGACAGCTGTCCCTGCGCGTGGAGGACTGCTGTAACCACCTGCCAGAGCTACCAATGGACCACTGCCACTTGGAGGATAAGATTCATGCACAAAATGTGATTCTAGGGGTATGAGGGGTATTTTGCACCCAACAAACTCATCATTACCCCTATATATTTTATTTATTATTATATGACACCTCATGGGAGAGAGAAGAGAGGAGAGTGAGCACATGCATAGAGCAGAAAAATCAGATTTTTATTTTCTCTTTTTCCTTTCTTCTTCCTTGGAATATTCCTCCATTGATAAAGCTCCAAGGAGTGGCAAGCTAGGCGCCGAAAAGAGCTAGCGAGCTAGGTGGTTCGTGGTGGCCGAGAGGAGACCTCCGGTGGCGCGTCGAAGGCTTCTTCTCACTTCCCTTTTTGCTGCTATTTCTTTATATTATTTTGTGGGTTGTTGGAACGAATTTTCATGACTTTGTGTTTGGATATTTCGAACCCCACCATGAACTAACTTATTTGGTGGTGGTTGGTTGAATGGTTGTTTAAACTTTATTTTTAATGGTATATTTAAGTTTATTTTGGTTCTTTATTTGCTTTGCTTATGAATGCTTCACCATCTAGGCTTGTAAGAGGCATGGAAATGTCCATCTCTTAGATGAAGGTTAGGTATTCGGAAGAATCCTAAACTAAAAATACTTGTAAGTATTCGGAAGAAACACAAGATAAGATCCTCATAAGCAATGGGTTATGGTATTTTCAAGGGGCTTTGAACCGGCCTAGGAATATTATAACTTAATCCCTTAGATCTCGGAAGAGACTAGGATAGGATTTCAACGACTAAAAAGGGTGTCTTCATCAATAGGGTAGGCTGTCCAACATCGTTGAGTGAGAGCAGATGCCTTGGCATCCTATTCTGTTAGGTTCTTTTGAACACCTTAGGAAAGCCCTGTCGAGTAAGTAAAGACAAGATAGCTTAGATATACTTGAGAAATAAGTTTAGCAACCTTAGACCAATCCTTACCATTCATTTCATTGGAAGCTTGTCACGTGAGGATTATTTTCTTCTTATTTTATTTATCTTTTTATTTACTATTTTTACCATTTCTCATTGCCTTGACATTTCACCATACTCAATATTAAACATCCATCATTGCCACTGCATTTCCATTTGCTACACCATCACACCATCAATCCACATTCACCAGCATACACATTTCCATTACCGTGACATTTGTATATATCAAGACTAACTATACTTAGATAATTTAGTGTGTTGCTTTGGTTAGATTTTCGTAATTTCACCCAATCCCTGTGGAGACGATACTCACTCATCATTATATTACTTGAGCGATTGTGTATACTTGCACATTATTTGCGTATATTTTATAGTACTCACAACACGCGAACAAGTTTTTGGCGCCGTTGCCGGGGATTGGCAGCCTGAAGTTATTTAGTTTTGCCAGAGCATTTTATTTTGCATTTTTTTATTTTTGTATAGTTTACTTGATATTTTTGTTTTATTTTTCAGGTTTATTTAGTGTATGCCTAGAAGAAATTCTGAAGAGCCTTTGGAACCAATAGAACCTGAGATTGAAAGACTCTTTAGAAGAAGAAGACGTTCTCAAAGAAATATGTATCAGATTGGAAACCAAGGCATTGGTCAAGATGACGGAAATCAGAATGACGAGGCATTAAACAATGCTGAACCTGCTATCAGGCCTCGTGTTATTCGAGATCATTTAAATCCGATGCTGGATGATCTGAATCCTGGGATTGTGGCACCCGAAATTTAAGCTGCACATTTCGAGCTGAAACCAGTCATGTTCAACATGTTGAATTCCATTGGGCAGTTTGGGGGTATGCCAACTGAAGATGCCAGGCAACACATTCGCAATTTTCTGGAAGTTTGTGATTCTTTCCGCCAAGAAGGAGTGCATGAGGATTTTCTGAAATTAAAGCTTTTTCCGTATTCATTGCGTTACCGAGCAAGGGCTTGGTTGAGTGGTGTACCAGCCGGTTCGATGGAATCATGGGCCGATCTTTGCAAGAGCTTCTTATTGAGGTACAACCCACCAAATATGAATACGCAGCTAAGGAATAAAATATCATCTTTTCGCCAGGGAGACGACGAATCCATGTATGAGTGTTGGGATCGTTACAAGAGTTTGCTTCGAAAGTGTTCAAATCATGGTTTTCATGATTGGACTCAAGTAGTCATGTTCTATAATGGAGTCAATGCACCCACGAGGATGTTACTGGATGCCTCGGCAAATGGGACATTGCTGGATAAATCACCTACGGAGGCGTTTGCTATCTTGGACATAATTGCTAACAATGATTATCAATTTCCTTCCTCAAGACTTGGGAGTGGGAGGAGAGCACCTGGAGCATTTGAGTTTGAAGCCAAAGATTCGGTGTCCGCTCAACTTTCCGCTATTACTAATATGTTGAAGAACTTACAATGTTCCACTGATGTGAAGGAAGTGAAACCAACTAGTCTGGCATGTCTGTTATGCCAAGGCAATCATCACGAGAGCGAATGCCCAACCAACCATGAGTCCATCAACTTTGTAGTCAATTACAATCGAGGCAGCAACAATCCTTACTCAAACACTTATAATGCTGGATGGTGTCAGCATCCTAATTTTTCATGGGGAAATCAAGGAGCCCACAATGCTAATCAACCTACTAGGCAGCAGAATCACAATGAGCCTCAAAGTTACCAAAATGCTATGCCATGGCATAATGCTAACAAAGGAGCTTCATCTTCAGCGAGCATAAGTTCCTTAGAAGCTACAATTCAAGAAGTCATATCTACTACGAAGACAATGTTGCAAGACCATTCTACTTCAATTAAGAATCAAGGAGCTTTACTTTATAGTCAAGGCGCCTTACTTCAAAGCCATAGCTCGTCTCTGAGAGCTTTGGAAGGTCAAGTTGGTCAGATTGCTACGGCATTGCAAGAGCGTCAGCAAGGACGTTTGCCAAGTGATACTGAAGTCACTAAAGGGCCTCGAAAAGAGCACTGCAATCTGTTAACTCTTAGGAGTGGAACATAAATCAATCGACAAGTCAAGGATAGTGGGCCATAGCATGATGATTCTAATCCCACTACTGAAGCTGAATTACAAGATGATAGAGTTTCTGAGAAGGAAAAAGAGGAGGATTCTGCCAAGGTACCAGATTCTGATGCCAAGGCAAAAGAAAATTCTATGCCTACAGTTAAGGAAGCTAGACCTCCCCCACCCTTCCCGCAAAGATTGAAGAAGCACAATGATGAAGTTCAGTTCAAGAAGTTTGTAGACATTCTTGATCAGCTCCATATCAATATACCTCTCTTGGAAGCTGTTGAACAGATGCCGATGTATGCCAAATTTCTGAAGGACATCTGTACCAAGAAGAGGAAAGTAGAGACTGTTGCCACGGCAACAGAATTTTGTTCTTCATTGAGTAAGTTGCCGCCAAAGAAAAATGATACGGGAAGCTTCATTATTCCTTGTTCAATTGGAGCTAATTTCATTGGAAAGGCTTTATGTGATCTTGGTTCAAGTGTCAACTTAATGCCAAAATCGATATTCTTGAAGCTTGGCATAGGAGATGCAAGACCCACCTCAGTTATTTTACAACTTGCCGACAAATCCCATGTTAAACCTGAAGGGAGAGTCGAGGATATCATAGTAAGGGTGGACAAGTTTGTGTTTCCAGTCGACTTCTTAATTCTGGACTGCGAAGTTGATGCCAAGGCACCAATCATTCTGGGAAGACCTTTCCTAGCCACTGGACGTATCTTGATAGATTGTGAAAAAGGTGAACTCACCATGAGAGTGACTGATCAGTGTGTGACTGTCAATGTTTTTAGAACACTCAAATATGTTGATGACACTGAAGAATGCCAAGGCATTTCTGAATTGAACTCAGTGATTGAAGAAGAGACTGAACATCTTTGCCAGAACAACTTCATTCAGCTAGCAGAAAATGAATATTGGGTGGATGATGAAAGCTTAGTGGAGTCCGACGACTTTCCAATTTTGGAGGAGCAATCTAGCTTAGTACAAGTTAGATCAGGTATGAATTTTGAACCTCTGAATTTTGATGAATTCATTTCTCCTAAGCCTTCATTATTGCATGCACCCAATCTAGAGCTTAAGACTTTGCCAGGGCATCTTAAATATGTTTACTTAGGTAGCGATGAGACTTTACCGGTGATTATTTCCGCTAACCTTACTGCTAACCAAGAGCAAAGTTTGTTAAGTGTTTTGATGCAGTATAAGAAAGTAATTGGTTGGACTATGGCCGATTTGAAAAGCATTAGTCCCATGATCTGTATGCACAAGATTCTGCTAGAAGATTGCCACGGCAATTCAATTGAACCACAAAGAAGACTCAACCCTGTTATGAAGCAAGTGGTTATGAAAGAAATTCTGAAATGGCTTGATGCTGGAGTGATCTACCCTATCTCCAATAGCTCATGGGTGAGCCCTGTCCAATGTGTTCCGAAGAAAGGAGGCACGACGGTGGTTACGAAAGAGGATAATGAGCTATTACCCACTTGCACTGTTACCGGATGGAGGATATGCATGGACTATCGAAAACTCAACAAAGCTACGAAGAAGGACCACTTTCCTCTACCTTTCATCGACCAAATATTGGATCGATTTACCGGCAAAGCATTCTATTGCTTTTTGGATGGGTACTCGGGGTACAATCAAATTGCCATCGCACCAGAGGACCAGGAGAAGACTACATTTACTTGTCCCTATGGTACTTTTGCCTTTAGGAGGATGCCTTTTGGACTCTGTAATGCCCCGGCAACGTTTCAGCACTGTATGCAAGCTATATTTTCAGATATGGTTGAGGATTTTCTGGAGATCTTCATGGATGACTTTTCTGTTTGTGGGGATGATTTTGAACGATGCCTCGGCAATTTAGAAAAAGTTCTCAAGAGATGCGAAGAGGCTAAGTTGGTCTTAAACTGGGAAAAATGTCGCTTCATGGTGACTGAAGGTATTGTATTAGGCCACAAAATTTCACACAAGGGTATTGAGGTAGACAAGGCGAAAATTGAAGTGATTGAAAAATTGCCACCACCAACTTCGGTCAAGGGAATAAGAAGTTTTCTTGGACATGCTGGATTTTATAGAAGATTTATCAAAGACTTCTCCAAGATTTCTAAGCCCTTGTGCACATTGCTTCAACAAAACCAACCCTTTGTGTTTGACGAATTATGCCTCGGCGCATTTACTAAGCTGAAACGACAACTGATCTCGGCACCCATTGTAGTCCCTCCCGACTGGACATCACCATTTGAGCTGATGTGTGATGCAAGCGACTATGCCGTAGGAGCTGTTTTGGGGCAACGCCGAGGTAAAACTTTTCATGTTATTTATTACTCTAGTCGCACTTTAAATGAAGCACAATTGAACTACACCACCACTAAGAAAGAATTACTTGCCGTGGTATTTGCTTTTGATAAATTTAGACCTTACCTAATAGGCACTAAAGTTATTGTTCACACTGATCATTCGGCTATAAAATACTTAGTGAACAAAAAGGATGCCAAGCCTAGACTTATTAGGTGGATCTTACTTTTGCAAGAATTTGACTTAGAGGTGGTAGATAGAAAAGGAACTGAAAATCAAGTTGCTGATCACTTATCTAGGATAGAGAACAATTCTGAATGCCATGACACTGTAGATATCCAAGAGGAATTTCCTGATGAGAAAATTTTATATGCCGCGGCAATCCCGTGGTACGCTGACCTTGTTAATTTTCTTGTTAGTGGAATTGTGCCTTTTGATTTGAATAGTCAGGCTAAAAAGAAGTTCAAGCACGATACAAGGCACTATTTTTGGGATGAGCCATATCTGTTCAAACATTGTGCCGATCAGCTCATTAGACGATGTGTTCCTGAAGAGGAGCAAAGTAATATTTTGTACCATTGTCATTCGGCCCCAAGTGGAGGCCATTTTGGTGGAACAAGGACTGCTGCTAAGGTCCTGCAATCAGGATTTTACTGGCCAACTTTGTTTAGAGATGCCCAAGCATTTTACAAAGGATGTGATCGATGCCAACGGACTAGAAACATCTCTAGACGACATGAGATGCCGCTGCAAAATATTTTGGAGATAGAGCTGTTTGATGTATGGGGCATCGACTTCATGGGACCATTCCCATCTTCTGAAGGAAAATTATATATATTGCTTGCTGTGGATTATATGTCAAAGTGGGTGGAAGCAATAGCAACTTCAAAGAATGACTCCAAGACCGTACTCAAGTTTTTGCACAAGTATATTTTCACTCGGTTTGGAGTACCTCGTGCTATCATCAGTGATGAAGGAACCCATTTTGATAACAAGTTGATTGCCAAGGCATTGCTGAGATATGGAGTTCGACACAAGATTGCCACGGCATATCATCCGCAGACAAATGGCCAGGCTGAGATATCTAATCGAGAGATCAAGCAGATTTTAGAGAAAGTGGTGAACCCAAAGCGAAAGGATTGGTCGCCAAAGTTGGATGAAGCACTTTGGGCGTACAGAATAGCATTCAAAACTCCTTTGGGGATGTTACCCTTCAAGTTAGTGTATGGTAAAGCTTGTCATCTCCCGGTTGAGTTTGAACATAAAGCTTATTGGGCTATCAAGCGATTGAATTTCGATGCTCAACTAGCTGGGGAGCAGAGATTATTAGAACTTAATGAAATGGAAGAGTTTAGAGCACAAGCATATGAGAATGCTCGGATATACAAGGAGAAAACCAAGAAGTGGCATGACCAAAAACTGATGCCACGGCATTTTCATGTGGGGCAACAAGTCTTGCTTTACAACTCCAGACTTAAACTCTTTCTTGGGAAGCTAAAATCTCGATGGTCAGGGCCATTTGAGGTGCATTATGTCTATCCCCATGGAGCTGTTGACATTAAGAGAATAGACAATGGGAAGATCTTCAAGGTTAATGGCCAACATCTGAAAGCCTACAATGGAATTCCACCACCGCACAACAAGGACGTGTTACGGCTGCACGATACTGAAGCGTGCCCAGAGGAGAACCAAAATTCGATGCCTCGACATTGAATTTGTGTCTGTGCATAAATAAAATTTAACATTCAAGTTTTTTCTTTAGTTTTATTTTATTTTAATTTGTAATTAATTTTTGATCTGATTTGTAGGGACCACACTGCTGCAAACCGTACAAGGAGCGGTTACCAAAGGGAGGAAAGGACAAAGCATTAATTAGAGAGATATTCTTTTGATTTGTTTCTTTTTAATTTAATTTCTGACATTTCTTTTCTCTTTCCACAGTTTTTATCCCATCACATCATTGCTTTTTGGCAGTTTTTCCTTCCCCATACACGCACAACCCCCACCCACTAATTTATCTCTTAACCTTCCTATCACCCCTTTTCTCTCCCAAATTTTTAACTTTTTCTTTTATCTTTCATTATTAATTTTTCTCTTTCATTTTAACTTTTACCTTTTCTCTTTCTTTCATTCATCTTCTTTCTTTGTTATTTCTCCATAGCCGAAATACATCCAAGTTTTTAAAGCTTTCAAAAGCTTCTTCCTTTTTCATTTTTCTTACTTCAAAAACACTGAAAATGGTGCGCTCAAGACCAGCTCCAACTGACACGACCGCTTGGCAACAGTTTGAGAACGATGAGGCTAAGGCTCGGTTCCAAAACTTCAAGAACCGAAAACTCTTTTTTGAGTTAGGATTTATTTTTACCGAGGAAACCGATGGTGGTTTTGGACCCGATGTTATGGACATCGTGACGCCACTCAAATGGCAGAAGTTTGCTCGTCATCCTGGTTCGGTGAACGCCTCATTAGTTAAGGAGTTCTATGCGAATCTTTCCAAGCCCAATCAACACTCCATCTTCATTCGAGGTAAGCAAATCCGTTTTACATCCACTGCTATTAATTGTTATTTTCATTTGCAGGATGTTGTGGATAACCATGCCACGTTCGAAGAGGAAGCCGATAGCAACACATACGATGGGGTCTTGGAGGACATTTGTTTCGAAAACACTGAGTGGAATGGTCGCCAGACGAGCCGATACTCGGTCAACCGGGAACGCCTTCAGCCGCGCACAAAGCTATGGAATCACTTTCTCAAGCATAAATTAATGCCCACCTCCCACAACACTACGGTATCACTTTCACGCTTATTGCTTTTACATTCTATAATGGTATCCCGTTCGATCGATGTGGGTCGTATCATTGTTCAGCAAGTTAACGACTGTTTGGGTAAAAAGGCAAGTGCTTTGGTGTTTCCTAATTTAATTACCGCTTTATGTCATAAGAAAAAGGTTGAGGAAAATGCTTTTGATGAAATTTTACCTAGATTATCGGGCATCACTAGGGCTAGACTTCCACTGTTGTTGGGAATTGAAAATCCCAAGTCTAACGACCCTGTTCATGAGCAATTTGTAGGTGCTATAGAATCGAATGCCGAGGCAAGGTTACTTTCTCTCGAGGAAGCTGTGACGCAGACTCAAGCTCAACTGCATGCTTTACACGGTGACATCCGTAACTTCTTTGGATATGTGAAGCATAGAGATGCTGTGGTGGAATCATTCTTTCAAGAAATCATTCCCCACGGACAACGGAATTTTCCTGGATTCCCAGACGAAATTCTGCCGGCATTTAATGCCGAGGCATCTCCAGAGCCTGAGCACGATGCACCTGATCCTCCTGCTGATGACCCTACTCCTGATACACACCGGTCCAAGACTCCTGAATATCCGCCCACTGTCCCTGTCGAAGAAACACCCAGCCCCGTCCCAGCACCCAATCCTTCTCCTGCACAATGTAGTGGTCGCCGCACCAAGACCACGGCTGGACGCATTGCGCACTATTACTCCAATTCTTCCGAGTCCAGCCCAGCACCTATCCGGAAGCGCACCCGACGAGGAGGTGCTAGCACCTCCAAAGTACCACCATCACGTAAACATTGAGGTACCTCTTTTGCATCCATTTTCATTTAGTTGCATTTCATTGCATAACATATAGTTTTTAGTTAGTTTGGTTCTCTTTAAAGCATCGAGGACAATGCTTCCCTTAAGTTTGGGGGAGGTAGTGTTCTTGGTAGGTCATATGCATGATAGCATTAGCATAGTATTATGCCATGGCATCAGTAAATGGTAGGACAGTTAGATAAAATGTTTTGAGGATACCCGATGATGATAATTTTGTTAGGCTAGAATCTGAATGTAAATGACTATTGAGAATGATAGAACTCACTCTAGGGCTTGATGCTTGGTGAAAAATATTTACACGATTTGTATGTTCTCTATACTTAGAAAATTTAGGAAATTTTTATTAAGGAACTTTAGTTAGTCTTGGCATTGAAATATAGTATGGTGTTTAAAAGGAAAATCAAAAACAAACTCCCTTAGAAATGAAACTGTGAATAAATGCTTAAGCATAGCTGTAGAGGGACACTCCTCTTTGCCGTGGCATTTCCTGGAACTTTCTTTAATAAATGGAAGCCTCATGCATATGAGTGAATGAAAGAAGTCACTGGATAACTCTACTTAACTAGCCCGGGGATGGAAGGTATGCTCCCTTTCATCTAGAGTGTGGGAGAGTAGGTGTGATGAGCTGACTCCCTTCGTAACAGCATCAAAAAAAAAGGGAGTAAAAATGTGCTTAATGATAAGTAAATGCCTTGACAAAAACTAGAGAACTTGATTAGAAATTGTCTAAATTCGCTAAGTATAGATTGGATACAATCACGCACACACACTACCACAAAGGATTTTGACCTAAAGAAAAGTACTTGAATTCTTGATAAGTCTAGCATGTTGAAGCCTATCGTTCTGAGGGTTGAAATTCAATTTTGTCCTACTGTCTTACTATCAAACTTTTCCATGACATTATGCTTATGTAACTGCTATCCATTACTTGAGGACAAGCAATAGCTTAAGTTTGGGGGTGTGTTAACTTCCTAAAAAGGCTACTTTTAAAGCCTTTTTCACTTAAGTTATTGTTTGTTTAAAAGCTCATTTTAGTCATTTTAGGATCATGTAGTTGCATATAGTTGCATTTGTGGTGGTTGTACTATTTTATTTCTCAATGGTGCTGTTTGAGGGAAAGGTGCAGTTTGTCTATGGTGTGCAGGGAATAGCAAGAAAAAGGATTCTTTGGGAAGTAATGCCGCGGCATCACACGTTGCTAGAGCAGATTGAAATGCCTTGGCATTTCTGGCGCAGAAAAGGATAAAAAGATATTTCTGCATCAAGACAGTTGGCACTGGACAGCTGTCCCTGCACGTGGAGGACTGCTGTAACCACCTGCCAGAGCTACCAATGGACCACTGCCACTTGGAGGATAAGATTCATGCACAAAATGTGATTCTAGGGGTATGAGGGGTATTTTGCACCTAACAAACTCATCATTACCCCTAGATATTTTATTTATTATATATGACACCTCATGGGAGAGAGAAGAGAGAAGAGTGAGCACATGCATAGAGCAGAAAAATCAGATTTTTATTTTCTCTTTTTCCTTTCTTCTTCCTTGGAATATTCCTCCATTGATAAAGCTCCAAGGAGTGGCAAGCTAGGCGTCGAAAGGAGCTAGCGAGCTAGGTGGTTCGTGGTGGCCAAGAGGAGACCTCTGGTGGCGCGTCAAAGGCTTCTTCTCACTTCCCTTTTTGCTGCTATTTCTTTATATTATTTTGTGGGTTGTTGGAACGAATTTTCATGACTTTGTGTTTGGATATTTCGAACCCCACCATGAACTAACTTATTTGGTGGTGGTTGGTTGAATGGTTGTTTAAACTTTATTTTTAATGGTATATTTAAGTTTATTTTGGTTCTTTATTTGCTTTGCTTATGAATGCTTCACCATCTAGGCTTGTAAGAGGCATGGAAATGTCCATCTCTTAGATGAAGGTTAGGTATTCGGAAGAATCCTAAACTAAAAATACTTGTAAGTATTCGGAAGAAACGCAAGATAAGATCCTCATAAGCAATGGGTTATGGTATTTTCAAGGGGCTTTGAACTGGCCTAGGAATATTATAACTTAATCCCTTAGATTTCGAAAGAGACTAGGATAGGATTTCAACGACTAAAAAGGGTGTCTTCATCAATAGGGTAGGCTGTCCAACATCGTTGAGTGAGAGCAGATGCCTTGGCATCCTATTCTGTTAGGTTCTTTTGAACACCTTAGGAAAGCCCTGTCGAGTAAGTAAAGACAAGATAGCTTAGATATACTTGAGAAATAAGTTTAGCAACCTTAGACCAATCCTTACCATTCATTTCATTGGAAGCTTGTCACGTGAGGATTATTTTCTTCTTATTTTATTTATCTTTTTATTTACTGTTTTTACCATTTCTCATTGCCTTGACATTTCACCATACTCAATATTAAACATCCATCATTGCCACTGCATTTCCATTTGCTACACCATCACACCATCAATCCACATTCACCAGCATACACATTTCCATTACCGTGACATTTGTATATATCAAGACTAACTATACTTAGATAATTTAGTGCGTTGCTTTGGTTAGACTTTCGTAATTTCACCCAATCCCTGTGGAGACGATACTCACTCATCATTATATTACTTGAGCGATTGTGTATACTTGCACATTATTTGCGTATATTTTATAGTACTCACAACACGCGAAAAGGTAGCTATCATGCCATGAGGATATATATCTTTCTTTACAAAGCAAATTCATATTCTTCATTTTCAAAGACGACTACATTAGTAGCATCACTTTTGGAGCCATTAGCCGAATTAGCTCCACCGTTTTTGCAATCCTTCTTTAGATGTCCAGGTTGCCCACATCTCCAGCATATAATTTTCCATTTGGAGCCTTTATACTTCTTCCTATTTCCACAAACCGGCAATGCTCCACTATCAGAAGATTTGTTCTCTCCATTTTTAGCCTTCTTTCTTCCGAAATCAGCTTACTTGTCACTTCTGAAAAATTCACATTCTCTTTCCCGTACATTAAAACGGTTTGCATGTGCTCATAGGAAGATGGAAGAGACCAAATAAGTCTCAATGCTTTATCTTCATCATCAATCTCCACTCCAATAGATTCCAGTTCAGAAACAATCCCATTTAGTGCACTAAGGTGGTCATAAATTTTTGTACCTTCTTCCATTTGCAATTTGTGAAATTTCTCCTTCAAATATAACCTATTTGAAAGACTTTTAGCTTGATACATTTCCTCAAGCTTTTCCTAAAGCTCTTTTGTTGATGACCATCTAGCAACATTAGCAAGAACATTTTTGGTTAGACAGAGACGAATCTGACTTGCTGCTCTCATGTCTAACTCCTCCCATTCTTCTTCACTCATCTTGGATTTTCCCTTGTCTCCACTGTTGTCATTAGGTTTATCTGGTTCCTTTCCTTCGGACAAAGAAGCTGGATTTCCCTTTAAGGCCTTATACAATCCAGACTGGATTAGTATATCCTTGACTTATACTTACCACAACCCAAAATTAATTCTCCCATCAAATTTCTCAATATCAAATCTGAAACTCATTTTTGCTCAACAATGCTACAGTGATCTCACACGTGAATAATGAGTGAACAATTGTGTCTACAAAATGCACTAAGAAAGTTTCCAGGAAAGATTGGGGGGACACAAATGGTACTGCTTAAGTCCCAACCTCCTTAGGCGATTATAGCCTTTGTGACAAAACTTTCTTGGCTGCACTTACTTACACAATACCACACTCAATAAACACAATAACGTATTTAAAGGACCTCCAGTTGGACCACAACAATTTCTAAAAAATCTTTTCTGATGTAGAAGATCGGATAAAGCCACAACCACAGAGCATACTAAGAATTTTAAAGAAATTCCTACACCGCCTTAAAGTTTATCTTTTACCAAACCATTGACTCCGATACCAATTGTTGGGAAAATAAACCCCTTGTAATCCAACAAAACCTTTAGATCACAACATTAACAAAATTACTTAAAAAATAAAAGAGAAAAAACACAATAATTTAACGTGAAAAACTCTCAAAATGGAGAAAAACCACAGGCGTTGTCAAAAGACAACCAAGAGAAAAAAATATTTACTATGTGGAAAATTATTACAACCACACTACAAAATATTTAACTCTCACACATGCCCAAAAGTTAAAGTACACCCCAAGAGAATAAATTCTTTTTAACGTGGAAAACTCCCAAATGGAGAAAAACCACAGGCGTTGTCAAAAGACAACCAAGAGAAAAAAATATTTACTATGTGGAAAATTATTACAACCACACTACAAAATATTTAACTCTCACACATGCCCAAAAGCTAAAGTACACCCCAAGAGAATTTTAAATTCTCTACTAATATAGCTAATAGCTTTCTAGTACACCACTTGTATTTTGGTGATTGACATACATTTAACCAAAGGGAAATGTTCTATTTATAGGCTAAGAATTTTTCCATCATTTGTTAATTTTCAATGTGGGATTTGACCAATTTTTGCCAAAAACTAACATTTGTTTCACTCATGTCACCTCTCTTGATTGTAATGCGACATTATACATTTCCATTTAACATTTCCAAATTCATCTGACGCGATCATAATCTATTTTGGACTATTTTTATTTAATCTCATCAGTAGTTCCAAATAACCAACCCTAAACTGTCTACTTTAATCAAATAACAATGTATCTGATTCCAAAAATGCATTTAACATTATAGAATGACAATGCACAACAAGGTGATCTGCAAAGGAGATACTGTGATATTGTTACCTTCAACATCCAAATCACCACATCCAACAGCTCGCCGGTCTCTAGCAAGTTCTTGAGTCTTCTCATACGCCACAGCTAACACTCTCAGATACTGAAGCCTCAAGTGAAATATGATATAAAGTCAATCCTTACTTCTACTTACCGTTAGAAAAAGATTATGTGGATGCTTCTTCTATAAGTTTACTTACCAATAAAATTCCACCTTCCACCATGGGACGCGGCAAGAGATGGCTTCTCCAGTAATTTGTCCAAAAGAGAAGTAACTCGCTGCAAGTGACTTAGGAAACCAGCCATAATTAGAAAAAAAAATTACTCATAATGGTGCTGCATCTGCATTGAAAAAATGCAATAATATGGGAACATGAAGGACATAATCAAGGCACCTGAACTAAGATTGACATAACATCATTAGGAGAAGGGAATACTGCCATAATTGTGGCAGCTTCTTTTTCATACAGTATCTGCGGGAGAAACAACATAGATACAAGAATTCTTTTTGATGAATTCAAGCCTTTGAATTTATATAAATATAACTAATCTCTTGGCCTGTAATTTCTTTGTATAATTTAGAAAGACAACGCCCAACATAGTTTGGAGAAATTCAGTCACCAAGAACTAAATTAGTGCTGAATTCATCACTTCCACATCAATGAACATTGGACGGGTTGCTACATAATGTTGCATGGCACTAGTGCCCCTGTTGAACTGCAGTTTGAAGAACCGGACATTCCGAATTGATAAACACGACTCTTTCATAAATTTTAATAGTCTGGTTGAAGAACACAACAATTTAAGAGCCACATTGTTTTTTTTTTCTTTCAAAAGTTGAGAGTTTTAAGAATAATTAAATCTTTTTAAATCTATATCGACCAAAAGATATTTGTACTAATTTGTTATATGTATATATATATATTTTCAAGTTAAAAATCAAATAAAAATTTAATTTAATTTTTAATTTTTTTCTACTAAAATAGCTTTTATTTATTTGACCAAAAACAAGTGGACTGTTAGGGAAAACAATGGAGTGGTGCTGACATAATAGGTGATGATATGATGAAGTAGGAGAGACAAGGGAGCAACTACTAGGGACCTAAACCAGTAGGAATATATATTTTCACTCTATCTCTCATCCTTTGTGCGCGTCATCACACGCTCCAAGTTATTGCCCCTATTAATGTATTTCATGCGAAAAGAATAAATTTCTAATTTTGTTGCGGTGTATGATATAAAAAATTCAATTCAATAAAAAATAGAAAAGTTTAAAATACAACTTGTTAGTATAAAGTTAAAAGCGTGATAAATCTGTTGTAACTGAAAATATATAATATTTTCGGTTATAAGTCATAAATCCCCGTAATATAACTTTTTGGTCATAACTTAAAATGTTATAAATTTATATAATTTTTTAATTGAATATGATAATATTTTATATTAAAATCATCTTAAATTATTCTTTTTTTCATTAATGTAGGAAGATTACAATGTAATATTTATTTTAGAGATTTTTAATTAATTGACAATGAAAGTTCAAATACTAATGTTATTAAAACCGGACCGGACCAGTCGGTTTGACCGGTTGAACCGTGAACCGGTGGCCTGTCTGGTCCGGTTAACTCCCAAAACCGGATTAGCACAGAACCGGTAAAGAACCGGCTGAAAACCGGGGTGAACCGGCTGAAAACCGGCAAAACCGGTTTGAACTGCCGGTTCACTTTTTTTCTTTAAAAAAAATTAAACCAAACAACGTCGTTTGTTCAACGAGCTGAGTCAAATTCGAGTATTGCTGAGCTCGACTCGACCTCGAAAACTTTAAAAGTAAGCTCAACTCGACTCAAAAACTCACGAGCTAAAAATTATCAACTCGAAATATAATATTAAAACTTGAAATCGAAAAGGCTCGAACTCAAAAAAAAATTTAGAAGTTCGATTGAAGCCTAAAATTTGAGCTTAATTGAAGCGAAAGAATAGTTCGCTTTGTGCTCACCAAAAGGCTCCATGATTTTGAATGTCAAATTACCTCTATTATTTATAGAAGTAAGTTGGGATGCTCTTCTATGTTTCTTAGCCATGTGGGATTGTTTTGTTCTCATATTTTTACTCTTTAAACTTTTGGGATACCCTTCTATGTTTCTTAGCCATGTGAGATTGTTTTTTTTAAAACAATTAAACCAAATGACATCATTTGTTATGATTTTTTTAAACCCCAATTTTATTTTTTTGATTATAGTTATATAATTATATTTATTATTTGATATGTTTTACCTTAAATATTATGTTGTAGTTGATTTGAATCATTTTGTTTCACTTGATTTTACGGTTTTTCATTTATACATGTTATGACTTGTGATATTTTTATACCTTTTAATATTGTAAACTTAAAAAAAGTGTTACATATATATTAATATTGCTTTGAATATTATGTAAAATTAAAAAAATATATTATTTTATATAAAATCCGGTTCAACCGCGGTTCGAACCGCGGTTGAACCAGTGAACCAGTACCTTCACCGGTTCAATGTCCGATCCGATTTTGAAAACATTGTCAAATATCCTTGTTGTCTCTGGTGCTCAAACCTATTACCTTCAAAAATAACAACCATCCCTTTAATCACTAAAGTAATTTAGTTCATGCATCTTAATTTTTTTTTTAAATTTGGTACAACACAACAAATCTATCTCTAAAAGATTTAAATATGTCTATATTTAAATGTAGAAATGGCACTGAGCCTCATTTTCTTTTTGTGATCACAATGCAAGTAGCATGCTTTTCTTTTGAGGATTTTATTTATATTTCTTGATGATAATAATTTTTTAAATAAGTAAAAAGTTGATAGATAAATTAAACAGTTGTTACAAACAATTATCAATATCATTGGCCTAAACTTAAGAAATATTTAATATTATTATATGAGATAAAGTTCAATTATATATTGTGATTTGTTTTTAGTTTTACATAAATTTAGAATCGTTGGATGAGTGAAAACAAATGACTGAGATTAACATTAAGAGATGAGAAGATATTTACAAGGGAAAATAAGTAGTTAATCAATTAATCTATACCGTCTATTTTTACTCACATAGTAGTCTTAAATCTGTATAAAATTTTAAAAAATTATATAGTATATGTGGTTTCTAACAAAAAAAAATATTTAATCCTTGAACATTGGCAGATCCACAACTACTCAAGGATAGATAGATGTCCATCATAAAATTTAATTAATTATTATTTGATTGACGATGCCCATCTTAAAATTTTATTGTATCTATATCATTTAAAATTTTTATGTTATTAATACTTGTATCTATTCTAAAAAAATATTTTAAATTTAGTAATATGTTTATAGATCTTAGGAAAGGCGTGAGCACACGTGCACCAGAGGAACTAGAGGTAGCCAACAACTTAAAAAGAGTAACATAGAGTGATTTACTCAAAAGAAAGTGAAATCGTGTACGTTATATACAATGACAAATTTAAAAATATTTTTATAATAGCTAGATAGGTATTAATAATGATTTTTTTTAAGATGAACAATTAATATAAAAAATTTAAAATTAAGATAAATACGTGTCCATCTTAAAATACTTATGTGTGTCCATATGTATATGTAGATAGGCGAGTGAATGGGGGCATTGCTGGAGTTGAATATAGGTTAAAGTGATGGGAAGGCAGCCTTGCTGCGACAAGCACGGCGTGAAGAAGGGGCCATGGACGGCCGAGGAAGACAAAAAACTAGTCCATTTTATTATCACTCATGCTACTGTTGCCTGGCGTAACGTCCCCAAGCTGGCTGGCCTCCGCCACTATGACAAAAGCTGCCGAATTCGTTGGACCTCATTTATTTCAGAATCACTGGAAAAAATTATGATTTCATTATCTTTAGGTGGTCCAAAATTGCAGCAAGGTAGCCCAGAAGAACCGATAACGAGATCAAGAATCATTGGATTCATAACCATTTTTTTGAAAAATAATTAAGTTTAAAAAAATAATTATGACTTTATTTTGAAAAAATTGGAGATTTTGAATTAATTTGTATTGAATTGAAAGTGAGTCACCATCAACCTTTGAGTTAGGTAGGTCGAATACCTAAAAACTTCTTTTAAAACAATTTTAAGGAAAAATTGTTTTTTAAGACAAAAGTTAGTTTGCATTTACCACAAATTCGATTTAACGGGTTTGAGAGTCGGTTACGCGTGGGGAAGGGTTAGCACCCCCACATCGCCTAAAATTGGTACTCAATCGCTTACATGCTGTCATAATGGCGGAAATCATGAATTCACATCGATAATTAAAATATGATCAATTTATTAAAGTTAATTAATTTGCCTCAAATTATTTATGAGGGAACATTCCTTTATTCGAGAAGAAATAACAAGATTTGTACATCCTCCAATGGGAAGACTATCTCGTCTATTTCTTGTCTAAAAGAATATTTCCTCCTTGATAAAAAAATGTGAATCGAATATAAACTGCAAATTGACATTTGACATACAACAAAATAATGCTTTCCACGCCCATTCTACAAACCGAGTTCACATTTTGTTCGAATTTCATATCAGATCGCATTACTTCGATCAAGCAATGCTTTCCACGCCCATTCTACAAACCGAGTTCTTGAAAATATTCGAATAAAATATCGATAGATAAAGAAAAACGCTAAAAACAAATACAATTTGAAATCTAGAAAATAAAATATTTACAACACACAAAGCTAATAACGTCTATTTAAAATAATACATAGAGCCGTAATATACAATATATACATGAAGGGCTAGAACAAAATAAAATATTATAGATCAAAATATAAATAACAAAAAAATCTTATTCGATGATTTAAGGGACCAAAATAGTACTAACAGAAATTTGAAGGGCTGAACAATAAATACAAATAAACCAGATCCACAATCGAATACATTAAATAATATGGGTACCAGAAACGAAAATAACCCAAAAATAATGTTAGGGAATAAAATAAACTCAACCAGAAACATGAAAGGAAAAATAACAATTTAACCTAAATACAATAATATGCAAAGCAGTGACTAAAATGGAATAATTGCAAATATCGTTACCAAAGTCAAACATAAATAGAAATGGTATAATACATAGGATAATGACTAAAAAATAAACATGGAAATATAAGGGCTCGAATTAAAATATACAAAGTTTTATTTATGACTAAGACACAATATTACAAAAATAGAAAGACCTAAATTGATATTATACCCTTTTCTCAAAACACGCAGCCTCTCCCATTTGAAACGGCGTTGTTCAAGGCGGGATATATAAGCCCGATTAAAGGGTTTCATTTCTTCATACCCTCATTTGCTTCAATTCATCTTGGGAGAGAAAAGAGAGTTTAAGAACTCTCTCAACTCTCTCGTCGGAAAGGGGAAAACCATTGGTCACCGGCGATAAGTCACGGCCGTCCACGGCGGCCGGAGTGAATAAAAATCCTCCAAAAGACCCCTCTCGCTCTCAACTCCCTAAATCTCATCCTATTTCTGCCTAAAATCGACCTCAAACGCCTAGATCTAAAACAAATCAAAAGGTCTACCTTCCGTCGCCATTAAGTCCACCGTCCAATGGGGCCACCATCGAGTTATGTTGATCTTCTCATCGCCACATGTCTTTTCACCACTCAGATTTGTAGTCCGACCACCGGAACTGTTGTCGTTGAAGACCCGAAGGTAAACTCTCCCCCTTTTTTTGTTTGGTTCGAGTTTTTCTCGAGTGTGTTTTCGAATCTCTCTTTTTTCTATCTTTGAATGCTCTCTCTCTAATATCTTTTGGGGTTGCATGTTATGAAAAATAGTGATAGTTTGGTGATAATAATGAACTTTCCTGGGTAGGGGCATGGTCTTCTGATCTTGGTATGTTAAAAATGGGTTTTTGATTTGGTGATATTTTGCACTCTAGATGATTATTTGGTACACTGTGTGGCCGATTTTGATGATGGCAGCGGCTCAAGAGTGTTCTGTGGCAGCTCACGCGGTTGGAGAGTAGGGCTGTGAAGCTCATGTACCGGTTAGATTACTGGTCTTAACTGACGGCGGTGACTATTGATACATTAGGGTTAGAAAACCCTAATCTTAAGCAATCTTAGATCGTTTGATCAAATCTGATCTAATGACTGGAATTCAGGGCGACTGGCAGCTAATGTGGGAAAAATCCTAGCCGATTTGGGTCAGCTGGGCATGAACAGGTCAGATCTTGGGCTCCATTCCAGTCTTGTATCTGGGTTCTGGTGGGCTGGGTAGTTTAGGCTTGAATCTCTATTGGGTCTGTTTGTAATCTGACTCTGTAATGTAAATTAAAATGTCAATAATAATAATAATAATAAGCGTAATTAAAAAACAGACAAAAATGGGTGTCTAGAGCTGCCTCTCTTTCAAATTCTTGTGTTAACAAGAATAGGGCAAAGACTATAAGACAACGAGTTTTTTGTTCCGACTCTCTCTTAGGCTTTGAAATTTGATAGTTTGTTCCTAAGAACGACACTACTCATACATGATAAAGATTTCTGGATGTTTTAGGTAAATTTGGAGATAACACGGTTCCTACGTGATGAGCAAATATGGTTATCTAAGGGTGACACTGCTCCTATGTGATGAGGAGATCTGGTCGATGGATGACACTATTCCTATGTGATGAGGACGTCTTGGCCATCTTTAGGGATAATGTAGATAACATGGTTCCTACGTGATGAGGAAGTCTGGCTATCTAAGGGTGACATGGCTCCTACGTGATGAAGAGATCTGGTCGGTGGATGACACGGTTCCTACGTGATGAGTATGACTGATCATATTTAGGGATGATGAAGATAACACGGTTCCTATGTGATAAGGAAGTCTGGCTATCTAAGGGTGACACTGCTCCTACGTGATGAGGAGATCTGGTTGGTAGATGACACGGTTCCTATGTGATGAGGATGGCTAGCCATCTTTAAGGATAATTTGTTTCAAGAGAAATTGTCTCAAGAGAGACAAAACATGTTTCAAGGGAAACAAACTCAAAGATTTTTATTTCAAGAGAAACTGTCTCAAGAGAAACAAAATTTGTTTCAAGGGAAACATACTCAAAGATTTTTGTTTCAAGAGAAATTGTCTTAAGCGAGACAAAATTTGTTTTGAGGGAAATAATCTCAAAGATTAATTTTGTTTCAAGTAAAATAACTTTGAAATTTGTGTTCCGCTGGAATTATCTCAACCGAAATGAAATATGCTTGGAATAAAAACAATATCAACTGTTCGTGTCTTAAAGAAGATTGTCTTAAGTCATACAAAGTTTGTTTTGAGAAAAAAACAATCTCAAGTGAGATCAACTTTGTTTCAAGTGAAACAAATTCAAATTTGCATCTCAAATGAAAAATGTCTCAAGCGAGACAATTGTTTTGCGATACATTGTCTCAAGCGAGACAAAATTTGATTTTAGAAAACTGTCTCAAGCGAGAAAAAAATTGTTTTTATGAAAAACTGTCTCTAGCGAGATGACACTTTGTTTCGAGAGAAACAATCTCAAAGGCGGCAGACAATTTGCTCCTTCATGTTGAGGAAATCTAGCTGCCTTTAGAAGATTTGATCGTTCACTTCAGGATATCAATTTTGTGGATGGCATTGATCTTTCAGGCCGAAGACATCTAATCATCACCAAACTTTATTTCATGAAAGATCAATAAAAAATTGATGCATTTATGTATGGCTATCCTTGATGTTTATGGGTGTCATAGTGAAGTTTATATTTTATGTGTTTGATTTGATGAATTTTTTAATTTGTCCTAATGAGAGGGGAAATATGCCTTCGATATAGACAAATTTTAAAGTATCCTCATGAGAGAGAAAATCAAAGTCTTTATTGCACATGATGATGAATGTATGATGCAAAGATGCAAACTCATGTAACTGGTATGTATGCGTTGATGTATGTTTTCTCGATCTGTGAGGGGAATGGTTGCGTGAGCAGTCTTCATTCTATCCCCGATTTAGTTTTCTTTATTTCCATTAGGGTGTACTCTTGCAAACTTCGACCTGAGACAATTTGTTTTCATTGCCCCATCAAATTTTGCCTAAAAAATTTGGCTTTCCTTGCCCCAACTTTGATCACGAACTATTGAGATATATTCGTTAAATTTCATGATATGCTTCCAGAGAGATTATCTTGTTTGAAAATGTTTTTCTTCTTCTTTTTATTTTCAAAATTTTGAAGAGTATCAAAAAGAATTTTGAAAAAAATATTGCCTCTGTCTAAGTTTCACAATTGAAATAAATCATAAAACAGGAGTTCATTAGATATCAAAAGAATCAACTGCTCTTTAATATTTCCTAGTTGTAAATCTTTGACAAATGTCAAAATCGACTGGTTGGTTTTGAGGCTAACTACCTACATTTTGAGGTTTGTTTCATTGATTTGTCCTCGATCATTGTGAAAATTATGACATGTCCCTCTTTCTTGGTTTGACTTTTTAATCGGAGGTGGACAAAATAACACAACCAGCATAATCAATTGCTAGACTCTTTAGAACACTTTTGTTTCAGTTCTCTGAAATCTTCCATTTGTTCAAGCTTCGTAGACTCCTCTAGCAAAGGCAACACAAAAATATCGGTCTAAAAATGAGATTCCTGAGTTCTGGTGTGAATTCGACTATAACAGGTGTTCCTAAACTCCCTTAGTCCATATTCACCAAAACTCCTTATTTAGCAAATTTGATTTAATTTTCCATTGTTTGGCTAGATGAATTCAGCTTTATTGTACATATTTTTTTAAAGCTGCCTTTGTTAGTCTAGTTGAAGGATTCATGTCGTCACAAAGTCTTTGACAATCACAGTGGAGCAAACACTGAATTTCCAAGTACCCGATCAATGTCATGGTTTGAATGTAATCTATTCATAAAGACAGAGCTTTCGAGTTTCCTCTATAATCGATTGTTTTGACGGAATAGCTCAACTTTATTGTATATATATATAACTATTTTGGGTATACGAATTCAATTTCTTAATATTGTTAAGAAGAACCTGTTATAGTCTAGGTGTTGTTGAAGGTCAGAAAATCTCATCGTTAGAGTTCAATTCCCAAGAAACTAACTTAAATTAGATTCACCTACTCGACCATTCAATCTTTGAAGATCATGATCATCATTGAACGTCATCAACAGATGTAGGAATCAATTAGCTTTACAATTTCATGTGCCAGATGCCCCATTTTGTCTGCTCCTAACACGTACCTGAATGCCAAACCCTTTGATTGTCTCTTCGTAGTAGTAGATGGTTATTTTAGTCCCTGCAAGAGAAGGGTATGTATTCTGGTGTATTATTTGGAGTAATATTTGGGATTCTTGTTTTGCAAGGGTTTGATCTTGTCATTTGTCAAAGATTTACAACCTTAATTATTAAAAATCTTTTAATTAAGATGATATTTAATGAATTTCAAGATTAAAATTTGCCCATTGCTCATTTCCTCAGAAGGAAGTATTTTATTTAAAATGTTTGAAAGTCAAACGACTTACAAACATTCAAACATAGGAAAAAGAACAAGTTCAAACAAGATGACATGCTTTTGATGAGAATGCAACAAAATTCCTGATAGATGCCCCAACCTTCTCTTGATCAGAATGCCTCATTACACATCAAATGTCCATGCCCCTGAATCAACCAGATCTTGGACCTTGCACTTCAACACCCCACAATTCTTAGTGGTGTGCCATGAGCTCCCAATATGATAGTTTCATATGGCGTTAACATCATGGCCTTCGGGATATGGGACCTCTTTTGGTTTGGATTGAACTGGAGTCACAAGGTTCTTTTCAACTAACGTTGGGAGCAATTCCTTATACGTCATTGGAATTGGATCGGTGCGAGTCTTTTCATGGAACACCTTATGAGGTTTGGCCCCTTGATTAGCTAGATAAGATTCCACTATGTTAATCTCATATATTTTCTCAATGTCAGTACTGTTAGTGCCTCTTATCCTACCATTCTTGATAGCTCTTTCGATCATTTCTCCATATATGATGATGTCAGAGAAACTCTTAGTGGCAGTCCCTATCATGTGGTTGATATATGAAGATTTTAATGTATCGATGAATAGAGTGATGAACTCTTTTTCAATCATTGGTGGATACACTTGAGATACAACATCCCTCCATCGTTGAGCATATTGTCGAAAGTTCTCATCACTCTTAATCTCCATATTTTGTAGCGTTGTTCGATTAGGGGCCATATCAGTCATGTATTTATATTGACCCAAAAAGACACGAGCCAGATATTTCCAGGAGCAGATTTGAGTACGAATCAATTGATTATACCACTTAGAAGTGGATCCAGTCAAACTATCTTGAAAATAGCGGATCAATATCTAATCATTATTGGTGTATCGGTCATCCTTCGAATAAACATCGTGAGATGGGTAGTAGGGCAACTGGTTCCATTGTATTTTTCAAAATCAGGCATTTTGAATTTGATCGGGAGCACCAAGTCAGGAACTAAAACTAGTTCTCTTGCATCCATTTCATTTTTAGAGCTTTGTCCTCTCATTCATTTGAATGTCTCTCTGCACCACTTTTTCAAATTTCTCTAGGATCTCATTCTTGACTCTTTTCATCTCATCAGGAGCTGCCAGGTTGTGATCAGTAGAAGTGTCCCAATGATATAACACAGTTGCATGAGTTTTAGTGACAAAGAAGCCTACTGGGTGTCTTGGAATCTTGTAGGGAGAAATGAGCATTTGCGGGTTTGCATGTGCACTCACACATTTAGAGGTTTCATGAGTCGAGGAAATATTCTATTTGCCTTTTTCTTGGTTGAGCTTAGCCAGTTTTGCTATAATCTGGTTGACTAGGTTGTCTTGGCTTTGCAAGATATGATCTACAGCGGCCTTTTGCTCTTACTCCATTTTAGCTTCTCACTCTGTTTGCATCATTTACAAATTCTCTTCCAACTCTTTCTTCAACTTCTCAAATTTTGCTTCAATTCTCAATATTGTGTGAACAAATATGCACAATTAGAAACACCTCCTCAAAGTCCTCCACGAGATAAACCCATGATTTCATGATTATTGCATGTAAAAATGCCTAAATAAATGCCATGCAGAATGCAAAGATGTAAATGTAGATGCAAAAAGTGTTGATCCCAACGATGAATATCATAGAACAATTTTCGCCAGAGATAAAAACATTCACATTACAAGATAGTCCATTTTACATACATGCTTTCATTTAGATGTTGAGTCTGAAGTGAATCACTGCTTCATCTCGAATCTTTATCCTTGAAAATGATGCCCCTCAAGCGTTCTGTAACCTAACTCCGTTAATGCCCCGACAGTGCTGAAGTCAGTGCGTCACTCCTTGATGACTAGCAATAAAATGATTGTAAATAAGGCTCTACTGTTGGATTACTCCTCGAATCATTAGATCATCATTTCAATCTCGAATGATGCACGATCTTCGAGCAAGTCTCATTCTTGTACTCTGAACTTCTTTTAGCCTTCGGTGCATGTCTGTGTATGCGACTGCTTGATTGAAAACTTTTACCTCTTCTTGTGAAAATTTTCTCTCGAATATCCCCTTGCGGATCAACACTTTTGCATTATGTTATGTTGATGAAATGCAATGGAAAGAAGGACGAAAAATGACAAACAAAAGAAAAGAAATAAGGTAGTACGGGCAAGATAATCAATAAAATTAAAAATGCTATTTAAAGATAAATATAACACCTACCCAATCATGATATCTACCCGAGCATGTTTTTATCAGATAATAATCCTACCCAGACATGCTTTCTAGCCACAATGATTATTTTCAAGAAATTATTCTAATCGCATGGTATCTAGTTCGCATGATTTTATTCAATAAAAGTTAAAACAAAAGGAAGAGTTCATAAACGCTCATCCTCTGTGTACAGTTACTTTAGGTACCTACTGACGGATAGAGGTTTGGTATTACTATACCTATGGTGACCGTTCTATGGTTCACTATATGCATGGTTTCGGTTATAACAGGAAAAAATACTCAAATTGTCCCTGATGTCGGTGCCCCCTTGGGCTGCCAAACCCTCGATCCTTACCCATTACATGTTTCAAATGGAATGAGTTCAATTCGAGGGGATTTACTTCCTTATACCCATACGAGGAATAAATCCCTGAGAAGGTATAAGGCATGTATCCTAGGGGTTATTTGCTAAAACTCATATGAAGAATGAATTCTTAAGAGAGTAAAGCATTCACCCCGACTTACTTGGAACAAAGCTCGGGTCTAGAGCTTATGTCATGCAAATGCACGTGATGTGTGTGAGGAGGAGCGTACAAACCTTTGACTCTAAAGAGAGAGAAAAAACTCTCAATCGATACTTGAACACTGCTAAAATCAAAGATTTAAAAAATTAGTCTCACAATTAAAAATAAAGAAATTAAAAAACTTCAACAAATGAATCATAAGTTAACTATAGACTTGAACTTATAATTTCCACCACTACGACAATGTGTAAGCGACTTACAGTCTGACTCTCTAAAAAAAGTCCCTAGTAGAGTCGCCAAGCTGTCATAACCATTTTTTGAAAAACAATTATGACTTTATTTTGAAAAAAATTGGAGATTTTGAATTAATTTGCATTGAATTGAAAGAGAGTCACCATCGACCTTTGAGTTAGGTATGTTGAATACCTAAAAACGTCTTTTAAAACAATTTTAAGGAAAAATCGTTTTTAAGACAAATATTGGTATATGTTTACCACAAATTCGATTTAACAGGTTCGTGAGTCGGTTACGCGTAGGGAAGGGTTAGCACCCCCACAGCGCCCAAAATTGGTACTCAATCGCTTACATGCTATCGTAATGGTAGAAATCATGAATTCTCATCGATAATTAAAATATGATCCATTTATTAAAGTTAATTAATTTGGCTCGAATTATTTATGAGGGAGCATTCCTTTATTTGAGAAGAAATCACGAGATTTGCACATCCTCCAATGGGAAGGCTATCTCGTCTATTTCTTGTCTAAAAGAATATTCCCTCCTCGATAAAAAAGGCGAATCGAATATAAACTGCAAATTGACATTTTGTATACAACAAAATAAATTTCTATTTAAAGAAACATACATTGCATTGTCCAACTTAAAATAAAAATGAATTAATTAGTAAAATAAAATCAATTTATTTCAAGTTCACATTTTGTTCGAATGTCGTATCAGATCGTATTACTTCGATCAAGCAATGCTTTCCACGCCATTCTACAAATCGAGTTCTTGAAAATATTCAAATAAAACATCTATAGGTAAAGAAAAATGCTAAAAACAAATACAATTTGAAATCTACAAAATAAAATATTTACAACACACAAAGCTAATAACGTCTATTTAAAATAATACATAGAGCTGTAATATACAACATATATATGAAGGGCTGGAACAAAATAAAATATTATAGATCAAAATATAAATAACAAAAAAATCATATTCGATGATTTAAGGGACCAAAATAGTACTAACAAAAATTTGAAGAGTTGAACAACAAATATAAATAAACCAGATCCACAATCGAATACAATAAATAATATGAGTACCAGAAACTAAAATAACCCAAAAATAATGTCAGGGACTAAAATAAACTCAACCATAAACATGAAAGGAAAAATAACAATTTAACCTAAATACAATAATATGCAAAGTAGTGACTAAAATGGAATAATTGCAAATATCGTGACCAAAGTCAAACATAAATAGAAATGGTATAATATATAGGATAATGACTAAAATGTTGAAAACATTTTGATGTTTCGATATAATAAATAAAGTGTTAATGAATTTTAAGATTTTATATTTAATTTTAAATACAATATTCGATTTAATTAATTGAATATCACAAATATTACTCCAAGTTTTCAGATATCAATTTTACTCCTTACTTAAATGAAAATTTGTGTTTAACTCTTAAAATATTTTTGAAATAATTTTTACAAAGTATTTCGAACCAAAATTGAGTCAAAATTGAGTTTTCAATAGGGAGAAACCGATACCCTCTTAAGAGGTACTGATACCCCTCAAACTATGAATGCAAAAAGGGTACCGATACCCCTATGCAAAGAGATACCGATACCTAGCCAAAGGTACCATACCCCTTTTTGTTTATTTTCTCTCCGAGAAAAACATAATGCTAAATGGGTACCGATACCATGTGAGGTATCGATACCTATTTACACAGAAGTATCGATACCCCCTTGAGAGGTATCGATACCCTTATTCTTATAACGATCGAAATATTTGAATTTTATACATGTAGTATCGATACCCATTGAAGGGGTGCCGATACCCCTACACTCCTAATAGTTATTTCAACTGGATTTTCACACTACAACGGCTCTATCATCACCAATTTGATTCCCAATGGCTAGAACTAATCCAAGGTGTATTTAAACAAGTTCTTGAAGCCATTGATGATTAAGATTTATCAAGAAAAGATAGAGAAACAAAAGAGAAAGCATCAAACATCAAGTTTGAGCAATTCAAGCCAAAATCCTTTCAATATTCTTTTTGCTTTCAAGAACACAATTTGTGCTCAATTATAATTATCTTTGAGTGTTCTTTCTTGGTTCTAGAATTGTGCAAACTATCTACCTTATGAGGTTTTTTGTGTAAAGTTTGTGAAATTTGTAAATTTCTGTTTGGGAGAGAGTGTTCTCAAGAATTTGAGGTATAATTCTTAAGGGAGTTGTAAGGTTACTCTTTGTCCTCAAAAGAAAGACAAATTAGTGAATTTATGGAAAATCCTTAGTGTGGATAGCTAAGGTAGTGAACGTAGACTTTAGTTGAGTAAGTCGAACCACTCTAAATCGCTGTGCAAATCTTTTCAATGTTCTGTCAAAGCTTCCACCAAAATTTTAATTACCAATTTACCCCCTCTTAGTCGATTCATCCGATCGATTAACTCAACAATTAGTATCAAAGCTATACTCATTTGAAGGTTTTACCACCTCTTGACTAGATTCGGGAAGAGTTCAATCGATATTTAAGTTATCAATGACTTCTACATCAAACTTCAACTTCGTTCTTGATTCTCAGACCGCCAACAAGCCTCCTTTCTTCAATGGAGCTAACTATACTTATTGGAAGAATAAGATGAAGTTCTTCATTCAATCAAGTGACATGGGAGCATGGAAAATCACGATGAACGGATACTCTAAACCATCCACAAATCCGAATATGTGGAGTGAAGAAGAGACGAGATTATTCCAGCTCAACTCAAAAGCTATCCATATTATTTTCTGTGCACTTGACCAGATGAATACGAGAGAGTATCATCTTGTACAACCGCCAAGGAGATATGGGACAAAATACAAGTCACACATGAAGGAACTAACGAGGTAAAAGATTAAAAAATTAGTCTTCTTACTCATAGCTATGAAAATTTCAGGATGAATCCAGGAGAAGATATCAAATCTATGACAGATAGATTTTTCGTGATTGTCAATGGCCTCAAGGCATATGGAGAAATCATTCCAAATAAGAAGCTTATAAGGAAGATAATTTATTCTCTTCCAAAAGCTTGGCAATCGAAGAAGACCACGATTATTGAAGCTAAAGACCTAATGTCTTTAACTCTCAATGAGCTCATTGGTTCTCTCCTCACGCATGAAATGATGATTCAAGATGAGGTAGACCTTGAGAAGAAGGACGAGACAAAGAAGGATATGGAGAAAATGAAGAATATTGGAGTTGCTCTCAAATCCACAAAAGATGAGAGTGATTCTGATGATGATGACGATGATGAAGACATATCATTATTTGCCAAACGGTTCAAAAAATTAATGAAGCCCAATAGAGGAAGAAAATTCAAAAGAAATGAAGGCTTCAAAACTGAATTAAAGGAGAAGGACCCTATCATTTACTATGAATGCAAAAAGCTCGGGCATGTCAAATAAATTTGGGGTCATTCAAAGAAGAAACAAAAAACACACATGGCTACTTGGAGTGATGATGAATCATCCAATGAAAAGGAACAAGAAGTAGTAAACCTGTGCTTGATAGCCACTGAGGAAGATTCTCAGGTAACCTCTAACTCATTTAATTTAGAAGATTATTCTTTTGATGAGTTATTAGAGGAATATAATGGGTTGGCTTTGAATTATGAGAAATTGTTTTCAAAATACAAGAAAGATATTTCAAAACTGAAAACCGAAAAAAATCTCATATCCAAGACCAACATTGATCTTGAGAGTAAGATTAAAAATTTGCAAATCAAATTAGATGAGTTTGAAAAGAAAAATTGTGATTTGCATAACTTATTTTCAAGAGTAAATGACGATCATCAAAAGAAAATTGATGATCTTAAAGGTTCTTTCGATAATGTTGGATCAAAATGTTTTGAAAAAGGAGAAAGTTCAAAATCCATCTATATTAGAAAAATCTTTAAAACTTACAATCATAGAGGTCCCCAAAGAACCTCTAATGGTAAAATCGTTAGAAGTATATGGGTCCCTAAAGGACTCAATACTAATAAGGATAAGGATATCATAAACAAATAGATACCCAAGGGGACTAGGATTTTAGGAACTAATGAATATGAACCCGAAAGAATTTGGGTACTAAAAATAAAAAATTAACCTATGTTTGTAGGAAAATGAGTATTGCTACAAGGCACGAAGTACAAGTTCAAACTCATGGTTCCTTAATAGTGAATGCTCAAGACATATGACAGGAGACAAGAGCCATTTTATAGAGCTTAACGACAAAAATGTAGGAGTGGTAACCTTTGGTGACAACTCAAAAGGTTACCTTGAAGGTGTAGGTACTATATGTAATACCTCTTCCATACAAATAGGAAAAGTATTATATGTGAACGAGTTGAATCATAATCTCTTAAGTATTAGTCAATTATGTGATAAGGGATACAATGTCATGTTTAAATCAAACGGTTGTAAAGTTATTGACATTACATCTAATCGGAATGTGTTTATTGGTCATAGAATAGGAAACATATACATGGTGCATTTAGATTATATTAATATGACTAATTTATGCCTAGTTGCCAAGGATGAACATGATAGTTGGTTATGGCATAGGAGACTAGGACACACTAGCATGAGTGTTTTACAAAGACTAATTCAAAGAAATTTAGTGAGAGGTTTGCCAAAGCTAAAATTTGATAAATATAAAATCTGTGATGTTTGTGCTAAAGGAAAACATAAGAGAGTTTCCTTTAAATCCATTAATGATGCATCCACTAGTATAATATTACAATTGATCCATAAAGATCTTTTTGGGCTAATTTGGACTATTAGCTTAGGTAGAAAACAATATGCCTTTGTATTGGTAGATGACTAATCTAGATATACTTGTGTTTTTATTTTTAAGTACTAAAGATGAAGCATTAGAACATTTTATCACTTTTTCAAAAGTAATCCAAATCAAAAAAAAGTTACTCCATTTCTAGTGTTAGGAGTGATCATGGTACTAAATTTGAAAATCTTGGATTTATTGAGTTTTATAATTCAAATGGATTTAGCCATAATTTTTCAGCATCTAGAACCCCTCAACAAAATAGAGTTGTTGAGAGGAAAAATCAAACTTTAGAAGAAATGGATAGAACCATGCTTTGTGAAAATAATTTGCCAAAATATTTTTGGGCAGAAGCCACAAATACCGCTTGTTATGTTATTAATCGGGTAATGATTAGGCCTATTTTGAAGAAAACTCCATATGAAATTTTCAAAAATAAAAGGCCTAACATTAGCTATTTTCATCCATTTGGATGTAAATGTTTTGTTTTAAACAACGGTAAAGATAACCTTGGCAAATTTGATGCTAAAAGTGATGAAGGAATTTTTTTAGGCTATTCCTTAAATTATAAAACTTATCAGGTATTCAATAAAAGAACTTTAGTGGTAGAAGAGTCTATTCATGTTGTTTTCGATGATAATCCCCTTCTGAGGAATGATTCTTGTGTTGATGATGACATAGGTATTGTAAATGCAAATGACGTTGGAGAACCATCATCAAAGGAAGAAATGAAGGATGAGGAAACTCAAGATGCCTTCAAGAATCTAACCATTGAAGAAAGGGAAGTCACATACCTAAGAGAATACAACTATGTCAAGGATGGTGGGATTTTAGGTGATCTATCCAAAGGGGTAACTACTCTATCTTCTCTTAGGAAATTATGTAATTATGTTGCATTTATCTCATGCATAGGGCCTAAAAATATTAAAGAAGCATTAACCGATGAAAATTGGATTATGACTATGCAAGAAGAGTTAAATAAATTTGAGAGAAGTAAAGTATGAACATTAGTTAAAAGTCCTAGTAATAAATCTACTATAGGTACTAAATTGGTGTTTAGGAACAAATTAGATGAAAGTTGTAATATAGTGAGGAACAAGGCTAGACTTGTTGCTCAAGGGTATACTCAAGAAGAAGATATAGAGTATGATGAAACATATACTCCCGTAGCTAAGATGAAAGCAATTAGAATGTTATTAGCATTTACATGTTTCAATGAATTTAAACTTTATCAAATGGATGTTAAAAGTGCATTTTTAAATGGTTTTATAAAAGAAGAAGTGTATGTGGAACAACCTCCTGGTTTTGAAGATTCAAAATTTTCAAATCATGTTTTTAAGTTGACAAAAAGCTTTATATAGTTTAAAACAAGCTCCTAGAGCTTGGTATGAAAAATTGTCAAACTTTTTAATTGAAAAAGGTTTTTTAAAAGAGAAGGTTAACACTACATTGTTTTCAAAGCGAAAAGGTAAAGATTTGTTAGTAGCTCAAATTTATGTTGATGATATAATATTTGGTTCTACTAATGATGCTCTTTGCCAAGAATTTTCTAAACTAATGCATAGTGAATTTGAGATGAGCATGATGAGGGAGCTTTCATTTTTTTGGGGCTCTAAATCAAGCAAAGAAAAGATGGCATCTTCATTAATCAAGCAAAGTACGTCAAGGATGCTCAAGAAGTTTGGATTGGAAAATATTAAATCCCAAGCCATTCCTATGAGTTCTTCTACAAAGCTTAAGAAAGATGAATGATGTAAATGTGTCGATGTTAAATTATATAGGTCAATGATTGGTTCTTTACTTTATTTAACTGCAAGTAGATCGGACATTATGTTTAGTGTTTACTTATGTGCTAGATTTCAATCATGCCCTAAGGAATCACAACTACAAGACATTAAGAGAATCTTTAGATACCTTAAGAACACTCCTAGTTTAGGACTTTGGTATCCTAGAGACTCTAGCTTTAGCTTGCATACCTTCTCTGATGCGGATTATGGAGGATGTAAATTAGATAGGAAGAGCACTTCCGATACTTGTCAATTCCTAGGAAATATGTTGATTTCTTGGGTTTCAAAGAAACAAAATATTGTTGCATTATCTACCACTAAAACGGAATACATTTCAGCGGGTAGTTGTCGCGCACAAGTTTTATAGATGAAACAATAACTTTTAGACTATGGAATTGAAGTTGGTACTATACCTATCAAGTGTGACAATACTAGTGCTATTTGTCTCACTAAAAATCTCATCCAACACCCTAGAACTAAAGACATTGAAATTAGACATCATTTCATTAGAGATCATGTCACAAAAGGAGATGCAATTTTAGAATTTGTAGACACTTTGCATCAAATAGCTGATATTTTTACAAAATATTTAGACAAAGAAAGATTTTGGACACTTAGGAGAGAATTAGGCTTAACTGGCCTACCTTGACTTAGTGTTTAAAATGATTTTAACACTTTTAATTAATAAATGAAAAATACTTATAAAAATGACAGTTTTGAATGCATTCTATGCTAATAGTTAGGGGGAGTTTGTGATCTTTAGAGAAAATTAATAATATGTTAAAATAAAATTTTAAGGGTAGATTTTATTAATTGAACATAGTTAATTTTTAAAATATGAGTTGCCAATACCTCTAGAGCTGATTAATTTAGCAT
Source organism: Hibiscus syriacus (assembly GCF_006381635.1). Classification (NCBI taxonomy): domain Eukaryota; kingdom Viridiplantae; phylum Streptophyta; class Magnoliopsida; order Malvales; family Malvaceae; genus Hibiscus; species Hibiscus syriacus. Next base: position 1,142,029 of record NW_024061960.1, read on the forward strand.
TCTAAGTGTTTAAATACAAATTTTTGACATTTTTGTGCACTAGGTATCGATACCTATCACCCAGGTACCGATACCCTCTTGCTAGGTATTGATATTGGTTCAATAGGTATCGATACCCTCTTTGAATGTGTATCGATACCCCTCGATGGTACTGATACCCCCTGTCAGGTTTAGGCTTTAAAATCCCCAAATCTTCATATTTTAGCCAAAACCTAAAATATTTCACTCTTAGTCGTTCCTCTCTTCTTAGACTCTCAAACTTTCATTTGCCTCAAAATCAAAGAATACAAGTCGGATTTAAACTATTCTTCAACATATAATCCTGCTAGCATCATCAAATTAGTGCAAAAAACAACAAATCTCACTCAATCTTCAAATTTTCATGGTAACTTTTCTAAAAACACTATTTTATTGATTTTTGAACACATGACTAGTTTTAGTTAGTTCTAGTTTGAATTAGTGATCGGGCATTGCTTATATTATGATTTTACACTAGAATCTACAACAAATTTTTATCAAAAACACTATTTTCAGATTTTTTTTAATTCGAAATAAAAAAAATATATGTTTTTATTCAAATGGTTGTTTTTGATTTAATTATGTTATTTTCATGAAAACTATATACATTATAAACTTTTAAACTTAATTTTTAAAATATTTTTTCAAAATTGCTCGTTATACACTAAGTTAGAGAACCTTGAATTATTGAGGACTCATATTGAGTTTTGAGATTGATTGTGTTGCATACATGTGTTTTAAAATTGCAGATACTCTTTCATATTCCGATTTCATAAACCATGACTTATTCTAAACGACCTAGGACATCTTCGATTCGATCAAAATAATCTCCAAACTCACATTCAAACCCACCTCCAAATCCTCTTCCTATTCCACCACAAAACCCTAATGAACCCGAGATGACAATTCAAAACTTGTGTTTTAATGAACCAAATCGTAGAGGTCTCTACACTAGGTTCGTTAACCACTTCGAGCCGTATAATATTTGGGAAGTACATATCCCTTATCTTCAAGCCATGATAGACAAGAAATTTAAATAACTCCCTACCCTCCAATCATGGAAATTTAATAAACTCTTTCAGCTTGAACCAGTTGTTTACCACCAACTTGTTCGTATTTTCCACTCAAATGCAGTTTGTGTCTAAAACGAGTCTAGAATCGCAACCAATAGTATTCGTTCTTATCTCCTAAGCCAATACTTCATATTGACTCAGACTACATCTCTAACGTATTTGGTCTAGATAATAGAGGTTTAGACAATGAGCGAGATATAGTGGCTACTCCTTATAAAGCCAAGTCTAGTGTAAGTGTTTTAGATCATCACGGACGTTTTCTTCATCTGATTATCTCTTGGTGGTTTAGACCATCCGGAGGCAAATATTTCACTCTTAGAGCACTTGACCTATGGTGGATACATTGTATCCAAAAAATAAGAAAATAAACCTTCCACAAATTATCTTTACAGAGCTCGTTGAAACCGTAAACAATGTCCCTTCTAAACATGTAGAAACTTTAGTTTACGGCTGCCTACTTAGTAACATGTTTATCAAAGCCAAGCTTAAAGTAGAGCTTGATGTAGTCATCCCTCTTACCACCCAAATCAATCTCACATCTTGAAGCCATTGATGATTATGATTTATCAAGAAAAGCTATAGAAACAAAAGAGAAAGCATCAAACATCAAGTTTGAGCAATTCAAGCCAAAATCCTTTCAATATTCTTTTTGTTTTCAAGAACACAATTTGTGCTCAATTGTAATTATCTTTGAGTGTTCTTTCATTTTTCTAGAATTGTGCAAACAATCTACGTTGTGAGGTTTTTTTTTGTAAAGTTTGCAAAATTTGTAAATTTCTCTTTGGGAGAGTGTGTTCTCAAGAATTTGGAGTATAATTCTTAAGGGAGTTGTAAGGTTACTCTTTGTCCTCAAAAGAAAGACAAATTAGTGAATTTTTGGAAAATCCTTAGTATGGATAGCTAAGGTAGTTGACATAGACTTTGGTTGAGAAAGTCGAACCACTCTAAATCGCTGTGCAAATCTTCTCAATTTTTTGTTAAAGCTTCCACCAAAATTTTAATTGCCAATTCACCCCCTCTTGGCCTATTCATCCGATGGATTAACTAAACATAAAGAATAAACATGGAAAGATAAGGGCTCGAATTAAAATATCACAAAGTTTTATTTATGACTAAGACATAATATTATAAAAATAGAAGGACCTAAATTGATATTATACCCTTTTCCCAAAACACGCAACCTCTCCCCTTTGAAACATCGTCATTCAGGGGGTGATATATAAGCCCGATTAAAGGGCTTTATTTCTTCATACCCTTATTTGTTGTGCTTCATCTTGGGAGAGAAAAGAGAGAGTTTAAGAACTCTCTTAACTCTCCCGTCGGAAAGGGGAAAGTCATCGGTCACCGGTGGTAAGTCACGGCCGTCCACGGCAGCCGAAGGGAATAAAAATCGTCTTAAAGACCCCTCTCACTCTCAACTCCCTAAATATCATCCTATTTCGGCCTAAAATCGACCTCAAACTCCTAGATCTAAAAAAAACCGAAAAGTCTACCTTCTGTCGCCGTTAAATCCACCGTCTGATGGGGCCACTGTCTAGTTATGTTAATCTCCTCATCTTCACATGCCTATTCACCGCTCAGATTTTTAGTCCGACTATCGGAGTTGCTATCATCGAAGACCCAAGATAAACTCTCCCTCTTTTTTGTTTGGTTCAAGTTTTTTTCGAATGTGTTTCCGAATCTCTCTTTTTTTATCTCTGAATCATCTCTCTTTTATATCTTTTGGGGTTTCATATTATAAAAAATAGTGATGGTTTGGTGGTAATAATGAACTATCATGTGTGGTCGGTTTTGATGATAACGACGACGGCTCACGCGACTGAGGAGTAGGGTAGTGAAGCTCACGCGCCGGTTCGATGGCTGGTCTTCACTGGAGGCGGTTGTTGCTAATACATTAGGGTTAAAAAACCCTAATCTTGAGTGATCTTGAACAATTGTATCAAATCTGATCCAACAGCTGGAATCCAAGGCGACTGGCAGCTAATGTGGGAAAACCCTAGCGAGTTTGGTCAACTGGGCTTGAATGGGTCATATCTTGGGCTCCATTCGGGTCTTGTATCTGGGCTCTGGTGGGTAGGGTAGTTTAGGCCTGAATCCCTATTGAGAAAACTCTCTCAAGCGAGACAAAATTTATTTTTATGAAAAACTGTCTCTAGTGGGACAACACTTTGTTTCGAGAGAAACAATCTCAAAGGCGACAGACAATTTGCTCCTGCATGTTAAGGTAATCTAGCTGCCTTTTGATCGTTCACTTCAGGATATCAATTCTGTGGATGGCATTGATATTTCAGGTTGAAGACATCTAATAATCACCAAACTTTATTTCTTGAAAGATCAATAAAAAATTGATGCATTTATGAAAGGCTATCCTTGATGTTTATGGGTGTCATGATGAAGTTTATATTTTATGTGTTTGATTTGATGAATTTTTGAATTTGTCCTCATGAGAGGGGAAATATGCCTTTGATAGAGACAAAATTTAAAGTATCCTCATGAGAAGGAAAATCAAAGTCTTTATTGCACATGATGATGAATGTACGATGCAAAAATGCAAACTCATGTAACATGTATGTATGTGTTGATGTATGTTTTCTCGATCTGTGAGGGGAATAGTTGCGTGAGCAGTCTTTAATTTATCCCTGATTCAGTTGTCTTCATTTCCACTAAGGTGTAATTTTGCAAACTTCGACCTGAGACAATTTGTTTTCCATACTCCATCAAATTTTGCCCAAAATATTTGGCTTTCCTTGCCCCAGCTTTGATCACGAACTTCTGAGATATATTCGTTGAATTCCATGATATGCTTCCAGAGAGATTATCTTGTTTGAAAATGTTTTTCTTCTTTTTATTTTCAAAATGTTGAAAAGTATCAAAAAGAATTTTAAAAAAATATTGCTTTTTTCTAAGTTTCACAATTGAAATAAATCATAAAACAAGAGTTCATTGGATATCAAAAGAATCAACTACTCTTTTAATATTCCATAGCTGCAATATTTGACAAATGTCAAAATCGACAGTTTGGTTTTGAGGCTAACTACCTACATTTTGAGGTTTGTTTCATTGATTTATCCTCGGTCATTGTGAAAATTATGAGATGCCTCTCTTTCTTGGTTTGACATTTTAATCGGAGGTGGACAAAATAATACAACTAGCATAATCAATTGCTAGACTCTTTAGAACACTTTTGTTTCAATTCTCTGAAATCTTCCATTTGTTCAAGCTTCGTAGACTCCTCTAGCAAAGGCAGCACAGAAATATCGGTCTAAAAATGAGATTCCTGAGTTCTTGTGTGAATTCGACTATAACGAGTGTTCCTCAACTCCCTTAGTCCATATTCACCAAAACTCCTTATTTAGCAAATTTGATTTAATTTGCCATTGTTTGGCTAGCTGAATTCAGCTTTATTGTATATATTTTTTTAAAATTGCCTTTGATAGGCTACCTGAAGGATTCATGTCGTCACAAAGTCTTTGACTTGACAATCACAGTGGAGGAAACACTGAATTTCCAAAATGTCATGGTTTAAATGTAATCTATTCATAAAGACAAGGCTTTTGAGTTTCCTCTATAATCGATTGTTTTAACGGAATAGCTTAACTTTATTGTATACATATTTAACTATTTTGGGTATACGAATTAAATTTCTTAATCTTGTTAAGAAGAACCTGTCATAGTCTAGGTGTTGTTGAAGGTCAAAAAATCTCATCGTTAGAGTTCAATTCCCAATAAACTTACTTAAATTAGATTCACCTACTCGACCATTCAATCTTTGAAGATCATGATCATCATTAAACGTCATCAATAGAGTATGAACCAATTAGCTTTGCAATTTCATGTGCCAGATGCCCCATTTTGTCTTCTCCTAACACGTACCTGAATGACAAACCCTTTGATTGTCTCTTCGTAGTAGTAGATGGTTATTTTGGTCCCTGCAAGAGAAGGGTATGTATTCTAGAGTATCATCTGGAGTAAGATTAGGGATTCTTGTTTTGTAGGGGTTCAATCTTATCATTTGTTAAAGATTTACAACCTTAATTATTAAAAATCTTTTAATTAAGATGATATTCAAGGAATTTCAAGATTAAAATTTTCTCATTGCTCATTTCCTCATAAGGAAGTATTTTATTTAAAATGTTCGAAGGTCAAACGACTTACAAACATTCAAACATAGGAAAAAGAACAAGTTCAAACAAGATGACATGCTTTTGATGAGAATGCAACAAAATTCCTGATAGATGTCCCAGCCTTCTCTTGATCAGAATAACTCATTACATATCGAATGTCCATGCCCCTGAATCAATCAGATCTTGAACCTTGCGCTTCAACACCCCACAATTCTCAATGGTGTGCCATGAGCTCCCAATATGATAGTTGCATATGGCGTTAACATCACGACCTTCAGGATATGGGACCCCTTTTGGTTTGGATTGAACTGGAGTCACAAGGTTCTTCTTAACTAGCGTTGGGAGCAATTCCTCATACGCCATTGGAATTGAATCGATGTGAGTTTTTCATGGAACACCTTATGAGGTTTGGCCCCTTGATTAGCTATATAAGATCCCACTATGTTAATCTCATATCTTTCCTCAATGTCAGTACTGCTAGTGCCTCTTATCCTGCCATTCTTGATAGCTCTTTCGATCATTTCTCCATTTATGATGATGTCATAGAAACTCTTAGTGGCAACCCCTATCATGTGGTTGATATATGGAGATTTTAATGTATCGATGAATAGAGTGATGAACTCTTTTTCAATCACTTGTGGATGCACTTGAGATACAACATCCCTTCATCGTTGAGCATATTGTCGAAAGTTGTCATCACTCTTTATCTCCAAATTTTGTAGCGTTGTTTGATTAGGGGCCATATTAGTCATGTGTTTATATTGACCCAAAAAGGCGCAAACCAGATATTTCCAGGAGTAGATTTGAGTATAACTCAATTGATTATACCACTTAGAAGCAGATCCAGTTAAACTATCTTGAAAGTTGTGGATCAATATCTCATCATTGTTGGTGTATCAGTCATCCTTCGAATAAACATCGCGAGATGGGTAGTAGGGAAACTGGTTCCATTGTATTTTTCAAAATCGGGCATTTTGAATTTCATTGGGAGCACTGATAACTCCGTAAAAGGTCCTATTTTGGTACCTTTTCATTTAAGTTATTGATTGCCTAAAGGCTAATTTTTTACCATGTAGATGCATTTAGAAGCATTTAGTTGTATGTGGTGGAATATGGTTTACCGCGGCATTTTATTTTTAAAGCGGTGCTTCCTTATGGGAAATGTGTTTGTCTGATGATGTGCAAGAATTGAAAGCAAGAAAAAAAGTAAAGGAAATGTCGTGACATAAGGAGATTGCTGAGCAAATTGAAATTGCCAAGTTCGACTGCCATTTTGAAAGCGCTTAAAGTGTAAGAAGATATTTTTGAAGCCAGCTGTCTCCGACTTTCCAAGAGCTCTGCCCGAGAAATCCATCACGAAGATCTTCCTGGAGGGATCGACACTGCAACCACCGGTCTTGCTGATGACGCCACCTGACCCTGCAGATCATGTCTGTCCTTGGGCGCCTGTAACGGGATTATGCCGGTCACTCAGCTAGCTACCCAGGATATATCATAGCTTGTTATGCTCGACTCCTAGGATTAGTTTTCCTCTATAAATAGAGGATGAAGCCATATTGTTGAAGACTTTGGTTCCACCCAGATTTGAGCTTAAAAAGTTAGAGAGAGAATGTCTCATCTTTCTCCGTCAATCCTACTTGCCGTGGCATTTCTCCTTGACAAGCCTGAGAGAGTGGCGTCCTGAGCATCCGAGACGAGCCATTTCCCTGGGAGTAGTTCTTGGTGGCCGAGGGAAGTATTGGGCAGTGCACGTCGAAGGTTTTCTCTTTTCCCCTTAGTTCTTTGCTTTCATATTTTGTTGTTGGGTTGTAAGAAACTAATGAAACTTGTTTTGTGCTTGTTTATTTTGAACCCCACCATGAACTAATCCTATTTGGTGGGAGTTATCTTGGATGTTTAAGTTTTATTTCAATGAATGGTTGTTTTTATATGCTTTAATATGTTTTTTTATGAAACTTAATGCCTTAAGGTTGTAGGAGCTACGAGAGTAGTCTTTCCTTAGGAGGTTTTTAGGGTTCGAGAGAATACCTTGGAAAAATATCCATAGTATTCAAGAGAAACTAGGGAGGAACTACATAAACAAGGGGTTTTAGGTAGTAACTAGGCCTAATCCACCTTAGAGATAAGGCTAGGATTTCATTCGACTAAAAGGAGCTATGCAAAAATGATAGGTTAGATGTTAATGCTGACACAAAAAGGTATTGCCGAGACATATCATGTTATTTGGACCAATAGGATCACTGCAGGGGTTTACACCAATAAGATTTGCCAGGGCATCTTTAATCTGTCGAGTCCCTTATTAAAGATAGCACAGGGCACCTCAGTAGACTCTGTCGGGCAGGCTAGGCATAGAAGAAATACCATTTAGAGAAATAGACTTAGATTTTCCTAGTGGCTCCTATCACTCATTCCCATAGCTGCTTGTCGTATGAGAAATCTAAAGTCTTATATATTAAATCCAATATTTACATTTTATTTTACCTTGTCATTTTCATTTGTTTGCATGCATCACAAATATAATTTGCCACAAGATATCCAATTACTACCACACTACCATCGTTTCATTTCCACATCAGTCATTCCATTTTGCCACAACATTTTCATTTGTACACACCATCACTAACTTTACTTAGGTAACAAAGTAAAGTGCCTTGACAAACCTATTTGACTCCCTCAATTCCCTGTGGAGACGATACTCAACTTATCACTGTATTACTTGTTCGATTGTGTATACTTGCATATATATCCGCACTCATTTATAGTACTCATACCGAGCGGACAAGTTTTTGGCGCTGTTGCCGGGGAATTGGCAACTGGAAGTTAAATTATTTTTTCATAGCATTTTTATTTTACTTGTTTATATTTATTTTATATTATTTTACCTTTTATTTTTCTTATCTTTTTTCAGGTTTTCTTGGTGTATGACCAAAAGTAATCTTGAGGAGCCATTAGAACCGATTGAACCTGAAATCGAGAGGCTCTTTAGGAGAAGAAGACGTGCTCAACGTGCAAATATGTATCAAATCGATAATCAAGGCATTGGTCTTGGGGATGATCAGAATACCGAGGTATATCCAAATGTTGGGAATGCAACCAGACCTCGTGTCATTCATGATCACTAAAACCCAATCTTAGATGATTTAAATCCTGGAATTATGACACCAGAAATTCAGGCAGCCCACTTCGAGCTGAAACCTGTCAATTTCAATATGCTGAATTCTATAGGGTAATTTAGGGGTATGCCAAATGAAGATGCCAGGCAGCATATTCGTAACTTCTTGGAGGTGTGTGATTCTTTTCGCCAACAAGGAGTACACGGAGATGTCTTGAAATTAAAGTTATTTCCATATTCTCTGCGTGATCGATCAAGGGCTTGGTTGAGTGGCATTCCAGCGGCTTTAATGGAGTCGTGGACTGATCTATGCAAAAATATTTTTGCTGTGGTATAATCCTCCAAACATGAACACCCAACTGAGGAACGATATTACTTCCTTTTGTCAAGCTGATGACGAGTCGATGTATGAATGTTGGGATCGATACAAGGCATTGCTTTGCAAGTGCTCAAATCATGGTTTTCATGATTGGACACAAGTGGTGATGTTCTATAATGGAGTAAACGCACCCATGAGGATGATGCTAGATGCCTCGATAAGTGGGACGTTACTTGACAAATCCCCAGCAGAGGCATTTGACATTCTAGATAGGATTGCCACAAACGATTATCAGCTTTCATCCACAAGGCTTGGACTTGGGCACAAATCACATGAAGCTTACGAGCTAGATTCTAAAGATTCGGTGTCCGTTTAACTTGCTACTATCACCAATATATTGAAGAATTTGCAAAGGCCAAGTGAGGTGAGAGAAGTAAAGGCAACCCATTCAGCATGTTTATTATGCCACGACAATCACAATGAGAGTGACTGCCCGACCAATCAATAATCCATCAACTTTGTATGTAACTTTAATCGAGGCAACAATAACCTTATTATAACACATATAATCTTGGATGGTGTCAACATCCAAACTTTTCATGGGGAAATCAAGGAACCAACAGTGCACATCAACTAGCTCGGCAACAGAATTTCAATGACTCCCAGAATTATCAATCGAATATGCCATGGCATAATTCTACAAGGGAGGGCCATCTTCATCAAACACCAGCTCTCTGGAAGCCACAATGCAAGAATTCATAGCAACAACGAAGACAATGCTGCAAGAGCATACGACCTCCATCAAAAATCAAGGAGCCCTGCTTTAGAGCCATAGTTCGTCATTAAGGGCGTTGGAGAGTCAGGTTGGTCAAATTATCGCGGAATTACAAGAACGTAGACCAAGACATTTGAAAAGTGACACTGAAGTCACCAAAACTCATGGCAAGGAGAACTGCAGTATGCTAACTCTCCAAAGTGGTACACAAATTAATGTTGAAGATAAGTTTGGGGGAAGACCAAAGGATGATTCACCCCCAGTAATCATGCAAGCTGAGGGGGCAAATAAACTGAGGGTTCTTCAAGTAAAGAAACTAAGGGGGCAAATAAAAATACCAAGGCAACTTCAGTTCACACCCCATCAGTACAGGAAGCTAGACCCCCACCTCCTTTTTCGTAAAGACTGAAGAATCATAACGAAGATATCCAATTTAGAAAGTTCGTTGACATTTTGAGTCACCTTCAAATCAATGTTCCTTTTTGGAGGCCATGGAACAAATGCCAGCATATGATAAGTTACTCAAGGAAATTGTTATCAAGAAGAGAAAAGTAGAGCAGTACGAGACAATTGCCACGGCAAAAGAATTTTGCTTTTCATTAAGCAAGCTGCCACCAAAGAGACATGATCCATGCAATTTTATCATCCCATGTTCGATAGGAGACAAATTTATTGGAAAGACACTATGTGACCTTGGCTCAAGCGTAAACTTGATGCCTACGTCAATTTTCGTGAAGCTTGGGATAGGAAATACGAGACCCACATCTGTCATTTTGCAATTAGGTGATCATTCACATATACGTCCTAAAGGGGGATTTGAAGATGACATCATGCGGGTTGACAAATTCATTTTTCCTATTGATTTTCTGATTCTAGACTGTGAGGTTGACGCCATAGAACCCATCATCTTGGGGAGACCCTTTCTAGCTACCGGTCGTATTCTCATCGACTGCGAGAGAGGCGAGCTGACCATGCGAGTGGTCGATCAACATGTCACTGTGAATGTCTTCCGATCTCTCAAGTACATAGATGATTCTGAAGAAAGCCAAAGCATTTTTGAAGTAGATACAACAATTGTGAAAGAGGCTGATAAACTTTGCTAGAACAATTTCATTCAGCTGGGACCTGATGAGGGGTTATTCGAAGACTTAAAGGGTTGAGAGTCTAATGAAATTACATCCGAGGAACAACAGGCTAGCTTCCTCAAAGCTAGCCCAGGTACGCATTTTGAACCTCTTAACTTTGAAGAGTTTGTTCATCCTAAGCACTCATTACAGCATGCTCCTACCCTAGAACTTAAGAATTTGCCATAATATCTTAAATATGCTTATTTGGGTAGTAACAAAACTTTTCTTGTGATTATTTCCTCTGCCTTTACTCCTAACCAAGAATCTAGTTTGTTAAGTGTTTTCTCACAACATAAGAAAGCGTTAGAATGGACTATGGCAGATCTGAAGGGAATACATCCAACTATCTGCATGCACAAAATCCTACTGGAAGAATGTCACGGCAAATCCATAGAGCCACAGCGAAGATTGAACCCAGTCATGAAACAAGTTATGATGAAAGAGATTCTCAAATGGCTTGATGCTGGAGTAATTTACCCCATTTCATATAGTTCTTGGACTACTGCAAGCTCAACAAGGCCACCAAGAAGGATCATTTTCCTTTGTCGTTTATCGATCAGATGCTGGATCGACTTGCTGGCAAAGCATTTTACTGTTTCTTGGACGGATACTCGGAGTATAATCAGATTGCCATCGCACCGGAGGACCAGGAAAAGACAATATTAACATGTCCCTATGGCACGTATGCTTTTCTAAGAATGCCTTCTGGACTCTGTAATGCCCCGATAACATTTTAACTCTGTATGCAACCCATATTTTCAGACATGGTTGAGGATTTTCTGGAAATTTTCATGAACAATTTTTCTATTTCCGGAGATGACTTTCAAAAATACCTCAGCAATTTAGCAAAGGTACTGAAGCGATGTGAAGAGGCTGATCTAGTGCTGAATTGGGAAAAATGCCACTTCATGGTAACCGAAGGCATTGTTCTAGGCTATAAAATTTCTACAAAGGGCATTGAGGTAGACAAGGCCAAGATCGAGGTGATCGAGAAGCTACCCCCACCAACTTATGTCAAGGGCATTCGGAGTTTCCTTGGACATGTTGGATTTTATAGACGATTCATCAAGGACTTCTCCACAATATCCAAGCCCTTGTGCACCCTGCTACAGCAGAACTAGCCGTTCGTGTTTGATCAAAATGCCATGGCTCATTCGATGAGATGAAGAAGAGACTTATCTCTCAACCAATCATAGTTCCCCCAGATTGGACGACACCATTCGAATTAATGTGTGATGCAAGTGATTTTGCCCTGGATATTTATACATCTTGCTTACGGTGGACTATGTGTCTAAGTAGGTTGAAGCGATTGCCACACCGAGGAATGAATCGAAGTCGGTGCTCAAGTTTCTTCACAAAAACATCTTCACTCGCTTTAGAGTACCAAGGGCCATTATCAGTGACGAGGGCAACCACTTTGATAACAAGCTAATTTACAGGGCATTGCAGAAATATGGAGTATGACATAAGATTGCCACGGCATATTACCCATAAACAAATGGGCAAGTGGAAGTGTCTAACTGTGAACTCAAGCAGATTCTCGAGAAGGTGGTGAACTCTCGAAGGAAAGACTGGACCCCAAAACTCGATGAAGCACTCTGAGCCTACAGGATGGAATTCAAAACCCCTCTGGGAATATCGCCCTTCAAGATGGTATACGGAAAAGCCTGCCACCTACCAGTTAAGCTAGAACACAAGGTATACTGGGCGATAAAGAAACTAAACTTTGACGCGCAACTTGCAGGGGAAAGACGGTTGCTCGATCTGAATGAAATGGAGGAGTTTTGAGCGCAAGCATATGAAAATGCCAAGCTCTACAAGAAAAAGACTAAGAAGTGGCGTGAGAAAATACTTTTGCCATGGCATGAGAAAATGCATTTGCTATGGCATTTTCATGTGGGCCAGAAAGTACTGTTGTTTAACTCTAGGCTCAAACTCTTCCCGGGCAAATTAAAGTCACAGTGGTCGGGATCATTCGAAGTCCACCATGTATTTAATTAATTGCTTTAATTTTATTTTTGTTGCAAGGGATATTTCACATGGCTAACACGTGAGGTGTATGGAGGAAGCTTGTGAAAATTTGGGCGGCAAACTTGAATAGTAAAAGGAGGGAAACTTTTTCACTTTTACTTAAGATTAATTTTTTTTACTTTTGCTTTTTGTTTTCTTCCCGCCCAGCCCAACCTTAGTATTTAATATTTCCCCCACAAAATCTCACTTTTGTTTTTATCTTCCTTTCCTTTTCACTTTTCCTTTTACTTTTTCTTATCTCATCTTCTTTGTTCCCTTTCTTGCGCTGACAACTTCTATAGCCGACCAAGCTCCAAGCTTTCTTCATTTTTCCTTATTTCATGTTTTCATCATGGTACGATCCCGACCATCTTTTTCAGTACCACCCTCTCTACCACGTTTTGTGGATGATACCACCCGAGACTAGTTCCAAACCATCAGAAATTGATAGATCTTTTTTGAGTTAGGGTTTATCTTCTCCGAAGAGGATGATGACACCTTATGGAGTGATGTGCTCGATGTGGTTAACAAACATAAGTGGAAAAAATTTGCCAAACATCCCGTCGCTCTCAACGCATCGATAGTGAAGGAGTTTTATTCAAACATCACCGAGCCAAACCAATATGTCGTTATGGTTCACGTTATTTCTATTCGATTCACTCCCACTGCTATTAATCGTTACTTCAAACTACAGGTTGCTGAAGACCGCCATGCCACTTTTGCACAAGAAGCAGATAACCAAACATACCAAGGCATTTTGTAAGACCTTTGTCTTCCTAACACCCAGTTGAACGGTTAGCAACTGAGCTGCATGATCATGGACCGGGAGAGGCTGCTCCTGCAAGTGAAGTTGTGGAACCATTTTATGAAGCACAAGCTCCTGCCCACTTCCAACAACACTACTGTGTCCTGTCAGCAGATGCTTTTACTGCACTCAATCATATTTGGGTGAGCCATTGATGTAGGGAAAATTATCGTGGAGCAGGCTCATTTATGCCTGAAGCGACCTACAAGTGCTCTGGTATTTCCAAATCTCATCACTCCCCTATGTCGTAAAAAGAAAGTTCCTGAAGAGCTGTTTGACGAGATTTTACCGGGTATTACTGGAATTACCAAGGGAAAAGTTCCTACGTTATTGGGTCTGAAGGAATCCAAAGGGAAAGAAAAAGAGGTGACCACGTCCCGCGTTTCACCATCTCCACATACTAGGGAAAACTCAGATGCCCTGGAGCAGGCAATCCAGCGCACTCAAGAGCATGTCGGACAACTGTCCGACAAACTAATGACATATTTTGCTAACGCTAAGTGCCGGGATGAGTTTTTCACCAACGCATTCTTAGAGTTTCTCCCGTATACGAACTTCACCATTTCTGTCTTCACTTAAACACTCGTGCCACCAAATGCGGATACTGAGGCATCTTCAGAAGTACCCTATCCTGCCACTGTTGACTCTCATCAATCACCAGTGCAGACAGTCCCCAGCTCGCTGAAGCAGAAGAACCTGTTGACCTTGATCCAGTCCATGTTGTGTCGCCTGATGTAGATCGAGAAGTCAACCTCCAACTCGCACATCTCCTGGAATCGTCGCAATTTGTTGAACCCCTGGTGGCAGAATATCCTGATATGCCACAACCTGCTGTGCCAATGGAAGAAGAGCACCCCAAAGTACCGCAACCCACTGAGTCAACGGAGGAGTCCCAATCCGAGATGCCATGGCAAGCTCCTTTGCGTAGGAGCCAACACCGCCTGAAGAAGGCATCTAAGCGTGAGGATCCCCAGCTCTCAACTCTCCCAGAAGGTCCTAGTACTCCTTCGGCTGCACCAGCTTCTGACTCCGAACATTCCAGCCCCACCAAACTGAGAAAACACACTCGTCGTGCGACCGCTGCACCACCACCTGCTTAAAGACAAGGTACCTTACATTGTATTGCATTCATAGCATGTAGTTTTTATTTTCCTTAGTAAGCATTGAGGACAATGCTTCTCTCAAGTTTGGGGGAAGTAGGGTTCTCGCATCATTCCATGATAGTAGTAGTAAAATAAATATGCCATGACATTAGTAAATGTTTGAATAGTTTAATGGAATTAGTTAAGGATGCCTGATGATGATGAATTCTTGATGGCTAGAATAGAATATACATGACTGGTTGAGGATGATAGAACCAAATCTAGGACTTGCTTTTTTGAAATCTTTGAACACACGATTGTATGTTTTCCATGCTTGTGAAACTTAGGAATTTTTTATAAGAGAATTCTTAAATGTCGTAGCATAAAACTTTGAATGATGAAAACTCCTTTATGCTTTAAAAAAATGAAAAATGAATGAAATGAATTTGAGAATAAATGCCTAGGCATATCTGTATAGGGACACTCCACTATGCCATGGCATATGAGTGAATGAAAGTAGTCACGGGATGACTCTACCTGACTAGCTCAGGGGTGGAAGGTATGCTCCCTTTCATCTAGAGTGTGGGAGGGTAGAGTGATAGGCTGATTCCCCTCGTAGTAGAACTAAAGAAAAGAAAGTAAGTTGGGAGTAAAGATTTTGTAAATGCCATGGCAAATTAAGAAACTTTGCTTAGAAAATTTTTAAGTTTATTAAGCATGGACTGGATACAAGCACGCACACAACCATAAAAAGAATTTATCCCTAGGGGACATTACTAGATTTCTCAAACTAGTCTAGCATGTTGAAGCCATATGTGCTGAGGGATGAAATTTTATCCCATAAGACTATTCTACTTCTGAACTTGTCATGGTATTTTTATTTTGTTTATTACTATCCATTGTTTGAGAACAAGCAATAACTTAAGTTTGGGGTGTGATAACTCCGTAAAAGGTCACATTTTGGGACCTTTTCACTTAAGTTATTGAATTCCTAAAGGCTCATTTAGGACCATGTAGATGCATTTAGAAGCATTTAGTTGCCTGTGGTGGAATTCGGTTTGCCGTGGCATTTTATTTTTAAAGTGGTGTTGCCTTATAGGAAAGGTGCTTGTCTGATGATGTGCAGGAATTGAAAGCAAGGAAAAGAGGAAAGGAAATGCCGTGACATAAGGAGATTTCTGAGCAAAATGAAATTTCCAAGTTCGAATGGCATTTCGAAAGCGCTTAAAGTGCGAGAAGATATTTTTGAAGCCAGCTGTCTTCGACTTTCTAAGAGCTCTGCCCGAGAAATCCACCTCGAAGATCTGCCTGGAGGGATCGGTATTACAACCGCCGGTCCTGCTGATGACGCCGCCTGACCCTACAGATCTTGTCTGTCCTTGGGTGCCTGCAACGGGATTATACTGATCACTCAGCCAACTACCCAGGTTGTATCATAGCCTATTCTGCCCGACTCCTAAATAACTTAACTATGGTTTTGGGGTTTCCTAGGAAAGTCAACACCAAGTCCTAGGATTAGTTTTCCCCTATAAATAGAGGATAAAGCCACATTGTTGAAGTCTTTGATTCCACCCAGATTTGAGCTTAAAAAGTTAGAGAGAGAATGTCTCATCTTTCTCCGTCAATCCTACTTGTCGTGGCATTTCTCCTTGACAAACCTAAGGGAGTGGCATCCTGAGCGTTCGAGAGGAGCCAGTTCGCTGGGAGCAGTTCTTGGTGGCCGAGGGAAGCATTGGGCAGTACACGTCAAAGGCTTTCTCTCCTCCCCTTAGTTCTTTGATTTCATATTTTGTTGTTGGGTTGTAAAGAACGAATAAAACTTGATTTGTACTTGTTTATTTCAAACCCCACCATGAACTAATCCTATTTGGTGGGAGTTCGCTTGGATGTTTAAGTTTTATTTCAATGAATGGTTATTTTTATATGCTTTAATCTGTTTTGTTTATGAAACTTAATGCCTTAAGGTTGTATGAGCTACGAGAGTAGCCTTTCTTTAGGAGGTTTTTAGGGTTCGAGAGAATACCTTGGAAAAATATCTTTAGTATTCAAGAGAAACTAGGGAGGAACTACATAAACAAGGGGTTCTAGGTAGTAACTAGGCCTAACCTACCTTAGAGATAAGGCTAGGATTCCATTCGACTAAAAAGAGCTATGCAAAAATGATAGGTTAGATGTTAATGCAGCCGCAAAAAGGTATTGCCGAGACATATCATGTTATCTGGACCAATAGGATCACTGCAGGGGTTTACGCCAATTGGATTTTCCAGTGCATCTTTAATCTGTCGAGTCCCTTACTAGAGATAGCATAGGGTACCACAGTAGACTCTATTGGGCAGGCTAGGAATAGAAGAAATACCATTCAGAGAAATAGACTGATTTTCCTAGTGAAACCTATCACTCATTCTCATAGCTGCTTGTCGTGTGAGAAAGCTAAAGTCCTATATATTAAAACTAGTATTTGTATTTTATTTTGCCTAGACATTTCCATTTGTTTGCACGCATCACAAATTTAATTAGCCACAATATATCCAATTGCTACCACACTGCCATCGTTTCATTTCCACATAAGTTATTCCATTTTTGACAACATTTTTATTTGTACATACCATCACTAACTTTACTTAGGTGACAAAGTAAAGTGCCTTGACAAACCTATTTGACTCCCTCAATTCCCTGTGGAGACGATACTCAACTTATCACTGTATTACATGTTCGATTGTGTATACTTGCATATATATCCATTCTCATTTATAGTACTCATACACGATCTCTTCACGAGCTACTCTGACTGCTGATCCAGAGCTTGACGATCTACTCCGGGATATTGATGATACCGTAAACCAAGTTGAGGACGAGCCAGCTCAGTAAGAGAGCCAGATGCCTTCATATTTTTGATCATTCATGGAGACATTTGATATGAGGTTTACATCTCTTGAGTCTCAGCTCACTGCACAACATCTAGAGCAACAATGAGCAACTCAAGCTCATTTTGATGAACTCAACACTAGGGTCGATGCACTTACACAAGATGTGACTTCTATATGGACATATCTATCTCCTCCTGATCCTCCGATAGATGATTGACCTCGGCTTGTTAGTTTTCTTAGGTTAAAACTTGAACTCAGTTTTGTTAAACATTTTGATGAATTTGGATTTTGGATATTTGGTTTGAATGTTTATGTTTTGGATGTTTTTTGGTTTGTTTGGTTGATTATGAATGATAGTTAGTTATTTGAACTTAAATTGATTTTTTATGTTAGCTTATGCATCATCTACATCTTAGATCAATTATGACCAATTACCATTACACATTGTATATGAATATTGATTATATGGGCTAATGGCTAATATTTCTCCTGACTTTGATCTTAGCAGCTATAAATATATATACATCAATTTGGAAAACTTGTTTTAAAACTATAGAGTCTTTTTGAATTAACAAAAAAGGGAAGAATATAATACGGGGTAATGGGAGTAATTTTTTTCAAAAATGATTTTTTAAAAAGAAAATCTTAAAATTTGAAAAATGTTTTGTTATATCAAAAAGGGGGAGATTGTTGAAAACATTTTTGATATTTCGATATAACAAATAAAGTGTTAATGAATTTTAAGATTTTATATTCAATTTCAAATACAATATTCGATTCAATTAATCAAATATCACAAATATTACTCCAAGTTTTCAAATATCAATTTTACTCCTTAATTAAATGAAAAAATACGTTTAACTCATAAAATATTTTTGAAATAATTTTTACAAAGTATTTCGAACCAAAATCGAGTCAAAATTGAGTTTTAAATAGGGAGGTACTAATAACCTCTTAAGAGGTATCGATACCCCTAAACTTCGAATGCAAAAAGGGTACGAATTCTCCATAAGGTACTGATACCCCTATGCAAAGAGGTATCGATATCTAGCCAAAGGTATCGATACCCCTTTATGTTAATTTTCACTCCAAGAAAAACATAATGCTAAATGGGTACCAATACCATGTAAGATATCGATACCTATTTACATAGAAGTATTGATACCCCCTTGAGAGGTACCGATACCCTTAGTCTTATAATGATCGAAATATTTGAATTTTGTACAGGTAGAATCGATACCCATTGAAGGGGTATCGATACCCCTACGCTTGTAACAGATATTTCAAGTTAATTTTCACACTACAACGACTCTATCATCACCAATTTGATTCCCAACAGCTAGAACTCATCAAAGGTGTATTTAAACAAGTTCTTGAAGCCATTGATGGTTAAGATTTATCAAGAAAAGCTATAGAAACAAAAGAGAAAGCATCAAACATCAAGTTTGAGCAATTCAAGCCAAAATCCTTTCAATATTCTTTTTGCTTTCAATAACACAATTTCTGCTCAATTGTAATTATCTTTGAATGTTCTTCCGTTGTTCTAGAATTGTGCAAACAATCTACATTGTGAGGTTTTTTTTTCTGTAAAGTTTGCGAAATTTGTAAATTTCTCTTTGGGAGAGTGTGTTCTCAAGAATTTGGAGTATAATTCTTAAGGGAGTTGTAAGGTTACTCTTTGTCCTCAAAAGAAAGACAAATTAGTGAATTTGTGGAAAATCCTTAGTATGGATAGCTAAGGTAGTGGACGTAGACTTTGGTTGAGAAAGTTGAACCACTCCAAATCACTGTGCAAATCTTTTCAATTTTTTGTCAAAACTTCCACCAAAATTTTAATTGCCAATTCACCCCATCTTGGCCTATTCATCCGATCGATTAATTCAATATAAAAAATAAACATGGAAAGATAAGGGCTCGAATTAAAATATCACAAAGTTTTATTTATGACTAAGACACAATATTACAAAATCAGGACCTAAATTGTTATTATACCCTTTTCCCAAAACACGCAACCTCTCCCCTTTGAAACAACGTCATCCAGGGCGTGATATATAAGCCCGATTAAAGGGATTCATTTCTTCATACCCTAATTTGCTTCACTTCATCTTGGGAGAGAAAATAGAGAGTTTAAGAACTCTCTCAACTCCCTCGTTGGAAAGGGGAAAACCATCGGCCAAAGGAAATAAAAATCCTCCAAAAGACCCCTCTTGCTCTCAACTCCCTAAATATCATCCTATTTCGGCCTAAAACCGACCTCAAATGCCTAGATCTAAAAAAACCAAAAAGTCTACCTTCTGCCGCCGCTAAGTCCATCGTCCGATGGAGCCACCCCCGAGTTATGTTGATCTCCTCATCTTCACACGCCTTTTCACCGCTCGAATTTTTAATCCGACTACCGGAGTTGCTATTGTCGAATACCCGAAGGTAAACTCTCCCCCTTTTTTGTTTGGTTTGAGTTTTTTTCAAATGTGTTTCTGAATCTCTCTTTTTTCTTCTCTGAATCCTCTCTTTGATATATTTTGGGGTTGCATGTTATAAAAAATGGTGATGGTTTGGTGATAGTAATGAACTCTCCTGTGTGGCCAATTTTGATGATAACGATGGCTCGGGAGTGTTCGGCGACGACTCACGCAACTGAGGAGTAGGGCAGTGAAGCTCACGCGCCAGTTGGATGGCTGGTCTTCACTGGAGGCGACGATTTCTAATACATTAGGGTTAGAAAACCCTAATCTTGAGCAATCTTGGACTATTGTATCAAATCTGATCCAACGGCTGGAATCCAGGGCGACTAGCAGCTAATGTGGGAAAACCCTAGCGGGTTTGGGTCAGCTGGGCATGAACGGGTCATATCTTAGGCTCCATTCGGGTCTTGTATCTGGGTTTTGGTTGGCTGGGTAGTTTAGGCATGAATCCCTATTAAGAAAATTGTCTCAAGCGAGACAATTTTTTTTATGAAAAATTGTCTCTAGGGAGACAACACTTTGTTTCGAGAGAAACAATCTCAAAGGCGACAGACAATTTGCTCCTGCATATTGAGGAAATCTAGCTGCCTTTAGAAGATTTGATCATTCACTTCAGGATATCAATTATGTGGATGGCATTGATCTTTCAGGTTGAAGACATCTAATCATCACCAAACTTTATTTCTTTAAAGATCAATAAAACAATTGATGCATTTATGAATGACTATCCTTGATGTTTATGGGTGTCATGATAAAGTTTATATTTTATGTGTTTGATTTGATGAATTTTTGAATTTGTCCTCATGAGAGGGGAAATATTTCTTTGATAGAGACAAAATTTAAAGTATCCTCATGAGAGGGAAAATCAAAGTCTTTATTGCACATGATGATGAATGTATGATGCAAAGATGCAAACTCATGTAACATGTATGTATGTGTTGATGTATGTTTTCTTGATCTGTGAGGGGAATGGTTGCGTGAGCAGTCTTCATTCTATCCCATATTTAATTGTCTTCATTTCCACTAGGGTGTACGTTTGCAAACTTCGACTTGAGATAATTTGTTTTCCTCGCCCCATCAAATTTTGCTCAAAAAAATTGGCTTTCCTTGCCCCAGCTTTGATCACGAACTTCTGAGATATATTCGTTGAATTCCATGATATGCTTCCAGAGAGATTATCTTGTTTGAAAATGTTTTTCTTCTTCTTTTTATTTTCAAAATTTTGAAAAGTATCAAAAAGAATTTTGAAAAACTATTGCCTCTTTCTAAGTTTCACAATTGAAATAAATCATAAAACAAGAGTTCATTGGATATCAAAAGAATCAACTACTCTTTTAATATTTCATAGCTGCAAATCTTTGACAAATGTCAGAATCGACAGGTTAGTTTTGAGGCTAACTACTTACATTTTGAGGTTTGTTTCATTGATTCATCCTCGGTCATTGTGAAAATTATGATATGCCCCTCTTTCCTGGTTTGGCATTTTAATCGGAGGTGAACAAAATAACGCAACCAGCATAATCAATTGCTAGGCTCTTTAGAACACTTTTGTTTCAGTTCTCTAAAATCTTCCATTTGTTCAAGCTTCGTAGACTACTCTAGCAAAGGCAGCACAGAAATATCGGTCTAAAAATGAGATTCCTGAGTTCTTGTGTGAATTCGACTATAACAGGTGTTCTCCAACTCCCTTAGTCCATATTCACCAAAACTCCTTATTTAGCAAATTTGATTTAATTTGCCATTCTTTGGCTAGCTGAATTCAGCTTTATTGTACATATATATTTTTTTAAATTGCCTTTGATAGGCTAGTTGAAGGATTCATGTCGTCACAAAGTTTTTGACTTGACAATCACAGTGGAGCAAACACCAAATTTCCAAGTACCCGATCAATGTCATGATTTGAATGTAATCTATTCATAAAGATAGGGCTTTCGAGTTTCCTCTATAATCGTTTGTTTTAACGGAATAACTCAACTTTATTGTAGACATGATCTCATCATTAGAGTTCAATTCCCAAGAAACTGACTTAAATTAGATTCACCTACTCGACCATTCAATCTTTGAAGATCATGATCATCATTGAATGTCATCAATAGAGTATGAACCAATTAGCTTTGAAATTCCATGTGCCAGATGCCCCATTTTGTCTTCTCCTAACACGTACCTGAATGCCAAACCCTTTGATTGTCTCTTCGTAGTAGTATATGGTTATTTTGGTCCCTGTAACAGAAGGGTATGTATTCTAGAGTATCATCTAGAGTAAGATTAGGGATTCTTGTTTTACAGGGGTTCAATCGTATCATTTGTCAAAGATTTACAACCTTAATTATTAAAAATCTTTTAATTAATATGATATTCAAGGAATTTCAAGATTAAAATTTGCTCATTGCTCATTTCCTCAGAAGGAAGTATTTTATTTAAAATGTTCGGAGGTCAAACGACTTACAAACATTCAAACATAGGAAAAAAACAAGTTCAAACAAGATGACATGCTTTTGATGAGAATGCAACAAAATTCCTGATAGATGTCTCAGCCTTCTCTTGATCAGAATAACTCATTACATATCGAATGTCCATGCCCCTAAATCAATCAGATCTTGGACCTTGTGCTTCAACACCCCACAATTATCAGTGGTGTGCCATTAGCTCCCAATATGATAGTTGCATATGGTGTTAACATCACAACCTTCAGGATATGGGACCTCTTTTGGTTTGGATTGAACTAGAGTCACAAGGTTCTTCTTAAATAGCGTTGGAGCAATTCCTCATACGTCATTGGAATTGAATCGATGTGAGTCTTTTCACGGAACACCTTATGAGGTTTGGCCCCTTGATTAGCTATATAAGATCCCACTATGTTAATCTCATATCTTTCCTCAATGTCAGTACTGCTAGTGCCTCTTATCCTGTCATTCTTGATAGCTCTTTCGATCATTTCTCCATATATGATTATGTCAGAGAAACTCTTAGTGGTATCCCCTATCATGTGTTGATATATGGAGATTTTAATGTATCGATGAATAGAGTGATGAACTCTTTTTCAATCACTGGTAGATGCACTTGAGATACAACATCCCTCCATCGTTGATCCTATTGTCGAAAGTTCTCATCACTCTTCATCTCCATATTTTGTAGCGTTGTTCGATTAGGGTCCATATAAGTCATGTATTTATATTGACCCAAAAAAGCATGAGCCAAATATTTCCAAGAGCAGATTTGAGTACAACTCAATTGATTATACCAATTAGAAGCAAATCCAGTCAAATTATCTTGAAAGCAGTGGATCAATATCTCATCATTGTTGGTGTATCAGTCATCCTTGGAATAAACATCTTGAGATGGGTAGTAGGGCAATTGGTTCCATTGTATTTTTCAAAATCGGGCATTTTGAATTTGGTTGGGAGCACCAAGTCAGGAACTAAAACTAGTTCTCTTGCATCCATTTCATTTTGAGATTTTTGTCCTCTCATTCCTTTGATTGTCTCTCTACACCACTTTTTCAAATTCTCTAGTATCTCATTCTTGACTCTTTTCATCTCATCAGGAGCGGATAGGTTATGATCAGTGGAAGTGTCCCAATGATATAACACAGTTACATGAGTTTTAGTGACAGAAAAGCCTACTGGGTGTCTTGGAAGCTTGTAGGGAGAAATGAGCATTGGTGGATTTACATGTTCACTCACACATTCAGAGGTTTCATGGGTCAAGGAAATCTTCTATTTTCCTTTTTCTTGGTTGAGCCTAGCCAATTTTGCTACAATCTGGTTGACTAGGTTGTCTCGGCTTTGCAAGATACGATCCACAATGACCTTTTGCTCTTGCTCCATTTTAGCTTCCCACTCTGTTTGCATCATTTACAAATTCTCTTCCAACTCTTTCTTCAACTTCTCAAATTTTGCTTTCATTCTCAATATTGTGTGAACGAAGTTTCACAATTAGAAGCACCTCCTAAAAGTCCTCCACGAGATAAACCCGTGATTATTGCATGTAAAAATGCCTAAATAAATGCCATACAGAATGCTAAGATGCAAATACAGATGCAAAAAGTGTTGATCCCAACGATGAATATCATAGAACAATTTTCACTAGAGATAAAAGCCTTTACATTACAAGATAGTCCATTTTACAGACATGCTTTCGTCTCGAATCTTTATCCTTGAAATGATGCCTCTCAAACATTCTGTAACCTAAATCCGTTAATGCCCCGGCGGTGCTGAAGTCAGTGCGTCGCTCCTTGATGACTATCGATAAAATGATTGTAAATAAGGCTTTACTGTTGGATTACTCCTCGAATCATTGGGTCAATAGCGATAAAATGCATCCTATGCTAATAGTTAGGGGGAGTTTATGATCTTTAGAGAAAATTAATAATATGTTCAAATAAAAATTTAATGGTAGATTTTATTAATTGAACATAGTTAATTTTTTAAATATGAGTTGTCAATACCACTAGAGCTGATTAATTTAGCATTCTAGGTGTTTACATACAGATTTTTTACATTTTCGTGCACTAGGTATCGATACCTATCACCCAGGTACCGATACCCTATTGTTAGGTATCGATACTGATTCAATAGGTACCGATACCCTCTTTGAATGTATATCGATACCCCTCGATGGGTACCGATGCCTCCTATCGGGTTTAGGCTTTAAAATCCCCAAATCTTCATCTTTTAGCCAAAACCTAAAATATTTCACTCTTAGTCATTCCTCTCTTCTCAAACTCTCAAACTTTCACTTGCCTCAAAATCAAATAATACAAGTCGGGTTTAAACTATTCTTCAACATATAATCCTGCTAGAATCATCAAATTAGTACAAACAACAACAAATTTCACTCAATCTTCAAATTTTAAAGGTAACTTTTCTAAAAACACTATTTTATTGATTTTTGATCATAGGACTAGTTTTAGTTAGTTCTAGTTCGAATTAGTGATCGGGCATTGCTTATATTATGATTTTACACTAGAATCTACAAGAAATTTTTATCAAAAACACTATTTTTTAGATTTTTTAAAATTTTGAAATAATTTTTTTTTATTCAAATGGTTGTTTTTGATTTAATTATGTTATTTTCATGAAAACTATATAGATTATAAACTTTCAAACTTAATTTTTAAAATAGTTTTCAAAATTTCCCGTTAGGCACTAAGTTAGAGAACCTTGAATTATTGAGGACTCATATTGAGTTTTGGGATTGATTGTGTTTCATACATGTTTTAAAATTGTAGGTACTCTTTCATATTTCGATTTCGTAAACCATGATTTATTCTAAACGACCTAGGACATCTTTGAGTCGATCAAACTGATCTCCAATCTCACCTTCAAACCCACCTCCAAATCCTCTTCCTATTCCACCACAAAACCCTAATAAACCCGAGATAATAATTCAAAACTTGTGTTTTAATGAACCAAATCGTAGAGGTCTCTACACTACGTTCGTTAACCACTTCGAGTCATATAATATTCGGGAAGAACATATCCCTTCTCTTCAAGCCATGATAGACAATAAATTTAAATATCTCCCTACCCTCCAATCATGGAAATTTGATAAACTCTTTTAGCTTAAACTAGTTGTTTACCACCAACTTGTTCGTATTTTCTACTCAAATGCAGTTTGTGTCCAAAATTAGTCTAGGACCACAACCGAGAGTATTCGGTCTTATCTCCTAGGCCAATACATTCATATTGACTCAGACTACATCTCTAATGCATTTGGTCTAGATAATAGAGGTTTAGATAATGAGCGAGATATAGTGGCTACTCCTTATAAAGCCAAGTCTAGTGTGAGTGTTTTAGATCATCATGAACGTTTTCTTCATCTGATCATCTCTTGGTGATTTAGACCATCTGGAGGCAAATATTCCACTCTTAGAGCACTTGACCTATGGTGGATACATTGTGCCAAAAAAATAAGAAAATAAACCTGCCACAAATTTTCTTTGCGGAGCTCGTTGAAACCGTAAACAATGTCCCTTCTAAACGTGTAGAAACTTTAGTTTACGACTACCTACTTAGTAACATGTTCATCAAAGCCAAGCTTAAGGTAGAGCTTGATGTAGTCATCCCTCTTACCACCCAAATCAATCTCACATCTTTGCGTAAATCAGGATGGAGTGGAGACAAGGATCAATGGGTTCGTTCAACTCAGAAAACTCCAGGTTCTAGCTCTTCACGAGCTGCTCCGGCGTCGGCTGCTGATCCAGAGCTTAACGATCTACTCCGGGATATCAATGATCCTGTAAACCAAGACAAGGACGAGCCAGCTCAGCAAGAGAGCCAAATGCCTCCATATTTTCGATCGTTCATGGAGACATTTGACATGAGGTTTACATCTCTTGAGTCTCAGCTCACTACACAACATCTAGAGCAACAACGAGCAACTCAAGCTCATTTTAAGGAACTCAACACTAGGTTCGATGCGCTTACACGAGATGTGGCTTCTATATGGGCATATCTATCTCCTCCTGATCCTCCGATAGATGATTGACCTCGACTTGCTAGTTTTCTTAGGTTGAAACTTGAACTCAGTATTGTTAAACATTTTGATGAATTTGGATTTTGGATATTTGGTTTGAATGTTTTTGTTTTTGGATGTATTTTGGTTTGTTTGGTTGATTATGAATGATAGTTAGTTATTTGAACTTAAATTGAATTTTTATGTTAGCTTATTCATCATCTACATCTTAGATCAATTATGACTAATTACCATTACACATTGTTTATGAATATTGATTTTATGGACTAATGGCTAATATTTCTCTTGACTTTGATCTTAGCAGCTATAAATATATATACATAAATTTGGAAAACTTTTTTTAAAACTATAGAGTCTTTTTTATTTAACAAAAAAGGTGAGAATATAGTAAGGGGTAGTGAGAGTAATTTTTTCAAAAATGATTTTTTCAAAAAGAAAATCTTAAAATTTTAAAAATGTTTTGTTATATTAAAAAGGGGGAGACTTTTGAAAACATTTTGATGTTTCGATATAACAAATAAAGTGTTAATGAATTTTAAGATTTTATATTCAATTTCAAATACAATATTTGATTCAATTAATCGAATATCACAAATATTACTCCAAGTTTTCAAGTATCAATTTTACTCCTTACTTAAATGAAAAAATGTGTTTAACTATTAAAATATTTTTTGAAATAATTTTTACAAAGTATTTCGAACCAAAATCGAGTCAAAATTGAGTTTTAAATAGGGAGATACTAATAACCTCTTAAGAGGTATCGATACCCCTCAAACTTCGAATGCAAAAAGGGTACGAATTCCCCATAAGGTACTGATACCCCTATGCAAAGAGGTATCGATATCTAGCCAAAGGTATCGATACCCCTTTATGTTGATTTTCGCTCCAAGAAAAACATAATGCTAAATGGGTACCAATACCATGTAAGATACCGATACCTATTTACATAGAAGTATTGATACCCCCCTTGAGAGGTACCGATACCCTTAGTCTTATAATGATCGAAATATTTGAATTTTGTACAGGTAGAATCGATACCCATTGAACGGGTACCGATACCCCTACGCTTCTAACAGATATTTCGAGTTAATTTTCACACTACAACGACTCTATCATCACCAATTTGATTCCCAACGGCTAGAACTCATTAAAGGTGTATTTAAACAAGTTCTTGAAGCCATTGATGGTTAAGATTTATCAAGAAAAGCTATAGAAACAAAAGAGAAAGCATCAAACATCAAGTTTGAGCAATTCAAGCCAAAATCCTTTCAATATTCTTTTTGCTTTCAAGAACACAATTTCTGCTCAATTGCAATTATCTTTGAATGTTCTTTCGTTGTTCTAGAATTGTGCAAACAATCTACATTGTGAGGTTTTTTTTCTGTAAAGTTTGCGAAATTTGTAAATTTCTCTTTGGGAGAGAGTGTTCTCAAGAATTTGGAGTATAATTCTTAAGGGAGTTGTAAGGTTACTCTTTATCCTCAAAAGAAAGACAAGTTAGTGAATTTGTGGAAAATCCTTAGTATGGATAGCTAAGGTAGTGGACGTAGACTTTGGTTGAGAAAGTCGAACCACTCCAAATCGCTGTGCAAATCTTTTCAATTTTTTGTCAAAGCTTCCACCAAAATTTTAATTGCCAATTCACCCCATCTTGGCCTATTCATCCGATCGATTAATTCAACATAAAAAATAAACATGGAAAGATAAGGGCTCGAATTAAAATATCACAAAGTTTTATTTATGACTAAGACACAATATTACAAAATCAGAAGGACCTAAATTGTTATTATACCCTTTTCCCAAAACACGCAACCTCTCCCCTTTGAAACAACGTCATTCAGGGCATGATATATAAGCCCGATTAAAGGGATTCATTTCTTCATACCCTAATTTGCTTCACTTCATCTTGGGAGAGAAAAGAGAGAGTTTAAGAACTCTCTCAACTCCCTCGTCGGAAAGGGGAAAACCATCGATCACCGGTGGTAAATCACGGCCATCCACACCGGAAGAAGGGAATAAAAATCCTCCAAAAGACCCTCTCGCTCTTATCTCCCTAAATATCATCTTATTTCGGCCTAAAATCGACCTCAAACGCCTAAATCTAAAAAAATCAAAAAGTCTACCTTCTGTCGCTGCTAAGTCCACCATCCGATGGGGCCACCATCGAGTTATGTTGATCTCCTCATCGTCACACACCTTTTCACCACTCAGATTTGTAGTCCGACTACCGGAGTTGCTATCGTCGAAGACCCGAAGGTAAACTCTCCCATTTTTTTGTTTGGTTCGAGTTTTTTTTTGAATGTGTTTCCGAATCTCTCTTTTTTCTGTCTCTGAATCCTCTCTTTTTGATATCTTTTAGGGTTGCATGTTATAAAAAATGGTGATGGTTTTCTGATAATAATGAACTCTCCTGGGTAGGGGCATGGTCATTTGATCTTGCTAGGTGAATAATCTTGAATTTTCGGGATATAGGTTGTTAAAAATGAGTTTTTGATTTGGTGATATTTTGTAATGTAGATGATGATTTGGTGCAATGTGTGGTTAGTTTTGATGATAATGGTGGCTCGGGAGTGTTCGGCGGTGGCTCACATGGTTAAGGAGTAGGGCAGTGAAGCTCACGCATCGGTTGGATGGCTGGTCTTCACTGGCGGCGGCTGCTGCTGATACATTAGGGTTAAAAAACCCTAATATTGAGCGATCTTGGACCATTGTATCAAATCTTATCCAACGGTTGGAATCAAGGGCGACTGGCAGCTAATGTTGGAAAATCCTAGCGGGTTTAGGTCAGCTGGGTCTGAACGGATCAGATCTTGGGCTCCATTCGGGTCTTGTATCTGGGTTCGGGTGGGCTGGGTAGTTGAGGCCTGAATCTCTATTGGGTCTGTTTGTAATTTGTGCTTGCAATCTAAATTAAAATGTCAATAATAATAATAATAATAGTAATAATATGTCTAATTAAAACCTGAACAAAAACATGAGTCTACAACTGGAACACCCATATTAAGAGAAAGCTTATTAAGATGGGGATCGATCCCATTTCTCATCAGCCTCTTCATAAACCAGATGAGGCATCCTATGGAGTGATTAATGATCATCACCACAAAGATTGCGACAATCTTTCTCATGTTACTGAATTAATCCCTGTGATCTAGAATTCTTCAACCGATGAATCGAGATCACCGTCAGAGTCGGGCAACGAGGAAGATCCATTGATGAACTTGATATGGTTCTAGGCATTTCTCAATGACTTGTCATGGAACTTCACTGGAGGAGAATATGGTGAAGTTGGGTTTTCTTTATCCAAGGAAAACACTTCCTCTTGGGC
Source organism: Hibiscus syriacus (assembly GCF_006381635.1). NCBI lineage: Eukaryota > Viridiplantae > Streptophyta > Magnoliopsida > Malvales > Malvaceae > Hibiscus > Hibiscus syriacus. The sequence continues at coordinate 1,171,605 of NW_024061960.1, forward strand.
ATTGGATAACTGGAATATCATAGATGATCATCATAATTTTGGATTTGGAGGGTTCAGTAAAATTGTCAATTCCCTTGACATGGGTGCCCCTAAAACATAGGAATGTATAAGAACGGCCGCCTAATTTAATTTAAGGTTAAGGAACAAAGAAAATGAAAATATTTTTAAAAACATAATATTATCAATTGGACATGACTTAAAATGTTATTTTTTTAATATTTTTCGGTTGCACACCTTCTTTATAACATTTTCGGTTGACAACAAAAAATGTTACATTTTTCATAACATTCTCGGTAATGTTAAAAAGCTAATATTTTACGTCGTACTCAACCAAAAATATTACATTTTTATAACATTTTCAGTTTCACTTCTTATTTCATGTCGTTTCTTAATCTTAAACTAAGTTGTCGTACAGTAGAATTTTTCCTAAAATATGGGATAGCCTCTTTGCACTCATGTAAAAAAAATGTTAAAAAAGAAACACGAACATTAAGTTTTCATTTCTAGTTAAACTGTTTTCGGTTGGTTAGAATTGAAGACAAAACAAGTGAGTATTTAAACTTTAATTACTACTTCTTAACTAAAACAACCTCTTAACTTTATCACTTTGTTTAATTCAATTAAACTTTTTCCATTTTATATATATATATATATATATATATAAATCCTCCTTTCAAATGAAATGTTGATTTATAATAACGATTTATTTAGGTATATAGAAAAAATATAATATATATATATATATGATAATTTTAAAGTACGAATGGATCAAGAGGTGGATGGGTCAATTGTTCCTGAAAATTTAAAATTATCATATATTTTAAATTTTTTATGTATTTTTTATTAAAAATATATTTTGAACCCAATAAAATTTTATAAATTCATCTCTTAATATAAAATCATATATTAGTGAAACCATTTAAAATGAAAGTAGGTAACTTTTTAAGTTGGGTTATTGACTTTATGGAAAAGAGTAATGGTAAGTGGGAATGGTGTCACTTTGCCAAAAAGCAAGGATACTTTGCAATCTCATCAACCTTTTTGGTTTTATATTTTTAGATTTATAATTATAGGGCATGGGGGTGTTTATGATGTGTGATGTCATGGCCTTGTAGATTTCTAGCTAATTGCATTACATAATAGAAATAGATGTACCAGCAAATGCCTTTGTTTGAAGCCTTTATTATTATTATATTATTATTATTATTATTATTATTATTATTATTATTATTATTATTATTAGGGTAGATTAGTTATTTGATAATATATTTATTATTTAGTTTATGCTCTAGTCACTCAATTATTATTATTTTTAAAATCATACATAACATTATGAATTAGTTTTGTTTTGGTCATCCACCATTAAAAAATTTATGGTGATATTCATGTTTCACCATAAGGTAATATCACGTCAACATTGAAAAATAATAAAATCTATCACGTCAGTATCACCATTAATTTTTTAACGATGAATGAATAAAACTAAACCAAAACGTATATGAATGATTTTTAAAAAAATATTTAGATGACCAAAAAAATTATAGTTAACCCTTCTTCTTCTTATTATTATAAACATAAGTTTTCAAATTCATAATTTTCTTAAAAATTTTAATAAATATTCATGAATATTATATTTATGTGTTATTTCTTAATTTATATTATTTTGAAAACCATATTCCCAACACTGTTTAATTTTAATTTTTTAATTAGATTAAAATACTAATTAAACCTCTTAAATTTATGTGGCATCATGTGTGATACACATTCTCCTTGCTCTAGCAACGTTACCACGTCTTTGCTATCCGATTCTATTATAATACGTCGTAAGTCTATCGACCATGCTAAACATGGACCCTCATAGGTCCGCATCCAAGATTGAGCAACAACCAATTACTTTCACAAAGCCATGAATCCATCGACCTTTGAGTCATGGAGCACTCCACCACACGTTAAACTTGACATTGGTTTTCTTATTCCATCCGTACGAGTGGCTTCCATCTACTACCTTATTGCTAAAATCTCGAATTTAAGCCTTTTGCTCAATTTTCACGAAGCTTGTTCTTCCCCTTTGCACTAGATGCTTCACAAAGCTCTTTCACTAATCAAACAAGCGAAGACCGGATTACTATCACATTTAAGAACTTAAAAGAAGTTGAAAATGCACCTAGAATGCTAAAATCGAATTTATGATAATTAACTCAGAGGTTCAAAATCCTTCTAAAACCTCTCATTAATTATCTCCCATGATCATGAAAGATATTGAGATTAATTCCAAGCCTAAGAAGTGTTGGTTATCACCCTTGCAAAACTCAAATGAATCCACAACTCAAGAAATTTGCTACCTTTGAAGCTTCTAACAAAGTTTGGAGAAGGGAAAAATGTGAGAGTAAGGATGAACAAAAGACAAAGGAGTTTCCGGTTGTTTTTGCCCGAGTGACCTCACCCAAATAAATAAAATTCAGCCTTTTTGAATATTCGAGGGTTTAATTACACTATTAGTCATTCCTCAATTACTCCCTGCTCAGAAATATTCTTTTTACGATCATTTGGGCTCAATTCATATTTGATTAGGTCAAAATTTAGCCCAACTATTCCAATTACACAATCACATTGGTTCGTAGATGTAATCCCCTAGACTCAGCTTATACGTTACGACTAGATCTAGCGGATTACAATAAAAATTCTCAAAACATTTTTTTTATAATTTAAAACCATATTATGAATAAGCATCTTTAAAAACATAGTTGATAACAATAAAATCCAAATCGAGTAATATAAAACAATAAATGACTGAGTGAAATAAATTATCCCATAATTAGTATCGGGGTGAACCAAACATCATTAGTAGAAGCAATATAAGTCGTAAAAGAAGTATTTTTAAAATATAGGCACATGTCACCGAAAATAAAGGCATTTCGGAAGATTAAAACATTACAACAAAATAATAATGTATGAAATGTGTCGATCCTCCAAGTGTCAGGTTCGGGATGCTTATCCAAAAGTATCTGAAAGGGGAAAAGTTTGGAGGAACGAGCTAGGGAGCTCAGTATGTTCCAGCAATGCAATAAACATATAAATGAGTTTTCAAATCAGATCATTATGTAAGTATGAAAACGACAGTAAAGTTTTTAGTTTAAAACACAGAATTACCCTCCAACCTTACACCATATGCAGTTCCCCAAAACTATATCAATAAGGACTTATGTTGAAATATGTTTTATAATATTTTGATATAACAAATTAAGGTAAAATGTTTTTGGACTTGATTGAATTTGTTCAAAGTTTTCAAAAATAATTCAAATTCCATTAAAACTAGAATTTGAACACAAAACAGTTTTCTGGGTAAGTAGTACCGATATTGTTTTTACAGTATCGATACTACATGAATATATTGATATTGTTCATGTAGTATCGATACCAAAGGTAAGAGAATTATCAATACTCTCTTGGTAGTATCAATACTACTAGTTGTTTTCCAAATTGTTTAAATTCTAGAATAAAAAAATTGGTATCGATACTCAAGGGGTACCAATACTACTTTACACAGTAGTGTTAATGCAATGAACTCTAGTATCGATACGGTCGAGCCCAACGGTCTTTAATGGTTAGTTTATTTAAAAATTACAAAGGTAGTACCGATACTCATTAAAGGAGTATTGATACTCCTTGTTTAGGGAAGTTTTATTTTTGCGAAAAATTCATTCCCAACGGCTAGAAGTTACCACAAACCCATTCCAACATATAAAAACAAGTTGAGGACAATTGAAAAAGTTTACAAATCCAAGCAATATAGATCAAGAGAAAAGCTCTTTCACTCTTTATTTTCCCTTTTCTCTTGTACATATGTGTTTGAACTCATTGCAAATCTTTCAATTGTCTTTCTAGTGAGCTTAATTATTGTAAATACCTACCTTTGTGAGGTTTTGTAGTTTACATCTTTCAACCTTTGTAAAAGTGGAGTGGTTCTAGTTTAGCCATTGAAAATCTAAGGGTTTTTTGTAAAGGATACTCTTGAGCCTAGAAAAAGAAAGAACAAATTAGTAAATTTGTTAGAAAATCCTTAGTGTGGAGCTAAGGTAGTGGATGTAGACTTGGTCTATAAGTCGAATCAATATAAATTCTTGTGCAAATTATTTATCTCTTTTTTACTCCATGCCCAAATTTTTCAAAAGAAAAATTCACCCCCTCTTGGCACTTTTTGGTTGATCAATAGAGCTTCATTAATCATAACAACTTACTCTAGGCACAAAGGGCGTATGAGCCAACCTAAGGGAGCACATTGGGTTAATAAGGTTTTACCCTAGCCAAAGCGTAGGAGCCCACCTGAAGGGAGTGCTCTTAGGCCCATAAGGACTTACCCAATGCATATAGAAGAGGAGCCACACTAAAAATGAGCCTTCGGATCCATAAGGCCTTACCACTAGTCCCATTGGGCCTAGGGGTCGCCTTAGGTCTGTGAGGAATTACCAGCTTAATCGGAGCTTAACCTGCAGAGACTTCACACTAGATCCCATAGTACCTCGAAGAAAATATTTTCAAACAGTAAACAATAGTTGCAGGAAACCACAGTTCAGACGTATATTTATTTTACAATAAAAACAATAACCAGAGAACATGTATCAGACAAGCATGCTTTAAAATTTATTAAATCAAAAATAAAACTTTAATTCAGATAAGTTATGTAGCAGTCAAATCAAATCAAACAATACATTTCAAACCAGAGAAAACAATCATGTGCACATAACATTTCAAACAGATAATTAGAATAGGTATATAGAACACACGGAACACGCCTCGCTAAAAGTGATCAGTCTGGGAAATCTACTAAGCATCAACTTCACTATGTTCTTCAGCAGAACGCGAACCTAGGCCATATCAGAACAGTCATTATCACAATAATAAACTAAACTGAATATTTAACAGGGCTACAGAACAATACAGATAATCACATGATTACATAGGCGAACGGATCGAGAGGAGTTGGGTCAAGTCAACGTACGATCGGGAGAATCAAAGGTACCTTAAATGATCAATGACATCAATCAGTTCGAGTTAGAATTTGGCAAAACAAACTTCGAATTTTGACTTAAGACGTCGAAAAAATAAGATATGACTTTTTGAAAATTTTAACTTTTTTTGTCAAAATCAACGGTCAAACTGATCAAAGTCACAGTCAACTCTGGTCATATCAACGATCAATAGGTCAGACTGATTTGGGTTGAGTCAAGTCGATTTGGGTTGACTCGATTTGGTTTGGGATGACTCAAACCGATTCTACGAGGTTCCATGACAGATGAGGCTAGCCCATCCTTAGGAATAACACGTGGCGGCGTGTGGTGGTGGCAAACGGGGTGAGGTAGGTCAACTGATTAACTAGAATGCTTCAATCCTTAAAAACTTAATCAAATCAGTCCAAATTTCCAACCAAAAATGAGGAAAACCAAACAGAAAATGAATCAGGATCTTACCCATGGCGATCGACGACGGAGCGACAGTGGAGCGATCCACCAGTCAAGTTTTAGGCAGAGGCAGTCAGAGAGCACAGTGGTGAGGACAGTGAGGCGAACCAATATCGGGTTCAACCAAAAAATCATGAAAACAAGAGGAAAAGCTTGGGTTTTCAGCGAAACTTCAAACGCCTTTCCTCGACGAAAGATGGTGATTGGTGAGGAATGGTTAACAGGGGTTTGCTCGTGTGGTCGGGCGCGCTGGATGGAGTTGGTCGTGACGTGCAGCGCTGGTCGGAGCTAGGATTGACGATGAGGGGCAATGACCGAGTTTTCTCCCTTCTACGCGACGAACGGTGGCCAATTTTGGTGGTACAACGATAGGGGTTGGGTCGCGGGTTGATGTTGGTCTCGAAGGTGGAGGCGGTGGTCGTTGCAGACGGCCGGAAAACGGTGGTCGACGGTAAGATGATTGGCTGTGAACTTATAGGTTTGGGGTTTAAGAAATTTAGGAATTAGATTGGTTCACAAATCGGGGGTGTTTTGTTCTTGGAAATAAGGGTTTGGCCAAAATTTGTATTTACTAAATTAGATATTTTCTACCTTTCAAATTAACTACAATGGACTAGCCTAATTTGATAAGGCCTTAGGTTAGGGTTTGAGGTGGTCACGGTTCAAGTCTTATGAACCATATTTTATTTTATTTTACTTTTCTTAATAATATTTTAGTTAAGATTTAAAGGGGAAAATTATAGATCAAGTCCCTGAATCATCATTTGTTTACAAATTAACCTAAATTTATTAATAAAATGCCAATTTAATCTTTGTAATAAACTTAATGGATTGCTAATCTTTTAACCCAAATTTTGGGGTGTGACAGTAGATCTCACAAGTCAACTCATATGTGTTGACTGAAAATTTTAGGACGTTACAAAGCCCCTGTGTTGGGTATAATTGAAGTAACTTATGTCTTGAATATACGATTGCTTTTCATAATGAAGAGATTGCGAGAGGTATATGAAGTGTTATATGATCTTTGATCTGATGCATCTAAGAGAGAAAGAGAGTTTTTTTAGAACCATAACTGCAACATTCCATGGATTTTTTTACATTGTGAAGATTCCAAAAACATATTTCTCATGCGGTGGAATTTCTAATGAATTTTTTATTATTTTTGAGAACATTAAGACAATAATATAATTAATTTTGTTATTAATTGGACTGATTAAATGTCACTTATTTTTTAAGTTTAAAGTTCCACGTACTAAGTTATTCTAAGTAATTATTTACTTGTGCTTCATAAGCCTTATGAACCACATTTTATTTTATTTTATTTTTCTTGGTAATATTTTAGTTAAGATTTAAAGGGGAAAATTACAAGTCAAGTCCCTGAATCGTCATTGGTTTACAAATTAACCTACAATTATTAATAAAATACCTATTTAATCTTTATAATAAGTTTAATGGATTGCTAATCTTTTAACTCAAATTTTGAGGTGTGACAGTAGATCTCACAAGTCAATTCATATGCGTTGACTAAAAATTTTAGGCCGTTACAAAGCCCCTATGTTGGGTATAATTGAAGTAACTTATGTCTTGAATATACAGTTGCTTTTCATAAAGAAGAGATCGCGAGAGGAATATGAAGTGTTGTATAATCTTGATCTGATGCATCTAAGAGAGAAAGAATTTTTTTTAGAACCATATCTGCAACATTCCATCGATTTTTTTGCATTGCGAAGATTCCAAAAACATATTTCTCATGTGGTGGAATTTCTAATGAATTTTTTATTATTTTTTAGAACATTAAGACAATAATATAATTAATTTTGTTATTAATTTGAATGATTAAATGTCGCCTATTTTTTAAGTTTAAAGTTCCACGTACTAAGTTATTCTAAATAATTATTTACTTGTGGTCCATATTTTACATTTTGAAGAAGTATTTTATAAACTAAGTTGTGCACTATAATTCTTGTTTTTCCCCCTCCCTCAAAACAATTATATATTTTAGTTTTTTTCTCTTTTAACATCCATATTTTTTCTTTTAACATCACGTCAAAACCTTAAACTCTCTTGTTCGTATATTTTTATAATATTATCTTTTTATCATAATTAACCATAACTCTAAACACATTCTCTCATAATCCTAAAAAAATGAACCATAAAATTAGAAGGTAACCTTATATTATACCTAAAATTAAACTAAATATTAAAAATCTTAAATCACCCAAAATATCATAATAATAAAAAAGAGGGTTAGAGGTGTTTTCGGGCATGAAAGACGTTTTTAATAGAAAGGCATAAAATGTTTCTAGTATAAAATGATTACCGCTAAAAGATTACTAAAATACTAATTCACATTTTAATTGGGTGTTGTTCACAAGTCCCTTAAAACGCTCAAGTAATGAAATACTTACTTGCTTAGTGCTTCACTTCTAAAAGCATGCACAAATTGAGCGATGATTACTACCCTGAACATCTCTTCGCTGCTTTAACAATGAAATATGGCAGCATAAGCTTATGAATATTTCATTAATAATCTAATGGAAAAAAAGCATAAATTATGTACAAGAAAAGATGACAACATTAAGGAAACTAAAGCGGGTAAGATGAGGGGTGTTATCGGCATGCAGAGTGGGGAGCTAGAAGATGCCGAAAGGTGACAGGAGGGTCGAATGTGAAAGCAGAACTTATGACAGGCTTTTGCAGTTCATTTGCACAGCTAGCTGCTTACAAATGCATCCTTTGTAACGAAATGTCGGCATATAATTGTCATCGGGAAAATCGACTGATCCACTTTCTGTCGGAGTCCATGTTGAGACAATGAGCGTCGTCCTGAACTTTACGGGGAAAAGAATCGTTCATTATGGGATCGCAGATGAAAGACGAAGTTGTCAGAGATGAAACTTACACATGAGAGAACAAATGAACAAATATGATCGCATATACACGTTGGCTAAACCAGTCATGGCTCAGGGGGTTTGGGGGCTTCTGCTGATTCCTTGGCGTTCTTTACAACCAGATCATAATTGATGGAAGCCAGCTGAGACAAATTCTGTCCAAAAAAACAGAAAACTCCAGTGAATTCTACAATATGACTGCAACATTGTAATAAGGGCTCATATGAGTATTCTTCTTTTCCACAAAACAACTACTTTCCTCAGTGCCTGGGGATTATTTGGATTCCCACTTGCACCAATATGAGTTCTAAATAATTATTTCAAATTCGTCTTCTAAGTTATAAAGGAAACTATATAGTGAGCAATGGTCTTCATTCTCACCTTATATGAGAAATTACTAAATGAGTACTTCACTGCAAGGGAAGGGGCGCTGAAGTCCGTCAAACTGCCACATTCGTCTCCCTGGTTCATAGGCATAAGAACTCTCAGAACGACAATGGTCCATACTCGACCGGTTCCAATAAAATATCATATCTACGCAATTCTTAAGATGGATATGTAATCATGATTCATGACTCTAATGCCACCTTTGATACATAAGTAATAATGTAAGGACAAAATTAAAAAAAGAAAACAGCACAAATCTAAACTATAAACTAGAAAAATCAATAAAAACTCAAGCGAAAAATAATTCCTATTCAAAATAAGCGATACTTATTCATTCTCTTTGTTCAATCTAAGTCGTGTGAGTGGCTAAATTTACCCAATGAAGTTATAGCTAACTACTAGTACTAAAACATGAGATATAAATAACACTCCTACCAAACGTCACATTAAAGAATTATTTAGTCTCCTCTCTAGGGACACCGATATTTAGTCCTTGTTGACTGTTTATAGATGGAGCCTTTTTCTTCATCTAAAAAGGAACAATGTAAAATCTTCATTTAAATGAAGTCCTATAAAATTTGGAAACTATATAGTCCTATAAAAGGAACAATGTAAAAAGCTTCATCAAGATATCATCCACCATAAACAGAAAAAATAGTGTGTTAAAATTTGGACATACATCTTCATCTTGCATGTTGCTGAGTGACCCGCTGCTGCAGGTGTCAGTCAAGTCATCGAAGTCACTACTTCCATGAATTTGTTCATCTTCGGGGTACCGGCTCATAAAGTAACTAGTGTCATCTGCTTCAGTTGATGGTATGAACATAGCCTGCATCCCAGTAAGGAATCCACTAAGTGCTACAGTATTTTAATGGCTAATCCTTTTTACTTGTTCTTCAATTGAATTTGCTTTAATGATAAATGACATTAAATAACTTTTGTCTTGCAAGAGTACTCCAATCCTTGAAGAAAATGTGTTGCTTCGCCTATCAGAAATATTCAATTAGCAGTTAACATAATTTTGACTTGTAAAGAAGTCCCTGCCAAGGGCTCCATAAGCAATTACCTCAGTGGCTCCTAGCCTTTGAACTGGATTTTCTGATAACAATCTGAAAGGGAGCAAAAGAAGGGTTTAGACATAAGGAAATGTCTCCACAAGTCCTCAACCCACAGAAGGGCTGAAGAGCCCCAATACTATAACTAACCCCAGGGTCAATATGGTTCTGATGGATGCCGTTGACTATTTTTCATGATTAATTAAATCTTCCATATAAGGATGAAGCCTTATATTTATTTTTCTGATGGATTCAGACATACATTCAACAGAACTTTCTAGTCACCAACTAGACAGGGTCATAGGGACTCCATTCAATTTATGGTCATGCTCTTTGAAATTTGTTTATTTATGTAGGTTATTTACCAATCCACTTCTTGTCTCATGATCATGTAATGAGAATTATATTGACACCAAAACTATTGAAGGAATGAATGGTCAAAATCCATAAATTTCAGAATTCTTTGTTTGTAAAGCTTACTTGTCAATCAGATCATATGCTTCGTATGACATCTCTTCTGGTACCTTAGGCCAGGGAATATTTCTATTCATTATGTTGTCAAAAATTAGCTGTAATCATCAACAAAATGGTAATAATGTCAAGCTACAACCACTATCAATTATATAACATTAAGAATGAAAAAATTAAATCAATGTTCAGAGAATTCTATTTGAATTGAAGGATGCCTAAATCTAGAGCCTATGAGTAAATGCTTGCAATCTAATCCAATGGTTAGACTGGAGACAAGAAAACATAGAAATCCAGATTTGCACAACACTATACGATGTAGCGTCTAAAAGTAGGTTTTAGAATTATATAAAGAATTATACGTTGCAAAAATGAGCCGCTGGATTTCCTAAGGTTCTTCTTACTTATCCATGTACAATGCGAATTTGTGGATATGTAGTCTAGAGTCTGCCAGTACTTCTTGACAGATCAACAAAATCGTTTGCTAACAATACTTTAGCATCCTAAACTACAAGCTTTTTGATACATCAATTTAAATTATATTTAGAGCCTATCACAATTTAAAAATAAATAAAACAAGTGAGGTAGTGATGGGATGGCTTCAGGATTCCTTTTCACTATTTTCCTTTTGAAATTTTGGGTTAATGGTAAGATGTATTTTAAGAGTTTGTTTAATCATGGCTAAAAGCACCAGTAGTGGTTTCCACACCAATTATTTTAGTTCTCCATATATGTATCTTTGCTTCAAAGGTTAGTATATCATCTTAATCAAATCACGTGTTCATTTTACATAAATTAACTTGGTACTTACAGAAGTACATAAGCAGTGTATTAAGATAGACTGACCCCTCATAATGTCATCACATTGAGAACCAGACAAACACGAGCTCAAATTACATGAAAATTTTTCTATACTTAATAAAATTAATGATCTGATAGAAAGAGGAAAACAAATACATACATACATACATAACCATCATCCAAAATCGTTAAGTTTTGTGTGACCTACCTGTGGACTTTCAACATTGAATGGAGGAAGCCCTGCAAGTAGCTCAAAAAGAATGATACCTACAGACCACCAGCCAGCAGTTGCACCTACAAATTAAATAGAGTAAGAACAAAAGATAATCAAGAAAAAAAGGAAGCTTTAAACTTCACAGTGCATGTGTTATCTGATTTGTAGATAGTGGCTGACCATGTCCCATTCCAAGAAGTATCTCAGGTGCTAAATAGTCGGGAGTGCCAACAACTGAATGCTTTTGTCTCCGTTCTTTATTTGGTGAAATTTGTTCTTTGGGTTCATCATCTTCCATAAATCCACTACTGCTAAATGATTGACCTGATAAGTCATCTGTACTGTTGATAAGACCAACCTTTGAGAGCCCAAAATCTGTCAACTGTAACAGAAGGGTTAAATCTTCACGAGGAGTGATGTGTAGTTTTCTCATTGCAGCATCAAAATTACAAGAGTTCAAAAAAATTGCAAGAAAAACAAAATATTTCATAGTATATCTCAGTGTAGAAACAACTTTATGATTAAAATCAAAGATATTGACCTTTATGTGCCCATCTTGACCAATCAACAAGTTGTCTGGCTTCAGGTCCCTATGAATAACATTTAAAGAATGCAAATAGTCCAATGCAAGAACCTGCGAAATATAAAACAATGTGTACCAAATGAGAGAATTTTATTGAGTCCAACTCAGGTATGCAATCTCCTTATAAAATTCTAGATAAGATTGTGGCCTTACAACTTCTGCAATATATACACGCCCCATATCTTCATCTAAGCAGCCTAGATTTCGCAATAAAGAGTAAAGATCTCCACCATTTAGATACTCCATGACTAAGTAAAGATTTTCTCTACACGTGAAGGAGGAAAAAACGGACCTGTGTGATCATCAGATGTAGCAATATCAGAAAGTTACATACGGATTGCATCCCTTAAACTATTGTAATGTTGAGGCTCACCACAAAAGGATTGCGGACAGATATTAGGATGTTACGCTCAGCTAAAATACTTTCAACTGCATTTTTACGAACCATGTCTGCCTTCTTCAGAACCTGTAGAAGTAGAAATAACATTTAGTTACAACAAACAGTTATCAGGTAAATGTATTTGTAACCGTCAGCAATTTTCTGGTTATATATGTACCTACCTTTATAGCAAATAAGTCTCCAGTTGCTCTTTTCCTAGCAAGGAAAACTCGCCCAAACGCTCCTCTGCTGATTGGCTTTATTATTTCAAAATCTTCAATAGATGTTCGATCCTTGGCATATGGATTGATTGGACTTGCTAGTAGACTACGAATTGTATCATCATCTACTGAGCTATCTTCATAAGGGATATTATTCGATGAGTCAACTTTTTCATCCTCTATCTTCCCACAAAGTTGCACATATTTTTCCCTATCATTAGAAGAAGTAAGAAATATATATAAGGTATGACTGAATATGGCATAAAAACCAGCCAATATGAAGTTTCTATGTAAATGAACTAGTGATGGAAACATATGCTGAATTCCATATCTAGATTTGCCAATGAATTTAACTAAAGAAAACCTATTAACAAACTGAAAACACAACAATGTGACTATAAAGTTTTGAATAAGGCCCACTTACTGTAATAGTTTTTCTATGCGTCTTCCAAAAGTTTCTACAACAAGGGCATCGGCCTTCCTATCTTGAATGGCATATTTTAGTTCATCCAGGCGTTCAAGCATAAACTCCAATGTATTGTAATCAGAATAATTTGCATTTTCAACAGAGCGGGCAATATCTAGTAGCTTTTGTATCTGCAAATTTAAGATAAAAACTCTAAACTTAACACCAGAGTATGCATCTTGAACTCTCAATCAATTGAAATGATGGTGATAAGATCTCTGTTTAGAAAATCACATGAGAGTAATTGTGGATGTCTTAATTCGAGATTATCACTAATGCAAAACAGAATACCACGGAAACTAGATATTTTGAAGGAAAATAAAATTACATGGTAGTCATTGCAAATAGCAAACATGAAAATCTGACATTTCCCAATAGAAAATAAAATAATAATACAGCAAACCAGACAACCGCCTTTATGATGTAGAATAGCACGGGATATAAACAAATCCACGATAAGAAAGAAACCAACAACAGGGATCATGTTCTAAACAAAATTAGTACAAGGCATCATATGTTGCATGGCCTCTTCTTTTATCTTTAAGTAATCGTGTTTGACACCTATATCTGACACATAGATATGAGGATTTGACCTCCAAGTATAATCCAAATATATGGAAGAACTTAGAAAAATCTAACTATACCCTTGTCGTGTACATACATGTGTCCAACACTCACACCAGAGTCTGAATAATATAGAGGGAATCTGAATAAGTATTTACAGAGAATTAATTCAAGACAAGGTTAAACACAAAGAAATAAAGCTCATGATAATGATAACCTGTTGGTAATTCTCAAGCTCTGCTATTCTTCTCCGTCCACTCAATAGCAATTCAATCTGGCTAGTTCTTGGAGTTAACAATGGTGATCGTGGTGTCAAGCTTCCTCCTGATGAAGCTTTTGTGCATAGATCGAGCATGGTTAGATTTAAATGTGTTTCACATGATACATCATGCAGACCATTCAGATCCTTCATAAGAAATGCATTATCAACATCAGGGACACAATCAAGCATGTCATCAGAGCTCTCATGAGAATGATTACTATGATTTGGTGAAAAATCATCAATATCTTCATGTATACTTGATGCAGAAACTCTTGTAGCCTCAAAAACTTCACGTGGAGTGTCTATACTTTTGTGTGTGCTTTTTTGGTGTCCATGAATTGAGAATTTTGTCAAGGGTTTCTGCCACTCTTTCAAGACGTTCATTCACGGTTAAGCCTTTCAAGTCACATCTATCAGCTATGGTACATATCCGAGAGTGCTCTTCCACATGTACAACTGGTATTTCAACCTCACAAATGCGGCAAATCATTGAATTTTCATATGTTACACTTTGATGATCACCCCAGAATGGCCAAGAAGTTTTTGGTGTTCGAGAAGACTGAGGACGGCCTGATGGAGTTTCTAGAGGTTCAGTTCTAGAAGTCTCATCTTTAGCAGGAGATTGTCCTGCTCTACCTTTGGCTTTTGAATCTGGTGTATCATGTCCTTTATGATTTCTCTCAGCTGCAGATGGATGTTTCTTCCAAGATGACATCCTAGAGCTGCTTGAAGTTGAATCAACACTTTTGTCAGTTTCAGCCTCTGCAACTACATTTGTACTACTTAAATTTTGACCAACATGATCTTGCTTTCTTTTCTCTTGCCCTTTTGGTTTCTTCCTCTGCTTCTCACTCTCTTCCTTTCCACCACTTACTTGATTACCAATATCATGGAGTGCAAAGTAATACATATGTTCTGGATAAACTCCAAGATCACTAAACTGATGAAGCCCCAGAATGTGATTTTCCTCGTAACCACTCTTTATGGAACTGCACAAGCCGGCTGCACCTCGTAAGATAAAAGCAAGCGGTATGTAGTTGTTTGGGGACTCCCATTGATAGTTCCTGCCGTCTGTCATCTAAATTCTGAACAATGCCTTCACATTTGACCCAGAATTCACAAGCCGGCATCTTTGCACAACGCCGTGCTACAACCACTTCCACCACTTACTTGATTACCAATATCATGGAGTGCAAAGTAATACATATGTTCTGGATAAACTCCAAGATCACTAAACTGATGAAGCCCCAGAATGTGATTTTCCTCGTAACCACTCTCTTTATGGAACTGCACAAGCCGGCTGCACCTCGTAAGAATAAAAAGCAAGCGGGTATGTAGTTGTTTGGGGACTCCCATTGATAGTTCCTGCCGTCTGTCATCTAAATTCTGAACAATGCCTTCACATTTGACCCAGAATTCACAAGCCGGCATCTTTGCACAACGCCGTGCTACAACCAGCAAATCCTCCAAACTCTCTTTCCATCCTGGATGAGAATCTGATGTGTTTTCAAGCTTCTCTACCAAATCTCCAGCAAAAACACCCAAATCAGCGTTCACTTCCTCCTTTAATATGTCAAACTTCATCCTGGTTGCAAGCAGAACCTCCTGAAAATTGGATTCATTATATACATTTATGAACATATTACAGCTAAAACAAGGAGATAAACCAAGATCAAGAAGCTGCTAAGAAATTTAAGTAGACTTTGACAGCAACTATTAAAAGCTCTTTAATTGTGTTTTTTGAAGCCATTGTGAGAAAAGATCTTAGTGAAAATTATTTGAGGACTTGATGAAAAATTGAATTGCTCGTTGAATAACTCGCAGTTAATTCCCCTTTTCATTTTCTTTCAATTTTTGTGGTTGTACTTCAATTAAAAGGGAGCAAGTTACCTCCATGTGGCCTAAAGCACGAGATTTCTTGAGAAGAAAAGGCCGTACTCCTTTGGAATTAAGCTCATGAGAGAAGCTTTTCACGTCAGGAGCTTTCTTCCTCCTCCCACTGGTGACACGCAGTATAGCCTGGAAACGCGGTGACTGCATTTCCTCGGCAAAACTGACATGATTACTCCACGAAAAACAAATAATATTGCAAAACTATTTCTGCGAGATTATACTTACTACGTAGTACTATCTTACATGTCTAATCCATTCTAAAAAAACACGTCTTATCAATTTACCTCCGTACTGAGTGGCGATGGAGCCTTAGTGATTTTGATTGATTCCATGGATACTTTTTCCCTATAAAACGAAATTATTTATTCGTTCATTTCCACATTCCAACAGGATTCCAAACTAACATTGTAACTAATGGATTTTAATGTATACAAAATTCGATCCTAAAATTCAAACAGGTAAAAAAAGTGATTCTATGCAGAGAAAGGAGAAAGTGATGGGTACCTTGATCAATGGGGTAAAGATTAGGAAGTTGAGAAGTGCAGCCTTCGATCCCTGCCCTTAGTTTTTCCTTAATAGCGACTTTTCCTAGCTTAACACCTTTATTTCCAAGATTTGAAGGCTTTCTCGAAGAGGAATAGCACCTGAGAGGAGACGGAAGGGGAGAGGATCTCGTTCTAATGCGGTTCAATCCGAGGGTAGAGGCTAGAATTATGGAATCATCGTCACGGCCCATGCTCAGTTCTAGAGACTCGCTCTTACTGAAACCAAAAAGACCGAAACCGTAATCATCTACTTCATCTTCGGCTTCATCATCATCATCCTCGACGTCATCCCCGCTGCTTCTGCTATCGTCAGATTTCTCCGCAGGTTCGCTCCACGACCGCTGAATAAGGATCCCGGGGATCTTACGGAGCTTCGACGTCGATGAAGAAGGTGATGATGTCGACAACGTAACCGTCATCCTTCCCGTCGGAGTGGGCGGTTGGTCCTGATTATTGTCCGTCGACGACATGTCGTTTGTTTCATTCACGGCATTACGATGATGCGTGCTTTATTTCATTGAAACTATGATGATCAAATTGATCACCACGTAGCGAAACAGGAGAGAATATAATTTTTTCCTTCGTAAAAGATAAAATTTAAATTTTGAAGAAAATAGTAATTTTGAGGAAGGAGAAGAAAACCCGGGAAATCATTTGGAAGACTAAGTTCCCTCGGGAATGGTGCGTTTAAGGTAGACAGCAGGGAACCATAACAATTTGTTTTTAATATTTTAATTTAATTTTTTTATTTCAGTTTTGAAAAAAATAATTGAAATGCCGCGAACTCCCGAATTTTATCAACAGAATAGTTGCTAACTTAAAACCCGCCCGAAGTGTACTCTTGTACTGTTACATATTTATTTTACTAAAATGAGTTTATAATGTATGATATACATAGATATGAATTATTAACGATGTATACCTAGTGGCTTTGTCTAGGGTTATTCTTTACTGATAAATAAATCGTTATTATTTTTTAAAACGACGTAATAGAGTTTGATTCAGTGTTAGATAGTTTAATATTTAATTTTATGTCAAATAATTAAAAATTATTTTTAAGTATATATTTATTTATACTTACATCAGATTAATTAAACAAAAAAAAGTATATCTAGATAGAATAGTTGAAAAGATACAAATAAAACTAAATATAACTTAATCATTATGAGTAAATCTAAAACTTTTGAGATATAATCAATCACTAGTTTTCCAATCGTAGGTGAATAAATTCTTATACATAAATATGTTAATAAAAGAATAGAAGAGAATTATTATGTTACTTAAATGGTTTAGGATTCAAGACACTAACAATTTAATAAAAGGTTAGGCTGTACCTTTTGAAGAATCCTCGAGTGATACTGCTAATCCGACAAGTCTAAATAATACAATGAACAACTCATAATGTTCACTCCTAGGGATGCATAATGAGTTGAGTCGACAAAGTCCAATCGACTCGATAAATTTGTGAGTAATTCATTAATTTTTTTATATAATTTTTAATAACTATCTTAAAAAATTATTTCATTAAAAAAATACTAATTTACTAATAGATAATAAAAAAGATGATAAATTACTAATTTATTAATTTTATAATAAACAATAAAAATTGATAAATTATTAATTAATATTTTACTACATTAAAAAATCAAAACATATTTATTATTTTAATGAATTTGTGAATTGTTATTTCGGAGTTTAGACTTTGAAATTGAATCATATACTCTTTTGATAATTTTTTTGGTTAAATTTATTACTTTATGTTTATATTAAACTCTATATAGTATTAGTAAATTTAACCTATAGTTAAGAAAATAAGGTAAAAATTTCGGTGAGCTTAACGAGCAACGAGCATCGAACTTAATGAGCAATAAGTTGAGCAACAAATTTTTTTAACGAGTATGAGTCAAACACTACCTAACTTACGATCGGCTCGCTCGATAAGCACCCCTGTTCACTCCAATACTTTGAATATGAATTATGGAACATCAAGTTCTTACCTTTCAGTTGATATGGTCTCTAGTGTGCATCGATTTTCTGTGAACACTATAATTCCTTAAAATTAATCAATTAAGTCATTCGTTCTTTGAACCAAATATTAATCCTCTAAGACTAGTTTAAGCAATTGACGATTGTTGACACAAAATCCTTCTAAATCCCTTTCTTCTTCACATCAATCTTGAAATCCACCGGACGACTTAGGGTTCATTTAATAATGTTGTCTAAATACACTATTGGTCTAAAAGTCTGCTTTGAAAGCAAAATCATTATCAAACGAATAAAACTCAAAGATAAAAGAACGTTAGAACGGTGGTTTTAAACCAACAGCAGAAGTTGAGTTTTATAGTTTTTTTCAGTTTAAATTTCTGTTTAAAAGTGAAATTATGCTTTTACCCTTATGCATGGCCTCCGCTCCTTTGCCCAAAAGTTTCTTTTAAAATACAATTATTTTTATAAATTATGTATTAATTATAAACTAATTACATTTTATCCAAGAAAAAAATTCAACATTTTTTATATTTATTAAAATTATATTTTCCATTTGTAATTTTTTATAATCTAATTTGATTATTTTATATATTAAAATATTTATAAGTTTATATTAATTTAATTAATATACTTTAATTTACAATATAATGTCTAAAATAAACATTTTGCCTTATTAAAAGTACTTTTCGATAATAATACTAAACACTAAAATATTAAACTTAACTTTTTTTTAAATCACGTTTAAAAGTAATCTCTAACATCACTTTTCAAACTTATTTTTCAAAAGTAATGTAATTTGTCTGAAACAATAATCCATAAAGATATCAAAACTTAGATCTTGATTCACACCCAAAGACAAAATAATATCCATAAAAGGGTATTACAGTGATTTCCATTTAATATCTTATACATGTGCCACACATGGGCATTTATGATATGTTTTATGGATCATTACGCTTTGGGGATGTCTCAGGAAAGGCGGGTTAATATACGGCTAATATACAGCATTACTGGATACATTAAAATGTATTTAATAAATTCGGTTTAGCGGTACCTATTATGTTGACAACTAATAATGTTTTAGGTAGAAAATATGAAAAACTATTAAAAAATTTGGTAACCGGTAAACTTTGGTTATCGGTAAGTATCTATCCTTTTTATAAAAGTGTCCATACTTTTAACATATCAAGTAAATTTTACCGGTTTTGTCATAATGAATCTGGTTTTGTCATATTTTTACCTGTTATATTGTAAATTATCTATCCTTTTTATAAAAGTGTCCATACTTATTTCACTGTGAAAATATATTTATTATTATCTTTAGTTAATATTGTTAAATTTAAAATCTAAATAATATTTTATAAAATATCAAAACAATCAAATAATTTTTTGTGTAAATGAAATTATTAAATTAATATTGTAGGTGGAAAACATGAAACACTATTAAAAAATTGAAACATAAATTACATAACTTTCAAAAAATATATCATTTTATAAAAGTGTCCATACTTATTTCACTGTTGAAACATATTTATTATTATATTTGGTTAATATTGTTAAATTTAAATTCTAAATAATATTTTATAAAATATCAAAACAATAAAATAATATTTTGTGTAAATTAAATTATTAAATTAATATTGTAGGTGGAAAACATGAAACACTATTAAATAAATTGAAACATAAATTACATAACTTTCAAAGAAGTATATATCATTTTTATAAAAGTGTCCATACTTATAAAGTAGGTCTAAGTCATGAAGAAATATTAAAAAATTGTGCTACCGGTTCGTGTCGATCCAAATTAAAAATGTGTCGATCCAAAACGATATAACAGGTAAAACTATGACAAAACCGGTATAGAAATGATAAAACCGGTCAAGCGCTACCGGATACATTTAAAGTGTCGGTACTTTAATATAAGGATCGACACTTCGTGAATTTAAAAGAGAAGCAGTTTTAAATCCTATAAAGTGTCGATACTTTTAAAAAATGTATCGATCCAAAACGATATACCAGGTAAAAATATGATAAAACCGGTAACAAAATGATAAAACCGGTAAAACGTTACCGGATATATTAAAAGTTTCGATACTTTATATAAGGATCGACACTTTGTGAATTTAAAAGAGAAGCAGTTATACCGCCTATAATGTGTCGATACTTTAAAAAAATATATCGATCCACAACGATATAACAGGTAAAAATATGATAAAACCGGTATCAAAATGATAAAACCGGTAAAATGATACGGATATATTGAAAGTGTCGATACTTTCGTAAGTACGTGTAATAAATTATCGACACTTTCAAAGAAATAGGTAATTATCCTTTCGAAAGTATCGACACCTGACATAAAAGTATCGACACTTTTGTATTTGTATCGATTAAATATAAATAACATATCCGATGAAAATATAAAGGCCATAGCTAAATATCCTCTGAAAAAAGATAGAACGGATGAGTTTTTGAAATCGAAGCGTAATTGTTGTTGCATTTCAGAAGGCGTTTCTAAAGCGAAGTTTGTTTGTTTGTTGCTGCAGTCGAATCGAAAAGTATGTTGTCGAAACCCTAATTTTTTATTATTACAGTAATCGCGATAGGGTTTTTATGTGTTGTTTGGGGTTTTGGAGTAAGGAAGCATTTGAGACGATTGCAGGTAGAAATAGATATTCAAGGAAAAATATAAATGTCGATACTTTTATTAAATATTATAGGTAGAAAATGATATTATAGGTTGTATAAATGTGCCGACATTTTGGTGTGGCCATTCAAATTCTTTTGAAGAAAACCGTTTTACACAAGAGTAGTTATCTATATTTGTATATTGAATAAAGTGTATGTAACAAAATAATTTGATTTGCGTAAACTGATATATGAAGGAAAAATGGAGTCAATGGGTTGGAAAATTGTTGGTGGAGCAGATGACTTTGAAATTGAGGCCGAGACTCGAAAGCAACCAAGGGTGGATATATGTACTTCTAGTAAGTATCAATGTCCTTTTGTTATTATGTTGAAATGGTAATTGGATTAAAGTATCGATAAACTTTAAATTGATTACAAATTCTAAATGTTAACAGTATGGCCGAATGCAAAAGGATGAAGGGAGATGGCACACAGAGCGGTTCGGTATGTAAAATGAAATTGACATTGAGTAGTATTAGTATTTAGTGTTAATTTATTGATTAAGAAACGTTTATGTTTAATATTAGGTGAAAAAAGATGTGAGGTCCAAATGGAATTCAATGAGTGATGCTGAAAAGGAACCTTACATCACACAGTCAAGGAATGATAGTAAAGAATACAAAGAACGGAGGAAAGCACATGAAAATAAGGTATTCATTAAACTTGTAAATACGTTGATACAAAATATATAAGAACTATAACATTATATATTGTTAAAAAATGTAGGAAGTGTCGACAAGATGCAACATTAAAAGGGTGAATTTATTAATTAAACACCTTAAGGAGAATGGTCAGTTGAATGTGCTGGGAGAAATAGGTTTTGGATCGTTGATCGGAGTAAGGGATCGACCTATTCGGAGGGAATTGTGTCGATCCTTGATGGCACAATTTGACGTCAGTCAATGTATGGCTAAGTATGGTGATTATTCATTCCCTCTGGGGGTATCGACTGCTGCAGCCGTCTTGGGGGTACAAAACAAAGGCAAAAGTGTTATAGAAGTCTGTAGGAGTAAGAACTGGAAAGCACTTGCCTCCAAATATGGTTTGAATCATAAGGTGACATATGCTGAAGTTGAAGAGGATATCAAAAGTGGATCTTACTGGGGGGATGAGCTGAAGGCCCGAGTTCTATTATACCTTGTCGGGATATTTCTTTGTCCAACGGGTGATACGTCAACGAACAAGGAATATATGAAGCTCATTTGCGATGAAGGCTTGAAGGGTGAATTCAATTGGGCTGAATATATCCATTCGAGATTGATTGAATCAATAATCACCTTTAAAAAGGGCAGCCAGAGATACCTCAAAGGGTGCATAGCAATCTTAGAGGTAAATGAGTTGAATCACTTTTTTGTGTTTTTATATAAAAATATAAATTTTATTATAAATGCAGGTTGCACTGTTCGATTTTTGGTCGGGCTGTGAGGCAGTGCCGGCTTATGAAAGAACCGGAGTGGCACGCATCCGTGCATGGGGGAAGGAAGAGGTGGTTAGAGTGATGGTGAAGTTGAAGTTGGATAGAGGGAAGAAGCAAGAAATGGTAATAAATGTAATTAAATAATATTAAGAATATAATCAATGTCTTAATATTGTAATTTAATTTTGAAGGTTATTGGCAAGGATGTAGAGGAGGCAGTGGAGGCAGAGGAGAAGAAAGGAGGGATGGTTGTATTGGGGGATGACGGTGAGTGGGACGACGGTGAGGGAAAACATAGTAACTTCGACATTTTGATTTCTGAATTGGCTGATTCAAAAAAATCCAATTTGAAATCATGCAAAGACAATCAAGAGTCGAAGAGAAACTTGATCGAGTCGTAGAGAAACTCGAGAGAGTCGAAGATACACTTGAGAGGCATAAGGGGGTAGTGGAAGGAAAAATAGATGGAGTGGTGAAAGAAGTAGAGGTGTTGAGGGGTGAAGTGGTGAAAGAAGTTGGGGTGTTAAGGGGTGATATTAAGATGGTGACGGGAGAAAAATTTGAGGGAGTGGTGAAGGAGGTTGTGTATTTGAGGAGTGAACTTACGGGGGTGAAGGGGGTGGTTGATAAATACTCGGATGAAGGAGCTCAATTGAAGGGTGAAATAAAAGAGATGAAGAGCTATGTAGAAAAAAAGTACGATGAACTGAAAAAATATGAAGAAGAAAAGAGGGAGGAGGAAGAAGAAGAGATGGAAGAAATGAGGAGGAAGGAAGTCGATGTCATTTATACACCGGAGAGTGTTATAGCAGCAGTTTTGGATTCGGAATGTCCTGCACCCCAGAAGAAGAAGCAGAAGGTAAGTTTAATAAAAGAATACTTAATTTGATTTTTATTATGTTGGTGTGACAAAAATTTGTATGCAAAATTGTAGGTTGAAAAAGCGGATATTCCAAGCGGAATTGATGACATCGAAGCTGCAATTTGTGATTATTTATGGAATAGCGAGTTAGAATCGGGGTAAGTGAAATATATTGTTTTGTGAGTGATATTTAAATATTTCATGACAACATATTAATCCTAATGATTCATACAGATATTATGTAATCTTAATGGGAAATCAATTCGCTACTGTATACGACGTTGCAACGTTGAAGCCTACGGAATGGGTTGGCGGTGTGGTAAGTAGAAAGTAGAAAATGTTAAAACTTAGTGAATATGTTCTGATTGTGTAATTAATTTTGTTAGGTTATCGATTTGCTCGCCTGGACCATATGCTACGATTCTCAAAAGTCACTCCGGAGGATTGGCTACCTTCCATACCTCTTAGTGGTAAGTTAAATTAATAAATATTGAAAAGTAGTGTTATAGATGGTAAATTAATAATGTTTTTTGCGTAATTACAGCAACAGGCGTTGGATGCCAACAACAAAGAAAGTGTTGAGAGTATTTCTACCTTCTGGGGTGTCATATTGGATAACTATGTGAAATTCACCGACTGTGAGAAGGTAAGACACCATACCAATTGCAAATGATGTTTTCGGATATAGAATGTTGAATTTTGTCAAATTGGGTGTGAAATTTGTTGCAGATCATGATCACAATAAACTACCATAATTCACATTGGTATCTGTTGGTGTTGGATATGGTAGATCGTGTTGTAACAATATATGATAGTATGTTTACAACTGAAGCAGCTAAACAGAGAGTGAAGGATGCTAAGAGATTGGTATGTATGTATGTATGAAAGGACATTATGTAAATTATAATGCATAATTTTTTTGGTGCATAACTTCTTCTATTTTAATGCAGATTAAAATATTAGATTCTTATAATAAGAAACGCATTTGGGTTGAGTCCTGTGGATCTCTAGGAAAGTATCCCTTGAAAAATTTCAAATTTGTGGAGCATAAGAAGAATAAGCAATTGAATGGGTATGAGATGTTATCACAAATAGAAAGCTTAATTTATGCAGTATCCATCATAATTGACATGTGTGGTTTTCAAATTTTGTAACAGATATGATTGCGGCATGTATGTGATGATGTGGATGGAATCGATCGGTTCTACAGGGGCAACTGGTGATTTTGTAAGTGGATAGAAAAAATCGTTTGTGGTAAAATTGTTAAAAGTCGTAGATTGAATGCTGTAGTTGACAATACTTAACGTTCTGACAATTTGAATATAGGTTGTTGGAGACTGGGATCGATCGCGAATATTAAACGATCTCGTAAGCCACAATCAAAATGAACGAAGACAGGAGATAACAAAAGCTGCAATATTACATAAGAATAACAAAAGGATGCAATGATGTAAATGTAGGGTTAATTTTGTATAAGATTTATAATTTTGTATACGATTTATTTTTGTATGTGAATATAATTATGAATGAGATGAGAAAAGTTAGCAGTATGTTGTTGTACATGTTTCTTATACACATTAAGGGTCATGTTGATACTTTGAAGTAAAAGGCAAATTTACCATAAAGTGTCGATCCATATATAAAAAGTGTCAATCCCAAAAACATCGAAAACCAAAAGTATAATGTAATATGTAATTTTTCAATCTAACCGGTACAAGTCTACCGGTTTTATGAGAGAATATGTCTAAATAATGTGTCGACACTAATATAGTTTGTGTCGATATTTTTTTCCAGAATGAATGGAAAACAGGGTGCACCCATAAAGTGTCGATCCATATATAAAAAGTGTCGATCCGAAAATCATCAAACCCAAAAGTATAATGTAATATGTAATTTTTCAATCTAACCGGTACAAATATACCGGTTTTATGAGATAATGTCTAAATAATGTGTCGACACTAATATAGTTTGTGTCGATATTTTTTTTCCAGAATGAATGGAAAACAGGGTGCACCCATAAAGTGTCGATCCATATATAAAAGTGTCGATCCGAAAATCATCGAACCCAAAAGTATAATGTAATATGTAATTTTCAATCTAACTGGTACAATTATACCGGTTTTATGAGATAATATGTATAAATAATGTGTCGACACTAATATAGTTTGTGTCGATATTTTTTTTCCAGAATGAATGGAAAACAGGGTGCACCCATAAAGTGTCGATCCATATATAAAAAGTGTCGATCCCAAAATCATCGAACCCAAAAGTATAATGTAATATGTAATTTTTCAATCTAACCGGTACAATTATACCGGTTTTATGAGAGAATATGTCTAAATAATGTGTCGACACTAATATAGTTTGTGTCGATATTTTTTTCCAGAATGAATGGAAAACAGGGTGCACCCATAAAGTGTCGATCCATATATAAAAAGTGTCGATCCCAAAATCATCGAACCCAAAAGTATAATGTAATATGTAATTTTTCAATCTAACCGGTACAAGTATACCGGTTTTATGAGAGAATATGTCTAAATAATGTGTCGACACTAATATAGTTTGTGTCGATACTAATTTAAATATCAAGTGTTTTTCCACCGTTTACGATATATAGTACTCTTAATCGAGAAACCCTAAACATAAAGGCAAGCAGGCAGATCTTCCTCTTTCTTCTACCGTTATCATAAGTGACGATCAGATATTCAGGTAAATTTATCGATATTTATGGGTTTGATTGATTTCTATATTGGAGTTTTTATCCTGAATGTGTTTGTGTTCCATTGTAATAGGGGTAGCATCCAACCAAAATGGCTCCAAAACGTCAGCGTCAGAAGCGAGGTCTTTCTCAAAGCTCTTCTCAACCCAGTTCTTCTCAACCACCTCCTTCTGTAACAAACGATTCTTCTGAGGAAATCAGGTCCTTCGAAACTCTGAACTTTAGATCCGACATGGAGAAACAAAGATGGCAGACGAGTTTTAAAGTAAGGAAGATTCGTCCCGAACGTGTCATTGACCTGGGTTTCTTGTTTGATGATAAATATGCATTTAGTTTTAAATCCACATTTACATCTTGGGGTTGGCTTGAATTCCTTGGTGTAGAACCAAGATATTATCCCAACCTAGTTAGAGTCTTCTACACAATGCTTCCTTACAGCACGAGCCTAATAAGACTAATATAATAGGAATTAATACACATGTCATGGGGAAGGATATATATATATCTCCAGAAACTATTGCGGAGGGTTTAGGTGTAGCGAATACAGGGGATTCAGATGAAAATGGTGTAGATTGGTCTACAATTAAACGGGTTACTAGAAATAGCCCAATTCACCTCGATGTAGAGTCGAGAGTGTTTCACAAAATGCTCACATGGTATATCCGGCCTAGTGGGGGAAAACATTCAACGCTTCGAGACAGCGATTATTGGTGGATAGCAAAGTATAAATCCAAAACGGCTCCAAACATTGCAAAACTCATATTTAATACAATTGTATATATGGTCACAAAGGGAGCAACAATTTCAACTACACTACCATATGGATGTGTCATCACCCATCTGTTGAAGAAGAAGGAAGTTGATTTTTCGCATGACGCCCCTGTTCGATTAACCCGCAAGATTGACATGGTATTTATTAAAAAAGCGGGATATGATTTTGTTGAAAAACTCGGTTGGAAGCGTGTCAAGGAGGTCGGATTAGATCAAGAGAGGGAGGAAATGGACCTCGTTGGCCATGAAGAAGAACAACCAAGTGGAGACGCAATGATGGAAGAAGCTCCAGTTGCACAGGATGTCACAATTAAGACCATGATGGAATACATGGTCAATTTTCAGGAGCATATTGATTCCCTTGTGAGTGGAATGTGATCCGATATTTCATCATTGCAACGTGAAGTCTCCATGTTGCGTAACGAATTACGTCAACGACATCAAACGAGTTAGGTAATTCATTATCTATGTTTCTTAACATTTACACGTTCTGAACTTTATTTTATTTTCTTTTAACAGATGTGGACAACCAAGCGGTCGCAGAAGATGAAGCTGACGATGAAGATGACGATGAAGCTGGCGATGAAGATGATGACGATGATGATGATGATGATGAAGATGATGATCCAAACAAGTATATCGTGTCTGCAACGCCGCCTTCAAGAAAACTTTTAATTTTTGATCTCAATGGTGTCCTTGCCTACATCCCAAGACTGCCGGCAGGTTTTAATTCTATTCTTTTGTATCCATTATTTTAACATATAAGCGTAGAACTTTATGCAATTTTTCTTCATGTTGTAGATGTTGTCCTCAGAACAGGATTATTTGAATTTATGCAATTTTGTGTCGACAATTTTGTTGTTGCCCTTTGGTCTTCAAAGATGAGGTTAGAACATGTTTGAGGCAATTGAATTACTGTAGTCAAAATCGTTAATATACATTTGAATGTTAACATTCAAACTTGATTACAATCTCAGGCATAACGTCGACCGTGTACTTGAGAAACTACCTGTATTTTCCGAGCATTTTCTATTCGTGTGGGTAAGATGAATGTCATTACAGTTTGCTGACTTTTCGTTGTCTATGATTCCTACATATTTATGTTCGACTGTTTGTGAACAGGATCAAAAAAATGCAAAACATACGATTCTGTTACCTACTGTAAAGATCTCAATGATGTTTGGAACGCGTGTCCAGATTTTAACGAGCTAAATACACTTTTGGTCGATGATTCAGCGGAAAAAATGATTTATAATCCGGTAAGTTGCATTTATGCAATATGTTTTTCCAGTTGAACAGGTGTTCAGACATTGATTATTTTAACAACTTATGTGTTTATATAGAAATACAATTACATATGTCCACATACCTTTGACGCTGCTTCCCATTCGAACGACAAAGCTCTAGGTATGACACAAATTTATTCATGCTTATGCGAATTTAATTTATTGTTAGTAAAATTGCACCTCATTAGTTTGATAATTGAAATTATTTATGTATGTCCTCAGAAAAAGGCGGAAACATACGAGAGTATTTGGAAAATTTGTTGAAGGCCTCTAATGTTCCGGACTTCGTTAGAAACAACCCTTTTTCATCGGATTAATTTTGTTTGTCGGTACATTATTTGAACATTCTTGTGTATTTATATTTTGGTCTAAATATTGTGTGTATATTTTCATTAATTATTCCATATTTGCTTCTATGTGTACATATACATTTGAGTGTCTATACTTTTTTAATATATTATAAAGTATCTATCCTTTTTATAAAAGTGTCTATACTTTTTCCACTGTGGAAAACATTAATTTAAGGTTATCTTTTGAGTGAGTTTTAAGATATTAATTTAGTAATTATAGGCGTCTAATGATTTATTTTTTACGTTACGGTATATATTATTATTAAATTAAAATTCTTAATATTATTTATAAATATCAAAACAATCAACTAATTTTTTGTGCAAATGAAATTATTAAATTAATATTGTAGGTGGAAAACATGAAACATACTTAAAAAAAATTGAAACATAAATTACATATCTTTAAAAAAAGTATCGATCCTTTTTATAAAAAGTATGGACACTTTCAACATATTATAAATATACCGGTTTTTTGCGCGAATAGGTCTACAACCTATATCGACACTTTTTAATCTTGTGTCGGTACTTTATGTCCAGATTGGAAGAAAAATGTGTCGATACATTGTTAAAAAGTGTCGACATTTACACATCGGAACCCATAATTATAATGTAATAGATAATTTTGTAATATAACCGGTATAAATATACCGGTTTTATGCGCGAATAGGTCTACAACCTATATCGACACTTTTTAATATTGTGTCGGTACTTTATGTCCATATTGGAAGAAAAATGTGTCGATACGATTTAAAAAAGTATCGACATTTACACATCGGAACCCAGATTTATAATGTAATAGATAATTTTGTAATATAACCGGTATAAATATACCGGTTTTATGAGCGAATAGGTCTACAACCTATATCGACACTTTATAATATTGTGTCGGTACTTTATGTCCAGATTGGAAGAAAAATATGTCGATACCATTTAAAAAAGTGTCGGTAATTTTAAGTAACGCGGTTTTTCTTCCTTCATTCAAAATATTTATATGTACATACAATAGGAGTCATGTTGATACTTACGATATATTATATGGAGATCGTTGTCATTCCATTCCGTCTTCGAAAAAATCAGTTGATGTAGGTTGTGTGCTTGTACTCAAACTGAGCTTGACCTGAGGACATGTTAGTTTGTTATGCCCCTCACCGTTGCAGTACCCACATCGCCTAATTTTCTTCTCGACCTTGTTCTTCGGCATTTCTTTTCGCTTGCGTTGTTTTCGTTGAGGGTCACGAACATTGTTTACTACAATGCTCTGGTTGACTGAATGATTCAAACCAAACGAGTTTTCTAATTCTTCTATTAGTTTTTTCATCTCATCTCTTGCGGTTTTGAAAGACTCGTCTGTCTTTGATGCAATGTAGCATAACCTACTTGACGTTGAACGTAGAGCAGCGAACCTTGCCATTTGCATCACTTCTGGAGACACATTCAAATCAACATAGCTGGGTGCAGAAGCCTTCGCATCATTAGTCCACCTACTTTGAATCAAAGTCCCGGGCAAATATGTGTAGTCCAATTGCTTCAAAATGTGAAGTTGATGGCGACACGGAAGTCCAACGGTCTCGAATTTTTTGCAGGAGCAAATTAGAGTTTTCGTACGAGAATCAAAACTAATTTCAAATTTTCTATTTTTTTCTGTGTACTTTGACAAAATATAATGTTGACATTCATCTGATAAGGACTTAATCTCTGCCTCAATCCGGTACAATGTCTCCCGTATAAGTTCATCTTGGAACACACGAAAAGATTCACGGGTAAAAATTACAGCGGCATGGCTTTCAAGGTCGACCAGTTTTGTGATCTGGAAGGGCTTCGTATGGGAACTTAAGTAATCCGCTTTCAACTCGTTCATACGCATTCTACTAATTCCATCTTCAATTGCACGAACAACATCTAAATATGTCTTCTTGTGTTTCAATGCAATAGCTAGTGAAGCATTCATAGACTCGTACCTTTGTGTTGAGCGAATATTGGCAAAGAAATGACCGGTTAGATATGCTTGTGCCCATAAGTGTCGTGTATTTCCCTTCTCAATCACCCATGGATGCTTTTGGACGTTGAATTATGAAACAATCGAACGCCATTGAATATCAAATTCCTTGGTTGTCCACCAGGAAGCCATGCATTTTGAGAATGCTGCTGTAAACTTTGGGTCACCAATGTTAGCTTGTGCATTGCGAGAAAGATGCCAAGAACATAATCTGTGCTTAGCATAAGGGATAACAGATTTGATAGCCCTCTGCATTGCCCTATCCCCATCGGTTACAACGGAAATAGGTGATTTATTCATCATGGCTTCTAAAAAATTCTGTAGCACCCACTCGAAAGATTGAGACGTCTCGTCAGCGATTATGGCAGTGGCAAACACAATTGTGTTATGGTGATGATTGACACCAACAATAGGCATAATTGGTCGACCATACAAATTATCTTTGTACGTTGTGTCGAACGCAATTACATCACCGAAACATGTGTAATCCGATCTCGATGTAGAATCCGACCAAATAAGATTATACAATGCCCCCGATTCGTCTACCGAGTATGTCATAAAAAACCCGGGATCATCATGTTTCTTATAATCAAAGTAGGCAATAAGCGCATTCACATCCCCATCGACGATTTCCTTTGCTTTACCTCTTTGAAGTGCATTGTAGAGGTCTTTATGTGTAAATCCAACATTATGATAGCCCCCTGCCTGCTGCGTTAAATAGTTCATTACTTGTGACGTGCCAACACCGACCTCTTTCAATGTTGTTGCCTCATCGATATCAGCCTTACTTACAGCTCTATTAGAACGCATAAATGGTGTCATAGCAGATGTGCACAATGCATGATTATGTTTCTGATCAGACTTACTTATAACCCACTGATCGTTTGTATTTGTTGCTGTAACTACGACTCTAGCCTTACATCCTGTTCTTGTGACTGGCGTATGAGCACGTTGACGATCAACAATATTGACTTTTGATACTCGAAACCCTTCTTTGGAACAACAAAATTCTTGTGTCTTCAAATTCCCTTCCACGTCAAGCCGTGTTGTTCCCTTACGTGCACTAAACCCATGTTCCCGTGTGAATCCCTTGTAAAAGTGCCAAGCTTGATCACGTGAACAGAAGAGCTGACCAACCAATCTGTCAGATTCATCAACATTATGTACTTCATGGCATTCCTCGGTTGGCTTAACATTGTCTACATCAGTATTATCCATGGCAAAAATTTTGTTGTGCAAGTTCAGTGCTCCAGGAGTTGATGGAGATGTAAGCAAAGGTTCATTTTGAACATGTTTCAGTCGTGCTGCTTTCAATAGGATGTGGCATTGGTAGTGGTAGTTAAAGGGTGGGTACACCATTAAATTCGCAGTACATATTTAGGTATGTACAATAACTACAAGTATATTATCATTAAATTTAGGTATGTACAATAACTACATATTTAGGTATGTTTGTTAACTACATATTTAGGTATATACATCTTTTGAGTGAGTTTTAAGATATTAATTTAGTAATTATAGGCGTCTAATGATTTATTTTTTATGTTACGGTATATATTATTATTAAATTAAAAACAATAAACATATATATTATATATTTATTATTATCTTTGGTTAATGTTGTTAAATTTAAATTATAAATATTATTTTATAAAATATCAAAACAATCAAATAATTTTTTGTGTAAATGAAATTATTAAATTAATATTGTAGGTGGAAAACATGAAACACTGTTAAAAAAATTGAAACATAAATTACATAACTTTTAAAAAAAGTATCGATCCTTTTTATAAAAAGTATGGACACTTTCAATATAATAGGTAAACATATGATGTAATAGGTAGCGCTTATATAATGTAATAGGTATCGTTTATATAATGTAATAGGTAGTGGTTATATTGTAAAGTATCTATCCTTTTTTATAAAAGTGTCCATACTTTTTTCACTGTGGAAAACATTAATTTAAGGTTATCTTTTGAGTGAGTTTTAAGATATTAATTTAGTAATTATAGGTGTCTAATGATTTATTTTTTACGTTACGATATATATTATTAAATTACAAATTCTAAATATTATTTTATAAAATATCAAAACAATCAAATAATTTTTTGTGCAAATAAAATTATTAAATCAAATTACTTTATTCCAACCATGTGACAAGTGTGACAAGTGTGACAACTCAATCAACTCACAACTCAGCTTTGAACTCAATCAATATTGTCTTTTAGCTTGATGGTTCATAAAGCATGTTACTTGAACAGTATGAATCAATTATGCAATTTTCATGTTCAATTTAACACTGCATTTCAAATTCATTTCATATGTAATTGGAGTTTGAATTTAAATTTCAATTTGAGTTTGAATTTCAATATATATTTCGGCTCCACTATAAATATTAGCCCAAGCCAATATGCATGTTATCATTGATTATTCCTAATTTCCATTGTTTTTTTTCCAAACGTTTAAACGCGAGGGAAATCCCGACCATTGTATTTTTTGGTCAACTTTAAAGCGTCAGAAACGTTTCGGACGTATGATCTGGGTGGTAAACAAATAGCAACTAAAATCATAAGTCCGAAATGCTTCTGAGTACCACCCAAATCATAAGTCTGAAATACTTCCGATGCTCATCAAAATCCAAAGCTCATATGGTGCCAAGCAAAAGGAAATCAAAATTCAAATCTCATATGATGCCAAGCAAAAGGAAATCAAAATCTACAACTTGAGTTTGAACATTGATATGATATGTTCAGTTATTATCATGTTGGAATTTTCTCGTTTTTGATTGCTTGGATAGTTGTTCTCTTGCTTCTTCAAGTGTCCTTAGCTTGTATTTTATAGCTTGGAATGTGTTTGATGTTGTATATATTATTATTAAATTAAAAACAATAAACATATATATTACATATTTATTATTATCTTTGGTTAATGTTGTTAAATTTAAATTATAAATATTATTTTATAAAATATCAAAACAATAAAATAATTTTTTGTGTAAATGAAATTATTAAATTAATATTGTAGGTGGAAAATATGAAACACTGTTAAAAAAATTGAAACATAAATTACATAACTTTTAAAAAAAGTATCGATCATTTTTATAAAAAGTATGGACACTTTCAATATAATAGGTAAACATATGATGTAATAGGTAGCGCTTATATAATGTAATAGGTATCGTTTATATAATGTAATAGGTAGTGGTTATATTGTAAAGTGTCTATCATTTTTATAAAAGTGTCCATACTTTTTTCACTGTGGAAAACATTAATTTAAGGTTATCTTTTGAGTGAGTTTTAAGATATTAATTTAGTAATTATAGGCGTCTAATGATTTATTTTTTACGTTACGATATATATTATTATTAAATTAAAAATTCTAAATAATATTTTATAAAATATCAAAAAATCAAATAATTTTTTGTGCAAATGAAATTATTAAATTAATATTGTAGGTGGAAAACATGAAACACTATTAAAAAAAATTGAAACATAAATTACATAACTTTAAAAGAAGTATCGATCCTTTTTATAAAAAGTATGGACACTTTCAATATAATATAATGTAATAGGTAAATTTGCAATACTATCGGTATAAATATACCAGATTACTTATAAAATAGGTAAATATAAGCGCTACCTATTACATTATATAAGCGCTACCTAGTATGTTATTGTACTTTATAATATTTCCGGTTAAATAATATAACATAATCGGTATAAATTTTAACCGGTCAATTGTTTAACCGGTCACACCGTATATTAACCGTTTTTTAAGCGTCGCACCGCAGCTTAGGCTTTTGTTGTGCAATTGTGATTCAATCACTCGTTCTATTCCTCAAATGATTACTCTTACTCACCACCATCTTGTTAGTATCGTAATTGTATCAGAATTCTTTCTCAATTATTTGTAATGTGATGATATGCAAATCGTTTTCCTCAACTATCTTATTCATTCATTAAACTATTCAAACAAATTTTGTAAATCAAATATTTGTTTATTTATATTATATCATTTAAGTTATTGTTTGAAACATTATATCAGTAAGTCAGTAATTGAAAGCAATTGACGGTACCAATAGATATCATTAAAATATGATTATATCATATTTCAGTCAGTAAGTTAACGTTTAGCTCAGAGGAGCGTCAACTTTTTAACGAAAAAGACGATTTTGAAATTTATAAATAGTCAAGTGAGTATTTTGTAATTTTTAATAGTTGAAAGACTCAACAAAATAATATTTTATAATCAAGGTTTCTTTTACGACTCTTAATAATTAAATGACTTCACAAAGCAACGCAAATTACCATTTACTTACTTTACCTTAAAATTAATAGTGATACTAATATACAACATTCATTCTATAGTACTTTACCTTACATATGGGAATTGGGTTTTGTTGTTGTTGTTGTTGTATAAGTTTAGTACCGGATCCATAAAACAATTTGAAGGGGCCTTAGAAAAAGGATAAATTGTAAGTTTAGTACTTATACTATTAGTTTTAATCGATTTTAACATTTAAACTTTTAATTTTTTCAAAATTAGACTTAATATTTAGTATTTGTTTCATTTTAGTACACCTGTTAAAAAAATTAACGTTAATTTTTGAAAAAAATTGAAATTTTAGGAACTAAAATAGACAAACAAAATGATAATTTAGGTACTAAATGCATTAAGTTTTTAGCACTAGGATACTAAAATGAAATAAAAACTAAATATTAGGTATGATGTTAAAAATATTAAAAGTTTAGATGCTAAAAGATATCATAATTAATAGTTTAGGTACTTAAAACGTAATTTATCCTTAAAAACGCTAACCCTAATAATAAAGTTATATATCTTGTAAAAATTTTCCTTTTTATTCCCCCGAAGGTTTTTGAGGAAAGAGGCAACCAAAGCCCTGCTGCCGCCGATTTAAACGTACCTTCTTTCGATTCTTCCAGGTTGTTTTCTGTTTCTCCTTCGTATATTTGATGTGTCAAAAGCTTGCTTTACAGTTGGGTGCCATGCTATTCAGGATTGTAACAGATTCATTTCCGTAGCCTTATGATCTTTAATTTTGTGAATTAGGTTTAGATGTCATTTTTTTTTATTAGAATTGATTGATATGAACAGAAGGCAAAAGCAAGATAAGAATCATGGCATATGCTGCAATGAAGCCAACAAAACCTGGTTTGGAGGAGTCCCAGGAGCAGATTCACAAGATCAGAATCACGCTCTCGTCCAAGAATGTCAAAAACCTTGAAAAAGGTATAACGTTTTTGTAAGCAGATGCAATTACAGTAATTTATTTTATATCCCTTTAATTTTTTCACTATCAATTTTTAGTGTATTTTCATATAGGGATGAATACTTTTCTTTGGAGGTCTGAATACTGATATGGATCCAGTTAATAAACTAAGTGTTGGCTAATCATATGTCTGTCTATTTTGTTGATAGTTTGTGCTGATTTGATCCGTGGAGCCAAGGATAAGAGACTGAGGGTGAAGGGACCTGTGAGAATGCCTACCAAGGTTCTTCATATTACCACTAGGAAGTCTCCTTGTGGTGAAGGTATTTTTTTTTTACCTTGAGTCTGACTGACTATTATTATTATATTTTGCTTGCATTGCCCAATTGCTTATATTTAGGCTGTTTAATTCTACCTTAAAAGCAGTTATAGAAACCTATTTCTGAAGAATACTTTAACTTAAAATGAATTTAGAAATGATATTTTGTTATGATTGATTGCCATCTTTCTGTTTTCCTCGGTAATCAGAACACCCGCAGGGCTAAACATAAGGAGTGTTGTGTATTTTTGCCATGTCCAATGTCTTTTATGTTATTTTACCATAATTGCATGCGGTTAATAATTTTAAATATCCTATTTTTTTGTTTAAAAAAATGGATTT
The DNA here is from genome assembly GCF_006381635.1 of Hibiscus syriacus. Taxonomy (NCBI): domain Eukaryota; kingdom Viridiplantae; phylum Streptophyta; class Magnoliopsida; order Malvales; family Malvaceae; genus Hibiscus; species Hibiscus syriacus. The sequence continues at coordinate 1,207,756 of NW_024061960.1, forward strand.
GGTAGCCATTTTCATGATCAGATGTGTAGAACTTATCTGTGTTGATGAAGTTTTCAGTGCTTGAGCTACATCTTACACTTATGATTTACATGTTTTATCTTGAAAAATGGAGTTTACAGTTTTTTTTTTTGGGATTTTTCTAGGATTTGATGTTATAAGATCAATTAGCTGACATTGTTGGTTAGGGTTGGGGTTTTGATGCAACATGAGTAATCTTCTTGGAGAACTTATGAAACTATTGGTGACCTTTTGTAGGGACAAACACATGGGATCGATTTGAACTCCGTGTTCATAAGCGAGTTATTGACCTATTCAGTTCACCTGACGTGGTGAAGCAGATTACATCTATTACAATTGAACCTGGTGTTGAGGTGGAGGTCACCATCGCAGATTCTTAATTATCTGCATTTAGGCCTTTATTTAATAGTATCATTACTTAATCCGATGATGAGGCTCTGTTTGGTCAGAATGAGGTGGAGGATGTCTCTAGTTTGTATTTTTTTCCCATGCTAGTGTTGAAGTGAAGCTTTTGATGCCCCAGGTTTTGTTTTCCTTTTGTTGCCCAATGTCAATGTGTGGATGTTCCTTTTGTTAATGGGTATTTAAGAAGAAAGCTAAAAGGAATGCTGTTCCATAACTTTTGAGTGGGTGTTTTCATTTATGCTTAATACAAAAAAAAAAACTCAAATTATAATTTTTTTCTCATTTAGTGGCTTAATTTTTTTCAGTCAATATGAGTTTAATATTATAAACGTTATTATTTTAAGTGCTTACATTGTAATATTGGTAGAAAAAAATATCTTCAACCACTCAAAATGTGACATGTGGTGTGTTTATATTTTTTTTTAAATATTAAAAAAATTTAAAATTATTATTATTTTTCAAAAAAATATCTTAAATATTTTTAAAATTTTAAAGAAGTTTCAAAATATTTAATCATAGGGCATCAATCCCACTCATTGTCTCTTGTCATCATTGTCAGTCTTTTATCAATCAGTTGTCGATAGTTTATACACCCTCTGTTGATCCTCTACCTGTTTGTCGTTGGCTCACTTGTAGCACTAAATTCAAAATAGATTTTTAACCATCGTTACAATGTAGACATTTAAAATGATAATATTTGTAACGTTAGCTACTTATATCGGATAAAAAAATTACACCTAAATGAAAAAATAAGTATAGCTTGGGGCTTTTTTTATATTAAGCCTTTTATTTAAATGCATTATCTAAAAGGCATAATGTAAAAATTAATCTCCAATGTTTATTAAAATGGTGATTTTGCCCATATTATATTTTTGGAGCATTTTGGCTCATAACATTTCATTTTAGGGTAAAATGGACCATAATATTTGACAAAATAATCACTGTCTCTTATTCTTTTTTTGGGATATTTTAGCCCTCAACGTTTGATTTTTAGTTAAAAAAAGCTCACATTTTGAAGTGTTAATCATGTGTTAACTAATATTTTTCATCTATAGAGGTAGTTTTTTTGCTCCAAAGTGAAACGTTAGGGGCCAAAATGTTTTAAAAAAAAAGAAAACGGTTCAAAATGATCATTTTAGTAAATGTTGGGTTTTTTTAGAATTATGCCTATTTGAAATCCAATATCATGAAGGTATAATGTCAAATTAGCCTTCAACGTTTATAGAAATTGTCATTTTAGCTCATATTCTTTTTTTAACCTTTTGGCCCACCAACATTTCATTTTAGGGCAAAAGACATCTAACATTTGATAAAATAGTTACTTTAACCCGTATTTTTTTCTGGAGTATTTTAGCCTTTAACGTTTCATTTTATGGTAAAAAAACTCATATTTTAGAACATTAATCATATGTTAACTAACACTTTCCATTATAAAGGGGGTTTTTGTTTTAAAATAAAATGTTAGGAGGTCAAAATGCTCCAAAAAAAGTGCCAAAATGACTATTTTGATAAACATTGAAGGGTTAATTTTGACATTATGCCTATGATGAAAACAAGTTGTTTTGTATTTTATCCTTTATTAATCTTATTATATTATATTCAATCTTTTTTAATTTGTGGTATAATGTTTTTAATTATTATTAAATTAAATTTTGAATTGCATTATATTCAAATATATGTGTCGTAGTTGTCTTTCGGGTGGGCCCGGAATTGGGCTTCGACTTAAATAAAATGCTAGAGTCGCCACCGATAATTTATTTTAAGAACAAATAGGTTGATCGAATACCTTGATTTCTTATATGATCTGCATCTTACTAGAGATATGTCAGATTCGGGAGTTGGTTACAGTCAAGAAAGGGTTAGCACCCTTGATCTGCCATTTCGGTACTAATTAATTTCCAGTTGTCTTAATTGAGAAAATTGTAAGTTAAATTAAAAAGTAAAGTTTGATCCAAAATATTTACCTCTGATCGATTTAAAAAAAACATGGCCTTAGAAAGTCAAAAAAAGTTAGATTGGTAAAAAAAACATGTTGAATCCAAAAAGAAAGAATAAATGTTAAATTGTAATGTTTTAAGTAAAAAATACACGTGCTGAGGAATTAACATAAACAAAATCAAAGTGATCATATTAAAACATACAACAGATAAAAATAATATATGTAGAAAAAATCTATTAAATTAAAGTAAAAATAAATATAAAATACTAATTGCAAGATTAAACATAAAAATTACTATAATAAAGAAAAGAAGTAAAATAAGAATGTAAAACCCTAAAAATAACTAAATAAAAAATAATCTCCAAAAAAAAGAAAAACAAAAAAAATAAACAAAACAAAAATAAAAATAAGGGAAAAAAGTAATAGAATTAAATAAAAAACAGAAATAAAAAAACACAAAAAAGGAAATAGAAAATAATAAATAAATACATAAATAAAAATAATATATATATATATATAATAAAATGTAGTATTAAATAAATAAAATAAAAAGAAAAATAAATAAAAAAACATGAATTGAATTTAAAAAAGGATTAAATTAAAAGAAAAACAAATTGGGTGATCAATTTAAAAGCAAAACGGGATGAAAAGTGATTTTAAAGGGCAAAATGAACTTATAAAAAATACGAGGGACTGAATCTGTAATTATACCATTTTCTCGACAAAACACGCGGATCCCCTAGGGGATTTGGTCGGGTTTTCAGGTCAGTCGGGTTGGGTATAAAAGTCAACAACCCATTAACACATTTCATTTTCTTCTCTTCAAAAAAATATGATCAAACAGCCCCCTCAAATTGTCTCGATTGTTCTTTGTGTTCTTCATCTGATGAAGAACGCCACCGTGAAACCCAGAAACCGACCGACCACCGCCTCCAATGCCAAATTTTTTTTATACCATTCGAAAGATCTTTCCTTCCTCTTTTCAAAAACGAGATTTGTTTTCAAAAAATGGCCTGGGGAAGGATAAATCTGAGAAGAAACTTCTCGAACCCTCCCCTATGTTCATCGACCTTTCGAAAAAAAGAAAAAGAAAAATAAATCCCTAAGCCCTATACAAGAAAAAAAGACGAGCAAGGTAAGAAAAATACGTTCTTTATTTCCTTTTTCCTTTTGAAAGTTACAAAGATTTCCTTGCTTTTTCTTTCGTATTTTCTTGTGTATTTCACATGATTTCTTTTATCTTTTGATTGTGATTTACATGCATATTTATAGTCTTAGAAAGCTATTTTTAGTTCGGTTTTTTCTAGAGTTTTACTCGAACTAAAATCCTTGCTTGTTGTTTGTTGGTGAGTCCTATGAATCCACGACGCCGTTGTGTTTGTTGTGCCGAGAAAAAGGGTCATTGGTTGCGGCTGGGACAAGGAGTCTTCGAAAGAGGGAGATGCGACGCTTGAGGAAAGAAGGTTAGGGTGGAAAACCCTAATTTGCTTCGGGTGAAAGATTTGGTCGGTTCGAGTTTGAACTGGGTCTCGGGTCGGGCTCCATATTGGATCTGGGTATGTGCTTGTACTTGGGCTGTTGGGTTTATTTGTACTTGGGCTTTGGGCCTGATTCTGTAAATGAATAAAAAAATAAATTAATATGTGTAAATAATATAATATATGCTATATAATTATAGTATATTAACTATATTAACATATAAACGTTATGCAATAAAGTCAGACGAAAATGTGTGTCGACAATACGCATATGAAAACTGTTAGTTAACACATTATCAACACTCTAAAATAGGTTTTTTATTCTAAAATTAAATGTTAAGGGTTGAAATACTCTAAAAAAATAAAAGTCGAAGTGATTATTTTGTAAAATATTATGAGCCTTTTTCCCTAAAATAAAATATTGGGGCAAAATGCTTAAAAAAATAGGAGGCAACTCATAATTTGATAAAAATTTAATATAAATTTTAAACTTAATGCCTTTTTAAATTTACAAGGAATTTTGAAAAGAGATTTTAATAACTTAAATCTTTATTCATATCTCACACGGTGATTTGCTAAAAGGTAAATTACAGAAATTATTACTTATGTTTAAGTTTCTTTATCTTTTAAAATTAATAATTTAATTATTAATATTTTCAATTTATAATAAATTAATTATTTAATATTAACAATTATTATTGTCGTAAAAGGCTTGAATCTTTTGATGAAATGGCTTTCGAAGTGACTGAATTTTACTCAAGCCTTTTAGGTACAGAGGACTCCGGGGTTAAAAATTGTGTGCCTAATCTTTTGAAGGATCTGATGCAATTTAATTTGCCATCTGATGTTTCTTCTAACCTTGTAAAGGAAGCCACCAATGAAGAGATCAAAGAAGTAATTTTCAACTAAGGAAATGACAAAGCACCTAGTCCTGATGGATTCACACCATATTTTTTTTCAAAAAACCCTGGTCAATGGTTGGCAAAGATGTTGTAAATGCTATTAAATACTTATTTCAAGAAACTTTCATCCTTCCAGCTTCCAATGCTACAACCATTGCTTTGATTCCAAAAGTTCCTAACCCCAATAAGGTTAGAGACTTCCGGCTAATTTCCTGTTGCTCTGTTATTTACAAGACAATTACAAAGATTTTAGTCAAAAGGTTGACTACACTACTCCCAAGGATAATATCTCTCAACCAATCAGCTTTTGTAAAAGGAAGAAATATTGTTGACAACACTCTACTTGCTCAAGAACTGGTGAGAGGTTATAGAAGGAAAGTTATCTCTTCTAGATGTGCCTTGAAAGTTGACTTACAAAAGGCTTTTGACACTCTACACTGGGATTTCTGTCGAAACGATTTTTTTTCTTAAAAGTGAAAAATGTGAGATTTTGAAAACCACATTAATTCTTAATTATCCTCTTTTTAATTTAAAAACAAATGCGATTTAGAAGACCTCTCGTTTCGAAAAATTTGGGATTCCGTTTACAATAGAAAAATATGGTTCGAAGAGTCGTCACCAATCTTGAACCCCTCTTTTATTTCTTTTTTTTTCATCATTTTTTCCTTTTTTTTCATTTTCATTTTTTTCTTGCATTTTCCCTTTTTTTCTTTTCTTTTTTCATCATTTTTCATTTTTTTCATTTTTTCTTTTCTTCTTTTCTTCTTTTTTCCTTTTCCTTTTTTTATTTTTTTTATTTTTATTTTTATTTTTATTTTTATTTTTTATTTTTTATTTTTATTTTTTATTTTTTCTTCAAGCGAAATATCTCTTAACAGTGTTAGAATTCACTAGATATGGTAATTCCGATCCGTCCATTTCAGTTAAGACTAGAGCTCCCCCAGAAAAGGCTTTTTTGACAACATAAGGTCCTTCCCAATTAGGCATCCATTTTCCTCGGAAATCCTTCTGAACAGGCAAAATCCTTTTAAGCACCAAATCTCCCTCATGGAATTCTCGAAGGCAAACTTTCTTACCATGTGCCCGTATCATACGTTTCTGGTACATTTGACCATGACAAATAGCTTTCAATCTCTTTTCTTCAATCAAATTCATTTGGTCATACCTAGCCTGTACCCATTCTGCCTCATTTAGATTCACATCTGAAAAAATCCGAAGTGAGGGAATTTTCACCTCAATAGGTAAGACAGCTTCCATCCCATATACCAGAGAAAATGGAGTTGCCCTAGTTAACGTCCGTACTGAAGTTCGATAAGCAAACAAAACAAATGGCAACTTCTCATGCCAATCCTTATAAGTCTCAGTCATCTTCTCTATGAGCCTTCTGATGTTCTTATTAGCCGCCTCTACTGCCTTATTCATCTTCAAGTGATAAGTAGTGGAATTATGATGCTTTATTTTGAACTACTTACAGACTGAATCCATCATCTTATTATTTAAATCAATGCATTATCGGAGATAATCCTCTATGGTAAACCATATCTACAAATGATCTCTTTCTTTAAGAATTTGCATATTTTAGACTGGGTAACATTTGCGTAAGAAGCTTCTTCTACCCACTTGGTGAAGTAATCTATGGCTACCAGAATGAAACGATGACCATTTGAAGCTTTGGGTGAAATTTGTCTAATGACATCCATACCCCACATTGAGAATGGCCACGACGCTGTCATTACATGCAACGGATGAGGAGGAGTATGTATCTTATCTCCATAAATCTGATATTTTATGACATTTTCGGGCATAATTGATACAGTTTGTTTCCATAGTTGACCAATAATACCCAAATCTCATAATATGCCTAGCCATAACATGTCCATTAGCATGGGTACCACATATTCCCTCATGCACTTCTTCAAGAATCAACTTGGCTTCTTTCGTGTCAACACACCTTAACAAGACCTAATCCAGACTTTTCTTGTATAGAGTCTCACCATCAAGCACATACCCTGATGCCATTCTTCTAATGGTTCTCTTATCATTCTTAGTGGCTTGTTCCGGATAACTCTGATACCTTATATATTGTAAGATATCATAAAACCAGGGGTTTCCATCTTCCTCTTCAATATTAAAACAATGGGCTGGGTACTCATAAGCTTTCATTTCAATGGGCATCATATTTGAATGCCCGTTCATCTTAAATGCCACTGCCAGTGTGGCCATGACATCTGCCATTTGATTCTCTTCTCTGGGGAGATAATTGAAAGTTACTTCTTCAAATTCTTCAACAAGTTCCATAACCAACTTACGGTATTCTACAAGCTTGGGATCTTTTGTCTCCCATTCTCCCCTGAGTTGGTAGATTACCAAAGTTGAATCCCCATACACCTTGAGCATTTTTACTTTGTGTTCAACAGCAGCTCTAAGACACATAACACAAGCTTTATATTTGGCCATATTGTTTGTACAATCAAAATTAAGCCGACTGGTGAAAGGATAATGTCCTCCTTCTGGTGAGACCAAAATTGCCCCGATTCCATGTCCCATGGCATTTGAAGCACCATAGAAATTCAACTTCCAATAGTTACTAGTGGACATAACTGTTTCTTCCACCGAAATAGCCATTAAATTCTCATATGGGAAATCAAAGTTCAACGACTCATATTCTTCCGAAGCCCTACTTGCAATGAATTCCGCTATAGCACTTCCTTTAATTGCTGTCTGGTTTACATATTGGATATCAAATTCGGACAATAAGATTTGCCAACGAGATAATCTTCCAGATAATGCAGACACACCCATTAGATATTTCAAGGGATCAAGCTTCGATATAAGCCAGGTAGTATGATACAACATATATTGCCTAAGCCTTCGGGTAGCCCATACTAAAGCGCAACACAACTTTTCAATGGGTGAGTATCTAGTCTCACATTCAGTGAACTTCTTGCTGAGATAATAGATAGCCCTTTCTTTCTTCTCAGTTTGGTCACGTTGCCCCAGCACACACCCCATTGAATTTTCATAAACTGACAAATAAAGGATCAATGGTTTGCCTGAGATTGGTGGCGCTAAAATTGGAGTACTCGACAAATATCTCTTCACTGCTTCAAAAGCTCTTTGACAGTCCTCACTCCATTCTCCTAAGTTATTCTTGAGAAGAAGGCGAAATATGGGATCACATTTTTCAGTTAACTGTGAAATAAACCGAGCTATATAATTCAACCTCCCCAAAAATCCTCTGACTTCTTTTTGTGTTCGTGGGGGTGGCAAGTCTTGAATAGCCTTTACTTTGCCTAGGTCTATTTCAATTCCTTTTCGACTTACTACAAATCCCAACAGCTTCCCAGATATCACCCCAAAAGTACATTTATTTGGGTTGAGTTTCAGCTGGAATCTTCTTAGTCTTTTAAAGAGCTTTCTCAAATTCCCAATATGTTCTTCCTCTGTCTTAGCTTTGACAATCATATCATCGACATAAACTTCTATTTCTTTATGCATCATGTCGTGAAATAACGTCACCATGGCCCTTTGATATGTTGCCCCTACGTTCTTCAATCCAAACGACATTACTTTATAACAAAATATTCCCCACATGGTAACAAACGTTATTTTTTCCATATCTTCAGGGTTCATCTTAATTTGATTATAGCCAGAGAAACCATCCATAAAAGAGAACAAAGAATTTCCAGCAGTATTATCCACTAGAGTGTCTATATGTGGCAAGGGAAAATTATCCTTTGGACTAGCTCGGTTGAGATCTCTGTAATCGACACACATTCAAATTTTTCCATCCTTCTTCAGTACTGGGACGATATTCGCCACCCACTCAGGATATTTAGCCACTTTAAGAAACCCGACATCAAATTGTTTATTCACTTCTTCTTTAATCTTGAGCAGCATCTCAGGTCTCATTCTTCTCAGTTTTTGTTGTACCGACTTACACTCTGCTTTATTGGTAGTTTGTGAACAACCAATTCTGTATCTAAACCTGACATATCTTAGTATGACCAAGCAAACACATCCTTGTATTCTCGAAGCAATTCTATCAAATCTTTTCGACCTCCAACTGACAGAGTGGTACCAATCTTTACTTCTCTCTTATCCTCATCCGTCCCCAAATTTAAAATCTCAGTAAACTCTTTATGAGGCAGAATCTGCTTATCTTCATTCTCCACCATTTTCAGCAATTCAGAAGGTATTTCATATCCCTCATCATCATCACAATCCTTGATTTCCCCTTGACATATAGGCTTCTCGAAATCAATATCCGGGTCAGAGTCATTAGCATTCATATTATTGATATCTGAGCTCCTGAAAAAATAATGAAAGATAAGATATATATACATATATACATAGGGGAGGATCTTTTCCCATATAAATAAATAGAAAGAAATTAATACATACATATATAGAACAAAGAATGAATGAAAAAATGCATGGGATAATGTTTGCCATTTTGAACTAACAAAATGCATATTTTATTGAAAGCAAGAAAAAACAAACAACTTAACCCTTTACATAAAATCACCTATTGCCCCAGGGTATGAACAACATGGAGAAAGTTCTAGTGCATTACTCTGTAAAAGATTTGTAAACTACAAGCAGTTCTTCCGCGGTCCAATTGTTCAACACGAAGCTCGACGGTGCAGGGTAAATGCCCGTAGCTCTCATTTCCCCAAATTCATCATCCGTTATAACATTAATGCCTAAATCTCCCAAGGCATTCTCAACCATCATCTCATTACTCCTTGAATTCCCTTGAAACATATGCCCTCCATATATGAAAATGTTGCTCAATGGCGGGAAGATCATGGGTTCCCAGCTAAGGTCTTCTCCAGCCAATTTGACCTTTCTCATTTCATGACCCTTCTTAATTCCCCTCAGCTTATCCCTCGGAGTTGACTGATACCCCAAACCAAACCGATCTTTTTTAGTAACAGGGCATATTGGATTCACTGGTCCTTGTAACTGACTTCCTAACCCTTTTCTCAACTTTTGCTCCTCTTCCAAGGGTCAGTTTGAGTCCCATTTTGGTATAATTTGACAATCTAGGCTTTGGTATCTTCATGCCTTCAGCCACAAACATAACATTGACAAACTCCAATGATCTGAACACTTGACCACTTGTTCATCCACTTCAATATACGGAGCTGTAGTAGAAACGTAAGTAATAATGTCCTCTTCAACGTGAATACATACCAACCTTCCATCAATCACAAATTTCAGTCTCTGGTGCAATGTGGACGAAACTGCACCGGCCTAATGAATCCAAGGTCTTCCTAACAAACAGTTGTACGTAGGCATAATGTCCATTACGAGAAATTCTACGTCATAAGTTGATGGACCAATAGTAAGAGGAACATCAATCTTACCTAACACTTCTCTTTTAGTCCCATCGAAAGCACGAACCACACTTTGACATGTTCTCATAAGCGTACTATCTAATGGAAGCTTCTTCAGAGTCACTAAAGGCATCACATTCAAAGCCGAACCATTATCAACCAAAACCTGGGATAACACATGCCCTTCACATTTAACTGTGATGTGCAAAGCCTTCTGACTACCAATCATCCCAGAAGGGATCTCATCCTTAGAAAAAGATAAAAAATTATCAGCTTGTATATTAGAAACTAACCAGTCCAACTTTTCAATGGGCAACTCTTTTGGAAAAAAAGTCTGGTTCAAAACCTTTAACAGAGCATTTCTATAGGCCTCTGAACTTAAAAGTAATGATAAAACAGAAATACGGGTAGGTAGCTTGTGTAACTGTTCAACAACACTGTACTCACTATGCTTCAGAAACTTCAAAAATTCCACTGCTTCACTCTCGGTTATAGGTTCATTGATAACAAGCTCATCTTCTTTTATATGCACATCGACCTTTTTTCCCTTATCAACAACAACCTTCTTCTCTGACGTTTTAGCTGGATTAAGAGAATAACACCTACCACTTATGGTAAAGTGTCCCATCTCATCTATTTCCTCATTCTCTTTTGTTACATCTCCCATCTGACAATCATATCTCCAAGGCACTTGTTTATTATCTCGATATGGGAATGGAGATGGAGGTGTAATAACCACTTTCGAAGCCACCTTTTTAGGCAATCGATTCTTGGGAGTAATGATTAGGGGACAACTAGCATTATATACCCCTTTAGACGATCATTCTGAAGCGCAAACTTCTGCTTCCTCTTCTTCAACAATCTCTTTAAAGAACTCAATTTCTTTACTGTCTATCATGTCTTGTACCAAATATAGGAAGTCAAGACATTGCTGGATAGTGTGTCATTCACTGTTATGATATTGGCATACCTCTCCACTGTTAAACTGTGTACCCATCAAACTGGGCTTCAACAATCCTCACTAATATTCCTTACAATTCTCTTTCCTTTCTCTTCAGTAATTGCGTTAACTCCTGCCCCTACATGGCTTGGCAATGGATTCTGAGCTATATTCGACTACTCACTATCACCAAAGTTGATGATATTCCTTATTTTCAAAGCTTGAATAATATTCTTAAACGCAGTACAATTCTCAATGGAATGCCCGGGATTCCCTGCATGGTACTCGCACTGAACACTTGCAACATACCATTTGGGAAAAGGAGGTTGCATTGGTGTCACGTGATACGACAAAACCACATATCGATCATATAAAATCTAAAACAATTCCTTATAAGTCATCAGGATGGGGTCAAATTGAGGCCTCTCTATTTCCTCTGGTCCCTTGCCCCTTGTCTATTGTCATTTTGTGTTGACGACCATGCTCCTTGAGGTCGGGAAACAGTGATATTATTAGAATCATATTGCCTCACGTTACTGACTTCGTTTTCATTTTTTCTCGTTAGTGGCCTCTTACTAGACTCTCCCCCCTCGAGCTTTCCACTCTTAACCGCCATTTCAATCATTTTCCCCGCCGTAACTACATCAGCAAAACTTCGATAAGGATTACCGATAAGATGCGAGAAAAAATGAGCCCTTAAGGTATTGACAAAAAACATATTTGTTTCCTCTTCTTCCAATGGCGGGTGGACTTGCACCGCTACATCTCTTCATCTTTGAGCATATTGTCTAAAACTCTCGTTAGACTTCTTTTCCATTCCTTGCAACATCATCCTGTTGGGATTAACATCTTTTACATGTTTGTATTGCTCAAGAAAGAACATAGCCAAGTCTTTCCACGATTTAATATTAGCTCTACTCAGCTGGTTATACCACCGGATTGCCGAACCAGTTAAGCTTTCCTGAAAACAATGTATCAACAATTGATCATCCCCTATGTATCCGGTCATCTTCCTTCAAAACATCGTGATATGCGCAGAGGGATACCTGGTACCATCAAACTTCTCAAAGTCAAGAACCTTGAACTTTGGAGGCAAAACCAAATTAGGAACTAGACTTAATTCCTTTACGTTGAATCCATAGACACTGGTATCTTCCTTCATGGCTCTGATTTCTCTTTCTAACTTTTTCCATTTCTCTTCTAGCGGATTGTTTTGGCCCTTCTTGGTTTCTTCATCAAGGTCCAGAACTTGATGATATTGATGTTCTTCCTTATACGAACTAGATCCAGGCTGTACGTTAACAGAAGCACCGACTGGATTAATGTGCACCTTCCCGACATGAACAGGAGTCACTTGAACGTTCTGAGGTTGTTCTAGGGTGAACCCTGGAGGATAAAGTGGGTCCTCAGTCACATCTCTTGGCACAGGGCTTTTCCCATGCTCCTGATTTCTTCCTTCCAACATACTAGCAAACTTGGCAAACATCTCCTTTTGGGCATTCATTATATCTTCTTGCATTTTCTTAATATTATCTTGTAGCTCCAACTGAGCCTTCTCAATTTGGGCAAGTTTGTCCTCCATAATTTTCTTCCTGGTTCTGTAGGTATACTTGGGATTTTTCAGTATTCCTCTGTCATAAAGTCCTTTTGTTATCGTTGATGTTTATTAATGAATTTGAAATATATGATTATGAATGAATAAAATGCGATGCAAAAATTTAAATGCATTAAAAAATGTATATGCAAAATGTAGGGTGTTGATCCTGGAACGACTCCTTATAGCAACTCTTTATATTAGAACGACGTTCAATTACAAAGTTGGAACATATCACAAATAAATCTGCACCATCTCTCCTATTTGTTATACAAGTGCTAGCAGCTCCACAATCTTCTGGTTTTCTTCAGCCTTGGGATCTAGTTCTTCAGTCGCATCAGCAGATTCCTCAGATAGAATGACCAAATATTGAGTTATTCTCTGCGCATGTCCTAGGTAACAAGCAATAAGGTATTCTCTTTGCTTAACTCTCGCCTGAGCTCGCTCCCATCGAAAATGCCACTGTATATCCCCCTCATAAGGAACTATCGATAGCTCACTTGCTTGCCTCTAAAAATCTTGAACCATGGCTTCAAGCTCACTCACTTGTTTTTTCAGACTCTCAACTTCCCCACGGCTTGAGCTACCTTCCCTGCTTCGGTATTGTCATAATGCAGTCTCTAAACTTGAAATCTTCTCCTTCAATTTCTCATTATGGGCTTGACTCTCTTGTAACTGCTGCTCTAAAGAATCATTTTCCTTCGATAAAATCTTAACTTGGTGTCTACTTTGCTTGAGCTCTTCTTGACTCTCTCCGGCTACTCTTTTGAGGCTCGCCACCTCTTGCCTCAATTCGACAGACTTACTCGAGCTAGAACCTGCCTGAGCTTTTACCATTCGCTGATAAGTTGACCGAAGATCATCAAATTCTAGCTGAAGTTGCTTCTCCACTTTTTCAATTCGATCTGCTCTACTCTTCTGAATGTCAATCTCCAATCCCTTTTGATACACTTCATCTTCCAGCTTCTGCAAAGTCATTCTCCATTGTCTTCGTTCTGCTTCAAAATCGTGCTTAGCTAACTCTAATGGAGATGGCACCACTCTCAACTGTTCTTCCACCGACTGAATATTTTTAGGATTCACCATCGGGATGTTGTCATTTACTCGACCGCTTCTCCACTGCTCGTACTCTTGAGATAACTCGAGATCATAAGTGAACAACTTCACACGATGAGTTTGCTTTCAGGCCTCATCAACCCCTTTAACTTTACCCTTATACTGATCTCCTTTGAATGCAAAATCTGACCCTACCAAGTCCCATGTGGCTGGAATGAACTGTCTTGACCCATACTGTCTGTAAACTAGTAGCGGTGCATACCCAACAGAACCCCATATACCTGGTAAAGGAACCCAATCTCGCTCTACACATCGATAAAGTATATCTGAAGAGACATTCTACGAAGCTCGCCCTAAAATATCACCGTCCCTGATATCCTTGAAGATGACCATCCATTTCTCTTCGGTAAAGCCCCCAGGCCATTCTTTAGAAAGAAAATCCTTCAAAGGCGAAAACCCATCTAGAAACACTCGTCCTGGTGCCCTTTTAACATGTTTGAAATAACTTAGAATCCACACTAGCAACAAAGGCACACATCCTATAAAGCGTCTTTCTCCTTCGCGCCTACAAGAACTCAAAGACCGGAACGTCTCAGCTAGAATGGCTGGAACGGGATCCACATTCTTGTCTAATCTTTTAAACAAGTCAATGATTGATACGTCTATATATCCTAGCACCTTTGGAAAAATAACAAGCCCATAAATCCTTAAAGAAAACAAGTCAAGCTTCTTTCTCTTATCAGGGTGATGAGCAATTACTTCTTTCAAAGCAGCCCAAGAGATGCACTCACTGTCTCTCTTCTTCTTAATGTTTTTAACTACCCAATCTTCACTCATTCCGGTTATCAATAGTAATTTCTTCTTAAATGAGGGAATGACTGGCAGCTTGGTATATACTCTATCTATTTGGGACCTTGGACAACAGACCAAAGCTTGATACTCCTCTATTGTTGGTGTTAGATCCACTCTACCAAATGTGAAACAGCTATAAGCCGGGTTCCAGAACTGCGCCAATGCTCTAAATAGATTTCGGTCAATAGGAACATCTAGAAGATAAGGAATATCGCCATACAACTGATAAAACATCTCCTTATCAACTACTATCCATCTTCCCTATATCTCCTTTAGCTCACTTAGATCATTCTGACGTACGTTGATGTGAGTATAACCAAATAACTCCGACACGTACCCAGGTATCACCCTATCCCCATTGGTTAATTGGGACTGTTCCGACCACCTCAGAACATCTACATTATCCTCAACCTCTCTCTGAACCATTCGTTCCATATTACTGGCCTTCTATATGGACATCGATCCCAAATCAACACCATGTAATGGACATTGCAATGCAAAACAGAAAATAAATAAAGCAAAGACAACAAAAGATCGGTTAGTAAATATAAAGCAATTAAGTCGGGATAATAATTTGTTCAAGAATCATACCCACATATGCTGGCTACCCAATCATGCTTTATCAGATCCTACCCAACATGATATCTACCCCCATGCTTTGTTATTCACAAAAATAAATCCTATCTGCATGATATCTAATTCGCATGCTTGTTCGAGAAAAAGAAACCTAACCGCATAATATCTAGTTCGCATACATTTATTCGAAAAATGAAAATAAATGACTCAAAAAAGCTTTTCCTTGTGTACTCTCCTCACGGGATTCTTAAGGTTTGGATTTGGCTCAACCTAAGTTCATGCTCTATGTTCACTATATGCTGGGTTCGGTTCTAAAGTAATAGGTTCTCGAATTGTCCTTGTCGGTGCCCCCTTGGGCTGTCGAACCCTTAATCCTAGCCCATCACAGGCTTTAGGGGATCAAGTTCAATTTCGAGGGAACACACCTCCTTATGTCCATACGGAGGTGATTACCATCACGAGGACCATAAGGCATGAGCTCCAAGAGCGATCCACTATCCCATGCGAATGTGAAAACCACACGAGGGCATAGTCTCTCACTCCTACTTAAATAGGACGAAGCGGGGTTTTAGCTCATGTTATGATAATGCAGTTGTGTAGTGTGTGAGGAAAAGCGAAAAAACAAACAATAAAAACACTCAAAATCAATTCCCAAAACACACAATTATTCTAAAATCATTAGCAAACAGATCAGTACAACTATTTAATTATTAATCGAATTAAATTAAAAAAAATCAAAATGCAAACAAAACTTATTAAAAACCAAACAAGGGATCAAAAACCAAATTAAAATGAATTTGTAATTTTCAATTGCAAAGACAATTAATTAATTGATTGTCGACCTGACTCTCTAAAAAAACTCCCCAGTGGAGTCGCCAAGCTGTCGAAACGATTTTTTCCTTAAAAGTGAAAAAGATGAGATTTTGAAAACCACATTAATTCTTAATTATCCTCTTTTTAATTTAAAAACAAATACGATTTAGAAGACCTCTCGTTTCAAAACATTTGGGATTCCGTTTACAATAGAAAAATATGGTTCGAAGAGTCGCCACTAATATTTGATTAGGGTGTGATTGGGTACCCAAAAAACATTTTTGTTATTTTAAATAAAAATTAATTTTAATTAAAACAACAAGTTAAGGTCTGCGTTACCAAAATCAAGTTCGGGAGTCAGTTACGAGTGAGGAATGATTAGCACCCCCACAGTGCCCTAAATCAGTACCTAGTCTATTAATTAACGTCTTTGCAATGAACTTTACAAATTTGAACTTAATTTGATTTTTGATCCCATAAAACAAAGATGTGAATTTAATAATATTCAAAAGCACTCAAATAAATTAAATTAACATTACCGAGTCATTTTAGAAAGATAAAGAGTGTTCAATTATTTACAAATATCGAGACCAGATCTTAAAAGCTATAACAACCTTTTCTCGATAAATTTAAATAAACGAACACTTCTTTTTCTTTCGTTCCCAAATTTTAGGTGAAGAATCGATTTTTAGGTTTTACTTTTGGGATACACTTTTATTTTAAAATCATTAAAAGCATACCTCAAATGCATATGACAACCCACTTAAAACAATTTTAAATTAAAAGTGTTTTACCCTTAATCCAATTATGTATTATGTCGAGTTATGCAAATGAGGTTACCATGCGAATAGTGCAAAAAAGGATGTCATGCCAAAATTAATTAACAAAATTAAAAACATCATACAACGTGACATACAAAACTTTACATACATATATTTTAATTAAGGATTATAAACCATGCATATTAACATACAATGTACACATGTGACCTAAATATAAAAAATAAATCATAACATGCTAAACTATAAATTTTAAAAAGTGTATATATACATTAATGTAATGACTAAATTTGAAGAAATGTAAAATTTAGCATACAAATAAAAAACATAAAAACATAAAAAATAAAATAAGGGTTTAAATAAAATAAGCGCATAAATAAGGTACCTACACCTAAATAATTCAATAAACTTATAACTGAATATAAAATTAGAAAATGACGGAATCAGGACAAACAAAAGGCCAAATTCGAAAATTAACTCCTCAAGTGACTAATTTACAACAAGACTCATAAATTTAAAACTAAAATCTAATTCTACTCTTGTATTCGGTGGCTTGGATAGTAATTAACCCAAATATATTAATATAAAACCTAATTAGAAATAAACCTAAACTTAATTAATCACTCAGCCGTTCCTTCTCTCCCTTTCCCTCTCCTTTTCATTCTCATGGCCGCAACCCTCTCCCAAATACAAAGTTCAACCACCGCTCACCGGTGACCCTTGCTCACTTCGACAATACCAACCCAAAACTGCTCGACTTCTCCATTATCCAACACTAGCTTCTGACTAAAAGCTTCCTCAAACCCCAAGAAAGAAAGAAAACACTCATCTTACTTCTCATTCCTTTCTTGCTACCACCGACCTCCAAAGGTCACCACACCGTCGGCCGAGATCTTAAAGGCTTTACTGCCACCGTTCCCCAACTATAATCGGCCTAACGTTCACCCCGACTACTACAGGTAAACCAAAAAACACACCAAATATCCAAAAGCCATTATACTTTCGTTCTAAGTTCCCTAAATAAGGACTCGAATATGTTAAACTGGCAAGCTTCTAACAGACCTAGGATGCAATCCTCAACTTTGAGACGATACACACCGACAGTGGTCCTTGTTTCTAAGGCCGACGAGATCCTTCAACCCCAAATCCCAACGCTCACTCCAGCTAGGCCACACAACCAGTCCTCACTATCAATCTCGGCAAAACCAATAGCAAGAATTCAAGCGAATAAGGTAAACCAACTAAATCTCTTACATATTTCCTATTTTATTTTGTTTCGAAAGAGAAATAATAAACCATGTGTAGCATTGCTTACCATTTCAAAAAAAATAAATAAAAAGAAACCTGTTTATGGATGCTTGTATTACTTCTGTTTTGGTTCTTATTCGAATATGTACACACACAAGAACATTATGAAAGCAATGGAAAATGAAAGTAAAATAAATTCCCTTTATGATTCTGTGTATTGCTTTGGCTTGAAAAAATGAAGGAACTCCTCTGTTTCCTTTGATAATCAAAATCCACAGAAAATACAGTACAATTTCGATATTTATACACTTTTTTTTATGTTTGTTTCTCTTTTCTGTAAGAAGAATGGATGGGGAATGAGTTTTTTTTCCTGCTTTGTCGGTTAATTGTTGATGTCTCTCGGCTGGTTCCTAATTGCTTCTTTCTTCGCTTCTGGTATGAAAAATCCTCTCTGACTCTCTCGGTTAAATTTTTTTTCTTTGTTCGTATCCTCTCTTCCGCGTATCTCCCCGTTTCTGGTGGTTAATTGCTTATTAAAAACTGACCCCCTCCTTTACAGTTTCTTTCTGATATATTAAGAAAACTAAAATCCATCTTTTGTTAACTCCTGATAACTACTTTTAGTTTTCTAAGGAGTATTCACGTGGGCTTGAGTTGGGCCTTCAATTGCTCTGCTTCGGGTTTGCTCTGATCTAGCCCCGAACAAAAACGAGCATCTACAGTTTCGTTTCTGCTATGCTTAAGGCTTTACAGCTTCCTAATACTTTTATTGGATGGACTGAAACCTGCTTTAAAGAAGCAAGATACTACATCTCTTTCAATGAAAGCTTGATTGGCTTTTTCAAGGGTGCAAGGGGAATAAGACAAGGTGACCCTCTTTCTCCTATCTTATTTGTTCTTGCAATGAATGTGCTTTCTATAATTCTAAACATGGCTGCAACTAAAGGCTTGTTCGGATATCACCCAAAATGTAAGAAGATTGGCCTCACTTACCTTTCTTTTGCAGATGACCTACTAATCTTCTGTAAAGGAAACATTGAATCAGTTTCTGGAGTCATCAGTGTCTTTGACCAATTCTACGAAATGTCTGGTCTTAAACTTAATGCTGTTAAATGTGAACTTTATACTGCTGGAATCACTTTCAGAAATCTTGAGCATATTTTACAATCCACGTGATTCAAACATGGCAGTTTGCCAGTGAGATTCTTAGGGGTTCATTTAGTCATAAGGAAACTCACTGAAAAGGACTGTTTGGTTCTTATTGAAAAGATCAAATCCAAGATACATCACTCGTCGGGAAAGCACTTGAGCTACGCCGGCAAATTAGAACTTATTAGAGATGTTCTCTTCAGTATTGCTAACTTCTGGTGTAGGCAGCTAATTCTACCTCAGGCTATTGTTAACAATATTGAACAACTTTGCTCTAGATTTTTCTGGAAAGGTACAGATAAAGCTGCCACTAGAGCCAGAGTCAGTTGGCAGAAAATATGCCTAGCGAAATCTGAAGGAGGACTCGGATTAAAAGATATTAAAACATGGAACAAAGCATGTATGATACAACTCATCAGGACCATCCTTGAGGGAGAGGGATCATTGTGGGTAGCTTGGATCAAAAGCTACGTTATTAAAGGTGAAGACTTTCTGTTAGTGGATGAAATAGCAAATTCCAACAGGTGTATCAGGTGCTTACTTAAACTAAGGGCAGCTGCAATCCCTGTTTTATCTATAGGCGCTACGAAGACGAAAGATTTCTGGAAAGAACTACGGGTAAAATGAGATAAAGTCTCATGGCACAAATTGATATGGTTTCCTCTACACGTCCCCAAGCATAGCATTATAACATGGATGGCACTCTTGGATAGACTACCAACTAAGAAGAGGCTCCGAAGAATGGGAATCGTTACCGATGATTCCTGCATAACCTGCAATGAAGCTATAGAGACTAGGGACCACCTATTCAGTGAATGCTCTATGGTAGTTTCCTTATGGAAGGCTATCTTGAATCTCTTCAGCTTAAGCACCCCAACTTTACATTAGACGAGCATGATAAACTGGGCCAGTTGTGTTTGGAAAGGTAAATCCCTCCTCACTACTATCTTGAAACTTGTTTGGTGCGCTTTAATCTATTCCATATGGGAGGAAAGAAATAGAAGATTGTACCGAGGAAGCACAAGAAGTGAGAACGAAATTCTGAGTTTAATTAAGGAGATTGTATGTATCCAATTAAGAGGAAGGAATATAAATATATTAGATAGTCTCAATACTTATTTTTGTAATAGTTGGGGTGTAGATCATTAAAATTTTGTTGTAAGTAGGTTGTTCATTATCCCAATGATGGGATTTTTTTTATGTAACAGAATTATGCATAATAAAATTAAATTTATCTAAAAAAAATTATTATTGTCGGTGATATAAAGTTAAGTAGCGTGTTAACCGTTGTCTGACACAATTTGACCACACATATTTATTTTGGAGAAAATAACCTCAGTGACTAAAAATGCCTTATAATATACGATTTTAACCAACTTTTTTTGGATTTGCCAAAATGACCAACTAAATCGCAATGCGATCGATAATTCGCAATGGATCTCCGGTATCGCAAATCAGTTTCCAGATTCGCAACGCGATTCTGACTATCGCAACGCGATTCTGACTATCGCAACGCGATTTACATAGCGCCATTCGTATCCAACGTGTATTTTTTTTCAAATTCCAAACTCGAATATATTAATATATCGGAACACTGAACCGTCCACAGTATATCTCGTAATCGCAACTCATAACCTAAAACCCTAAATCACAACTCAGTCTCATCTCCATCTCTCACTCTCTAAGGCGACATCCGTCCCCATCTCCGACGAAATCAGTCCCCATCTCCGACGATATCAGTCTCCATCTCCGGCGAAATCATTCACGGTCAGAAATGGAAAATCAACCAAATCAACCACCGAGGGTTAGTTTTTTTAATTATTTTTATTTTGCGATAGTCAGAATCTCGTTGCGATAGTCAGATTCGCGTTGCGATTTACGTAATCGCATTACGATTTTCCAAATTCGCGTTGCGATTTACGTATTCACATTGCGAATTAGGAAAATCGCAACGCGAATTTGGAAAATCGCTATGCGATAGTCAGAATCGCGTTGCGAATCTGTAAACTGATTTGCGATACCGGAGATCGCGTTGCGAATTATCGATCGCATTGCGATTTAGTTGGTCATTTTGGCAAATCCAAAAAAAGTTGGTTAAAATCGTATATTATAAGGCATTTTTGATCACTGAGGTTATTTTCTCTTTATTTTGACCGTTGTTTCTCTTCAATCTTCACTCTTTACATTTTGGTAAGTAGAAGGAAACAAGGAAGAGTGTCAAAAACAAGAACAAAAAATGGGAAACAACAAAGCGAAAGAGCTGCTCTTATCAGTATAACAAATGACTCACCTATTGTCGGACTTACAATGGAAACACCGAAGCAGTAGAATCAGGAATATGATGATGACTTCTGGCTCTGGTGAGGCTTTGTTGAGAGGTCAAGTCAAGACTCTCTTGCATGCAAAAGGTTGAAGAGGAAGTTGAGCTTTCAAAAGCTTCAATGGAGAGCTGTCCTTGTGAACTCCTCGATGGGAATTTTGGCTCCTACTACTGCAAAAACACCACAGCTCTCAAACCTGTATGAGGATGGATTGGGTTCAATAGTAATAGCTCATCCTGTTGTCGAAGACAGATGAAAACTTATGAGGTCGATATTTACTTTCTTGGAACTTAATATTGATTGAAATGATAAATCTTTTTTAATTTGTGGTTGAAATTACAGGAAGTGAGCCTTGAATCACAGAGAAGTGTGATACTTAGGTCTTTGCTGCTTGACTTTGCTGAGCATCCATCATATTCTGAGGTGACCTATCAAGACAAAAGTAGTGCACGCAAAGAGAAAGCATCAGTCCATTTTAATGGTAGCATCGGCAATGAAGATGATTATGACGAGGAGCAATTTGAAGAGATGGGAGATGGCTACTATGAAGAAGTGGAAGACAACGACCATGACACGAAGCGGTTAACGAGTCACACCAACTTTCAGTTACTTACAATAACGAATGTTAATGACGAGTATCCAATTTTTTTATAAATCGATAATATTAATGTTCAAATCATTAATCTCGAAATATCAATAAAAAAGATTTATTCAAGGATAAGTGATTATTTATGTAGTTTATCATTTTTTTTTAATTCATACCAAACTTAGTTCTTGTATTGCATACTAGTATAAAAAAATGAACTTTAAAATATCACTTTATGTAATTATAATGTATATTTTATCTTTTTATTTAGATTATTTATATATTTATACAAATCTATGATATCCATACTATTTTTTATTTTAAAACTCATAAAATTTTAATAACTTAAATATTTTAAAATAATTATTTATATAAATTAAATAATCGTAAATATATTTCAAAATACTAACGTCTTACAAAACTTTAAAATTTGGAAAACCCTCATTAGAAAGCAACAATATAAAATGGGAAAAAAATAAAAAAGAATTGTTAATGAACAGAAATCGGAAATTAATAAAAAGAATTTATTTATTCAAAATCTGATCGAACCGCTCAAAAACTCGTTAGAGCCTTTGCGCAAGGGACGATCCACGGTTTAAATAGTCGACCATAACCACGTGTCACCTTTTCTCATCAGGTTGCATGCATTTACCATTATAGATGAGTAAAACTCAAATCGATTTGAAAAATTAATTTTTTCGATTTAACTCAATTAAAAAAATCAATTTAAGTTTATTTTGAGTTATAATTTCATAAATTCGACTCAACTCGAAAACATTGTAAGTTTAAATTGAGTTGTAAAATACAACTCGAATAACTTGAAATTTTTAGTAATTAGTAGATTGATTTTTAAGTTTGAGTCGAGTACCTAAACTCTTTATGATATATGTATATCACATATGAAAAAAATATATATATATATTATATATAATTATAAAAAAACTATTTAAATTGAAATAAAATAATATCATAATATTATAAATATTTACAATTAAATTTAAGGTAAAGTATAGTAATGGTCACTGAATTTTTCTAAAACTTTCATTTAGGTCCCCAACTTTTAAAACTTGCAATACAGTCCTCCAACATTTAGTCCGTTTGCAATATGGTCCCCGACGTAACCGACCGTTTGACATCGTTATACTGTCGTTAGTACGTTTGCAATATGGTCACTGAATTTTTTAGGCGCTTGCATTTAGGTCCCTCGACTTTTAAAACTTGCAACACAGTCATTAATTTCATTCTAAACCCCAAAATCCTTTTCGATCTCGAATTTCATTTTTCACTTCTTTATTCTCATTTCTAGCGTAACTTTTCAGTCGGGGATGTATGAGAAATTCTAATCTAACTTTGAATTATGTAGAGGTGTTGACTTGAATAAGGGTCCACTGAGAGAAGACCCGACCAAGGGACTATCGGGACCATCAATGATTCAAGGTGTAATGTTAGATACATGTCATCTCAGGTGAAGCATAGATGTTCGATGAAATGCTTGTGAGAAAAAAAATGGGGTTAGAAATGCAGAGTTGATAAATACTACTAAGATAAACTAAGTATCATTGTTGAAAGTCACCAACAAAGCTGAAATTATTTTGTATAAATAGCATATAATAATTTATTCGTTTGATCCTTGTGGTTAAAGATTTTCTAACAGATGATCAAATATAATGAAATCTCAAACAGCGCATTCACCTCTCAGTCTCTTTCGCTCACATGCACTCTCGTTTGGTTTTTGTTCTTCAATTTTCCGCCATTTAAAATTGTAAACCCAAGCAGTGCTCTGTCTTCAGCTTTTTATTTACAAAGAAAAAATGGAGGAAGAATTATTAGAACGCAACATCGATTGCGTTTATTTCTTAGCCTCTCCTCTCATTTGCTAAAAGTTATTTATTCTCTTTTGGGCTATCCGGAAGTAAACTTTTCCTCTTTCACACTTCCCCATTTTTAGCTTGCATTGTGTGTTTTTTGTTTAAATTTTTATGTTTCTAGAACTGTATATCAATGATCTGGATATTCAGTGTTAGTTTTGAACCAAAACCATTTAATTTTCTTTTTTTTAATCAAAACTTTTAATACTCCTTATGAAAGATATTAAGTCCATTAGAATAGAAGTGAAAGAGGGTCCTAGGCTAATTTTTTTTTTATCTTCTTGTTTGGTTTTTCTTTAAATCAAGGAATTGGTTGTGAGTATCGACATAGTAAAATCATTAGACTCAATCCGAGAGACTGCTGTTACTAGTTTACTAAGAATTGTATTGATCCGACCTGTGGTTTTTGACGTTCTGTGAGCTCGTATTCTTTTTAATAAGTTCATGTTGATTATGGGACTGATATATCGTGAATGAATTGGATTTTTTACATGTTTTGGAAATTGAGGATTATGTTGTAAGTTTTAAAAGTTAAGGGACCTAAATGCAAGCGCCTGAAAAGTTCAGTTACGATATTGCAAACGTATTAACGGTAGTGTAACATCGTCAAACTTCCGGTTACTTCGGGACCATATTGCAAACGGACTAAATATTGAAGGATTGTATTGCAAGTTTTAAAAGTTTTAAAAGTTTGGGACCTAAATGAAAACTTTAGAAAAGTTTCGTGACCATTACTATATTTTACCCTTAAATTTAAATAAGAATTAGAAAATTCAATTCGACTCAACTCGAAAAAATTATGTCAACTCGAATAACTCAAAGTATTTTAACTCGACTCGATTCGATTCAATCAATCACCACCTATTACCGTAAGACCACGTTTTATAAGACTACATGTACATGTAATCCTTCGAACCTCTAGGGGCATTAGGGTTTAGCGAAAACCTCATGGGTTTTAGTCTTAGAAGCAGCTGCTTTTGGTTTCAAATAATTTCTCCTGCAGGAAGAAATGGGTTTCTGGGGTTAGCTCTTGAACAAAACCCTTTTTAGTTCTTACTATTTTTTATGTTTCAGATTTCCTTTCTCCATCGTTCGGTTATGGTAAACTGTAGAGGAACGATTTGAGAAAATTGAATTATGATAATGGGTTTGGATCGAGTTTTTGAAATTAAACCCAAGTTTCATTATCGTTTTCCTGTCATTTTCCAGTAACCAAACGAGTTGTATTTGTTTAAATTTCAAATTCTCTATATGTTATTATATGCTTTTATATTTTTATACTAGGAATTGAAGTCAAACCTGGAATACCACACCCTTATCATTCCGGCAGTGTTAGGGGAAAGCTTCACATTGCTCGGGTATATTGTTCTTAAAAACAAAGAGCGTTTATATGGATTTGAAAAGTTAGTTTTTGAGGTTTTGACCCTTCATAATGGAGTGCATTGTTTATATAGCTTATATTGGTTAATAATTGGGGCATAGTTGTTCTCCGAATTGCTAGTTCAAAAAATTTTAGGGTTCCTGGTTTGGTTGTGTTTTTCCTGATTCCATGTATGTTCCATTGTTAACCTATATTATGTAATAACACAGGCAACTTTAGGCCTTGGATCCTCTAAACAGAGGGCTGTACTTCAGTGTTCTGTTGGACACAAGAGTCCGATAATCTTGTGTTCCTTGTTACCAAATCATAACGAGACTTGCTCCTTAGATCTTAAATTTGATGAAGATGATGATTTAGTTGCTTTCTCAGTAATTGGCTCTCAAAGCATCCACCTTTCTGGTTACTTTGTTGCTGATGATAGAGGCCACCTACGAGATGAATATGAGTCGTATCCTTTTATTCAGTTTCTCTGATTTCACTGACCATAATTTTTCCATTCCAGTTCTTTTTAAAATGTCTGATGAAAGAACTGAGTACATGGTAGAATTATTTAGACTTAGGATATGGTTCAAATAATGCTATTTATTCATTTCTTTACTACAATATGAAGTGATTCTTATGGAGAGGATATTGCTCAGACCGAGTCTGAAGATGAGTCTGATTCTGATGACGAGTATAGTGATGACTTCATAGATGATAATGATCGTGAGTTCTACCCACCTTCACCTGTCCCAAATAGTGGAGGTTTTTGACATTTTTTTTATAGTTTTACTGGAGTTAATTAAATTGGATTGTACATGTTCTGATGTTCCTTTTCCTATTATGTAACGTGTACCAATCTTTAGCCTGCAAAACTATTTTATTTTTACTTTTTTAATAATTTCATACAGGCTAAAACTAGGAAGTAATGCATCGCTAACATGGTATGAAAAAGATTAGTCTTTTGCCCAAACTTGTGATCTATTGATTCAGAAATCTGTTAGTTTTGAACAAATAGAAAATTTTGGTTGAAATTTATGTCACTGCAGAAGTTTGGCAGATGGAAAAATTTTCTTTTTGTTTAGAACCTATCTATAATGGTGTTTAAAAGAAGGCCCGGGGATGTAAACGTGAACTAAAAGTATCAGAAAACACCAATGTGAACAAAGGAATATCTAAGAACTGTTTGATTGACGTAATGAGAATTTATTAAATATAATTGGTTTGGCTACCTTATATTATTATATAATTCAGAAAGGATCATCAGTGTTGAAAGTTGAGATTTTTGGTGAAATTTTTTATTTTTCAAGCATAGTATCAAAGCATTTACCAATAAGTTGATTTGTTATTACACTTTGTTGATCTGTTGCCCAATTTTGAAAATCGTGGCATAGTTGCTAGATGTTCATAGTTCCATATACAGGGTTT
The DNA here is from genome assembly GCF_006381635.1 of Hibiscus syriacus. Taxonomy (NCBI): domain Eukaryota; kingdom Viridiplantae; phylum Streptophyta; class Magnoliopsida; order Malvales; family Malvaceae; genus Hibiscus; species Hibiscus syriacus. The sequence goes on from NW_024061960.1 coordinate 1,234,410, forward strand.
TTGTTGCTTTTTAACTGGTACTTTACAGGCATTTTGCTTACTGTTTTTTTTAATTTACTTTAGTTGTATTGAGGAGATCATGGATGATGAAAAACCTACAGGCGAGTAAGCTAAACGATGCAAGAGAAAGAATAAATTGACTGGCTCTGAGGAACAAAAGAACTCAGTGTCAATCTATTGTCAAAGAGGTGCTGGTGTGACAGATTTGGAAACTGAAGATGAAGATGGCTTTCCAGTTTCTGCTTCACACAACAGCAAAGAGCCTCAACCAGAAACTGAGAAAAAGAGAGAAATTTTACTACTGAAGAAGACAAGAAGACAAGAAAAGATGTTACCGAAAAGAAAAGTTAAAGGCACTGATGAAGAGAGTCAACAAGAAAGGTGAGATGCCCTTCAACTTAGCAGTTTCCTGAACATGATGTCATGGTTGTATTATTTATATTATGCTGGCAGCCTAACTTGTTTAGATATGTTTAATCCATTGATCTCTGAGATTGTTATGCAATGGTTTGCCAGACGAAGTAAGCCCGTGAAGGGTGAGAGCAAGGACCCAGAGCAGGTTATGCCTGTTAGAAACGAACAAGATCACCCCCACAGTAATAAGTGAGTACTCTTTTCCACTTTTGTGTATTCATAGACAGTGCCTGTCTTTGTATATGCTCATCCATGTACTGGTTAGTGGTGTTTTCCTTTCAAATTGTCTCCCAATAAAATAGGTCGTAATACTCTTAAATTTGCATGCATGATAAACAAGTATACTGATTAGGCAAGGTCTTAAGTTAAAAACTTTAGACAAAAGGTATAGTGAGAAGACTCTCTTCTCCTTAACATATTGATCTGAATTCACATAAGCAAGAGCTGGCTTAACGTTCAATGTTACTTCTTATATCTTAAGTCTTGAAGTGGTGTAAACTTCGAAATGACAGGATGTCAGGATTTCTTCTTTTTCTCTCTCAAAAGTCTGAAATGCTGGATTATGATTTGTATTTAGGCCAAGTCTAGATGCTGCCCATAGCTAAATTTATATTTTAGTTCTTAAAAAATGTTACTGTGTATATCTGGCAGGGTCTTTGGTTCAGATTCGGACAACGTGCTTGGTGAGAACTTCTCTAAGAAGAAGAAAAAGAGCAAAAAGAAAACTACTCAACTGGATCAGGTGGCTGCAAATGCATCAGTTTCACAAAGTGGAGATAAGGGTACTTTCACTTTGAAGTCTGAGGAGAAGCAAACTGCTAGCAAGTTGTCTCAAGTGAGAACCTTTCCAAATGGATTGGTTGTGCAGGAATTAGCAATGGGCAAATCAAATGGTAAAATAGCTTCTCGTGGGAAGCAGGTTATTCTTTCTCCTTTAAGTTTCCTATTGATCAATTTTTCCCAAGAAAAATAGCATTAGTGCTTTCATCTTTTTCCTCAATTTATGAATTCTTTTATAATATTTTGGACATTTTCTGAACTGAGGGAATGGATAGAAGTTGTCTGAAAAGAGAATGGAGCTTGTATAATAACTTTGATAGAGATTTCAATTATTTATGGGGCGTGGTTCTGAATTATATTTGATGACAAGATTGTGTATAATTTGTGTGCATGTTATTAGGATTTAGTTGGACTCTTACCCGTCTGCCTTTTGGGTTCAGGTGAGTGTCCATTATATTGGGAAGCTCCAGAAGAATGGAAAATTTTTTTATTCCAATGTCGGAAGGGTCCCCTTTAAATTCCGCTTAGGTACTATGGCATTACGACTTATGAAATACCAAAACTTGGCTTTTATCTGGAAGGAAACTTTCAATTAGTTGGTTTACTTTTAAATATTTTGTTTGTTTTTATAGGTGTAGGAGAAATCATTAAAGGATGGGATGTCGGCGTTGAAGGTAATGTAATATGAATCGTTAAGAACTTAATTAGATCTTGTCGTGTTAATTCATTTTCAATATATATTTCTGGAAATTGGCCACAGGCATGCGCATTGGAGATAAAAGAAACCTCATAATTCCACCAGCAATGTGGTATGCATGCTTATGTAAATTTGTCATTAATGTTGGTAGCACTTTCATATAACCGGCAATCATGATCATGTGCAAATGCATTTTGTTTTTCAAATGCAGTTATGGTTCTAAGGGTGCTGGCGGCAAGGTTACCTCCAAATGCATGGCTTGAGTTTGATGTAGAGTTGATCGGAGTTCGGTGATTAGTCTAACCCCAGCTATGCTATGAAAATATTGTTCACTGCTCGAGGGATCATCAATGAACAAGAGAAGAAACAATATTTTGAGTTGTGTTGCAATTTTCAATTTCATCCAATTTTGTATTAATTTTGAGCTTCTAGCAAAAAGTGGTGATTTGTGCCTTACTGAATAGATCAAATTTTTGTATTGAATGATACATTTTTCCATTGACAAAATATAGCCAATGAAAGGAATGGCTTAAGCCCATCATGTTCGTTTATGTCAATTTTATGTTCATGTTTAGTAAGAACTAAAAACTAGAAACAAGTAAATTTTATTGCTTTAAAATATTGTTAGTTTAAAGTGCTGCAAAATCATAATAGTTAGCATTGGCAAATAATAGATAAATAAATAAAAATAGTCGAATAAAATTATTATCTGTATGTATTGTTGTTTTAGAAGTAACTTTGTTTGAATTAGTGTAGTTTCAAAAGTAGATATTGTCCTCTAATATTAACCTAATATTTTAGATAGAATAGAACCCTTTTTTACTTTGGTTGACATTGCTATTTTTGAAGAAAAAAATAAAAAACACCAGATAAAATAGGAATAGAGAAAATATAAACAAACAAATTATTTTGGTATATCAAATGAAGAATTATCTGTAGACACTTATTTTTGTCCGGGTTCTCGTTTTATTATTATTATTATTATTAGTATTATTATTAATTTACATATTACACTTTTTTTTGCAGGCAAGCCCAATTACAACTATAAGCCCAACACCAAGCTTAGCTAACCCATTACATTAACCCAGACCCGACTCAGCAATCCACCAGCAACAGCCCCGACCCGAGGACCCGAACCGATCAGTTGAAGCCCAAATAGTTGATCCAAACCCGGTATGAAGCCCACTTGGGCTACCCGAACTGGCCCAAAGTTAGCAGGCCAAGCAATTAGGGTTTAACCCTAGGTGTCATCCACCGCCAGTGAAATTGAACAGCCCTCGCCGACGCGTGTGATGCACGTGCTCCTCCAGACCAGCGCGTGAGCCGCCACCGAGACATTCTGAGCCGCCATCGTCATCAACCTGCCACACAGTGAAGCAAAATATCATCTATAATGCATGATCTCATCAAATTCGAACCCCTTAAAATAATACCCTAAAAATCCTGATAAATCGGGAAATTTGTCCCCTACAGTTAGATCTAATTATTTACCTGAATATCACCCTAAAAGGGAGATACATCAACCATTTAGAGGAGAGATTTCGTAAAAAAAGGAAAAACAGAGGGACATTCAAACAACCATAAGAAGAAAAAAACGAGAAAGAGAAAACTAAGAAAAAAAAAGATAGAAAGGAGAGAAAATCATAAGAGAAAAAGAGTGAGAACTAAAAAAAAAATCTTACCCAAAAGGAGTGTTGGCCACCGCTTCATTGGACCCAAGCCTCCATCATTGAAGGTAAAGATCTTACCTTTGGGTAGTTAGGGTCGATTCTTGAGTGAGGTGAGTTGGCTTCAAGTTTTGGGTGTTTCGAAGGGTAGGGGAAGAAAATGGGGTGTTATGAAGCTTCTTTGCTCCCCGTGGCCACCGATCTACGGTGGTCGGGGAGATATGCTTATCTCCTCGGCGAGGAAGAAAAAGGGGAGAGCATGGAGAGAATGAGGTTGAGAGAGAGTTAGGAAATGAAATTAGGGTTTTCAAAACCCTTAAGCTAGTTTATAAATACATAGTCGAACGACGTCATTTGATAGAAGGGGTTCAACGTGTTTTTGTATTTAGGGTTAATAGCAGAATAAGTCCTCGTAGTTTCGTAATTTTTTTCGTGTTTCTCACTTTTGGGGACAATTTCATTTTAGGTCCCTCAAGCTTTTGTAATGTTTGTAATCTGGTCACTGTAATGAAATTTCATCATTCCATTTTTAGCTCCTATTTGTTGTTGTTGTAATTTAGTCCTTATTTGCTTTCAAATACTTTTGTGTTTATATTTGTGCCTGGGCCATCCTACTTTAGTTTATTTATACACATGCAGTATATTTTCTTGTTGGTTCATTTTAGTCACTAGTTATTGTGTAAAGAAAATGCATGTTCTATTTATGTTTGTAATCCTTGTACTTTGGTTCTGATGCATTTTGGCCACTAATTTTAACTTTGTGTTGACTTTGCTTTTATTTCCAGTTTAGTCCTTGCTATTTTTGACCACATTAAGTTTTAATTCCTATAATTATTACATAATAGGGTTTATAATTTATATTTCTTTCTATTTTAGTCATTGATTCTGCTATATGTGAAATTTGGTATTTTTGTTATTGGCTCTTATTTTTTTCATGTTTATATTTTTGGTCTCGTATTTAGGTGTGTATTGGTATTATTGCTTCCATTTTTTATATATATTTAAATTTGTTTTATAAAATATGTAAATGGAAAATTTCATTGTGAGAGAAATCTACGAAGATATCTTCCAACTACAAGAGAAGTTATCTTTTCGAGTATTTTTCACACAAATGTTTTTATTCAATAGTTTTCTTCGCTTTACATTTATTTATTTATTTATTATTTTTCACCAATTTTATTTTATTTTATTTTGTGAAAAAATGAGAAATAATGCCATTTTGTGAGTGGAATCTATGAAAAAGTCTCCTGACTATAAAGGAAGTGCATTTTCAAAGATTGTTCGTACAAAATGACGCATTTTCACTTATAAGAATACTTATAATATTTTTTATTCTATAAAATATCTTTCGAGCTATTTAATCTTTTTGATCCATTGCATCCCTTATTTAAGTTGTTTTTTTAATTGACACTTATTTAAATAAATTTGAATAAATAGGAGGATCATAATTTAAATATATTTTCGAAGTTTATAATTCCCAATATTTAAAAAACATATAATCGTTTAGGGACCAACATTTGGGCGTTGTGGATGTGCTAACCATTCCCTACACGTAACCGACTCCCGAACTCTTAAAAATGAATCTTTGGTAAAACACATACTGTTTTTTGACGTTTAAGGTTTTCAACCTACCTAATTTAATGGTGGGCGTTGTGGGGGTGCTAACCCTTCCCCACACGTAACCGACTCTCGAACTCTTAAAAACGAATCTTTGGTAAAACACAGACCATTTTTTAACGTTTAAGGTTTCCAACCTACCTAATTTAATGGTTGGTAGTGACTCCAAAATCAAATCGTTTTCAAAATTGAATTTCATTGTCTTTCCCGAATTAAATTTTTTTAGTCTAACGAATCCCCGGAGAGACGTTATGACATTATCAACTTTCTTTCACAGGGGAAATTGTTATTTTATTTGCATTACTAACCATCCTTCGTTAATATAAGCAAAACTTTTAGAAAAAAATAACGAAATTAGCCTCTTATTATTAATTTTTTTTAACAAATTTATGATGAATACAAGACAATATCGATTTTATATATTATTATCTATTAGATTTAAATGAATACATAATGAAATAAATAATTATTCTCTTAATAATTGAATGAATCCCCTAGGTGATCGTCAGTCCGACCAAAGTCTCCGAAGATAATGACAAAAGGAAAGTAATGTATCGCCGTTCTCTACTAACGTTCCTAATAATACCTTTGCCGACTTATACGTGCTCCTTTGGGTCACACATCTCTAAAATCGTGAATGTCTGAAGGATATTCCACCCTGAATATATCACTCCTAGCCCTAAACTCGTTAAGGAATTTTTTCAAAGGCAATATCTAAAATTGTTATGGAAAGAGACCACCTCTAAAATATTGAGCCATCCACATCCCTTTAACGAAACAGATTTCTCCCTCTCATTCTTTCGTAATATCAGGACAAATGTATGTTATCAATAGTACCCAGGCTTATTGTATAGACATAATATTTTGATTATTAAATTTATTATTTTAATAATTTACATGTCTTTTATATATATTAATATTCTTAATTATTATTATTATTAAGTATTTTAAATATCTCTAATCGATTATCATTCTAGGAATGATAATAAAATAAGATTGATATTAAGTTTAATAGATATTCATGGGATGAATATGTGAATGAGATTCAAATCAAATTCATATGTATTTATTGAAAACAATTATTGGATAGACTTATTTTGAGATTAATACATGAATCAATGTCATATATTAATCTTCAACAGTTATGTTATTATATCCTTGGACCTAAAATTACTACCGTTCTCAACATGGTGATTATTATGTTTTGACATACGTTATCTATAATCGGACAATTATAAATGTTGTGCTTAAATATAACAAGAAACATGTAGTGAGATGTGAGTGATTAAGATGAAATTTATCTCTCTTAATTATCATAAGAGAGATATCTCAAGGCCCTTCGATGATTGAGATTGAAAAATGCATGGTCATGCTCAAATGAGTTGATAGAGATAATTGTCATTTCTTTAGTTAGTTCATTTGAGTATCGAGAAACTTAAGATAGAATAATATAAGGTTGACATTTTTCATATCTTATATTCTATCAGGACATCGTGAGATAAAATGATTATGACATAGTTGCGTTAAGATTGTCATCGTGAACTTTTTATTTAATTTAGATAGTCATAATGTCTTGCTAGAGACCACTTATGACTTGTAGGATCAAATATAATTTAATATACTGACAACATTAATTGAACCTATAGGGTCTCACATTAAGAATGATTGTGGTTATTACTCTCAATAATAATTTTAGCTAATGTGATCATTTTAAATTATATTTTAAAAGATTATTTATTATTCAAATTTAAGAAGTTAAATTTATATTCTTTTGATAGAATATTTTATTTTTTATTATTTCTTTATTTGCTTCAGAAATACCTTGTTAATTAAGTTTTGCTTGAAATTGAATTCCTTAATTGAATTCCTTATCAGATAAAGGATATGATTTAATGATTTAAATTATTATTTATTTAAAAAAGAGTTTTAAATAAATAATAAGTTTTTAATTTTAAAAGATTAAATTAATAATAATTAAATTAGTTAATTAAAACTAAAAACCATGAAAAAATCTACTTTGAGAAAATAGAGAGGAACTAACATTTCGATAGATGTTCGTCATATGTTCGCGTGTGAATACTTATAGAAGGTAGTCGTCTTTTAGAAAGTACCTTTGGAGATTGAAAGTAGATTTGATTTAATATGATATGCATGAGATTCTAGTATAATTCGATGATAGATTAAATTTTCTTGTTGCTTTTGTTTCCAATCATGCTAGGATCAGTTCTTCGATTTCCAACGAAGTCCTCGACTGATGATCGGATACACTTCAACAAATAGGAAAGTTGAACCCGTCAGGCAACTTTCGACCCACTTTAATGAATCTGGAATGATCTAAGTTCAACACTCACCTACTGGTCCAACAAGCGATAGGCTCCCCAATTTTAAGGCAACACCTTTGGAGATTAAAAGTAGATTTGAGACAACACTGAACGATTGCTGAATCAATGATTAAGGTTCCGTAGTTAATATGATATGAACGAGATCTTAGGATAATTAAATAAGAGATTAAATTTTGCCATTGTTTTTCTTTCCGATTATAATAGGAGTAGGACCCCCTCGATTTCCAGCAAAGTCCTCGACTGATGATGGAACACACTCCAACAAAGAGGAAAGTTGAACCCGTCAGGAAACTTTCGAGCCACTTTAATGAATCTGGAATGACCTAAGTTCAACCCTCACCTACTGGTCCAACCAGCGATAAGCTCCCCAATTTTTAGTCGTTCCTTACGCCTTCATAGAGCCCTCTACACGCTTGCTGAGTTGTGTTATCGAGGGTGAAAAGATTTTGCAATATGACCACCGAAGACATCCACTTCTGCTGGCAAAAGATAACATACAAGAATGCACCAAGAAGCTTTGCCAGTGTTCAATACATCCTTCACAAAATCATGCATGAGAAAGTAAAATCGGCCCCCATAACAAAGAGAGGGAGATAAAACCACTCCGGATCCTCATCGGTTTCATCACCATAGTCATTCATACAATGCGAACTGGACAAAATAATAAACTCAAACTCGTAGTTTTCCCATAGCATAACACAACGTAATAACATATTTTTTCATCTCAAGCCGAAAAGTTTTGCATTCAAAAGTATTGTCATCTGTCGGGAAAGGGTGGTTCGCCTATACTTTCTCCTATAATTTCCTAATAGCCTTCATGATACTCTTATTTTCATCATGACAAACAAATTCAAGTGAAAATTAAAGAAAATTTCACACAGAGAAGGCAACAAAAAAGATTTACAATTGCTATTCCAAATCCGTCTTAAATCGTTGAATGAAGTAACATGTCCCTAACGGTCGAGACATCGTGTCATTCAATTTCCCTAAACACAATGTGTCACACATTAAGTCTCAAAGTTGTTCAAGAAACAATCATTACGACATTTTCCCCAAAAAAAATTATTAAATGCCAGTAATGTTTAACGAACAAGTAGTAGGTCACTTTATGACATTTCTTCAACTAAAGGGGGACAAATGCTATTCCTCTTCCAAAGCTCCTCCGCAAGATTGATCTCCGCACCATATGACCTCTAGAAAACCTCTTTATAGTTAAAATCCCATAAGAACATTTCTAGAAGAAGAACTTTAAATGTTTGACACTCCTTGAGAAATCGTGACCTCTTAATACAATCTCTGACAGGTGCACGTGACCTACCAAAGCTAAATCTACTATTAGCCAATCATATTCATTAAGTCTATTAATATACGAGTAGTCATAGTGACTTTATGCCTGATACTAGTATTAAAGGTCACTATAAAATCTATGAGGGAGGGATCTGGACCCCTTTTCTTCACTCATCCCTCTTCTTCTTTCTTATGGATATATAAAGTTTAGACACCAGCTAACAGTTGTTCCACCACCAATTATGATTCTTCATCTATATTAAGAGGAGTGAACCGCTATAACAACCGTGACACCTTTATTCTCATCAACAAATTTAAAGTTATTATTTTATTTACATTAGTAACAAATATAATTTTGGATTTTATTTGTGCATTACTCCCACTCGATTTTGGTCAGAAAAATAAACAATTAGAATTTTTTTTAACTAAATTTGACAGTTTTGTGTGCAAATGTTTCTTTTCTTTTTTTTGGTTATGATCTTGTAATCATAAATATGCAAAAAAAAAAAAAAATTAAACGATGACAGAAAAATAGGGGGACTTAGAAGCTTCAGTTCAGTGTGCAGTCATAAGTTAGTGAGGTTATATTATTATTTATTAGAATTCGATTTAAGCAGATGAAACAACATCTAAAATTCAAATTGTGATTTTATAAATTAAATTAATTAAATTAAAAGGATTATTTATAATGGATTATATAAAAATAAATTTGGGTTATTTTATATAAAAATAATTCAGATAAATAATCATTAAATTATGTTAAAATAATCTTTTTAGTTATTGGAGTTTTAGAAATTATAAAATGATCATTACATATTATAAAATAATTAATTGCATCACATGTCCTCAAAGTATGTCCATCAATTTTAATTGGTCCCTAAAATTTTAAATATTTCAATTTTATCCCTAACCTATGAGTGTCATTCTAAATTAGTCCTTAAACTTTTAAACATTTCAATTCTATCCCCAAACTATGGCCTTCATTCTAAATTGGCCCCCAAACTTTTTGAACATTCCAATTTCATCCCAAACCATACATATATACTAATCACATACCTTGTTAATAAAACCGGTAGGCCAATTTATATTATTATATGTTTGAAAAAAAAACATAATTTAGGTTAAATTAGGCTTGAAACTAATTACATGTTTGGATGAATTTGGGATGAAATTGGAATATTCAAAAAGTTTGGGGACTAATTAAGAAAGAGGGTCATATATTAGGGATTAAAATTGAAATGTTCAAAAGTTTAAGGACTAGTTTAGAATAATAGTCATAGTTTGGGGATGAAATTAGAATATTCAAAAGTTTAAGGACTAATTTAGAATAAAGATTATATATTGGGAGCATGTGATGCAATTAGCTCGTTTAGAAATCATTTTATAATATTTCATAAATTTAATGTTTTATATAATAATTTGATTATTTTATAATTTTTAAAATTCTAATAATAAAAAATCGCTCCAGTATATTTTACGGACTATTTGTATATTTTATCCAAATAAATAAATTATTAAAATGAGTCTAAAAACCCGCTTACCAGTTGTCTAATGCTCCATCAATATCTATAAAAATAAAAATAAAAACTATATAAAAAAAAACCTTCTCATACACTCTTTTCTCTAACTGCACGAAGCTATATAAAAAAAAACTTCTCATACACTCTTCTCTCCAACTGCACAAAGCTATATAAAAAAGAAGCCTTGGTATTTCCCAATACAATATCCATAATTGTTGTGGCCATGGTGTTAGATTTGATGAGCCATATTGTTTCCAACAATCTTTACGTGTTTTTCGTATTTAATTTGATCATTGTTATGGTCCTGATAGGATCAAAGCATGGTTCCAGCGTCGATGATCAAATTGCTTCACCTGATCATAACCAAGTTTTTCCCAATACAAGTGAAGAAGCAATAGCCATGGAGGACAACAAAGCAACAGCTAAAGATGATCATAACCATGAATATGAAAATGACGATGAAGCTGAAGATGATGAAGAGCTAGGAAGAAGAGTGGAAGAATTCATTGCCAAGGTTAATGGTCAATGGAGATTAGAAAATCTGGAAATGAGTATTTGAGATTCAAGAAAATTTGCCCACTTTAATGCTCTGGATCCAAATCTGTTTTCAAATTCAATAACATAGTTTGGAATGATTACAATATTATAGTTTCTGTTCAGAATATTTCTTAATCATTGATAATACACGTACACTTTGCAGATATAGTTACTCGAACCAGTAACTTCTGAAAAAAAACAAGACATAACAGGGGTTCTTCAATATCGATTAACTGAAAAAAAGAAATCACATTTTTTCTAATTTTGTAAAATAAAAAATGCTGATCGGAAGGGGAATATTGATAAGAAAACTAAAAGTATCATTCGCCACAACAATTGTTTGCAACAGTTTAGTCCACATTCAGGCTCGCATACTCTCGCACAAGGCATAACAGGGGTCAAATTATAATTGACTTCTGCCATTATAAACCAGTTAAAATGACTCATGATGCTGTAATTTGAGTCTTAGAAAGCAGAAAAGCAAGCCTTCTTTCCTCAAAGGACTGTTCACTCTCTTCGACTGGCTTGGTAATAGCGAAAGGTATAGGTGCAGGCGTAGCTGCTGGAGTCATGGCAGTCTGCATCGGAACCGACACTGTCGAAGGTGTGCAAGGAAAATGGCATCACCTTCGGAGTCCTATTTTCTTCGTCCACCAAAGAAATTGTCTTCAAAGGGGTAGTGTATGAGAGATCATTATTCGGACAAAGCATCTTGTGTGATTTTTCATCATTATCTTCAACTTCTAGCATGTTTGTTGTATTGCTTTTCAATGATACTGCAGAAGTGATCGGTGAGAATGGCTTACGAACTAACAATGGCGACTCTGGTTCGCTCGCATTTACAGCTCTGGGAGTGGAAGAATGTTTTCGTACAGGAGTGTCAACCATGTCCAGGCCTCTCCTAACTGAAAATTAGTGAAATGGTTCAACATATGATACATATTGAAAATATGGTGCCTTTTGGATGCAGATTTCTAGTTATCCTAGAAAGCAATTGAGACGTTTCTTAAATGTAAAAAAGCAGAGACAGAACTTACTAGCTGAGAAAGCTGTGGCGTCATCCTGCCGATGATTTAGATGTTCATTTTGCATTCGCTCATTTTTCTTACTAGGACGCGTTTTGGTAGTAGCCTTTGCAGAGTGAAGTGAATCGGGTTTATGAGTGGGAATCATGGCTCCTCCCAAGGAAACTCTTCTATTGCTTGCACCTCCAGTTGAATACCTAGGACCCTTTTTCACACTCTGGGGTTTTGATGGGCTTGGTTTTGACCCGTAGAGTGCCTCTTGCTCTGCTATCAGCTGTCCCTGAAGTTTCTTCTGGTCCTAGAGCACAGCAATAATGACACAATTATATTAGCTCGATTTAGTGAGGGAAAACTTCCATAACCTTTAGTTGCATGTGCACTACAATTGGGAAATAAGGTTTGTATCATACCCGCAGCCTACGCCGTTCTTGCTCCTTCTCTTGTCGTAAAATAGTGTACTCTTCAAGCATAGAAAGGAGACGAATCTGGGTAGTGTGCAAGGATCAGTTACATGCCAAAAGTTTTAAGCATATATGGGAACTAAAGGTTCGTGTACATTGGTAGAGTACTCACACCATCATACAAAAATTCAATCTCTCTCTCCTTCTCCCATGACGTGGTCTTTGAAGCCAATGCCTCCACCATTCCTGGTTTAATATGATAAAACAACTTCAGCACAGTGTAAGCGATTCTAAGCAAAACAGGTAACATTGGGTTGTAAGTTTACATTTCTCAACCTTTAGTCTTATTATTTACCTGGAAGCTTATTTACCAAGGCACGGGCTTTCTCAGCACGCTTGAGCGTAAGATGGGCACCTTTTCCCGCGTTATATCGGTTTTCATCCTGTTGAATCACAGACAATTAAGCAAGTCTAGAAGAACGAAGAAGACTACTCTTTAAGAGATGCCAAAAACACCCACCCTGTTGTATTCCTCAAGCCAGCACTCCTCATCACATGCCGTCAACCATTTCTCCACCTTTTCAAGTATTTCTTTCCTGCTAAAGGCCCTCCTCTTTGACCTTCGCAATTTGAAGTTCAATTTGTTCTAGTATGGTGGCAGCATCAGCAAACCCTGGATATAAAAAAGTAAGATGGCAGTCGATAGAAGGGAGCAAAGTGGAATATCATATAACTGATAGGATGAAGAAAATAATATCATCATCAAGTACCAGACTCGATAGCTTCAATGGCATCTTCTAGTGCACATTCTGAATCTGGAAGCAGGTGAGTCTTTCTACAGATCTCCTCTAGCTCTAATCTCTTCTTCAGGACCAGCTCTTTCATTTTGCTTGACTTCAACTGTTCCAACCGGGAAACTTCTGCCTCAACCTGCACGATATATCACATTTACTTCTCAATTAGTCTAGAAGAAAGCAACTACTAGCTTCTGAAATCTATAGAACCCAAGAGAAGATCATGTTTAGACAAGCATCACTTACGTAGTTTATAAAATCCACGGAGAGAGTGTTGGGTTCAGTAATTTCATGTTCTGAAGCAGCCACATTTCGGGTAACATTCTGAAACATCTGTTGCTCCTCAATAGGTGTATCCATCAGATTCCATAACTCTAACATGGTAGTTGCAAGATCTTGTAGCTGCCAAGCGTCAAAGAATCATTGTTACATGCAGAGGAAGGAGAATGTTCCAATGCACAAAATGCTAAAATATAACATTTTTACCCTCTGCATCCTCTGTATCTTAACTTCCCATAACTTTTTTATCAATGTTTCCAACTGCTCAATTGTATTATCGCTGATAGTCCTAAATCCTTTGGGGTCACATAAACTAGGATGAATTTCATTAACTGTCAGCTCGAAATCCATACCCAGCACAGAACAGAGTGAGTTCAATGTGTTAAGGTAATCCTGAACCTGCTTCAGGCGATCACTCTGCACAAGAGAGAGATCAGTTACTGAGAAAATTCTTTGGAAACAATAAAGACATAAGGAAGGGAAGTTGACCTTCTCTTTCTGAAGTTCATGGAGCTGTCTATGCAATTCTTCAAGCTTCCTTAAGGATAAGTCAGTTTCATCCACTACTGCTTTGGAAGAAATTGATACGGAGGATCCATAAATCTCATTTGTGATCTTTTGTATCTGCTCTAAAACATCTACAAATCCTGAACCTGCTTCAGGCGATCACTCTGCACAAGAGAGAGATCAGTTACTGAGAAAATTCTTTGGAAACAATAAAGACATAAGGAAGGGAAGTTGACCTTCTCTTTCTGAAGTTCATGGAGCTGTCTATGCAATTCTTCAAGCTTCCTTAAGGATAAGTCAGTTTCATCCACTACTGCTTTGGAAGAAATTGATACGGAGGATCCATAAATCTCATTTGTGATCTTTTGTATCTGCTCTAAAACATCTACAAATTGATTTCTTCTTTCGATCTTTCTTTTCTTCATTTCCTCCAATTGTGGAAGAATCTTGCTGAGCTCCTCCTTTAAGCTTCCAACGTTTTGATCAGACTGAAAGAAAAACATTTAACCATAAGTAAATAGTTCAGTCTACTCAGAAAATTTTCGTCCAGGATTTGTTTCATTCCTGACCTGCCTAATATGCACAGGCCTTTCCCCCATTGCTGAGCAGATGGCAGCAAGCTCGGCTTCAGAATCAGCAATCCTTCGTCGTAGCTGAGCTCTGCAGTGATTTGCCTGATCTACCTTTCTTCTATATACTTCCAGGCACTCTCTTTCAAGCTCGAGCAGCATTTTATCACGGTCAGCATCTGTCTCCCCAACTTCATCCCAGATTATCTAATTTTTTTCAAAGAACCATGAAAGGGTAAATACAATATTATTGTTCAGGTTTTCAGAATCAATACAAGGCAGTAGTTTGTAGGCATCCTCTTGCCAAGGAAAAAAAGGAAGACTTGAAGGTGTCTATTTTGTGGAATATTCATCAATACCTGAAGTTCGTACAGAAGGGTTCCACATGTTGTTTCCACTTGAATAAGTGGATCATTTTTTGGATTCGACATGTTGCAGAATTCCTGACAAAGCCAATGTCGTCAGAAATCCGAAGATACCCAAAATTATACCCACAATGAAGCACGAAATGGAAGGAAAAAAGAGTTACAGAAATCCCAGATGGCGTATAAATGGTTCAGATCAATTTAAGCTGGAATGAGAACTGAGAACAAGGAATCTGGAAAAATAATTTGCAGTAGCATCCAAATTCAATATAGTGGTTGTTTTGGACAATGAAATTTATTACTATTTTCGGAAAATACAGTATACGAGACTGAATTTCCAGAAGTTCTTCTAAACTAAATATAAAATGAAATTAAAACGAGGAATTCATTACAAATAAATGTCAACGCAAAGAGAAAATGGCCATCAGAAAACCCTAATTCAATCAAAATCTTACTATAAAAAAGAAATCAACTGCGAGCTCCAAAACATAGACCTAAAATTTTTAGGTAAAATACTAAAGGCCAATTAATAGGAGAGTAAATCGTGATTTATTGCACAAATCTTGGTTAATCAATCATGATTTTTTTTTCAGAATGAGCAATAACCCGAACCTAAAGAAGTAAAAGAATCCCAGTTATGATAAAATAGAGACGAAATAAAAGCTTTGAGCTCCTCCCCTCATCTTGTTTCTTTCTCTACATTTTCTCGATATCCAAATTTAGCAACAAAAAAATAAAATAAAAAGGTGGAGAGTTGGAGAGGAACCTTAACAATTCTTCCACTGGAATGCTTGTTTTTTTAGAAAGATTGAAGATTCTGCCTCAGAAAATGCAGAATTCATACAAAAAGAAAGGGATAATTGGGGTTCGAATTTTGGATTTGCAAACAGAAAGGAGAGAAAAGAGTTTAAGAGAGAGCGTGTAGCCCAGGCGTCTACGAAAAAAGGACCGTTGGCGTTGAAGAAGGGCCGCTGCTTTTTTTTTTTTTTAATGATTTGGGAATCGATTTGAATTTCAAATTAACTGAGGAGGCAGCGATCTGTTCTACCTGTTTATACCGGATTTATTGCCATCAACCGTCCGATTTCTCGATTCTGGAATCTAACGTTCCAGATTTGTTAAATTCACAATGTTTAATTTATTGCTTGCTGGATACCTGCAAAGCGGTTTTTTCCCCTAACGTTATTAATTTAATTGATTCATATCGTTAATTTTTTTTAAATTTAAAATTAAATTTTAGATATGATTTAAAAAATAATAATAATTTAGTGTCTAAAATGAAACGGAAGTAATAATTAAAGTATTAAATGTATAATTTACCTTATAATAATATATGTATTTGTAAGATAGTTCTTTATATATATATATATATAAGGCACTAATTTTATCAAAAATAGAAAATATCAAATTATAATAAAAGTTTGCAACCAAAAACCGTAAACTAAATATACTAAGGACATTTTCCTAATACAAGGACCATATAAGGAAAATTTAAAAAAATATAACCAAATAAATTCGAACAGAAGGTAGAAACGAACAGTTCTGACTGCATTGACAAACGAACCATAAAAGGGATGAAGCTATTGAAAGACTATCGACAAATCGCAAATCAAAATTGAGCGACGTGAAAATAATGTCCACAAATGCAAATTATGTATCCAAATTCAATTTAAGGGTCAAAAGCAGGGAAGATCAACATGATAATAAATAAGCGTTATCTTATTAGTCGTGACGATATCAAATCCAACCATGAAAAAGAACAAATGAAAACAACGGTCAAACGACTGAAAACATGACATATGACAAAGAAAAACGTGTCATAAATGCAGAAAAAATATGTCATAAAAACAAATTATTAAAAAGAAAAAAAAATAAAGATACGCTATAATAAAGAAAAAAAATGATATCGACGGTTGACAATCAACACCAAAATTGATGCCGCTGTCGATTACTAAAAACACACTTGTGACAGCTATATCTGTAAGATATTTTAATTTAAATATAAGATTATCTATTTGGTTCAAATTAACCATAGATAAAATAAATTTTAATTTATTTTAGACAAAAACGTTTTATTTAAATTTAATTATAAAGCATTAAAAATATTAATAAAAATATGTTTTATATTATTTAGTGTATTAACTATGTTAATATTATGTTAAATATAAAATTTTATAAAATTAAGATAATGTAAAATATAATTATAAGAATAATTTTATAAAATTTACTTCTGGATAATATTATGAGAAAATAACCTCAGTGACCAAAAATACCTTATAATATAAGATTTTAACCAACTTTTTTTGGATTTGCCAAAATGACCAACTAAATCGCAATGCGATTGATAATTCGTAACGCGATCTCCGGTATCGCAAATCAGTTTCCAGATTCGCAACGCGATTCTGACTATCGCATTGCGATTTCCCAAATTCGCGTTGCGATTTTCCTAATTCGCAATGTGAATACGTAAATCGCAACATGAATTTGGAAAATCGCAACGAGATTCTGACTATCGCAATACTGAATTTCAAATTCGCAACTCGATTTCTGAATTCGCAACATGTTTTAGTTTCGCAACACAAATGTTTTGGGTATATAACTACGCAGCAGTAACAACTCATAACATAAATCCCTAAATCCCTAAATCGCAACTCATTCCATCTCCATCTATCACTCTCTCCAGCGACATCCGTTCTTATATCCAACGACATCCTTCCCCATCCGGCAACAGGTTTTAGTTTCGCAGCTCGTTTGTTTAGTAAATTAATTTACAATAATGAAATCATCTAATGTTGATCATGTTTGGATAGATTTGTGTTTTGGAGGGTCATGGGAGAATGTTCATGGTGTTTTACAATATATGCCTTTACCCATGAATCTTCAACTAAAACTGTCATTAAAAAAGTTAACTTATGAAACTCTAATGTTACGTGTTGCAAATAAATTGAATTTAGAGCCCCTAAGTGGATTTAGGCTATCTTATCAGAGAAATGGTAAAGTTTATTTGTTAACTGACAATGAAGATGTTGAACGATTCATTGCTTACATTAGTGTTTCAAGTGATGATGTTACATTTTATGTTATTGAACCTAGAAGTAGTGAAGTTGGGTTAGTAGCGGGTAATAATCAACTAAGTTTTTCAACCCCAGTTTATGGTGCTCAAAATTTAATGGTTCCACCACAATTTCATCACCAAGCAAATTTTGTTTCACTACATTTCCAATACCAAACACAATCTCAAAACTCACAACCTTTCCCTAATCCAAATCCCAATCAACTTTCAGCACCAAATTCCGGTTTTCGTATTGACCAGTTAGACGATGATGAGCCAACAGAAAAAATTGTGAGTACTAGTCAGTATTCGAAATTTGATCTTGGTCAATACCCGGACTTTGATCTTGGTCAATACTCGGATTTTGATGATATTTCAGAAGAAGAAACAGACCCTGCGTGTAATGATTTTGATATTGGTCAATACCCGAATTTTGATGATGAAACAGCTGTTACCGAGGAAGATGTTGTTAATGATAATGAGGAGGAAGTTACGACTGTAAATGAACATGTTGAACATCCATTCTGTAATTCATATAACACTGAAGAAGAAAAAGAAGAATAAGAAATCACCAAAGAAAAGTCCCCGAAGAAAATGCCACGGGAGTATAATTGGAATATGCCAGAATTACTTCAGATACCGGAAGAAGAGTTGGTAAAGATAGCAGTTGATTGTTACACAAAAATTATTCGTATCAAGAAAGATGATTGTTTTGATACAAAGGAATACTTGAAGATAGCTTTGTATACGAAATGTGTGGAAGATGGTTATCAACTAAAAGTTAACAAATCAAGCAAAGATCATTTCGAAACAAGGTGTATGATTGACAAAAACTGTACGTCGCGTATGATTGCAAAGAGGATAAAAGATTGCGAAATGTTTCAAGTTAGAACTTTTATTGATAAACATACATGTTCAAGAACCCAAGTTTTTCCTCACCATAGACATGCAAACAAAAAGGTGTTGGGTGGTTTTCTGGCTGAGTTAATGTTTTTGAATGGCAGGGTATATCGGGGACATGAAATTATGACTGACATGAATGCTCGGTTCAAGATTAGTATCTCATATTCTCAAGCTTGGGGGAGCCAAATGTTATGCCTTGGAATTGTTGAGGGGGTCGCCAGAAGCATCGTTTGCCCAACTGCCGGCTTATTGTCACAATTTAAAGCTGAAAAATCCTGGGTCGGTAACTTATATCAAAACAGATAGAGATGGACGCTTTGAGTTGCTGTTTATCGCCATTGGTGATGCGGTTAGTAAATCAATATAATTTTGTTGACTCATTTTTGTTAGTTACATGGATTTCACATTTAAATGATTATATTTCTTGTGTATATGACTTTGTAGATTCGTTCGTTTATTAATTGCATGCACCCAGTTTTTATAGTTGACGGAGCACATTTAAAAGGTCGATATCTTGGAGTAAACTTATTAGCAGTAGCCATGGATGCTAACAATGGGATACTGCCAATAGCTTACGGGGTTGGCAAATCTGAAACCTCTGATTCATGGACATGGTTTATGGGGCATCTTAGGGATGCATAGGTCCTATTAGCAATCTGACAATCATATCCGATAGGGCAAACTCAATTGACAACGCTGTTAGAAGGGTTTCCCAGATGCTTTTCATGGACTTTGTGGGTGTTCATTTGTATAGAAATCTAAATCATGGTCTGCTGGTATAAAAAATCACAAATGGACATACTGGAAGGCTGTAAAGCTTATCGGGAAGTGGATTTTAATAAGCATATAAACTGTTTAAGACGTGTTTTGCCTCAGTGTGCTCAAACACTAGAAGATGTCGGGTTTGAAAGATGGTCAAGAGTACATCAACTTGAAGCAAGATATGGTTTCATGACATCTAATAGTGCAGAATCAATCAATGCTCTAAGTCGTCATTCCCGGAAATTACCCATTACTATGTTAATGGAGTTTTTTTAGCCTCTATTCAACAGTGGTACTACAAGAAAAGAAACCATGCAGGTATATTTCTTTAAATTCGTAACTTATCATATATTTTACTAAGTATTATTTATTTAAATTTACAGGAACATTGGAACATCGTGTTACACCATGGACAGAAAAAAAGATAACGAAACGTGATGTGAAGTCAATGTCATGGAGAGTTGAACCATGTTCAAACACTTTGTTTGAAGTACTGGATAATAACTTAAATGGGCTTGTCGATCTAAATGCAAAGACGTGTAGTTGTATAAAATGGCAAACATCTGGTTATCCGTGTGGCCATGTTATAAAAGTTTCTCTTCATCTAAACCAAGATGATTCAAGCGCATACGCTATGGATTGCTACACTACAGAAGTATATCGACAGACTTATGGCGAGATTGTCTACCCTATTCCACATCCTTCTGAGTGGGACATACCAGATGACTTACAAACAGTTTTGCCACCAGCCATGGACAGAAGGCTACCTGGCCGACCAAAAAGTCACGATCGTATACCGTCTAAGGGTGAAGAGAAGAAGAGATCGACATGTAGTCGGTGCAAGGAAAGTGGTCATACAAGGTTGACATATGGATCACCAGTGCCATCACAATCATCTTTTCCTTTATAAAAATATGGATCCTCATCAAAATCTCAATCACAACCGGCTTCACCTTTTGGGACTGTTAACTTAGGTGATTTTTAAATGCAAACGTTGTATTATGTGTATATTATGTGTGAACTTTTAACATTTTCAGTTAGGCATGTATTAGTAACTTGAGTTTGAACATTGCTATGATATGTTCAGTTGTTATCACTTATTAGACATTCATTTGACTATCGCAACGCGGAAATCGCAACGCGAATATGACTATCGCAACACAGAAATGACTATCGCAACGCGTAATTGACTATCGCAACGCGAACGCGTTGCGATTTTCATTTTCGCATTGCGATTCACTCGTTGCGATTTTCATTTCGCATTGCGATTCTCTCGTTGCGATAGTCATTTCCGCGTTGCGATAGTCTGTTTTGCATTCAACATAATGCAGATTGAAATCAACAAATCAACTATTACATTTCAATCAATTAAACAAGCACAAATATTATGTACATATCAATTAAACAAATCAACATTTACAAATCATCTTTTACAAATCAATTAAACAATCAAAAAATAATAATGAAATCAACTTTTGCACCCATACATCCATTTCACGCAGCTCACTTCAGGATTAACCTGCAGAAACCAAACATTGAATCAACAACACTTTCTACACATCTAAAACCTACAAACAAACAAATTATTGAATTCTAGCTATTTAACCAAACATTTTCAAACCAAAAAGAGTATATATGTTTAACAACACTTGCATTTGACTTACAAATTGTTTATGGACACTTTCATAACGCGGATGCAGGTAGGCAACGTCTCGCATATATCGCTCTAGCCATAAAATGCCGAAACCACAAGCCTACTGCACCTCTATCTCTATCGGTTGGAGGTAGAAAATGTGTACTTCCTGTCATCAAACGCTCCAAGCACATGCATACGAGAGGACCACAATCCCCTCTGGCTTCCTTCGTTTGTTGTGGCGCGGTCTCGTCTCTGATAACTGTAACATTGAACATCTTTGGCTTCTTGTTTCCAGACTTAGTCCAATAATTAATTGCATCCAAGAATTTAGCCAAATGAGAGCTCCATCCCTTAATAATATCTCTCAAATCAGACAATGATATGTAATTTATCATGCTGTCATATACTATTGTCTTTAGGGATGGGAGCTGAAGCTCAATGAGAAGCCAATGAGTACGGTCCAAAATAGGGATAAACACCTGCATCGAAATGTAATAATTCAAATTGCACACTTATTTATGAACACCTTTAAAATATTAAACAAATACTAACCTTATCGACCTCCCACATGCAGGATAAAGTTTAGCTTGTCCATTAGCCAACACATATGATTCCTGTCATTGATTCTTCAAGTGAACTACGTGAAAAGACGTCGACATAATTGTATATCGCGTTTTTTTTATATTTTTCTTCAATTTCCTTACAATTAGAAGACGTGTCACCCATGCATCAATATGATGTTTTACAAAAAAAGACATATATTAGTGAATTACATAAATTTTAAAAAAAATTAATCAAACTGAAATATAGAATAAATATAACTTACCCCCATCGAAATAGTCGTTGTCTTCAACCCCTAATAATACACCCCACCAAGACCGTTCAATCAACAAATGCATATCATCGTTGAGTTTGTATATATCAGCGTAACACCCTTGGCTCCGCTCATGTAGATAAAAATCAACTGCGGTGTTAGCCCAAAGGGTATTATCCAGAATTGTTTCCGGTAGTTGTTTCCTCTCCACTTCATCTGCCGGAATGGTACTGGCCGGTAACTTATACGAAAGCCAACAGTCATCCATCATGTCCGGCACGTGAGGGAGCTCAATAATTCGATATATTACGCCGTGTGAATCGGGCTCTAGAATGTTGGGAGAGACCTCTTCAACGATGACATTGGCCTCTTGAACGGTGGGAGGGGACTCTTGAGGGATGATAGGGGCCTCTTGAACGATAGGGGAGGCCACTTGAACGATGACAGGTGAGTCGGGCTTTTTCTTACGGATTATTTGCACTATTGGGGTGAACGGAGACGTAATGGCACGCGCACGCCGTCTGATGCGTGAACTTTGTCTTGCAAGAAAAACCTGACGTAGAGCATCCACCTTAGCGGGCCGTTAAAAATAAATTAATACTTAAATCAGTAAATAAACAGACATGATATTAAACAGTGAAAACAAAGAAAAATATATTTCAAACTTGCACGGTATTCACCCAAGTCATTATTATATCATTGTTCACAAAATGCATCAGATAACATTCATGAAGTAAGCACTTATATAAACATTTAAAAGGACAACATATAGGTTTAGTGCAGGTTCAATGACAACATAAAGAGTAGTAGTTTATTCTTGAAACTTATATTTTCAACACTGTGAAGTTAGTATTTGTCTTTTGGTTGAAGTAATGCAATTCATTCAAGTTTCAATTTGCAGAAGGAGAATAGAATCTGAAACTTAAAATCGCAACGCGAAAATGACTATCGCAACGAGAGAATCGCAATGCGAAATGAAAATCGCAACAACAAAATCGCAACACGAAAATGATTATCGCAATGCGAAAATGACTATCGCAATGCGAATTTGACTATCGCAACGAGAGAATCGCAATGCGATTTTCATTTCGCATTGCGATTCTTTCGTTGCGATAGTCAAATTCGCATTGCGATAGTCATTTTCGCATTGCAATTCTCTCGTTGCGATAGTCATTTTCGCATTGCGATAGTAAACTATTCTTCTTCTGCAAATTGAAACTTGAATGGATTGCATTACTTCAACCAAAAGACAACCAAAAATAAATACTAACTTCACAGGGTTAAAGAATAAACAGTTAAACAATATTAGCAGCAACTGAATGAATTTACTAAGCAATCTAAGTGAAATTACGAGTAAATTTATCATCAAGTTAAATATGAAAAATATTAAACTTACCTCGTTGCGTAGAGTATAAACCTCGTTCTGCAACGATGCTACAATCTCACGTAGAGCTGCTACCTCACCACGTAAAGTAGACACCTCAACACGTCATGCACCATTGTCATCGCGTAAAGTACCGACCTCCTCACGCAAGGCATTGACCTCATTACGTAACTCCCCTAACTCATCCCGTGGAGGTGGAGAACAGGGAGATAAACGTCGTGGCATCTTTGCCGGTCGCCTATCATGAGGTGATGGCGGAGAAGAGGCTCGATGATGTGACATAATAGGTGATGACTTTCGTTGTGGAGGTGTATATTCGGGTCGATCAGGTGATGGCTCTGGGTGAGGTGATGGCTCTCGAAGTGGTGGCTGCTCATCATCCGTGCTATCAAAAAAACGCTTACTAGCTTGCCACCAATCAGTGGCAAGCTCAGCTTCCGTGGGTGTCAGCCTCTGTAATGGAGTGTTGGCCTCCTAACAATATAAAAGCTCAAACAAAGTTAAACGTGTACTAGTAATAACTTGTTTATAAACATATGGTAGTATTTGTGTTAACTTACATTATTTATTGTAATATACGGTAGTAAATCTTCCCATTGCTGCAAGGACCGTTTCCTCTTCCAGGAAATAGCCCTAGGAATATCATTAGAAGTTTTTAATGCATATGTCTGCATGGCGGGAAAGGCCTCAAATATCCAAATCTACAAACATTATAATAACAAACATTGTAATTGTTAAGAATTAATTATAATTTTGAAAACATTATATAAAAATTATTACCTTAAAGGCCCAAATAAAGCCTGACAAAGTGTATTTGGAACCATCGCCACGCAAACTTTTTCGATCATCAAAGGCAGACGACAACTTATTCCATGTAGCTCTCCATAGATACGAACCCCACGGAAATAGATTCCATGCATTTAGGTCCTCTGCCAATTTAATTAGATCATTAGGAATAGGTTGTCGGGCCTCTCTGCCTAAAAAGCGGC